>NC_072376.2:26426666-27725833 GCF_028885625.2 Pongo pygmaeus
TTCTAATGCTGGCTGGGGATCACTGGGTCTCTTTGACCATGAGACCTAAAATCCTAAGTTCCATTTCTAGAGACAAGCCTATCTCAGTACAGATGTAACTTTCATGAGCCTTAAAACAAAGCTCACCTGATATGGTTTGGCTCTGTGCCCCACCCAAATCTCATCTCAAATTGTAATCCCCACGTGTTGAGGGAGGGACCTGGTGGGAGGTGATTGGATCATAGAGGCAGTTTTCTCCATTTTTGTTCTCATGATAGTGAGGGAGTTCTCAGGAGATCTGACGGTTTAAAAGTGGCAGTTTCCCCTGTGTGCTTTCTCTCTCCTGCCACCATGTAAGATGTGCTATGCTTCTCCTTTGCCTTCTGCCATGATTGTAAGTTTCCTGAGGACTCCCCAGCCATGCAGAACTGTGAATTAATGAAACCTCTTTCCTTTATACATGACCCAGCAGGCAGTTCTTTATAGTAGTGTGAAAACAGACTAATACATCATCCTTACAAGAATAGCTTAAGCTCCCTTTATGAACAAAACAAAACAAAACAAAAAACACCTTGTAATTGATCCAGACTAAATACAGGTATAAGAAAGGGAGAAGATTCCAGAAAACTCTGAGAATGGTCTCCAGATGGAAACCCTTCTGGTTAGGCAGTTAGCTGATCCCTGTCTGTATCTGGCCTGTGCCACCAGCTTGCTCCTGCTATCTATCTTGCAAGAACACTGCCAGAATACACACTGTCTGAACTCATGATGCCTACCTAAGTAGGACTCATCTTTGACAAGTGCAAATTGGACCAAAGTGGAGAAGTGGCCTCTGGAGAAGCTGGTCAACTAGGACCATGCAAGACCCCCAGACGTGACATGGGACAGAAGCCACATAGTCATCTACTTTTGGGACTCTTCTATATACCTGCATTTAGACTTAACAACATTGTAGATACAGTGAAGGTGAGCAGTTTAAGGATTTCTCTTTCTGTTTGCTTTTCATTTTTTTTTCTGCGGAAGAGAAATAATTTAAAATTTCACTTTTTACATGAAGGACAATGCCATTCATATCCTCCTGGTTGTATTTTATCTTAAAGACCATAGAGCCTAAATCTTGAACCACCTCGAGGGTGGGGGATACTTCATGAAGCAGTTGTCTTAAATGACAAACCCATCTAGGTAATTGAAACACTTGCTGGATTTTTAAAAAATTGTACTGTGATTCCAATTTTAATTTTTCAGAGACATGTTATACGAGAGATTAAAGGACTCTATTTCAGTGATTCATTTAAATCAATTATGAATAAGTTGACATCCCTGGGAAGCCTTTGAATATTTTATTATATGTATGGATGGCACTTCTAATTGGAGATAGTTACACTCACTTACTCCAACTCACTCCTTCTTCAGTACAGATTCCCAAGCCAATCAATCTTAAAGTTTCAATGTTTAAAAAATTATTCCCAAACCATTTAAAACAGAGTGGGAGTAAGAGAACCATATCCTATAATCTCATTGTTCTGAATTTCTTAAGGTAGATGCAGGAAGAGTCAGTTCTGACCTAGATTCATTATCGGTTGGGGTGGAATACAACTCTGGTGGCCTCTAAGGTGGTGCTTACCAGGGTTGCATCAGCTGGTCTGTCTGGGAAGCATGTGGCCTGTGTGTTTCCCATGAAGCAATTGTTCAATAAAAATTTGAGGGTGATGACAGTGTCAGAGACTCTGAGAATGCCTAGAATGACCCAGCTCCTGGAAAAATTTTGACTGAGTGTGTGGTGCTGTGCTTTCTTTTACGTCAGGAAACATCCCGTCCCTACATGACCTATCATAAACCAGACATTGAAACCAGGGTCTGGGATGAAAAGGGTGATTAAGCCACATGTCCTACCAGGATATTTAGAACAATGCATATTATCGTATGTTCAATAATTCTCTTCTCAGTTACTTACAATAGCTAAAAATTTGGAAACAACACACATGTCCCAAAATTGGAAACTGAATTTTAAATTATGGCTTAGTAATACAATAGGATTCTATGTAATTATTAAAAATACTAATACATACATTCTATAAAACTTGAATGAATAATGTATAATTATGTTAAAAACATTTATAATGTGTTTTATTTATGTAAAAGATGCATATTAACATCAACACATATATAGAAAAATGACTGGAAGAATTTGTAAGAATTTGTGACTTATTTCTGTTTTGTTTCTCTATATTTCTTCATTGAACAGACACCACATAATAATGAAATAAGGGCAAAAAGTTAAACATGAAAAAAGACAATTGTTACAAATACTTACTTTAAGAGAGCTGTTTATGAGGCTTTGGCTATGACCCTGTCTTCCTAGACTCATTCCATTTCCCCCATTTCCCACATATACTTCCCCTCCCCCATCTTCCTTTATGGAAGCTCAGTGTAGTAGATTCAATTGTTTTGCTTCTAACCCCCAAAGGATTCTCTCAGGACCGTATTGTGAAGGTGGAGACCTGATTACCAGAGATTTTTCACATAGTTCGGGGAAGCTGGAGCTATTTCAAAAATCCCAGCAGGGAAGAGGGTCCCTGTTGGAATCTAGTGGCTGCCATGCCCATGACAGACCCTCCTGGCTGGTGTCGTCATTGATTCAGACACTCAGGCCTTCCTGTCTCAGTTTTCCTTGGCTTCTTTTAGAGCTACCCCTTCTACTGATGTGCTCCTGCCACAAAAGACTGCAGATCCTGGACAAATCCTAAAGTAGCTCATCAGGATGCAGCTGCCCTCTCGGCTCAATCCTACTTAATGTCTATGTCAGCATATCCCTCATCTCCTCTAAGTCTCAGGCCATGAGCCGTGTTTTTAGCTTTTCTAAATGGAAGCATGTCTCAAGAGGAGGATTAGCCAATTGGCTGAAGAACAAAGAATCAATTTAGTTTAAAATAGTTCCTTTAATGGTGGTGTTTTGCATCCACAGTGATTTTCCAAGGCACTGTGTGCTTTGTCCGAAATCCTTGGGGAGTCTAGCGTGAGCTCTGCCTGTCACCATCAGGCAGGCAGGATGGCAGTGGATCCCTGCTTTCTGTCAGAATGAGAAACTGACCCAGAAAGGAATGTAACTTGTAAACCATCTGCAAAGCAATGACAACTGCTTAGGGTGCCTCTTGAGTGTCATATCTTTAATAAAAAGAGTAAAGGAAATTATCAAAAGCTATAGAGAGAAGATAGCTAAAGAATTTATAGCCCTACCTCTACACCGACTAATTGATTACAAACAATGATCTAACAATACCTTCTGGTGCTGAAATTTATCCCTAGCACCACATGTAATCATAACTGATGTTTTAAAGTAAAAAAAAAAATCTCTCATTGTGTGGTTAATCAAGTCATTTGGACATGTATCTCATTTGAAGTAGAGAACCATATTTAGGCAACACCATCTAATAATTGAAATCAGGCGTAATGCCAAATGTTGCAATACATGAAGAGGGTATTATTTAATACTGCTTTTTTTTTGTCACTACAAAAATCTACCTTCCCTCTGCCCCTGAGTTTAAATAATACATGCAATTCTAACATTTTTTCGAAAATAAAAATTTTAAGTAGGTTTTGCTAAGAGTTTAAAATGTGAAGTAATACATAACATATGCTGATACAGATGGAAAAGGGAATACCCTGCAATTTTCTGAGTAACTACTGAGTGCCAGACACTGGGTATAGGTTATTTAAAAAATGCAATAGTTGAGAAATGTAGACATGATGATTATCCCTACTCATCTGATATTAAAACTGAGGCCAGGGGATTTCATCTTTTCCAAGACCTTCTAGGCTGGAAGTGGTTGAGTCAAGTTTTTACCTTTCTAGCTTTAAAGATGCCTGGCTCTCTGTAAGCCAAATGATCTTCCAGATATCTATCTATCTATATGTATATGTATATGTATATGTATATCTATATCTATATCTATTAATCTATCTATACAGAGAGAGAGAGAGCATACACATATTAGAATTGTATTTTAGAAAACTTATAGGTGAGACTGAAATTATTTAAAAAGACTTTGTTCAGCAGACAAATGTGAAGTGAATGAAGAACATAGGATGGAGAAAGGAAGTGTCAGAGTAATGGAGTATATCCTAAACCCTGCAAAGTGATGAGACCTCCTGCAACTCAAGGAGAATGGCAAGGTTAGGTGATGAGCAGGAATCTCAGAGTGAGAATCAAGACAAGGGGGTTAGCCATGAGTTCTTTGGAGGCAGTGTCCCTTTTTAGACTGTTTCCTCACTGCTCAGCACAGAGAGTCTTTCTTGTATATCGTTGGTGTTCTATAAATACTTCCCAAATGAAGACATTGAGTATTTTAGGACATGGACATCAAGTTCCTAGACTGAATCTGAAATTACCAAGACATAGAGTCCAGGTCTTCCTATTCCAGGTAGTTATCATTCTACCTGGTACCTGGCTTTATTTAACCTAGGAAAAATCCATTCCAACCTAGACATTTTTAGTGCAGGAGTTCTGAACCAGAGGTTCATGAGTGGGCTTGTTTGGGGGAAGAAGGTCTTTTATATAAGGGGTCTATTGTAGTGCTTACATATAATCCAGGTTTTAGCATGTATATACATTTTAATAGGGAAAGAGGATGCATAGCCATTATCAGATTCTGAAGAGGGGATCTAAATTATAAAAATCATAATGATAGTAAGATGAAGTGATGAGAGGACAAAGAAGATTCAAAGTCTGTCCTTTCCATTCTAATTCATTTCATTCTCTCCATCCTCCAGGATGCCAAGGTTATTCTTCATTGCATTCCTTCACTCTTGCCATCATAAATGCTGACACTTAAGTGCTCTCATCATGCCACTTTCCTTAAATGTCACCTCACCATTTTTTTTGTTCAACTAACTCCTCTTCATCCTTTGGAACCCAAAGCATTTTCCATCAAGTCTTCCCTGACTACTTTAGGTCCCATAGGTTTAATATCTTTCTGCTCTGAATTCCTGTAGAACTTATGGTTTAGCCTACACAACTTATCATTTAATTCTATAGCATTCTGTCCGTGTTGTTTCATGAAGTCAACTTTTTAATGCTAATAGATTAACAGATCCTTGGGCGCAGGTACCACATCATAAATTAGTGGTTGAGAGCACACGCCTGGCTAAGTCTTTCCTCCTTATTGTGTGCCCTTGAGCAGGTTATTCAACTCTGTATCCCTTGAATTTCTCCTCTGTGAAATGATCATAATCATAGAACCTATACCATTCATTTGATGGAAGGATAAATGAGATAATGCATAACGGGTGCTTAGCATAGTCTCTGGAAAACAGTAAATTAATTTGAACTATTACAGCCCACTTATCATCATTACCTTCTACTTCTAAAGCAGTATGAGAGCCTCTCTACTCCCTTTCTTTAACTCTCAGACACCAAGAAAGTCATTTAAGTCTGTTCTGTCTCAGTTCCCTCATCTTTGAAACGATGCTGTAAGATCTGCAAATGGGTTTCTTGTAGGGCTCACATTTGACAATGGGAATAGACATGTTTTGGAGCCCTGACCTCACAATAACCCCAGCCAGGTTGTCAAGAGCCCTTTTCTAGATTTTCCAACTGAAGTAGTATTCTCATGTTGTGATGTTTTCAGGGTCTGAGCCTAAAACTGTCAGAAGCAAAGTTACTAAACTTCCTCAGTGGAGCTCGAGACCCTGGTTCCCATAGGCCGTTGCCATTTGTTGCCCTTGGTGTTTACTTGAGTTGATGCTTCACTGCCCTCCACTGGCTTCCACGGTCTGCTCCCCTAACAAAGCCATTTAGAGCTGAGTGCCCTTTGGGGCTTCTGGAGTTGCCCTCACTAGTACGGAAGAGCAAGAACAAATCTAGCTATTCAGTAAGAGAAAAGGTGACCAGGAAAAGGTGAATTTTTCTCTCTTCGTGTTTCTTTTCCAATGAAAAGAGAAACAGAGGAGATCCTAGAAACATTAGAGAGAAGTCGGGAAGAGCATATCCCATTAGTGTTTCCTGGCACTGCCCAAACAGAACAGGTGAGAAACCAATACCCTTGTCTTCATAGAATTTGAGGTAAACATGTTTCCCTAGTCCACGGAACACCCAGAAGCTTGGGTGAAGAGTACCAGTGCAGGGCTGGGTTTAGGGTCCAATGGACCCTATTACCCCAGAAGGGTGGCAGCAATTGCAGTGATGTGTGTATGTGTGTGTGCAGCAGGGGAGGGAAGTGTGGATGACGATGGGAGACGCTTCTGAGGGAACAGCTAGGGTGACCATGAAAGGTGCAGAGGCAGGGCAGAGCATCAACGAAGAACCCTTTCTTTGACATGGCATGGGGTAACTGCCAGCAGGGAGAGCTCAGAATCCACCCCTTCCACAGTGCTGAGAAACTAAAGTTGCCCTTGGCTGTTGGGGAAAACTTAAGCTCCAGCAATTATGCTGATGGGGACTTATCAAGACGTATGAGCTAGGCTCTGTGACTTGTACATGGAATCCCAGCACTTTGGGAGGCCAAGGCGGGTGGATCATTTGAGGTCAGGAGTTCGAGACCAGCCTCAGTAACATAGCAAAACTCCATCTCTACAAAAAGTACAAAAATTAGCTAGGCATGATGGTGTGTGTTTGTAGTCCCAGCCACTCAGGAAGCTGAGATGGGAGGATCTCTTGAGCCTGGTGGTTGAGGCTGCAGTGAGTCATGGCCATGCCACTGTACTCCAACTTGGGCGATAAAACAAGACCCTGTCTCCAAGTAAAAAGAAATATGGCCATTGGAGAAAGTTTATGATGTCTTTAGAATATAGGCTTAGATTGTTTTACTGACCAGGGAACAAATGTTGCTCAACCATCTAAGCCGTAGTCAAAGTTTTTGCCCATGCATACACAGATACATACATATATAAGGTGTACTGTCTATAAATACGCCATCTGTAGATCACTGTCCCTTGGTAGCTACAAGGATACATAAGAGTTGGCCCCACAGAGCTTCCCCTTGCCTTCCATGAAGATGATGGTTTAATAAAGCTAAGGTTGTGTTGATCATCGAAAAGCCTGCATTTTATGTATTTTTCACACCTAAAAAATTTACCCTCTTGGTGGCAGTCTCAGAGTTTTCTGAGGAGATTTCATTGTTAAACAACTTATTTTCAAATAAACGATTATGAAAGTAATAAATGTTCAAGTCAGAAAATTTGAAAAAAGTGTAGAAAAGGCCAAAGGAGAAAATGAAAATCACCCATAAGGAGACCTCTTCAGGAGGAAAGAAATCCTCTTGCTATTTCAATATAAAGTCCCTTGCATTCAATTCAGTTTGAAAGCATTCATCCTGCAGACCTCTGTGTTGAGGGTGGGGAGGATGCATATTGGAATAAGACTAAGCCCCTGCCTTGAGGACCCAGCAGTGGAATACGGGCAATAACAACTCTGCTCATATGAAATGCTGCTCCACTGTGATGGTTCCAGCCTGTTCACATTTTTACATTTGCCAAGACACTGGGGGCTTTGGTGAAGAAAACAGGCTTTTAAAACTCCAATAATAGGCTAAATAAAATGTATGAACAACCTTTTATCCTTTGTTTCTAACATAGGCTCCAGATAAAGGAGTTCAGGAACTAAGACAAGACTGCATTGCAGTCAGCATCTAATAGCAAAGGTGCACTAACTTGCTTTTTCATTTGAGTGATGGGGGTGTGGGGAAGAGTCTGTTGCCAGAAAGATCTGATGCAGATTGGGGCAGACTATTAACCAGCTGGGTGTCTCCCACGTGTGGGTTGAAACCACACTTACCAAATTGCCTGAGACAGGTTGTATAAAAGCTATCAGCTGCTACTAGCTTTTGACTTGCCACCAGTTTCTTCTAGTCATTTCTTATTATTGTCTTGGTGCCATAAACGCTTCTGTACAGACGACTGCATTTATACTGTGGGTAATACATGCTCAGGAGGAACTTCTATTTTCAGAGGACAATTTGGGGTAGAAGAGGGGGAATGTGGCGGAGAGGCTACAAATGAGTTTGGCAATTATGGGTGTGCACAAGACAACCATGTTTACAAACATTTCCAGGAAAGCCAGGCAGCACCTGGGCCTCCCAGAGGTTGTTTTACTGTTTCTGTAGCTGGATCTTTGCTTGGAGGCAGTGGTGCTATAGGTGAGACAGGTGCGGTGCAATGTCTCAATGAACAGCCACACCACCCACCCTCGCCCACTAGCATACCTGGCATCAAGCTCCAGCAGAGCAATCAGAGAAGGGAGGGAAAAAACACAGCGTAATAAAGCAAAACATAAAACACCCTGCACAGTGATGGAGAAGATTCACAAGTTAGTAAGGAAAATTCTCAAGCAAGTGGCTGTAGTGATGCGTTTTGGGTCAGCTCCATGCTTTAAATTAAAACCTGAAAATAAATTCCCATCATTTAAGAAGAGCTAGGCATCTCCTTGTGAATTGTCCATAGCTGTTCATATGCTGATTGTCATTCTTTTCTGCAGGCATTTCAGGGAAAATAAGCAAAGAAATGGAATAAACCCAACTGCTGGAAACAGTTCCTTTCATGCTCTGTCACCTTGTCTGCAGGTCTTTATGAACACAAGAGGCTTGCTGGTGGGAGGGGAATTAAACATCTGGGCCCATTTACCTGCAGTTTGCTGTAGCCATTTTATTGTGTAAAGGTTAAAGGTCAGGAGCTTTAGGAGACTAAGGGCATCTTTCTTCTTTAGGAATCTAGAGTAAGACCCCATGACGGCTTGCATTTCTTTTGGCCACAGGACAAAGCTGTGATCTAGCCCTGGTGTCATGTGGCCTTGGTTTGAATGGTGCCATTGTTGGAACTTGCATCTTATCTGCTATACATTGAACATTTATGTTACCCACCCCCAAATTTATATGTTGAAATCTAGTGCCCAAAATAATGATTTTATGAGAGGAGGGGCCTTTAGGAGATGACAAGGTCATAAGGATGGAGCCCTCATTAATGAGATTAGCACATTTATAATAGAGACCCTAGGGAGCTCCTTAGCCCCTTCTATAACTATGTTGAGGTTACAGCAAGAACAAGGCTATCTATAAACTAGGAAGCAGACCCTCAGCAGATACCAGATCTTCTGGGGTCTTGATTTTGGCCTATCCAGCCTCCAGAACTGTGAGAAATAAATTTTTGTTGTTTATTAGCCACCCAGTTAATGGGGTTCTGTTACAACATCCCGAATGGATGAAGGCATCATCTTTGGACCCATTCCAGATTACATTCTTCTCGCTTTTTAAGGATTTCATCTTTCCCAGCTTTATTTGGGGATCACTGACTCTGGACGAAGTTGTGGTTGTGATTTTGCTTTATAGCCTTTGGATTTTTCTCTCTTCTCTCCTATCTTGGCTTCTTCAAAATATGACATTCAACTGGGTTTCATTCTGGTTCTTGATACTGTACAATGAGAAGCAGGCAATCAGGACCGAGCAAGTCCCAGGAATCACAACAGAACAACTGGGTTCTAGTCACTGTTATAACATATCCTTATCACTTTGGACAACCTATCTGAACTCTTGAAGTGTTTTTTTTTTTCTGTAAAATGGGGCTAATATCTATCACAAGAGGGTTGTGAGGATCAAATATAGTAAGGAATTATTTAAAAGTGTATGAAGATAGTTGTCTGTGTAGTTGAAATAATATGTCTCTACTATCTCTATTTTGATTCAGTTGGTCTTAGAAAGAATGTGAGTTTTTCATAAAGACAGGCCTGTCCTGCTAGGATTTGGGCTTCTAAGATCAGGTTTGAGCACAGTTGAAATGCTGGCTGTCATTAACCACAGTCTATATCACTGCCTTGGATGTGTAATTCTGTAGGAACCTCCTATTTTCTCCTATTATATGAGCCTGGTAAAAAGAAAGCCATGGACTGTGGGTAATTTTTTACGGAGTGTACTTCAGACAACTCAAAATCAATAGTTTTTTTTTCTGTTGAAGGCACCCAGGAAAGTAGAACATAAGAATCATAGGGGTTTACTATTGCTTTTTGAGTTTGATGGTAAAACTTTATAGTAGCCTCATAAAATGCATGGTTGAGTACAAAGTGCAGTTGTATTTCATTATAGTTTATCATTGTCTGATGATGGATAGTGCTGCATTTTGTAACACTTGACATCTAGTATATATGTGGTTGTAGTGAATTCTTATACTTTTATGTTGCCTTGACATCCATTTTGAATATGAGTTTAACTTTCTCATACCAGAAGCAGGGCTCAGTCACTCTTGACACTTTCCAGTTCTACACCACACTTCAGGGGCTCAAGCCAGTGGCAGAGATGAGCATTTAGAGGCATCTCTCCTGCTTAGGCAATTGAGCTCCTGGCTTGTCCACAACTTCCTTTAAATGGATGAATCAGGCACTTGCCTGAGAACTTAAAGTGATGCACACCCTAGTCCCTTATCTACACTGTTAGTTTCTACATGTGTGCACACTCTCTCTCTCTATTTAATTTGCACCTTCCATTTGAGGAACCAGGGACTATCCCAGGCCAAGTTTCCCTGGGACACCAGGGTGGGGGACACAGGCCTGGCTCCCAACACCACAGCAATAGCCAGGCAGGTATAAACTGTACATGAGTCAGACAAGAGCCACAAGGGCATCTGCCAGTACAAACAAGCTCCTTGTGTGAGGAACCTCTGGTCATGGGTTGTACAACTAAGCATTAGCCCTTCCACCAGGTGAAAGAAGCATTACATGAACGGCACACTGTAAACACCATATCCAGCTCCCATTCATTTTCCATCAGGGCATCATTGCTAGGCACGCTGATACTGGAATCCCAGTTTAGCTGGGGGCTCTCAAAATAGTGGTCAAAACATTGAACTCTGTTTTTCTTCTCCTAGTGGCTTAGGATCTCTAAGGCAGGAAAAGGACCTGAGGGTGGGATTGATGAACAGGGCAGCAGATGGTGGGAAGTTTGTGGTGGCTTTTCAGAGACCCAAGGAATCAGAAAAAAAAAAAAAAGGTAGCTCCTAGTTTAGAATGCCCTTGGCATAAAGGTGGGTAGGTAACACCAGTGATAATAATATTAGTAACTAATGCATATTACAAGATTCTAGGCTTTGAGCTCACCTTGCATTCAGTAGCTCATCTGAGCATCTCAGCTTCCCCATGCAGTTAGGCGTGGTTGTGTGACTGAGTTCTAGCTAACGGGATGAGAGGGAAGTAATGTCCAGCAGCCCATTCAGGACTGGTCTATACAGTTGCTCACAATCTGTCCTCAAGCTCTTTTCCTGTTTGCTGCCTAGATTTAGAAGACTTTGACCTCAATGAATGAGAGAGAAACAGGTTGGAAGGGGCCTGGGACCCCGAATGACCATATGGAGCAGAGATGCTTATCAATGAGGAACACCTGCATTCTAAATTCAACTCTGTATAAGCTAGAAATAAACTATTATGTTAAGACATTAAAAGGTTGGTGCTTATTTGCTACAGTAGCTTTTTAACATTTGTACTAATTTAGTCCCCAACCAATATCCAGTATATCTAATTGTACTGGATAGTACAGTGATATCTACTTCCATGTATTGCTATAGAAAGAGGTTTACTTACAAGAAAAAAAATAAATCAATAGGTATTACATCTTTTTTTTTTTTTTTAACTTTAAGTTCTGGGATACATGTGCTGAACGTGCAGCTTTGTTACAGAGGTATACATGTGCCATGATGGTTTGCTGCACCTATCAACCCATCATCTATGTTTTAAGCTTTGGACACATTAGATATTTGTCCTAATGCTCCCCCTCCCCTTTCCCCCCACCCTCAACAGGCCCCAGTGTGTGATAATCCCCCCATTGTGTCCGTATGTTCTCATTGTTCAGCTCCCATTTATGAATGAGAACATGCTGTGTTTGGTTTTCTCTTCCTGTGTTAGTTTGCTCAGGATGATAGTTTCTAGCTTCATCCATGTCCCTGCAAAAGACATTAACTCATCATTTTTTATGGCTGCATAGTATTCCATGGTGTATATGTGCCACATTTTCTTTATCTAGTCTATCATTGATGGACATTTGGGTTGGTTTTAAGTCTTTGCTATTGTAAATAGTGCTGCAATAAACATACGTGTGCATGTGTCTTTATAGTAGAATGATTTATAATCCTTTGGGTATATACCCAGTAATGGGATTGCTGGG
The DNA here is from genome assembly GCF_028885625.2 of Pongo pygmaeus. Classification (NCBI taxonomy): domain Eukaryota; kingdom Metazoa; phylum Chordata; class Mammalia; order Primates; family Hominidae; genus Pongo; species Pongo pygmaeus. The sequence goes on from NC_072376.2 coordinate 26,438,780, forward strand.
TCAAATGGTATTTCTGGTTCTTAAAAATACATATGGTGACTGAGAATCCCATGATGTCTTCCTTTTTGGAGCTAAACAATGTGCTTTACTATAACAAACCTTCAGTCCTTTGTTCCTTCCTTTGTTTTATCCTTCTCTTTCTCCCTCTCTCCCTTCCCTTCTTATTAATTGCCAGTTGTGTTCCAGGTATTATGTTATATGAGGATACAAAAAAGGAAGAAAATTAAATAAATACAGTTCCTGCCCTTAAGGAGCTCAGAGTCAAAGGGTGGGTTAAGATATATCAGTATCTAATCATGCTGCAATGTGGTAGTGACAGAGGATCTGTACTAAAGGAGCACAGAGGAGGGTACCTGACCTAATCAGGGAGGAGTGAAGAAAGCTTAGAGAAGATTAGGGACTAGAGTAGGGAGGAAGTTCCTGAGATGTGGGTTTTTCCATGATAAACCCTAAAGACTTCCAGGCAAATCTGAGTGGGTTTGAATGGTGTCATTGTTGGAACTTGCATCTTATCTAGTGGAGGCCTAGGTGGAGGCAAGGTCCTTTTCTATCCTCAAAGGATGAGTAGGGGTTTGGGGAGAACATTCTAGACCAAGGGACATCATAAGCAGAAGCAAAGAGAGAAAGAACACATGGTGCTCTGGGGAACTATAATCAATGCAGTCTTGCTGGGGGACAAAGTGGAAGACAGTGCTGTGGAAGTGAGGCTGGAGAGGGAGGCAAGAGACAGAGTGTGAAGCTCTGAAACAAATTAAAGGAGCATAGGCATTTTTTGTTTTGTTTTGTTTTTGTTTTAATGCAGGTGAGGGACTTAATGGAAGACTGAAGGCAAGGGAAAGAGTGAGGAAGCCACTGCAGAGGTCAAACCCTGGTTAGGGTGGAGAAGAGAGGCAGTTTTTAGAAGTCCTCAGAAGGCAAAATCTTCAGTACTTGGCTATCGAGGAGATGAGTGTGTCTAGGGAGAAAGTAGATGACTCCAAGATGACTTGTGCATTTCTAGCCACACCGTGTGGCTAGAGCCCCTGTGGTCAGCTGTCTGTCAGGTCTTCGTGAGGGTCTGTCCTGTCTTCTGGGGAGAGCAGCTTTTCCTTCCCAGCCTCTCAGTCTCAGCATGGAGCACTTTTCTGTACTGCCTCCTGGCACCATAGAACATAGTGACACTCCATGACAGAGGAGCAAACAAGCTACCTTAGAAAGGCAGACAAGGGCTAAGAAAATGAAAAGGAGCATACCTAAAAGAGGAACTAATATTTGAAGCAGAAATTCATCAAGAGCCTGGTTTCAAGGAAAGGAAATTATTTTGACTTTTGCTTCCTCTTCCCCAAACCTCCCTATGGAAAAGCATACTCCCATTGCCTTTCCTCTCTAGACTCAACGTTTGCACTCTCAGTCACCCATCATAGGAACATTTCTACCCATTGACGGGGAAAAGTTGCTCTTCTAAGTCCTGAAAGTATCAGTAACAATGAGGGCGTGATTCCCATTGTCTTCAGGTGGTATTGGTGGAGCACTTACAAAATCCCAGGCTTTGGACTTGTTCTTTTACATGCATTATCTCACATGTGAGCTTCATCTCACAACCTCCCCTGGGAAGTAGACACTCCTAATAGGCAATTGCAATCACAAAGATTAATGTAATACTTAAAGTTAAAGCAGTTAAATATTTTTCTTTACCTATGAGTTACTTGAGGTCAGGAATGCTTTTTTATTATTCACTTTCACATCTAGCCCAGTGTCTGGCCAGATGCCTTAGGAATGTTTGCAGGATCGGCGAATAGATTGGTTCCTTGAAGGAAAACAAAGCAAAGGGCAGAAAGAGCACACAGTCTTGGTAGCCAGTTGCCTGAAATCATCTTAAGCACTCTAGTGGCAAGGAAACCCAAGGCCTCTCTCTCCAAGTTTTCGCATTTTCCAATATTTGACCTAAAAGATATATAAACCATCATATTCTTTGTTTTGAAAAAATAGCATTTACACAGAAAAGGATTGTCTTGAGGTCTAGCACACTGAGGAAAAGGAAAAAATCCCTCTCATGTGCAATGAAAACCAATTAAGAATTGTTGATAGTTGCATATCTCATTATATGACCAAATTAAACCTAGAGCTTGGGTTATTGGGGGTGATATTTGTTTGCTATGGTTGTGTCTGGGGCTCTGTCCTGATTCACTCACTCTTGTAGGTTCGATACATCTAGCTGAGTCTGAGACATAAATGGGAGCCTGTTGCATCAGTTCAGTCAATCAATTATTCAATTAAAATATATCAAGTGCCCACGGTATTTATAGCAACAGGTCAAAAGGGAATCAGATAAACAAAACAAACACCATGCAGGTACTGCCTTGAAGGATACACATTTTAGCTGAGGCCTTGCAGAATTCAATGCATTTATTTGAATAGCTATCTTAATTTGGCTTTTGTTTTCAAATGAATGTTAAAGGGCCAGTCACATATTTTATGGAAGTTTATTTTGCTATATAACTAAATAATATAATTGTGTTAGTTAAAGGTACTTTTAAGTGCATCAAATGCATTTTTTATACAGAGGGAGATACTGAGATATAAACCCAATTGGTGCTTTATCCAAGGATCCGTGTTAGAGGAGAGGCTAGAACGTTTTTGTTTAAATATTTCTCCCCAGGCATAGTGGTTAAAATATGACTAGTGTTGAAAGTAATGGGCAATCCTTTGGAGCCTGGTAAAATGGTTATGATTGAGAAGTACATATTATCATCAGGTTTGTTGTATTATTATTAGTCTCTTGTACAGATTTAAAAATGAAAACAAAAAATATATTTTCATTAATTTCAGCCTATGTCTGAATCAAAAACAGGAGCATACCTTATGATATTCATAACCATTTTGAACACATATTCTCTTTTGCAATCCGAAAACGTAATAAAAAAGAAACCCTACACTATCAGAACTAGAAACTAGAAACTAGAAAAAAAAACTATCCAGAGAGTAAATCATTATGACTTCTGCCAATTGTAGATTCTTTCCTTAGATATATGCAATTTTGAAGGGAGTAAACTCGTTTACTTAAAACTAAATGACATATAACATTGGTTATACCTATTAAAGATGAAAATTAATCAGCAAGACAAGTTTCAAACCAGAAATTTCTCTAAATATGCTTGATTGTTTTATATACTGAAATTTTGTCCTCCCCAAAATTCAAATGTTGAAGTCTAATCCCAGTGTGATGGTATTTGGCAGTGAGGTCTTTGGGAGGTGATCAGGTCATGAGGATGAAGCTCTCTTGTAATAGGATTAGTGCCCTTTTTAAAAAGACCCCACAGAGCTCCCTTGCCTCTTCCATCATGTGAAGTTATGGCAAGAACATGGCTGTCTCTAAACTAAAAGGCAGGCCCTCACCCGACATTAAAAATCTGTGTCCTGATCTTATATTTCTCAGTTTCCAGAACTGTGAGAAATAAATTTCTATTGTTTATAAGCCACCCAGTTTATGGCACTTTGTTATAGCAGCCTGAATGGACTAAGACCTCTCCTTTAATCTTAACAATATCCTCATTATGTCCATCTGATTATTACTCCCTTTTTACACATGATGAAAGTGGGGTTTAGAGAACTTGTACAACTTGTACAAAGTTATGTATCTAGTAGGTAGGAGTGATCCCTGATTGTTCAACTGTCTTCTTAATATTCCACAATCTGCCTTTTATCTTGATCTACCCATAGAAAGAGATGAAGGGGCAGCATGAGTTCCTTGGAAAGGTTAATATCTCTGCCTTTCCTGTTAAAATACACGGCTGTGTTAATTTCAAACTTGTATCCCCAGCATCTGTTATTGTCCTTAGCATATATAAGTTAATGCTTCATTAAATTATGAACAAATAAGAGCCAACATGGACATTCTGTCATTTTACAGTATGTAGAGATTAGAATATGTAACACAGTTATCCTAAGGGGATACGTTTTCTGTCTGAGGACAAGAAATCTGGACAAAATGATAAGAGGGCTTATTTTATTTTTTTCATTGGCCCTGAATTGAATTTTGGTTGTAGTTTTGTCCAAGGAGTCAACATCCAAACAAACCCAATGATCACAGGCATTATAAATGTCCACCAAGGGCTTTTAGGAAACAATAATTTTGAGAAATAAAGCCCAAGACTGATTATTTTAATCACAACTGCACCTATACTTGGTGGAGTGATTCAATCAAGGAAATGTCACACAAAGGTTCCATCTACTGAATCACTTGCTAACAGTGAGGCCCAGTTAACATTGCAGACCTGATGCTAGGGAAAAAAAATCTCATCTAGATTCTACAGATTTTCGGCGGTGGCAGTGCTCACTCAAGGAGAGTGGCTTTGAGTGCTCTGTCCTGTAATATGAAATATCATGCAGCAAGCTGTACTCTCTGATAATTTTTATAGCAAAACATAACATACTTTTCCAGCAAGGTCAGATATGTCAATAAAAAGGTACAAATGGACTTGCCTGCGTTTCTCAATTTTGAAAACAGTCTGAACTCTTTAGTGCATTGGTGCTGAGGCTTGAAAAGCAAGTGTATTTTCAAAGGGACTCTTAAGGCTGCCTTAGACTTTTAACCAGGATGCTTGCCTGTGTAGCCAGGATGTCCTAGGGGAATAATACAATAATACAATACTTTGAACCTTGGACCAGGATATGTGAGCACATAGGAAAGGGCTGAGTTGCTACCCCTGCATCTACTTTTAGAGTATGTTTGAGGAGGAAAATGAAAACAAAAACAAACAAATGAAAACTTCACATAGGACCTGTATTAGATTTCTATTGAGGCATAACAGATTATCACAAATGTTGTGGCTGAAAACCACATTCATTTATGATCTCACAGTTCTGTAGGCCAGAAGTTGGGGCAGGCTTGGCTGGGTTTTTTTCTTAGAGTCTTACAAGGCTGAAATCAAGGTATTGGCCAAGTTATGCTCTTTTCTGTAGGATATGGGGAAGAATCCACTTCTAAGATCATTTAGGTTGTTGGCAGAATTTGCTTCCTTGGGGTGTAGAAATAAATTTCTGGCCGGCTGTTGACCAAGGGTCATTCTTAGCTCCTGGAGGCTGATCTCAGATTGTTTTCAAGTGGCTCTGTCCATCTTTAAAGACATAAACTGCATGTTGAATCCTTGTCACATTTTGAATCTCTCTGACTTCATTTTTTTGCAACCAGCTAGAAAAAACTTTCTGCTTTGATAGAGCTTGCATGTTTCAATCAGGCCCATCCAGATAATCACTGTGTTTTAAGGGTAGCTTATTTAGACCTTTAATTACATCTGCAAAATATCTTCACAGCAGCACTTATATTTGTATATAATTGAATAACTGGGCACCAGAAAACTTGAAAGGTCATTCCAGAATTCTGCCTACCAAAGGACCAGTGTGAACCATTTGCTTTGCATATGCTATGTAATTTAAATCTTTCCACAATCTATTAGGAAACAAGTTGATTGGCTAATACCCTCACCCAGTTGGTGATAAATTTGGTCCCAGATTTTCTGACTCTAAAATCGGCGCTCTTTCTTAGTAACAATAATAATGATGTTAATAAGAATAGTAGGCTCTATGTGCCGGAAACTGCCACTTTTCATTTACTAACTCATTTAACCCTCACAGATACCCTGTAGGTGTGTAGTATTATGGTTTCATTTTGTAGGTGAAGAAGCCATAGAGAAGCCAGCAAGTCAGTAAGGCTGTCAATATAATAAACCATGCTAGTTAATTTCAACCTCTCTTGTCAATGCAGCATGGAGGAATTCAAAGAGAACTCAGGAATCTCACCAACATCAGCTCTAGGTAATCATGGATTTTCTGCCTTGTCACTTCTCTTTCAGTCCTGTTTTTTTCACTTGCACAATAGGAAGTGACACATTCTAAGACTTTTATTGTGTCAAAGCAAAACTTGTACTGGATAAAATTGAACAGTCAAGGAAGACTTTGAAGGAGTGAAGAATGTGCCATTCCCAAATATACCAAATTGGTATATTGATTATTTTGAGTTGAAAAGTACTGAAGAAATATCAGAAAGGACTAGATGACCTGTCTCTTCCTAGATGCAGCAAACCTTAAAAACTCCTTCATCTGGGAGGGGCATCTTCCCTATACCAGAGATAAAATAGCCCTTATCACCAGAGACTGGGAAATTGGGGCTACAATGGACCTGAATAAATATACTTGCTGAAGTAATCTTTATTTTCCATTAGCTTTACACTCCTCCACACCACATGTATCTCCCAGTGACTTCCATAGAAATTTACTGTCTCTAACCATATCTTCCTTGTCCTGTCAGTTCTTCTCAAATATATCATTCCTTGTCTAAATAATATGAAAGCATCTTGCTTTGACCACTTCGAGCTTCACTTTTTTTGTAAGATTCCCGTATACATGTTAAACTAATAAAATTTGTATGCTTTTCTCTTATTAATCTGCCTATTGTCAATTTGGTTTCTTGACTCAGTTGAAGTGCCCACTAAGAGCTAAAAGGGGGGTTGGAGGTGGTCTCTGGGTCTCCCACACTTTATTAAAGAACATTGCAATAGGGAGGAGAGTGCAGAACTCAGTCTAAGCTTAACTCTGCTGAAACAAAGGGCTGAAGAGGTTTTAAGAGCTGAGATGGGGGCATTGTAGGTTATTTCTCTTTGCTAACTGGTTTCAACCAAAGGAAAACTAAACTTCCTCATATCTTCATGATAGAAGAAAGTTTTCCAACTTGGAAAAAGGTGCCTGCAAAAGCTGGGCTCCTACCTTTCCATAGAAACTGGGGATAGGAACTCTATTTTCCTTGATGGTGACATTTCCAAGGATGGCTCCCAGATCCTTGAGAAAGACATTCTTGGAGTATAAACCTGGCAAGAGGCTTTTAAGAAGATTTACTTCTCAAAGGGACAGAGGAAGAATTTATAATTACAAGTTTTCTAAAGCAAATGCTCTAAGTAAAGAGAGGTCAGTGACCTAGAGACATGAAGAAGCCTGTCTAAAGTTTAGTCAAGCTGAGAGAAATGTTAAGGCCAATACTGTCTCGGCCAATTGTGAAGACTAAATAAATGTTGTGTTGCCTTGCAATCTGAAAAGTACTATTCAAGAGTCATTTCCTCCAGGAAACTCTCCTCGACCTCTTAAGTCTATTCTCTGAGCCCTTCTTCTCTGGTCCCAGAGTGCCTGATCTTTTCTCCATCATATGTCATGTTATATAGAGCTGCTAACAGCTTAAGTGCCCCTCAAAAGCAGAATAATATAGACAGATAATGGTACATCCATGCACATGGACACCATAGCCATTAAAGATTATGTTGAAGAAGAAATTTAATAACTTAAATTGTTTAAGTTATTAAAACATACAATAAAAATGTTTATGATAGAGTGTTACATTAAATAGAGGCAAATTATAAAACGCGATGAAAAATATTGCAATTAAGGAATGAAGTAAATAAACAAAATCCCGTGGAAGAATATATACCAAAAGGACAGCAGTTATTTTTGGGCGGTGGGGTTACAGTTTATTTTTATTTACTTCTTTGTGATTTACCATTTTTGTGGATTTCCTATGACAAAAATACATTACTTCCATCACTAGAATGGAAAACACAATTTTATACGAAGAACCATGGACAGAAAAAGTCACCAGGGCCATATTTATGGCTGCCCAGCCATAGTCTAATGGAGGCAGACACAGTACTTTATAATGTTTTATGAGTAATTTCTTGTCCTCCTTTTGATACTATCCTTCTGGTGGTCCAGATCTTGATGGAGAGCAAGGTGATGAAAAGGGCTCCATTTTTCCTGATCCACTGGTGTGTGAATAGCTGCCAGCCCTGCAGGAGAGAGGGTTTGGGAGAAGTTGTATAACAGGATTGGGATTATGCTTTCTTGCTCTGGCTTCATCTGCATCCTTAATTGATCAATTAATTGATGGAAACATTTATTTCTATTATTTGTCCCCATGTACCTTGCCAGGAAGAGTTGTTGAGAAATGGCATGGGCTACATTGTGAGATAATGAGTGTGCATTCAAGGGGGTATTCAAGCAAAGTCTGAAGGGACACTTGTCAGGAAAACGATGAAGAATCTTCAAGCTTCATATAAACCAGCTGGTTACCTTTGTGGGATCTGTGGCCTTCCTCCAATTTAGTTTAAAGAGAAGGGGGTTTATTGGTAGGATAACTCTCTTTTAATCCCTGAACAAAAGAGGAAGTACAGCCAGGCTTCCTAGGTACTGGGAAAGTCATTCACAGTTGAGGAAGCCACTCTGACTTTTAGAGTTTTGTTTTCCACTTTTCTCTGTGGCTGCATCTTGGAGCCCTAGCTAGCCCTACCTCTAAGCCACAAAATCTCTCCTCCAGTAACTATCAGAAACAGTGGTATTCCTCAGGAGGGGGAAGGAGGGAGGGAGGGAGGGAGAGAGAGAGAGATGGAGAGAGATTGAGAGAGAGAGAGAGAGAGAGGAGACCAATCCAATCATGCATCTGTGGTTGGGGGAGAAAGGATTGACAGGCACTATCACAACAAGTTAAAGTAATGAAAAATATATTGATTGGTAAACATGCACAAACCTTCCTGGATGACATACTTATATATGGGGCAAATTTTCACACCAGTTTCTATTTACCGGAATCTACTTCATCACCTTTCCTTGGTCAAATTGTTTTACTTTGCAGTGGTAACTCAAGAATGCCATTCTACATGGGTGATTAGAAAAACATTCTGGGGTTGGCTCTCTGAATTGTTATTTGAAATACACCATCTAGAATCCAAATGGCTTCTATTCAGTTCAGTTACTCTGATTACAGGCATAAACTTGTATTTTTATGTTAATCTAAAGTCATTTCCTATATTTATTCAGTGGGCAGGGCTAGATAACTAGGGGATTAAAGACCTCTTTGAAAATACAGAAACCCTTAAAATATAAAGAAAACGCTGAGAGTAAAATTTCCCTCCTTTGTGTCACAGCAAGGCCTCAGGTTATGACTGCTGGTTCATTCTATAACCTTCGACAATATCCAGCCTCCCTCATCGTTGCCTTTGCCTGCAGCAGCTAGTGTTTCCTTAACAAATTATGCCACGTTTTTCATTTCCATTCACTTCATCACTTAATCAGCAGAGTTGTAATTCCTCTTCCCCTAATACATCTTCATTTTCGACCCCATTACCTGTGCAGGCTCCGAAGGCTCACCTGTTCCTAGCATGGCGTTCCCGTTCTCAAGGTGCTCTCCTGGGTCTCTGACAATCTGCTCCCTGCTAATTGGTGCAGATGGGAGTAGGAGGATGAGCAGAGCACATGAGGGAGGAAGCAGATTTTCCCAGTAAGTAAAGGGCCCTTGGGAGCCCAGGCATTTTGGGGAAGCTGCTTTAACTCTATCAGGCACAGTGAAAGAGGGCTTTATGGAGTCTTATTCCAAGACATTTTTCTTGTCCTTAGAAAGGATATTTCCAAAGGGTATACTGGTCTTGACTGATCCTCTTGAGGCCTATACTTAAGCAAGCTCAGAATAATAATAATAAATAATAAATATCACTTATTGAGCCCAACACAATGCACATAATCATTCATTCATTCATTCATTCACCATAGGAAACCTATGAGGTGTGTATTATTTTTCCTGCATCACATGAAGAACCAGAGTCTCAGAGACATTAAACAGTTTGCCCAAGTTGATGCAGCTAGTGGGAGGCTGAGTCAGGCTGAGACTGCAGATCTATCTGTCTCCAAGGAAAGTGTTCCCAGGCATTTACTCCACTGCCTGAAGTAGGTAGAGTTTATTTTTGGATTCTCTTTCTATCCCTTTAGGTAACCTCTTTCCTTACTTCTGGTATTCCTTGTTGTGATCAAATTTCCCAGGGCCCGTGCTGCATTATAGGCTTCCTGGGATTGCCATCCTGCAAGTATTTGGTAAAATAATCTCCATTAGAGTGGCTAAGATGGTGCCCCTCATGTGGATACTCAGCTAGAGTTAAGTGCTCTTGAGGACTAAAAGCTAATGACATAATTTTTAGTTCCTGTGTCTCAAAGCAGAGGAAATAGTTTTGAAATGGGAGAGTCCCTTTATCTCCCACACATGATGTGCAACAAGGGTGTGGCTTGTGTGTTTGGCCACCAAGTGCTTAAACTCCCCCCACCCCCACCCTGTTACAGGAGGGGGAGCACACAGACAGGCAGGTTGAAGAGCTGGAGCAAGTGCCTTGGGGCTCTGGCCCCACCATAACTTCTAGGGGTGGGTATCTGTGACTCCCAAAGCCTAAGTGGGCATGCGTTACAGTGTGCTCTTTTAGCTTTGCTGTCCACAGACTGCTTAAGTGTTAATCAACTCAGTGCCCTCTTGGTACCCAGGTCGTTTTCTGGCATCCAGGAAGAATTAGGTCACACAGGAACTTGAAGGATAAATGTGGGGGTTTTATTGACTGGTGGAGGTGGCTCTCAGTGGGATGGACAGGGAGCTGGAAGGGGGATGGAGTGGGAAGATGATCTTCCCCTGGAGTTTGGCTGTCCAGCAACCAATCTCCTCTCCAATGGTCCCTAGCTGAACTCCTGTTGGTGTTCAGATGCTCCTTCTCTTCTCTCCTCTGCCATGCTGTTCTGTCATTCTTCTGCTCTTCTGTTCATCTCCTCATCTACTTCTGGAGCCTGGGGTCTGGGGTTTATATGGGTACAGAATAGGGGAGTGTGGTGGGCCAAAGACAACTTTTGGGCTCAAAACCAGGAATGCCTGTTCCCATTTGAAGCCATGGGTTTCCAGGCTTGGGGGTAGGGCCTTTGCTGGGGAACCATCCTCTTCTACTCAATAGTTTCCCGTCTCCCATCCATATCAGTTTCTGGTGAAAAGCATTGCCAGAACAACCCATATCATATTGGTAAGGATGTCTGCGACGGTTAATTTTACAAGTCTGCTTGACTGGGCTAAGGAATGCACAGGTAGCTGTAAAACAGTATATCTGTGTGTCTCTGTGAGGGTCTTTCCAGAAGAGATTAGCATCTGAACTGGAGAATTGAGTAAAGCTTGTAGCTCTCCCCAGTGCAGTGGGCATCATCCAATTCACTGAGGGTCTTAATAGAACAAAAAGGTGAAAGAAAGGTGAGTTCTGTCTCTGTGCTTGAATGGAGACATCCATCTTCTCTTGCCCTTGGACATTGCTCTTCCTGGTTTTCAGGTTTTCATACTTAGACCGGGTCTCATACCATCCTCCCACTTTGCTCAAGCTTGTGGACTTGTACTGAATGATGCTTACCTAATTTTCCAGCTTGCAGACAGCTAATCCAGCCCAGAGGCTTCTGTAACTGCCTGAGCTAATTCCTATAAGTCTTCTATGTATAATATATATTTATTATATCTATATATTGATTCTGTTTCTCTAAAGATTCCTGACTAATACAGTTTCTGTTTTGCTTATATAATGACTAGCACATGGAAGGTACTTGGGAAATGTTTATTGAGTTGAATTACAGTGCAATCTCTAGTCTCAGAGACTCCTCAGCATTTGGTTTGCGTGGAATCAGGACATCATGGTACACTTTCAGGCATGTGGGCTACAGATCACCAGAGCTTTGGAAAATTGTAGAGCTACCAAGATTTTGGTTTGGAACCAGCCAGACCAGGCTCCGAAACCTGCTTCAAAAGAGTGAATTGCTTTAATAATGTGTAGTCCTGCTAGGACTCTGGGTTGTCATTGAGTTCCAGGGTTTCTGTTTGGTGGACATATGGCACTGGAAGGGGTTGGGAGTGCTGGGGTAAGGGTGCAAGAAAGCCTTGCAAGTCAGGCATAGGCATTCCAGCTCAAATTTCCTCATGCCTTCATTGAGTCCACAAATATTTATTGAGAATCTGGTATCAATCCGACACTGTTCTGGGAATTTGAATTAGAGTGGCAAGTCAAGCTCTCATGAGGTTTCCATTCTGGTGTGGGAGACAGGAAGCAAATAAACATGCTATTTCCAGATACCTGTAAGTGCTGTGGAGACAAACAGGTGACATGTGAAGACAAAGTGGTGTGGAGGATCAGGGAAGGGTGTTCTGAGGCGGTGACTGTAGCTGGAAACTGAATGAATCTCTGGAGTCCAGAGCCTCTGGTATGGGCCTGCTGATTGGAGCAGATCCAGCAGGAGCTGCACTGTAGCAGTTCATTTTATGTGGATATTGCTCTGTTATTAGTCACATCTTAATTCTTCAAATTCAATGATAACACAGGATAAAATTTTTAGTGGGACTTTGACACAGTCAGCCTGCGACATGAGTGTTGCCCTTGTCATCCTGGGAGGCTTACATACAACTAGGCTCAAGGTAACCTATGGGAAGTAAAAGAAAGGTGGTGGAAAGGGCTGGATCATGGAGCCAAAAAAAGCACAGTGAGCTTACTGAGAAATCTTGGTCAAATTATTAGGCTTTAGCAATCTTAGAGTTCTCACCTGTTAATTGGTAGAAGGGGTTGGGAGAGGTGGACGCTTGAAGGTAAGCATCCTAGTTCATCTCTCTGGTACTTCTGTTTATCCTCACCTGGGATGATCTGATATCCCTGAGATATCCCTGATCCATTTACATTTGTAAGAAATAATAAGTCCTGACATTTATGAACCTCCAAGCCTTATACATTTTATATGTTCTCTTAGCCCCACAACAACTTTACAAAATAGCAATCTTTATTATGTCAGTTTTATAAGTAAGGAAACCAAGGAATAAAGAGATTAGGAAAAGGAAAGGGGACCGACAGTAAACATTCACTATGTACAAGGAATTGTGTTTTGTGACTTTAAGGTGTGGTCTTGTTTTATAATCATACTAACTGCACTCTGAGTCTCTTAAAGTTCCCACTTTACAAATAGGGAAACTGAGGCTCAGGATAGTCTATGATTAGCTCAATAAATGTAAAGAAAGAGACAGAGCTGAAGTTTGACCCCAGCCCTATGCTGCTGCAAATGTTCCTTCTTTTTCCACATATCATGTGGGGATGCTGATGGGGGATGCTTCTCTAACAGCAGCAGGGACTGGGGCGCTCTTTTCTGCCCTAGCAGAGATACCAGCCCTGGAGGGCTCTTGATGTCTGTCTAGTTACAATTCTGGGCACTGTTTCCACATTCCTGCTACGTTAGTTATGTGATGACAAGGCCTAATTATACCTGTCAATATTACTGGTGAGGTAATAGTACCACCTACCTAGAATTTTTGTAAAAATTCAATGACAACATTTAAAAATGACAAAAATGAAATGCTAGATTTAAAATGCCTCCTCCAGGTATATATAGAAGGTACTTGATAAATGGCCTCTGTTACCTTTATTGAGAAATATGGCTTTTTTTTTCTTTTGGGTCTCCAGACTTGAGCTTAGCATTTTTATGTTAAATTAAATAGAAAATATGTACATTATGAATAAACCAAGCACATATTGATGATAGCCTAATGGATGAAAGAAGTGATCAATTCACAGCTTGGACTTTGGGGACTTGAATTCTAGTCTAGGTTCTGCTAGTGTTATGTGAGATCATTCAGAAATCACTTACCGTTTCTGGGCCTGTTTCCTCCCTTGTTTCATGGGGGAGTTGTCCCAAATGACCTCTATGGCCCCCTGTAACTATGGAATTCTTACATTATTGAATTCAGAACCAGCAAAATCTGAATTCATTCCCTGACGTTTGTCACAGCTTAGTGACCCTATCTGATGCCCTATCTGATCCTATAAATACTCACTTTCTTGGTATCCATGTGGGTTTCCATGTGTGGTCTCCGAATACCAAGACTGACAGCACTGATTCCTGTTATCTGCCCTGGCAGCAGGATGATCAAAAATAGAAGTCTGGACCTAGTGATTAAACACACACACATAAAAATCCCCTGGTGTTTGAAAGGATTCAAAGGCACGATGAATCTTTTCCTTTTCCTAATCTCTCTATTCCTTGGTTTCCTTATCTATAAAATGGACATAATAAAGATTGCTATTTTGTAAAGTTGTTGTGGGGCTAAGAGAACATATATAATGTACAGGGCTTGGTATTCATGTGTGTAGACTGGATTTCACATTTTGGGCTTTAGGACATGAAAGGGTATCTTTCCTTTCCTGTCATGTTGTTTCATGTTCCTGATTTTCAACCAGGGGCAGTTTTGCCCCCTTGGGGACATTTCACAATGTCTGTAGACATTTTTGATTGTCACAACTAGGGGGAGGTGCTACTGGCATCTGGGGGGCAGAGGCCAGGGATGCTGCTAAACAACCTACAATGTACATAATAAATGCTTAACTGGTGCAAAAGGCAGTAGTGTTCAGGATGAGAAACACTGTTGTATGTGGAAATATATTTACAAGAGACAAGAATCTCCTAATACCAAGCCTGAGAGCACTGATTCCTGTTATCTGCCCTGGTAGCAGGATGCTCAAAAGTGGAAGTCTGGGCCTAGTGATTAAACACACACACACACATAAAAAATACCCTTGTGTTTGAAAGGATTCAAAGGCACAATGAGGGATGCTATTACAGTGCGTCAGACTTCTGCACAGAGGAAACACATTACCTACCTGTAATGAAGGATTTCTGAATAGATAAAGGCTGCAACTTCTACAGTGGAATGTTTTAGCTGGGGGCATGTGGATTTTAGCTGCATGAATAATATCAGCATTAATGGGAATCACTACACTGCCCTGCATTGGAAATTTACCACCAAATGGATAACAATATCCCACAGTCAGAGGCCATTGAAAATCTGTTTCACTGGCAGGAGACATAGAGAAGGCTCGAGTGGGAAGCACTGTTGGCTGCCAGCTCATGAGTGGCTTCAGGCTGAGTGGTCTGTGTGCAGACAGAAGGGGGCACATAGGGCAATGTTATTCAATGACTGCATGAACCCAGGGTGGCATTAGAACAGGTCAGTGATCTCAGGTTCACCCCTATTCCCCTATGGAGCTTTTTCTGTTCATTTTGTAGTGCTACCACTCTGGCCCCTGTCACTTCCCAAGGACCCCAGCTCTCCTGACACCCTCTGGGAAAGTGGCCTGATGGACTAATTCTGTCTAAGGTGTCAAGGATTCAGGTATTACCTTCTGCAGGATAATTTGTGATTTAAAAGTGTGTCATCAACAAATAATCCAAAGGCATGAATTTGAGGTCGTCATGAAAGCACTGGGGCATAGATATTTGTGTTTCTGGAGGGTCTGTAACGGTACTCTTAAGAATATTACCTGGCTCTGCATAAATCCCTCAGATCTTGATTTAAGCTGCTGTGGAGTGTTTTTGTGCATGTTGTAATTTATGGAAGTTCAATATGTAAAGCTGTAAAGAACTGGAGATGCTCTGTTAAAACAAGGCTTGGGGATCCGGGAGTCAGGCCCCTGGGTTACTCCCCTGCACCACACCATTTGTTCCTGTTCTTTCTAGAAACATTTGGCTCCATGGAGCATAGCTCCTCAAGTGATGATAATATTTATGTAGAATTCAGAGTACCCGGAGAACACTGCTGTAGGCTGGAGGCAAAGACCCAGCCACCCTGAGGGCTGAGTGGATCAGTAATTGGGAACAGTCTGCCCTGGAAAGCTGTGCCAGGGAGCATAATATGAAAATCACTGCCCTTGGGCGACCTTGACAAAACCTGACAAGTCTAAAGCCCTGAAACTGAAAAAAGTAGAAGATATCAGCCCCATTGCTGACTGGCACCATACCAGAGTTAATGGGATTGAATTCATTGTTTAATTCATTAAGTAAATAACCGTGGGTCACCTACTGTGTGCCAGTTACTCCTCTAGCTCCTGTGGAAATAGATGAACAAATCCCTGCTTTCAGGGAGTTCACATTCCAGTGGGATGGGAGTGGGAACAAGTTAACCAAAAATAAATGAATGAAATATGTAATCAGTGAGCTTCGTAAAATAAAGCAAAATGAGAGACTAGTATATATTTGTAAATGTGGTGGTCAAATAAGATAGTCAGGGAAGGCCTTTCTAAGGAGGAGGCCTCTAACCCGGCTGAGACCTGAGTGACAAGGAGGATCCAACTATGTGGCGAGCTTGCAGAAGAGAGTTCCAGACACAGGGCACAGTGTGGGTAAAGGTCTTGAGGTGACACTAGGATCAGCATACTGAAGAAAGAGCAAGAAGACCAATTTTTGTCTTTGAAAAGTTTTAAATCCCCTCTGTCAATATTTAGCCATTTTTGGTGATTTTGATATTTTTGGTACTTGATCCTTATCTAAAGCCTGTGAAGCTTATTGTAATCTCGTGTTGGCTTTTTCTGAGCCCTTCTGGAAGTGAAATGACTTGATCATGCCATGATGTTTGGGAGCGTGGAAGTGGGAGGGCCAAGCACAAAATTCACTGGAATGATGCCAACTCATCTTTACCTAGAAGACAAAGGATACTTGCAGGTTTACAGACAGGTAACATTTTGGGCACTCCTTTTGAGGTATATTAAATAAATGATTTCATTTATTCTTTATAGCAACTTATGTGGTAGCTGCTATTGTTATTCCCATTTTATAGATGAGGAAACGAAGGCACATACATTGCTGGGTAATTGGGCAAAAGGTATACCTTACAAAGAGTGGGGGGGAATAGAGACCAAAGCCTGGTGAACTCACTTCTAAGCCCACATTCTGAAGATGACCAAGATATCCATGCCATTGTGTTCAAGGTGTCTAAGGGAAGTGATGCGATATAACTTTCCCTCACTTGAAGATCAAAGGCTAGGCTCAAACCACTAGTGGGTCCTGCTATCTTCTGGCAGAAAACTGTCACAGCCTTCATGAAACTTTGCAATGCTTCCTGTATTTAAACACAAGTCTCAGTGCTTGTTTTTATCAAGAGACAGTCTTTTCTCCTAGCCAGTAGGGAAGTACTCCTCATCATTACTCAGAATGTCACTTAGGCCACTCTCTCCCCACCAAGTCTGTTTATTAGGTGTGTGAGCAAGGGAGGATAGGATGACTTGAACTTCAAAACCCTGGATGCCTCCAGCTGCCTTTGAGCATGGCCCACTAAGCTCCCTGTACAGGTAAGGGATGTTTGCTACGTGCAGAAGTGACAACCTCCCATTCTGCAAAGACCTTTTCTCATTGCTCTTTCACTGTGTCATGGTGGTGACAAATCCCAGCCTTGTGATACCCGGCCTCCAATTCAGAAAATAATTTCCTGAGCTTTCCTATTGCTCAGTGATGAAGGAAGAAACTTCTTTCATTCTTCTTCACCCTTGCTTGTTGTGGGGTGATAAAAGATGAAGTTCTGGTGATGCTTTCCAGAATCTCTTGGGTTTAAACTTCAAAGTCCTAAGTTGGTGACTTTGAAGAAATATACCAATATAGCAGTGTTAATATTAAAACACAAAGGCAGGCATAACCTCTCAGCAAGACTCATTAGGGGATTAATTACTAATAGGAAGTAATTCAGATGATGGAAACCAAAAATTAATGCAAATGTTCACTATCTGAAAATTAACGTGGATTATATTCCCAAATAGTACCCAACACGGTTTCATTTTACCTTCCTTTGGGTCTATATCTTTACTGCTGATGGTAGTTGTCATAGTCCGTTCTGCTGCTATAGCAGAATACCATAGACCAGATGGCTTATAAACAACAGAAATATATTTCTTGTAGTTCTTGATGCTGGGAAGTCCAAGATCAAGGGTGCCTGCAGATTTGGTGTCTGATGAGGGCTGCTTTCTGGTTCATAGATGGCAACTTGTCACTATATCCTCAAGTGGTGAAAAGGGCAAGGCCCTGGGGCTTCTTTCATAAGGGCACTAATCCCATTCCTGAGGGCTCCATGCTCGTGACCTAATGACCTCCCTGAGGTCATTAAAAGATGAGGATCTTTTAATACCATCATGTTGGAGATTTTCAACATATGAATTTTAGAGGGACACAAACATTCAGACCACAGCAGTAGTATTAATGAAATTTATAAAGCACATTAAAGTCATTTGTAGCACTTCTTCACTTCTTATTCCCCCACCCTTTTTTGTTGCTTTAGGGAAACTGTGCCTCAGGCCCCCCAAAACAGTAAGTATTTGAAAGACTATGCAAAACTACAAAAAAAATTCAGCTTATTTCATTTGCATGTTTTTAAGACTTTTCTATAACTTCAAAAACTCTGTCTTTATGTGTCTTTGTATTCACAATTTAAAAACTCAGCTGATACTTCAAGCATTTCGAATATGACAGGGCTTTAAATATTAACCTTAGGAGTGCTGATCAGTGGACACAAATACTTTGGAAAGTGATTTGTGTGTCTGGTACTAGTCTGCTTGCTTTCCTCCTTAATGACTAAGTCACTCCTGAAAATAAATGAGCCATTTACAGAGACACATGCAGACTTTCTGGCCCTTGGGGCACTGTTTTAGTGACTGCAGAAAAATAGACTGACTGTGCTGGTGTTGAGTCCAACCAATTCATCTGCTCTGTATTTCCCTTTGGCTATTCAAGTGGTATGAGAAGCAGAATAAGTTATTATTATAAGAGCAGAACTGAGTTCAAAACTCGTCTTCATCACTCACTAGCTGTGTGACCTCAGGCAAGTTATTTAACCTCTCTGAACTGTAGTTCTCTTACCAGGGGATTATTCTGAGAATTTTGAGAAACACCATCTATAAAGTGGCCAGTAGGGTGCCTGGTTCATAATTTATTCTCAACCAATGGATGACACAGAGACTATTAAGAATAAATTTCTGTTCTGTTCTACAAAATATACTGTATTCACTTTCCTTTCTACTAAAGATATAGAACGACAATGTGATGATGACAAAGCCAAACCGTTTAAGGGCAGGGATGGTGTTTAATTTATTTGCCTCCCTGGGGTTAGTAGAGTTCTCTGCACAAAGAATTTGCACCTATTTAATGATAAATGATATGACTGGAACTCAATAACAGATCTTTAGGACGGACTAAAAAACAATTCTGGAATTTCAGACAGTTTTGCAAAAGATTCCACAGAACTTCCACAATATCACAGGGCATGTGTTAAGGAAGAAACTGTATTCGGGAAATTTACAAAACAAGAATCAGCAAGTAAAGAAGATATACAGTCTTGAAATCTCTCACTATCCCCAAGGAGAGGTGGTCTGGGGCAAGAATATGCTGCTGGACAAACCATTTTAGGGCAGGAAACATGTTTCCCATTACTATGGTCTTTATGGTACTAAGGTGAGAAAGTGGCCTTGTCAATCGCATGTGGCTTTGGGGGAGAAGACAAATATACTACTTGAGCACCAAGTACTCTGGGTTTGGGTGCTGCTGTTTATAGGGGTTGTCTGGGAAAACTAGCTGCCCAGCACCTAGAGATTTCGGGGCCTGTGGCTCATTGCAGCATCTCCTACTGGCTGAGGAGGCCCCTAGACCTCTTCTCAGCTGAGTTATGGGGAGTTCTTTCTAGGAGAAAGGAGAAGTAAGCCCCAGTACCAACTAGCTCATTGTTCAGCCAATTCTGAGAGAACCCTCAGAGTCATTTTTAGACAATCCTGCTTCTCATAACCACATAAAACTACCTACAGATGACACATATCAGCATAGTATGATAAGTGACAATATTAGTATTGTTACTTTGTCACTATGATAATAACATTTTATATTTCTTCTTAAATACTTCTGTTTCTTAAATTTTTCTTTTACTTTCTCTGAAATTTTTACCAATACCTACTATTTTTCAAAGCTCCTACTTTCTATCAGTCATTTGACATAAAATTCTCTCAAGAATCTTGAAAGGTAGTCTTGATTAAATTCATTTTTGCAGATGAGACAATGTTTATCATGCAATTGCAATCATGTGTTGAAGTCCTCAGAGCAAGTATCTGGTCACGTTGGGGCTGAAATTCGGGTCTCTTTGCTTCCAGAGATTGAGCTCTGCCTGTTAGGTGCTTCCCTAGGGATACTGAAGAGGGAGGAAGAGTTGTGCCTTTGTTGACTTTTCCTTTTGCTAAAGAAAGCAGCAGAATGCAGTGGTTTTCTCCTTCCTCTGTGATGCTCAGAGGAGGTGGATGTTTGATACGCTGGGCAGACTGCATCAGCAGTGCCAGTTAGCTGGCATGCCCAAAGAGAAGGCAATTATGTCCACTCTGCCTGTGTGCTACAAAGACTAGCAAGAGTGTAGATAGGAATGTTATGGATATCAGCCAAAATTATTCATGCATACCTGCAGGCCTCATAGTAATTCACTAACAGCCCATTTGATTCAGTTGGTCAACTGCATTAGCCTGAGCATGCTATCTGTCACAATGGCTTCTGCAATCATTAAAAAATTGGGTACCCCAAAAGCTTGCCAAAAAAAGTGAGCATCACCATTTTCACTTAGCACAAATGTTGTCGTAAAGAATGTCCATTGTTTCAACCCAATCCATTGCCTCTGTGGAACTTCGAACTGCTTCCTTAACTAGACATTTATCATGTCTTATGTCCGACATCTTACCCCAAATCTTGAAATTGCTGCAAAGCCCCAACCTATTACTAAAAAGGCCTGTCATTTAAGTGGGAACCTTTACTTGATGGTGAAGTGACAAGGAAAGGCAAGGTGACCAAAAGACGCATTTTGGGCTTAGAAAGAATTACACATTGGAAAAGCTCTTCTCTGTTCTAACTATTATTGTGACACACAGGGTAGGGAGGGAGGGAGGGAGGGAGGGAGGGAGAGAGAGAGAGAGAGAACAGAACGCAGTTTCATCAATATTTCTGGGACCCTCGAACATGGAAAGGCAGAGATAAGAAATTCTTAGTCTCTCAGTCGGTAACTTATTGATTGCACACAATGTTCATTAATGAGCCAACTGTGAGATGGCTAGGACCAAAAAGTTTCTATCCCCAAATGTGCTGACATGTTTAAAATGGAATGCTTTCCTGCAAGAACACCTGTGTGTGAAACTGGGGATAAAACTTTTTGGAACCTTTGACTTATTTCTTGGGCTCACCGTCATCTATTATTCACATTGATAATTAGCTGCAAGGCCTATTCACATCACAAACAAGGAAGGGGGAGGAAGAGTTCGAAAAAAATCCTGCAAGTGCTTTGCCACAAGTGAGTGGTTTTTGAAGGGGAGAAGTTTGTTACTAGATTGTTCTGACTTGTGCTTTGCCTGAGGAAGAGATGGGCAAGGAACTTCCTCAGAAGGTGAAGGCTTGGCAAAATCATTGTGCTGCAAATGATAAGGGTGACAGGTCACCATCATTTTGCACCATGGATTGAAGAACTCAGTAGTCAGTATTACAGCTGTAGCTGCCAAGGCATAAAATAACATCTTGGCTTTTTCTAGAATCTAAAAAGGTAAGCTAAAATGTGTACAAAGACACACATATTAATGAGGCTGTCACACAGCAAGGTAACTTGGATCCCATTATATAATTCTCAGAGCAGAGAAAGTGACTCCTTTGATCCATCCCACTGTCTAGGGCTCCCCCAGATTCCCTGCTGTGCTTGTCCAAAAATAATGAGGTCTCTGAGCAATCAAGAGCATGGTCCAAGTGACATGTGCATTTTAAGGCCATAAATTACATTTTAATGTTCATTTTCTAATTAGTGTCTAATATCAAAGCACATATGATTAAATACATATTATAGTACCAGGCACTGATCAAAGCATTTTGTACTCGTAAGCTTATTTGGTCCTCACTATAGCTCTCCAAAGGAGGTACTCTCTGTTTTACACATTAGAACACAAAAACATAGAAAAGACACTCGCTTCCTTTCCAAATTGAAGGCCCAGCTTGGCACTTCCTGGAATGGCAGCCCACTTTTTTTATGCTATACTGTGCAGACTTCACTGCTGAACTTCACATTGACCCTTGCTTGCCCTCAGACAGCATGAAGACTTCATCATTGCATCAGGTCTTTTTCTGATGAGAGAGCTATCACTTAAACTACTTTAAGTAAAAATGAGATTTTTGTTCTTTACCTCATATAACTGAAATGTTCAGGTGTACTTCCAGACCTAGCTTCAGACTTACCTGTTTCCAGATGTCCCAAAGACATTGTCAGAATGCTATTAACATCTCCCGCTTTCTGATCCACCTTCTGTGTTGGCTTCATTCTCATGCAGGATGTTTTTCCTGTGGTGACAGACACAGTCTTACCTTTTATCAGCTGAGCAATGCTAGCAGAACTTGCTGAAATCTGAAGTTGCTGTGTTAGTCTGTTTTATGCTGCTGATAAAGACATACCCGAGACTGGGTAATTTATAACGAAAAAGAGGCTTAATGGACTCAGAGTTCCACATAGCTGGAGAGGCCTCACAATCATGGCAGAAGGCAAAAGGCACATCTTACATGGCAGCCCGCAAAGAGAGAGAATGAGAGCCAAGCCAAAGGGAAAACTTCTCATAAGATCTCATGAGACTTATTCACTACCGTGAGAACAGTATGGGGGAAACTGGCCCCATGATTCAATTATCTCCCACTGGGTCCCTCCCACAATACCTGGCAATTATGGGAGCTACAATTCAAGATAAGATTTGGATAAACCAAACCATATCAGTTGCCTTAATAGTTTCTTCCCACCACAACTTCAGGTGAAATATGGAAAAGAAACTTATATTGGAAGGCTTGTTGAGGTTGTTGTATTTTAAACATTCATTTGTAAGAGTTCCTTTATGTTTGACCCTTTTTTTTTTGGCTGCTAATAAAATTAAGACTTAAAGGAGAGGCCTGGTGGGATAAGAAAAAGACCTAAATTGGAGGGTCAGATCATTTATTAAGTTTCATTTCTAATATATGTGTCTCTGGAGAAGTCTTGCTATATAAATGGAGTCATAATGGAATAGATGTGGTCACATTAGTTGATCTCTGAGGTCTTTTCTGGCTCTCAGGCTCTATGGAGCTGTCCAAGATGACTTTCGTAGGCAATCCTGAGTGTTTAATGAAAGGATTTTAACCTGTCACCCAGACTTTCTGGTTCCCAAACCCATAGATGATACAGAATCCAGGAACCCTTCTCATTAAGAATAACAGGAAGGCTGCTGGTGGGTTTTAGGGATTAAAGTCAGAAGGTATCTCTCTGGGATTGAGAAAAAAATATATTCTGACTGAGTCTGGGGAAGAGAGTGGTGATGAAGAAAAATAAAGGCATTAGGGTCTCATTCTAATTTGTTACCTTCACATTCTTTTGCTTGAAGGCTGAGTTCTCCATCATCTAAGCAGATTAAAGTAAAGCGAGAAACTGCCCTGTATGGGGGGCAGATGTTAAAGATATATAATTGCCTACTGGAGGGGTGAGGAGACTGAAAGTCAAGGAGTCAGCCTGAAGCTGTGGGGATCAGAAGTGGGAACCCAGGCGTGGAGAAAGTGGATGGACAGTGGGAAATCCAGAAATCCATGATCCCAAGGGAGAGGCACAGCATACAAGGTTGAAAAATAGCAAATGGTTCTTAGGCAGTTTCAGGTCTCAACTGTTCGGTTATACCTTATATTTTTTCCAGTTGTTTCTATAAGCTAGATTCCAATAAACTAACGTACAAGAGGCAAACCTACAAGCAAGAAAGTATCAACTTGAATGCCAATTTAAGTAATTTACCAAGGTAAGTTTAACTACCTATATAACTGGACTACAATGCCGGAAAAATCTATTCTGGAAGTGATTTTAAAATGAGAAGCTTGTCTGGTGAGCACAGAGGTAGAACAAACGGAGATAGTCTTAGGACATAAATGTTTAATAACAACGGCTGATAGCCCAGGGTGTCTTCACAAGAGGGACACACAGGGATTGGAGGGCTCAAGGTCATGAGCTAGGGCCCCACTAATCTGCCAATGCTAGGCTCTCTGATTCTGTTTTCCAAAGTCCCAGGGTGTCTCTTTCCCATCCCTTATCCTTGGCATACTCATTTTTTAGATAAGCTAGTACCTTTTATTATAGAGAATGTAATGGAGTTTCACTCTTGTTGCCCAGGCTGGAGTGCAATGGCACGCTCTCGGCTCACTGCAACCTCCACCTCTCAAGTTCAAGTGATTCTCCTGCCTCAGCCTCCCAAGTAGCTGGGATTACAGGCGCCCACCACCACGCCCAGCTAATTTTTGTATTTTTAGCGGAGATGGGGTTTCACCATGTTGGACAGATTGGTCTCAAACTCCTGACCTCAGGTGATCCGCCCCCCTCGGCCTCCCAAAGTGCTCGGATTACAGGCATGAGCCACTGCGCCCAGCCTCTTCTGCATATTTAACATTGTTTAAATTGTGTTGGTTTTATAGAGTCATTCTCAGAATTCAAGCTTTATGTTTCTGTCATCCCTGTCTGTTTCTCTCACTTGTAAAGACATTTTGATTTACCAGTTTCCTCTGAGAGTTAATGATGGAAAGAAAAAGAAATTAGCTTTATGTGTTCAGGAATTGTCCTTCCTGCTGCCTGACTAAAGAGAATTTTATGGCTGGGTGTGGTAGCTCATGCCTGTAATCCCAGCACTTTGGGAGGCTGAGGTGGGCGGATCACTTGAGGTCAGGAGTTCGAGACCAGCCTGGCCAACATGGTGAAACTCCATCTCTAATAAAAATACAAGAATTAGCCGGTCGTAGTGGTGCATGCCTGTGGTCCCAGCTACTTGGGAGGCTGAGGCATGAGAATTGCTTGAACCCTGGAGGCGGAGGTTGCAGTGAGCTGAGATCGTGCCACTGCACTCCAGCTTGGGCAACAGAGTGAGACTCTGTCTCAAAAAGAAAAAAAAATTACTTCTTATATTTACCCGCTGCTCTTTGAAGTGAGTTCTGCTATTGCTAACGGGGCTGCGATGGTCTTTGTGATTCTGGCATCTTTCGTTAGACTTTGCTTCTTGACTGGTAAAGTAAGAACTTGCAGCTAAGGGACCTGAAAAGTTTCTTCTAGTCTCAACATGTTACAGTTCTGTTGTTCTCCTTGGGCTGAGTTTCATGACACCACAGAGGTTGGATGTTGTAATAGAAGGTTTCACAGTGAAATTTTAATGGGTCATTTAGAGAGTGAGACAGACCCATTCTCATCATCAGTTACTAAATGCTTTTCTAAAAATGTCAAGAGCTGCAATTACATTGCAAGGAGTGAGTGTGTGTGAGTGTGAATGAGTGAGTGTGTGTAAGAAGTGGGGGGTTGAGAGTTCATGGAAGTCACTTTTCTTTTTTTCTGGATAGCTGTTTTCAGTAATCATGCTCCAATAAACTTTGGCCTTGTAAACAGAATGATGGCAGTGATTCTGTTGAAGTAAATTGGTTTGTTCTGAGACCCCAAAGGATAACAATCAAGTAATGTGAAAGAAATTGTTTTAACAGTTAATTAAAAAAAACGAAGCTAAACAAAACACCAAAAAACCTCCACCTACATTGGAAGATTAGTGACTTTTGTATTTCTTTTCTATTAAGGGTCTTTTAAAATAGATTTTGCATTTAGAAAATTAATGAGACTTACAGGAACATATTAAAACCCTACCAGTAACAGATATGCCCATTATAATAACACTATTTTAAAATGATGTTGGGGTATTATGTTAATATTAGGTTAATTTCAAATGGCTGTGGTATCCTCTTCCCTGAAGAAGTCATGCCAGCACCCCAAATTACTGCTGCTGATTACAAAATGAGAGCAGATTATTAAAATTTTTGTGACAAGAAAGCTATACATCAATGAATGGAATTAACATTAGCATTTTGTATTGCTGCCAAGAATTAAGCCTTGGCAGCAATACAAAAAAGTAAATTCACTTAAAAGTACACACACAACTTCTTTCCTGTGTTCATAATAGAGAAGTAGAAGAACTCAATGGGGAATCCAAGAGTTTCTTCACACTCTTTTGCCTAAAGACTGATTCCTCTCTGATCTGATTGGACTAAAGTAGGGTGAGGAACTGCCCTCGATGGGGTGCAGGTGTCAGGGATATCATCCCCATTATTGTCTACTGGAGGGATGAGGATATTGAAAGCCAGGGAGTCAGCCTGAAGCTGTGGGGATCAGAAGTGGGAACCCAGGAGTCAGGAAGGTGGACAGACGGTGTGAAATCAGGGACATAGCGTACAAGGTTGAAAAACAGAAAGTGGTTCTTGGGCACTTTCAGGTATAAACTGTTTAGATATACCTACCAACACTAGGCTTTCTGATTCTGTTTTTCTAAGTCCCAAGGTGTCTCTTCCCCAGCCCCTCTCCATGGCTCACTCATTTGTTAAAGAAACTAGCACAGTCTGTGTTTAATGAGGTGCCAGACAGACTCAACCCCCCGTGTTTCTCCATGTGGATCTCCATGGTAGTTGTGAAACGCTGCAAAAGTTGCTTCCTCTCCCTTCCCTTCAACTCTCCCTTCCCTTCAACTCCCCCATTCATAGTACTGAACCAGCAGTCAGTACTATGGGCAGAGAAGCTATGAGGCTTACCTGATTTTTCTAGAGTGCTATGGTATCCTTGGGTGGTAGCCAGTGTCGCCAGTGGGCACTATGATGACTTGGTGTGCACCTTGAATGGCCCTGAAACTCAGGATGTTTTGTGGAGTTGTGTGCTGACAGATAACCCCTTCCTGTTACTGGGGTGTGTCAGGTACAGAGTGATTTTGGAGACCACAGTGGGATGAGAAGTGCCGATTTGCTCATCCTCCTGACAGATGCAGGCATGAGAGACAATGTGCTTAGATTTTTATCCCTGTGTGCAACTCCTAGAATGGTTTTGAGAGGGAATAGGCAGCTTGCCTTTAGGTAAATATTTTGAAGATTTTCTATTGTTGCTTAAAATTTTTTAGGTAGAAGTAAGCACAATGCCTAATATATTCATCTCATATTTCATTAGTTTATTAAAGGGTGGGAGTTTTACATTCCACAGAGACCTATTAAGGGGAATAATTTTATTAAAATCCAAAGCATTATTTTAAGGCATATAAATTAATATTCTTATTTGTGAAGTGCTCCCTCTCCCTGCTTAGAATGCTGCATTGACAATTAAAATATAATAAAGATGATTAATAATGAATAAACATAAAATTAAAATATCATAAAATATGCAATTAAAAAACACTAAAAACCCTAGCTGAGCAGAATCATTAGAAAAGGCTAATCATGACTAGAAGAGAATTGCTTCAGGAAGACGATGTTGCTAAGCATTATTTAACCATGGAGAGTCTTCAAAAAAATGCTGAACTCATGACTTATCAGTGAGGATAACGTGAATCTGGTTAGACCCTTGATGCCCTAAATGAGAAAACAAAAGTGACCGGGGTCACTTCCATAATTTGACCTTCCTGTTATTTCTGTGTCATAAACAGGCCTACCTCAAACCTGAAGGAAAAGTAGCCAGATGTGTAGTCAAGCATGTACTTCTGGTCATAATACATTTTAATGTTATTTTATGAAATTTAATCCTGTTTACATAAATATCAACATGCATGTGTTGTTGAAACCAGCTCTCTAAAAAACGGACTAGGTAACCTCTGAAGCCATTTCCTGCTTCCGAATTCTACCACTTATTAAATAGGGGGTCATGAAGTAACAGAAGGCATTGAACAAAGATTTAGGACCCCTGGGTCTCGGCCAATAGCAGTGGGATCAAAAAAGATGGTTTCATATTCAAGGTTTCAGTTTTCTTATCTCGAAAATGGGAATTCCTCATTGATTGCTGTGAGGAACAAATAAAACCGTATATGAAAATGTTTTAAAAGTATATATTTCTAGAAACCATACAAATACTATTTCCTTAGCTCATAAGGTGCTGAGATCCAGAGTTGACATTTAAGAGCTGTCACTCTGGGTGATTGCTTTTCAGAGCAAGTTGACTCCATTTTCTCTCTTGATTTCCAATTTTCTGTTTCTTTTTTTTTTTTTATTGATCTCAAAATTTATGTTGTCTTTGTTTCTTTGCAATCTCAAATTCTTTCTAAAAAGAAATAGGGTGGAAATAAATGAAAACTTAAAAACTGATTTCATTGTTTTATAAAAATCATTTGGCCCACAGAATATCTAAATTGGAATTATAACTCATTGTACAGGGAATTTTATATTTTTCTATTAGAAACTGATGCCTTTGTAGTTTTAAAGGTGGTTTGATTTTCGAGATGCTGCTAGTAAAATGCCCTGGGAGGCAAACACATTTAAGTTCTTGCCTATTCCTTTTATGTATTGGAGAGAGAAATTTTGCTTTCTCACTGAACTGGTATTTGAGAGGGTGAGGCTCTTAGGACGCTGAAAATAACAACTTACCTTGTGCCAGATGTGAAGTGCTCTGTCCAGTCCTTATTACCATCCTGAAACGTTGGCATTGTGAGTCCTCTTGTACATGTAGGGAAATTGAGGTGTGGGGAAGTGAAGTTACTCAGGTTTATGTAGTTGCAAGATTACATAGCTGGGAAGCCTGGAAGCTGGGATCCAAATCATAGAGAGAGGAGAATCTATCACCAAAAATGGGGACAGACAGGCATTGTTCAAACCTGTCACGAGTTATCCTAGGAACATCACTTTTCTTCTCATCTGACTTAGAAGGGCAGACCCCATGGACTGGAGAAAGGCATGGTTTTACTGGATCGTGTTTCATGGATATTAGGCCATATTTGTACCCACCTCTCATCACGGTGACCTTTGCTGCTCCGTTCAAGAAACAGAATGAATGAGCTTGTTACTTTCCTCCTCCTTTAACTATCACCTCTGCTCTTACTGCAGAGAGTAAGAATGTGAGATTTGAATCATGCAGCTCTTCACCACTCTACTTCAGTTTCTTTATCTGTGAAATAGGAATAACAGGAGGATTAAATTTGGTAAGTCATGTAAATACTTAATGCCTAGCAAAACCAAGGGTTCAAACTAAACAAGAGAGTTAGAATAAGCAAATAAAGACTATCAGAATGTCTGTGGTTTGGTTAAAAGCTTTGCAGTCTTGGACCTGGCTGCATTGGATTAATAAAAATTTCCATAAAAAAGCACAGTAGCTTAGTACTTCCAATTTCCAAATAAAATCTGAGTATTGTGATTATAAAAAAAAACAAGAGTTCAATAAATGTTAAGTGTTACTGCTCTAATATCCTCATCCACTGGGAACAACTAGAGTGTACAACACTTGTGTATTCTGTGATTGAACTCATCGTAGCTTATGAGCCCTTCCATTTTCCCATGTGTCAGGAAACGGAATCTTGAGCTACAAAGTTCAAATGGTTTAAAGCTTAGTGTCTTTTGGTTTGATATTCAGTGAGATCCAAGGCTCTACTCTTCCTTCTCTTCTTCCCCTTCAGGATGGCATCTGGGTTAATGGGGAGAAGATTTGCATATGTAATTCCTTTCCTAGTGTTTCAGTCCATCCGTGGTGCTATGACAAAATACCATAAACTGAGTGCTTATTTTTATAGCTCTGGATGTCCAAGATCAAGATGTTAGCAGATTCAGTGGCTGGGGAGCACCTGATTCCTCTTCTTGTCTTTCTGTTTTGTAGACTCATATGGCAGAAGGAGCAAAGGAACTCTCTGGGGTCACTTTTCTAAGGGTACTAATCCCACTGATGACGGCTCTGCCCTCATGACCTAATGGCCTCCCAAAGGGCCCACTTCCTACTACCATCGCCTTGGAGGTTAGGATTTTAATGTTTGCATTTTGTGGGGACACAAGAATTCAGTCCACTGCATCCGAGTTTCTACCGGCTCCTAATTTCACATCATCACTGCGTTGGTCCCCACTGTTACCATTGTTCAAGACTGGGTGCAATGAGAGCTGGGAGCTGGCAGGGCCCTGGGAGGCATCCACACCTCTGTCTGGCTGGCTTAATGTCAGGGGTCTCAGCTGGAACAGTGGTCCTGGATGATGTGGTGCATGTAGGCCCCCCATTCCCAGCGATACCCCAGTAGCATTCAGCATTACTTCTGCTTTCTGGTGAGGGAGCTGTCACTTCTCCCTTTGGGCTCTGCCAGCCCTCAATGCCTACCTTCTGGGCTGATGTTCGGAGTGGCATGCCAGGACTATGTCCCTCTACTCTCTATGCTTCCCGCTTCAGGGGTCCAGAGATATACCAAGTGGCCTTCAGTGCCTCCAGAGCACAGGGAATGGGACGGATGCCCCTCTGTCAGTGAGACAGACTTCAATCTGGGTCCCTCACAGCCCACTGTGGGGGGCTAATTTGTGAGCCTCTCAATTGCAGACGTCTTCAAATAAAAAGTGGATGCTAGTGTCCTCATTTTGAAATTGACCACACCTCAGGGTATATTCTCTCACTGGCACCCAGGAATCACCGAGCAGTGCTGCATGTATTTCTCTTCCTCTCCCTCTCTCAGCTCCACTCAACTCTTCCCCAGGTTCATCCCCGCCTTTTTTCCAGGAGTGGCTGCAGAAGTGAGGTCCACTGGAACGTCTCTACCGTCAGGGTCACAGTCTGCCACCTCGTTCACCTGAAGGGGTGTGTTTGGCACCTGAGAGGGATGCTTCTTTGAGTGTCAAGACTGAAGAATAGAGTCCTTCTCTTGTTTTTGTTAGCTTGTTACCATTTATTGGATGCTTACCATGTGCCAAGCACTGAGCTCTGTTCTTCATAAACAACATCATATATCCTGAGAGCTCTTCCTAGGAGGTAGGCATGGGTACTCTGCTGCTTGTACAGAGAATGAAGCTTGGAAAAGTTTAGTGACACAACCAGGCCAAAGAGTGATGGGCCCGGGACTCACATCCTGAGGGGTTTGGCCCAAGTGACTCAGTAAGTAATTGGGAAGCTGAATATCTCATGAGGGGGAGAACTAGATTGTATGTTTACCCAGCTTATCTCTCTCTCTCTGTCTCTCTCCCCTCTTCCTTCCCTCTATCAGCCTCCCACCCCCATTTCTCTCTTCCCATCCATAAGAAAAGTTCTTGTCTAAAGCCACAATTAATTGATGATTCATGGTTGCTTCCTGTTCCTATGTCTTAGTTGTGTTGTTTTTTCTTCCTGGAATGTACTGTCTCTATCTAGAAAGCACCAACTCATTTTTTACTGCCCATATTTCATTTTACTGCCACCTCTATCACATCATCCCCCATGTCCTCCTTTGGGAGTGGATTGTTCACTTGTATTGTGCTTCCACAAAGCGTTTTGTGTGTACACTGTTATAACACTTCAGCTGTGCTGTGGTTACCAGACCTCTCCTCTTCTGATAGTTTTTTGCCTCTAGGTTAGTACAATTCTGCAATGTATATGTATTAGATATACATGGAAAGTATATAATATTTTACAGTCAACATGTACATTGAATGTTACGTTTCTTTGCTCTACTTCCCCTCCCTCAATGTTATTTACATGTTTTCTAATAGATAACATGTTCAAATTAGGAAATGTGGTCAGTGCTTACCTTTGAATCTTGCTTGGTATATTGTGAACTCAGGGGTGCAGGCATAGGTGAAATAATTTTTCACCTCTTTAGTCCCAGGCTCTGGACAATTTGTCTGGCATGTAACAACCTATTGAATAAATGAATAAATAAACAAAAGAATAAGTGGTGTACCAAAAATAATGTGGTTAGAAGTGAAATTTATTTAACTTACAGCTTCACATGGTGTTCGCCATTTGCTTGGAAATTTCCTTCTACAACTCTCTAACTTGGAATTTTTATTTCGGGGAGCCAGACGAATCTTTACCAACTAAATGTTTGACTTCTCACATATAGTGGCCACTTATTAACTATTACACTCTGTAGGTCAGTCAGTTGAATCTTGATTTATTTATCAGTAAAAATGGGATAATAGTATTTATCTGCTTCAGAAATTTGGAACGGTTTATAAACTGTCAAGCACTATGCTTATTTAAGATATTTTTCTTAGGATTACTACAAACTTCACATGTTCCAGAGCTAACCTAGGTTGCTAATTTTTCATTGACACTCTCTTTCGGGTTGCTCACAGAGTAGCTTCCTCTTCTTCCTCCATCCTAGCAAATTTTTTAAAATTTATTTTTATTTTTTAGATATTTACCCCTCTCCACGCAGCCATATGCCTTAGCAGAAGCTGATTACAACCCTACAAGGGTAGCAGGGAGATTTCCATTTGTCTTGTGAGTAATGTGATAGGAATAGTCATGGGATCCAATTTTGGTCAATGAGATGTGAGGGGAAAGATTCTGAGAACTCCTTGGAAAAGTTTCTTTGCTGGCAAAAGAAAGGTGCAAATTCTTGCTCTAAGACATATGTTTGCTCAGGTTCTGGGAGAAAACTATAGTCAGGGGATTACAAGCCTCATTAATAGTAATAAAGAGCATGCATTCTTCAAAGATAAATGAACAACACATGTATAAATAAAATAGAGAGAGTGCCATGGGGAGTGATTGCCTCTCCTCTTCCTGTGGGCATTATTATCTGGATGTGACACTTGCTTTAGTCATCATGCTATCATTCAGAGGTCATATTGGTTCTGAGAACTCTGTAGAGCCAAGGGAAGCAACTTGGATGTCTGATAACATTTTGAGTCACCGAATCATTCAACCCGGAGGCCTACCTGCCCGGGACTACCAGTTATGTCAGAAAATATAGCATCTTATTATTTGAGCTAGGCTGAGTTAACATTTCTGTTGCCTGAGACAGCCTTCATTTTCACCTTTATATACCCCAATTGCTACCATCCTCCTCAATAAACAATTTACCTCTTATGTCTCTTCACAGTTTTTCTGCAATGCTAATATTCTCCCCTAGGAAGGGATCTCTTTTGTTTGTAGTGTCATTGAGTTTTCTGTGTATGTGTCTCCTATTTGTCTTAGCTTAGCTCTATTTCTTAGGCAGCTCTGGGTCTTTCTAGGCACCTGTATTCTAGTGATTCCTCAACTCAGTGGGAGTCTTGGCAACAATGAGGCATAATCTATGGCAGGACACATATGGCTGTATAGTGACCAACACACTCTTATCTTTTGGCTCTATGTTACCTTGATGAATGTGTTCATTCCTTCATTAACTTATTAATTTACAAATATATATAGAGAGAGCAGCTTCAGCAGTAGGTACTAGGTCAGCTTGTGGGGATACAACAAGGAACAAATGGAAAGATCATTTTGAAGTTTAGAGAGTTTTTTTCTGGCCAACCCAGGAAGAGGATGAGTTCTGAGAGAGTTTAAGAGAAAGGGAAGCATTTCATTTGCCTTTGACTAATGAATGAATGCTGCCTTATCAAAAGCAAAAAAACCCAAGAGTTTTCTCATTATCCATAAAATTAAAAATAATGGCTTAGGTGAACAGTCATCTTTCTCTGGCCGAATGCTAAGCTCATTTCCACTTTCCCAAATCTCCTGGAGAGAAGAACACCTCTCCAGTGTCAATGCTACCTAAAAATGCAGGAACTGATGACCACGAGGAAGCAGGCACTGGTGTCTCTGATGACTTGGATAGAGGAGGTAGGAATACTGGTAAAGAGTTAGAGACTGGAATAGAGCCATCATAGGCTTCCAAAGGCCAATGCTTTGGAGGAAGCCATTCATTCTGTGTATTACATCTTGAGGAGTGTGGGACTGGATGTTGTCTAAGCTCCCTCTGAACTCCTGCCATTTGAAATCTTATCATTATAGTTAATAAAGTTCAGAATCAACCAGGAGACAATGAACAAATACCAAAAACAAATCACCCTAGGCTAATATAAGGAAATGATTTAGTTGATGGTTAGAGACATTGAAAGAGAAATAAGAACTCTGGAACTTTATAAACTTTGAGAAGTTATTTTAGGTGCAAAAGTCCCGGTTTTTTTTGCAATGGTGGCTAAGGCTCATACAGATTTTCAAATCACCTCTTCTTTCTAGCAGTGGCAGCTCACAAATCAGTGCTTATTGGCCATTTTCTCTCTGCTGAGAAGTTTTCTCACCAGGTTTATGGGAGAGAAATGGCTACAACCAGTCCTTCACTTATGGGCCCATGGATCCTGTTGCTTTCTCTGTGCTTAGTTCTTTAGGCATTTCAGGTTTCAAGCCTCTTGAGTGTGGCTATCAAGAGGCTACTTGAGTGCCATCTCCCCACGTTCTGCACATCAAGCCATGAGCACATATCCATGGACAGCATGTCCACATAATGGATCATTCCAAACTGGGACACTCTGGAGGGTGCATGAGGACACTATTAATAGTAGTGCTGGGGAACAAGTGCAAACTGGGACTTTCTTGAGCAAACTAGACCTTATGCATTCCTATCCATTGAGCCCTAGCTATGTAGAAGTGAAGAGATTACATATGATAGAGACATAGGTACCTAACCAGGTCACCACTTCTAGTAAGGAACCTTTGTCCCTATTTGTCAACATAGCCATCTACACTCCACCTCCCATGCTCTACAAATCCCTTCAAATGTCTGATTTGCTTGCTTTGTTCGAAACAACCAATGATGGATGGCTAATTGCCTCATAGGAAGTCCCTTCAAGTTGTCAATTTGCTAAAAATTAGGTAAATAAATGAATCATCCATATTTCATCCCCCTATCTCATAAAAATTCATTCTACTCTTTGGCATTTTCACTTTCTCCACGATTAATTCCACCATTCAAAGAAAACAAACAAATGAGAAACCCTTTAAAATCAGTGAAATAGTTGTGCTGCTCATGCTACTCTGTGAAAAAGGCAGTTGATAAAAAAAAAACCATGACCTGATCTCAAACATTAAATGGTTCAGAAGTGAGATCTTCATAACCTGATTGAAGGGATCACATTGAGAATTGTTTTTATCTTAGCTTATATGCTTTCCAATGTGTCCTATCCCCCCAGCACAGAGCTTTACTCTTGAAGAATATTAAGCATGGATTTCTAGTTAACTAGTTAATACTATGGATAGCTTCAATTCTATATTTTCAACTTATTGTTTCTGGCAATGAAGGGTATTAAAAATGAACTTCAGTTTTATAGCAAATAATCTGACTATAGAGATAACCAAAAAAAGTGCTGCGGTAATTGCCTCTATGCATACAAAACTGTCTTTACCATGGAGGAAGAGGAAATTTCAGGGCATTTCAAGATATGCAAGTTAGACGAAAGGGTCGTGATTCTTTGGCTTGGAGGGTTTAATCTGCATATTCTGCTTGATCTAAAAATTTTAAGTGCCTTTTATACCCATAAGCTCTCTTCTTTCTAAAGAGGCTATCCCTCCCTAGTGGTAAGTTATTCATAGAAATATTGCATATAGTAATTATAGTAAAAATAGCATTCTACATTTGCATAGCAGATTATAGTTTACAAAGTAGTTTTGCATACTCATCATCTTATATGACCCTCTCCACAACCACTGAAGAAAGTGTTTTTGGTAGAGAATGTTATTAATTCACAAAACTTGACTTTTTTTCCTTCTGGGCAAACACAAGCTATTTCCCAGGTTTCCTTGAAGTTAGGTGTGCCCATGTTCTGGCCAATGGAATGGGCAGAAGTGAAATATGCTATGTTTTTTTTTTTTTTTTTTTTTTTTTTGAGACAGAGTCTCACTCTGTCGCCCAGGCTAGAGTGCAGTGGCATGATCTTGGTTCACTGCAATCTCTGCCTCCGGAGTTCCAATGATTCTCCTGTCTCAGCCTTCTGAATTGCTGGGATCACAGGTGCACGCTGCCATGCCCGGCTAATTTTTTGTATCTTAGTAGAGACTGGATTTCACTGTGTTGCCCAGGCTGGTCTTGAACTCCTGAGCTCAGGAATCCACCCATATCAGCCTCCCAAAGTGCTAGGATTACAGACGTGAGCCACTGCGCCTGGCCATGCTATGCTGTTTTTAAGCTTAGCCCATTACAAACTCCTGCCGTTTGTCATGCTCTGATTTTCCTCCATCAACCAGTTGGTTGCAAAGAATCCATAAGATAACTTCAATAACCCAAGGCAGGGGGGTCTAAAAACTACTGCCAGTTGGTAAAATCTCGCTTGCCACCTGTTTTTGTATATAAAGATTTATTGAAACTAGCCACACTGATTTGTTTACTATTGTCAATGGCTGCCTTTGCACCACAACAGCATAATTGAGTAGTTGTGACGTATGGCCTATAAAACCTAAAATATTTGCTATCTGGCCCTTAACAAACAGTGAAAGGGCTGACCAATACACAAGATTAAAAGAGCCTGGATCCCTGAGTCACTGCAGTCCTCCATGCAGTGACTCAGGGATCCAGGCTCTTTCAATCTTGTGGATATGAATCCTACTAGAAATATAATCCTAATTGTTATTGGACTCTGTCCATTTGGGACCTACAAACTTTATCTTATTTGGAGGAATTTAGAATTGACACTGTGAGGAGATTTTGGGGGTGAGGAGTCATTGAAGGCAAGGGACATATTGAAGTAGAGCAAGCTAAACATCCACACTTAACTGTTACATCAAGAAATGACCTTCCATTATGTTTAACCACTGAGGTTTCAATGTGTTTGTGTCAGTCACTCTCCTACCTTTATTAACATAATTTTCTTATATTCAATGTATAGATGAGGTAATGAAGATCAGATAAATTGTTACTTATTTAAGCTTACTTCATACTAGTTAAGAAACTAGTAGTTGTAGACAATGTAGAAGCTTAACTAATCCAGGTATTTCAATTCCATTGCCGATGTACTTTTCAACACATCCAAGATATCAATACTGAACTTATTATATCAAGAATATTTAGTACTATAAACTAAACACAGTACTTAAATGCTTAAAGTTTAGTCAAGAGTAATATGCCTCTCAAAGCATCCAACAGGATACAGAAAACCATATTGGAAAAAGCAATGTTGCAACATCCTCTTTTTTTTTTTGTATACTGATAAAATTGGGGCTTGGTGACGTTAGTTGATTTTCAAAAATAGTGATACAGATTATGATAATCAAGTGATAAAAGGTGTTATAGAGGATTAAATGAGGTCTTCGAATTATCGTTAGTGTCTGTCTCTTGAGCCAAGTCAACAGAAAGAAAAAAAAATGAAAAAAAGAAATCTGTAAGGCAGTTGCTACTGTTGTTACCAAGAGAAGATTTTTAGTGTAAGAATAAGGCTGTGAGGAAAATCACTGAGGCTTCAACTGCCTGATGTTTGGGTTTCATCATCTTTGAGGAGGGATCTCTGGGATATTCGGTTTAGAGAACATCTTGGTGATTTGCAGACGTGTTGAGGCATTGTTAATGGGTACCTTCTGTTGGGTAGAATCCCACTAAAAATATAATCCTAATTGTTATTGGGCTCTGTCCATTTGGAACCCACAAACTTCCTCTTGCTTAGAGGAACTGAGAATTGATACTGTGAGGCGATTTTTGGGGTGAGGAGTTATTGAGGGCAAGGGGCATATTGAAGCAGTGGAGACTTGGACTGTCAGGATGCTGTGCAGAATGGGCAATAAAAATCAGAGACCAAATTATGCAATAATTCCCAGAACACTAGAGGAGATGGGGCAGGAATGTATTCACTAATTCCACATGAAACAGTTGATGTCTTTCTCATTATATACCATATTAGCATAATATGAATAAATCCTGGGACTCTCCTTAGCCCAGTCTCACTGCAGAGTCATAGTCAAAGGACTATAGTCCAACATCCTGGAGTAATAAGAATGTTATAGTTTTATTTGAATTTATTGAATAACGTCAAACGAGTGCCATTTTATTCCTTTCATTCTCCTAGCTGCTTGCCCGTATCTACTCATTTGTCCCAATTTTTGTTTTCCTTTTGTCTTTTAGTTTTCTGTGAAATGCTTCTCTACACCCATTTCTGTGGACTCCACTTTTCTTTCCCCATCCCATTTCTCTTTGATTACCCTGCAAAATGCTTCCTTTGTGGGCTTTATGGGTGTGTGTTTGTTGGGGGGGGAGGGGAGTCATGAGGGTTAGGAAAAAGGAAGAGGCTGTATATACTTATACATTAATTATTTTTGTCCCTATTGATTTAGAAAGGCAAAAACTAAGAGAAAATATTTGGGGATAAAGTAAAAGTAGATTATAAAATCCCTGTTGCAAACCAACTAGCTTTTGACTGAATAGTAAGCAGAAATCGTTAGCTTTATTAGATCAGGAACCAATAAGCCTTGATCATCTTTACTTTGAGGTACGTGGCCTTTGCAGGGTCCATTGAAGGTTACATTAGGGTTGCCTGAGAATAGATGTTAAACAGACAGTGCTTTTTACTTCTATAAGCTAATAAGATATTATTAGGTGCATTCTAAAACATCTCTCCACCCATCACTTATTCCTG
Source organism: Pongo pygmaeus (assembly GCF_028885625.2). Taxonomy (NCBI): domain Eukaryota; kingdom Metazoa; phylum Chordata; class Mammalia; order Primates; family Hominidae; genus Pongo; species Pongo pygmaeus. The sequence goes on from NC_072376.2 coordinate 26,476,739, forward strand.
ACCATCCCATCATCTTCCTCTTTTCACTCTGGCATGGAGACCTAATCTAGCCAAATGAGCTGAGAAATAACATTTATTAGAACCAGACATTAAACAAAGTGACTATGAACAAATGGTGTTGCAGCTGCCTTGCCAGTACCTACTGTCACAAAATACTTGTGGGATAAATAAAAATTAATACAACCTGGAGATGATATTTAGGAGTCTTGGCCTTGACAATCACGTAAGTATACATGAGGAAGTTGCATCCTTGGAGGTAACCCAGTTTAATTAATTGGAGCTTGCACTAGAGAAGAGATCATTAAAAACTCAAGCTAAATGAAATGGTACATAATCATAACAAAAGCTTCTTCTTTTTACCAGCCTGAAAGGGAAGTAGCTTTGAATTTGGGAGTATATTCTGTTGGACCACACATAAGCTCTTTTTATAGGTCAAAAATGGTTGAGTATCAGGAATTTCATGTGGTGTCAGCCTGATGTGCATTTTGCCTTTGATTGAAACAGTTTGTAAGACATTTAGTAGTCATGTTTAAATGCTGCATTTGAAATTCCACATTGGTGGGGGAAGCACACTGGTTGAGGCTAGAGCATAGTATGGATTCAAAATCCTGTTTATGCATTTTTTCATTGTACTACCTTGGAGAAGGTAATACTACTTATCTTGCCTCAGTTTTGTCATCTGTAGAATGGGAATTAAATGTTTTTCGACTTTGGGGGAAGGAGGATTGCAATAACCTGTTAGAAAAATGCTTCCCTGGCACAGGGCCATCACACAAGTGGGCATGTAGACCTTCCCAGAAAAGTGCTTATTTAAGTTAACACAGATGACCACAATTGAGTCACATACAGTTATTAGAAACAAGTGGACAGCTCCATAATCAAGCAATACCATATCATTAAATAACACTTAGGAGAGACTTCTATTTGCTGGGCATTGTGTGAGGGGCTAAGGATGGAGGAACACAGTCCTTGCAAAGTGTCAATCACCCTGGGTTTTTTTCTTTAGCTTCAAAGAGCACTGGCTGGAATTCTTACACGTTGATGATTAATATCTAGGTACTGGGTAGCCAGAAAATGCATTTTAAAAATATCAACAAATTCTGTATGATTTGGCTTTAGAAAGAAGCATTGATTTCAGTGGGGAAACTTTTGTCTCTCAAGGTTATGTTTGTGAGATATTAAGCTACAAACCATGGGCACGAGGTCACGCATTTTACTCACTTAGGCATTCCTCAGGTGCAGTACCATATGTGACTGTGCTCAGCTATCCAAATGAAAATGAAAGATTGCCCAAAATCGGATTTGTATAAGAAATTACTTTGCAAGTCATAGCTGATTTCTCAGTGTTTGTTTTTCTCTTTCAGCTGAACCATTTCTTTCTCTTGGTCTGAAATCCCCTAGATGGCACTAGAGAATACTATATTTAAGTGGTTTATATAATACCCTTCAGTAAATGAGGGCAAGTAATTTTTATTTTTTTGCAAATAAACATTAATAAGAAGTTGAACAGGATGGAATGCAATGTGCGTGGTTAGCATTTATTCATTCTTTATTTAAAAGATATAGTAAATGCTCCTTGAAAGTGAATGTAGGTAATTTAAATGTGGGTGCCTCACAATCGGTCTTAGATATTTTAATTAGAATAAAATTCATTTGGTGCAGGCAAAAAGACACAGCAGAGATCTTGAGGCTGATTTTTGGCTCAAATGACATTTATATGAGAGCCATAGAACACAGTATCAGGGTCTCATAGGAGGGAGTCGGTTTAAATGGGGCCCAGAGCTCACATGGCCTGGGAAATGAGCAGGTAAGATGAATGAAGAGGCCTGGTTGTAACATTATGGGATGTGATGGTATATGTGGCTACTGGGCCTATGCACCAGTAAGAAACAGGGTAGGTCTGGTGTGGCCCACAGGCTTTGAAGTGGCAAGGTTTATAGATCTAATCCAGAGAGTTTTTCAATCAGAAACTTAAGGCTAAGATAATGTGCTTTACCAAAGATCACAGAGCAAATCTGTGATAAAGTTAGGGTTTAAATTCCATTTTCCTGACTTCACTCTCTCCTCTTTGCCGTTGCACCATAATATGCCAAAGATGTCTCCAGCAATGTCTCTAGCACTTCACACTCCCCTAATCTCTTCATTGTTCTTTCCTTATCCTCCTTTCAGAAGTTCAATGTTCTTGTAACCACATGCTAGCTTGGGTGCTCTAAGTTGCTAGTGGGTTGAGCACTCCCAACTTAGGATGCTTCAACAGTAAGGCAGTTTTATTCCACTCTAACAGGAACCTCGAGGTGGGGTGACTCCAGGGTTTGTTGATTCAGCAGATCAGTGATACTATCTGGGGGCCAGTGTTTTTCCATTTTTGTACTCTGCATCTTTTCATTCTCAGTTTTTGTTTCCGTGGGTGAAAAATAGCTTCTGCAGCACTAGACATCACATGCAGACTTGACCACATCCATCCGTATTAAAGAGACCATTTCTTCCTTGAACCTCTTTTATAGTGTGGGAAAATTTTTCCCAGAAACCCCCAGCGGACCTACTCTCATGTCTCATTGGCCAGAACTGAGGAGTATTGCCAACTCTACCAGTGAACAGCAAGGACAATAGACTGCCCTGTGGGGAGGTGCCTCTCCACCAACAGAGGTGCTTGGATATGTGCAGGGATGTTCTTGGTTTACAAAGTGACTAAATGACTGTCTGGAGTATTTCAGATGAGGACATAGGAATAAGAAGTGTCCTCCAATGTTCAGGCCAGTCCTTTATGATATAAAATAATTTTGTCCAAATGTCAATATGACACCTGTTGAAAAACCCTGGAGGTCAATCGGGACTTCCTACTGAGTCATGGGGGAGGGGATGGACCGCTGAGCCATTCGGGACTAGGCAACAGTGCAAAAGGAGGTATGACATCTGAGGGCACAGTCAACAGTCCCTTTCCCCTTGTTCCTGTTTGGGTCTTGTGTTATCACTTCCTGGAATCCTGCAAAAGTAGTGTAAATGCCCAAAGAAGGCCAGCCTCCCAGGTCTTTTTGTAAAAGACCACAATAAGATAAAAGAGAATATAATAATTACGAAGACTTTACTTGGATAACATGAATTAAGAAAGAGTTGTGATTCCTCTTCAACAGGCAAATAGTACTTTTATTTGCCCACTGGGGTAAGGATGGGAGGAAGGAGATAACTGGGAAGACAGATGGGCTTGTTTGCGGGTTTGCATTTTTTGGGGGTTGGGGAGTTGGGAAGCCACTGGAGCTAGAAATGGGCGCTGCATTTCTTCCCAATTCCCTAAGTGTCATGGGAGACAATTAACAAAGGTGAGGCAGCAGTGTCATTTTATGGAAATAACTCAGTCTTTAAAGTCATAGCAACCTTGGTCACCAAATCCAGGCTTCTTGTAAACTGTATGATCTTGGGACAGTTACTAAAGTTCTCTGAGCCACAATTATGTCCTCGTTGAAATGTGGTTGGCCAAAAAAAAAAAAAAAAAAAAAAATATACCTGGTAAGTAATTGCCCTAATTACATGGGAGAGCAGAAGGTGAGTCCCTTGCCAGTGTTCAGTAAATGCCAGTTCCCATCACCTTCGCCTGCAGATGACGTTGTTATTTATTTATCACCCTTTCTCCCTACATAGGATTGTGAGGTGTAGCAAATAAAAATACAGAATTCTCAGTGAAATTTGAAGTTGAGATAAATAGCAAATACTTTGTTGATACAAATATGTGCCATGTAATTTGTTAGTGTAAGTCTATCCCAAGTTGCATGGAACATACTTATACCAACAAAGTATTCACTTTTTCAAATCTGAACTTCACATTTAACTAGGTGTCCTGCATTTTATCTTCCAATCCTATACCCACATTATCTCTCTTCCTTAGGTTATCTGCAGCCACAGAATGAATAAGTCAAGCCTAAATTAAATACCAGTCTTTCATGCACATGTTTTAACATTTGCAGGCACCAGACAAACTCACAGGCTGCACCTTCAGCTTCTTTTAATGAACAAGCACCCTCCACACCCAGGAAGAGAGGACCTTGCCTTGGCTGAGACATGATGAGCAGGTCTCAAAACCCATCTTCGTCTGACAAACTTTGGGGTTGATCTTGCTCCAGAGTGTTTTCTTTCACAGTTGGCTGTTCTGTGTCTGCAAAGATCTGCAGTAAATACTGTACTGCACTGCTGAAAAGGGAGGAAAAACATTACCATCTGCATCTACAGCTTGCAAATTACAGCTTGCAATCACCTGCTATTAAATAAAGACACTTTAACAATATTTTGGGTTTTAAATTAGCAATTTACATCACAAGACTCTGAAAATACTAGTCTTTTAATACTGCAATTTTCTTTCTTTTTAACCAGGCACCAACATATATTGAATTTTTAAAGAAGCTATACAAAGTAATGTTTATTTAAACAATAGCCACCAATGGTACGAAACACACAGATGGAAATCCAGTAGTTCCTTTCTCACTGGGAGGCATCACTGGGGGACCTTGATGAGGCTGCAACTCTGTAATTTGCATCATGGGGGAATCTAGGCATTGACCTTTTTTAAAAAAAATAAAATAAAATAACTGCTTGGCCACACCAGGCTATGTGTCATCTAAGAAAGTGGTCTCAGGTCAGGAATCAGAGGCAAAGTCTTTGTTTGAAGGAGACTTGAAGCAAAAAGGCTGAAAGAGAGAGAGTTCAAGTGGGAGTACTTCCCTTAGTCACTTGAAATCAAGGCTGAATTGGAGGGGATTGGCATTTGTACAAAGCACAGCGAATGCAAAAACGAGATGGGATTTGGAAGCCTACAAAGAGAGAAAGATTAAGCAGCTTCGCGCCTCACGGACACTATGTTTATAGACAGAGGGTTATATCTATATCCAAATATAGTGGCTTGTCTTCAGGTTCTTATTATTGGACCTTTATTCTGTCTTTCTCTTGACATCTGAGTGAACGAATGGGAAAACACCAGGAGCTGGCACACATTGCAAAGAGCTAAGTATAAGCTTTGCAGTGTGAATCACCGGGTTGTAAATTCCTTCACACAAACTAAAAGCATTCTGGAGCATTGTAACTGTGAGCAGGCAGGCTGCTTTCCTGTGTGCCTCTGGCTCTCCCATGCCTTCAGCTGCCCTTGATGAACAGCTGTTTCCTACATCTCCTCCAGACCCAGGAGTCACTACTATTTTTTTTTTTTTAAATCCTAAAAAAGTGGACACTGTCTTTTTTTTTTTTTTTTTTTTTTTGCTGTTCATGCCTTGCCATTTTTGTTTTTTTATAACCCAAGACAGCGGCTTAAATCTTAAACTCTTTCTTTCTCCTGGTATACTGAATTTTGATTCCTGCACATGGCATGTGCTTAGTCAGTGTTAGATATTAGTATTATTGCCAGTAATAGTAGGAAAAGTTTAATGCTGTACCACACCAAATTCTAATTTGAAAGGGGAAGTATCTTTGAGAGAAACACAGCTCATCCCATGAACATGCAGTGGGTAATTGGTTTCAGGTCATCCCGTGAACACACTCATCCCATGAACACGCAGTGGGTAATTGGTTTCAGGTCATCCCGTGAACACACTCATCCCATGAACATGCAGTGGGTAATTGGTTTCAGGTCATCCCGTGAACACACTCATCCCATGAACATGTAGCAGGTGATTGGTCCGGAAATTTGGGTAGTTTTAGATCCTTCCCAAGTTCCATTAATTGCGCTCTTCAGAGCCACAGGTTCAGTCCTGAGTCAAACCAAACCTACCTATGGCAGAGCTGGTTCGTGACCATTAGTGATTTACTTGGAAAAGCAGCCCATTGAATGGTTCTTAGACTTTTCCAGTCCTATAAGGCTTATGGTCACCTCTAATGCCATTTATCACCCTATCTTATTATCTCTGCTAAGGTCTAATGTTAGTTCCTCTGTTAAGGATTAAATTGGTTTCAATCTAATCTTCTAAATAGAATTTAGATGATTTGGGGCCCAGCTCAACTGTTTCTTGGTCAGAGGGCTTTGTTCAGTTTCTTTTATTAGATGCTATTCATAGTACCATTTGCTGATAGAATCAGGGGATAATGGATAGAATTTTATTTCATGTTGATTACATACACGTTCTTTTTAAAGGCTTTTAAAAACTAAATGTACAACTTACCACCAATGCATAACACTGGAGTCATTCTCATTTGCTTAAATGGAACCTGCAAAGAATGAAATGTTTCCTTCAGGACACACATGCTTAGGTGATAGAAAAATCCTTGAATGGCTATTGTTAGAATTTCTGGATTCATGGCCTGTCTCATGTCTTTTAATGAATATTGTAAATGTGGTTAGAAAACACTTCAGTACAATCATTATCTGAAATGAAAACTATCAACATTTTTTGATTTTACACTTTGAGTTTGTCCTTAGTGGTGCATGCTATTTTATTTTTAGTTTTTGTTTTCGAGACAGAGTCTCACTCACTTTGTTGCCCAGGCTGGAGTGCGATGGCACCATCTCGGCTCACTGCAACCTCTGCCTCCTGGGTTCAAGCAATTCTTGTGCCTCAGCCTCCTGAGTAGCTGGGATTACAGGCGTCTGCCACTAGGCCCAGCTAATTTCTTGTATTTTTAGTAGAGATGAGGGTTTCACCATGTTGGCCAGGCTGGCCTCGAACTCCTGAACTCGGGAGATCCACCTGCCTTGGCTTCCCAAAGCTGCTGGGATTACAGGCATGAGCCACTGTGCCCAGTTGCACATATTTTAAAAATGTGTGTTGGTCACAGATCCTGAGATATGAAAGAAAGAATACAATTTATCCTCACATTTTCCTAGCTAACTGAACAGAGGTTGCAGTGAAGATGAAGTAAGGTAGTTGTAAAAGTCCTGTGCAAACTACGGGTTGCTCTTTTTTCTTTAAGTGATTAGAATTACATAGTGAAAGTCTTTCTCAGCATTGATGTCAGGGCCTAAGACCAGCACCTAGTTCTGGGAGTCTTAGTCTTTGTGTGTATGTGCACACGTGCATGTAAAAGTCAGGTTTGTTTTAAATGCTTTCGTTGAATTTCCCTCCTAAATAATGTTTTCTAAAGTGTCTGATGCATTTTCTTTTCAATTATGAGACTGCTAGTTTCCTGTTTCCATGAGATAGTCTTGAACCATTTTGAGAAAGAGGGAGAGAAAGAGAGCGAGAGAGAGAGAGCAATCTAGTGAGAGAGCAATTTGCTAACCTTTATTAAGACTTCAAAAACATTTGTATGTACACTTTCTTAATACTCATTAGCTCACTGCTCCTGACATTTTACAAATCCTTGGATACTTGTTATCATCCTTCGCATCCCTTTTTATGATCTCTCAGCTGGAGAGGGATGGTTTACCTGTTTTAACTACTTTTAAGACTTTAGCTAATTAAGTAAACATAATTTGATGTAATGGGTTTTGCCATTGAGTTTACATTTTAAAGCATCTCTCACAATGTATCCATCCACTCAGGTTTTACATAATGAGTTTGGCATTACAGGACTGTAGCTGAGAAAAGCACATTTAAGAGCCATGGTGAAAGGGAAGACGTGGAACATTGCATGCCCAATCCTTAGTTTTACTAATGTGGTAAACCTCTTTAGCCCATCTATCTCTTTCAAGAATTGCTAGCAGGGAGCCAAATTGATTGGTTTCCCTTTCACCTCTTAAAAATCTCCTCATGCTTTTGTAGCTGGTAATAATCACAGAACAATAAAATTTCAACTTGGAAGGCATTTTAAATGTCATAAAAATCCAATCGTTTATCCCATGCTTGGATCTCTTGTACAGTTCTACCCCCTCTCCCGCGCCCCACCAGTGGTTGGCTAGGCTTCCCTTGAATTCCTTCAGCCATGGGGTACTCACTACCTCTTAAGAGAGCTCATTCCGTTTTCATACAGTACTAGTGGCCAGAAAATTATTTGTTATTCTGAGAAGAAATTCTTCTATTGACTTGTTCTGTTTTCAGTAGATAGACAAAAACATGTGCAATTTTTCTTTCTTGTTTATGGATATATTTGAAGAAAACAATCCTGTCCTCTGCCTGTTTGTTTCTTTATGCCAAATATTTGTGATGATGCAAGTCTTTATATGATGTGATTTTGGGTCTAGCCATTCTGCGTACCTCAGCTCTGAACATGTAGTTGGCTGAGAAAAATATGAATGATAAAAATGACCATTTTAGCCATTTCATATGTACTAGGTATATTACAAACATCATCTTTAATATCCATAGTAATCTGATTTAAGTAATGTCACCCTCATGTTATAGATGAGGAAACCCAGGGTAAAGGCAAGTTGAGGGTCTTTGTTAAGTTTGCATATGTAGTAGTTGGTAGAGCCAAATCTGAACAGATGTCTTTTCTGATTCCAAAGTGCATGTTCTTAACCCTACATCATAGTTTCCTTCATGAGGTATAATAACAAGCTTCTCACACGCCCCACAAACTAATCTGAGCGCCCCAGGTCTGGTTTGAGCAATTCAGAGCGGAGAAAGTTTGTCACTTATCTTGTCCTAGAAGTGATGCCAAACCGAAGAACTGATACGGATATGGCCAGTCAGAGAAAGAAGGAGGGGAAACAAAGCAGTGAGCTGATTAACAGCATGGCCCAGGAGTCACAGAATAATTAAAAATGGCGTGTTTGGCAGGTGGGGAGGCAAGGGCTACATATGTCATAGCTGAAATGGAAAGATGGCAGGTAAAAAACACAGGCGGCCAGGCGCGGTGGCTCATGCCTGTAATCCCAGCACTTTGGGAGGCCGAGGAGCGCGGATCAAGAGGTCAGGAGATGAAGACCAGCCTGGCTAACACGGTGAAACCCCGTTTCTACTAAAAAAATGCAAAAAAATTAGTCAGGCCTGGTGGCGGGCGCCTGTAGTCCCAGCTACTCGGGAGGCTGAGGCGGGAGAATGGCATGAACTCGGGAGGCGGAGCTTGAAGTGAGTTGAGATCCCGCCACTGCATTCTAGCCTGGGCGACAGAGGGAGACGCTCTCAAAAAACAAACAAGCAAACAACAACAACAACAACAAAAACAAAAAAACCCCACAGAGGCATGGATGCTGTTGCATAAATCCACAGTGTAGGATCTGATCAGAAATCTAGCTTTGAAAAGCTCACTCTCTGGCAGCATTTTCAGAGCCTGCTGTGGTGCATTGTATGCCTGCCCAGTGCCTTTTTTTTTTTTTGAAATTTTTATTTTTTATTTTTTATTTTTTATTTTTATTATTATTATTATTATTATTATTATTATTATTATACTTTAGGCTCTATGGTACATGTGCACAACATGCAGGTAAGTTACATATGTATACATGTGCCATGCTGGTGCGCTGCACCCACCAACTCATCATCCAGCATTAGGTATATCTCCCAATGCTATCCCTCCCCCCTCCCCCCACCCCACAACAGTCCCCAAAGTGTGATGTTCCCCTTCCTGTGTCCATGTGTTCTCATTGTTCAATTCCCACCTATGAGTGAGAATATGCGGTGTTTGGTTTTTTGTTCTTGCGATAGTTTACTGAGAATGATGATTTCCAATTTCATCCATGTCCCTACAAAGGACGTGAACTCATCATTTTTTATGGCTGCATAGTATTCCATGGTGTATATGTGCCACATTTTCTTAATCCAGTCTATCATTGTTAGACATTTGGGTTGGTTCCAAGTCTTTGCTATTGTGAATAATGCCACAATAAACATACGTGTGCATGTGTCTTTATAGCAGCATGATTTATAGTCCTTTGGGTATATACCCAGTAATGGGATGGCTGGGTCGAATGGAATTTCTAGTTCTAGATCCCTGAGGAATCGCCACACTGACTTCCACAAGGGTTGAACTAGTTTACAGTCCCACCAACAGTGTCAAAGTGTTCCTATTTCTCCACATCCTCTCCAGCACCTGTTGTTTCCTGACTTTTTAATGATCGCCATTCTAACTGGTGTGAGATGGTATCTCATTGTGGTTTTGATTTGCATTTCTCTGATGGCCAGTGATGGTGAGCATTTTTTCATATGTTTTTTGGCAGCATAAATGTCTTCTTTTGAGAAGTGTCTGTTCATATCCTTCGCCCACTTTTTGATGGGGTTGTTTGTTTTTTTCTTGTAAATTTGTTGGAGTTCATTGTAGATTCTGGATATTAGCCCTTTGTCAGATGAGTAGGTTGCGAAAATTTTCTCCCATTTTGTAGGTTGCCTTTTCACTCTGATGGTAGTTTCCTTTGCTGTGCAGAAGCTCTTTAGTTTAATTAGATCCCATTTGTCAATTTTGGCTTTTGTTGCCATTGCTTTTGGTGTTTTAGACATGAAGTGCTTGCCCATGCCTATGTCCTGAATGGTATTGCCTAGGTTTTCTTCTAGGGTTTTTATGGTTTTAGGTCTAACATTTAAGTCTTTAATCCATCTTGAATTGATTTTTGTATAAGGTGTAAGGAAGGGATCCAGTTTCAGCTTTCTACATATGGCTAGCCAGTTTTCCCAGCACCATTTATTAAATAGGGAATCCTTTCCCCATTGCTTGTTTTTCTCAGGTTTGTCAAAGATCAGATAGTTGTAGATAAGTGGCATTATTTCTGACGGCTCTGTTCTGTTCCATTGATCTATATCTCTGTTTTGGTACCAGTACCATGCTGTTTTGGTTACTGTAGCCTTGTAGTATAGTTTGAAGTCAGGTAGCGTGATGCCTCCAGCTTTGTTCTTTTGGCTTAGGATTGACTTGGCGATGCGGGCTCTTTTTTGGTTCCATATGAACTTTAAAGTAGTTTTTTCCAATTCTGTGAAGAAAGTCATTGGTAACTTGATGGGGATGGCATTGAATCTGTAAATTACCTTGGGAAGGATGGCCATTTTCATGATATTGATTCTTCCTACCCATGAGCATGGAATGTTCTTCCATTTGTTTTTATCCTCTTTTATTTCCTTGAGCAGTGGTTTGTAGTTCTCCTTGAAGAGGTCCTTCACATCCCTTGTAAGTTGGATTCCTAGGTATTTTATTCTCTTTGAAGCAATTGTGAATGGGAGTTCACTCATGATTTGGCTCTCTGTTTCTCTGTTATTGATGTATAAGAATGCTTGTGATTTTTGTACATTGATTTTGTATCCTGAGACTTTGCTGAAGTTGCTTATCAGCTTAAGGAGATTTTGGGCTGAGACAATGGGGTTTTCTAGATATACTATCATGTCATCTGCAAACAGGGACAATTTGACTTCCTCTTTTCCTAATTGAATACCCTTGATTTCCTTCTCTTGCCTAATTGCCCTGGCCAGAACTTCCAACACTATGTTGAATAGAAGTGGTGAGAGAGGGCATCCCTGTCTTGTGCCAGTTTTCAAAGGGAATGCTTCCAGTTTTTGCCCATTCAGTATGATATTGGCTGTGGGTTTGTCATAAATAGCTCTTATTATTTTGAGATACGTCCCATCAATACCTAATTTCTTGAGAGTTTTTAGCATGAAGGGTTGTTGAATTTTGTCAAAGGCCTTTTCTGCATCTATTGAGATAATCGTGTGGTTTTTGTCTTTGGTTCTGTTTATATGCTGGATTACATTTATTGATTTGTGTATATTGAACCAGCCTTGCATCCCAGGGATGAAGCCCACTTGATCATGGTGGATAAGCTTTTTGATGTGCTGCTGGATTCTGTTTGCCAGTATTTTATTGAGGATTTTTGCATCAATGTTCATCAAGGATATTGGTCTAAAATTCTCCTTTTTTGTTGTGTCTCTGCCAGGCTTTGGTATCAGGATGATGCTGGCCTCATAAAATGAGTTAGGGAGGATTCCCTCTTTTTCTATTGATTGGAATAGTTTCAGAAGGAATGGTACCAGCTCCTCCTTGTACTTCTGGTAGAATTCGGCTGTGAACCCATCTGGTCCTGGACTTTTTTTGGTTGGTAAGCTATTGATTATTGCCACAATTTCAGCTCCTGTTATTGGTCTATTCAGAGATTCAACTTCTTCCTGGTTTAGTCTTGGGAGGGTGTATGTTTTGAGGAATTTATCCATTTCTTCTAGATTTTCTAGTTTATTTGCATAGAGGTGTTTGTAATATTCTCTGATGGTAGTTTGTATTTCTGTGGGATCGGTGGTGATATCCCCTTTATCATTTTTTATTGCATCTATTTGATTCTTCTCTCTTTTTTTCTTTATTAATCTTGCTAGCGGTCTATCAATTTTGTTGATCCTTTCAAAAAACCAGCTCCTGGATTCATTTATTTTTTGAAGGGTTTTTTGTGTCTCTATTTCCTTCAGTTCTGCTGTGATTTTAGTTATTTCTTGCCTTCTGCTAGCTTTTGAATGTGTTTGCTCTTGCTTTTCTAGTTCTTTTAATTGTGATGTTAGGGTGTCAATTTTGGATCTTTCCTGCTTTCTCTTGTGGGCATTTAGTGCTATAAATTTGCCTCTACACACTGCTTTGAATGCATCCCAGAGATTCTGGTATGTTGTGTCTTGGTTCTCGTTGGTTTCAAAGAACATCTTTATTTCTGCCTTCATTTCGTTATGTACCCAGTAGTCATTCAGGAGCAAGTTGTTCAGTTTCCACGTAGTTGAGCGGTTTTGAGTGAGATTCTTAATCCTGAGTTCTAGCTTGATTGCACTGTGATCTGAGAGATAGTTTGTTATAATTTCTGTTCTTTTACATTTACTGAGGAGAGCTTTACTTCCAAGTATATGGTCAATTTTGGAATAGGTGTGGTGTGGTGCTGAAAAAAATGTATATTCTGTTGATTTGGGGTGGAGAGTTCTGTAGATGTCTATTAGGTCCGCTTGGTGCAGAGCTGAGTTCAATTTCTGGGTATCCTTGTTGACTTTCTGTTTCGCTGATCTGTCTAATGTTGACAGTGGGGTGTTAAAGTCTCCCATTATTAATGTGTGGGAGTCTAAGTCTCTTTGTAGGTCACTCAGGACTTGCTTTATGAATCTGGGTGCTCCTGTATTGGGTGCATATATACTTAGGATAGTTAGCTCTTCTTTTTGAATTAATCCCTTTACCATTATGTAATGGCCTTCTTTGTCTCTTTTGATCTTTGTTGGTTTAAAGTCTGTTTTATCAGAGACTAGGATTGCAACCCCTGCCTTTTTTTGTTTTCCATTTGCTTGGTAGATCTTCCTCCATCCTTTTATTTTGAGCCTATATGTGTCTCTGCACGTGAGATGGGTTTCCTGAATACAGCACACTGATGGGTCTTGAGTCTTTATCCAATTTTCCAGTCTGTGTCTTTTAATTGGAGCATTTAGTCCATTGACATTTAAAGTTAATATTGTTATGTGTGAATCTGATCCTGTCATTATGATGTTAGCTGGTTATTTTGCTCGTTAGTTGATGCAGTCTCTTCCCAGTCTCGATGGTCTTTACATTTTGGTATGATTTTGCAGTGGCTGGTACCGGTTGTGCCTTTCCATGTTTAGCGCTTCCTTCAGGAGCTCTTTTAGGGCAGGCCTGGTGGTGACAAAATCTCTCAGCATTTGCTTGTCTGTAAAGTATTTTATTTCTCCTTCACTTATGAAGCTTAGTTTGGCAGGATATGAAATTCTGGGTTGAAAATTCTTTTCTTTAAGAATGTTGAATATTGGCTCCCACTCTCTTCTGGCTTGTAGAGTTTCTGCCGAGAGATCCGCTGTTAGTCTGATGGGCTTCCCTTTGATGGTAACCTGACCTTTCTCTGTGGCTGCCCTTAACATTTTTTCCTTCATTTCAACTTTGGTGAATCTGACAATTATGTGTCTTGGAGTTGCTCTTCTCGAGGAGTATCTTTGTGGCGTTCTCTGTATTTCCTGAATCTGAATGTTGGCCTGCCTTGCTAGATTGGGGAAGTTCTCCTGGATAATATCCTGCAGAGTCTTTTCCAACTTGTTTCCATTCTCCCCAGCACTTTCAGGTACACCAATCAGACGTAGATTTGGTCTTTTCACATAGTCCCACATTTCTTGGAGGCTTTGCTCGTTTCTTTTTATTCTTTTTTCTCTAAACTTCCCTTCTCGCTTCATTTCATTCATTTCATCTTCCAGGGCTGATACCCTTTCTTCCATTTGATCGCATCGGCTCCTGAGGCTTGTGCATTCTTCACATAGTTCTCAAGCCTTGGTTTTCAGCTCCATCAGCTCCTTTAAGCACTTCTCTGTATTGGTTATTCTAGTTATAGATTCTTCTAAATTTTTTTCAAAGTTTTCAACTTCTTTGCCTTTGGTTTGAATATCCTCCCATAGCTCGGAGTAATTTGATCGTCTGAAGCCTTCTTCTCTCAGCTCATCAAAGTCATTCTCCGTCCAGCTTTGTTCCGTTGCTGGTGAGGAACTGCGTTCCTTTGGAGGAGGAGAGGTACTCTGCTTTTTAGAGTTTCCAGTTTTTCTGCTCTGTTTTTTCCCCATCTTTGTGGTTTTATCTACTTTTGGTCTTTGATGATGGTGATGTACAGATGGGTTTTTGGTGTGGATGTCCTTTCTGTTAGTTTTCCTTCTAACAGACAGGACCCTCAGCTGCAGGTCTGTTGGAGTACCTGGCCGGCCGTGTGAGGTGTCAGTCTGCCCCTGCTGGGGGGTGCCTCCCAGTTAGGCTGCTCGGGGGTCAGGGGTCAGGGACCCACTTGAGGAGGCAGTCAGCCCGTTCTCAGATCTCCAGTTGCGTGCTGGGAGAACCACTGCTCTCCTCAAAGCTGTCAGACAGGGACATTTAAGTCTGCAGAGGTTACTGCTGTCTTTTTGTTTGTCTGTGCCCTGCCCCCAGAGGTGGAGCCTACAGAGGCAGGCAGGCCTCCTTGAGCTGTGGTGGGCTCCACCCAGTTCAAGCTTCCAGGCTGCTTTGTTTACCTAAGCGAGCCTGGGCAATGGCGGGCGCCCCTCCCCCAGCCTCGCTGCCGACTTGCTGTTTGATCTCAGACTGCTGTGCTAGCAATCAGCGAGACTCCGTGGGCGTAGGACCCTCTCAGCCAGGTGCGGGCTATACTCTCCTGGGGCACCGTTTCCTAAGCCCGTTAGAAAAGCACAGTATTCGGGTGGGCGTGGCCCGATTTTCCAGGTGCCGTCTGTCACCCCTGGAAAGGGAACTCACTGACCCCTTGCGCTTCCCGAGTGAGGCAATGCCTCGCCCCTGCTTCGGCTGGCGCACGGTGCGCTCACCCACTGACCTGCGCCCACTGTCTGGCACTCCCTAGTGAGATGAACACGGTACCTCAGATGGAAATGCAGAAATCGCCCGTCTTCTGCGTCACTCGCGCTGGGAGCTGTAGACCGGAGCTGTTCCTATTCGGCCATCTTGGCTCCTCCCCCTTTTTTTTTTTTTTTTTTTTTGAGACGGAGTCTCGCTCTGTCGCCCAGGCGGGAGTGCAGTGGCGTGATCTCGGCTCCCTGCAACCTCCACCTCCTGGGTTCAAGCAATTCTCCTGTCTCAGCCTTCTGAGTAGCTGGGAGTGCAGACACCTGCCACCACGCCCAGCTAATTTTTTGTATTTTTAGTAGAGACGAAAGGGTTTCACCATATTGGTCAGTCTGGCCTTTGGGATGAAGACAATGAAGTCTGGGGGTGCCACCCATTAGCACTCAATGTCTTGCCGGCCTATTAGTATGCTGGGCTCCTCCCCAGCAGGCTTTTATTTCAACTGGCTTTGGGGAGAGGGTGTGGCTTTAAAGAAGCAGTTGTTGAAACTATGCATATTCTGGGTGTACCTGTATCTCTGGAAGGATATAATTTTCCTGGGAAAACAGAGACCTGAAAGTGGAAAAGAAATACCTTAATAATCATAAATGTCCTTAGCAAACAAATAAAATTGATTAGAGATGAAAGAGAAAAGGAAAGTCCTAGTGTTTTTTATTTCTTAGTAGACTTAGTGGACTGCCAAGTTAGAGGATCGTTAAAGGACTGTTGACTTAAATCCTGTTTGTACGGGAAACAGGTGCAGAGAGGAGAAACTTCTCGCCCAGAACATTACATCCAGGCAGGGACTGAGAAGAGTGTTTGATCTAGGTCTTCCAGTGGAAAGACCAGGACTTATATTCCCTTACATTTAATATTCCTTTGATGAAGCAACTATTAACTTTTCCATTGAAATGCACTGACACAATGAACAGAGTTACAAGATACACTGGAAGCTTGCTGTGTAACATGATGCAAATTCGGTGACTGATCCATCCTTCTTGGGGATGTTAGCTGAAATTTCCAGAGGGACTTGTTGCAACATCATTCCAACTAGCATTGTGATTTCCTGTAAGATATGTATGTGTTGCTTTAAATCACTAAGTTTGTGGTAATTTGTCATAGAGATGAAAGAACAAAAGGAAAGTCCTCGTGGTTTTGCTTAGTAGACATAAGTGCACTGCCAAGTTAGAGGATGTTGTTGCCAGAGAAACTTAGGAACATAAGACTTTTTTCTTGAGACAAGGGCTTGCTGTGTTACCCAGGCTGGAGTGCAGTGGTGCAATCATGGCTCACTGCAGCCTTGAACTCTCAGGTCCAAGCCATCCTCCTGCCTCAGCCTCCCAAGTAGCTGATACTACAGGCAAGTGTCACCACACCCAGCTAACATTTTTTATTTTTGTAGAGACAGGAGTCGTGCTATGTTGCCCAGGCTGGTCTTGGACTCCTAGGCTCAAGCGACCCTCCTGCCTCGGCTTCCCAAAGTGTTGGGATTACAGCTGTGAGCCACTGCACTTGGCTATCATAAGATTGTTGATGGTGATCCTGGTTTCAGTCAGTGTTTCTCAAAGTGTGGTTCGTAAAACACTGGAACCAGAATCATGGAGTTGGGGAGATACATTCATTAAAAATGCAGATTCTTATGTTTCCCCACAGACAACCAACATCAGAGTTTTTGGAGAGTGGAGCCTTCAAACTGATACCTGACAAACACTGCAGATAAAGCTTATGGATGTAAAAGCTGTGAAAACACTTGTTTTAGTTCATTAGTGCATTTGTTTCTTATGCTTGCTGCAAGAAATTACCACAGACTTCATGACTTAAAGAAGCACCTACTCATTATCTTACAGTTGTGGAGATCAGAAGTCTGATGTGAGTTTCACTGGACTAAAATCAAGGCGTCACCGGGGCTGCATTCCTTCTGGGAGCTCTAGGGATGGTCTGTTTCTTTGCCTTTCCAGCTCCTAGAAGCTGCCCGTAGTCCTTGGCTCAGGGCCCCTTTGAGCAGCCTAACCTCTGCTTCTGCCATTACATCTCCTTCATGGACTCTGACTTCCCTGCCTCCCTCTCTCCCTTATAAGGATCTTTGTGATTAAATTATTCAGGATAACTCCCACCTCTCAAAATTCTTTATTTAATTACATCAGCAAAGTCCCTTTTGCCAAGTAAGGTGACATATTTACAGGTTCTGGGGATTAGGACATGGACATCTTTGAAGACATTAAACTGCTGTATGAGTTCATTTTCACGCTACTGATAAAGACATGCCCAAGACTGGGTAAATTATAAAGAAAAAGTGGTTTAATGGACTCAGAGTTCCACGTGACTGGGAGGCCTCACAATCATGGTAGAAGGTGAAAGGCATGTCTTACGTGGTGGCAGGCAAGAGAGAATGAGAACCAAGCAAAAGGGGTTTCTCCTTACAAAACCATCAGATCTTGTGATACTTATTCACTACCACAAGAACACTGTGGGGGAAACCACCCCCATGGTTCAATTCTCTCCCACCGAGTCCCTCCCACAACATGTGGGGGATTATGGGAGCTACAATTCAAGATGAGATTTTAGAGGGGGCACAACCAAACTGTATCAACCACCTACCACATTTGGTGTTAAAACATTTCAAAGAAACAGAAAGGGGTCTAAAACGAAACATTAGGTACCAGTAGTGTCTCCGTTCCCCTCCAAAAGTCCCCCCAATAAGCCTGGGGACTCTGAGGAGCACAGTTTGGAAAAAAAAAAAAAAAAAAAGCAATCTTAGTGTCCATGCTTACTTGAGTTCATGTGGCAGATTAGGACCGTGAGTCTTCAATTAGGGTATTTTGCATGACTTTCTAACAGTTTACTTTGCAACTATGATTCACCCTTCCCATATCTTAATTTTTAAGAAACCCCTATTAAACTTACTGCCAAAAACAAAGTGGGACCTTGCTTTATTAGTGACAAAATTGCTAATTTAACTGATTATAAGAGAAAATGCCTGTCAGGAAGGATAAGGGGCTTCTAAACATTTTTTAATGCCTTGGTATTATTTTCCAATATTTTCATTAGAAAGAAAAGAAACAGGAATTAGTGACATTGAAAAGGTATCCTTTTAATCTGTATATCTGCCCCTTGTCTCTTACGTGGTTCTGTCCCTTGTCTCTTATGTGGTGAGGCCCATAGTGAGTTCCTCCCTCCACCCTCACTTTTTCTTGGACTAAAGTTGGCATTGATTGTGAAAACTTAATTCCTTTTGGTAACATTTTTCCTTTGAGAGACTTTTGGGCTTTGACAAAAGTTGTAGGTGTTTCTGAATTAATCTAAGAAAAATGGTTCTGGGTTATGTAGTTCAACCAATATATAACAGCAGTAAGTTGTCTTATGAGAAGTTAACCACAGGCAAAGAATTAATTTTTTTTTTCTCAGAAGACATCTTTGTATATCACTGTATTAGGAGACACTTGGCCGTCTGCCCTATGACAATGCTTACTTCCCTGGGAAAGAGATGGATTTGACAACTTTTCTTAGTGTCTGAATTAGTCAGCTCAGTCTTCCATAGCAAAATGTTATAGACTGGGTGGCTTAAACAATGGAAATCTATTTCTTATAGTTGTAGAGTTTGGGAAGTTCAAGATCAAGGTGCTTTCACTTGAGAAGTTAGGGCTTCAACATATGATTTTTTGGAGGAAAATAATGTAGTCCATAGCAGAGTTCCTAGATCATCACAAGTGTTTTCTGCAAGCCCCTGGACACTTCATCACAATAGATGGTTTATGTAATTATGACAAGGGACAAAGGAGAAGAATGAACAGGTTATTAAAGCTCCTTTCTTTAATCTTTTGTTCTTTGTTTACAAACATTAGTCATGCTTGCTCTTTTACAATATTTCTATTAGAAAACAGAAGAAGTCAGCATTCAGGACCCCCAAGATATAAGAAAAGTTGTAATTGGATCCAATTGCTGTCCATAACTCACACATCTCCTTTCTTGGAAAGCAGTTATGTCATGTCTACAAACTTTGGCTGTGGATGATTTTTCTCTGTTCTTTTGCCTCTTAAGATGAGTGGGGTATGGGCAAGCTCATTCTGCTCAGAATTTTGAAATAATAAAAGAACTTACCAAGAGAGTTCTCAAAAACGAATAAGGATTATATTGATCATTATTAATATTATCTTTGTGTAGAAGCTTATTTAATTGATGTTTGTTTCCAGGAGTTATGAATAAAGAGGGGGAGGCGAGCAAGAAGAGGCCGAGGAAGCCTCCCAGCCGTGGTGGAAGGATGACTCCAGGGAAAGAGAGGGAGGCAGAACGGTCAAGAAGAGGCAGAGGAAGCCTCCCAGCCATGGTGCAGACATGACTCCAGGGAGAAGGAGAGGGAGGCATGATGGTCCAAGAGAAGGAGCCTCAGATTGCTGCTCTGAGAGTCCAAGTCAGGCTGATGGGAATTCCCAGAGCAGAGAGTACCTATTGGAGGAGCCCACGTTGGGCAGGAAGGGTCAAGCTCCAGTGTCCCTGCTGTGCTCAGTCACTGGTAGGGAGTACCCCCAGGAGAACATGGTCTAGGTGTGAATGCTGCCCTACATCCACAGTTAGGGTGGCTGGAGGCTGTCAGCTACCCATGCCCCTTTGTAGTGGGTTCACCTGAAGGAGCTCTGAGGGGTACACCTTCATAGACGCCATAGGAAATTTTCACGTTTTACATTTTTAACAGAACCAATTAATTAACTGGAGCATGGCAAAGGAAAAGACATCTAGCTGGATCTCTGGCCAGAAATTCTTGAAACAATTATACCTATTTTCTATTTCTTCCTTCCTCCCCTCCCATCCATTCCCTATCCCTCCCCTTCCCTTTTCTCACTGCCTCCCTCCCTCCCCAGCCTTATCTCTCTTTCTTATATTTTAGCAGTTGACTATTACAAGCAAGGGACCAAACACCATGCATGAAATATACTAATATAAGAGAATGCATCTTCTTATCAATCTAAAAAATGTATTTCCTACCCTTAATTTTGTCAGTGTCCAAGGAAATTCTTATTATTACAAAGAGATTTACCAGACATTCATTAAATTAAACTATTTGGAAATAAATTTGCTGAAGAAATAAAAATGATTATTTAGGAGGATTCCTGTTCAAACTTTCCTATTTTAAAATGTCTTCCTCTTTTATATTCACACAGGCCTCTAAATTTGCTAGAAAAGAGATGTCAACATCACTATTTAAAAACATAACACATAAAGGCAATAAAACTTAACTTCTTGGTGACCTCCTTCCACTCCATACAAAAAAAAAGTTTCTTTACATTTTTATTCTCATCTCTGTAGTTTTAGTGCTTAGAAACACTTGGAGAATATAAAATACTATACACATGCTTTTTGAAATAATAAATAGATGAATAAATAAATAATAAAATAATGAATGAATACACGAATAATAAGATAACCATCTGACAGTATGTTTTGAGTGTGGCTGAAAGAAAGTGAGAAAATAGAAATAATTAATTTAGAATTTATTTTAGTCACAACTTCCATTGAAGAAAATCATGAATTGATTCCCAGAGGTATTGTGTCTGATTTCATAATTTACAAATCTCATCCTTATATTCTGAGCAAGAGCCAAAAAATCTCAATTAATCTGTTTGCTGCTTCTGTAATAAAGTGCCACAGATTGGGTCATATATAAAGAAAATAGATTTATTTGGCTTATGGTTCTGGAGGCTGAGAAGTCCAAGATTATGGGCTGCATCTTGTGAAAGTCTTCTTGCTGCTTCATAACATCCTGGAAGGCATCACATAATGAGAGAGGGTGAGCATGCGCAAGACAGAGAGGGAATGGGGGCCAAACTTGTCTTTTTATCAGGAGCCCGTTCCTGTAATAACGGCATTGATCCATTCATGAGGGCAGAGTTGTCATGACTTAATCACCCCGTAAAGATCCCATCTCCTAATACCATCACAATGGCAATTACACTTCAACATGAGTTTTGGAAGGAACATTCAAATCAGAACATCCGAATCAGAAGCTACGCATTGAAGTCTGGCTCTGCCACTACCCAGACTTACCCCCTGAACAATTCACCTTGCTTTCTTAGTCTCTGTTTTCTCATCTTCTCACTGACAGAGTCAGATTAAGTGGTTTCTGAGTCCCCTACCAGTCTAGAAACTCCAGGAGGTGAAATCGTTGCACTTCATTAGGGTGGGTTGTGGAGGAGCCCTGGAGACTTTAGCTGGGGCCTAATACAAAGAAGCAGGCTTGGAATAATGTGGACAAAGAAAACAATTAAAGACCTACTTGGGGAAATCTTTCAAAAAGCTGCCTAGAGAATCTCAAAATGATTTTCAAATAACACACAAGTATTCCCAGGGATGCTTGGGGCAAGACAATGCTCTGCTATTTCAGAAAAGAAAATATGTACTGTTCTATGAACTTGAATACAGTCAAGGACATACATCATAATTGTTTGCCAAACCAGCCTTGTCAGGATAAGGTACTTTCTGGGAACAATTGCTTTCTGGAACAAAGCTCCGTGAGGTGTGCAGGAGCATGCAGTACTCTGAATATCATCTCTATGCTAATGTTAAGTGGTTTTTCTGTTACAAGTTTTGAAAGAATTAAGTTTACATATTATGAATATTATGCCTGGTGATGGGAGTCTTTGAAAGTCATGCAGGAAATTATGTTTTGGATATTATGGTGAATTCACCAATGTATTACAAATCTCACTTATTCACTACTATAGTAAGGAAAAGAATATTTCTGATATGCTGTGTTCCCACCATTGATTAGTTGCTGGGACTACAAAGATGAATAAGATATGTTCCCATAAGTATATTTGTGAAGCATGTTCCCACAAGTATATCTGAGATATATTACTTGGGATATAATATTCCGGTTCCCTCAAGTATATTTGTGAAGAAAGTAGGTCTAAAGCAGATACATTTAAATCAAAACGTAAGTAGTCACTCAAAATTTTGTATGTATTCATGAGAAGTGGAGTGGTCAACCAGAAGTTTTGCGCTCTTTGATAACCACATTAGCTGCTGTTGAAATCCCAAGAAATAAAGAAAGTCACTACTCATTTTTAGCCTTGCAAATAGTGCTTTGTGTGCTTTAAAATATAACAAGTTTTCCCTACTAAGGCACAAGTTCACAAAACATGAAATCATTAAATCAGAAGTGAGATAGGGACCATGTTACATGCTGTTAACTTGTTCTGTAGACAGTTCCTCTCTTGACTTAAATGAGGTAGGGTCCAATCATCTCTAGTAAATGATGAACTTAAGTTTATAGGACACCAGTCCAAAGGGCCTAGGCTCCAGGGGTTGAAGGCCAGTATTGCTTTCACCTTCTGGTTTAATTCTTTAAAGATTCTGCTCGCAGATTTGAAGATCGGCTTTGGCAAAGCTGCCAGTCCTGTGTTACTTGACTTTTTGCTGTTGTCAGTTTGGATCATTCCTTTCCTGGAGTTTTTTTCTCCCTTGGACCTATGGCTTCTCCTTATTCTTCTTTACCTCTTTGATACTTTTCAATTTCCCTGAAAGATTCTTCTTCTTTTGTCTCCCACTTCCCACCTAGACACCTCTCTTGCCTTCAAATCTGTATTAGTTTTCTATTGTTGACAAATTACCACAAACACAGTGGCTGAAACAACATAAATTCATTTTTATGGTTCTCTAGAACAACAGACTGTGAGAACAGGGCTGTGTTCTTTTCTGAAGGCTCTAGAAGAGGATCTGTTTTCGTACACACTTGGTTTTTGACAAAATTTAGTTCCTTGTGATTGTAGAACTGAGATCCTTGCTTCCTAGCTGGGCATAAGCTGTAGGCCACTCCTAGCTTCTCGAGGCCAACTGTATTCTGTGGCTCATGGGCCCCTTCCTCACATCTCTTGCACACAATTCAAATGTCTCCTTCTTCTTCCATCTCATTTCTATTTGTACATACCTGGGAAACTGGGGAAATGTATGTGATTATATTGGACCCATCTGGAAAATCCAGTTTACTCTCCTCATTTTTTAAGCTTCATCACCTTATTCACATCTTCAAAGTTTCTTTTGCCAGGAAAGTGACATACTTACAGGTTTAGGGAATTAGAGCATAGGAATATTTGGGGGAACTGTTATTCTGCCCTTCACAGAGTCCAAATTCTAACTTGCTATCAGATTCTGGAGTCTATAGCTCCTTCCTGCTTTCATATCAGATGTCTACTGAGTACGTCAAAGTCTGTAGCTTCTAGTAAACAACTTCAGGCATCACCTGGATGTGTTTGCTTTGTTACATCTCCCCAAATCACTCTGAGTCTAATCAAGTCCTTCTTCTGCCAGAAAACTTTCAGTGGCTTCTGTTGCCCACAGGATAAAGTATAAAATCTTTATCAATGCCTAAAGATGCTCGGATTTGTCTTTTCCCTATTCTTTCTTTTTTATTATTTTAAGTTTTATTCTGACACATAAAAAATATAACAAATGTTGGCAAGAATATGGAGAGAGTGGAACACTTATACACTGTTTATGGGGGATATGGGTTTCTGCCCACCCAAATCTCATGTCAAATTGGAGAAGAGGCCTGATGGGAGGTGATTGGTTCATAGGGTCATAGGGGCAAATTTCTTCTTTGCTGTTATTGTGATAGTCAGTGAGTTCTCGTGAGATCTGATGGTTTAAAAGTGTGTGACACTTCCCTCTTTGTTCTCTGTCTCTCATGCTCTGCCATGACAAGCTGTGCTTGCTTCCCCTTTGCCTTCCACCATGATTCTAAGTTTCCTGAGGCCTCCCAGTCATGCTTCCTGTTAAGCCTGTGGATCTATGAGTCAATTGAACCTCTTTTCTTCATAAATGACCCAGTCTCAAGTAGCTCTTTATAGCAATGTGAGAACAAAATGGTGGGAAAGTAAATTAGTATAGCCACTGTGGACAATATAGAGGTTCCTCAAAAAATTAAAAATAGAATTACCATATGATCCAACAATCCCACTACTGGGTGTATATCCAAAGGAAATGAAATTAGTATGTTAAAGAGATATCTGCACTCCCATGTTCATTGCAGCACTATTTCCTATAGCCTATTCTATCTTCCTTCTCCCACATTATTGATCTGGGTTTTGTCATGTCTCAGTGACTTGATTTACATTTTCCCTTCAGTCTGGAACATTGTCTCTCCTTCAATTGCTTTATGAGTGTCTTTCACATTAAGAGCTCTATGAACTGACTTCTCCCTTGTTTTTGCTGACATCTCTATACCAACGATCTCTCATAGTCTCAACAAAGACGTCTACCATAACATTGTTTGTACTCTATTATCCTTACTTCGTTTTCCCTGTCTCACTATTTATGTGCAAACTCATGGAATATAAGGATACAAAGTCACTCACTTTTGTATTGCCACTGTCTGGGAGAGTGCCTGGAAAATATCTGATGTTTAATACTTATTTTTGAATAAATGCATAAATAAGTGAATGAATAAAAATAATTTGTCCCTTGAGGAGCTAAATATTTTTTTATAAAAATCAATTAAAGAGTATTTGTTTGTAATATACAGTTTACTAAGCACTTATATCCACTAATTTTCTGATGTGTGTATAAAAATTGGGTCATCAGTTTTATGAACCATAGGTAAGACAATACATTGAACTGTACTTTCTTCCAAATGCCTGAGGTTTGAAGATAGAAGATTTCAATAAATGGCTACAGAATTGAATCTCTGCATACTTCTCTGGCAGGAAAGACATGTTGGGGGCTGCTGGAATTGTGGAACTATGCCTTTCCTGCACTGTCATTATTCTAAGGATGTAGTCAGCTGGGTTTAGAGAGCTGGATTCTTGAAACATGAAAAACCATGGCTGCCAAAACTTGAGGGTCAAGTAATATCAGGGTCCATGAAGCCAGTATGAGTCAAGGAAAGGGTTGGTTTTCCATCATGCAACAATGTGGCCCTGAACATAGAACATTTCTCTCTTTGCAAGACCCACTGTCATAGAGACATCTGGGCAACCTTCTTTAGAACATGGAGACACTTCAAATCAGTTTCATGACTGTGAAATAAGAAGCAGTTCTGGCAGGAGAATACTCTCAGATGGATTAGTATTTAGGATATTTAAGTTAAAAAAAAGAAGAGCATTCTATACATGTAATTTAGGCTCAAAGATGACATTTTAAAGGTGTGGAAGAGCAAACGTTTAATTCTTGGGTTCCAATCCTGCCTCAGTGAACAGTTGGTTATAGATGTGACTTTAAAGGTACATGCTATTGTTTTAAGACTGTTTTACTAATTGTAAAATAAAAATTTTTATTACATGGTTTTTGATGCCCCGTCAAATTGTGGTTTGGTAAAAAGAGAGATGGTCTGAACACAATAATGGGTTTGAAGCACAGCCTGAAGCGAGGAAAGAATACTCTTACTCACTCTTTGCTTTTATTCTCTCACTTTACCACCTGCATGAGAAGGCAAGATACTTGCTTTCAGCTTCCTCTTCATACACAGGTGTGCAATGTTGAATCAGGAGGGTGGAAATGCATATTCACGGCAGGGGTGAGCACATGGAGTGGGTGTGTTAGCTGAGTGGCTTGGACTTCCAACAGAGAGACTGGCAGGAATGGTGGTGAATCAGCCTTCTGGAAATAGCCCCAGATCATCAAGGATCAGAAAGACCTCCCTTCCTCTTTCACAAAATGTGAAAAGGGTGTGACCAAAATATATTTCAGAAGCTAAAAACAAATCAAAACAAAATAAAAAACAAGCTTTCTTACTAGCAGCAAGGGAGCAAAATAGATATCAAAGTTTAGAATTGAGAGACACAATTGAAGATCTGTTCTCACTGAATTACTTAGGAAAATTGAGATTTTTGTGCTCTCCATTTTCTTTTTCTTTTTTTTTTTTGTTCATCAACATTTATTTTAAGTTCTGGGGTACATGTGCAGGATGTGCAGGATTATTACATTGGTAAATGCATGCCATGGTGGTTTGCTGGATAGATCAACTCACCACCCAGGTATTAAGCCCAGCATGCATTAACTATTCTTCCTGATGCTCTCCCTCTGCCCGCCCCACCTGACAGGCCCCAGTGAGTGTTGTTTCCCCCCATGCATCCATGTGTTCTCATTATTCAGCTCTCACTTATAAGTGAGAACATGTGGTGTTTTATTTTTTGTTCCTGCATTAGTTTGCTCAGGGTAATGGCTTCCAACTCCATCCATGTCCCTGCAAATGACATGATCTCATTCCTTTTTATGGCTGCATAGTATTCCATGGTATATATGTACCACATTTTCTTTATCCAGTGTATCATTGATGTGCATTTGGGTTTATTCCATGTCTTTGCTATTGTGAGTAGTGCTTCAATAAACATACATATGGGTGTATCTTTACAATAGAATGATTTACATTCCTTTGGGTATGTATTCAAGGCTTAGAATTGAAAGACAGAATTGAAAGCAATGGGATTGCTGGGTCAGATGGTATTTTGACTTCTAGATCCTTGAGGAATTGCCACACAGTCTTCCACAATGGTTGAACTAATTTACATTCCCACCAACAGTGTAAAATCATACCATTTTCTTCACACCCTCGCCAGCATCTGTTGTTTTGCTTGATGAAGTGCCTGATCTGGTCCAGTTTGGTTTGAAAGGAGTACCCAAATGTTTGGGTGACTGGAACAGTGTTTTGTGCATGTCCATAATAAATTCTACTCCTGAACTCAAGTTCTCAAACAATTCTGTTAAAAATCAGTAAAAGGCTTGAATAGACGTTTGTTTAAATAAGATATACAAATATAAAAGATGCTCAACACTACTAACTACTAGGGATATATAAATCAAAACCACAATGAGACACCACCTCACACCTGTTAAGATGGCTATTAGTTTCACAAACCAAAAAATAAAAATAAAAAACACAAAAGATAAATATTGGCAAGAATGTGGAATAGTTGCATCCCTCATACACTTGGCAGGAATGTAAAAGGTACAGCTGCTATGGATAACAGTATAGAGGTTCCTCAAAAAATTAAAAATAGAATTACTACATGATCTAGCCATCCCACTTCTGGGTATTTATCCAAAGGAATTGAAATGAAGATCTCACCTATGTTCACTACTGTGTTATTGACAACAGCCAAAATCTGGAAACAATCTAAATGTTCATTGCATGATGAATAGATAACAAAAATGTGGTATATGCATATGTGGAAATATTACTTAGCCTTAAAAAAGAGGAAAATCCTGCTATATGTGACAACATGGATGACCCTGGAGGATATTAAGTGAAATAAGCTAGTCACAGAAGAACAGGCACTGCACGATTCCGTTTTTTATGAAGTACCTAAAATAGTCAAGCTAATGGAAACACAGTGGAATGGTGGTTACCAGGGGTTGGTGGTAGGATGAAATGGGAAGTTGCTGTTGAAAGGGTGTATAGTTTTAGTTATGTACAGTGTCTAAATTCTAGAGATCTGCTGCACAACGTGGTGTCTATAGTTAACGATACTGTATTGCACACTTTAAATTTTGTCGGCCGGGCGTGGTGGCTCACGCCTGTAATCCCAGCACTTTGGGAGGCCAAGGTGGGCGAATCACGAATTCAGGAGATTGAGACCATCCTGGCTAACACGGTGAAACCCTGTCTCTACTAAAAATACAAAAAAAAAAAAAAAAAAAAAACGTAAAATTAGCCGGGTGTGGTGGCGGGCACCTGTAGTCCCACCTACTCGGGAGGCTGAGGCAGGAGAATGGTGTGAACCCGGGAGGCGGAGCTTGCAGTGAGCCGAGATCGTGCCACTGCACTCCAGCCTGGGTGACAGAGTGAGACTCCGTCTCAAAAAAAAAAAAAAAAAAATTGTCAAGAGGTAGATTTCATGTTAAGTGTTCTCATCACAATGTCATTAAAAAAGGACCTTTTTGAAAGGATGATTCCCAGGTGATTTTAAAAGGAGGTTTCCTTTGGGAAAACAAGTGAGGCAGAGCAGAATAAAATGAGAAGAGCTGTGAGTAGGCAGCTTGAGAGAGGACACAGGTAAAGAGGTGGAAACCATTATTATTAGAAGAAGATAACATTTTTCTTCTATAGTTTTTAATTCAACAAAAGAAACCCAATGAGTGACTTTCTTCTTTTGTTGGTGCAGAATGGAAACAGGAAAAGAGAGACGCAAAGTGGTGATAATATTGCCTTTCAAAAGGAAGCCAAGCCAAGGCTTTGCTCCAGGTGTGTGCTTTCTCTGCTGATTTAAATGATCTGTGTCAGGGTCCTCTTATTGGAGCAGATAATTGAGAGCTAAGTGGATTCATGAGATCTTGATGTTAAGCTGTGTCAATTCTACAGCCATATCTTTGATAGGAAAAGGAGTAAAAAGACCCTTGATAAACAAAATGATGTGATTTAATAATGTTCTTGGAGTGAGTACTGCGTTTTCTCTGGTCAACCTTTGTCTTTGACATAGGTGCTTTTGACTTTCACGGCTACATAAAGTCCTCATTTACTGAAGAGTTTGGGTGTATTGGAAGGTATTACTAGGGAGTCACTGCTCTTCTCTAAGACAACTCAGCCATTCTAGTCTTACAGATAAGAATAGTTTCTATCATTCACTGGCCCCCTCTTCCCCATCCCTGTGGTCTCTCAAGCAGAGAAAGAATTGAATTCTATCTGCCAATTGAAAAAGGTGTTACTCACCGTAACCCAAAGCACTAAGGTTACTTATGTTTCCAACACCAGTTAAAAGCTTCAAGAACAGCAGAGAACGATTATTATTGTGTTTCTCTCTGCTTGGGCTGAAGATAATGAGCCCTTTCCTGCTGCCCTTTCCCATGCATAATGCCGATTGATGTCAACGAGAGCCTCATGGTGTGCAGGGGCCATTAGATCACATGTATCATCTTGAAAATAATAAGGACAAAGGGACGCCCTTTTTTTCTTAAACTTGGCAAAGAGAGTCTCTATGGTTCCAACCCTCTCTGGATGGTCCCAATTAATAAGAAATAATTTTCCTAGAGTAGAGCGGCTGCCACTCTTTCAAGGTGAGCTTTTCATGAGGAAAGGAGAGAGCAGTTCCCAAGACTGTTTCGGGTTCCCAAAATCACTTCTCCTAGGAGACATGATTAGGAGGTGTTAGCAGTCCCCTCAGAGATTGATAAAAAACATGTAACTTCTATATATTGGAAGGGAAATGAGGAAAGTCAAAAGAAGAAAGCAATAAGAATACATTCTTTCTCAATTAGAGGAAGAGAAATGCTTTAGAAATTACTTAACTCCTATGGGCTTTTTATTCCCTCTTTTGTAATGAGGGTTTGGGTCCAAATTAGTATTTCCTAAACTTAGTTCATCATTAGTATAACTTGAGGAACTTGTTTAAAAAGGAAAAGGAGAGGCATATGGTTTTCTCTCTGAGAGATTCTGATTTAGCAGGTCTGGGGTGAGTCTAGGAATCTTCATTTTACACAGTTATTTTGATAATCATGCATGTTTGGAAAATGTAGATTTCTAGTTTTCTGAACATGAGATTTCTCTCTTTTTTTAGTGTTCTTCATGTGTTACACTATGGACTGGCCCAGTCTAGCTAACAACTGGGCAAGTGAGGAGAGGTCATGCCCTGGAGCCACGGCTAGTTACTGTCTCAGCTGGGCATTAGGAGGACAAATTTCAAAGGATGAGAAAATGTCTAATCTGGCCAACAGGACATAATATGAAACATTATAGCCACAGGCAGAAGACACTGGTTCTAGCAAGGTAATGGAGCTTTCCAGAGAGTTAGGTAGAGAGGCCCTACACAGAATAACTCCTGGCTATCGTTGTTATCTCATCTGATGAATTTCCCCTATTCAGTCTGCTTCAGCTATGCTACCCTCCTTGCTGTTCTTCCAAAATTCTAGGCATGCACCTGCTTTAAGCCCTTTGCAATGGTTAGTCCTTCTGCCCAGAATGCTCTTCCTACAGATAATCACCCCTAACTCTCTAACCTCTTTTTTTTTTTTTTTTTTTTTGACAGAGTCTCACTCTGTCACCAGGCTGGAGTGCAGTGGTGTGATCTCGGCTCACTGCAACTTCCACTTTCCGGGTTCAAGCGATTCTCCTGCCTCAGCCTCCTGAGTAGCTGGGAATACAGACACACACCATCACACCTAGCTAATTTTTGTATTTTTAGTAGAGATGCGGTTTCACCATGTTGGCCAGGATGGTCTCGATCTCTTGACCTTGTGATCCACCCTCCTTGGCCTCCTAAAGTACTGGGATTACAGGCATGAGCCACCATGCCCGGCCTCTAACCTCCTTTTTAACTCCATTCCAATATCACCTTTCTAAAAGGCCTACTTAGCATAACCTGCTGTGACCTCCTGCCTTGGGCACCCCAGATTCCCTTTACCTGGCTCTATGACTTCCTCGAACACTACATTGCAACATACCATATATAATTAGTTTATATTTTATTATTAATTATTTTGTGATGAATTTTTAATTTATTTTGGTTGGTCATATTAGCTGTATGAGAGAAAGAATCTTTTTCAGTTTTATTCACTGATATATCCCAAGAGTCTTGTGAGGAATGCAGGCTTAGGAATAACTGTAGAAATGGAAATGGCGAGATTCCCTAGGAATTTTTTTTTTTTCAGGATTCAAAGGGAAGCATTCAAGGGATAGAGTTTACTTGCAATTTCTCTCTTGGGTTTTAGAACTTTGGGGGAATCCAACGGTAGTGGTAGATAATTGTTTTCATAGGAAATTGGGACCCCAAGTGCTCCAGCTACAGGCTCTTGGAATTCCTTTCTGGATCTATTTGTTTACAACCCATCCAAATGGAGTGGCTATGTCAAGTAAGTCCTGTCCAATTGTGTGGTCTTATCCTTCCAATATAGCTCCAAGGAAAAATAATGGCAACAGGCAACATTTTTGGAGTACTCATTATGTCCCAAACACTTAATTAATACTCACAATAATCCCATGAGATAGGTGCAAGTTATTCTTGTCCTTTCTTGCAGACAAGGGAACTGAGGCACAGAGAGATTAAAGTCAAATCACTTGCATAAGGTCACATAACTGGGAAGTAGAAGAGCTGTGATTTGAACCAGAGTCCATAATATTAATAGTAACCATTGTGCTATATTTGCATCTCTTGGAGAAGTGGCTCTTATACTTGTTCATGAGGTAGTAAATACTCTTGAGCATCACGTGAAAAATACTGTAACTATTGACATATTTGATTTTTATATAAATCAGGGAACTTTGTTTCAAGCAACAGAAACCAAGTCTGGTTTAAAAACAGAAAAATAATTTACTAATATACAGAGTAGCTCCCACAATCTTCTGGACAGGTGGAGAATTAAGCTTGTAGGATCTACAGACAGGCACAATGCAAGTTGAGTTATGCCCTGGAACAAAAAGACCTGCTGGGCACTGCTGCTGAGTGCTGCTCTCGGGCATAGACATCCAAGCTGGCACTGCCAATTCTCAGATGTTGCACACTAGGCATTACAGCCAGAACCATCGTTGCCCCAGCTGTCTCTGCAAGATGGGTCTCTACAAGATGGTCACTCCTTCTGGCACCCTCGCCAGAAAGGATTCTGCATAGGCCTTACTTCTTTGTATTTCTAGGAGTCTGGAATGTTGCATTTGAAGGTGAAGCTCAGGGCACATGCTTATACCCTGGTTTCAAAGGAAACTGAGAAAATGAGAATTTAGCATTTTCAAATTCTATGGGTGCACATTTGCCCTTCTTTTACCTTCTCAGTAAAAGAATCCCTTTCCTTCACCTTTTGAATTTGGGATGCCAGAAGACAAAGGAAAGAGATTTTCTTACTAGATAGCTAAAAAGAATGATAACATGTCTACCGAAATCTGTATATTAGCAGAAATTATGGGTACACTGTATATAATGTGATGGAAAATTATAACATCCAATAAACACGAGTGCAGATAGAGAACACCATCAAACTGTACACGATGAGATATTTTGTCAGGTAGCAACTGAGAGCTAGCAATTTTTCAGATTTGAGATTCTCCTACTCATAGATTTATTTTTCTTTTATCAATTAAGCAATGATAATCAAGATTTCATTTTCTCAGATAATCACCTGGGTTTGGCTTTCAATTCTAAGAGGACAGGAGAAGACAAAGGGAAAGGGGAGAAGAAGTAAGTACCATTAAGATGGAGAGAAGCAGAAGGGAAGTAAGTCTTTCTAATGAGAAAGCTCATCAAAATAATTATCCTGTGGTCTCATAGATTGCCTATACCTGAATTCAATCTACAGATGAGTTGTACTTGGTTTGCATAAAGCAACATTAAAATAAATATGGATATTTATTATAAAAATCTGGATTTCTGTTTTTTCTGGAAAAATCAGAACTGTCTTCCCTGGACATGCTTCGTGTAGGACTTCCCTACATGCTTACACGGGAACTGAGCAACACTAAAAGGTTAGGGCTGGGTAGCTTCTTCCCTGTTTGGACAGCACCACAGTGTCTACTCCTCCCCATTGTCTCCCCATAACTGAGGTTGTATGTTAGCCACTACATATCATTATGCTTGTACAATTTTTGTCTTATATCAGAGAAATGTTTCTCTACTTATCTCTCTCTCAAAATTTGAAAAATAAGTGTTAGACTAAGTGTGTGTTTTAAGGAAAATGAGAGAAAGCATATTTCTTTGTACAGTTAAGAGTATTTCTCCATTCTTAACAGTGTATTAGTCAAAAATTCAAAGTAAGATGCCTAGATGAAATAAAACTTAATGAGAATTATAAAAATTATGTGGAAAAGATGCATAATGAAAAGGGTAATGATTTTTTTAAAGTGGGGACTAAAATTTCAATATAAGTTTTTTTTTAAGTGAAGAAAATAAGTAGATCAGCTTACACTAAGCAGTCCATCTCACTCACCAATGTTTCCTTTTCAGCCCCTGTAGGCAAATGAGTTTATTACTGGTCTTTTCAGCTGGAGGCTTTTTAATCCCTGAGATATTTATCTCGATGGTTCTATCCCAGAGTAGAAGGACAAGGAAGAAATTTTACTTTTTTTTACAATAATGATGCTTCTTTCTCCTCAAACTGCCACTGACCAGTTTTGTGTGTTGAATTGTGTCCCCTAAAAGATATGTTAAAGTCCTAACCCCCAGTACCAGTGAGTGTGATCTTACTTGGAAAACAAGGCCCTTGCAAATGTAATTAAAATGAAGTCACACTCAATCAGGGTGGACCCTGACCCAATAGGACTGATGTCTTTATAAGAAGAGAAGAGACACAGAGAGATACATATGCTGCATGATGAGACACAGGAGAGAACTCCATGTGAAGATGGAAACAGAAAATAGAGTAATGAGTCTACAAGCCAAGGGGTGCCAAACATTGCCAGCAACCTTCAGAAGCTAGGAGAGAAACATGGGACAGATTTTTTCCCAGAGCTTCTGGTAGGAACCAGCTGCTCTGACTCCTTGATTTTGAACTTCTGGCCTCCACAACTGTGAGAGAATCAGTGTCCGCTGTTTCAAGCTACCCAGTTTTTGGCAATTTGTTATGGCAACC
The DNA here is from genome assembly GCF_028885625.2 of Pongo pygmaeus. Lineage (NCBI taxonomy): Eukaryota > Metazoa > Chordata > Mammalia > Primates > Hominidae > Pongo > Pongo pygmaeus. The sequence continues at coordinate 26,510,327 of NC_072376.2, forward strand.
CTAGGAAATGAGTGCAGTCACCTTAAGAATGCATTTGGATAACTGCTCTTGGCTTAAAGCATCTTATTTATTCTTCTCAATTCTTCATTGTCAATAACATCAATTTATAGCCGTAGGCATCAGGCTTCCATGTCAAACTGTGATGCTTTTTTTCTTCCTGAGAGCAATTTGGAAAATTCCTTTTCTTATCCATACACACTGTGTGGCTTAAAGCCACACAATTTGTGTCCCATGCACAGGATGAAATGTCTCAGCATTGAAAGGGAACTAACCACATTCTCTCTCTCCACCAGGTGCATACTTAAATGTTATGTGCTGTTTGCTAATTTGAAAGGCCATTCAAACTTATCTTTCATCAGTATACTGTGATAAAGGCAGGCTCCAAATTGCTTGCTGACCCTTCTAAGCAGGTTTACTTCTCCATTGAAATAATCGTCCTCCGTCTAAAACTGTTGCTTAGGCTCCCACTGCGTTACCATTTCACTCCCTTGGAGAAGATAACACAGTAGGTTTAATCATCTGAAGTAAATTGACTGGGATTATTTCCTCAGTGACAGCTTTGTTGTCATTTTCTAACACGTTCTTAGATGCGGATGAACTTGATAAAATAAACAAGGACATTTTCTCTGTCTAAGCGAGAAAAGAAATTAAGTATTGGAAAATGCAATTTTACTTTTTGTTTAATGTCAGACCTCTATCCAAGAGCCATCCCATTTGCCAAAGAAGAGACCTTTACTGAGATCTTAGCTTAAACTTGCCTGTATTTAACTTTCTAAACTTGAGGCTCAGTGAGAGACAACTAAGAAAAGATCTGAGCATCATAATTCATTAGGTAAACTTCATTCACCCCCATGTTGTCAGATAATTATTTCTTAAATTATTTTATTATGCTTATGCAACCTTAACCATGATTTAAGATATCTTAACATTTTCATGTTTTGCTTTATTTTCTGGGTATAAATTATTTAAATTGTCATAAACTGGGCTCCTTTGAAGTGGATTTGGCAACTGAAGGGCTGCCACACCAAGAGAGAACTTTTTGGCAAAACTTCCCTAGAAATTGAAATCACTCCTGAGCAGATCTAAATCGTGATTAATGATTTGTGATTGTCATTTGCTCCGCTGTTGCCATCCTGGCTGTTCACAGGGTATTGTGAATGAGGAGTTTTACTGGGAATTTAGGACCAAATGCCTGCACATTTCTGTCTTTTCTTCCTTTATTTTTTGATGCAGTCGTTTCTTTGGTCAATGCATGCTCACATTTATTTATACCTTTAGTCAGTTAACTTTAATAATTTAATAAGCATGTGTGAACCAGCCATGTGAAACAAGCTAAGACCTTGAAAATAATCTACATCCAACTATGTAGTTCACCCCTTTTATCTTCTCCTCCTGCTGAATACCCTCATTCTAAGGCTTGTGTTCATTCTTTTGCTTCCCCTTTTATTACGTCTATAATCATGTATCAAAAATTATGTCTATCTTAATTATTATTAGCTTGTAAATTAAAATATACTGCTCCATATAATAGTTGGAGACTTAGAATTTTACTTAGTATTACATGACAAAGATTAATTTTATTTCTTGCTTGACAATGTAGTTAATTCATTTTCACTGCAATGTAATATTGTATCATGTGAATGTGAACATGGCACATTTTGTTTATCCAGTCTCCAATCTATGGGTAATTGTATTGTTTCCAGGTTTTTGCTATTGTGGATAGTACTGCTATGAATAATCTTGTCTTCTGTCATATTCCTGGATTCTTTTGTGTATATAATAGGAGTTGAATTGCTGAGCCATGAAATATGCAATCATTCAATATTAGACTATAAAGTTAAACCCTTTTTCAAATAGATTGTGCTTATTTATATTACCATCAGAAAAATGTTAAGCTCCTATGGATCCTCTCTGACAATTGGAATCTTCAGCTATTTTGAATTTAATGAATTGAAGTGATATAAAACGGTATCTCATTATGGTCTTAAGTTTCATATGTCATATAATGAACAGCTCTTTAATATGTTTATTGGCTGTATACTGTTTCCTAGTCTGTGAAGGATTCCATATTCCTTTTGTCCATTTTCTATAATTTTATTTGATCTTGATATTAATTTATAGTGTGTTGTATCTTCTTGATGTCGACTTTTTGGTCACCTGGGCTAGATAGCAGTAGTGTGATCATGGCTCACTGCAACCTCAACTTCCTAGGCTCAAGTGATCATCCCACCTCTGCCTCCCGAGTAACTGGGACTATAGGTGCGTGCCAGCATGCCTTGATAATTTTTTTATTTTTTTGTAAAGATGGTGTCTTGCTATGTTGCCCTGGCTGGTCTTGGACTCCTGGACTCAAGTGATCTTCCCACTTTGGCTTCCCAAACTGCGGGGATTACAAGTGTGAACCCACTGTACCTGGCCTTGGTATTGATCTTTGGTTTATTGCTGTATGTTGTAATATATTATGCAAGTATGTAACCCCTGTTTTCACTATCTTTATTTTTTGATGAACAAAATTTATTAATTTTTATGTAGGCTCATTTATCAGTTTTTAATTTTTTATAGGAAACTTTATAAAAAATCTTTCCATATCTCAAGGACTAAAACATAGTACTGTATTTTCTACTAAGAATGTAAAATGTTTACCTCTGTTATTTATGTCCTTAATTCACATGGAATAGATTTTGCATAATTGCATGAGGTAGGGATCTGATTTTATTTTTTATTTTTTCATATTGATAATCATTTTTATCCCACTTTACTTATTGAACAATCTATGATTTTCTCACTGATCTTATACAATATATCCATTATATCAAAAATCCATCCATATATGGTCTATTCGTCTAGTATGATGTCTTAATTACTATAGTTTTATGATCAATCCTGATGTGTAAAGGAAGAATCTTTCCTCTTTGTGCTTCTTCAGAAATGTCTTGTCTATGTTTGGTCCTTTATTTGTCATACAAATCAGAACAACCTTTATAAAGTTCCATTAAAAAATTGTTCAGTTGTTTGAAATTTCATTGTCTTTATAGACGAATCTTTGGAGAATTGGCATTTTATAATATTATGTCTTCTTGTCTACAAACACAGTTTATATTTGTTTTTATTTGGGTCATCTTTAAAAACTCTTCATAGGGTTTTATAATTTTTTCTGTAGAGATATTGAGCATCTTTTTTAGGATTTGTTCTTGTTCACTTGATATTTATTTGATACATTTATATAGTTATCTCTTTAATCGTGTTTTTTAGTCTTGTGCTGCTGGGGAATAGAAATGTATTTGACTTTTGCATGTTAAGCTTATATTCATCCATCTCGCTGAGTGCTGACATTATTTCTAATAATTTTTCTGAACATTTTTCAGGGGGTGTATCTGAATGATAATATCTCTAAACAATGATAGTTTGATGTCATTCTTACTAATTCTTACGACTACTTCTTTTGTTCATTTAATCGTTCCAGCAATACTGTTGATTAGAAGTTGTGATAAGTGTGCTCCGTTGTCTTGCTCTTTATTTTAAAGCTAATGCTTTAGAATACTGTATTTTTTTATAGGTACTCTTTATCAGGTCAAGGATGTTCCTTTTAATTTCTAGCTTACTTAGAGCTTATTATCATGAATGAATTTTTCATTTTATCAAATTTCTGCATTTAATGAGATGATTACATAATTTTCTCTTTTAGTCTGTTATTATGGAAAATTACATTAATGGATTTTATAATGTAAACTATTCTTATATTCCTGGAATAAACTCAATTTAATTATAATGTATTAAATATACAATATAGGTTTTAATGTACTATTGGATTTAATTTTATTCCTTTTTTATATTTTAGAAATTTTGCTTTTATATTTATAAGTGAAGTAGACCTAAAACTATTTGTCTGATTTTTGTATCAGCATTATGCTGGGCTCATAGTTTGAACTGAGAAGTAATTCTCCTTTTTTCTTTTTCTTGCCTATGAGAATAGGCACAGAAATTTATTAAAAGTTTGGTAGAACTTGTCTTTAAAAAAAAAATCAACGTTCACTTTAGATTCAGGGGGTACATATGCAGATTTGAAACATGGGCACATTTCTTAATGCTGAGGTTTGGGGTACAACTGGTCCCATCACCCAGATGGTGAGCATAGTACCCAATAAGTAGTTTTTCAACCCTTGCCCCTCTCCCGCCTGCCCTCATCTCTCGGTATTCCCCAGTGTCTATCATTATTTTCTTTATGTCCATGTGTACACAATGTTTAGCTCCCAGTTATAAATGAGAACATGTAGTATTTGGTTTTCTGTTTCTGCATTAATGTGTTTAGAATAATAGCCTCCAGCTACATTCATATTGCTGTAAAGGACATAATTTTGTTCTTTTTCATGCCTGTGTAGTATTCTATGGTGTATATGTACCACATTTTCTTTATTCCATCCACAATTGATGGACACCTGGGTTGATTCCGTCTTCGCTATTGTGAATAGTGCTGTGATGAGTATACAAGTGCTTTTGTCTTTTTGGCAGGCAAAGAATTTACAAGTCCTCAGAAGCAATTGCCACAAAAACAAAAAAATTGACAAATGGGACCTAATTAAACCAAAAAGCTTCTGCACAGCAAAAGAAACTATCAACAGAGTAAATAGACAACTTACAGAATGGGAGAAAATATTCATAAACTTTGCATCTGACAAAGGTCTAATATCCAGAATCTATAAGGAAATTAAACAATTCAACAATAATGAAAAAACTCCCATTTATAAGTGGGCAAAGGACATGAACATTTCTCAAAAGAAAAAAATACAAGCAGCCAACAAACATATGAAAAAATACTCAACATTATTAATTCAAATCGAAACATCAACGAGATACCACCTTATATTAGCCAGAATGGTTATTATAAAGAAGTCAAAAGATAGCAGATGCTGGTGAGGCTGTGGAGCCAAGGGAATGCTTACGCACTGCTGGTGGGAATGTAAATTAGTTCAGCCACCATGGAAAGCAGTTTGAAGATTTCTCAAAGAACTAAAAGTAGAACCACCATTCGACCCAGCAATCTCATTACTGGGTATATACTCAAAGGAAAAAACAAAAACTGACCTTTTAAAAAATCAGGGCATGGTGTTATGTTTTCAGAAAAATTATTTGACCACTGCTTGAGTTTCATTAGTAGTTACAGAACTATTAAAGATTTCAATTTCTCCTTAGCAAATTAGATTTTTTCTAGGAATGGCATAAATTCGTTAATAATATTTTCTCATCTTTTTATGCTTTAAGTTATCTGTGTATATTCCCCCTTTCATTCATAGCATTGCCTCTAGTCTCAAACAGATTAGCGGAGGTTGATTTATTTTGTTGTATGCCTCCATAAAGCTGAAAATCATTTTGTTATAATTTTCATTAAATGAATTAACTTTTTTGTTTGTTTTAAATTGTTTTCTCTGTATAATTGTCTTTAACAATGAAATATAAATACGCTTTCATTGAAAAGTCACATATAAGAAGATGAAAATGTAAAATTTTCCTTTATCAGCTCCCATGCCAGTTTTTACCCATTCCAATCATTAGCTAGAAACTGATTCCAATTCTTTTTATGGATTTATGTACACACACTCACACACAAGCATAAACTCACTCACGCATGCACGCTTCTTATGTCTCTGACTTCTACACACCTGTCAATATCCAATATATTCATTCTTGTATGTTGAAACCACAAGCCAGTCTTTCTCTCTGAATTCTGGGATAAATTTTCCGACAGAATCCATAAGAATCTTTTAGACTATAGTCTAGTCCGGCATTTCCAAAGGCTGCACAATGTAAAACCTTTAGTTATGACCATATGTCAAAGGCATTCCTTATCAGACTTGCAGAGCCTTTGAAATAGTTTCTTAAGAAATTAGAGTATTTTTAGATGATGATGCAAGACTAATATTGAAAATCAACATTTTCTTTATCCTTAAAAATTACCAATTTCTGTTATTTTATTCATTATTTCTTTCTGTTTTTTAAAAGACATTTATTTTTATTTTTATTTTCAGTTTTAGAGATGGGGGCTTTTGCTGTGTTGCCCAGGCTGGTCTTGAACTCCTGGTCGCAAGTAATTCTCCTGTCTTAGCCTCTTCAGATGCTGGGATTACAGGCACAAGCCAGTATGCCCAATTTTCTGTATATTTTATTTGGGTTTATTTTTGGTTTAGAATGGACCACCTAGCTTCTAGGAATATGTAGCTCATTAATCTCGAGCCTTTAAAAAATTTCTATTATAAGTATTTAAGACTATAAAATCCTTTGCATCACTGTGTTTGATGTATTTCACATGCTTCAATATGTACTATTGCCATCATCTTTTTAAAAGCCCATTATGATTTCTTTTTTAAACTGCGAGGAATTTAATAAGATGCTATTTACAATGTCTGCTTGAAATACTGAGTAGTTTTTGTTTCCTATGATGAGCCCTGACAGATACACACTCAACTGTTTCCTGATCTATAAAATTAGGATAATAATAGTACGTGCCTTGTAGATTTATTTTGAGGATCCAGTGAATTAATAAATGTAGACCACTCAACAGTGTCTGGCAGATAATAGTCCATCAAAAATATTATCCTTTTTTGTGGGGGACGGAGTCTCATGCTGTCACCCAAGCTCGAGTGCAGTGGTGCAATCTTGGCTCATTGCAACTTCTGCCTCCCGGGTTCAAGCGATTCTCCTGCCTCAGCCTCCGAAGTAGCTGGGACTACAGGTGCCCACCACCAGGCCCGGGTAATTTTTTTGTATTTTTGGTAGCGATGGGGTTTTACCATGTTGGTCAGGCCGGTCTCGAACTCCTGACCTCAAGTGATCTGCCTGCCCCAGCCTCCCAAAGTGTTGGGATTACAGTTGTGAGCCACCATGCCAGGCCTAAAAACATCTTTCCTTGTTTTTATACTATATCTTCATGAATACTAATATTTGTCCAAAATTGGAGAATTTAGGGCTTATGGAGGTACTATCAAAAAGACAACATATTAAGTAAATTTTATACGAGCAAATAATTTGTGTTTAGTCCCACATTAATGGAAAATAAGAATTTGAAAATGGTGCCACGTGGTCATATTATTATATTTTGCTATAGCTTAATATGTCTCTTTCTATATATTTAAGGAAAAAATCGTGTGCTCTACGTTGCCCAAGGAATAATCCAAGTTTAATAGCTATACCCACAAAAATAAAAATTATGCCACACCGTGCCTTAAATGAATGTAAAATATTTCTGAACAAGAAACAGTTATACATTTATCTTAATTGACTAGCTACAATCTGTAATCAGCAAGCAGAAAATCAGAGAATACTATGCTGGTAACAATTCAACACAAATTCACCTGCAGAGGTTTAAGTTGCAGGGTATCCATAATAAAATAGAAAGGCCACCCTTTCACTTTCACAGGTAGCTAATTAGTATCCTCCTTCTAGTGTGAAAATGCTCTTGCTAAAAACAACACCCCATTCTGAAGAAAATGTACATGTCTTAGCATAAAACATTTATTAACTATAGTTTTAAAAAATCTTTATATTTTACCATGCTTTATAATTTCAAAGGCATCTTCACATTCACTATCTCATTTGATTTTCATAATTTTTGGTGGGGTAAATGTGGCAGTATTATGATGCCCATTTTACAAATGAAGAAACTGAAGCCTACAGCAGTAAAATGACTCACTCAGGATGGAGACTCTAAGTAAGTGACAGAAACAAGACAAAAGCTTAGATTTCCTAACTTCTCAGTCAGTGTGCTTTTTAGTTACTCTGTTTCCAAATGTACTGTCCTTTCCCTCCCAACATGCACTTTAATACTATCACATTAGCCAGCTTGCCTTATATATGCTGAAGTATGGTATTCTTAGAGGGCAGGTCCTTTAGAGGACAAATACATTTATTTATCTTCAACAAGAGCAGCACTGTATTTTTCTCAGTTGTCAATAGAAGCTACAAACTGTTGAAATATTGCAATGTCCTGTTTAAGGAGATGGTTTTAATTTACTTGCACATAAAAACACCTGGGTAAAGAATCTGACTCAGTGGCAGTACGTAACTTGTCACACAGTCTGTAAATATTGGAGCCAGGAAACATCTATGGTTAGTCTGATTCCAAAGCCATGCTTTAATCACTGTCTTACTCTACAGCAAAGGAATGAAAGGATAAAGGAATGACTAAACTGATCTTGGTAGTGATGTTATTTTTATGTAGTCTGGAGAAAAACAAAACAATTTTGACCTCAAAGCATTTTTTTGTTAAAAAAATAAAAATAATTATTTCCAGCCACTTACTTTCTGCCTAGAGTTTTACATATATTAAATTTTCACGTAATTACTATAGGGAAGGCAATATTATTATCACTTATTTCCATACATGGAGTAATTAATAAACATGGGAAATGTGTTGTAACATGCTCAGGCAGAGCTTGTAAGTGATTAAAATAGATTTCAAACTCAGTTCTATTCACTACTAAAGTCCATACTTTCACATTCATTCATATGTCTAAATTTATTCTGAAAAGAAAAAAATATATTTACAGCATATTTTGAAAAATAGCCATTGAACAAGATACAAGTTGTATGGTTAGTCAAAATACTTGGCATGGATCCTGGTGTCTTGGAGTAGAAACAAAATATTTTTAATATATGTACATGCATAAAACTATCACTCATAAACATTTTGGGGGGATACGTTATAATAATATTTCCGGTACCACAGAACACTTGGTGTTATGAGAGATCCTCCCACTACAGAACATCCAGATTCCGGAAAGGACAAACTTTTCAATGCATTGCTGATTCCATGAAAGGGAAGAAATATTACTATGAATGTTCCTCACTCCTCTCCTCCAATAAATTGAGCTGGGCCTCAGCTGGCAGTCCTGCATTTAGGCAGCTGGGAGGAGAAGATGGTCCTGAGGGAAGACGTCAGGAACAGTGCTGCAATGGCCAGGATCCTGAGGGGTGAGGCAGTGATGAGGGATAGGAGGGAACCATGGCTCCCTAGAGTTGAGCATGAGCTTTTACTGTGGATCTATGGTCTATTAATGGTCTATTTTTGCAAAACAGTCATGCTACAAGATAATGGCTTAAAAGAACAATAATAATTTATTGTCTCACAGTTTTTGCAGGTCAGAAATTCAAACAAAGCACAGAGAGGATGACTCGCTTCTGCTCCATGATGTCTGGGGCCTCAGCAGGGGGAAATGAAGGCTGGAGGCTAGAATCGTCTGAAAGTGTAACTAAGGCTGGAGGACCTGTTTCCAAAGTGGCTCATTCACAGAGGTGGCAAGTTGGTGCTGGCAAATTAGTTCCTTTCCATGTGGGCCTTTCCATAAGTGGGTGTTTCACAAGCCTACTTGGGTGGTCTCAAGATATAGTAGTGGCTTTTCTCAGAGTCAGAGATCGAAAAGGGGCCAATATGTTTTATGACCTAGTTTTGAGGGTCACAGACTGTTATTTCTATAGTATTCTACTCCTCATACAGGTAAGCCTTCAGTGAAGAAGGGACCTACATAGTGGCTTTCATATGAGAGAGTGATATTACTGGGGACCTTCTCCACAGTGGATGAAGTGGTCCAATTGTTCCTTTGAGCTACTGGCAAAAGTGAAAGCAAATTCCATCTGGAGGATGCCCTGCTCCTTCTTTTAGGCTCCCAGGACTCTCTCAGACTAAGAGCAAGCAAAATGCTTAAAATCAAGGGTCACTAAACATGCTCTAGAAGATCAATCCAATATAAGGAAGAGTTATCAGAGAAAAGTAAGTGATGATTTAGGTACTCAAGGACTTCAGATATTAGAATTTTAATTGCAGAATAAAGACTATTATTAAATATGTGAGGTAATATAGAATTTTTATGGGTTAAGTTAGTAGATTAAACACAAAAAAAAAGAGAATAGGAGAGGATAAAACAGCAACAATATTTTGGAAGCCAGGAAGAAGAGGATTGAATGGAAGATAATATGGAAGCCCTAAGTAATCCTGTCCCTAAGAGGCAAATAATACTGAGAAACAAGCTGATTTATACAATACACTGTTTCAAAGGCTGAAAAACAAGTAATGCCTGGAGGAAGGGGGGGAGGTGCTCAAAGGAGTAGTTTGGTTAATAGCTGTTTGGGAAGCAATTATATCCCTAGATCCCTTCCACAATTCAAGCATCTGGGAAAATGATCTTCACCACTTCAGCAGAAGTCTGAAATGCAAGCAGCAAGATTGAAATGGTAATAAAAATTGCCAACAAAAATATTGGTGGATCCACAGCTGAATTCTATCAGACATTCAAAGAAGAATTGGTACTAATCCTATTAACACTATTCCACAAGATAGAGAAAGAAGGAATACTCCCTAAATCATTTTATGAGGCCAGCATCACCCTAATACCAAAATTCGGGAAAGAACATAACAACAAAAAAGAAAACTACAGATCAATATCCCTGATGAATATAGATGCAAAAATCCTTAACAAAATACCAGCTAACAAATTCCAACAGCATATCAAAAAGACAACCCACCGTGATCAAGTGGGTTTCATACCAGGGATGCAGGGATGGCTTAACATCCATGAGTCAATAAATGTGAATACACCACATAAACAGAATTAATAACAAAAATCACATGATTATCATTATCATCTCAATAGACACAGAAAAAGCATTTGACAAAATCCATTATCACTTTATGACTAAAACTCTCAGCAAAATCAGCATAGAAGAAACATACCTTAATGTAATAAAATCCATCTATGACAAATCCACAGCCAGCATAATACTGAACAGGGGAAAGTAGAAAGCATTTCCTCTGAGAACTGGAACAAGACAAGGATGCCCACTCTCACCACTTCTATTTAACATAGTACTGGAAATCCTAGCCAGAGCAATCAGACAAGAGAAAGAAATAAAGGGCATTCGAATCAGTAAAGAGGAAGTCAAACTGTCACTGTTTGCTGATGATATAATTGTATACTTAGAAAACCCTGGCTGGGCATAGTAGCTCATGCCTATATTCGCAGAACTTTGGGAGGCTGAGGCAGGCAGATCACCTGAGCTCAGGAGTTCGAGACCACCCTGGCCAATATGGTGAAACCCCATCTCTACTAAAAACACAAAAATTAGCCAGGTGTCGTGGTGGACATCTGTAATCCCAGCTACTTGGGAGGCTGAGGCAGGAGAATTGCTTGAATGCGGTAGGCAGAGGTTACAGTGAGCCGAGATCATGCCATTGCACTCCAGCCTGGGCAACAGAGTGAGACTCCATCAAAAAAAAAAAGAAAAAAAGAAAACCCTAAAGAGACCTCCAAAAACCCTCTTAGAACTGACAACGAATTCAGCAAAGTTTCAGGATACAAAATTAATGTACACAAATAGTAGCTCTGCTATACACCAACAGCAAGCAAGCTGAGAATCAAATCAAGAACTCAACCCCTTCTACAATAGCTAGAAATCAAATCAAGAACTCAACCCCTCTTAGAATAGCTAGAAAAAAATAAAATACTTAGAAATATACCTAACCAAGGAGGTGAAAAACTTCTACAAGAAAAGCAACAAAACACTGCTGAAAGAAATCGTAGATGACAAAAACAAATGGAAACATTTCCCATGCTCATGGATAGGTAGAATCAATATTATAAAAATGACCATACAGCCAAAAGCAATCTACAAATTCAATGCAATTTCCATCAAAATAGCACCATCATTCTTCACAGAACCAAAAAGACAATCCTAAAATTCATATGGAACCAAAAAAGAGCCCACATAGCTAAAGCAAGACTAAGCAAGAAGAACCAATCTGGAGGCATCACATTACCTGACTTCAAATTATACTATAAGGCCATAGTCACCAAAACAGCATGGTACTGGTATAAAAATAGGCACATAGAACAATGAAACAGAATAAAGAACCCAGAAATAAAGCCAAATACTTACAGCCAGCTGATCTTTGACAAAGCAAACAAAACATAAAGTGGAGAAAGGACACCCTATTCAACAAATGGTGCTGAGATAATTGGCAAGCCACAGGTAGAAGAATGAAGCTGGATCCTCATCTCTCAATTTATACAAAAATCAACCCAAGATGGATCAAAGACTTCAATCTAAGACCTGAAATCATAAAAATCTAGAAAATAACATCAGAAAAACCCTTCCAGACATTGGCTTAGGCAAAGACTTCATGACCAAGAACCCTAAAGCAAATGCAACAAAAATGATAAATAGGTGGGACTTAATTGAACCAAAAACTTTCTGCACAGCAAAAGAAACAATCAGCAGAGTTAACAGACAACTCACAGAGTAGGAGAAAATCTTTACAGTCTTTATATCCAACATAGGACTAATATTCAGAATTGACAAAGAACTCAAGTAAAGTAGCAAGAAAAAAACAAACAATCCCATCAAAACATGGGCTAAGGACATGAATAGACAATTCTCAAGAGAAGATATACAAATGGCCAACAAACATAAGAAAAAATGCTCAACATCACTAATGATCAGGGAAATGAAAATCAAAACCACAATGTGATACCACCTTACTCCTGCAAGAATGGCTGTATTAAAAAATTTTTTTAAAAATGTTGACGGGGATGTGGTGAAAGGGGAACACTTTTACACAGCTGGTGGGAATGTAAACTAGTACAACCACTATGGAAAACAGTGTGGAGATTCCTTAGAAAACTAAAAAGTAGAACTGCCATTTGATCCGGCAATCCCACTACTGAGTATCTACCCAGAGGAAAAGAAGTCATTATATGAAAAAAATACTTTCACACACAGGTTTATAGCAGCACAATTTGCAATTACAAAAATATGGAACTAGCCCAAATGCCCATTGATCAACGAGTGAACAAAAAAATTGTGGTATGTGTGCATATATATATACACACACAATTATATATATACACACACACACAAATATATATGTGTGTGTATATATACATATATAATTGTATATATACACACACATATATATACATATATACATACCACAATTGTATATATACACATGTATATACTATATATATGTACCACAATTAAATATATAATACATATATATGCAATATATTACACATATAATACATATATATACCACAATTACATCTATAATACATATATATGATGGTGTGTGTGTGTGGAATTCTATTCAGCCACAACAAGGAGTGAAATAATAGCATTCACAGCAACCTGGATGGAACTGGGGACCATTATTCCAAGTGAAGTAACTCAAGAATAGAAAACCAAACATCATATGTTCTCACTTATTAGTGGGAGCTGAGCTATGAAGATGTAAAGGCATAAGAATAATACAATGGACTTTGGGGACCTGGGAGAAAGGATGGGAGGGGGTTATGGATAAAAGACTATAAATTGGATACAGTGTATACTGCTCCGATGATGAGTGCACCAAAATCTCACAAATCACCAGTAAAGAAAGTACTCGTGTAACCAAACACCACCTGTTCCCCCAAAACCTGTGGAAATACAAAAAATGTAAACACCACTGTTCATATAAGTGTTGAAAACAACAAATTGAGAATGAATACTGGTGAACTTTTTTGAAGTGCAAACTTCAAAATTTGTACTTCGCTATTCCATTCATTTTCTACTCTCTGTAACAAATTACAAGAAATATAGCAGCATAAAATAATACTCATTTACAACTCAGTGTTCTGTAGGTCAAGAGTCCAGCATGGCTAGATTCTCTGCTCAGGATATCACATGGCTGGAATTGAGGTTTTGGCCAGGCTGATTTCTTATCTAGAGTCTCTGGGAAGAAATCTACTTCCAAGTTCATTCAGATTATTGGGAATATCCAGTTCTTTGTGACTGGATGACTCAGGTCTCCATTTCCTTGCTAAAGTGATACAGCAATCACTTTAAGCTGTATCACTTATGTGCAGCCCACATGTTGCCCCCTTCATCTTCAAGCCAGCAGTGATGCATTTAGTTCTTCTCATGCTTTTAATATCTGACTTCTTCTGCAACCAGCTGGAAAAATCTGTACTTTTAAAGTGCTTGCTTGATTAGGTCAGGCCCACCCAGGATAATCTTTGTTTTGCCATATAATGTAACATTCATAGTAGTAATGTCCCATTATATTCACAGTTTTTACTCCCAGTCAAGACCAGGAGATTATACAAAGGCATCTGTCATGGTGGGTAGTTAGCTTAGAATTCTCTGTGCTGTGGCTCTCACATGACAGGCTTTCTACTTAGTATCTCTTATGGCATCGATGTAAATAAGCTGTGACTAAAAAGCTTACATATGTGAAGCAGTTTCTACTTATTTTTAACATCTTTTGTGTAACTTAAGACGTAGCTTATTAGAAGGGAAAGAATAGCTATTTCATAGCTTGATGTATGAAGATACATTTTTCTCTTTTATAATGGTGTCCTTTATAAAGATATTTTATGAATTCCAAAACAAAGTAAGATAATGAAGTGATTTTATGAGCGTTGAATACTAAATACTGAGCCCTTCATTGCTTTTCCTTCACTTGGCTCCAGAGAATCTGAACAGCCCAAGAAGAAATGCAGGAAAATCCTGACAGCATGTCCTGGAGTGACACCCATCATCTTCATTCACATTCCTTTGGTCAGAATTAGTCATAGGACTCCATTAGCTACCAGAGGGCTGGGAAGCATATTAGCTGGCTGCAAGTTACCTTCCCACCACGACTGGCACTACAGAAGAAAAGCACAAATCATTAACAGCTAATTTATGCCATACTTGGTTTCAGGAAGTTATATTGTCAAGGGAATAAATCACTAATTAGAATAAGATGTAAGTTGGAATCATCGTAGATACACAGCGTCCTACTGGTGGTACTCCTAGGCCACTCCAAGGCCATAGCCTCATTGAAGTTCTAACTGATTTTCTTTGGCTTAGAGGGCCAATTAAGAATTCTGCTTTCCATGATCACACTCGTAATTCTACTATTGATAAGCCACTTCAATGTGCTTCTTTTTATTGCATTTTTCTCATCTACAAAGCAGACATTGTTCTATGGTTTAACTGAGTAGTGATCATTACAGGTTATCTGAGCCACTGTGCAAACTCTCCTAAAGTGAGAAGATTTTTAAAAATCAACAGCGTCTCCATATCAGAAATATCAAATTAAACAAATATTAGTAAGATAGATTACATGACATGACATTTTAGAAGCCATGTGACAGTTTTAAAGCAAGGTACCCCAATTTTTTATCACTCTTACATTGAGTGGTGATATATGTTTTGTTCTCTCGAATTTGGGTGGGCTTGGTAATTCCTTAATGAATAAAATATCATGACAATAATGTTATGTGACTTCTGAGGTGAGGTTATAAAAGGACAAGAAACTTCTACCTAGCTTCTTTGGAACACTCTTCTCTGTTGGGATGCTCTCTTTTGGATCCTGGCTACCATACTAAAAGATGCCAAAGCCACAGGGAGAGCTGTGTTTAGGTGATCTAGTTGGCAATCTGAGCTGATCTAAGCTTTCAAATCATTCCAGTCCAGGGGCCAGATGTGAGTAAATAAGTCATCCTGGAAAAGGGGTCCTTCAGTCCTAGTTATTAGAGCTTCCAGCTATTTCAGTCATCCCCAGCTGCTCAAATCTTTCCAGCGGAGGCCCCAAACACCTTGGAAAAGATGCAAGCCATCCCCACCCCGCCCTTTCTGAATTATTGACCCTCAGCATCTGTAAGCATAATAAAATCATTGTTATTTTAGTCCACTGTATTTTGAGATTGTCATTAAGGCAAAAATAGCAAGTGGAACAAAATTTGGTATCAGAAGTGGGGTGCCATATAATAAAACCTAAAATGTGACTTTAACATCTAGTGGTGGTTGAAAGCTGGAAGGTCTTGAGGAATTTGTGGGCAATCTGGCAAGCCTCAAGAGCCCTGTTGATGTGGGCTTAAAAAAGAGTGAGCAAAATGTTATGGGAACTCAAAGGGAAGGAGACCTTCATTATGTAGCAGTGGAAAATTTTTAATATTGACATTAGTGGAAATTCAAAAACTAGAAAATATACTTAAGGAAATGATGTTTTGGCTAAAGATATTTCCAGAAAAAAATGTAAAAATGTGGTCGCTGGTTTCCTTTACCTACATATCATAAGACAGGATAGAGAGAAATTAGGTAAAAAAGAAAAATGAATCATTCAGTTTTCAAGTAGTATTTAGAGGAACTATAAAAGATTCAAAACTTTGTGTTTGAAAGTAAAACTCTTTATCACCGTCTATCTCTCCAAGGAAAGATAAGATGAGCCCAGGACACTTCCAGGAAAATATGGTCTTAGGATAAAGAAGATGTCAAATGTGGGACTATAAAACCTTTTGTTAGGACTGCAGAAATGTTTAAAGATGGTGCTTCATGGTTCTTCTCAGCCAAAAAGCTATTTTTATGCATACTCCTCAAAGACCCTCTCTGTTTAACAGTAGGACTTCCAGGAGTCTTAAGGGCATTGTTTCACAGCAGCCTTTGTTTCACACCAGACCCCAGGTAAAGAATATCTTATAATGAGATTTGAGGGTGTGAGTTCTATGCAATTGAATGAATTATAAGTTGAAGAATAGAAGACACTGACAAAGTTTTTACAATGACTGTATAGGTAGAAACAGTATCAGCTTGGACTGATAGTGAGAGAGACAAAACAAAACAATAGCCTCTTGGATCCCATATTTCAGTAGACAGGGAGGAGACTAAAAAAAGCACTCAGCAAACATTGTATAATTTTTATGGAAAAGGAAGGGTGCCTAAAATGAATAATCCAGAGTCTAGAGGTTGGAGCTAAAATCAGTGTAGAACAATTTTCATAAACTAGGATAGAAATATAACTTAGAAACTGGCAATATGTACCTCCTGAATTTTTGAATTATTATGATCCAGGGATAGCTATGTGCCTTCCATTAATCTTTTATACCAAGAATGTCTATAATGTTTATCCTATGCACATACCACCATGTACAGTGGATGGTTGGGTGGTTAATATGGTTTGGCTTTCTGTCCCCACCCAAAATCTCATGTCAAATTGTAATCCTGATATTGGAGGAGGGGCCTGATAGCAGGTGATTGGATCATGGGGGTGGTTTCTAATGGTTTAGCACCATTCCCCTAGTACTGTCTCAAGACAGAGTTCTCATGAGATCTGGTTGTTTCAAAGTGTGTGGCACCTCCTATCTCCCCCTCAGCCCCTGCCTCAGCCCTCTGGGGCTGCTCGGCACGTGTGAAGACGTGCTGCTTCCTCTTTGCCTTCCATCATGATTTTAAGTTTCCTGAGGCCTCCCCAGCCATGCTTCCTGTACAGCCTGTGGAACTGTGAGCCGATTATACCTCTTTTCTTTATAAATTACCCAGTCTCAGGTAGTTCTTTATAGCAGTGAGTGAATGGACTAATACAGTGGTAGATAGCTGGTCTCTTTAGTTCACCAACTTTCTGATTAAGAGGAATCATGCATGGTGAATATTATATAAATCTTGGTTGAGTGACAACATTCTGACTTTGAGTCTGAGACTGATACTATAATGGGATGATCCTTTTAAGCACTATTGGGAGAGTGAGTGTATTTTTCATGTGGAAAGAATGTTAATACTTTGCGGGCAGAAGGCAGAATGTGATTTTGAAATATGCTACAAAATTCTTTGACACTCTTCCCTCAACAGGTGCTGATTAAAACTTGGAGTTAATGTGGCTTCTGAGGAAAGGGCATTGCAGCTTCTGTCAGATTCTCTTGGAACATTCCCTCTTAGGTGGCTGTCTTGTGGAAACCATGTGTCATGCTGTGATTAGTCTATACCACATGAAAAGGTTGCATGTATTAGCACCTGTTAACATTCACAGCTAAGACCAGCCTTCATGTCCACCTTAGTGAGATGCCTGATATTTTGGTGAACTCATCTTGGAAGCGGATCTTTCAGTCTCAGCTATTCTAGTTCCCACCTCTTGGAGTCATCTCTAGCTATTTTATTTATCCTAGCTGAGGCTAGGAGAAGAGACAAACCATTGCTGTTGTTTCCTGTTATCTTCATCTGTTTTCTTTTGCTTATAACATAATAGTTAGAACTGTGTATTTTGTAAAGAAAAAGAAATTATTTCTTATAGTTATGGAGCCTGGGAAATCTAAGGTCAAGGGAGTGTTTCTGTTGAGAGCCTCCTTGCTGGTAGAGTCTTGAGGTGATGCAGGGTATCACATGGCAAGGAGGCTGAGGATGTAGCTGAGGTCTCTCTTCCTTTTCTTATAAAGCCACAAGTCCCACTCCCATGATAACCCATTAATCCAACAATGGATTAATCCATTCATGAGGGCAGAGCTGGCATGAGTCAAACACCTATTAAAGGCTCCACCTCTCAAGACAACCATATTGGGGATTAAGTTTCAACATGAGTTTTGGAGGAGAGAAATACTCAAACCATAGCACCTATCTGAATTCCTGACCTGCAGAATTCATAAACAAAATGGTTGTTTATGACATTAAGTGTGAGAGAAGTTTGTTGCAAAATAATAGTAACTGAAGCATTATGAAAGGATCATTTAAAAATGTATGTATTCAGAATTTAATAGTAGCAGCCAGGTATGCTGTAGGTAACAGAGATTGTCATCAGCATAATTGTCATCTCCCATGAGCTTTGCACATCTAACACCACCATCAAAAAAGATGGTATTTGTAGATATTGTGTAGGTTGCATTTGTGTTGGACACATACAGTGCACACAAACACATACACATATAAGTTTGCTAGGGCTGCCATGAAAAATACTGGTGGCTTACACCAGAGAAATTTATTTTCTCACAGCTTTGGAGGCTGGAAGTCTGAGATCAAAGTATCAGCAAGGTCGTTTTCCTCTGAGGCCTCTTCCCTTTGCTTGTAGATAGCTGTCTTCTCCCGTGTCTTTACATAGTTTTTTGTCTGTGCTAGTCTGTGTTCTAATCTTTCTTCTTACAAAGAAACCAGCCATTGGGTTGGGGTTCACTTCAATGACCTCATCTAACCTCAATTACCACTTTAAAGGCCCTATCTCCAAATACAGTTGTGTATTTGTGTTACTAGGGGTTAGGACTTCAATATATGAATTTTGGGGAAGAACACAGTTATGCCCATAACTCTACCTATGTATCTATCTATTGATATAGAGATTTATAGATATCTATAGATATAAAGATCTGCCTATCTATCATCTATTTTTTTATCTGTCTGTCTTTCTAACCATCCATCCATCCTCCAACTGGGAGAAACTTCAACATTCTGGCTTAAGTTTAATAAACATATTTCACAGTGTTTCCTCTTGCATTCTCTGAGACACTTGTTTTTCATTCTCTAGGAATAATTTCAAGTCTTTGATGAGCATATCATTTCTAAAAGAACAGTATCTATCTAATGGTGCTTCTTCTAGTTTTAGCCTTTGAGGAAGGAAACAGGAAAAATTATCTAGCGTTCTTCCTGTCTGTTACAGCTACATATTGGACAACAAGATGTCATCTTGCCAAACAGTTTCTATAAAAGTTTAGTTGTGTTTTTATTACAGGGGCACAAGATCTGGTTGCCAGAAATCCTAATTTATAAATGTCAACATTCTGAAACTTTTCAAGTTCAGAGTATACTTGGTGAAATGAATCCAGAGCCTTCAGAGAAAATGTCTGTGCTGTTTTTTTCTATTTAATTGTGAGAGAAGAAGCTCAAAGTATTTACAGAAAAAGAACTGAAGGGGATTTAAAAAAAAATTCTTAGAATTGTTTCTTCTTCTACCTTGGACCTAATAAAAGAGAAAGAAAAAAAGTGATGTTTTCTGTGCCAGAGGAAGATGCCTATACACTGTAAATAGAAACTGTTTAGATAACAATGCAGAATGACAAATATTGAAATGCTTTTTATATTAGCTGAGAATGTTTCAGAATCACTGGAAGACGAGGAATTATTTTGTGGAGTAAACCAAGGCTCTGTCTGTTTGAGGAATATGTTGTGTTCTTGCATGGAACACCATTAAAAATAATAAACCACATCAGTGGCAAAGGTTAGAATAAACTTCAGCTGGAGAGAATAAAGTTGGAATACTTTATGTCCCATGACTCCAGGTCAACCAGATCAAAGTCTACAAGGCCAATCTTTCTGGATCCTGAGATATATTTTTTTTTCAGGCTATGGGCTGGGACTCTGTTGCCCACTAGGAATGAATTATATTTGATACATTAATGTTAGTAGGCACAAGTGGGCTTAGAGGACTTGATGATCCTGGCTTTCATGGATCTCCTGCCAAGAACCACTGATTGAGGTCACCTTGGTCCTTTCCTCACGGTGTTTTAGGAATCTGTCAGTATCTCTTCTTCGCTCCTCCGTTTTCAAAGTCAGATGAATAAGCAAGTTAATCAATACTCCTTCCTCATATCCATTTGCTCTCTAGCTTTCTCAGTGAATAATTTGCATGCGAGATGACATGGATGTTTTTCAGAGCTACTTAATTTTTCCCTGGACACTGTATATTTCCATGCTGAAGCTCTCCTTGACCATCATTTAAAGGTCCACCTGGGTTCTATTTTCACTGTCAGCATTTTCTCTCTTTCATTCTCGTAATTATAACTAGCAATTGTTTTTCCTCTGGTCTATGTTTTGACCTACTTACCATATTACAACAGAAGCTTCAAGAAAACTAGGACCATGACTTTGCTGTTCAAAATTACAGTTCTAGAATAAAAATTAGCAATCTATATATATATATTTATGGAAAAATGAAGGATAATGAGAAAACAGCTACACTGTGGAGTTTCTTTTGAGGCTGTTGTATTTTTCTCACCTACTACATTTAGTGCTAGTCAAAGATTCTGGTTTATTTTTTATTTTATTTTTTTTTGGGGGGTTTTTTTTTCTTTTAATATTATTATTATTATTATTATTATTATTATACTTTAGGTTTTATGGTACATGTGCCCAATGTGCAGGTAAGCTACATATGTATACATGTGCCATGCTGGTGCGCTGCACCCACCAACTCGTCATCTAGCATTAGGTATATCTCCCAATGCTATCCCTCCCCCCTCCCGCCAACCCACAACAGTCCCCGAAGTGTGATGTTCCCCTTCCTGTGTCCATGTGTTCTCATTGTTCAATTCCCACCTATGAGTGAGAATATGCAGTGTTTGGTTTTTTGTTCTTGCGATAGTTTACTGAGAATGATGATTTCCAATTTCATCCATGTCCCTACAAAGGACATGAACTCATCATTTTTTATGGCTGCATAGTATTCCATGGTGTATATGTGCCACATTTTCTTAATCCAGTCTATCATTGTTGGACATTTGGGTTGGTTCCAAGTCTTTGCTATTGTGAATAATGCGGCAATAAACATACGTGTGCATGTGTCTTTATAGCAGCATGATTTATAGTCCTTTGGGTATATACCCAGTAATGGGATGGCTGGGTCAAATGGAATTTCTAGTTCTAGATCCCTGAGGAATCGCCACACTGACTTCCACAAGGGTTGAACTAGTTTACAGTCCCACCAACAGTGTAAAAGTGTTCCTATTTCTCCACATCCTCTCCAGCACCTGTTGTTTCCTGACTTTTTAATGATTGCCATTCTAACTGGTGTGAGATGGTATCTCATTGTGGTTTTGATTTGCATTTCTCTGATGGCCAGTGATGGTGAGCATTTTTTCATGTGTTTTTTGGCTACATAAATGTCTTCTTTTGAGAAGTGTCTGTTCATGTCCTTTGCCCACTTTTTGATGGGGTTGTTTGTTTTTTTCTTGTAAATTTGTTGGAGTTCATTGTAGATTCTGGATATTAGCCCTTTGTCAGATGAGTAGGTTGCGAAAATTTTCTCCCATTTTGTAGGTTGCCTGTTCACCCTAATGGTAGTTTCCTTTGCTGTGCAGAAGCTCTTTAGTTTAATTAGATCCCATTTGTCAATTTTGGCTTTTGTTGCCATTGCTTTTGGTGTTTTAGACATGAAGTCCTTGCCCATGCCTATGTCCTGAATGGTATTGCCTAGGTTTTCTTCTAGGGTTTTTATGGTTTTAGGTCTAACATTTAAGTCTTTAATCCATCTTGAATTGATTTTTGTATAAGGTGTAAGGAAGGGATCCAGTTTCAGCTTTCTACATATGGCTAGCCAGTTTTCCCAGCACCATTTATTAAATAGGGAATCCTTTCCCCATTTCTTGTTTTTCTCAGGTTTGTCAAAGATTAGATGGTTGTAGATATGTGGCATTATTTCTGACTGCTCTGTTCTGTTCCATTGATCTATATCTCTGTTTTGGTACCAGTACCATGCTGTTTTGGTTACTGTAGCCTTGTAGTATAGTTTGAAGTCAGGTAGCGTGATGCCTCCAGCTTTGTTCTTTTGGCTTAGGATTGACTTGGCGATGCGGGCTCTTTTTTGGTTCCATATGAACTTTAAAGTAGTTTTTTCCAATTCTGTGAAGAAAGTCATTGGTAGCTTGATGGGGATGGCATTGAATCTGTAAATTACCTTGGGAAGGATGGCCATTTTCATGATATTGATTCTTCCTACCCATGAGCATGGAATGTTCTTCCATTTGTTTGTATCCTCTTTTATTTCCTTGAGCAGTGGTTTGTAGTTCTCCTTGAAGAGGTCTTTCACATCCCTTGTAAGTTGGATTCCTAGGTATTTTATTCTCTTTGAAGCAATTGTGAATGGGAGTTCACTCATGATTTGGCTCTCTGTTTGCCTGTTATTGATGTATAAGAATGCTTGTGATTTTTGCACATTGATTTTGTATCCTGAGACTTTGCTGAAGTTGCTTATCAGCTTAAGGAGATTTTGGGCTGAGACAATGGGGTTTTCTAGATTTACTATCATGTCATCTGCAAACAGGGACAATTTGACTTCCTCTTTTCCTAATTGAATACCCTTGATTTCCTTCTCCTGCCTAATTGCCCTGGCCAGAACTTCCAACACTATGTTGAATAGAAGTGGCGAGAGAGGGCATCCCTGTCTTGTGCCAGTTTTCGAAGGGAATGCTTCCAGTTTTTGCCCATTCAGTATGATATTGGCTGTGGGTTTGTCATAAATAGCTCTTATTATTTTGAGATACGTCCCATCAATACCTAATTTCTTGAGAGTTTTTAGCATGAAGGGTTGTTGAATTTTGTCAAAGGCCTTTTCTGCATCTATTGAGATAATCATGTGGTTTTTGTCTTTGGTTCTGTTTATATGCTGGATTACATTTATTGATTTGCGTATATTGAACCAGCCTTGCATCCCAGGGATGAAGCCCACTTGATCATGGTGGATGAGCTTTTTGATGTGCTGCTGGATTCTGTTTGCCAGTATTTTATTGAGGATTTTTGCATCAATGTTTATCAAGGATATTGGTCTAAAATTCTCTTTTTTTGTTGTGTCTCTGCCAGGCTTTGGTATCAGGATGATGCTGGCCTCATAAAATGAGTTAGGGAGGATTCCCTCTTTTTCTATTGATTGGAATAGTTTCAGAAGGAATGGTACCAGCTCCTCCTTGTACCTCTGGTAGAATTCGGCTGTGAACCCATCTGGTCCTGGACTTTTTTTGGTTGGTAAGCTATTGATTATTGCCACAATTTCAGCTCCTGTTATTGGTCTATTCAGAGATTCAACTTTTTCTTGGTTTAGTCTTGGGAGGGTGTATGTGTTGAGGAATTTATCCATTTCTTCTAGATTTTCTAGTTTATTTGCATAGAGGTGTTTGTAATATTCTCTGATGGTAGTTTGTATTTCTGTGGGATCGGTGGTGATATCCCCTTTATCATTTTTTATTGCATCTATTTGATTCTTCTCTCTTTTTTTCTTTATTAATGTTGCTAGCGGTCTATCAATTTTGTTGATCCTTTCAAAAAACCAGCTCCTGGATTCATTTATTTTTTGAAGGGTTTTTTGTGTCTCTATTTCCTTCAGTTCTGCTCTGATTTTAGTTATTTCTTGCCTTCTGCTAGCTTTTGAATGTGTTTGCTCTTGCTTTTCTAGTTCTTTTAATTGTGATGTTAGGGTGTCAATTTTGGATCTTTCCTGCTTTCTCTTGTGGGCATTTAGTGCTATAAATTTCCCTCTACACACTGCTTTGAATGCATCCCAGAGATTCTGGTATGTTGTGTCTTGGTTCTCGTTGGTTTCAAAGAACATCTTTATTTCTGCCTTCATTTCGTTATGTACCCAGTAGTCATTCAGGAGCAGGTTGTTCAGTTTCCACGTAGTTGAGTGGTTTTGAGTGAGATTCTTAATCCTGAGTTCTAGCTTGATTGCACTGTGATCTGAGAGACAGTTTGTTACAATTTCTGTTCTTTTACATTTATTGAGGAGAACTTTACTTCCAAGTATATGGTCAATTTTGGAATAGGTGTGGTGTGATGCTGAAAAAAATGTATATTCTGTTGATTTGGGGTGGAGCGTTCTGTAGATGTGTATTAGGTCCGCTTGATGCAGAGCTGAGTTCAATTCCTGGGTATCCTTGTTGACTTTCTGTCTCGTTGATCTGTCTAATGTTGACAGTGGGGTGTTAAAGTCTCCCATTATTAATGTGTGGGAGTCTAAGTCTCTTTGTAGGTCACTCAGGACTTGTTTTATGAATCTGGGTGCTCCTGTATTGGGTGCATATATACTTAGGATAGTTAGCTCTTCTTGTTGAATTAATCCCTTTACCATTATGTAATGGCCTTCTTTGTCTCTTTTGATCTTTGTTGGTTTAAAGTCTGTTTTATCAGAGACTAGGATTGCAACCCCTGCCTTTTTTTGTTTTCCATTTGCTTGGTAGATCTTCCTCCATCCTTTTATTTTGAGCCAATGTGTGTCTCTGCACGTGAGATGGGTTTCCTGAATACAGCACACTGATGGGTCTTGAGTCTTTATCCAATTTTCCAGTCTGTGTCTTTTAATTGGAGCATTTAGTCCATTTACATTTAAAGTTAATATTGTTATGTGTGAATTTGATCCTGTCATTATGATGTTAGCTGGATATTTTGCTCGTTAGTTGATGCAGTCTCTTCCCAGTCTCAATGGTCTTTACATTTCGGTATGATTTTGCAGTGGCTGGTACCGGTTGTGCCTTTCCATGTTTAGCGCTTCCTTCAAGAGCTCTTTTAGGGCAGGCCTGGTGGTGACAAAATCTCTCAGCATTTGCTTGTCTGTAAAGGATTTTATTTCTCCTCCACTTATGAAGCTTAGTTTGGCAGGATATGAAATTCTGGGTTGAAAATTCTTTTCTTTAAGAATGTTGAATATTGGCCCCCACTCTCTTCTGGCATGTAGGGTTTCTGCCGAGAGATCCGCTGTTAGTCTGATGGGCTTCCCTTTGATGGTAACCCGTCCTTTCTCTCTGGCTGCCCTTAACATTTTTTCCTTCATTTCAACTTTGGTGAATCTGACAATTATGTGTCTTGGAGTTGCTCTTCTCGAGGAGTATCTTTGTGGCGTTCTCTGTATTTCCTGAATCTGAATGTTGGCCTGCCTTGCTAGATTGGGGGAGTTCTCCTGGATAATATCCTGCAGAGTGTTTTCCAACTTGGTTCCATTCTCCCCATCACTTTCAGGTACACCAATCAGACGTAGATTTGGTCTTTTCACATAGTCCCACATTTCTTGGAGGCTTTGCTCATTTCTTTTTATTCTTTTTTCTCTAAACTTCCCTTCTTGCTTCATTTCATTCATTTCATCTTCCAGGGCTGATACCCTTTCTTCCATTTGATCGCATCGGCTCCTGAGGCTTCTGCATTCTTCACGTAGTTCTCGAGCCTTGGTTTTCAGCTCCATCAGCTCCTTTAAGCACTTCTCTGTATTGGTTATTCTAGTTATACATTCTTCTAAATTTTTTTCAAAGTTTTTAACTTCTTTGCCTTTGGTTTGAATATCCTCCCGTAGCTCGGAGTAATTTGATCGTCTGAAGCCTTCTTCTCTAAGCTCGTCAAAGTCATTCTCCGCCCAGCTTTGTTCCATTGCTGGTGAGGAACTGCGTTCCTTTGGAGGAGGAGAGGTACTCTGCTTTTTAGAGTTTCCAGTTTTTCTGCTCTGTTTTTTCCCCATCTTTGTGGTTTTATCTACTTTTGGTCTTTGATGATGGTGATGTACAGATGGGTTTTTGGTGTGGATGTCCTTTTTGTTAGTTTTCCTTCTAACAGACAGAACCCTCAGCTGCAGGTCTGTTGGAGTACCTGGCCGGCCATGTGAGGTGTCAGTCTGCCCCTGCTGGGGGGTGCCTCCCAGTTAGGCTGCTGGGGGGTCAGGGGTCAGGGACCCACTTGAGGAGGCAGTCAGCCCGTTCTCAGATCTCCAGCTGCGTGCTGGGAGAACCACTGCTCTCCTCACAGCTGTCAGACAGGGACATTTAAGTCTGCAGAGGTTACTGCTGTCTTTTTGTTTGTCTGTGCCCTGCCCCCAGAGGTGGAGCCTACAGAGGCAGGCAGGACTCCTTGAGCTGTGGTGGGCTCCACCCAGTTCAAGCTTCCAGGCTGCTTTGTTTACCTAAGCGAGCCTGGGCAATGGCGGGCGCCCCTCCCCCAGCCTCGCTGCTGACTTGCTGATTGATCTCAGACTGCTGTGCTAGCAATCAGCGAGACTCTGTGGGCATAGGACCCTCTGAGCCAGGTGCGGGCTATACTCTCCTGGGGCACCGTTTCCTAAGCCCGTCGGAAAAGCACAGTATTCGGGTGGGAGTGGCCCGATTTTCCAGGTGCCGTCTGTCACCCCTGGAAAGGGAACTCCCTGACCCCTTGCGCTTCCCGAGTGAGGCAATGCCTCGCCCCTGCTTCGGCTGGCGCACGGTGCGCTCACCCACTGACCTGCGCCCACTGTCTGGCACTCCCTAGTGAGATGAACACGGTACCTCAGATGGAAATGCAGAAATCACCCGTCTTCTGCGTGGCTCGCGCTGGGAGCTGTAGACCGGAGCTGTTCCTATTCGGCCATCTTGGCTCCTCCCCCAGATTCTGGTTTATCACAGAATTCAGAAGTCACAATCTACCTGTGGATTTCAGACAGAACTTAGCATGGGAATCACCTTCCAGTTCAAGTGACTGGGTAAGTCATAAGTTCTCGAATGAAAAAAGCTTTGCGTTCCCTTCTTTCATTAGTGTAGTCTTTCCTTCGTAGTTTTCTTAAATGCTAAAATGCAATTTAGGTAGATTTTCCAAAGTTTATCTCGTTACATCTAGTGGAAACCTTTGTGTGACTATTTTGGCCTAAATAGCTTAAATGAATGAGATACATCATTGTCGACTATGTCAAGGAAAGTTGATCGATTTTGGGGTTTGCATAACATTTTATAATCAAAAACTGTAAAACAAAATAAAATAAAACTTTTAACTGATGTAGACATCTATATTAAGGAACTCCAAAAATAACTTTTAAGGAAGAGCAAAGCTTATGCTTTGTAGTTTAGATGTCCCAGCTTATGTGAATCCTAAGAAGTCAAGATTGCATTGGCTTCATTTTTTTTGAGTGTATTTGTTGTGTTTGTCCTGAATTGCACATATCAATTATGATTATAAAATTCTAAAACCTGGCTTCCACTAATCATTGCAGCTAAGCTATGATGATATCAAGAGGTTTACAACCTTTTTACTCTCAATACATTAGTTCAAGAAGGGACTGTTCATCTGCTTGGCAAACGTAATCAAGAAAGTTTTGGTGATACAGATAATTTTATCTCACATCATTCATAAAAATTAATTCAATGTGCAATATAGACCTATAGCTAAAAAGTAAAGCAATAAAGCTTTTAGGAGAATATTTTCATAACGTTTGAAAGGTTGATGAAAATGTCTAAACAGTATTCACAAAACATGAACAATAAAATAAAAAAATGATAGATTGGTCTGTTTATCAAAAGACCTCATTAAGAAAGGCAAAAGGCAAACCACGGTATGGGAGAAAGTATTTTCAAAATATTTATCCAACAGAGGTCTCATATCCAGAATAGATTTGAACATTTCTACAAATCACATAAGAAAAATACAGAGAATTCTATTTTAAAATAGGAAAAGTCTTGAGGAGGTGTATGTAGCAACAGAGTGTATTTACAGCAAACACATGTAAAGGTGTTCAACATCATTGCTCAGCAGGGGAATGGAAATTAAAACCATGATTAGAAACAAGTACCCCACTACCAGCGTAGTTAAGTCAAGACTCTCAATTACAAATGTTGGCAAGAATGTAGAATAATGGAAATTCTTGTACATTGTTGGTGAGATAGTTAAATGTTTTAACTACTTTGAAAAATGTTCAGCAGTATCCACCAAAATTACAGATTCACCAACTCTATGATTTAGCAGTTTTATTCCTATATATACACCAAAGAGAAATGAGTACATTCATAATGTGTAATTCCATTATGAAGTTTAAGATCAGGCAAATCTGTCACAATAATGTTGACCTTGCTGGGAGGGGCAGGTATTAACTGGAAAAGGAGCCAGTGAGAGCTTCTAAAGTTATGGCCGTGCTTGAACATTGATCTGGGAGGTGATTCCGTGGGTGTATACAAATATAAATATTATGCTGTACACTTAAGCATCCTTTATTTTACTTTATGCAACTTATAACTCAACAAAACACATGTATTATGGGTTAATTACATTTTCTAATTTTCTGTATTCTTGATGCTCCTGAGGCCTCACTGACTGGGGAGAGACTTTTCCTCCCAGAGCTAGCTAATTCTTAAACATAGTAAGCTTTCATATGTAAATGAAAAATCCAGTTCCCATCCTCTGAACCACCTCTTCCATCTGGCTTTTCTACTCTAGGTGGCAATATAATTCTATCCTTATCATTCTAGGGCCAGGTATTAGACAATTAGAGACAGTTACTATACCCTGGGGTTTTCTGTTATCGCTCAAACTAGCCAATCCTAAGCCTGCTGAGCCCTGCCTTGCCTTTCCTGTGGATACCACTACAGGGGCTCCTGCCATGCTTTCCCCTCACTCATCCTGCCTCTTGACCAGTCCTGGTGCTTCCATGTGTGGCTCTGAGTGACAATAGCATGTCCCCTGCCCCATGGGACACTGTAAGAAACTGTATTTTCAGTGGCAATTATCTCATTATCTTTTGGCCTCACCATACCTGAATAATAATAAAAACTACATTTTAAAACACAACAAGCAAACAAAAATTGTAGCACTTAGATGTTTTATGAGTTATTCTTGTGGATAACCACAATTTTAAAAAATAGTTAATTCTATAGTTTGGGTTAGATATAAATAAGTAATTAATCAGTCAATAATAAATAAAAACTCTTAAAAAGACACAGAGCATGTGACTACCAGGCTGGTAGGTGATAGTGGATGGTGAGGCCAAGTGGCATAAATATAAATGAGGAGAAAATTTTTCAAACGTTTTCAAATAGTTTTAATGTACTATTTATAATGCTGTGTATTTTAGACATTTCCATGCGATAATTAACACAGAATAATATAGAATCACATAGCATAATTAGAACTATTTATATATTGCAAGCAACAGAAGAGGCAAATCAAACAAAGAAAGGAAGAAGGGAAGGAAGGAAGGAAGAAAATTTTCAGGCTGATAAAACTGAGCCTGCAAGGGAATGTCAACATTCCAAAATAACACAAACAGCATTATTGGACCCTTTGGGTCAAATAAATCATTTACCAAGAGAAGAAGGAAAGGAATTGATGGGGATAGGAATGAGGGTTGAGGAGCTATTTGGAACAACAAAATGTGTGTTACAAAGTTGTACTTGAAATATCTCTTTTCTCTGTCTCTTCAGATATTATTACTTCTTACTAGAAAAATCTGATCTGTGACTCAGACAATCCGACTATAGTATTTTAAAGATATTTGGCCCAGAAGTGGTGGCTCATGCCTGCAATCCCAGCATTTTAAGAGGCCAAGGCAGGAGTATCTTTTAAGGCCAGGAGTTCGAGCCCAGCCTGGGCAACACAGTGAGACCCTGTCTTTACAAAAATAAAAAAATTAAAATAACCAGGTGAAGTGGCATACACCTGTAGTCTGTAGCTCCAGCTACTTGTGAGGCTGAAGTGAGAGGATCACTTGAGCCTGAGAGTTCAAGGCTGCAGTGAGCCGTGATCGCATCACTGCGCTCCAGTATGGGCAACAGAGTGAGATCTTGTTTCAAATTTTTTAAAAATTAAAACAAAAAGGTATTTGATGATTCATGACTATACATATATATGACAACATCTCTTTTTTTCATTATAGGTAACACTGTGGTCTTATTTGTTTTGGACAAGCTAGTTTGAAATGCCTAAAGGTGTAGTAAGTTTTCTATACATTTTCTCAGTAGCCTGCCCTTCTGTATTCTCACCATGGTGACTGGCATTTATCTATTTAGTTATTGGGATAGTGAGGAAATTGGAGTTCACAGTCTGATATAGACAGGAAGAATTGACTATCAACTCCTCAAAGGACAGCTAAAATAACTTGCTATTCAAACAGCAAAATTTATTTTTATTTATTTTTTTATTATACTTTAAGTTCTAGGGTACATGTGCACAATGTGCAGGTTCGTTACATATGTATACATGCGCCATGTTGGTGTGCTGCACCCATTAACTCATCATTTACATTAGGTATATCTCCTAATGCTTTCCCTCCCCTCTCCCTCCACCCCACGACAGGCCCCGGTGTGTGACATTCCCCTTCCTGTGTCCAAGTGTTCTCATGGTTCAGTTCCCACCTATGAGTGAGAACATGCGGTCAAACAGCAAAATTTATTAAACCTACTGCAGTAAGGAGGACATCACCTTGACAGGGTCTTAACAGTGTTTCAGAAAGGAGAGGTCGGGGTAGAAATTTGCTAGAGTTTGGGCTCTGGGACAGAGTGCTTTAAGACAGGTCTTTCCATGCACACATTTAACTTGAATTGGGTAAAGTTCATGAAGTAATGTTTTTGGTTTGATGGACACAGCAAGGCATGACACTCGAGGGAATTTTGGATTAGTAAACAGTAGTTTGATAAATTAGCTGTTTGACCAAGTGAACAACCCATTGTTCCTAGAGCAGAGCTCTTTACCAGATGAGCAAACTGTTTGTTCAAATCTATTGGCTTTTAGGAAATTCCTGGAGCCAGTAGTGAAGTTATTTATTGGTTTACAGCTTAATCTTCCTGGCCAAGAATTTTTTGGAACAAATAGGAAAGTCATGTTGACACAGTGGCTCCAGATCTCAATCCTGATAAGCTGTGCAGATGCAGGTGGTCTCAGTTCTTAAAATTAAATGCAGAAGATGGTGAATGTCATTTTGTTGTAAGGACACTAAAGCCACTGGGTTGTCAAGTGGGTTTGGGAATGCTCAATTAGAAAAAAAGACAATTTCCAGAATGTTTCAGGTGCATTCTAAGATTTAAAACTAGTCTGGAACTTTTTTGAATACGAGAAATATTTTTCACCTCACTGTATCTATGGTAACTGGTTATGTTTTATTTTATGAAAGCCAAGTCCTTTACTGCCTCAGGAGACTAAGAGTGGAAGTTTCCATATTCTCCTTCAATTTATGACCATGTGGGAAATCATCTGTATATCTTTGTTACTTGGTGTTCTGTCTTCTGAGACAAATTATTTATGATTCTTTTGTTTGTGTGTTTGCTTTCCCCCTATCCTCACACCACATGCATCATAATTGAAAAGCATGGCCTATCCTGCCTTCCAGAAAATAGGCTTTGATGATCCCAGAATGTCATCACTAGGCAGCTGGCCCCTTCTCATAGTTCTTCCTTCCATGACGGAAGGCTGCTTAATCATCATTAGCCTTTGGTCCCCTGTAGGCTATTTGACATAAAGATAAATTTTGGAGACTGGATAAAGGAAAGTAAGTGGCTTCTACCTGAGTCTTCTATAACCTCTTGGTCAAAGCATAGGCCCATGAGTGGAAAAGAGCTGGATTGAGTTGGAAAGAGGATACTAGATCAGAATTGAAGGGTAGACAGTTTTTGAGTGGCTAAAGGGCCACTGTTGTAGATGAGGACAAATGCCTTCTGATACAGTTTGGCTGTGTCCTCGCCCAAACCTCATCTTGCATTGTAACTCCCATAATTCCCAAGTGTCATGGGAGGGACTTGGTGGGAGGTGATTGAATTATGGGGGCAGGTCTTTCCTGCACTGTTCTTGTGAGAGTGAATGAGTCTTATGAGATCTGGTGGTTTTAAAAATGAGAGTTTCCTTGCAAAAGCTCTCTCTTTGCCTGCTGGCATCCATGTAAGACATGCCTTGCTCCTCCTTGCCTTCCACCATGATTGTGAGGCTTCTCCAGCCACATGGAACTGTAAGTCCATTAAACCTCTTTCTTTTGTAAATTGCCCAGTCTTGGGTATGTCTTTATCAGCAGCATGAAAATGGACTAATATAGTAAATTGGTACTGGTAGAGTAGGGTGCTGCTGAAAAGATACCTGAAAATGTGGAAGCGACTTTGGAACTGGGCAACAGGCAGAGGCTGGAACAGTTTGCAGGGCTCAGAAGAAGATAGGAAAAGCTGGGAAAGTTAGAAACTTCCTAGAGACTTGTTGAATGGATTTGCCCAAAATCCTGATAGTGATATGGACAATAAAGTCCAGGCTGAAGTGGTCTCAGATGAAGATGAGGAACTTGTGGGGAACTACAGCAAAGGTGACTTTTATTATGTTTTAGCAAAGAGACTGGTGGCATTTTGCCCCTTCTTTAGAGATTTGTGGAACTTTGAACTTGAGAGAGATGATTTAGGATACTAGCAGAAGAAATTTCTTTCTTTCTTTCTTTCTTTCTTTTTTTTGAGATGGAGTCTTGCTCTGTCACCCAGGCTGGAGTGCAGTGGCGCAATCTCGGCTGGCTGCAAGCTCCGCCTCCCGGATTCATGACATTCTCCTAGCAGAAGAAATTTCTAAGCAGCAAAGCATTCAAAAGGTGATTTGGGTGCTGTTAAAGGCATTCAGTTTTAAAAAGGAAACAGCATAGAAGTTTGGAAAATTTGCAGCCTGACAATGCAATAGAAAAGAAAATCTCATTTTCTGAGGAGAAATTCAAGCCAGCTGCAGGCATTTGGATAAGTAATGAGGACGAGTCAAATGTTAATCCCCAAGACAATGGGGAAAATGTCTCCAGGGCATGTCAAAGGTCTTCATAGCAGCCCCTCCCATCACAGGAGGAAAAAGTGATTTTGTGGGCAGAGCCCAGGGTCCCTGTGCTGTGTGCAGCCTAAGCACTTGGTGCCCTGTGTTCTAGCCACTTCAGCCATGGCTGAAAGGGGCCAATGTAGATCTCAGGCTGAAGCTTCAGAGGGTGCAAGCCTCAAGCCTTGACAGCTTCCACATGGTGTTGAGCCTGCCATTGCACAGAAATAAAAAATTAGGGTTTGGAAACCTCCACCTAGATTTCAGAGGATGTATGGAAACTCCTGTATGTCTATGCAAAGGTTTGCTGCAGGGTCAGGACTCTCATGGAGAACCTCTGTTAAGGCAGTGCAGAAGGGAAATGTGGGGTCAGAGCCCCCACACAGAGCCCCTACTGGGGCACTGCCTAGTGGAGCTATGATAAAAGGGCCACTGTCCTCCAGACTCCGGAATGGTAGATCTACGGATAACTTGCACAGCACACCTGGAAAAGCCATGGACACTCAACAGCAGCCTGTGAAAGCAGCTGGGAAGGATGCTGTACCCTGCAAGGCCACAGAGATAGAGCTATCCAAGACCATGAGAACCTACCTCTTGCATCAGTGTGACCTGGATATGAGACATGTAGTCAAAGGAGATCATTTTAGAATTTTAAGATTTAACTGCCTTGCTGGATTTTGGACTTGCACGGGGCCTTGTAGCCCCTTTATTTTGGCTAATTTCTCCCATTTAGAAGGGTTGTATTTACCCAATGCTTGTACCCCCATTGTATCTAGGAAGTAACTAACTTGCTTTTGATTTTACAGGCTTATAGGCAGAGAGGACTTGCCTTGTCTCAGGTGAGATGTTGGACTGTGTACTTTTGAGTTTATATTGAAATGATTTCAGACTCTGGGGGACTGTTGGGAAGGCATGATTGGTTTTGAAATGTGAAGACATGAGATTTGGGAGGTGTCGGGGTGGAATGATATAATATGGCCGTGTCCCCACCCAAATCTCATCTTGAATTGTAACTCCCACAATTCCCAAGTGTCATGGGTGGAACCTGGTGGGAGGTGATTGAATTATGGGCGTGGGTCTTTTCTGTGCTGTTCTCATGTTAGTGAATGAGTCTCATGAGATCACTTGTGCAGGAGTTCCCCTGCACAAGCTCTCTCTTGGCCTGCTGCCATCCATGAAAGACGTGACTTGTTCCTCCTCGCCGTCCACCATGATTGTGAGGCTTCCCCAGCCATGTGGAACTGTAAGTCCAATAAACCTCTTTCTTTCATAAATTGCACCGTCTCGGGTACGTCTTTATCAGCAGTGTGAAAACAGACTAATACACCTTCCATTCATGAGTAGTTTCAAAGTGATAGGTGTGTAGAACTGGCAATGTTTTAATGTTGATCTAGGAGGTGATTCAATGGGTGCATACAAATATAAATAATTTATTATAATGTACATTTAAGACTCTTATTTTACTTTAACTTATAACTCAATGAAACATATGTATTAATTACATTTTCTAATTTTCTATATTCTTGAAACTCTGGCACCCAGGGTCTTACTGACTGAGGAGAAACTTCCCCTCCCAGAGTTAGCCAATTCTTAAATATAGTAAACTTTCATGTGTATATAGAAAATCCAGTTCTCATACCCTGAACCACCTATTCCATCGGGCTTTTACACCCTAGGTGGCAATATTCTACCCTTATCATTGCAGAACCAGGTTCTAGATAGTCAGAGACAGTTACTCTACCCCAGAGTCTGCTGATATTGCTCATACTCACCAATCCTACATAATACATAAAAGAAAATATTTAACCAACCCCAGCATTCCCGGGTTTTGTGGATTTTGTTGGTTGTTTTGGGGCTCTTTCACTCTAATACATTGATAACCATATAGTATCACTCAATCCCCTTGTTGTTTAGGATTTGGAACTCACCTTCCTGAGATTGCCTAGAGATTTGTCACAGGGTATTAGGAATGATTCAAGCAAGTGTTTTGAATGAGGTGATATTATAAAGATAATCAAGATATTATCCAATTAGAAAGTAAACCCCCATCCAGGGGATCTACCTATTGGAGAAAGTATACAGGTAAATTAGATAGTAGTTGGAACTTGTACTCCCAGGTCTTTCCAGATTTATGACATTGTTATATGCTTTGGAGAATAAACTGGAATTTCAGGCTGCATTCTGGAAGATAGCTTCTGCAACAAGCTCTAAGCTTCAATCCACTCCTATGTATGTCCTTATTTAAAGGCATTATGAATAACTTCAACTTGGATTGCTCCCTCCTGAATAGCACATTTTACTTTTCCTATATTGTTTATGGGAGTACTCTATATCTGACTTCTATCATGGTTGTGCATTGTCTTTTCTCATCTCATACAATATTAACATCCTTTAAGCCCACAGACTTGATGCATTCATACAATTTTTAGCAGTTGACAACTATATGACAGTTCTGTGATAGTTACTAGGGAAGCAAAAAGAAAGACATCATATCTGTCCTTAAATAACCTATTGAACAAATCTGCATTTTACTCATGGCTCTAGCTTCTTAAGTCCTTTGTATTTTGTCTTATGTACTATAAACTTTCCATAAATTAGACATCAAGTCTTTAGACCCAGATGGAGCCTCAATGTTTCAGAATGTGCAATTTAAAGTCATCATACCTGAGTTTGGATCAGCTATCCAAAGATGAGTTTAGGAATCACTCTAAAGTTCAGTACCCATTTTATATATTTTTACAAATATAAATGAAGTATATCATATAAAGTTGTTAGCATTGTATATGGGATATAGCAGGTGCTCTACTAATATAAAGCTTTAATAACTATTACCTGGTTCAGGGGTTGCCAAACTTCTGTAAATACTTCTGGCTTTGTGGTCATATGGTCTTAGTGGCCACTATTCAACTTTCACATTGAGGCACACAATAGCCATACACAATATGTAAATAAATGAATGTGCCTGTGTTCTAAGTAAACTTGCCAAATGAATACAGGTGGCTAGCTGGCTTTGGGACACGGACCATAGTTTTCTAACCTCTGATATATTTCATCTTTCCAAATTTATAGAAAAGAAAATTAAATCTGTGGCAGAAAAGTGAATTATCCTGCTTGACATATATATGCTTGTCTTATGAAAACAAATATATTTATACAATCTTTTCTGACAGTTGAGATGCTGATGGTCAAACTTACTTGGTTAAGTTTAACTAGGCTTAAAGCATTGGACCTAAAGTCTAAGGTAATATCAATATCATAATTACTTGCTTCTCAGATATAATGGACTTTTATTTCAAGACTTAACAGACTAAGAAAACTAGACTGTACCAAGTAGCAAGGTATTAAGTTCAGTTTTCATTGACCACTGTCTTTAGTATAGGAGAGTCCAGGGTCTTCCTATTTTTCAGGCTAAATGTTGCTATGCCTCATTTTATATTTCTCAAATATTACATGTTTCCTTCTCTTTTGATGTAAACATGTTTTGTAACTTCTCTGGTTTGGCTGAAAGCAATAATTATAAAACAGCCTTTATGAAAATTATAAGAAGAAATAAACGTGGAGAAAATAACTTCACATTTTAGGAGAGGTCCACTCTGTACTTTTTCCATTGTCATGTTCATGGCAGACTGGTCATATGCATTTTGGTAATGACACTTTTGTTCTTTTAAAAACTCCTCTTCAAACGTATATAACTAGTTTACAGTGAAAATTACAAACAGACATACCTTGGTATATATGGTATTTAGGGGCAATAATTCCAGCATATGTAAAATGAATTTTTTTTTTGATAGGATCTTGCTGTCAACCAGGCTGGAGTGCAGTGGCATGATTGTGACTCACTGCAGCTTCAACTTCCTTGGCTCAAGCGATCCTCCCACCTCAGCTTCCTGAAGAGTTGAGATTACAGGAGTGTGCCACCACACACAGCTAATTTTATTTTTATTTTTTTATTTATACTTTTGTAGAGGTGGGATTTCACTATTTTGCCTGGGCTGGTCTTGAACTCCTGGTCTCAAGAGATCCTCGCACCTCGGCCCCACAAAGTACTGGGACTACAGGTGTAAGCCACTGTGCCCGGCCAAAGGAATGGTCTTAATATTGACACATTTTGTCCAGATGTTTTATTTTTCCCCTGAAGATATAAAACAATCTCAAGTTCTATTAAATGAAGAGTCAAGGTAAAAAAAAAAACTGTGTATGCAA
Source organism: Pongo pygmaeus (assembly GCF_028885625.2). Lineage (NCBI taxonomy): Eukaryota > Metazoa > Chordata > Mammalia > Primates > Hominidae > Pongo > Pongo pygmaeus. Next base: position 26,547,536 of record NC_072376.2, read on the forward strand.
TATTAACTTTTTAAAGAGGGATGTGTGTGTGTGTGTAGAGAGGAACTGAGAAATTTGTAAGAGTGGTTTGTCTCTCACAAGGCAAACAAAGAAACAGGCTCAGAGAAACTTTTTTTAATTTTAATTTTAATTTTATTTTACTTTAAGTTCTGGGATACACGTGCTGAATGTGCAGGTTTGTTACATAGGTATCCCTGTGCCATGGTGGTTTGCTTCACCTATCAACCCGTCATCTAGGTTTTAAGCCCTGCATGCATTAGGTATTAGTCCTAATGCTCTCTCTCCCCTTGCCCCTCACACCCCTGCAGACCCCAGTGTGTGATGTTCCCCTCCCTGTGTCCCTGTGTTCTCATTGTTCAACTCTCACTTATGAGTGAGAACATGCAGTGTTTGGTTTTCTGTTCTTGTGTTAGTTTGCTGAGGATGATGGTTTCCAGCTTCGTCCATGTCCCTGCAAACGACATGAACTCATTCTTTTTAATGACTGCATAGTGTTCCATGGTGTATACATGCCACATTTTCTTTGTCCAGTCTATCATTGATGGACATTTGGGTTGGTTCCAAGTCTTTGCTATTGTAAATAGTGCTGCAATAAATATATGTGTGCATGTGTCTTTATAGTAGAATGATTTACAATCCTTTGGGTATATACCCAGTAATGGGATTGCTGGGTGAAATGGTATTTCTGGTTCTAGATCTTTGAGGAATTGCCAGACTGTCTTCCACAATGGTTGAACTAATTTACACTCCCACCAACAGTGTAGAAGCGTTCCTATTCAGAGAAACATTTTCATCTGATTACCCTTTTACAATTTTTAACTGTTACATTGATGTATAAATAATGTATTCAAAAATTATATTTAAAAAAGCATGTCCACACCCCAGTGCCTAAGACTCAGCTCAGTCCTACTGATTGCAATCTTTGAGAATTGGATCCAGGCTTTTGAAATTTTAAACTACCCAGATCATTCTGATTATCATCTGCATTTAGTAACCACTCATCTACACCACTCACTTGGTTCTTATTTTCTAGTATTAAAGAGAATATAACTTTTAACCCCATAACAGGAGGAGCATACAAGAAGTTGCTCTCCTATTTTATTTTTCCTATAATTCCCAGCTCAGAGGGAGTATCTAATAAATAGTTGTCAGTGAGATTAATGCAGAAGAATAATTTCCATTCCTTTAATGCATTTCATCCCAATGTGAAAGAATTTTTTTAAAAATACATTAAACATAACAAATTATGAGACTTAAAAATGACCACTTTCAATACAGGAAGGACAAATGTCAACAATTGCTAACTTTAATATCCTCTCACCAAAGGCCATTGGTATAACCAGTCTGTAAAGACAAGTAGTCAAGCACAAAGCTAGGACTGTAGGACTTAGGTATGTGCCAGGCTTCAAATTTGAAATGAATGAGTAGAAGGAGCACCTGAAGGAAAGTGTGTGTAAATAGCAGGTTCCAGAGAAGCCCCATTTGTTATAGAAAGCATACGAAACCCTTTCCTCATAAGGTACAGTATTGTCTTCCTATTTAGGGTGACATCTGTGGCATTCCCGTAGCAGCTCCCAACTTTCTCATCTACCATGAGTCTTACATTAATTAAACTGTTTATAGAGACTGCCGATGTAATTGTTAAGGCTGTGTGGTCACCAGAGAACAGCTGATGTCCATCCATTTTTCTTCTTCCAGATGCAGTGAAACAATACATTCCTATTCCATCCTTGAAACCATTTGGGAATTCGAAGAAATTTTTTGGTGGGCTTTCAAAGTCCCCCAGGATCCCAGTGCTGTCATACACTTTGAAGATGACCCTCTTTTTATTCCCGATGATTAACCACCTTATTTAAAGAATAAATATTCTTTATTTCATTTAGTTCAGTTATGTAGGTGAGCACTTCTCTGAGGCGCTATTTGAAAATGTTTTAGTTGAACTTAATTTGTGATGGATATTTTTATAGAATATATGATTCTCTATATGAGTATTTTTATAGAATATATTTTCTATATATAATTCTATATTTCTATAGAATTTTAGTAGAATATATGATTCATATATGAACACTATTTTTCTTTCAAAACCTTGAAAATGTCATTAACTTCTTGGCTGGCTTTTGTAACATCAGTGGATAAATGCAATCTCATTCTTGCTCCTTTGAAGGTGATGTACCTCTATTACCTTTGCTTATTTAAAAATTTTTAAATGATTTGGTATTTCACAGCTTGAAAATGATATGTCTACATGCTGTTTTTAAATTACAATACATATATATATATTTTATCTTTCTCTGTCTCTCTCTCTGTATATATTATATTGTAAATGGTACTTTAAATTTTCATTTTTCAGTAGTTTGTTGCTAGTATATAGAAATAAAAGTTTTTTACACTGACCTTGTAAACTGCAACCGTTGTTCAATTTACTTACTTGTTCTAGGAGCCATTTAGGGCTTTCTATTTGAGAATAAACAGAGTTTCGCTTCTTTCTTTACCATCTATGTGCTTTTTAAAAATTTTTGCCTTACTGCGTTAAGACCTCCAGTACAACGTTGACTAGAAGTTATAAGAGGATACTAGTCATTTTTTCTTATTTTTTGGGGAAAGTGTTTATTTCCCTAATGAGAATTATGGTAGTTGTAGTTTTTCCATAGATGCTCTTTATTAGTTAATTTTTTTTGTTTGTTCTCAAAATGCTGAGAGTGTTTATCATACATTGGATTGACTTTTATCAAATGCTTATTTTGTATCTATTGAAATAATTTATTCTGTTTTCTCTCTTTATTGCCAATATGATAAACTGCATTAGTTTCCACATACATAAATCTTCCATTCTTCCCATACATAAATCTTCCATTCTTGATAAATCTCTCTTCATCATGATATTTTACTAAATAAATAATATGTAAAATATTTATAGAATATATATATTACCGTGTTCAATTTGTTAATGTCTTTGTGTCTCTGAATGTTGGATTTTGTTCCATAAGTAGCTAAGTTACACGTGAGTGGGTTAGGTTGAGTTTTTTTAGTTTATTTTAAATTATTAGGATTTTATCTAGCACACTCTTTATTCTAGGGTTAATTTAGCCTTACATCTAAGGTGTGACCATTCTGAAGGCTCTACTAAATATGTCAGGAGTCTAACAACATCTATCCATTTTTACTAGAAAGAATGTAAACATTTTCTAGCCCACTGTGAACCCTGGGAACCATTTAATTATTAGCACCTCAGTCATTTTTTTTTCCAGCCTCATTTAGTCTTTCCTTACGCATATATGTGTAGCTTTGTATTTAGAAATAGACTTGATGGATACTTTAGATTACTGGGAACTCTTTCTCTTCATAGTTTCCTCCTCTTTGCCACTCTTCTGCAAATCGAGTCAACTCAATCTGTCCAAGTGCCTGTCCTTGTTTCTTCATCTGTATGAGGTCTCTATGCTCTGTTTGGATTGTTCCTCCTTATTCTACAGCACTGAAAGTGTCTTCAGGCAGAAAGCCAGCGTAATTGTAGGGCTTACCTCACTCACTTCCCATGTCTAAGAAATCACATTTCTGTGTTGCCTGTTTTTCCGTGTCTAAAAATGTTTCTTTTAAATTTTCTCGTACTTATTAGGTTTGATGACAACAGTGGAAGGATAGAAAATGCATTATCAGTTTATCTCCTGTGACTGGGAATGGAAGTCTAATTTTTTTAATCTAGTAGATTTATATTAATTTGAAAAGATGCTCTTCAGTGTGATGGTTCTGGAAAAATCTTTGTATTAAAAGACAACATCCAAACCAAAAAAAAAAAAAATCATTTCCTGCCACATCTGAGTCCTGCCAATGAACCCTGGTGTATGTTTCTGGAATTCTCAGCATTGGTTCAAGTAAACACTGAACTCTGTGTCTCACAAATATTTTAGATATTATTTCTAATACCAGCTTATGCTCAAGATTGAGTAAAACTCCATTGTTCCCCTTACTTTTTGGATTGAGATGTACAATTCTACAAAGCTGTTGCTTGACTCCATAAAGATCCAAGCTTTCATTAGAGTTATAAATAAGAAACTTATCAAGGGCTCTTGCTTTACTCAGTAGTGCTTTTTAAAAATCATATCTCAGAATGATAATCTGTATCTGCCTGAGTAGAGGCTTTCCTAGTTGAAACTGATCTCAACTAGAACTGGGCACATTGAAATCTCACAGTGGGCCAATAATGATTATTCTAACATGTATGATGATGCTTTGGGGGGTTTAGTTAAGCTGCTGATGCTGTTGATTTAGTTGGGAGTCCATATTATGCCCTCAGATCCTTGAATACTCTGGAATATAGTCAGGGGCTTTGTATTTGTGTAAAAGGAAAGTTATGTCTATGTGTCATTATCATTTACCTTTTAAACATTGAATATTTGTCATGTTTAACATTTTGGTTCCATTTATCTTTAACAACTCTATATTTGGTGCTCTCAATTGTTTTTCAGCTTATTTTCTTGTGTTTCCTATGTGTGCAATGATATGATTGTCTAATAATATCAATTTTATTATTTTCCTGTTCACAAGTAACATTTAATTTATATCTTTTATTTAATTTTATAGCTGGTCTCTCTAGAATAATGTTAAATTGAATTAGTAATATTGAATTTATTTGACTTTAGTGGGGAAGTTCCAAATGTTTTCTCCTGAACCATGGTGTTTACTTTAGTGTTGAGTGAGATATTTCTCTAATTTTTAATTTTAAATATTTGTTGAAATTTTCTAATTACTTTCAAACCTCAGTGAAGTTGATCAAAGGATTTTCCTTTAGATCTATTAATATAAATGCTTAAACAGATTTCATAACGTTAAAACATACTTATTACTAAGTTACACCTAAAATATAGAATATTTTTACTCTTTTATGTGTTTCTGGACACCGTTTGCTAAATTTAGTTTGGTAATTTTAACATAGATACTTATAAATAATATTGTTTTATAGTTTTTTTTTTCCTTTGGTGTGGTCTTTGAGTATAAAATCAATGTTATTCTTGCCTGCTAAAAGTAATTTGGATTTTTAAATTTTTTATATTTTGGAAAAGTTTGTAATTGGAATTACCTGTTCTTTAAATGTTTTATATAATGCCTACATGAGAGAGTCTAGGCTTATATCCTCTCTCTGTCTCTCTCTGTTTCTTTTTCTCTCTCTCTTTTGTTCTTATTTTCTTCCTTCCTCACTCCTCCCTTCAGACAACTTTTTTTTTTCTATGTTGAGTGTTTCATTTTGACTTTTTCTCTCTTCTGATACAAAGTTTAATTAGATGCACTTTTCAGGAAAATTATACATTTCACTCAAGGCATCAAATTCATTTAAATACATTCTGAAAATAGTGTTTTTATGTTTTATTTAATTTTAAAAAATTTTAATTTTCACCCTTATCTTTTATTTGTATATTTGGTTTTCTTCTTTTCTTTCTTAGTTACTTAGCAAATGACTTGTTATTTTAATTATTTGTAATGTGGACCTTGCTAATGATTAGTTTATCATTTTTCCTAAGAAACCTATCTTTAATTCCATGTTTATTAATCTTCTTTCCTATTTACTCAGTTTTATACTCTTCATTTTTTAACTTTTGGGATTGGATGACAAATAAATCATTAATTTTAATGAAAGGAAATGTTTAAGACTAATGCATTTTCTCTGAGCCCTGTTTTAAGTGTCATTAATATGTTCTTCAGTAGTGTATTATTATTATTTTCATAAAAATATCCTATACATAGAGCTACTAACCCCAAAGTATGCAATTTTAATTTTGATTTCTCTTTAAAATTTTGTTTAAGAGGGTGTTCTGTTTACTTAGTTTAAAATTTTCAGGCTAAAAAGCTTTTCATTAGTTTGGTTTTTGGTTTATTGTTAATTTCTAGCATCACTTTGTTGAGGTCAGTAACCGGTTTCCTTCCTATTTGTACTTCCTGAAAGGTAGTCTTTGTAATTTAAATTTTTTGTCCTTTTAATTATGTCTTGTTCCATTTGGGCTGCTATAACAGATACCATACAGTGGATAGCTTATAAATAACAAATATATTTCTCATGTTTCTGGAGATTAGAAAGTCCAAGAGTGGCAGATTTGGTGTCTGGTGAGGGTTACTTCCTGGTTCACAGATGGCCATCTTCTCACTGTGTCCTCACAGAGTGGAAGCTGTCTGGAGTCTGTTTTATGAGGTCATATATTCCATTCAAGAGGGCTTCATTTTCATGACCCAATCACCTCGTAGAGGCCCCATCTTCTAATATCATCACATTGGCAATTAGGTTTCAACACAGAAATTTTTGGAGAATGCAAACATTCATAGCATAGAATATCATAAAGCAGTGAATGACAACAAAACTTCTTGATAACAGAGATATATTTTAATAAGAAACTTCCAATGCCATTATAGTTTGGGTAGAATCTTTGACTTTTACATTTCTGTATGCTAAATGTTGGTATTTGTGGTGGTAATATAGTGGGCATAGGCATATATAATAATTTAAAACACAATATCTCTTGAAATCTAATACTTGCTAAATGAGTAAAAATATGTTTCATTCAAAATAGACATTTATTATCAATTTTAAATATTAAAAAAAATTCTCACCTGAAAGTGTTTATCAGTAATTTAAAAAATCATCTGTAATCTATTTACAATTTGGTGTAATCAGCTGTTTAACATCTGTCTTCCCAGGACAGAAGGAGCTATGTTAGTTTAGTTCTCCCAACTATCCATGGGCACATCTTGGCATAAGTCAGACACATCTTTTAAATGCAGAATGAAGCATGTCCTTTCCTGTACTTCCAGAGGTGAAGGAATCTGTAATTACTGCTCTTTACCTCATTTTTTTTCTCCCTTTCCCCCGCCCCTTAGACTGCTCCTTCCCATGGACCTATTATCCAAACTCTTTCACCTAACAACTTTTTTTTTTTTTTTTTTTTCAGGAAATTTGTGTTAACTTATGTGGCCAAGCTCACCTTTTGGCCCTCACTTGACATAATTACTCACGGTGCCATCTTCTCCATCAGAGTTCTGGACTCCAGTCAAAGGGAAATGGAGTCCCAGCAGGGATGGGAGGTTGGGAGGGGAGAAGGAAATGAGCCGGATGCCCCAGCACTGCCTCTCCCAGCCTCCTACACAGCAGGTTTCACTCCTCTCAGTGATGTGCTCCGGACATCAGGAGAATATCAGGGTGACTCATGCATGCAGGGAAAAAGCAGTTCTCGCTAGGGTGGCTTTCTACTGCTTCTTAGATTCTTCTAGGTGGCTCTCCAGATATCTGGCTTCCATCGCAAAGGCTTCTAATTGTTATCTCACTCAAGACTCAGAATATCTCTGTGTTAGTTATCTTTATATATTTAACTATAAAGAAAATAAAGGCTTTTTCAGATAAGTGAATGAACACATGTCAAAGAAAACAGCAAGAACAAGTAACATCAACTAAGCAGTGTTTGAGACCAGCAGACAACACCAACATACATTTTAAGGCTGAATTTTAGAGAAAATAATTATGATCTTATGTAGAAGACCCAAATTTTAAAGAAGCAGTAAAGAGATGATAAAGGTAAATACATGAAAAAATGCTAAATGCATGCTTATGAATGAAATACTAAAGATGATAATGATCATCAGTGGTATTTTCAAAACACAGAGTAATGGAACACATGATAACAGTAGCATATGAATGGACAGGAAGGTAAAAAAATTAAAGTGATCTAAATTTCTTTAGTTTCTGGAAATAAAGGTGTCATTTAAATTTAGACTTTAAAAACTAAATATGTATATTGAAACTTTAAGAATACTGAATCAACCAGAACAGACTGTGACTACCAATTATAAACAGATAAATTGGTTAAATATAATCAATTCAATAGAAGAAAGAAGAGAAAAAGATGTGCAGAATAGGTAAGGCAGTTAGTACCACAGATTGAGATTTAAACGCAAATGTATCACAAATTACGTTAAGTATACATAGACTAAATGTTTTGGTTAAATGATAAAGATTATAATACAGAAAAAAATGCAGTGATTTACTATTTATAAAATAACATTTTTAAACATAAAGATATAGGAAGGTTGAAAGTAAAGCAATAGGAACATATTTAGCATACAAAGTTTAAGTAAAAGCAAGTTAATACAGCGATTTTAACCCCAGACAAAACAGATGTGTGAAAAAGTACATTAATAGAAATCTGGAAGTCATTTCATAATAATCATTATAGTTCACCAAGCAGATATTTCAGATTTTTATGTGCCTAATAATAGTCTCAAAATACATAAAAGAAATTGAAATAATGAAAACAGTAATAGATACATTTACATCATGAATTTTAACAAATCTCTATCAGTAATTGATAGGTTAGAAAATTAGCAAATTGAATCCAATAATATGTTAAAAAACATGACTGTACCATGACAAAGATAGGTTAATCCCAGGAATGCAAGTTTAATTTAACATTTAAAAAAATTATTATTGTTTTAATTTAAAAAATTAATCTATAAATAAAAAACATAATTGAAAAAATTAAAGTTATTCAGGTTTAAAAGTTTTAGTCAAAAAAAGGAAAATTCTTAAACTGAGAAAGGATATATTCAAAAAGCCTAAAATGTACATAATAAATAATTCTAAAATATTAGAAGCTTTCCCTTTGAGAATGAGTATTTAAAATGGACCTAGAGATGTGGGTCATTCCAGTAAGACAAGAAAACAAAACAGAATATAAGAGAATAGAAAAGGAAGACACAAAATTCTCATTATTTTCATGTGATATATTGTTAATACAGAAAATACAATAGAATATATGGATAAATTATTCTAGTAGAGCTTAGCAGTAGTGCTACATACCAAAACAATATGCAAAAATCAATTGGATTTCAATACAAAAGCAAACTAATAGGTAGAAAAAATTTTAAAATATTTTCTTAATAATTGCATCAACAATATCAAGTACTTAGAAATAAGTGGAATAATATGCAAAACTTCTACAGTGAACATTACAGAACTTTATCAGAGATATATAGAATAACTAAAAAACTGACAGATATACCATGTTCATAGATTTGGGGGCTCAATTTAAATATATCCATTCCTCTAAGATTAATTGATAGATATAATCTCAGTGACTATCAAAGCATCCAATATTTTTCAAGAGAGGCTTTATAATATGATAGTAAAATTCAGATATAAATTTTAAAAGCCTAATTTTTTAAAGTATGAAGAAAAACAAGCAGGTGAAAGAACTTTACTAGATATAAAAGCCTATTTTAAGAATTATAAAATGATGTTAAAGGCATTGATTTTAATGTCAATGCAATGTAATTAAACATCTAGAATATATGCATATATATATATTAACACTTAAAGACAGTGTATATTTGTACACCAATTTTCATAGAAACATTACAATAGCCCAAAGGTGGAAACAACCTAATTGCCCGTCAGCAGATGAATGGAAAACATGTGGTATACACATACAACTGAATATTATTCAGCCTTTAAAAGGAAGGAAATTCTGACACATTCTGCAACAAGAATGAACCTGGAAGACATTATGCTAAGTGAAATAAGCCAGACAGAAAATATCATATGATTATCTTACATGGGATAGCAAGAGTAAGAAAAGACATAGATACAGAAAGTAGAATGGTGACCGTCAGAGGCCAAAGAGAGCCATAAATGAGGGGTTATTTAATGAGTACAGAGTTTCATTTTGGGAAGATGAAAAAGTTCTGAAGATAGATAGTGGTGATGGTTGTACAATATAAATGTACTTAATGGCATTGAACTATACATTTAAAAAATGGTTAAAACTGAGAAATATATATAACATATATGTTACCATAATAAAAAAGGACAGTGATAGCACCATGGAGTAATTGATAGCACTTTTTATTTTTCCTTAATGATTTATGCTAAGAAACAAAAGTGAGTTCCAGGTAGATTAAAAACCTGTATGAAAGACAAAACAACAACATGTCAAGAGTATGACATAGAACTTTAATATAAGAAAACAAAACCAGAAATGAAATTAAATTAAAATTAATTAAAAACCAGAAAAAGTGATGACCAAATAGAAAAAAAGAATATTCATTTTCCTGAGCTTGTTGAACTAAAGATTAACATCTTTACATTGTAATGTATGTAATTGTACCTTACCCCAAAATTAGAATCATTGACTGGGTAATACAGGAAAAGACGAAGTTTTTTTTTGAGTGGAGTTTCTAGAATCAGTAAGTTAGAATGATAGGAGATATGGATCTCAGAGGGAATGCTTAAAATTGATATTGTGGATATGGTGCAAATATTGAGAATGATAATCATGATACTAGCTGGAAGCTGAACTGGGCTGGAGGAAAATATAATTGTTAATGAGAAAGTTAAGAAAAAGAGAGATCCAAGTCATGGCTGAAGTATCCAAGTGTATCCCAAGGGTCATCAAGAAAGGTGATCAGGTAAAAGGTGGAGACAGCTACCGTGAACATCTTAATATCTTTTTAAAATAAGAAAAATACCTGGGAAGTTAGAAAATGACATAAACAAGGAAGGGGGTAGTGCTTGTTATATACAATGACATAAACTTCAAAATCTAAGATTCAAATTTTTTGGTGGGCAAAGGAGAGTAAATAGCTTGGAAGTGAAAGGGAGGCGAAGGATAAGTCTGCCTCTTTCTTAGCCCTCAGGTGTTAGGGGTATGAGTGCAAAACAGTCACCCTTTACTTTAGAGGGCTCAGGAGAAGTGGTAGCCTCACAGATGGCCCATATTCAGTCCAGTAGAAAAAAAAAATCAATGAAAACTTCAAAAAAGTTTAGGATTTTGAGCAATTTTGTTTATAAGTCTCTGTACATTTTAGAGGGCAGAGTGGAAGGGTGTGGCAGGTGGGTGAGAATAGGTCAGTTAGTCGAATGCATAGACCAAGTGTTGGAATTCGGATGAGGGTGATGATGATAAAGAACTGAAGGATGGGATATAGGGGCTTCCTGTAGTCACAGAAGTAAGCAGAGATGAGAGCTTTAATGTCAGGTGGTAACTTCCCTTTTTGCAGCTGAGACATAACAAGCTCTGCCTGGAGCTCTTGCATGCTCTATTCTTTTCAAAATGGGGCAATATCGAAGAGATATCTGTACTGCCATGTTCATCGTAGAATTATTCTCAAAAGCCAAGACATTGAATCAACCTAAATATCCATCAACAGATGAATAGATACAGAAAATATAGTATATATACACACAATGTGATACTATTCAGCCATAACAAAATAATGAAATCCTGTCATTTGCAGTAACATGGATAGAACTGGACATCATTATGTTACGTGAAATTAGCCAGATGCAAAAGAACAAATTAACGTTGTCTCTCTTTTAAGACGAATCTCAAATAATCAAAGGTATGGAAGCAGAGAATAGAATGTTGGTTGCCAGCGGCTGGTGGGAGGTATGGATCAAAGAATATAAAGTTTCAGTTATGCAAGATGAAGAAGTCCTAGTGACCTACTATACAGCATGGTGCCTAGAGTTAGCAATATTGTATCGTACACTTAAAAATGTTCTAGGAAGGTAGAGCTTGTAAGTGTTATCACACACGTACACACAATGGCAATACATAGAGAGTGCAGGAGGAAACTTTTGGAGGAGATGGATGGGTTTAAGGCATATAGATTGTAATGATAATTCCACGATATTTACTTCTCTCCAGCCTCCTAAAATTGTATATGTTAAATACATACAGATTTTTGCATGTCAACCATACCTTATTGGGACAATATCAAAGTGTCTCAAAGATAATGACCAACAAAAGTGCTCAGTATTCTATCTCATGAGGATGTTTTAGGGCCTTAAGAATATTGTCAGAATTTTTGATATGTGACATCAGCTGAAAGACATAAACTATGCTATTGGTGCTGGGAAATAAATACCATCAACCTATATTTTAAATCATTTTTTATTGGCTCATTTAGTCTCAGATTTTAGGCTGGATGTAAGATGGAGAAGTGAATTCAGCAAGTGGCAATGTTGGTTACATTTCTTTTTTTTTTTTTGAGACGGAGTCTCGCTCTATCGCCCAGGCTGGAGTGCAGTGGCGTGATCTTGGCTCACTGCAAGCTCCGCCTCCCAGGTTCATATCATTCTCCTGCCTCAGCCTCCTGAGTAGCTGGAACTACAGGCGCCCACCACCACGCCCGGCTAGTTTTTTTTTGTATTTTTAGTAGAGACGGGGTTTCGCCGTGTTAGCCAGGATGGTCTCGATCTCCTGACCTCGTGATCTGCCCGTCTCGGCCTCCCAAAGTGCTGGAAATGTTGGTTACATTTTTAAGTAGGAAAGGGTTAAATATGACTTTACCTGTCTTTATGCCTCTATAATATAACGGAGCATCCGTCCTTTGAGAAAAAGGATTCTAATTTAGGAGATACAGAAAATATATAACACTTGTGAATTTTAAGATTTTTACTATTATTTTAAAGCTCTCTTATATTTTTGATATTTTGATTTTGATATATTTTTAAAATTTCTTTTATTTTTGATAGCTAACGTTGATGAAAGAACAACTAAAGGTGTACTACGCTTTCCTTAATGAGCATTGAAAATGTTGATGAAGTGGAAAATGCTCAGTGACCAAGACATTTTACAGCATGAATATGGAAGGCTGCCATAATCCTTCTCTATTCCCAGTTTGTCTTATTTTGCTTTATATATCAGCCTATTGAACTTGGTTGGGGAATAAGCGTTTGGATTATTCCATTCTCTTTACATGATACAATGGTACCTCTTGAAAGAAAGGGAATGTAGCTAACAGTTTTGGGAAGAGTTCTATGCGTCACTTCCTTTATTATTACTTTCAATCTTCACATTCCTCTGATGGAGCTATCGTTATTGACAACCTTATGGTTAAAGCAATTGAGGCTCAGAAAGGTTAAGTGAATTGTACAAGGGTGCTTGTGTAACTCAATGTTGGAATTGGGACTTGAAGAGAAAAGGAAATATTTCACTTCTGTAAATAAATAAATAAAACTTATTTAAGACCTGAGTCCTAAGAGCAAGAGACACCAGCAAACAAAGTCTATAAGTTGGGGGTGACCTGGCCTCTCATCCAGGATATGCAGATTCTAAATTCCCTTACACAAATGATGTATACCATTATACAAATAATTTGTTTCATCAACTGCCCAGGGGGAGACTGAAAATGCCCTACACGTGTTATAGGATTACCACAAGGATCAAGGAAGATAATTTATATTAAAATGCATTGTAAGGGATAGGGCCACACAGATGTGGATGCCCTTGGTGGTGGCATTTTCTCATCCCTGACTTTCTCAGGGATGAGCTGAGTGAGCAAGTATTGCATATTCTGGTATGGATTTGGCATTTTTATGAAAAGTAGAAGTTACTGAGTTGAGATTTCACTGGGTTCCCTAATGCATGTGTGTGTGAGTCCTGGAGGAGGGTTGAGAACCTTGCTAGTCATCAGCTGTTCATTGTAGAGGTGTAGGTTGGCAGGCACCACAGCCAAACTACTACTCTCTGATGCATACCAGCAGTAGGATAAGCAAAGGCATGAAGGCTAATTGTTTTTTTGATATTTATTTAGATATTTCTCAAGGGAAGGCTACCCAGAGTCATTTCAAATGATAACAAGAATATAAATATTTATTACATTCTTAATATGTGCTAATTCATATGCTAAGGTATTTGTATGCACTTACTCCCTGATCTCCTAAAACAATTCTACGTGGTAGATACTATTACTGTTTTTCTTTTTTTTTTCAGAAAGGGAGGCCAAAACTTAAAAGCAAGAAAATTGCCCAGGGCCCCGCTGTTAGTGATAGACAGAACCCAAATTAGGTACCTGAGTCTAATATTTGTAGGCTTAATCATTAGAGAACGTCTACTTGTAACAAGTAATTAATTAAATAAGGCAAACTTATATTGAGTGTTTTCTATGCAACAGATATTCTCTTATCAAGGAGAGTTTATCTATTAGGTGTTCAAAGGGTAATTATAACAGAGAAAATTGCAGTTAGAGAATAATAAATACCATGCTAGAAATAACCTAGAGGCAGCTGTATCAGTCGGGGTTCAACAAGAGAAGCAGAATATTCATTGACTGATACACTCGTTGATGTATTCATTGATTCCTTGATGTGTGTATGTATCTGTGTATGTGTGTGTATGTATTGATTTGTTTATTATAAGAAATTGGCTTGTGCAATTGTGGGGCCTAGCTAGGCAAATCTGAAATCCATAAAACAGGCTATCAGGAAGGGCTGGCTGGGATTCTTAGGCATGAACTGCTGTCTTCAAATATAATTTATTCTTCATCAGGGAAGCTCCAGCTCTGCTCTTCAAGCTTTCAGCTGATTGAGTTAGGCCCCCTAGGATATCTGGAGTAATCTTCCTTACTCAAGGTCTGTTGTGAATCTTAATTCCACCTACAAAATTCCTCACAGCAGCACCTAGAACAGTGTTTGGTTAAATACCTGCGAACAATAACCAAGTCTGATTGACACATAAAAGCAACCATCATAGCACCTAACTTAGAGCAGGTGAGAAGGAGTAAGACATCAAGAAAAGTTTTGTGGAAGAATCTATTCTTAAAATGATTCTTAAAAAGTAGGTTGAAATTAGCTAGAGTCAAAGTGGAGTACAGAAGTTCCAGGTTGACAAGGGAATCCACAGCTCTCAAGATGACTAGATTGTAAACCACTTGAGGGAAGCAAGTCCATGTGGCTCTATCGTTCACCTCTGCTTAACCAACACCTGGTCATAAACAAGACAGATTATTCTTGTGGAAATACAAATGGAGTTAAAAAGAACTGTCATGCATCCTGGAGACCTCAAGAAACAGACGGCTTAGAGCCAGGCTTTCCAAAGAAGAATTTAGAGAAGAAAATAAATTTGGGAGGCATTCCAGAGAGCACCCAGTGAGGACTCTGCTGGACTGTGGCTCCACCTCCATGGCTGGTGCAAAGTTTGCTGCCCCTTGGCTGCAAACCACTCCATAGCTTCCCACTTACATGCCTGTACTTCTGGGTTCCATCACTATGCACCTGTGGCTGCTGCCACTACTGCTTCTGCTAATGCTGTCATTAAAACCAATGGCTACCACGCGTGGTCTATTATGTGCTAGGTCCTGTGCAAGGTATTCTATGTGCTTACATAGATGTTTACAATAAGCATGTGAAAAGGTATTATCTTCATTTTACAAGTGTGAACTTTGAGGCTGTGTGTGAACATATGTGTTTGTGTGTATTTTTCTTTATTATGTCATTAAGAACCATTAGAAATTTTTCACTTCTCTTGCCATTAGAATCATACCTGTACTAGTAAGACAGAAACCTTATCAAGTGTGAGCCATCAAATCGAGTGAACTTTGTATCGTTTAACTCTTTCTTAGTTCTGTCTTAGGTGTTAGCACATCTGGGTTAAAGTTTTTAGGTCTTCTGCCAAATAGTAGGTTTGTGGTTTTAGGCTTTAGATATATTATGTAAGGTTTCTGGATCTCACTGCCTACTTTTTTCGAAAAAGCACAGTAATGCTTTCTCTGTCTGTCTTACCAATGAATAGTATTGACATTTTAATAATATTAATTTTTCCAATCTATGAGGTGGAAATATCTTTCCATTTTTTGTGTGTCCTCTTCAATTTTTGTAATCAGTGTTTCATAGTTCTCTTTTTTATAAATCTCTCACTTATTTGGTTGAATTAATTCTAGGTATTTTATATTTTTTGTAGCCATTATAAATAGGATTGCCTTCTTTCTTTTTTTTGATTGTTCACTGTTGGCATGTATAAATGCTACTGAGTTTTGTATGTTGATTTTGTATCCTAAAACTTTACTGAAGTTATCAGTTCTAAAATTTTTTTCTGGAGTTTTTAGATTTGTCTAAATATAATATCATGTCATCTGTGAAACAATAGGTATATGAAAATATCCTCAACATCACTAATCATCAGAGAAATACAAATCAAAATCACAATGAGATATCATCTCACCCCAGTTAAAATGGCTTTTATCAAAACAACAGAGAATAATGAATGCTGGCAAGAATATGGAGAAAGGCGAACCCTTGTATGCTGCTGGTGGGAACATAAACTAGTACAGCCGCTATGAAAAATAGTATGAAAGTACCTCAAAAAATTAAAAATAAAACTACCATATGATTCAGAAATCCCTCTACTGTGTATCTATCCAAAAGAAGGCAAATCAATATATCAAAGAGATATCTGCAGTCCTATGTTTATTGCAGCACTATTCATAATAGCCAAAATACAGAATCAACCTAGGTACCTAGTAATGGATGAATGGATAAGAAAATGTGGTATGTAGGCACACTGGGATATTATCTGCCACAAAAAGAATAAAGTTCTATTTTTTGTAGCAACATGGACAGAACTGAAGGTCACTGTGTTAAGTGAAATAAGCCAAGCACAGAAAGACAAATATCACATGTTCTTACTTATAAGTGGGAGCTAAAAAACTGAATCTCATGAAGATAGAAAGCAAAGTGATTACTAAAGGCCTGGAAATGGCTTGGGGGAGGGATGCAGAATAAAGAGATATTGATTAATGGGTAAAATGAGACAGTTAGATGGAAGAAATAAGACCTAGTGTTTAATAGATAGATCAGTAGTGTGGTTATAGTTAATAGTAATCCACTGTAAATTTCAGAGTAGTTAGAAGAGAATAATGGAAATGTTACTAGCATAAGAAAAGATAAATATCTAAGGTGATGACAATCCCAACTAATCTGATTTGATCCTTGCGCATTATATGAATGTATCAAAATATCACATGTACCCTGAAAATATGTACATTTGTTATGTATCAGTATTAACCAGTGGAATGAGACCGTAGATCACAATCATATATTACCACCACCACTATTGTTGAGACTCCATTACCGACAGCACCAAAACAAAACTCGCGGAGCCTTTGTATAACATGAGCCAGGAACTCTTCAAGGTGCTTTATATCACACTCTAACCTTTGAGGGAAGCCTATTATCCCCATTTTATAGGTGAGGAAACTAAAGCACAGAGCAATTAAATAAATTGCTCAAGGACACAGGGTTTTAAGTCTTGGGAAAGGATTTTAATGCCTGTAGGTCTACTTGCTGCTTCTTCTCTTCGGCCCATGGAAACCTCTCCCAGAAGACACCATTTTTCTTCTAGGTGAGCACCATGTACTAATGTACCAATGATATTTTCTAGACACCTTTGCATCCTGTTTTAAAAAGAAAAATTCAGCCGAAAGTCCACAGAAGAAAAGTACAGTCATTTTGCACATTTTGGATGCCTGCATTTTAACCTTTGGCCACAAATAGATAAAACGGTTGCTTGAACTTACTGGTAGCAACTTAGACTGGTGACTCAGAGGACACATGGTAATATTTCTCAAGAAGATGAAAATTGGAACTTGCAAAAATTTATCAAGGATATTCTTCAAAGACTCCGGGATCCTTTTTTGTTATGTGATTTCCACAGTGACTGGCAAAAGAGGGGCCATTTATCTCTAATGCTCTCATTTTGAGAAGTACACTCTGATCTGTAAGACAGCAGATGTGACTTTTTAGTCTTTTTATCCAGGTATATTACACTGACACCCATGAATGCCAAAGGATCAAGTGAAAAAAAAAAATATCTATTAGAACAAAATCGAAGTTTTCTGAAAATGGAAATGGATCTATTTTAGGATTCTCTAGTGAAGGCAGTCACCTTATCAGGGTGCAGAGAAAGAGTTGGAGTTGGAAAAGTTGATGGTGAAACTTTTTAAAGATTTCACCAAGTTTGGCTAGAGTTCTTATTCTCCAAGATCGTCATTATTAGTACTCCAAATACATTCAGCTCTAACCAGGCAGTTTTTTTCCAATCAGTTTCTTCTGTTTAAACTGTAGAAGGGATCACATGGTAAAAATCTCTCTGATTACTAAAAATGTGCATATGCTTTGATCTAGTTCCTTCCTGGATTTTATCTTACTGACATACATATATGTGTGTTTGAGAATTTAGATACAAGATCATGCTTTATAATGGAAAAATTTTAATAACAACCTAAATCTTTATCAGTAGGCAACACTATAGCTTCAACATGTGTCAAGTAAAAATTGACAGAATTTTAATGAAAAGTTGACTAATTAACAAGTGTATCTTCAAAATTTTAAATACTGCCCTTAATAAAAATTGAGCAGTCAAATTATTAAGGCTGTAAGTGATTTGAATAGCACATTAAAAGCCTGCTCTGATAAACATTTATAGAACATTACACTCAATGTTAGTGAGCACACACTCTTTTCAAGCACATATGGGACTTTTGCAAAAATTGACAATGTAACAGAGCACAAAACAGAGCTAACTAAATGCGAAAGAACCAGTCAATCAAATATTAATATTTAATATTTTCTCTAACCACAATGCAATAAAATTGTAAATCAATGAAAAAATTGAGAACTGAAAAACCCAACAAAGGATTACTATCTGAAATACATCAAGAACTCATATACTATAAAAATAAAATAGCCGAATGCATAAATGGACAAAGATTATAAACATCTGATTCCCAGGGAAGGAACCAGAAATCTCTATACTTAAAGAAATTCTTGATCACACTAATAATGAGGGAAATTAAAATTCCAGTAACAATAAGACATCATGTTACAGATTGGCCAACTTGAGTATATCTTACAAGGCCAGTGTTTGCAAAGACGTGGGAGGAAAGAAACACATGCATTGTTGGTGATGTGTTGGTTGGCACAATAAGAAGGGCATGCCCTTTCTAGCCAGCAATACTACATAAACTTTCCACCCCACAGAATGGTTTGTCTTTTAAGATTTCCATGTAGAAGAATTCTTACCGTGGTACTGTTGATAACAGAGAAAGTATGAAACAACCTAATTGTCCCACAGAAGGGGAATGCTATATTCATACAATGAAGGACTAAATAGAATTTTAAAATGAATATGATATTTACATGCATTGATGCATTCATGTATGCACATATGAAAAATCTAAAAACATAATATTGTCTGAATAAGGAAGCCACAAAAAGATATGGAGAGTATGACAGCATTTCAGTAGAATTTAAAAAATAAGAAGTATTTCTGATGCTTTATATTGAGTGTCAACTTGATTGGATTGAAGGATGCAAAGTATTGTTCCTAGGTGTGTCTGTGAGGGTGTTGCCAGAGGAGATTAACATTTGAGTCAGTGGACTGGGAGAGGCAGATCCACCCTCAATGTGGGTGGACACCTTATAATCAGCGGCCAGTGCGGCTAGGATAAAAGCAGGCAGAGGAATGTGGAAAGACTAGACTGGCTGAGTCTTTTGGCCTTCATCTTTTTTTAAAAGTTTTTTTAAATTTTTTAATTTTTTTGAGATGGGGTCTTGCTCTGTTGCCCAGGCTGGAGTGCAGTGGCATGATCTTGGTTCACTGCAATCTCCGCCTCCCAGGTTCAAGCAATTCTCCTGCCTCAGCCTCCTGAGTAGCTGGAATTACAGGCACATGCCACAATGCCCGGTTAATTTTTTTGTATTTTTAATAGAGATGGTGTTTCACCATGTTGGCCAGGCTGGTCTTGAACTCCTGACCTCAAGTGATCCACCTACCTTTACCTCCCAAAGTGCTGGAATTACAGGCATGAGCCACTGTGCCTGGCTGGCCTTCATCTTTCTCCTATGCTGGATGCTTCCCGCCCTCGAACATCAGACTCCAAGTTCTTCAGCATCGAACTCTTGGACTTACACCAGTGGTTTGCCAGCGGCTCTCGAGCTTTCTGCTACAGACTGAAGGC
Organism: Pongo pygmaeus; assembly: GCF_028885625.2. NCBI lineage: Eukaryota > Metazoa > Chordata > Mammalia > Primates > Hominidae > Pongo > Pongo pygmaeus. The sequence goes on from NC_072376.2 coordinate 26,567,312, forward strand.
TACACTCTCGGCTTCCCTACTTTTAGGGCTTTGGGACTTGAACTGGCTTCCTTGCTCCTCAGCTTGCAGATGGCCTATTGTGGGACTTTACCTTGTGATCATATGAGTCAATACTCCTTAATAAACTTTCTTTCATATATTCATCTATGCTATTAGTCCTGTCCCTCTAGAGAACCCTGACTAGTACAATATTCTTATCCAATAAGAAGGTACTCTTATCCAAGAATGTAGTTAGTAAAAGTTAGAAAAAAATACAGGAAATACTACATATTAAGGTGAGGAAAATGGTAATGTCTGGAGTGGAAATGAGGAGTAATGAGTGAGGGTTAATTTTTTTGTATATATGAAATTTTCCATTTTCCTTCCTTTCTCTCTCCTTCCCTCCTTATCTTCCTTCTTCCTTCTTTCTCTTCCTTTCTACATGAGTTCTTAAGCAAATGTGTCACAATTTTAAAACATTTTTTTGTTGATGGACACACAGGTTTTGTTTATATTTACTTTTTTCACAGGAACAGTTATTTTAATATACAATAATACACAATTAAATGACATCTTTGAGAGTAAAGGATTCAAAATAACATGAAAACACAGATGTAATATTTACTTATGTACCAAATATCCTTGGCAAGAAATACAATAATTTTTTGTTTATTGATGGTAGCCAGACATAACTATTTGTACAAAGTCAGGAGATCAAGACCATCCTGGCCAACATGGTGAAACTCTGTTGCTACTAAAAATACAAAAATTAGCTGGGCTTGGTGGCATGCACCTGTAGTCCCAGCTACCCGGGAGGCTGAGGCAGGAGAATTGCTTGAACCCGAGAGGCGGAGGTTGCAGTGAGCTGAGATCGCCACTGCACTCCAGCCTGGCGACAGAGTAAGACTCCATCTCAAAATAAATAAATAAATAAATACATAAATAATAAATAAAAAAGTGAACAATACAGTGAATAATTATTCATTGCTGAAGTTTTTAACTAACATTTCACCCTAATTCCTTCATACTTTTATTTTTTATTTTTTTCTGCTAACCTTGTTTTAGTGCCTTCCCTAGAAATATTTTCCTTTTTTTTCTAGCTTTATTGAGGTACAACTGACAGATACAAATGAAACATATTCAGGGTGTACAGCATAATGATTTCATGTGCCTACACATTGTGTAATGATTACCACATTAAATTAATGAACACATACATTACCATCGATAGCTACCATGTGTGTGAGCTGAGGTGAGGTGAGTGTAGTAAGGACACTTAAAAACTTCTTTCTTATCAAATGGACAGTACAATATTATTCTTTTCCATATCTTTTAATTGTTTCATAGCTCAAAGTGAAAATTTTGAAAAGATAATTTGACTATAATGCTCTGTTCTGTTCACATTTTCTGGCCCTGACCCAGGCCCTTGTCACCACATGCCCTGTCACTTCTGGAGTCCCCTAGCAAGATCCCCAGCCTCCCATGCAATCTAGCTGGCATATTGCTTCCAGAACCTTCCTAAAAATACCACGAAGTAGCTAGAAGAAGCATCATCAGTAAGTTCTCATTTAGAAACAACCAAAGAGACCCTGATTTACCCAAGATTTTATAGGCAGAAGTTGGACTTAAACCACTCAGGTCTCAGTCCAGTGCTTATGTTGTTATTATGCATCACCTAAAATGATTTCATGTCCTTTCTGCCTTGAAATAAAGTTCAAGATTATTGTCTGTAATGTATGAATATGGTTAAGAGCAGGAGGGCAAATAGATTTCACCTGTTAAGTCAAGCCAGGTTAGTTAGTAATGATAGTCTACACTGGGTTTCTAGCGTTCTTTGGGGGTTAGCAGAAATTGGGTCCTGATCATGTCTCAAAAGCTGGAGATCTTTGCTCATACCTTGTATTTGACACTTAGGACAATCACAGACACATGGAAGGTGTTTATTTAATGATGATTCTTGACTACTTAAATGTAAGGTATATTTGTATTTCCTTTTCCATGCACATTCACAGAGAAACACCCACATGATAAACAGGACTTTTGTCTCTTGCTTGATCTCTTTCAAATGGTGACATTTCACCTGCAGCCTGAGATATTGGGAAGCTAACTCCACATCACTCAGTTGAGTGGAATATTTTATGGATTCCATTGCAATTTCTTCCATCCAAGAGTGCCATTTTCTCCCTGCGAAGTGCTGATATAATTTGCATCAGGCTGAGCTTCCATAGGTGACTCCCTGCATTTCTTGGTAGTTTAAACTCATTCTCGATGCTATTCCAGCCACTTTAAGCAAAGCAACAGAAGTCTGCCACAGTAAACAATCAAGCCATTTCACTTGCATTTTTCTACCATGTTCAATGAATCTTTTCTCCCAGTTAATGTTTCTTAGTATTAACCTACAGGACCAGTCCTAGCTTTCAGATTGTATGTGTGTGTGTGTGTGTGTGTTTCCAAAGATTATATAGAAAGAGGCTCTTAAAAACCTCAGGCTCAGCTTGTCATACAAATGACACGCCACTGTCAGAGAGAATTCCTGTGTTAATCTCTGGAAGACAAAGCCAGGGCGGGAGGATGAGGCTGGCTCCGAAGCCCTCCCAGAGAGGAGAGTGCCTCTTGAAATCATCTTGCCTCAGTCAGGAGGTCTTTTACCTCCTAACTCCTCAGCATAAAATCCTGGGTGTGAAACCTTGCTCTGTTGTCATATCCGTCAAATCTCTCTCCATCTATTTCCATTATCACTGCTGAGCACAGCTGGGCTTAATGATCTCTTGAAGCAAAATGAATAGAAATAGAGAGCCATGCAAAGTGAGTAAAGAAGGGATTAGGATGTCTTTCCTCATACAGCAAACACTTCACGAAGAAGAAGAAAAAGTAATTTCTTTTTCATTCTCACCATGAAAATCAAGCTAATAAACCACAGGTCCTAGATTCTATACAGGGAAAAACACCCCAGAAGTTACAGTAATTCTTTATATTTAGAGTATTTCCTCTTTCAACGTAGCTCAGAGCTTTTAATAGGCTTTCTCTCAGCCTCAAATCCCCCATGCCCTCATAAAGCTTTCTTGAACCATGTGTGAAGGGATTATATTCCTTTATTCCTTCTTTCCTTAGACCCATACTCCTGAAATTTAAGACCTCAAGACATGAGATCCTCCTCAGAGGAAACATTTTGTTTCTATTTATTTATGAGTATTGATCTTTCTACTGCCATGGCCTTTTAGACCCTTCCCTTCATGGTTTATTCTTCTTTAAGAATAATGCTGATGTTCTCTAAGCACACCATGCTGATGATTGCTTAGGAGGCAAGTTCAGAGAGATGGCTTCACTATTTACAGTCCAAAGACCTAGACTTGAGGCCCAGCGTTGCCACCTACTATTTGATCATGAGTAAATTGATGTATTGGGCTCCAGTTTCTTTATCTGTAAAATAAGTGATTGGTTCCTTTCCAGTTGCAACATTTCATGACATGATAATGCAAGTCTAGTTTGCTCCAACTCTGGCCATATTTTTCCCTCATCAATTAGTTTTTTTATTATTATTATTATTTTTCATTTTCTTTAAGAGGCAGGGTCTTGCTCTGTTGCTCAGGCTTGTCTCAAACTCCCAGCCTCAAGTGATCCTCCTGACTCAGCCTCCTGAGTCACTGGGATTACAGGCATAAGCCATTGTGCCTGGCTTCCTTCACCAACTCCTATTCCTCTACTTTCACCAGAGCTACACTTCCTGTATCATCAATCTCTTGTTCATATTTGTCTTCCATCTAGAATATCTTAAAAGGTTTTTGGGGGTGGCTTTTTATTTGCCCTATTATCTATTGCAAGAAGGAAATAATATTCAACTCACTGATAAATGAGCTAAATAAAAATGATTTAATTTGAATACTTTATTGTGTTGCCACTGACTAGCATTTAGATTCTCTAACTCCCTTTGGGATGGGGAGATAATCTAGGATTGCCATATGGTGCTCACACCATTTCCCTTATGATTATTGCGGCAGAGGTGCAATGGAGCTTAGTGTTCCATATCTATGTTCTGAGATATTTATACAAACTGAAATCATGACAGAAGACTTCCTCACTGTCTTTGGGCTGTAACTTGGTTTAAAACAGTTAAATTACAAAAAAAAGTTTTAAAAACATTTTAAAGTTAGTTCTAGGCCAGGTGTGGTGGCACATGTATGTACTCCCAGCTACTAAGCAGGCTGCGGCAGGAAGATTGCTTGAGGCCAGGAGTTTGAGGCCAGAGTGCGTGATAATCACAACTGTGAATAACCACTGCACTCCAACCTGAACATAGTGAGACCCTGACTCTAAAAAAAAATATAAAAATCAATCAATAAAAAAATTAGTTTTATTTTTGTGAGTTTTATTTTTCCTATAAATCCCTTTCTCATATTTTAAACCAGCTATGCTCTTTCTGGAAGGCCATTTCCTTAATATTGCTTTATAAAATATGTTCATGTTGGCTTTTGAGGCATATGCAGAGCACTTGTCTTTGGATAAGAGAATTTAGTAGTTGGCTTTTTAGTTTTTCTTTCTTCTCTCCTATCTCATCCTGAAGCAAGGGTTGAAGTCTGGGGGCAAGAAGAGCAAAGCTACCAGATACTGTTGCTGGCTTGGTAATCACATAAAATGGTTTTGTGCACTTTGGGCCTGGCAGATATTGAGCAGCAACACTGCTGTGAGTTGTTTGGAGCCTCCTCCTGAGTCTTTGGGTGAGGACAATGTGTTTTGCTCTGGATGCTGACTGCCTTTGGAAGTCCTGTTCATACACACCTCTCTCTACTGATGTCCTCTTGACCTTCACGCAGTCCTCTTGAAAACAAGACAAGTCTGGACACTGGCTCTCTTTGCTGCGTGGCCCACATCTGGTCCATGGGAAATGCTCACACATCGTTTGGCTTGACAAACTCTGGGAGTGCAGGACTATCATCCCAACTAACTTCTTCACTAAACAGCCTGCCAAGCCATCTCTCTTGCCTTCTAGATTTCCCACACGTGAATCAGACCTTCCGAATTGGAGGTTACACATATTAAATTCTATGTGTGGTCCTACTGAAGCCCCTCAGCTTTAGGTTTAAGGGGTTGAAACTAAAGGAAGTTGAGCTCCCATGCCTCCTTGGTTTTAGGTTTGCATATGTTTGTGTGTGTGTGTGTGTGTGCGTGTCAGACAGAGAGAGACTCAGCAAGAGACTTAGCAGTCCATTCTCTGCAAAGGAATCTTGCCCACAAATTCCATTTTTGCCTTTTCTATCCCCTAAATGGGAAAAAAGAGATCAAAGAGGAAAACTGCAACCAGTTCTCAAATAGTGGCTTTGAAGATTTATCCAGAAGGAACTGTCTTACACTCTCAGAGATATCTGATATGTGCTTTATTTTTGCCTTTTAGTAGAAACTTTAAATTTAATATCATATTACAAATGTCTTCATAAATTTGGCAAGAAATCATATTTTAAAATATCCATCTCTCCTCACATTCAATCTTTTAAGAAGATTAAATATCTTCCAGTTACTTATTCTTTTCAAGAACTGGTTCCTAAATAATACCTGATCTCCATAAGATAAAATAAGAAATTCTTCCATTTTGGATGTTCTAAATTACAACATATTAGAATTAATTCTAAGCACCTGCTTTGTGACTATTTGCTATCCTCTGAGAATGGAAAGGTAAACAAGACAGAGCCTTCTTTCTCAAAGAGTTTGTAAATTAATGGGAAATAAGTAATTACAACACCCTCTGCTGAGTGCTATGTTAGCAAGTACAGACAAGGTGTCACACAAACATACAGGAGAGGCATCAAATCTGTCTTTGAAATATCATAGAAGGATCCTGAAAGAAACGGCATAGAGAATGAGTCTGAAGGTTAAGTAGAATATAGTGAAAAGAACAGATGAGAGGGTTCCTGACACAGATGAGAGCACATGCAGAAACCCTGAGATATTAGAGCAATTCAAGAACTCACAATGGCAAAATCTTTACAACTAGAGAATATCAACATAAAGTGGCAAGGGATAATGAAAGAGAGAAACAAGGGCTATATCATTATGAACCTTTAAAAAATAATATTGAAAGTTTGGATTTGACCTATAGGGAAGCGGGAACATTATGCTAGGTATTGGGGACAAAAAAATAATGTGGATCCATAAATGTAAGAAACTCAGTCTAGTAGTTTTTATTTGTATTTATACTTTGTGGCTTATATTTTTTATTTTTCTTCTTACTTAGTTACTATAATTAAACCATGATAAGGGCATTGTTCTCTTATAAAGATGAGTAAACTGAACTTACAGATGTTAAGATATTTGCCTAAGTTCACACAATAGTTGTGGTAGAATTAGAATTTGTGCTTATTGCTTATATATTCAAACCTTCCTTATTTTCATCATATTATAGGCTTATGGATATTTGAGAAGGTCTATATTTTATTTTTAACTGATGAGTATTTATACGTAGATGCCAACACAGTAGAATTCTGAGATGTCAAACACTTGAGGTAAGTCTGTTTTCAATGAGTACATTTTATTTCCTTCCTTTCCATCCGCATTCAGATTCTTCAACAAGTTTGTCCTATACCTACACTAAACTATCTCCTCCAAGGGAAGCCCATAACATTCTCTAGGTTACTCCATTTCCATCTACACTATATGGCATTTACCTTAATTCACACCTAATCATTTAATCTGGGAGCAAGGAACTCTACTTGATTTCTCTATCTATCCTTCTATAAAGACAAATAGATACATGGATAGCAATAGCTATAGATAGATAAACTAAAGGTCACTTATTAAACTCTGCTTCAGGATCAATAAGCCCAGCTTTCCTATTCCTATAGACTTTAAATAATTTTTTGTTACTATTCTCCAGAAAGAAAAAAAATAAACAAAATGAAATAAAAGACTAATACTATTTAAAATAATACTTAAAGATTTAGAAACAACAGATTCTAGATGAAGATCTTACATTCTTTCTTTCTTCTTTCTCTTTCTTTCTTTCTTTCCTTCCTTCCTTCCTTCTTTCTTTCTTTCTTCCTTCCTTCCTTTCTTTCTTTTCTTTCTTTCTTTTCTTTCTTTCTTTCTTTCTTTCTTTCTTTCTTTCTCTTTCTTTTTCTTTCTTTCTTTCTTTCTTTCTTTCTTTCTTTCTTTCTTTCTTTCTTTCTTTCTTTCTTTCTTTCTTTCTTTCTTTCCTTCCTTCCTTCCTTCCTTCCTTCCTTCCTTCCTTCCGTCTTTCTTTCTTTTCTTTCCTTTCTTTCTTTCTTTCTTTCTTTCTTTTTTTTTTTTTTTTTTTTTTCCCCAGAATCTTACTCTGCTGTCAGGCTGGAGTGCAGCGGCACGATCTTGGCTCACTGCAACCTCCGCCTCCCGGGTTCAAGCAATTCCCCTGCCTCAGCCTCCCGAGTAGCTGGGACTACAAGTGTGCACCACCACACCCTGCTAACTTTTCATATTTTAGTATAGATGGGGTTTCACCATGTTGGCCAGGATGGTCTCAATCTCCTGGCCGCGTGATCCATCTGCCTCAGCCTCCCAAAGTGCTGGGAATATACGGGTGAGCCACCGCACCCGTTCTAGATAAAGATTTTAATGTGCGTTTCTGGGTAAAGAAAAAATAATCGCTTTGCCTTTTATTTTGAGGGGGATGTGTCTTTGTGTCTTTCTGCCATGCATTAACACTTTTTTTCATAATATTATTATTTTCATTTGGAAAGTGAGGACTGAGTCTTCTTCTTCTGCTATAGTAATTTACATGTCCAAAGCTGAGTACTACTTTATAAACTGAGATTGAGTTCTTGCAGCACAATATTTAATAGCAAAAGCCAGGCCAGAAGGCATCTTGCATGGGCCAATCTGAATTACATACAGAATCAGTGAAGTGTAGAATTCCATACTTGCTACCTATCTGATGTTATCCAAAGTTCATTATCGAATCATTTGGTTTTATGAAAACTGATAGAAATCCAGGTTGCTTTTTTCTTTTTTTTTTTTTTTTTCAGAGATAAAGGAGAATTTATTGGAAGGGAAGAAATGCACCCAGTTTCACGAATAAGAAATAGACTTAAATGACCAGGGACCTCCCTTCTTCACCACTCAGATCTACTTCCTACAAATCTATGAGCAATGAGAGTTGATTGACAGTAATCATATATTAATGCTATCTAATTTTAATTGAGGGTTTACTCTCTGCCAAAAACTATAGGACGTCTTTTACATGTGGTAACTCATGCAAGTCTCATGACAACCCTGTGAGATAGGTCTTGCTTTCTTATTATTTCATTTTACAAATGAAGAAAAAGAGACCGAGGTGTTCAGTAACCTCTCTGGTTACCCCAAACTCGTAAGTGGAGGCACTGATACAACCACGGGGAGCCTGGCTCCACAGCCCCAAATCTTCAACTCTAAATTCTAGTGTCTCTCTCAGATTCAGGTTGAAAAGTCTAGAAAAAGTCCCTGATTGTCCCTTTTGACTTACTTGCTCATTATTAGACCATTAATCCACATACAGAGACCCAGCATCAAATAAGAATATGAAAGCCTCAATTAGAAACCTGTGGAAGCATTTCACAGAAGAAATGGCTCAGCCTGCTGGAGGCCACGAGGCTTCCCTCGTTCTTGTGGAGTGGCTGTGAGGCAGCTGCTTAAATGCTTTAATGATGGGAAAATCAGTACTTCCAGGGCCAAGAATTTCTCTGTGTTTTGTATCAGATAGAAGATGCTGTTTTGTTAACTGAACCACATATCAAACCTAGAATCCTTTGCTTTCTTAAAATCTTTGAAATGGCAAATCAAACTCGAAGAGCAGCGGGATGGAGGGTTTTGGAGAGCCCTTCTGCTGCATCTATTGCCAGAGGATCTGAAAATGAAAAGACCTACAGTGTAGTAATTCCAAGAATTTGAATGCCAAAAAGTTTTGTTGGTGAGAACTTTGTTTTCCCATTCTTTTCTAAATAAAGGCTCAAGGTGATGTAACTGAGCTACTTGGTTTAAACAAAGAAGAAGAAAATAGAATTGATTTGATCCATCATAAAATTGAGTGGCATAAAAGATACAATTTCATATAATTTGAATGTTACTTAATTTTCACCACTATCCTAATTCATTCATGGATTAAATTGTGAGGGTTCAAAGACACAATATGTTTCAAAAGGGTGAAAGAGAAGTAAATGAAAAGCATTATTATAATTCTTAATTCTTCTCCACTTTTGGAGAAAATTTATATAGTAATATCTATGTAGCTAATTTATACAACTAATGTTTTATAATAAATATATTTTATAAAAGTATATTTTATTTTATAATTTAAATATATTATGAAATATTACTTATATAAATATATAATACAAAATTGTATAATAACAATAGCTGTGTAAGGTGTCATTCTCTATGTTTTACATTATTAATCATTAATCCAAAACCTATCTGTGAAATAGTATTATCATTTTTCTTAATTCATATATGAAAGAATAGAGGTGCAGAGAGGGAAAAGTACAGGCAGAAACATAAATACTTGGGATTCCCAAATTCAAACTTTTAATTTCTCTCAGATTTTGGCTCTGACATCCATAATTTTCTAACTTTTAAAAATTCTCTTCTTCTCTGTCAAAATTGTACCTTTCACTTATAAGTAACAGCCAGCTAATCCACTTGCTAAAGTGTTCAGCAAGTTCTAGTGGATTTGTGTGATGCCTTCCTCAGAATATATTGCCAAATAAGAATGTCTTTTTAATTGAGCATTAATTATGCACCAGGCAGTATGCTATGTGCCTTATATACACCATCTCTTTTGATCGTCGCAAAATACTATGAGGTTAATAGATACTTTTTCCATTTCTATTTGAAGAACCCAGAGATAAGAAAGCAGAGGTATTTGACTAAGGTAGGTCACCCAACTTGTGAGGATAGAGTCAGCAACCAGACAGGAATCCCTCATCTTTCTACTACCAACTTCATTTCTTCTCATATATTTCCCATCCCTTACATAACAATATTTTTCCTACTCCTAAAGCTGCTGCTTCATAATGCTCTAGATCTCATCTTCTCTTACCACCTCAAGAATTTGCTGACAAAGTATTCCGTCTCCTGCATCAACAATTTCTCCTACATTGGATACTTTCCCTTAACATACCATCATTCCCCGTGGTCCTTTACATTTTAAAAATAGTTCTCCTTTGACCTGATGCCATCTCTAGCTCCATTTCTCTTTTCCTCTATAAGAGTAGAAGTGTATGAAAGATTTGATAAAGACTGTATGCACTTCATTGTCCCCATTCTTTCTTCATCCTTCACTTAAACTTTAAAAGGTTGAGGATCTGCTATTGTTGAAGCCACTATTCATTTTTGTATATTTGTCTTATTTGGTATATCAACTAATTTGTAATGTAACCTCCATCATAAACCAAGTTGCCATGTGTGCATGGGACAGATATTAGCCTTGATTGTTTATTCCATCCTTCTGTTAATACTACATTTTGATTAAAATAATTTTACAGAAATTCTGGATATCTGGTAGATTATCAGTATTTCTTTCTCTTCATCTGCTTTTTTGATTGTTTCTTTCTCTTTTCCTTCTTTTTTCTCTGTCTCCTCCTTTTCCTCCTTATGTCCTTCTATTTTACTTCTATCTTGTCAAATTTTAACTTTATGTTTCAACGTTAATTTTAGAATGAGTTTTTAAAATGTGGTGAATCTCTATTAGAATTTTGTGGAATTGAATAAAATAGAGATTATTATGAGGAACATTGCCGTCTTTGTGATTATGCTGTTGCAAAATGATACCTATTGTCTGAATAGTGTGTTTTCTTGTTCTTGATCAATCATATTACAAGATACGTTTTACTGTTCCAAATAAATTTTGTTTATGGAATTTTTTTTCACTGATTTGTGTTCTTTTCATTATATTCATTCTTTACTTTATTTCTGTGTTATTTTGTCTAACTGTATCATTTGAACAATAACCTCATTAATTTTCAGTTATACTTTTCATAAAGTATACACATAACATTACGTTTCTGTTTCAATATTTTACTATCTGTACATTATAAAATTTGATATGTAATGTTTTCACTTAAACTCAGTTCTAAATATTTTCTAATACCCATCATAATACTTAACTAATAACTTATTTAAAAACACATGCTATACATTTTTAAAAATAGATGATGTTCCTAATTATCAATATTTTATTGTTAATGTCTAATGTTATTGCATTTTTGGAGATTATATTCATTGAAATACACGTTTTTGCATCAAAATCCCTGCTCAGGTAAGTTACTTTTCTCTGTGGGAAAGAAACAGAATAAAGAGATGCCATGGATGTTACAAAAATGGTTGATTATTTGAATGAACAGGGAAGAAATGATTTGAAATGGGGAAGAAGCATTTCCCCAACACTGGAGACTGCCAGGTTATGGAAATGGACAATTCTGCAACTGCATATCAAATCTTTACTGTTTTCATTGCTTTTGATTTCTTCAGAGAGGCAGAAATGTGTGAGGGCAAACAGAAATAAAGCAGGCAAAGTATCCTTGTTCCAACTTTAAAAATTCTCAGTGTGTGGACATGAAGGCATATGTGTGAGGAATATGAATTTGATTTTCTCTTAATGAGCATTGCTTTTTCTCCCCACTGCCTTTCTTCTAGAATGCTACGCTGTCACCTGCAGGAAAGCCTGAGCAGATAAAGATGGCTTCCACACCTGGAGGAAATGGGAATTTCCAGCCCGACAGGAAGAAAATGATTCAAGTGGGTGAAACTGTGAATTTCTTGGAAGAGAGACTTTGTCTTTATTGTTTGTAAATCAGCTTATTATTGGGAACATAACATACCAGTCAGCCCAAAAATGTGCTGTTTTTTCTTAATAAACTACCGATGCAAAAGTGGTAAAAACAGGGGCTTCTTTATATTCAGGTAAGTCTAGGTGGATCCCCTGTTTTTAGAGGCACCTTTGCACTCCTGTCTACTTCACCCACAAAATGGAACTTTGACTTAAATTGAACGGGGCTGTGCATATGAATAACTCTATCCGGTGTAATTGGATGCACTAGAGCGTGCATTCTAAAATTAGAATGCTGGGGTAGAGATCTTGCTTCAACCTAATAATGCCTGAATGAATTTGGCCAACGGAAGTAACTTTCTATGCCTGAATTTACTATCTTTAAAATGGGAATGATAATAATAGTGGAAAACCTACACAATTGTTGTGAAATTAAAATGAGTCTATTAAAAAAACACAAAGTGCCTGCTACGTAGTGCTCAAGTATTACTAATATTATTATTACTACTATCTTTATTTATAATCTCCCTGGTATAAAGGACTCATTACTCAAAATAGAATATATATTCTATTTTGCTTATTCTCTGGCAAAAATAATATCTATGTTCTATAAGCAAGGTTATAATATGAGCACAGGGTAGAATAAAATGTACAAAGTATTTTTTAGATAGGTTCACTATTCTGCCATCAGTCATTTTTGCCCAAAAGAAGCAGAAGATAAGCTCATAGTTATTTTTTTCCCCAGAAAGACTCAGTTTTGTTTAAATTAATTAATTAATTTCCATAAGTTATTGGGGTACAGGTGGTATTTGGTTACATGAGTAAGTTCTTTAGTGGTGATTTGTGAGATTTTCGTGCACTCATCACCCGAGCAGTATACACTGCACCATATTTGTAGTGTTTTATCCCTAGACCCCCTCCCTCTCTTCCCCACAAGTCCCCAAAGTCCATTGTATTATTCTTACGCCTTTGCGTCCTCATAGCTTAGCTCTCACATATCAGTGAGAACATACGATGTTTGGTTTTCCATTCCTGAGTTACTTACAATAACAAGGACTCGGTGCTTCTTAGGCATTTTTGGCATCTCGGATAATAGATTTTATCACTGAAGCCAACGGTCCTTTGGAATCACAATTACTTGAATGTATAGATTGCTGAACAAATCTACTAAGACTCCTAATTTGTATCTCACAGAATTTGAAAGCTATAAGTGACCATATTATTCCCATTGCATATGAAGAAATTGATGCACAGGAAATAAACATTTGAAAATGTAGGTTTAACTATGTTTTTCTTCGGAATAAAATCACTCAATACATTTACCTAGCACAGAACACTCTTTAGCACGATTTACATGACCCTAAATAGTTTGATCTTGGAGTATTCTATGACTCATGTTTTCATGTTCCCTACTTTTTAGTTTATTCAAATCACTTTTCTTCTGATCCTGCTAAAACATTTTTCCCATTGCTAAGAATTCATCACCTTTTCTCCCCTGCTTCTGCTACTCCTTCTCCTAGGTCAATTTTACTAATTCTTCAGATCTCAGCTTAAATATCTCATTGTTGGAGAAGCTTTCCTTGATCTCCTAGATTAAATTGAATCCCTGTTGATATATGCTCCACTAGCTGTCATAAATACTTTTATCAGCATTATTGTCCTTGTGACTATACATGCTGCGTAAGATTATGTGATTTTCACTCTTCTCACTTTTTATTTTAGATATTATGTTATTTTCTTCCTAGAATTCCCATTTCATTTTACTAGGATTTCTATTTCTTTACTAACATTTCCAATCTTTTCATTCACGATAAGAATAATTTCCTTTCCTTGAACACAGTTATAATCACTTTTATAAAGTGCTTATGTTAAAATTTTCACTTTTGGGTCATGATGGGGCTGTTCTCTATTGTTCTGTTTCCTTTCCTTAAAAATGAGTCTTATTTTCTTGTTTCTTTATATGTGAATTAATTTTTGATTATTTCTGGGACATTGTGGATGATGTTATAGATATTATTCTATATAAATGTTATAGATTCTATATATGTTCTATATTGATGTTATAGATGTTATTCTATAACATCTATAGAATCTACTACCTATTAAATTCTATTTAATACCTTTTTTTTTTTGGTTCCTTTGTGTTAGCAGGCACTTGACTGGACTCAAGTATAAAATCCATCTTCCCTTTGGTGGGCAACAGTTTAAATTTTGCTGCTGTTGTTTGTTTGTTTTGTTGGCTTTACCTGGAGTGCTTGGAATTTAGGCTATGCATGCATGGTTCACAATTAGCCAGAGATCTGAAAAGAATTTGTTCACATGTTCCGAGCTTCTCGACTGTTTTCTAGGATTTTCTTTCTCACTTTCTACCGGTTGCATTTGCCCTCAACTCTGCTGTCTGGTTTTTCAAGTCAGTTAAGAATGTGGGTTTTCTACCAGCGTTTTAGCCTTTGCACATCGTGGAGACCAGAGCTTGTTCTCAGGTACAAGTCATAAATTAGGAAATTCACTCAGGGCTGTTGCCTCCTTCCAGGAGTTGATTTTCCTTCACTATCTGCTGCATCTTTTTAGTCTCCAGACCTTAGTTGGCTGTTTTACAACAATTTTTCCAGGGTTGAGTTGCCATTTTCATGAGGACTGGGCCAACTAGGAACTCCCCAGCCATACCAGAAGCAAGGAAATATCAAATTTCACACTGTCATGGAGCAAATAAAAACATGCATTATATTTCAATATAACATTTAATATATTTACAATACTGATTCAGTAACTGAGTTTATGACATTCCATACCACACACTCCACCCCTATAAATATAATTACAACTAATATTATTGGGTGATAATTCTGTGTTAGCCTTACAAAAATACTGTTTTATTGAATCTTTGCAATTTCATTGAATCAACTCTATTAGGCAAATACTATTCCTGTAGTATAAATGAGAGAACTAAATCCTAGCAAAGTCGAGTCATGTACCCAAGCTCAAATATCTGGCAAATGGCAGGGCCCACATGTAGACAAGGATTTCAACTCCAAAGTCTTACATGTTATAATAGCCGGGAGACGTTATATGGAGACATTTGAGGGCCTATTGTGATGTGGAAGCACATTGCTTGTCCTGCTTCTTCTCCTGTACCTGAATCTATATTTATATTTTAGACATTGCTTATATTTCAGATACTACTTATGTTTTAGACACTGTATTTTAAACATTGTTTGAGTAAGAACTTCCTGCATTTAGTCCTGTCACCTAAAATCTGGTCCAGATTGGTGAATATGTTTCCACCCAGTTCCCAGAACCTCCCAATTAGCCCTCTCCTATTCTTTCCAGTGGACCCTCCTCCTCCTGACTATGTCAGTATCAGTTTGTTTCATGCGCATCCGTGTGAAGAGACCACCAAACAGGCTTTGTGTGAGCAACATATCTGTTTATTTCACCTGGGTGCAGCGGGCTGAGTCCGAAAAGAGAGTCAGTGAAGGAAGATAAGGGTGGGGCCGTTTTATAGGATTTGGGTAGGTAAAGGAAAATTACAGTCAAAGGGGGTTTGTTCTCTGGCAGGCAGGAGTGGGGGTCTCAAGGTGCTCAGTGGGGGTGTTTTTGAGCCAGGATGAGCCACGAAAAGGACTTTCACAAGGTAATGTCATCACTTAAGGCAAAGACTGGCCATTTACACTTCTTTTGTGGTGGAATGTCATCAGTTAAGGTGGGGCAGGGCATATTCACTTCTTTTGTGATTCTTCAGTTACTTCAGGCCATCTGGGCGTATAGGTGCAAGTCACAGGGGATGTGATGGCTTGGCTTGGGCTCAGAGGCCTGACATTCCTGCCTTCTATATATTAACGAGAAAAATAAAACAAAATAGTGTTGAAGTGTTGGGGCGGTGAAAATTTTTCGGGGATGGTATGGAGAGATAATGGGCGATGTTTCTCAGGGCTGCTTCGAGCAGGATTAGGGGCGGCGTGGGAACCTAGAGTGGGAGAGATTAAGCTGAAGGGAGGTCTTGTGGTAAGGGGTGATATTGTGGGGATGTTAGAAGAAACATTTGTCGTATAGAACGATTGGTGATGGCCTGGATATGGTTTTGGATGAATTGAGAAACTAAATGGAATAAGAGAAGGAGAAAAACAGGTATAAAAGGTCTAAGAATTGGTACTACCCAGCACATCTGATTAGAGAGTGCCTAAGGAGATTCGGCATAGTCCTGCCAACAAAGATTATTTATTTACTTCAAGAGTTAAGAGTGGCAGTTTGGGGATAGCATGAGGAGATATCAGCTGTGATGGCTTGGAGAAACAGTGTAAACCGGCAGTGGCAACAAGAGCAGGGCATGTATGAGTAGTTGAGAACGGTGAATAGGAGTATGACTAGACAGAAGATAGTAGGGATGACAAGTTTTTTTGGGGCACAGTCTAAGTTGGTCTGGTGTCTGGAATGAGACTGGGGCCTAATAAAAAGAAGCGTCTATACAGGAGCTCAAATGGGCAGTACTTTGTAGCATTCTGAGGACAGGTCTGACTTCTGAGAAGGGAAAGTGGTAAAAGTATTGTCCAGTCCTTTTTAAGTTGGTGGCTGAGCTTGGCAAGGTGTGTTTTTAAAAGACCTTTAGTCCGTTCTACTTTTCTTGAAGACGTAGGACCATAAAGGATATAAAGGTTTCACTGAATACTAAGAGCCTGAAAAACTGCTTGGCTGATTTGACTAATAAAGGCTGGTCTGTTTTCAGACTGTATAGAGGTGGGAAAGCTAAACTGAGGAATTATGTCTGACAGAAGGGAAGAAATGACTGCGGTGGCCTTCTCAGACCCTGTAGGAAAGGCCTCTACTTATCTAGTGAAAGTGTCTACTTAGACTAAGAGGTATTTTAGTTTCCTGACTCGGGGCATGTTGAGTAAACCTAATTTGCCAGTCCTGGGTGGGGGCAAATCCTCGAGCTTGATGTGTAGGGAAGGAAGGGGGCCTGAATAATCCCTGAGGAGTAGCAGAATAGCAGATGGAACACTGAGAAGTTATTTCCTTGAGGATAGATTTCCACGGTGGAAAGGAAATGAGAGGTTCTGAGAGGTGGGCTAGTGGCTTGTGCTATAGCATAGCCTGCCTTTGCTGGTGTGTGGTGATTAGGCCTGGTGGAACTGCCGTCAATAAATCAAGCGTGATCAGGTGAGGAAGACGAAAGAAGGAAATATGGGGAAATGGGGTGAATATCAGGTGGATCAGAGAAATACGGTCATGGGGGTCAGGTGTGGTATCAGGAATAATGTGGGAGGCCAGATTGAAGTCCGGGCCAGGAACAATGGTAATTGTGGGACTTAACAAAGAGTGAGTACAGCTGAAGGAGCCGGGGAGCAGAAAGTATATGCGTCAGGTATGAGGAAGAAAATAGATTTTGGAAGTTATGAGAAATGTAGAGAGTGAGTTGAGCATAGTTTGTGATTTTTAGGGCCTCTAACAGTATTAAAGCAGCGGCAGCCACTGCACGCAGACATGAGGGCTAGGCTAAAACAGTAAGGTCAAGTTGTTTGGACAGAAAGGCTACACGGTGTGGTCCTGGCTCTTGTGTAAGAATTCTGACCACACTAACCATGCCTAGGAAGGAAAGGAGTTGTTCTTTTGTAAGGGATTGAGGTTTGGGAGATTAATCGGACACGATCAGCAGGGAGAGCACGTGTGTTTTTATGAGAATTATGCCGAGATAGGTAACAGATGAGGATGAAATTTGGGCTTGACTGAAGTAATGGGGGCTGTCTGTGAAGCCTTGCGGCAGTACAACCCAGGTAATTTGCTGAGCCTAATGGGTGTCAGGGTCAGTCTAAGTGAAGCTAAAGAGAGGCTGGGATGAAGGGTGCAAAGGAATAGTAAAGAAAGCATGTTTGAGATCCAGAACAGAATAATGGGTAGTAGAGGGAGGTATTGAGGATAGGAGAGTATATGGGTTTGGCACCACGGGGTGGATAGGCAGAACAATTTGGTTGATAAGGTGCAGATTCTGAACTAACTTGCAAGCCTTGTCTGGTTTTAGGACAGGTAAAATGGGGGAATGGTAAGGAGAGTTTATAGGTTTTAGAAGCCCATGCTGTAGCAGGCGAGTGATAACAGGCTTTAATCCTTTTAAAGTGTGCTGTGGGATGGGATATTGGCGTTGAGCGGGGTGAGGGTGATTAGGTTTTAATGGGATGGTAATGGGCATGTGATCAGTTGCCAGGGAAGGAGTAGAGATGTCCTATACTTGTGGGTTAAGGTCGGGGGATACGAGAGGAAGACGCGAAGGAGGCTTTGGGTTGGGGAGAAGGGCGGCAATGAGATGCGGCTGTGGTCCAGGAATAGTCAGGGAAGCAGATAATTTGGTTAAAATATCTCAGCCTAATAAGGGAACTGGGCAGGTGGGGATAAGTAAAAAAGAGTGCATAAGAGTGTTGTCCAAGTTGGCACCAGAGTGGGGGAGTTTTCAGGGGTTTAGAAGCCTGGCCGTCAATATCTACAACAGTTATGGAGGCAAGGGAAACAGGCCCTTGAAAAGAAGGTAATGCAGAGTGAGTAGCCTCCATATTGATTAAGAAGGGGACGGGCTTACCTTCCACTGTGAGAGTTACCGGAAGCTCAGCATCTGTGATGGTTTAGGGGCTTCCGAGGCAATCAGGCAGCGTCAGTCTTTAGCTGCTAAGCCAAGAAGGAGTCAGTCAGAGAGCCTTGGGCCAGAGTTCCAGGGGCTCTGGGAGTGGCTGCCAGGTGAGTTGAACAGTTCGATTTCTAGTGGGGTTCCACACAGATGGGACACGGCTTAGGAGGAATCCCGGGCTGCGGGCATTCCTTGGCTTGGTGGCCAGATTTTTGGCACTTGTAGCAAGCTCCTGGGGGAGGAGGTTCTGGAGGAACGCCTGGCCACTGCGGTTCAGGCATTTGGAAGTTCTTGTGTGCTGGAGATGTGGCTGGGGTTTGTCTCACAGTGGAGGCAAGGAATTGCAACTTTTTTTTTATTATTATACACCTTGAAGGTGAGGTTAATTAAGTCCTGTTGTGGGGTTTGAGAGCCAGATTCCAATTTTTGGAGTTTTATTTAATGTCGGGAGCAGATTGGGTAATAAAATGTATATTAAGAATAAGATGGCCTTTTGACTTTTAGGGTCTAGGGCTGTAAAGCGTCTCAGGGTTGCTGCCTAATGAGCCATGAACTGAGCCGGGTTTTTATATTTGATGAAAAAGAACCTATACGCTTCTGATTTGGGATAAAGAAAAAGGAGCATTAACCTTGACTATGCCTTTATCTCTAGCCACCTTTTTAAGAGTAAATTGCTGGGCAGGTGGGGGAGGGCTAGTCACGGAACGAAGCTGTAAGCCGGACCAGGTGTAAGGAGGGGAGGTGATAAAAGGACTACAGGGTGGAGGAGCAGAAGCTGGGGAAGAATTGGGACTTAGCTCGGCCTGGCGAGGAGGGGAGAGGTCAGATGGGTCTGTAGAAAAGAAAGATTAGAAAGACTCAGTGACGCTTGGGGTTGGGACTGAGGGGACAGGCGGGAGGGAAAGAAGGAGGATCTGGGAGGAATTGCATTGGGAACAGAGACTTGGGAGGGAAAGAAGTGTGAAAAATGCCTGGACGTAAGGCACCTCAGACCATTTGCCCATTTTTCGACAAAAATTATTTAGGTCTTGTAGGATGGAGAAATCCAAAGTGCCGTTTTCTGGCCATTTAGAGCCATTGTCAAGTTTGTATTGGGGCCAAGTGGTGTTGCAGAAGAAAATAAGGCATTTAGGTTTTAGGTCAGGTGTGAGTTGAAGAGGTTTTAAGTTCTTGAGAACACAGGCTAAAGGAGAAGAAGGAGGAATGGAGGGTGGAAGGTTGCCCATAGTGAAAGAAGCAAACCTAGAGAAAAGAGAGCATAGAGACACAGAGGGAAGGGGTTCGGGGGTTCTTACCCTCCAGAAAAGCGGGAAGAGGGGTTGGGGCACAGAAATAAGGGATTGGGGCACAGAGATAAGAGGTTGGGGTGTGGAAATAAGGGATTGGGGCACAGAGATAAGAGGTCGGGGTGTGGAAATAAGGGATTGGGGTACAGAGATAAGAGGTTGGGGTGCAGAAATAAGGGATTGGGGTGCAGAGATAAGAGGTTGGGGCACAGAAGGAATTGGGGCACAGAGACAAGAGGTTGGGGTGTGGAAATAAGGGATTGGGATGCAGAGATAAGAGGTTGGGGCACAGAAATAAGTGATTGGGGTGCAGAGTTAAGAGATTGGGGCATGGAAATAACGGATTGGGGGTTCTTGCCCCCTAGAAAAGTGGGACTTGCCACTAAGGGTGAAGGAGAAGGGGTTGAGGGGTACTTGCCCCTCCCCCAGAAAAGCAGAGAAGGGGTAGAGACAAGGAGAGAAGGGGTTGGGGTACTTGCCCCTTCCCCAGAAAAGCGGGACTTGCCACTAAGGGTGAACGACCAAGGTAGGCATCCTTGCGTGGTCTGACACCTTTGATATGTGGGTGAATAACCAGAGAGGTGTCCCTGCAATGATTAAACACCAAGGGAAGGCTGCCTTCCCAGTCCATGACCGGCGCCAAAGTTTTGGGTCCACGGATAAAACGTGTCTCCTTTGTCTCTACCAGAAAATGAAAGGAATTGAAATTAAGAGAAGGGAGAGATTGAAGTGTGGTGCCAAGATTGAAAGGAGAAAGAGGTTGAGGGATAGTGAGGGAGGTTGGAGAAGAGAGTAAAAAGAGGCCGCTTACCGGATTTGAATGGTGAGATGTTTCTTGGGCTGGTCGGTCTGAGGACCTGAGGTCGTAGGTGGATCTTTCTCATGGAGCAGAGAGCAGGAGGATGGGGGATCGATCTCCAAAGGGAGGTCCCCCGATCCGAGTCACGGCACCAAATTTCATGCGCGTCCGTGTGAAAAGACCACCAAACAGGCTTTGTGTGAGCAACATGTCTGTTTATTTCACCTGGGTGCAGGCAGGCTGAGTCCGAAAAGAGAGTCAGTGAAGGGAGATAAGGGTGGGGCCGTTTTATAGGATTTGGGTAGGTAAAGGAAAATTACAGTCAAAGGGAGTTTGTCCTCTGGCGGGCAGGAGTGGGGGTCGCAAGGTGCTCAGTGGGGGTGTTTTTGAGCCAGGATGAGCCACGAAAAGGACTTTCACAAGGTAATGTCATCACTTAAGGCAAAGACCGGCCATTTACAGTTCTTTTGTGGTGGAATGTCATCAGTTAAGGTGGGGCAGGGCATATTCACTTCTTTTGTGATTCTTCAGTTACTTCAGGCCATCTGGGCATATAGGTGCAAGTCACAGGGGATGTGATGGCTTGGCTTGGGCTCAGAGGCCTGACAGTTTGTATTGCTGCCCAATCCTAATAAGTATTTGTTAGGTTGGTGCAAACATAATTGCGGTTTTTGCCATTACTTTCAATGGCAAAGTTGGTGACTAGCCAAAAAATTATGGTATACAAAAATGTCTATTTGCTTTTAATCTACTTTTCTTTTTTTAAAAAAAGTTTATTATTTGCTATCCCTAAGTAAATCAATTGAAATTTTTGCTCTGGCTGTATGTATCTATTTCAGCATCTCAGGTATTTTATTCAGCTAATCAAAATTAACATGATTTTATTTTTATTACGATAGGTATGTAAACACCATTAAAGTAGTAATGATAATAAAAATGAATAACAAATATAGTAGCTAGAGAACTGATAAATAGCATAACTATAGAACATAATTTTTCTCAGTTTTGACATTTGATCTTTGTATCTTCCACTTATCTCATTAGAATTATCTTGAAATACATAGAAAAATTGAAAAAAGTTTGGGAAGTTGGTTTTATTATCATTAAGCTGTCAAACATTACAATATTTATAGTGGGATGGGACATTAGTTTATAAAAAGTCATAGTGCATTCTAAAAGTTTTAATTGCTTTACTTTCTCTAAAGTTAAATTTTACTAAAGATTAGTTTTATGTGATTAATTTAGAAACCTGTGGCTTTAAGGTATTCACAATTAAAGTATCTGAAGCTGATAAATGCTTAACCCATAAACATAATTTTTTTAAAAATAGTGTTTTTCTACTCTGGGAAAAAAAAAAACATGGTGTTTTTCCTTCTTTATTCTATTCTGGAAATACGTATTTTCATTCTGTGGCGTCACACCCAGGGTGGAGAAAAGATTGCCCCTAAGTTTCTGTTTTTATTGTATGTCCCTCATAAATCAGTATTTATCTGTTCCACTATCTGCATACAATGGCTAAAAAAAATTCAGCCTTCCTTTTTTGGTTTCTGCCACCATTCCTCTTCAATCTTAGATAATAAAAAATCAACTTGACCCTGAAATTGTCTGTGGTATAGTAGCATGTGGTATTGTAGCTATACTACATGAGATTCAGAGGCTGAATACTAGGCATGTGTCTCTGTTGGATGGAGTAAGTTTGACTTCCCCAACAAAAATAATAATAATTTAATCATCAATCAAGCCCCATTGCTATAAGGACCCGAAATGTCCTGGTAGGCTTTGTTGAGGGCTTGCTTTCTAAGTTACAATCATGGTATTTTCTTTTTGAGACTATGACATGGGTTGCCATTTTTAATAAACCTGCAAAAAGCAAATCACTAAATTTTAGATTTTAAAAGAGCATAAGGAGCTCATCCAGTCTAACCACCTTTTCACTTATAACACAAGAGCACTTTTGACTTTCTGCTTTGTTTTATCCATTTCTGACAGGGTTTCAAAATGAAGCAAAGATGACTGACAGCATTAACAAAAACTTAATCTTTTTTGTTGAGAAGCAAGATAGAGCTAATGCCAGAAATATGATGTAAAGCTTGACTTTACTGCTGGCATGACTAGCCCGATGAAAGATGAAGCATTATGGTAGCATCTGCCAGTTGCAAATATTGGCAGTTAGAGGTCAGTGCCAGACATAGCAAAGATCTGAGATAGCAGAGAAAGTTAGGGAAATCTCACCATCTACCACTGAGGCTCTCATCTATAAATAATATTTGGCTTAATGTATGTCAAGTGCTGAGAACTCTGTTAGATCTAAGATTTAGAAAAGCAATGAAAAACTTTTGACATTAAGAAAACTACAGTCTCTGTATAAAGACAAGACAATTCCTTGTGAGATAATTAAGTACTTAAGTATGGGTATATACATGTTAATTGGAAGTCTTTATATGAGGAAGAGACAACTAAGAGGTTTATAAAAATAAGCAAAACACAAAGGCAGTAAGCATCTGAGAAAAATTTGGCATTTGGTCATCAAATTCCAGATATTTAGATAGTAGTTTTATTATTGTAATATAATCAAGGGATATTAAGAAAACACTGAATTGCTTTAATTCTTTTAATGGTTGCCCTAGGATTTATAGTGCACATCACCAAAAATAATGGTCTTTATTCAAACAATATACATCTCACATGTACTATAAACCAGTAGAATAGTATATTCCACATTTTTCCTTGGTATTTTTGTGCTATTGTCACTATATGTTTTACATGTTTATATGGTATAAATACACAATACATTGCTACTACTTTTGCTTCAGATAGTTTTTTAAAAAAATGTAATTTCAATTAAAAATATATTTTACTTAATCTATTCCATTTCCTATGATCTTTATTTCTTGGTTTAGATCCAGTTTTTTGTCTGCTATCATATATTTCTTCCTAAAGAACTTTATTTATCATTTCTTGTAGTGCAGATTCATGGCAATTAGCTTCCTCCATTTCATTTATATGAGACAATCTTGATTTATATTTTTACTAAGTACAGAATTATGGCTTGAGAGTTTACTTCTTTCAGCGCTTTAAAGATATCCCTTCATTGTTTTCTGTCTTACATGGTTTTTGACAAGAACTCTTTTATAAATCTTGTCTTGGATTTTCTATATGAAATATGTCTTCGTCCTATGGTTGTTTTTAATATTGTCTTTGTTTTTTAGTAGTTCAAATGATAGGTGCAAACGAGCTTTTTTGTTCTGTTTTGTTTTTGATTTCTTTCTCTGCTTTGGTACTTACCTTGCTTGGTGTTCTCTTGGCTTCTTGGATCTGGGGTTTGGTGCCTGTCATTAATTTTGGAAGTGGTCTCTTTCTTTTCTTTTTCTTTTTTTTTTTTTTTTTTGATGGAGTCTTGCTCTGTCGCCCAGGCTGGAGTGCAGTGGTGGGATCTTGGCTCACTGTCAGCTCTGCCTCCCAGGTTTATGCCATTCTCCTGCCTCAGCCTCCCATCTACAGGCATCTATCACCATGCCTGGCTAATTTTTTTTTTTTTTGTATTTTTAGTAGAAGCGGGGTTTCACTTGTGTCTCAGTGCCAAGACTATAGTAATTTACAAGGTGTGTTCTCAGATAAATTATATATTCTCTCTGGGTATCAGTTCACCTATTTATAAAATAAATTTAGACTAGAGATCTCTGAAGTCCTGTCTAGATCGACAAGATTAATAGTTTTTTTTCATCAGTATATAAGTCAGGGAAGAAATAACTACAAGTAGACTGGCCAGTGGGTATCTAGTTCCTAATTCAGGATTCTTATTTTAAACATCCCCTTTTCCAAAAATTATCTCCCACTTTATCATAATACTTGAGATTTCTAGCATTCAATTTACTTGCTTTACTAGCTAAAATATGTTGGATTATGGGTAATAGTAAAACAAAAGATAGTAAGATGAAGTTAGTTATAATGATAATAATGATTAGAAGTAATATACAATATATTTCATGCATTTATGCACTTACGTACTTGGTATCTCTTAAAGTTTACGCTCTATGCATTAGAGCATTGAATCCTCAAAATAAATCTTATGAAATAGGCACTACAATTATTAGTTCCAATATACAGTAGAAAAAAACCAGGTTTTTCAACATGAAGTGACTAGAGATAAGTATTTTCTAATATCACGATATTATTAATTGTGGCTTTTAAAACCATACAATTAATGACAATTTTCCAAATAGAACATAGAAAAGGGAAGTGAAGAAATTGATTCAAAATAAGGTGTCTTTCAAGAAATTTTCCTGACCAGATAAAAAGAAAGACTTTGTATCAGTTTTCTGTCGATGTGTAAAAAGAATCCCTAAACCTAGTGGCTTAAAGCAGCAATTTTAATTTGCTCACAGTTCTGAGGGCTGGCACTTGGAACTCGGCTTAGATAGGATGGCTGCTTTCTGCTTCACGGAGTACTGACTAGGCTTATTCATATGTCTGGGACATCAGCTAGGAAGTCTGAGATATTTTAGGCAGCTGGACTTCTCTTTATACAAAATCTCTCATTCTCAAGAGAGTCAAGCTTGTTCACATGATGGTATCATTGCAGGAGCATGTTCCATGTCAGGCCTCTTGAGGTCTATGCTCAAAACTTGTTCATTTCTGCCATATTCGAGCAGTCAAAGCAGGACACACGGTCAGCCAATGTTCAAGCGGTGAAGGGGCAGACTTCTATCTTGATGGGAGGATGAGAGAAGCTGCATTGCAAAGGAATATGCATGCTAAAGCAAGAGCAATTCACGGTCATTTACTACTGTGTTCTCTGTGTCCACGAAAGACACACACTTCTCTCACGTGTCACATATGCTCATGCTCATCTCAGGACTAAAAAAATTCTTATCTATTTTTGTCATAAAGTCCAAAGTTCAAAGTTTATGACTGCATGGTCTGAATCAGGTATGGTTGAAAATGAAACTCTTCAGAGTGTCTCCTTGTGTGAGATCTGTGAACAATAATAATAACAAAAATTATTTGCACTGGGTGGGAGGGTCACTTCAGCCTGGCAGGTCAAGACTGCAGTCAGCTGTGATCATGCCACTGCACTCCAGCCTGGGTGACTGAGTGAGACCCTGTTTTGAAAAATAGTAAAAAAAAGTTATTTGCTTCACACACATTCAGCATACAATACAAGGAAACAATGATTACAGTAATCACTGTTATTCGTAAAAAAAAAAAAAAAAAAAAAAAAAAAAAGAAAAGGAAATAGTCACTAGACCACAGCAATTCTGGAATCCAGCAGGATACAAGTTACCAGGTTCTTCTGGCCTGGAGGCACCAGGTATTCCTTGATTAAGGTCTATTCTGCTCCCTTGGAGGGATCCTCTAATGTATTATTCTCAGAGGCTCTTGACTCTGCCTTTTGATTTCTTGGATATGCCTTCTGAGATGTCCTTTCCTTTGTATAAGAAAAGGTGTGCCTAGCAGTTTTTTGCTTGCTTATTTTTTATAGACAGTTGGAAGCCCAAGGCATGAGGATAGTTTGAAGCCAGGAATTTGAGATGAGCCTGTACAACAAATTGAGACCTGGTTTCTACAAAAAATTAAAAATAAAAAAAAAAAATACCTGGGCTGGTGGTGTGCCAATAATCTCAGCTACTAGGGAGGCTGAGGCAGGAGGATCACTTGAACTCAGGAGTTCAAGGATGCAGTGAGCTATGATTGCACCACTGCAATCCAGCCTGGAAGACAGAGCAAATGCTGTCTCTTAAAAATAAAATAAAATAAAAATAATATTAAAAAAAGGAAATTGGGACACAGAGGCCCTCTTTTATCTTTAATAGCCCCAATCTTTTTCAGTCTACATTGTTACAGGTCTTTTAAATACTTTGTGGGTTTCCTGTGCATCAAGCTTTTTATTTTCGTTTTAGGTGATGTAATAATTATGAGTTACAGTGTGACATATCTATAAGTGTATAATGATCAAATCAGTGTAATTAGCATGCTCACCTCAAACATTTATTATCATTTCTTTGTGTTACGAACATTCAAAATCCTGTCTTTTAATTTTTTAAAATATACAATAAATTATTCTTAACCATAGTTACCCTACAGTACTATAGAACACTAGAATGTATTGCTCCTATCTAGCTGTAATTTTCTATCCATTAGCCAACCACTCCCTATTCTTCCCTCCCCTCATACCTTTCCCAGCCTTTAATAATCATATTTCTACTCTATTTCTATGAGCTCTTTTTTTTTAGCTCCCACATATGCATGAAGATATGCAGTATTTATCTTTCTGTGGCTGGCTTATTTCACTTAACATAATGTCCTCCAGGCTCATCCATATCTTGTTTATCATATTATAATCCACATCATCAGTTAAAAACCACACAATTTTTGTTGAGATAGTCCTCTCTACTCAGACATCCCAAGGACCCTTATATCTCCAACTTCAGTTTAACCTTTAGCACAAAGCCATTTATTACTGTTAGAACTGTTTACTGGTTTGAAAGACTAAGTAAGAAACAGTTTTATTTTCTAACCCAGCAAGTTCTAGGCATTCTATATTTTTTTCAAAATTCCATTTGTGACCTGGAACAATTTCTTCTTTGTTCATTTCGACATTCTGCTTGCCAATATCCTTAGCCAAATCTACAACTTCATTAGGTACACATTCTATCTTCCAAATTTGTATGGTTTACAGCTTGACAATCATTTGTCTATTTCACAAGAAAAGTCACAATTTTTGTGGCCTGTTACAGTTTTCTCACCACTTTTCAAGTATCTGTTATAGTTTCCTTTCTGCTTTTCCAGCCTCCCCCTGGAAACAGGTTCCAAAACCAACGACACCTGTATTAGATGTTTGTTACGGAGGCATCTCATTTCTAGGTATGAATTGCTGTATTAGTTAATTTTTGCTACATAACAAACCACCAGCAAACTTGGTGGCTTGAAACAACAATCACTTTTTAGCTCACAATTCTGTTGGTTGGCCATTTGATCTGGGCTCAGCTGGGATTACTTATCTCTGGCCCACATTGTACACTTGGCCTTGCTCTTACGCATAGGACCTCAGAGAAGGTGATCGTGATGTCTGGAATAACTGGATCTCTCTAAATGGAAGCTAGGTTGGGCTTTTGCCTATGTTGGCAATATTCTGTTAGTCAAAGCAATTTACAGGGACATTCAGATTCAAGAGGTAGAGACTTCATCCATCGGTGGTGAAGTGTCAAAAATCTCATGACAAAGAAGAATGCATACAAGAATGGAAAAGTATTGTAGCTAAGTTCTGCAAGAGATTGACAGGAGATGAGTTTTAAGAGACTTAAAAAAAGCAGATAACTTTTTGTAAGTGTGGAAAAAATTGTGAATATTCTTACAGATTCAGCCAGAGGGCCAAGAGCCAATAAGAATTAAAAAGATTTAGGCAAGAGAGTACATAAATATTGGAGTAAATTTCCAGAGGTGATGGAAGAAAATGTGATAAACAGTATAGAACTGAATACTCTTCAGTGGACAGAAGAAAAAGACTACTGATCTTAGACAGAAGAGAAAAACCAAAGATGTGTGTCCGTGGAATGAAATTTGGATGGGGGTTGATAATTGAAATAATTCTCCCTTGGATATCATTATTTTCCAAATGAGAAAAATGACAATAAAATTTGCTGAGTTAGTAGAATAGTAACTTACAGGTTATTGGTAAAGATGTAGAATGAACTCTGGGAGCAATGAGAGAGTTCATTGACCAGGGCTGAATTAATGCATTTTTGGTGCATGTTTAAGGTGCTGTTGAGGCTGAAGACAAATAATTTGTAGTAGCAAGAAATGAAGAGCTGAGAAAGGAGAGTCATGCAGGGAAGAGCATGGCTACCTTTTTATTTCTGAAGGATGACAGAATACTGGCAACACTGTGAGAACTAAACCATGGGAAGACCAGATCAGAAGTAGGAACTGCTATGATGAGGCTGCATAACCAATTTCCCCCAAGCACAGAAGCTTAAAATAGCCACACTAATATATTCATGGATCCTGTTGGTCAGGAATACAGAAAGGGTACAACAGGGACAGCTTATTTCTGTTCCATGATGTCTGAGACCTCAAGACTTAAAAGCTGCAGGTGCTGTGGGTGAATTGACGGCAGGAGGCTGGGATTACATGAAAGCTTGTTTACCCATATGGCTAGTTCCTAGAATGGGAGGAATAGATGATGAGCACCACTAGCCAGATAACCTATGCGGGCCACTTCATATGGTTCAGCTTCCTTGCAGCATGGCTGCCTGAGGCTGGTTTGACCCCTACCGTGATAGCTCTGGGCTCCAGGCATGGTGTGAGTGTTTTAGCAAATAGGTGGAAGCTAAGTCACACTGTATGATTCAGCTTTGGAAGTTTCACAGAGTTAGAGCATTTTATTACTTACAGGCAAGTCACAAAACCACCTAGATTTAATGCAAGAAGAATAGTTTGCCCCTGTTGATGTGTGCACAGCAAGTTTTAGAAGACCGTATGGGTTGGGAGATATTCTTGAGGCCATATTTGGAAAACCCAGTCCATCATAGATAATTTGCAGACATCTGAGCAAACAGAGGGGAAGCTTGGAAAAAAGGTAGTGATAGCAGACAGAGAGAGACAGGCTTGGGTTTGTAATATTCTTGACCTACGTAACTGATGGAACTGATTGCATCTCCTGAATCTTCTTCCTTTCTGAGGATGTTTCAGGGATCAGGCATATGGTCAAAAATGCTATTCACTAAACCTATACTCTGTGTCTTCATAGTTTCACTTCTGTATTTAACCACATTTTTAGCATTTTTTTTTTCATTCACAGTGTAAAACACTGTAGAGGTCTATAAAGGAAAAGAAGTTATGGCCCTTTACTGCGGTTCCACAGAAGAATTAAAAAATATAGGGCTAAAGTACCTGAGAGAAAAAATGTTACATATAGGCTCGTTTTTAAAAAGGAAATGTAATTACAACCTTTTAGAATGGCATACATAAATCAGTACTAAGGAGAAGGAAAATTTGAATATTTGAAGAGATAACTGACACACTGGGTTGGGGAAATGCAAATTATTTGAGTGAAATGTAAAACTACCTGGAGTAAAGAAAAACTCAGCCTTTTCCTCAGGCATTTATCTTGTTTCATTTGGAGGTTTGTAAATGGAAGTTTTTAATCCTCTTTATACATCTGGATCACCTGGCATGCCTTTGTGTGTACCTTTTTTAAATGGGCTGATCGCATTTACTTAAAAATCTTTTCTGTTTCCATGGATCTTCCTGATGAAAGGTTACATATTGAATGGGCCTCATGTCTGGAGGACAAGAATCCTTAACTTCCCTTGGATGTTTTTATCATGTGAGGATAGGTCCATTGTGTACTGCAGTTTTGTCCTCTGAAATAAAAGAAAGAGCCAAAGTCCATTTGAACTTGAAAGACCTTCATAAAGATAACTGGGTGATAATGCAAAAACATTCATATCCTCATTTAGAAGACTTCCTAACTCAGGTGGAGCCAAAAGATTTTTTTCCCCAAGATGGGAATTAGGACCAGAGCTGAGATTTGGCAAACAAAGTGCCTGTCTTAAAACTAGGAGGGAATCTTTCCTCATAAATATTTACACAGAGATCTCAGGTGATTACAAATCTATAAATGTCATATACGCACGGCTGCCTTGGCTTTCATTTCTTAAAATAGTCAACTCTCCATACTAATATGATTTCAAAGGGAATTTTGCAAAAGAAATGAATAGAATAGCAAATTCAAAATTAGGATCTGGGGTAGCCATTTAATGTTCTGATATTTATGAAAATCATTTATTTGTTTGCTCAGTTTGTAAAGCTAATGCTTCTAGGAGTTTTGTATTTTAGCCATTTCGTTTTCTGAAACAAGATTTTTCCCCAAAACAAGCATTTTAATAAAGATTATTTTGCGCCTTAAAATTTGCTAATACAAGTCAGCTGTCGCCTATTTGAGCCTAAAAATTACCTTTCGGGATAAAATTCCTCACAAGATTATTTTCCTCATTCATCTTGAGATGAGTGTTCTAATTTTAACACCGAAAAAGTTACCTTTTTGCTTTTAATGATGAAAAGACATTTTAAAATATTGGTGATTTTTGAACAGCTGAAGGGTCAGTGGAAACTAAATTGTAGGAATATTGAAAGGAGATTTTAATTACTAATCATGTAACCTTGGGAAATTTACTTAATCTTCAGTTTTCTTGTGAAATTGAGATAATAATACTTCTTTATTCTAAGTTTCTTGCCAATGAAAATTGACGTACTTTTTAAAGATTATATTTTATTGCCTACCTTATGGTCTGGGGTAGGGCAGACGGATGGGATGTTGCGCCTGCATTCCAGGCTTACTCTGTTTTGGGGTTGTTTTTCTTTTTCTACGTTAAACAACTGATACTTGTGATGTCACACACATACAGAATCTATGTCACTTACCCTCTGAAATAAACACATTAAATTATTCTATGGTTCATCACTAGGGTTTCCACTGTTGCCTTCAAAGAAATAGAAAACACGATTCTTTCTTTAATATGGAGTTTTAGCCACAGATAAACTTAATGTCACGTGATAGTTGATTGTGTGTATATATATATACACACACGTATATACACACACGTATATACACACACGTATATACACACGTGTATATACACACGTATACACACGTATATATACACACGTATACACACGTATATATACACACGTATACACACGTATATATACACACGTATACACACGTATATATACCTACATATATACGTATATATACCTACATATATACGTATATATACCTACATATATACGTATATATACATACATATATACGTATATATACATACATATATACGTATATATACATACATATATACGTATATATACATACATATATACGTATATATACATATATACGTATATATACATACATATATACGTATATATACATATATACGTATATATACATACATATATACACGTATATACATACATATATACGTATATATGCGTATATACACACGTGTATGTATATGCATGTATACACACGTGTATGTATATGCATGTATACACACGTGTATGTATATGCATGTATACACACGTGTATGTATATGCATGTATACACACGTGTATGTATATGCATGTATACACACGTGTATGTATATGCATGTATACAGATATACACACAGAAGGTTTCTAGAGTAGATATGTTGTGTTATTTATGTTAACATATTAACATGCTCATTCTTCCAGGTCCAGAAAAAACTCATTTGTGATCCCTCCTCCTTGTACCCCTCTGGAATTTGCAATCTCTTATTCCTGCAAATCTAAAGTATGGCACTTATTGCATAGTATTTTACTTATTTGTCTGACTTCAAAGGTAGTTTTTTGGGTATCCCAGGATCCAAGAGAAGGAAGAGTATAAAAAAGAAGTAGTGGTCAGTCACAGTGGCTCATGCCTGTAATCCCAGCACTTTGGGAGGCCAAGGCGAGTGGATCATGAGGTCAAGAGATTGAGACTATCCTTGCCAATATGGTGAAGCCCCGTCTATACTAAAAATATAAAAACATCAGCTGGGTGTGGTGGTGCACGCCTGTTGTCTTAGCTACTCAGGAGGCTGAGGCAGGGGAGTCGCTTGAACCCGGGAGGTGGAGGTTGCAGTGAGCAGAGATCACGCCACTGCACTCCAGCCTGGGTGATAGAGCAAGACGCCATCTCAAAAAAAAAAAAAAAAAAAAAAAAGTAGTGACTTACTGAGTCAAACGGTGGTAAGAGGAGTTGTAAATGTGAGTTCGATGAGGTGTGAGAAATAGAAGCCTGAATGGAGTGGATTAAAAGAGAATTGGAGGTAAGGAATCTGGAGAGTGAGTCTAGGTACATATTTTTGGAGTTTTCTTATTAATTGAGGATAATTCTAAAGGAGTTACAAAGAGCCTGAAGCCTGAGAATTTGTTTCTGTTGCTAAGATGGAAGATGGTTACAATACAGTAGGAATGGAAGCATGAACCTTGGAGGGAAGCTGAGGGATTCCATTTATTGAAAAAGGAGGGTGAGCAGATTGTAGAAATAGAGACAGAAAGTAGGTCTAATGAAGAGATGACGAAATAGCATTTTCTGGTGCTTCTGTTTTCTTTGGAAAATAAAATGTAAGGCCAATATCTAAGAGTCAGGAGAAGGGATGTTAGAACTCAGAGGAGAGAGTACAAGGATAGACTTCTTTTTTTGGGAGGAAACATCAAATTGAGTGCTGGATGTATTAGGACTTCCAGGCAAGTCCAAAACATCCTTACTTGTGATCCTTGATTAGGAGTCATGTGCTTTTCCTTTCATTACCTTCAGCTGTACAGGCTTAGACTTGTGGCAGGATGATTGAATTTAACCAGGAGCAGGATTTCCTATTAAGGGGAAGAAAAGAGGGACAAGGAATTGAAAGTGGATAAAAGGGAATGGAATATTCCTTCCTCTATCCTTGATGATCTTTTCCCATCTCAAGGCCTGAAATATCACTCTTACTCTGGGGTCTTCCAAGTCCTATTATCATCCCTACTTAGTCTCTAAATTTCATATGCACATTCTCAACTTAGCAGTTGGATGTCTAATATGCATCTCAAACTTACAAAGTTCTAAACTAAAGTCTGTATCTTCCCTCCAAAATTTGCTTCCTGTCTTCCTGTTACATTTTCCCTCATCTCAGTAAATGACAACTACCTCCTCCCCTCCTCCTCTCCTCCTCCTCCTCCTTCACCTCCTTCTCCTTCTCCTCTTCTTCTTTGAGACAGGGTCTTACTCTGATGCCCCCAGGCTGGAGTGCAGTGATGTGAACACAGAGCTCACTGTAACCTCGACCTTCTGGGTGCAAGCAATCTTTCTGCCTCAGATTCCCAAGCAGCTGGGACCACAGGAGCACGCCACCACACCTGGCTAATTTTTTTTTCTTATCTTTTGTAGACACAGCGTCTCGCCACATTGCCCAGGCTGGTCTCAAACACCTGGACCTCCCAAAGTGCTGGAATTACATTTGTGAACCACCATACCCTGCCCTTCTTCTCACATAATATAAAATCTTGCAGTCATGTTTAAGTACAGTCTTGCCCCTGAACCTCACATCCTCTTTGTTTGCAAATATTGTGACCTCTTCCCTCAGAATGTGTCAGAACCAGGCCATGTCTCATCTCATTTAACTGCTACCCCTGGCCCAGACCACCACCATCTCTTATCTGGATTTGTTCTCTTTGTTTCTACCCTTACACCCTACACTGTAACACTAACCTGAAAGGTTGATTGGTCCTTCAACAACACAGATCAGCTCATATCATCACTGAGCTCAAAGAATGCCAATGATTCCTCATTCAGTCAGAAAAATAGCTAAGTTTTAGAAATAGGCCAATAGATCTTATATTTCTGGCTCCTTTCTCTCTGACCTTATAACCTACTAATCTACCCTTTTGGTCAATCTCCTCCAGTCACAATGGCCTGGTTACAGTTCCTGGAATATACCAGTGAATTTCTTTCCTCAGTGATATTCCTTCGTGGAATTCTTTTTCCTTAGATATCTGCATGGCTTGCTCCCTGGTGAGGCCTACCTTGGCCACCCTACTTAATATAGCATCCACTGTGCTTACCCACCTCACTGCCTTGCTTCCTTCCTTGACATGTTTTACTCTATTTAACTTGTGTGTGATGTGCAGAACTCACATTTGGAATAAATGGTCTGTTGTTTAAGACAATAATTGGCCAAAGCCAAGTGTCCCTATAATTAATAAGAATAAATCTGAATTATATCCAAATATTATTTATTTTAATAATTTTTCAAGTGTATTATTTAAAATAGCCATCGATTTTGCAAAGCTTGACCTTACAGAACTGTATCAATACCTCCTCAGCATTGTCAGCTGCTAGATTGTTCAGATAGTAACTATATTGTACCTTTGTGATGCTAAATTGATGTTTACTTTCAAAGACTAAGTTTTTTTTCTAGCTCTGCTCACATAAGGTACTTTGATAAAGATATTCCCAATAGGTTTTAAAGTTTTTATTTATTACTGTGAGTAAAACGCTAGGTAAAGACATCTCATTTTTATCTCCCACATAAGATTTTGTCAGCGGTGATGAGGTAGTTTTATTGAAATAATCCCATAAGTCATATCTTTTATACTGCTTGACAGAAGATGCTTACTGAATATTTTCAGAAGCAAACTTGAGATTGTTGCTCCACTTATTTTTTATTTCTAATATTTTTGCTTTACACGATATGAACAAAATGTTTTGTTTATACAATACAGAAAATGTAGATGTGAAAATATGGAAATGAAGCAAAAAATGGCTAAAAGATAACTATATCTCAACTTGCATTGGTGTCTTGGCTTTCATTGCATAGACACTAATTTTAACATCTGCTCTGATATAAAATGCTATAGAAATTACCAGGTAAGAAATATACACACTGTCAAGGTTTATCAGGTTTATTTGTTTCCAGTAAATAAACTGTTTTCTCTGCAAATAAAAGTCCAAACATTTTAGTATTGTTGTATGCAAAGTACATTTCAGTATTATTATATGCAAGGTACAGCACAAGGCATTCTTTTGCTCTAAAATGTGTTTTTAAGCATGTAATTGCTGCTGTTCCATCATGTTAGAACGTATTATACAAGGCAATAACAAAATATTGTATGTTAGGCATTTGTCTTTGACTAAAAGACAATGATGAGAGTTGTTACCTGTCTTTCTGATAATGGCCAGTAGTTCATCTGTATTATATAGCACTATAATCACTTTATGAACACTCCACTGAACAGTGTTATTTTCTATTCTGTAAATATTTCTTCTATCCAAATGACCACGTTGTTATCTATACGAAACTCAGAAATCTCTCAGATAGCTGGTAAAAATGAAAGCATTGTTGAATTTATCATGAATCCACATACTTTCAAACGTTTAAAAAATCACCTGTTGTTTCTGTTTATCAAAGCAACTGATTGACTAGACTGCAGGAATGCGTTTAATAATATCACAGATTTTTGTGTGTATAGCAATATATAATGAAGAAAGAAAAAATGATTTTCCTAACTTCTTTTCCAAAAGGAACTTTGAATCTAAAGTTAATAGGTTTTTGTAAATCTCTCAAATTCTTTCCTTTTCAAGTAGTAAAACTATTTGCCAGTTTGTGCCAATCATTAGAACAAGGATATTAAGTGTTTAGCACCCATAGTGTCAAAACTTTAAGGAATATTCTTCCTAAAGCATTTTTGTAGCATCTTATTTTCTTGTTTGACTAATGTTTTTGTTATGTTGTTGCATGTGTTTTTTCTGTTTCTCCTTCTTATGAGATTTTGAGCTGACAAATGGATCCTGTGATTTTAGTTTCTCTTTTCAAATGGTGAAGAATATCCAAATATAACTTATTGTAGAAGGACTTATGGCAAAAAGAAGATTCAAAAATTAAAAGCTAAATACCATTCTCAAATGTTAAATTTTAATTTTAAAATACTATTATATCAGAATTACTATTTTTCCTTTTATTACTTAATATACTGTTGACTCAAATTGGATATAAATAACTACATGTATATTTACCTGTTTATTTAATTAATGTTCTTAAAATTTGCTTCTGTTTATAAAAGTAATAGCTTTCACATTGTATTAGCTTATCACAGTATTTTCTATTTCAATGATAGATGGTGGTGTCATGCTATATGTTTAATCCAGGGATCTCCACGTGTTCAGCTATCTGACAGCTCTTCAAACCCTGTGTTCTTGGATATTTATGAAAGCTTCATGATGTCATCATTCCTTTTAATTCTAACATTAATAGTATTTTACAATTAAAGGAATGCAGACATTATAAACTTATGTGTGTGTGTGTGTGTGTGTGTGTGTGTAGATTTTTGTCCACAGTTCGCAATTCATAACTCCCATAGCCCTTGTAACAGTCTTTTGTTATAATGTTGGGTGTATTCGTGTGTTGGGCTTCAAGAGCAGGCCTCATGAAACAGACCTTTTCTGACCTTCTTCTGCCCATCTTTCACTTGCCCCAAAGTAGGACTCTAACCATCACTGGCCTTTCTGATTGTGGGTCATAAGACTCTCATTCCAGAGCGGGTTCTGCCTTCTACCCTGGGGGAAGAAATGCTGACATCATGAAGCTTTTATAAAAATCCAAGAGGACAGGATTTGAAGGGCTTCTGGATAGCTGAGCACATAGACGTTCCTGGAGGGTGGTGCGCCCAGCGGAGGCATGGAAGATCCATGCCTCTTCCTGAATACCTCACTCTATGCATCTCTTCATCTGTGTTTTTTGCAATATTCTCTAAAACCAGCAAATGTGTTTCCCTAAGTTCTGTGAACCACTCCAGCAAACTCATCAAACTCAAAGAGAGAGATGTGAAAACGCCAGCTTGAAGCTGGTGGGCCAGAAGTACTGGAGGCCCGGACTTGTGACTGGTGTGTGGGGTTGGGGGCAGTCTTGGGGACTGAGCCCTCAGTCTGGGGGATCTGCTGCTATCTCCAGGTAGATAGTGTCAGAATTGAGTTGGCGGACATCCTGTTGGTGTCTGCTGCAGAATTGATTGCTTCCTTGCTGGTGGCAAGAAATCCCCACATATTTTGAGGTCACAGAAATCTTCTTCTGTGTCGATTATTGTTGAGTTGGTGTGAGAGCAGAGGAACAACATGGTTTGAGAGGTTTTCCAAAACATAGCTATATAGCAAATGTCTAAAAATTACAACAAACCCATGAAGTGAATTTCATTCCACCTTAAATACAGAATGCATACTTACGTTTGAAATTGAATATTAAGATATTAATAATAAATTAGAATTTAATTTTCTGTTAATTTCATGGACACTGTTATTCATATTAAATGTGATATGATGTAATTATGTAATAATTATCCATGCAAATATCAGTGACACCAGAAATTATATTAAAGGACTAGTTAGTTACTTAGTTTTTAAGGGTCAAAGCTTGAGACTAACAGATTTGGTTCATATGCTACAGCTGAGGCTGAAATTAGGTGCATCCTTATTTAAAACCATCAATATATCATATATGATAGATAATATAGAAAGATATGTATGTATATATTATGAAGATGTAGAAGATATATTTTTACTGTTCACTTATATATCTCTGCCTACTCAAAGTAAGTAATCCCCATAGAAGCAGATCTTTTTAAAAAATTGTGTTTAATTCTCTATCCCTAATACTCAGAGAAATATCTGATATATTGATTTGCTCAACAAATATTTCTTACACAAAGTAACAATGAATGAATGAGTTATAAGAAACAGCCACTTTTAGATCTAAGGAGCAATGTACAGACATGAGAAGGTGAAAGAGAACATGAAAAGATGGTGGGATC
This sequence comes from Pongo pygmaeus, assembly GCF_028885625.2. Classification (NCBI taxonomy): domain Eukaryota; kingdom Metazoa; phylum Chordata; class Mammalia; order Primates; family Hominidae; genus Pongo; species Pongo pygmaeus. Next base: position 26,605,099 of record NC_072376.2, read on the forward strand.
AAAATACCAGAAGTCCCTGTGAAGTTCAAATATGTTTGGACATAGGTTAATAGAGGTAGAAAGCTGGATAGGAGGTGATGGTTTTGAAGGTAGAGCCGCTAATGGTAGTGGCATCTAGGCTGTAACATGAGAGTGAATACTTGAGGCTGAATAAGGGGCAAATTTAATTTGAAGCGAAGAGGTTCAGGAACTGAGAAACCAGTCCTCTGAGTGGGAGAGTGTGCTCTGGGGATGTGCTAAGCTATCAATTTTGTTACAATAGCTTTTTGAGATTTACTGAGGAAGCACATATGTCTGATGCTACTAACTGTGCGATGCTTGGACCTCAGACTATTCCAGACTTCTGCTTTCTCTGCACCTATAATTACCTTCCTCACATTTTATGTCTAGTTAAAAATAAATTTATGATGAAGTGACAGAGATGAGTCTTAGTTAGAATACAGATTTAACTCCTCTAAAAATATCCAGCAGATAAAGAGCTTAAACAAGATAGAAGTTTCTTTTTTTCTTATGGGATAGTTCAGAGGTAGGTGATTCAGGACTGGTAAAATGTTTATTCCTTGAAGTCTTCTAGAAACCCAAACTATCTCTGCCTCATCACTCCAGCATCACTTCAATCCTGTGCTCAAAATGGTATGCTATTATGTTTGATAGGCCTACTCAATATCTGGAAGTAGAGAGAGAAAAAGCAAGCTTATGACTGCATGACCTCTAACGGTACCAACTGGAAGTATAATACAGTAGTTTTGTTCATTTTTCATTGGCCACAAATGCCTTAACTACCTGTGAGGGAGACTAGGCATATGGTCTATAGCTTGACATGTTTGTAGCTAAAATTTGGGGACATAATTCCTGAAATAAGGGGAGAATGGATATTAGGCAGTCTTAGCAATGAGCTTGTTAACGTCCATGGGAATGATGAGGCCTCAAAAGTAACAGAAGACAGGAGATGGTGCTTAACTGTCAGGGGGCCGGAGAGCAGCAATTACCGTACCAGATGGCAAGGTGGAGAGGTGGCTAGGTGGAAATGACCTTCAGAGATGGCTAATAGACTCTGATGTTCCTAGGGGAAAGATAGATGGGCGGCTCATGAGGGTGCTCCCTGCCATCTGCAATCAGAAGAAGGCAAGAATGGAGGATTATGGGGCTGAGAGCAGTCGCTGTAATAAAAAATCGTGATTCCTTCTTTAGCTCCTGGACTGGATCTATTTTCAGACCTTGACCCAATAAGTGAAGAGAATGCAACATAAAAACAAGTGTATACCATTATGATTCCCCCAAACCTTCTCCACAGAGACCTATGGCTACTTACTCTGGTGACTGTATATACTGTGAAAGAAGACCATCCAGTTATATTGAGGACTGTTAGGCACAGGATTGGAGCAGACATTGAAATCTGAAAACCTAAAACATCTCCATGGGTCCTTTGTTAGAGTGGGGGCCTGTAAGGGCTAGGTAATGAATGAAATTCTGACTAACATTTATTTTGCTGTGATTCCACTAGGTCCCTAGACCCACTTAGATGTTTTTTGCAAGGTCTCCAATAGTATAATTGAATTGAGATAGATATACTTGGCAATTGGAAGGATACTCACAGTAAGTTTTTGGCCTGTAGGGTAAGAGCTATCATACTGGGGAAGGCTAAGTGGAAGTTTCTGAAAATGCCCTTGACCTCAGCCAAGATAGTGTAAAACCAAAACCAAACCAAACCAAATTAAATATACACAACACACACACACACATACACACACACACAGCAAAACAAAAAGCAAACGAAAAAGCCAATATTGCATCCCAGCAGTAATGATGGGACTAATACCAACTTTTCCTAAAGAATATCTTCATTTAACTCAACATTTAGTTTCCTGCAGAAACCAGATGGATCCTTGAGGATGACTGTAAATGATTCCATCTTAACAAAGTAGTGGTCCCAATTGCAGCTATTATTTTGGACATAGTATTGTTATTAGAGAAGATTATTAAAGCTTCACATGCTTCATAAGAAGCCATTGATTTGGAGAATGTATTTTTTTCCATCCTAATCAAAAGGATTCAGAAACATCTTATATTCGTATGAAAAGAACACCAACATTTATCTGTCATTTTGTACCACTATTATGTTAACTATCTCACACTGTCACAACACAGTCTAAAAAGAACATGGCCTTCCTGTCATCTTTCAGAATATCACATTGATGCATTACGTGTGTGAAATCATGTTGATTGAACAGGGCAAGCTGGAGGGGCTAATATCCTAATGGCCTGGGTAATACCTACGCTTCCCAGAAGGCAGAAGATAAAATTACAAAGATACAGGTGGGCCCATAGATCAGGGACATGTTGAGATAGTCCCACAAAAGTAAAAGAAAAATTATGCTATTTTGTATCCCATACCATAAAACAAAAAGGAACTACGATGGCTAGTAGTTTTCTTTGGGTCCTAGGAGCAATTCATGCCACATTAAGGATTTCCTTTCTGGTGCATATACTAAGGAATACAGAAGACTGCCAGATTTGAGTGTTGCTTGAAGCAGAAAAGAACTGCAGCAGATATAGGCAATGATAGAAGCGGTTTTCCTTCTAGGGCCATATGATCCAGCAGTTCGCAGGCTGTTGAAGCTATCAGTAATATGCAGTGGATGGCAAGTACAAACGGGGTTCTGAAGAAGGCTAGGCTATCTGGAATCAAGGAAGAGCTGCTGATGTATCATTATTGACCATGGAGCACTAAATGACAAAACATCTGGAACTTCCTTTTGTGAGCTGGCTGCTTTTAACTTCCCAAATCATAAAACTTGCTGGACATGCCCAGCAAGCAGTTCATTATAATATTGTAATGGTGGTTTTAGGATTAAGGCTGTGCAGGACAAGAGGGCAGGAGTAAACCGTATAGCTGGAAGCCCCAGAGTTGCCATGCCCCTCACCATAGTTTATACAGTGCCCCTCCACTAGCACATATCTATAGCCATTGGAAGTTTCTGTAAGACTTGGCTTAAAGAGAAAAAGTCTAAACTTGGTTTAAAGCCCAGTAAATTGGTATAGGCCAAAAATGGATAGCAGTTGCATTACAGTTACATTTGCAAATTACCTTGAGAGCCAGTGAAGAGAAAACAATCTTCTCAATGGGCAAAGATAAAATAAATGCACCTGGTCATCTAGTTTTATGAAAGCAAAAGTGCTCTGAAGTAGGAATATATACAAACTTCTGGCCAGTGTCCAATGATCTAGCCAAATGCCAGGGTGCCTGGAAGGAAAAGATTTGAAAATTCAAAGACAAGGAAGTCTTGGGTAGATTCATGAGAATGAGCATATGGCAATGTGCCCAAAGTGTGAAGATTTTTGCATCACATAGAATTTCCCTTTAGAAAAAAGCACTTATCATAGAAAAGCCATGGAACACATAAGTGTGGACCTTGACCCTGAATCAACAGCCATCCCAGAACTAGCATAATAGTCATAAGAATGGAGTGGCCATTTGCAGAAATGGTGCTATGGTTTATTACTTACTAAGGCTGACCTAGATAATACTACCTTTGAATGTCCAACCTAAAGCCACAGAGACTAATGCTGATAAAGTCTATTCCTAAACAGATCAGTAGTTCTCTAGGTGGCAAGTCGACTACATTGAGCCCCTCTGTCCTGAACGGGCCAGTGGCTTGTCCTCAAAGATAGATAACTATTCTGGATATGGTTTTTTCCTTTCTTGCCTGCTGAACCACTTTCCATAGGCTTATGATTTCTTATGATAATTAAAGAATGCCTGATCCATAGGCATGAATTCTCAACAACATAGCAACTGACCAGATAACTCATTTCATAGCCAAATAGAAGCAGGAATAGGCCCATAATTTTGGGGTTCACTCATTTTATCATGTACTAACCCATCCAGAAGTATCTAGCTTTATACAGCATTTGAATGGCCCACTGAAGGCACAGCTGAAGTATGAGCTCAGAGAGGGTGTACTCTTCAAGCATGATGTCCCATTCTTCAAAGCACAGTATAGGCACTGACTCAACCACCTCCACATTGTTCTATTTCCACATGAGCCAGGAACTAAGAGGTGGAAACAGGAGTGACCCCATTCATCATTCCTTCCTAGAATCTTTTGTAGGATTTTATGTTTTTATCCTTGCAGTGCTGGAATCTGTAGGGTTAGAGATTCTGGTCCCTGAAAGGAGAGAACTCTTTTCAGTGAAAGAACAATGGCCTTATTGATATGTAAGCTACAGCTGCCACCTGCACACATTGGACTCTTCATTTCCAGCAACCAGCAATCAAGGAGATAAGTCATTGTCTTGGCAGAGACAATTTATGCAGATCAGTAAGGGAAAAAAATGGCTCTTTTTACACAGTGGGGAGAGAGGCATACTTGTGGAAATCAGATGATCCACTTGGGTACTATTTGATAATCCTTCACCCAATTATAACTGAAAATGGACATGTACAGCAACCTTGGCTTGAGAAGGTTGTGGTTACCACTACTCAGGAATAAAGGCTTGAGTCACACCACCTGTAAGCCACCAAGATCTGCAGAGATGAGAGCTGAGGGTGAGACGTATTTAGAATGGTTAGTGCAGAAGGGAGACATGAATACCAGTTGAGGTTCTGAGACCAACTGAAACTTGCTTGTAGATCCACTACCCTGGCTAAGAAAAAGACTATTACCAGCACCCAAAAGCCTGTGTTATGGCCCCTCCTAATCACTATTCCTCACTCCCCTTCCCCTTCTGAAAGTTTAACCTATATTTTGAGTTCTAATAACATAGAACAGCTTTTTTTCACTTTTAGATTTTTATGTAAATGGAATCATGCAATGTGAGCTTTGGGATCTCGCTTCTTAAACTCAGTAGTATGTTTATGCATTTTTTAAATTTTATTATTATTATACTTTAAGTTTTAGGATACATGTGCACAATGTGCAGGTTTGTTACATATGTATACGTGTGCCATGTTGGTGTGCTGCACCCATTAACTCGTCATTTAGCATTAGGTATATCTCCTAATGCTATCCCTCCCCCCTTCCCCCACCATGGTAGCATTTGGCACCAGTTTGTTTGTTTATTTGCTGTGCACTATTCATTTTATATACCACCAAAATATATTTTCAAGTTACAGTGATGGACATTTGAATTTTTTCCAGTTTGAGACTGCTATAAATATTGCTGTCACAAACATTCTTGTGAATAGTTTTTAGTTGAAATGTGTACATCATGCACAATTTCTGCTGAGTATGTATACCCGGAAGTTTAATTGCCAGTTCATAGAACAAACATATGGTCAACTTCAGTAAAGAATTCCAAATGCTTTTCCAAAGCAATTTTATCAATTGACACCTCACCAGCAATAAATCAATATTCTAGTTGATTTTCTTTCTTACCAACACTTATTTGAATACTAATAACAAAAAAACTAATGAGGCTGTTTCCACATGTAAGGAGCTTGAAATTACCACTTTATCCTAAAAACAAGTAAAAAGCTGAACAAACTGAAAAATCAACCACCCTTTATTGATCCAGAGGAGAAATGAGGTCATAGGGCTAACTGCTACCCCCAAATTAAGGAGACAGATAGGCAATACAGAGAGTCAAAACTTTTGGAAGAACAAACTCATGAACTGAAACCTGCACAGGAACCAGTGTCAGGGTACAAAAACCTAACTATAATTAACAACTTGTAAGAGTATCAGTAAAAACAATTCTGAGAATTAAACACTCTAGAGGAACTCAGTCATAGAGGTACCTTCACTCTTTTGTGAGTTTTACCCAGGAGCTTGATCAGGTTCTCATAGCATATATTGGAGAAAAATGTCCTTGTGTTTCCAGCAGGGAAAGAGGAGTCAGGTGGTAGCCTCTGCATAGCTGCCTTGGGCATCTGCCTGCCAGGACCTCCGTCTGCTTTCCTAACACAAAGCCCCCTCAGGGAAGGTTCTTCCTCATTGGATACTAATTCAGGCACCTCCATAGGCTCTTGCTTCTCTCAAGCACTGTGTGAGGTATTGGATTTTCGGGGGTAAATGTAGATAACTCATTTTTCTTTTTTCTTTTTTTATTTTTTCGAGATGGAGTCTCACTCTGTCGTCCAGGCTGGAGTGCAATGGCGCAGTCTCAGCTCACTGCAACCTCTGCCTCCCAGGTTTAAGCGATTCTCCTGCCTCAGCCTCCTGAGTAGCTGGGATTACAGGTGCACGCCCAGCTAATTTTTGAATTTTTAGTAGAGACAGGGTTTCACCATGTTGGCTAGGCTGGTCTCAAACTCCTGACCCCAAGTGATCCACCAGCCTTGGCCTCCCAAAGTGCTGGGATCACAGGCGTGAGCCACCGTGCCTGGCCTCATTTTTCTTAAATGTCTAAATTTGTTAAAACATGTATGTGTTATGTTCATAATAAAATAAATAAGTGTTAACAAAAAATGAGAATTATATAATTAGAGCAATAATCCAATTAACACAACAGTACAGCAGCTTTAACAAGAAATTGATTAGACATGCAAACTTTGTAAATGATATTATCTAGAGAATTATATTGACTCTGCTAACGGATGTCTATTTTTAACATTACCAATAACATCTTTAGATGGAAGATTTAACATAAATCTACGTCTATCTTAAAAAAGACAAATTTTAACCACTTTGAAGTAAATTTATAAATTCACATATGTGAAAAAGTAACTTCCATAAAAATGTCCTTCTTTTACACAATGTTTTTTTATAAATATATTTAATCAATCTGACAATTGCATTGAAATTTCAAATATGATCCCTCCTGATCGTTTCAGAAATTAGTTCACCTTCATTTGTAAACCAAGGTTAGACAAAATATTTTGCTACTATGCTTTTATCTTGCTGTAGAAATTGTATCAAGGTAGTTGAAGAATATATTGGGGTAACAAAAAGGTTTTAGAATTATTTTAGAGACTACAAGGCAGTTATTCATCTTTATTGATAATCTGCTTTGATGTAATCATTTTTTAGAAAAGAAATTTCTCTTTTTAAACTGACACTATTATATAGGTGATAGAAATAGGAGATTGGTATTGGCTAATGTGAAACTATCATCTTGTAGAGAAAATAAGGAGCAAGCTAAGACTGAAGCTACACTGAGGTTCTTGAGACTAGGCACGATTCAGGAAATAATCAGGCATCCCTGGTCACATAGCTGACTCTAAATTTGACAGGATTATTCACTGATAAGCCCTGCTTGATAGCCAATAAGAAATTATGCTAGGGAAAGCAGTTGCCAGAGGATGAAAATTAGTGCTAAATCAGTAAAAATAGAGTACGCTGCTACATTGTGAAGACGGAAGAGGTTTTATAACAAGCTTTTAAAAAATAGAATATTACGTAGTAAAAAAATTAAAACAGCTATCATAAATCAGGTCTTGTGTAGAAATTGAGATTTTTTTCAAAAGTTATCTTTTATGTCTAAAACTGCTTTGCATGGAAATTGTGTTAGTAAAAAGACCTAAAAGTGAGCTGTCTAAAGGGGAAGTTAAAGTTGGTGACAATTGTGTAGGAAATGACATTTAGCTTTGTCTAGGACTGACATGAAATGACCACAGGTGCAACCTCGACTTGGAAAAAATAATTTGACAATAATAAATCTCAGAATTTTAAAGTTTAATTAGAGAATAAAAGTTTAAGGTTGTTATCAGGATACTGAGAATGGATGTACTTGCAGTACATCAATACAATTTGGAACATACAATATTAAGGTATTTACATTATTGATTAATGAAACAGAGTACTCTGGAGAACTCTTGTAGCTGAATGTTAATATTATTTATAAAAACATATTTGATATGAAATATTTGGTATGGTAGATAAGTAGCATATCCTGTCATATAATTTATTCATTCAAATAGAAATATAAATTATCTTAATCTAATCACTGCAAATTTGCTCTGTATTGTTTTATTAATCTTACAACTTTAGACTTTCCCTGATTCTACCGTGATTATAGCAGGGTACCAACTTAAACTTTTTAAGATATTCAAACTTTTTATGAGAGCTTTCTCCCAAAATGGGCAAAGTTAAGATGAAGAAGATCATTTCTAGATTATTTAGATGAGTTTGTTGTATTATAACTGAAATCAGGAATGGAATATACAATTTACTTTTCAAATTTTAGCATTGAACTTACTGGTCATAAAGACAAAAATGAGAATGCTCTTACATTATTCTTATTGATGATTAATTGGAAACATACAAGATTTCTACAGATATTTTTTCTCTCCTATAACCCTTTGAGTTATTCTATAAACTATAAAGAATAATCCATTCTACCTGACATTTTGTGTTTCTCCTTAAAAATTTGTGTCAAAATCTATTTTATTCTTACAATTTTTTCTGTATTGTTGTAAGATAGTATCATCACAGACTTAGCCTACCTGGGAAGATGAAAGATTTCTTCCAAAGATGATATTCCAAATAGGTCACATCCATAAGCACTGGAGATTCTTTATGCTTCTGTTGCTTAAGATAGCAAGACAAAATATCCTGGATTTGAATACTTGTGCTGATGATGTTATATTTATAAATTTTGTTGAATTACTTGACTTCACTGAGAATAATGTTCACATTTGAAGTATGGTACTAACAATATGTACATTGAAGATTTGTTGTAAGGTTTATAACATAGTAAGCCACTGTGATGATCTAAATGTTTGTGTCCTCCCAAAATCCGTATGTTGAGAATCTAATGATAATGTGATGGCATTAGATGATTATATTCCAATGGCCTCATGAATGGGTTTAGTGCTTTTAAAAAGTGGCCTCAGAGAGCTGTGTTGCCCCTTCCCTCATGTGAGAACACAAGGAGAAGGTGCCATCTATGAGCCACAAAATTGGCCTCATCAGGTGCTGAATCTGCCAGTGCCTTGATTGCTGAGGTCCCAGCCTTCAGAACTGTAAGAAATTAATTTTTGTTGTTTGTAAGCTAGCCAGTGTAAGGTATTTTGTTATAGAGGCCAAAAGTGACTAAAACAGGTACTTAAAAAATACTTGGTGAATCAATGCATCTTTGAAACTTGTATGTAAAATCTTTGGCATAGAGTAGACTCTGGAAAAAGGCTACTTGCAATAATGATTCTTTCCTGCTGTGACAAATTTATAAGCATTTAGAAAAAATATTGACCTGTTACCCTAATATAAATAATATTTTGGAGGAGAACAAGCGTTGGGATAATTTCATTTAGTTTTCTGTGCTTAAAGATATCTTACATTAAGAACTGTGTTCTTCCAAAGTCAAGCCCATGATATGAAACCACAAACACTGCTGAGCAATCAAAGGGCTTCCACAGTTTGTTTTGCCATTTTCTGATTGCTTATGTGATATCAAGAGACCTTCCTCCCAAAACCTATTTTGTAAAAAGAGCATGAAATATCAGAGAGAGCCCATATAAAAACATACATCAGCTATCTATAAAGGCAGTCCTTTTCTGAGTCTAGGGATCAAACTGTTTTTTATATTGTTTTGTATGAACTAAATATTGTAGTGTCTTTTGCGGCTTTTTTTTTTTTCCTATGGGCTAAGTGCTCTGATGTTCAAGGAATAATATGCTGGCCCTAGCGCCATAGAGCTCTGTGTATAATTGAAGTCTCACTTTAATTTCTTGTTCTCCATTTTCCGTATGTTTGCAGGTAGCTGTGCTTCCGAGGCTCCATTCAGGTTGTTCAATAACTGAAAGACTCCTTGAGGAATCAAATCTTTTTATGCCAATTTCTACTGAGGCTAAAGTTTAAAATGAAATACCAAAACATGAGCTATAGCTTTATTCAGAAATTCGCTTGTTCTCAGAGCCTTTAAATTGGCTATAAGCAAGGTCACTAAAACTGCATGAACTTGATCTTGTTACTTCTCAGCCTCTCAAGCCTCACGGTAACCTTGAGGAAAAGTTTAGTGTCTCCAAACCAAGCATTTGATTACAGTTAATCCTAAATACAAGGATACAATTATTTTACCTCCATTTAAATTTAAAATTCATTTTAAAACTTAAAAAACTAAAAGTATGTATTTGTTGTCATGTTATCTGCTACATTTGTAGCGTTGGTGCCTGAGTTATTTCACTAATTACTTTAAAACTAAGGTTCAGAGTACTGAAATTGTGTGTACAGCTTTATTAATCCTAGTTTTGAGTTGGTCTTTTTTCCTTCCATAGGGTAACCTCAAACCTTGATTAGTTATTTAAAAATCAATATCTTATAAAGAGAAAATTGCTTTTATATTTTACTCTACAGTGTTTTGCTACACATAGCATTATTGGTTTAAACAAAGAAATGTTAACTGTTTAAATCAAAAGCAAACCTTATACATGGCTATGTATGGAAGGTCCAGTGGGCATAGGCTACTGTGTGGCGAAGGAAAACACATTACTAAAATAGTTTATCATCTACTGATTCTCCAAAATTCATTTAAAATCTGGATTAATTCTGCCAAGTCTGCTTATTGTGTTCTCCATGTGTCTTTGCGTCTGTTTATTTTTTATGACACATGCTTTTAAGGGGTTGGTATTCAAAGACCTTAAACTTTCCAATCAGAAACTACTGATTCCATGATTTTATTAGAGGCTGAAAATGTCCTTCAGATGCCCTTCTTTTTAGGAAGAATGTGGAGCCATTTAATAGTCAGTGTGCCCTTGTATATAACATGCTCACAGCAAAATGCTGAATCTCTGGAAGGGCCCATTTATTCTTAAAAATACCAACAGATTGAGCATTGGAATGGTATTGAAGCATATCATTCCAAGATATTCAGGAAAACATGCAGAATATAATAGAATTAGGTTAATGGATGTAAACAACATCTGTTAAAAAAAGTAACTTTTAGCCCAGGTGTGATGGCTCATCCCTGTAATCTCAGCACTTTGGGAGGCCAAGGGGGGAGGATCGCTTGAAGCCAGGAGTTTGAAAACAGCCTGGGCAACATAGTGAGACCCTCGTTTCTAAAAAAACAAATTTAAAAATTAGCCAAGCATGGTAATGCGTGCCTGTGGTCCCAGCTACTTAGGAGGCTGAAATGGGAGATTAGGGAAGAGTGCTCGAGCCTAGGAATTTGAGGCTACAGCCAGCTATGATCAAGCCATTACACCCCAGTCTGGGTGACAAAGTGAGACTCTATTTAAAGAAAAAAAAAATTAAAAAACTGACCAGAAATGTCTTGTTTTCCTCGAACTGAACATATTTTAATGTTTTAAGATAAATGTAATGCTTCTCTAATTAAAGCATGAAAGAACTGCTTGTTGTTCTTTCTGTGAAGCAATTTATAATTATTCTGCTAAACGGTATAATTTTGTAATTACATGTAAGTAGTACTGGGTTGTTTTTTTTTTTGTTTTTTTTTTTAACTTAATGTAGAATGTGGTTCCAAGAACTATTTATTATTTATTATTTATTTATTTTTTTGAGACAGTCTCTCTCTGTCCCCCAGGCTCGAGTGCCATGGCGCAATCTTGGCTCACTGCAACCTCCACCTCCCGGGTTCAAAAGATTCCCATGCCTCAGCCTTCCAAGTAGCTGGGATTACAGGCATGCACCACCACGCCTGGCTAATTTTTTTTTTTTTTTTAGGCAGTGTCTCCCTCTTTCACCCAGGCCGGAGTGCAGTGGCGCTATCTCGTCTCACTGCAAGCTCCGCCTCCCTGGTTCACACCGTTCTCCTGTCTCAGCCTCCGGAGTAGCTGGGACTACAGGCGCCCGCCACTGCACCCGGCTAATTTTTTATATTTTTAGTAGAGACGGGGTTTCGCCACGTTGGCCAGGTTGCTTTCAAGCTCTTGGCCTCAAGTGATCCTCCTCCCTTGGCCTCCCAAAGTGCTGGGATTACAGGCGTGAGCCATCAGGATTACAGGCGTGAGCCACCATGCCCAGCCCAAGCACTATTAAGAAAAGCTTTGGGGGCCCAAGCGCCGTGGCTCATGGCTGTAATCTCAGCATTTTGGGAGGCCTAGGCTGGCGGATCACAAGGTCAAGAGATTGAGACCACCCTGGCCAACATGGTGAAACCCCGTCTCTACTAAAAATGCAAAAATTAGTTGGGTGTGGTGGCGCGCACCTGTAGTCCCAGCTACTGGGGAGGCTGAGGCAGGAGAATCACTTGAACCTGGGAGGCAGAGGTTGCAGTGAGCTGAGATCGGGCCACTGCACTCCAGCCTGGGGACAGACCGAGATTCTGTCTCAAAAAAAAAAAGAAGGGCTTTGGGTTTAGAGTTAGACTTAGTTAGACTTAGATTTATAACTCAGCTTTAACACTTAACCAGCTGTATGAGCTTGAGCAGAAACGAAATAAACTTTTTTCATTCTGTTATTGCAAGGATTTACAGAAGACAAGTTCATGTTAGGAACTTGACATAGAGTAGAAATGCAATGGATATTAACTGTCCCCTTTTCTCTCCTCTATTAAAAAATGCATGTGACTTGCTCTTTCAGAGTGGATAGGGAACAGCTGAGATATAACTGGAACAAACTAGATAGTTGATATGTGTCACTACTCTGGACAGAAGGTACTGGCCCACTGGAAAGGGCTTAAACTAAGCAGAAAATGTCGGCAGTGAAACACCAAAAAAATCACAGTCATTCAAAAAGTAGTAATGTTTAAAAACTTAGTGAATTTCAAAATGATATCAACATGGGATTTAAATATAGTAAAGCTGATAGCTAAGAACAGCTGAGGGGGAGGGAATGAAATGAGTGTTAACACAGTCAGGATATAAGGAAAGATCTATGTTGATTTTTAATATCTAAAGGGTTTTTTTCTCTCTATTTACTACTTAATAGGATGTAATTTATTTATGACTGAAAAGGTGAATGTGTTTTAATGCTTTGGGAGTCTAATATTTGACTGCTTGTTTTAAAATAAGTTTATATGATGGTTATCTTGGGTATCTGGAATTTTTATGAGCTTTCTAGGCTCTTGTAATAGGATGCAGTACATGAATTAAAAATAAAGGCATGGTACTTTTACTCAAAAAGTAAAAATGAATTTTCTAACAGTAATGGTGATAATGTTATACTTTTCCATAATAATAATTCTGTAATAGAATATTATGATTATCACACTTTACAGGAGAGAAGGGATTAAGGATGTTGAAAACATGAGTAAGTAGCTGTGTGTAAAATGTGCAGAAGTTTGTCTCATAGGATGTTGTAGAAATAGCGACTATGAGAGACATTTGTAATATAATAGAAAAGAAATGAACTTGGAAACTCTAGACCATTTTTCAAATTCTAACTAAGTATGAAAAGGACTTAAACATCTCTTCAAGGAGACATATAAATGGTCAACATGTATATGAAATGATGTTCAACATTGCTAATCACTGGGGAGATGCAAGTCAAAACCACAATGAGATACTAGTTCATACCTATTAAAATGGCTATTTTCAAAAAACAAAAAGTGCCAATGAAAGTTTGGAAAAATTAGCTTGTAGACTCTTGGTGGGAATGTAAAAGGAGGCAACTGCTATGGAAAACAATGTTAAAAATATAATTTCCATATAATCTAGCAATCCCACTTTTGGATATTTATCCAAAGGAATTGAAATCAGAATGTTGAAGAGATACTTACACTCTGATATTCGTTGTAGAATTATTCACAACAGTCAAAATCTGGAAACAACTTAAATGTCCATTGATGGATGAATGGAAAAAGAACATGTGGAATATATATACAGTGAAATATTATTCAGTCTTAAAAAGGAGAACCCTGCTATAGGAGAGAACATGAATGAACTTTGAGGATATTATGCTAAGGTAAATAAGCCAATCAGAGAAGGACAAATACTGCATGATTCCACTTATATGAAATGTCTAAAATAGTCAGACTTTTAGAAGCTGAGAGTAGAAAGGTGATGGTTGTGGGCTGGCAGAGAAGGAAAATGGGAAGTTGCTGTTTAAAGGATATAAAGTTATAGTTATGCAAGATGAAAAAGTTCTAGGTAACTTCTGTACAGCTTGTTTCTATAGTAAACAATACTCTATTATACACTTCAAAATTTAAGAGGGTACATCTCATGTCAAGTGTTCTTGCCACAATTAAAAACACTTTATGGCCGGGCGCGGTGGCTCATACCTGTAATCTTAGCATTTTGGGAGGCCAAGGCGGGCAGATTGCCTGAGCTCCGGAGTTTGAAACCAGCCTGGGCAACAGGGTGAAACACCGTCTCAACTAAAATACAAAAGAAATTAGCCAGGGCATGGTGGCTTGCTCCTGTAGTCCCAGCTACTTGGGAGGCTGAGGCAGGAGAATTGCTTGAACCCAGGAGGTGGAGGTTGCAGCGAGTGAGCCGAGATCGTGCCACTGAACTCCACCCTGGGCTGCAGAGCAAGACTCTGTCTCTACAAAAACAAACAAACAAAATAAAACAAAAAAACCACCATATATATACATACACACACAAATATATATATATGTGTGTGTGTATATACATATATATATTTGCTTAAACTTTAAAAAAATTATAGCAATAATATGTGTTCAATGCAGAAAACTTGGAAACTATATAAGAGCATATATACATATATAAAGAAGAAAATAAAAATCACTGATAATTCTGCATTAAAGATGTAGCCAGTGCTGGCATTTTGGTGCTTTCAATCTTGATTTGTATTTGGGTATGCATGAACAAAAGTGGAATCATATTGTGTACATTTAATATTATAATCTTCTTCTCATTATGATTATATCATGAGCAATTCCCATGTTATTCAATGTCATTTGAAAGCATTTTTAGTGGTTGTATAATAATTTGCTGTATGTACAAACCACAATGTATTAGACAATTTCTCATTTATTGGATATTTGGTTATTTTATTTCCTCCCACCCATTATAAATATCTGTAATGGCAGTCCTTAAGCAAATTTGTTTCTGCTCATTAAAAATTCCCAAAAGTAAAACTGTTGAGTCAAAAGGTATAAAAAAGTAAAGATTCTTAATAAAAATTATAAAATTGCTTTCCAAAAAATTGTCTTGACTCTGTTATTTACTCTCATTACTTTTAATGACAAAAACCTCAATTGCTTTTGCACCAACCTAACACATACTTTTGTAATTTCTCAGCTCTTAGAGTTTCTCCAACTATGAGAAACAGCACAAAAATACATATTTTATTTTATGACTTCCATATTCAATGGTGTCACTGGTATCACACTTCATTCTGATCTTAAACAACTACAAAACTGGACATTATAACTGTTCGCACATATTGAACAACCAGAGATATGGGATTGTGATCTTGGAAAGAAGAAAAACACATGAATTCCATCCCTGGGTTGTTCTGGGTGCGCTGTCTGGATGTGCGTGCAGAATGGAGAAGCTCAAGCAAAAGGCAGGAGTATAGTTGTGTCGAGAAAGCAGAATTCTGAGTTTGGGATGCTTTATTATCTGGAATTTTCAGGGCATAGTTCTAGAGAGGAGGCAGCAGCAAAGACGGCAATGTGAGAAGCCTGAGTTGGGGTTCCCCACATGATCCTTAGTCCTTGGCTAACAGCTAGACTACATGTGCATGGGGCAAAACATACGAGGCCCAGTGAAGAGATGCTACTGCGGGACTGGGAGATGGATGGGAGTGTCAAAGGTCATGCGGTGCTAGCAGAAGGTAGAATTCTGGCCCAGCAAAAGTGGGAGAAATAACTAAAAACTTTAGGTGTTCGCTGAGAACCACAATTATAGAAATTGACTTTTGGTATAGAGTCCCGTGATTTTATTTTTTTTATTTATTTATCTTTGAGATAGAGTTTTGCTCTTGTTGCCCAGACTGGAGCACAGTGGCACAATCTTAGCTAACTACAACATCTCCCTCCTGGGTTCAAGCGATTCTCCTGCCTCAGTCTCCTGAGTAGCTGGGATTACAGGCAGACGCCACCACACCTGGTTAATTTTTGTATTTTTAGTAGAGACGAGGTTTCATCATGTTGGTCAGGCTGGTCTCAAAATCCTGACCTCAGGTGATCTGGCTGCCTTGGCCTTCCAAAGTGCTGGAGATTTTATTTTTTATTTGTTTTTCTTTTAGAGATGACATAGTGCTCTGTCACCTAGGCTGGAGTTCAGTGGTGTCATCATAGCTCACTGCAGCCTTGAACTCCTGGGTTCAAGTGATCCTGCCACCTCAGCCTCCTAAGTAGCTAGGACTACAAGTGTGTGCCACCATGCCCAGGTAAGTTTTAATATGTTTTTTTAGAGATGGGGTCTTCTATATAATAAAATGCCCATGCTGGTCACAAACTGCTGGCCTCAAGCGATCTTCCTACCTCAGCCTCCCAAGTATATGGGATTACAGGGATGAGCTACCCCATCTGGCTAGAGTCCTGTGATTTTTAACACACATGAATATATATGATCCACCACCACAATTGGAATACAGAAAATTATATAATAATTTATAATATATACTCATGATTATATAATAATGAAACAGATAAAACACATATGAAGATATGATCCATCCACACAATTGGAATACAGAAAATTATATAGTAATTTATAATATTATATATTCATGATTATATAATAATAAAACAAAAATAGCATGTATATATTCCAATACTTGAAAAAATGTGCATGATAAAAAAGCAAATATGAATTCTCAGTGGTGAAATAAAATCTTGAAAAAATAAATGAAGGTTTTTAGTATAATGTTGAAGATTAAAAAATAGTGAATGGTCTTTATAGCAGATTTAATACTGCAAGAAAAAGGGTTGGCATTCTTGAAGTTAATATTAATTATCCAAATGGAAAAAATGGGAGAAATATTTAAAAAGTATGCCAAGCCTCAGCTTCCTGTGGAACCATATCAGGCAATGTAACGTACATATATTAGAGTCCTAGAAAAGGGAGAGAGGGAGAGAGAGAGAGAGAAAGCAAGGGAGCATGACAAAAAAATGTTTAAAAATGGCCAAAAATTTCCTAAATTTGGTAAAAACTGTCAAATTATAGTTTCAAAAAAATCAGCGAAGGCTAAACAGGATAAATAAAAATAAAACCAACATAGGGTGAAACTGATAAAAACCAATGATAAAGAAAATATTTTGTTATCAGCTCCTGCAAAAAGAAGAATACAAGAATTACAAATTTCATCTCGTCAGAAGTGGTGGAAGTCAGAAGTCAGTGGGATTACATATTTGACATGGTAAAAGAAAAAATATTCTAAATTGAAAGTGAAATAAACATATTTTTACATATACAAAAGCTGAGATTTTGCCAGTCTGAGTTATAAGAATTCATCAATTAAGTTTTTATGCTAAAAAATCAGATGGAAACATGATAGAATAAAAAGAAATAAATAAATAGTCAATATTTGTGTAAGTTAATGACAATAATTTTTCTCTTAGTTTCTTTAAAAGACAAATAATTGCTTAATACAAGATAAATGGTTGTGAGGACTTTATAGCATGAACAGCAGTAAAATGTAGCACAATATAAACAATAGCAAAAGGAGGCAGAAGTTAAAAATTATACCATTCTTACACTTATACATTTTTCATGACCTGGTACATTAAGTAGATTGTCATAGTTAAGAACGTATATTACAATATAAAAGCAACCAATAAAATTATACAAAGAATAATAGCTGAACAACAATCAATAAAATTGAAAAAGAATACTAAAATGAAGGTAGGAAAGGAAAAGCAGAGAAACAAAAATAGATGAAATAAATAGGGAAATACTAGCTAGATGGTGTATTTAAATGCACTGTATTGACAGTGTGAGACAAAGTAACACATAAGATGGATGTTTGCTTATTTCTGCTCACCAGCATACTTTCACCAAGCCCCTGACTTCAGAAGGATGCTTTGAAGACAACACAAGATAGAGCACACAACCCTCCACCTCTCTTGCCTAAGTCACTGTATTTCTTAAATGACCCTAGTCCTTACCTTTACCTACAGATAAAATAACATCTGATGGGGTTAGTGATTATGTTTCTGTAATCTGCAATAGAATGTACTCTTTTTTTTTCTTTTCTGAAACAGGGTCTTACTCTGTCACCCAGGGTGGAGTGCAGTGGCATGACCTTGGCTCACTGCAACCTCCGTCTCGCCAATTCAAGCAATTCTCCTGCCTCAGCCCCCCTAATCACTGGATTACAGTTGTCCGCCACTGCACTCAGCTAATTTTTGTATTTTTAGTAGAGATGGGGTTTCACCATGTTGGCTAGGCTGGTCTCGAACTCCTGACCTCAGGTGATCTGCCCACCTCGGCCTCTCAAATGGCTGGGATTACAGGCTTGAGCCACTGTGCCCGGCCTAAAATGTACTCTTCCACACAAACCTTGATGTGATTCTGCTTCAATATTGCAATAAGGTTTGGTGTGATTTTGCACATGCTGAACTTCCACAACCCATATATAAACTGTGAGCTAAAGCACTGTACTAGAGCCGTCTGAGTAACTCTCTAAGGGGCTGCTCTCCAGCCCTAGGCCTCAGTCTACAATCTTCAGTAAGACTTCTCAACAAAATTAACTTTAATTCTTTAAAAGCTTGATGTTTTTCTTTAGTTGACAATAGTCATGTTAATGTAATACTAAATAAAGCGTAGGAAATTTTAGACTGCATATAAAGGCAACTTCTTCTGTGTTTAAGAAAGATGTACTTTATATGTAAAGACACAAGTAGTATAAAACATTTACCAAAAAGGGTATGTTCTATAAACAGTAACCTAAAAAATGTTTAACATCAAAGTGTACTTCAAGACAAGAAACGTTACCCAGAGACAAAGATATTCAATAATGAAACAAGTGACAATTCATCAGCCATACATAACACTCCTAAATGCATGTGCCTGTAGTAACAGAGCTTTCAAATCCATGTAGCAATGACTGATAGAACTAAAAGAACTATGAGAATCCATAATCATTGCCAAATATTCTTAGATACCTCTCTCAGTAATTTATATAAAAGTAGAATAAAGAACAGAGAAGATAATATGAATTATATCAACCAACTTTACCCAACTGATATTTCTTGACTCTTATACCTCAAAACTATAAAACACATATTTTTCAAATGTACATGGGATGTTCACCAAGACAAGTATACCCTGAGCCTTAAAATTACTCTTATAGTGAGTCTTAAGTATAATTAAATGTAAAATATTTAAATCTTACAGATTAAGTGAGATTTAAGTTAAATAAGGGGAATAAATTAGAAATAAATAGCAATGAGATATCTAAAAAATCACCAAGTATTTATAAATTAACAGCACACATATAAACACTAGTGAAACAAAGAAAAATCAGGATAAGAAACAGAAAATATTTGGAACTGAAAGTAATGAGAACACAACATATCAAAACTTTGGGGTTGCGGCTATAGCATGGCATGGAGATGGATACATAGACTTAAATTCTCCATTAGAAAATAATATAGATTTAAAACTAAGAATCTAAGTTCAACTTAATAGACTAGGAAAAAAAGAGCAAATTAAGCCCAAAGTAAGCTGAAGGAAGGAAATAATATAAATAGGAGCAGAAATCTATAATATAAAAATACACAGATCAATAGAGAAAATTAACATGGCTAAGAGAAGATTCTTTGAAAAAAATTAATAAAATTAATAAATACCTAGCAAAACAACACGAAAGAGGGAGAGGAAACAAATTATCAATTAAAAAAAATATTGGCTTTCATTTCATAATCTACAGATATAAAAATGAAACTACATTTTGACCAAAATAACTAAAATAGAGTTCCAGAGAACAGCAAAGAAGCAGTAGAAATCCGGTAGAACACAGAGACCAAGGATGGTCACACACAGAAGAGAAGGGAACACCTTGCCTGTAACACTCCATCCACCTAGTCAGCTCAAAACCAGGAGGGAATTATTTCTGCAGGGAAAAGGCCAAATAGGCACAGTGCCCCACCTACCTGGACTAGACAAGCCCCATGCAATCTGAGCTGTCATCATTGTTGCACTGCTCTCCACCCCCTTGGGCTGAAGGCACAGTGGCATCTTGCCATTCCTGGCTCCTTGCTGCCGCTGCACCAGGCCTTAAAGAGTCTGGGTTGTTGCTGTGTCCCTCCCATCCCATTGTCCAGAGTCACCGCTGCATGGTATATCATTCCTTGAAGCTCCAGCTGCCGCTATACCTTGTTTGTTCCACATCCAAACTTGCAGCTGTGTCCTTCTCCCCGGGGCCCAAGCTTCTGTTGCCTCCCATTGATTTCCAGAGCCATGCCAGTTTTGCGTCTTGCCCCTGGAGTCAGAACCACAGATACTTCTCAGCCCTCTGGGCCTGAGCTGCTCAGATGTGCCTCAGAGCAGTAGACCCCAGCTTATTGAAAAAACTGCATCCAATTCAATTGTGTCTTGGAAACTGAACCTGCCCCTCAAGTCCCAGGTGCTACAGTAGTTTCAAAAGGCTCTGAGACAAGAAACCCAGCTCCACAGCTGCTCCAAGCAACTGTGACCTGGTTCCTGGTGCTGCTGCTGTTGCCTGAGTGTGGTGTCAGACCTGACATCAAAAGAGACTCCTTCAGCTGAGTCTCCCACTGAAAGAAAGAGAAGAACAGAAAGATTCCTAAAGCCTTTGTCCTAATAACCTACACAGCCTCCATCAAGGCCAAATTCCTCCAGCCTAGACCACTGAGGCAGCTGTAGTAATTGCTGATATTTAGCACAACTGAAGAAGCTGCGTGGTGCTACACTAGTACTCATTTTTCACTAGTGTACTAGGATGAAAGAGCAAAACAAAACTGTAAACTGCTTTTATTTTTACTTCTTATTTTTTTATTTTATTATTATTTTTATTTTTACTTAGCTGCACTGTTTTGTTTCTAGTAGGGCTTTGCTATGTCTTATTAATCTCAGTGTCTGAGATTAATAAGATGTATTGTCTTAGTATGTCTTAATATGACATAAAAAGACATATTGTCATTTCTCTGAAAAATTTGTTTTGCATTTCTCCAAGCATACTTGTTGCCAGGTGTTTCTGGGAAGCAATGGGAAATACTATGCTATAATTAGCAGCCATTTTAAATTCTTTTTTTTTTTGCCAGAAAATAGTGTTTACTAATGGAATGCAGAGGAAAAATTTTATCTTTGCTCAATGTATCTTTCTGACAAAAGAAATCCCTGTTGTCCCAGAATTCAGATCTCTTAAGACACAAGTCTTCTAAAACCAGCTTTCCTCCAAACTTTCTGCCTTGGTATTATAGTTCTTATTAAAATCAGTGTATACTGTTATATTCCTGGTGTCTGAAATAGAAGTATTGATGGTGTATGCAAAAATTATTTTATTTTATTCTGAATTGAACTTTTGTTTCTAGGCCCTTGGGAAAACTACTAATTTGTGAATTGATCCCCAATTAGTCTTCTTAGGTCAGTAGTTTCATTTTCTTCCCCGTTAAATATAAAAGAGTTTAAACAAATGGAAAGATACACCATGTTTTTGGAAAAGTAGATGGCATCAGAAAGAGGTCAATTATCCCACACTTTTTTTTTTTGGTAAATTGAACATGATTTTAATAAACTCACCAGTAGAATGTTTTATTTCTTGAGCTATAAACGTTAATTATGAAGTCCATTTGGGAAAATATGCAAAGAAGGAGCTGGTGAGGGTGGTGTCTAAAGTAGGACAATGAGGTGGGGGATTAGCCCTACCAGATATTCAAATATTTTACAGAGGTTACATAAGTAGAAGAATGTTATATTTGGATGTGAGTAGACAGAAAGCACAATGGAATTCATTAGAATTTAGAAAAACATTCAAGTATATTTAAAAATTAGTACTTGATACAGGTAGCATCTCAAATTCAGAGAAAGGTAGATTTTTTTTTTTTAGTAAATGGTGCTGGGAAAACAGGATTACCATTTGAAAAATTAAAGCTAGATTTATACTTCACATGGTGCGCACTAGAATAAATATCAAATGAATCAAATGTATAAATGTAAAAAACATGAAACCATATAAGTTTTAGAAAATATTATTGGTCAATTCATAACTTAGGATTGGGAAAAATCTTCCCAACTATTTTCCAAATTCTGGAGCAATAAAAACAAGGAGAAATTCATTTACTTAAACAACAATGACAACACCACTACATCTTTTCATGGTTTAAGAAAAAGAACAGGAGTAAAGTCAACTGACATAACATAAAATGGAAAAATAGTATTTGTGACTTACCATAGGCCAAGAACTAATATTTCAAACATATAAAGAATTCCTAAGTATGAAAACGAAAAACTCCAACAAAGTGAATGGGATAAGTAGGAAAAAGTAATGAAGGATTTTACATGTAAAAGAAATTCAAATGACTCTTAGCTACACATAAATTACTCATCCTGATTCATAAAAAGAAAAATGCAAATTAATCTCCATTGAGACATAATTTCTCAATTATTAGATTGTCAAAAATTCAAAAGTTTAATAAATACTCTGTTGGCAAGACTATATGGAAGCAAAAAGGTGGGAATGAAAAAAAATGATATACCAACTATGGAGAGGAATTTGGGAATATCTGGTTAAATTACTTATCCTTGGCCCAGGAATTCTACTTCAAGGAAACTATCTCAAAGATGCACTCAAAAAAATATTAAATAACTTCACAAAGTTATACATTAAGACATCTTACTAGCAAAAAGACTAGAAGTGATCTAAATCTTTATTAAAAGAAAATCATTGGATCACCACACAGTGAAATATGCAGTTGCAAAAGGAAAGGGTTAGAACTTATTCTTTGATATGGAAATCATTAGACTTTGACACTTTGGTCTGGCACAATCTCTAGGATACATCATTAAATGAAAAAAAGGAAACTAGAGAAAGTATAAATAGTATGTTTGTTTTTTAAAAGCTAGTGAATATATGTTTACATTTGCAGATAGAAACAATTTGAATCACCCAAATTTGGCTATCAACACCATTCTAGAAGACCGATATCATGCAATCCCCGCCCCTCCCAAAATACTCCATTGGCCAGAGGGATTGCTCTCCTTGTTAAATTGTCTTTGGAATCTGGGCCCACTCATGGCATCCCAGGACATCCCCAGAGGCATAAGTCCTGGAGTAATTTGGGGCATATGATCAATCCCATGTGGGTGTAGAGAGTCAGAGAACATCTAAAAGGGGAGCAATGGGGATCATGGTACTGCTGGGACCCAGTCCTAGTCAACAGGGGAATCAGGAAATCTCAAGGAAGACATTTCAAAGTACAGTGTCCCATGAAAAAATGATGTATGTATTAGGTTATGATATATAATGTAAATGTTATGGTTAAAAACATGAAAGATCATAGCATCAAATATGCTTGAAATCACTACCAAGCCCTATGAGGAACCGCACTAATAGAGACTCCTATACATCTTGTTCATCTTACCTGAGCTCTATCACAAGAGCTAGAGAATTCCTTTCTTTCTTAGATATCAATAACTCCAAACCAATAAACCTGAACTGCAAAGGGTTGTGTCTCCTTCCCTGCTCCAAACTAATTTTCCTGATCAGCCTTTATAAAACAACATTCTCCCCAACCCTCACCCACTGACATTCCTTATTCCACCAAACCTCCTTTAGTACTTGTTATCCCTTTTCAAATTGTGAAATATAATGCACAATGAATCTGGGCAAAATATATGTATAATATGATAAATTATTATAAAGCAAAGACTTATGTAATCATCCCAGAAACATCTGTTTCATTCTAGCCCTTATTACCATGTAACTTCAGTATTTTCTTTCTTTACAGTCAGTCTCTTTCCTCAACTCTTATTGTAAAAAGCCATGAGAACAGCACTTTCTGTTCTAATCATTCCTATATCCCCAACATAAAGAATAGAATTAGGCGGGCACTCAATTTTTCTGTGGAATAAATCAATGAATATATGTTACTATTTTTCCAATGAATGCTATTTTGTTGGGCATAAATATAATACAGATACATTACAGTAGCTTTTACTTAACTTTGCAGTTTTCACACAGCTTTCACAAAAAGCATAGCTGTTAGAGTGTAGCAGCTAATGTGTGGGGTTCTGTATTAGCTAGAGCTCAACCAAAGAGGCAGGACTAGAAGAACATTTGATAGATTGAGAAAGAGAAGGAGACAGAGAAAGAAAAGCAGGAAGAAGGAGAAGAGGAGGAGGAGAAGGAGAAAATATATAGAGATTTTATCACAAGGAATCAAAGTTTGTAGGACAGGCAGAAGGGAGCCTATGTGGCTGAGTTGAAGCTGTTTTCTGGCCACAGGCATTCAGAAAAGAAGAAGCAGAGAAGAGAGAGCAATTATAGTCCCAGCTGCTATTTGAAGTTTCATTTGCCAGGAAAAACGCAGTCCTTTTAAAATGCTTGCCTGATTAGGTCAGGCTCCTCAAGGATGCTCTTCTTAGCTTAAGAAGTCAACTGAACAGAGACTTCAGTTACATCTGCAAAGGTCCCCTTACAGCAGCAACTAGATTAGTGCTCGATTGAGTAACTGAAAGGCAGTGTGCAAATGTGGCAAAATGCCTGCTGGTTATTCACTCCATCCCCACAGTTTTGCTAGTGTAGCTGTGTTGACATATTACAAGCCATTACAGAATCAGAAAATTTTCATAAGTGAAAAATTAATAATCACAATTTCATGCCGATCTGATAATAGCTCATGGAGGTCTTTCTGAATATGAGAGCTTTGAGTTTACACTGACTGACAGTTTTAGCCAAAGGTATGGAAGAGTCTCTCAGCCGGGTTTCCTATGAAGCAATTTTGCAAATACACATTGCTACTTGGGTGTAATTGTTAGAATGAAACTGAATGAGGAGACCATTTTCAGGCTTCAAGATATACTGAAAGGTGCTAAGGACAATAGAGTTTAAAGGGAGACCATTGGCCAGTCTAAATTAGATTGATACTATTACTGCTAAACTAACAATTTAAAAATTATTCATAGAACCAAGATTTTTCAGTTTGGTAACAAAGTACCATGAACTTGACGCTGACAGAATATTTAAAAAAAAACAGAGTTAAATGACATTTCATAAACATATTATTCTTAGTCTTTCTTCTGATATTGCCACCATAGTGACAATGTCAACTGAAATCTGACAGGACACTTAAATGTCAAGTATATGCTTTTGATACTAAATTTCCATAATGCTTTGGTTGCTGAATTGCATACTGTACTTGCATTGGTTTTCTGAAAGCTAAGCATTGCTGGCTTGCCCAAAATAACTTGCAGGCGGTTGACCAATTAAAGAGAAACCCGATGCGATGATTGCATGTAATGATGGTTTCATTGAAAACTCGATGGCTTAAGGAAGTCTGAATAGAATGAAATTACCTTCCTTGCTCAGTAACTTAGACAATTTTTTTTTCTCAGTGACACGAACCCTGGAGAAATTTGGTCACAAGAATTACCCAAGTGAGAGAAAAGTTGAAAATCAGCAATTCTGTGTAAAACTAGCTAGATTTTGTGACTCCTTTATAGGATAAGTAGAAAGTAAGACTCTAAAATGTAGTTATTTAGAGTCTAACTTTCAGAGGAATTCCTTTATTAGTGAACTCCTATGCACCCAGCTTTCAGCTGAAAATGTCATTATTTTCAAAAGAGTATGTAGCATTGCATACTTATCCTTTATCAGTGGTGATCCTCAGGGTGAAGATGCATTCTATTACATAGCCAGGGGTCCATGACCGGAAGATACTTACAATGCTTAGTCAATCAGATTACAAGCTTTCAAGCACATATGTTCTCTTTGGTAGAAAGGCATTTTTTTTCTTTTTTACACTGCTTGGGAGATACAAGGGTTCTTCAAAAAGCTTGTGGAAAATGTAATTAAAACATAAAAGTAAAAATATAAACTTTATTTCTCAACATAAATTTTACCAAAATCAAGGCACTTTAGTAAGTGATGATATCAGACATTTAGTCCATCCCTAAAAAAAAAAAGGAGTTACTTGGAATTTAACTATGTTAAGACAATCTTTTTTCATTATTAACTAAAGAAAACTAGGTGACTTTTAAATATCTTTTAAGATTGGGAAATAAAAAGAGTCAGAAAGAGCCAAATCAGGGAAATCATTAGTCACCCACATTGATCCTGAGAGATCCCAGAATAAGGAGCAGACACCCATATTTGCTGTTCTCTATCCTCCTTGAGTGACATCTCCAGGTGTGGGAGCAAATAAGATGAACAGGGCCTGAAGTGAACCCCAGCAAACCGCAGCAGCCCTACAGAAGAGGGACCTGATCATTGAAAGGAAAATAAACAAATGGAAAGCAACAACAAAGGCATCAACAACAACAAATAAGTCCCTACACAAACCCCATCCAAAGGTCAGCACCCTCAAAGATTGAAACTAAACAAACTCATAAAGATGAGAAAGAATCAAAGAAAAAATTGCTGAAAATCCAAAAGGCCAGAATGCCTCTTCTCCTCCAAATGATTATAATGCCTCTCCAGCAAGGGCACAGAAGTGGACCGAGGATGAGATGGATAAATTGACAGAAGTAGGCTTCAGATGATGGGTAATAAAAAACTCTGCTAAGCTAAAGGAGCATGTTCTAACCCAATGCAAAAAAGCTAAGAACGTTGATAAGAGCCTAGAGGAGCTGCTAACTAGAATAACCAGTTTAGAGAGGAATATAAATGACCTGATGGAGGTGAACAACACAGCACAACTTTGTGAAGCACACACAAGTATCAATAGCTGAATTGACCATTCAGAAGAAAGGATATCAGAGTTTGAAGACTACCATGCTGAAATAAGGCATGCAGACAAGATTAGAGAAAAAAAGGATGAAAAGGAATGAACAAAGCCTCCAAGAAATATGGGACTATGTAAAAATACCAAATCTATGATTGATTGGAGTACCTGAAGGAGATGGGGGGAATGGAAACAAACTGGGAAACACACTTTAGGATATTATCCAGGAGAACTTACTGCCAACCTAGCAAGACAGGCCACCATGCACATTCAGGAAATACAGAAAACACCACTAAGATACTCCATGAGAAGATCAACCCCAAGACACATAATCTTCAGATTGTCCAAGGTTGAAATGAAGAAAAAAATGTTAAGGGCAGCCAGAGAGAAAGGCCAGGTCACCTACAAAGGGAAGCCCATCAGACTAA
Source organism: Pongo pygmaeus (assembly GCF_028885625.2). Lineage (NCBI taxonomy): Eukaryota > Metazoa > Chordata > Mammalia > Primates > Hominidae > Pongo > Pongo pygmaeus. Next base: position 26,632,134 of record NC_072376.2, read on the forward strand.
CAGTGGACTTCTCAGCAGAAACCCTACAAGCCATAAGAGATTGGGGGCCAATATTTAACATTCTTAAAGAAAAGAATTTTCAACCCAGAATTTAATATCCAGCCAAATTAAGCTTCATAGGTGAAGGAGAAATAAAATCCTTTCCAGACAAGCAAATGCTAAGGGGTTTCATCACCACCAGGCCTGCCTTGCAAGAGCTCCTGAAGGAAGCACTAAATATGGAAAGGAAAAACCGTTACTAGCCACTGAAAAAAAAACCACCAAAATATAAAGACTAATGACACTATGAAGACACTGCATCAACTAGTGTGCAAAATAGCTAGATAGCATCATTATGACAGGATCAAGTTCACACATAACAATACTAACCTTAAATATAAATGGGCTAAATGCCCCAAATAAAAGACACAGACTGGCAAATTGAATAAAGAGTCAAGACCCATTGGTGTGCTGTATTCAGGAGACTCATCTTATGTGCAAAGACTAACATAGGCTCAAAATAAAGGGATGGAGGAAAAATTACCAAGCAAATGGAAAGCAAAAAAAAAAAAAAGCAGGTATTGCAATCCTAGTCTCTGACAAAACAGACTTGAAACCACAAAGATCAAAAAAGACAAAGAAGGGCATTACATAATGGTAAAGGGAATAATTCAAAAGAAGAGCTAACTATTCTAAATATATATGCACCCAGTACAGGATCAAGCAGATTCATAAAACAAATTCTTAGAGACCTACAAAGAGACTTAGATGCCCACACAATAACAGTGGGAGACTTTAACACCCCACTGTCAATAGTATACAGACTGAAAAGACAGAAAATTTGCAAGGGTATTCAGGACTTGAACTTAGCTCTGGATCAAGTGGACCTAACAGACATCTACAGAACCCTCCACACCAAATCAACAGAATATACATTTTTCTCAGTGCCACATGGCACTTATTCTGAAATCAACCACATAATTGGAAGTAAAACACTCCTCAGCAAATGCAAAATAACTGAAATCATAACAAACAGTCTCTCAAACCACAGTGCAATCAAATTAGAAGTCAGGATTAAGAAACTTGCTCAAAACCACACAATTACATGGAAATTGAACAACCTGCTCCTGAAGACTCCTGGATAAATAATGAAATTAAGGCAGAAATAAAGAAGTTCTTTGAAACCAATGAGAACAAAGACACAACATACCAGAATTTATGGGACACAGCTAAAGCAGTGTTAAGAGGGAAATTTATGGCACTAAATGCCCACATCAGAAAGCCTGTAAGATCTCAAATTGACACCCTAACATCACAGTCAAAAGAGCTAGAGAAACCAGAGCAAACTAGTCCAAAAGCTAGCAGAAGACAAGAAATAACTAAGATTAGAGCAAGATTGAAGGCGATAGAGACATGAAAAACCCTCCAAAAAAATCAATGAATCCAGGAGCTGGCTTTTTGAAAAAATTAAGAAAATAGACCACTAGCTAGACTACTAAAGAAGAAAAGAGAGAAGAATCAAAGAGACACAATAAACATGATAAAGGGGATATCACCACTGACCCCACAGAAATACAAACTACCATCAGAGAATACTATAAACACCTCTATGCAAATAAACTAGAAAATCTAGAAAAAATGGATAAATTTCTGGACACATACACCCTCCCAAGACTAAACCAGGAAGAAGTCGAATCTCTGATTAAACCAATAACAAGGTCTGAAATCCAAGAAGTAATTAATAGCCTACCAATCAAAAAAAGCCCAGGACCAGATGAATTCACAGCCAAATTCTACCAGAGGTACAAAGAGAAGCTGGTACCATTCCTTCTGAAACTATTCCAAATAATTGAAAAGGAGGGACTCCTCCCTAACTTATTTTATGAAGCCGGCATCATCCTCGTACCAAAACTAGGGAGAGACACAACAAAAAAAGAAAACTTCAGGCCAATATCCCCGATGAACATTGATGTGAAAATCCTCAATAAAAAACTGGCAAAGTGAATCCAGCAGCACATCAAAAACTTACTCACCACGATCAAGTTGATTTCATCCCTGGGATGCAAGACTGGTTCAACATACACAAATCAATAAACATAATCCATTACATAAACAGAGCCAATGACAAGAACCACATGATTATCTCAATAAATGCAGAAAAGACCTTTGATAAAATTAAGCATCCCTTCATGTTAAAAACTCTTAAACTAGGTATTGATGGAACATATCTCAAAATAATAAGAGCAGATTACGACAAACCCACAGCCAATATCATATTGAAGGGGCAAAGGTTGGAAGCATTCCCTTTGAAAACCCTTTGAAGACAAGTATGCTTTCTCTCACCATTCCTATTCAATATCATATTGGAAGTTCTGGCCAGGACAACCAAGAAAGATAAATAAATAAAGTGTATTCAAATAGGAAGACAGGAAGTCAAATTGTCTCTGTTTGTAAATTACATGATTCTATGTTTAGAAAACTCCATCATCTCAGGCCAAAAATGCCTTAAGCTGATAAGCAATTTCAGCAAAGTCTCAGGATACAAAATTAATGTGCAAAAATTACAAGCATTGTTTACATCAACAATAGACAAACAGAGAACCAAATCATGAATGAACTCCCATTCGCAATTGCTACAAAGGGAATAAAATACCTAGGACTACAGCTAACAAGGGATGTGAAGGACCTCTTCAAGGAGAACTACAAACTACTGCTCAAGGAAATAAGAGAAGACACAAACAAATGGAAAAACATTTCATCTTCAATGATAGGAAAAATCAATATTGTGAAAATGGCCATACTGCCTAAAGTAATTTATAGATTCAATGTTATTCCTATCAAACTACCATTGACATTCTTCACAGAATTAGAAAAATTACTTTAAATTTCACATGGAATCGAAGAAAACCCTGTATAGCTGAGACAATCTTATGTAAAAGGAACAAAGCTAGAGGCATCACATCACCTGACTTCAAACTATACTGCATGGCTACTGTAACCAAAACAGTATGGCAAGGCTGTGGAGAAATAGGAACGCCTTTTCAACCATTGTGGAAGACAGTAACACAGTAGGGCGATTCCTCACATATCTAGAACCAGAAATACCATTTGACCCAGCAATCCCACTACTGGGTTATACCCAAAGGAATATAAATCATTCTGCTATAAAGACATGAACATGTATGTTTATTGCAGCACTATTTACAATAGCAAAGTCATAGAACCAACCCAAATGCCCATCAATAATAGACTGGATAAAGAAAATGTGGTACATGGGTGGGCGTGGTGGCTTCCGCCTGTAATCCCAGCACTTTGGGAGGCCAAGGCAGGCAGGTCACCTGAGGTCAAGAGTTTGAGACCAGTCTGACCAACATGGAGAAACCCCGTCTCTACTAAAAATACAAAATTAGCCAGGTGTGGTGGTGGGTGCCTGTAATCCCAGCTACTTGGGAGGCTGAGGTAGGAGAATCACTTCTCCTACAGAGTGAGCTGAGATGGCACCATTGCACCCCAGCCTGGGCAACAAGAGTGAAACTAAGTCCCCCCTGAAAAAAAATGAAAAAAGAAAATGTGGTACATATACACCATGGAATACTATGCAGCCATAAAAAGGAATGAGATAATGTCCTTTGCAGAGACATGGATGAAGCTGGAAGCCATCATCCTCAGCAAACTAACACAAGAAAAGAAAACCAAACACCGTGTGTTCTCACTCATAAGTGGGAGTTGAATAATGAGAGAACACATTGACACAGGGAGGGGAACAACGTACACCAGGGCCTGTTGGGGGGTTGGGACAAGGGGAGGGGACTTAGATGATGGGTCAATAGGTGCAGCAATCCACCAAGGCACAACTATGCCTATGTAACAAAACTGCGCATTCCGCATGTGTATCCTGTAGTTTAATGTAAAATAAAAAAAAAAAACCTAAATAAAAATAAAGAATAAACTACATTTGAAAGGGGACATTTGCTACAGGAACAGAGTAAAATAAGGGTCATTTATAAAAAAAGACATTCAAATTAAAATTAAAAGCACTTTTCCTTTAAGGAAAAAACATAATTCTATAACTTCAAACAATATGTCATCATTTTTTGCATTTCTATGCTATTTTTCTCCATATGTGAAATTATATCCATATAAATATGTATATAAACTACTACTGGCATTTTTTCTATTTTGAAACTAATTTTATTAAATAAAATTGGAAAATTTGGAAAAGCATTAAAAAAAAAAAAGAAAGAAAGAAAGAAATGAAGTCTTCTATGTTGTCCAGGATGGTCTCAGACTCCTGGGCTCAAGCAATCCTCCTACCTCAGCCTCCTGGGTAGCTGGGACTACAAGCATGTTTGAGCTCTTAATTGTTAGTCCTCTTCAATTAGGGCATAAACAAGATGAATTACTTCATCATAAATTGATGTGGATGATCTTCCACTGCAGGTTTCATCTTCAACATCTGGTCCCTTCTTAAAATTAGTTATTTATTTGTAAATTGCTGATTTCTTTGGGGCATTGTCCCCTAAAATTTTTGTAAAACATCAGTGATTTCACTATTCTTTCACCCAAGCTTCACCATAAACTTGATGTTTCTTCTCACTTCAATTTTAGCACAATTCATATTGCTCTAGTAGAGGCTCTTTCAAACTGTTGTCTTAACCTTCTTGGTACCTCAAACTAGATCCTACTCAGACGTGTTATAACAAGTTAGTACAAGTTTTTTTTTTTTGGTGCAAAAATGTCTGAAATCAATGCTTAGTTTTGTCACAATATACATTTTTCTGGGAACTTTTTGAAGACTCCTTATTTAAGCTAGACTTCCAGGTTCATAACGCAAAGCTAAGTTAGTAGTTTTTGTATTTGTGAGTGAGAATAAAGTAAAACATGCTGAGGATATTGAAAATGATTGATCCTAAAATTTCAATAACACGCAATCAAGAGCAGACAAATCCTTTTCTTTTTTAACATTGGTTCAGTTGTCATAAATAGCTTTATAACTTTATTTGCACAAACAAGGTATTAAAAGGCCATTGGGTTCTTTTATTTTTGTCCCTTTGAAGAGTGTTTGCAAATGTAAATAACTTTAGCAAGTCATCACACAAACACTGAGAGTTTGTGTGCAGGGAAAAAATCCCTATAAGCCTTCATAGGTGGTAGTGATTCTCATGATGAATTTCTCATCATCCAATGTCTGGTTCTTCACCTTGCAGTGTTGAAAACTTGACAGTCAATTCACCAATAGTGAATGTATCTCAAAGGTCAGATTCACATTAACCATGTTCCAAAACTAATACACAATGTCAAAAGAGCCTGTAAACCAGATTCCTGTGAAACTATTTACTCAACATATTTTCTTCTTGAAGGTAGAAGTAGACCCACGTGGGAAGCCAGGTTGTAATGAGAAGTTTGCTGTTGAATATGGAATCAAGATTAAGCACACAAAATGATTGAAGTTTTAATGGCATCTGGCAAAAATTACCAGAATGCTCAAGGTAAATTGACCACAACTGCTTACAGTCATGGTCACACAAAAGGAGAAACTCATTCTCTCTTTTTGTACTAGAATGGGCCCTTTCAAACTTGCCTCTGTGATACTGCTTTTGTTAGCAATCGACAATGATTGCAGCCATCTTCATTGACAACTGCCTTCATATTTGTGTGCAGTCAGATTATAATAGAATCTGGTTGATTTAGGGGACATACTATCTCTTGAAAGCAACTTTGCCTGTATGTTCCACTGCATTTTGGTATAGAGTTTTAATTTTACAATAAAAACGTTACAGTTAAAAAGATAACTTTTTCATAAACTTGGAAGGCCCACTTTCTCACAGTATAATTGGTTTCTGGACCCATTTCCCACTTTAAATTACAAAGATCTGGGCTAGAGAGTGAAGACTTTTAGAATGTGTGCTTTCTTTCATTCATCAGTTTACTTATCATATCAATACCTTTCAGGTTTTTTTATGTTGGTATTCAACTAAATTTAAGTGAATGCATTCCATTCTCTACTATTTTCTGCTAACTGATTACTTGTGTCTCAGAAATGTACATAAACTTAAAGAGCTTCTAAAAAATACAGAAAATATCAGAAAGATCTGATAGACATAGATGCCTTAGAATTTCCAAAGCCATTGTAGAGTCATTTCTGATGAAATACCTAATTTTTCATTCAGATGATGAATTTGTTAAAATAATTATGTGGCTCTATTATATAATTACTCTCTATATATAATATATTACTATACAAAATATATTACTATATGTTATATATTACAATATATTATTGTTGCTATATATCAAAGAACTAATATATATATTACTTTTTCTATATATATATAGTAAAAGGAATAACATGATTTATATATATACATTACTTTTACTACATATAATGATTTTGCTTATCAGGGCCACATCCTCATATTTAAGATCAAATGACTTTTTATTTACATAAGTATATATATATATCTCAATTATGGGACAATTTCCTTTGACCCTTTTTGGTTAGTGATTACTTCCAAGAAGTATCTGAAAGTCTTTTGAACAGCAAAGAGAGTGATAATTTTTTATGGAAGACCATTGATCAGAGACATTATATGTAGACTGTTATAATTATTTTCATTTATTTATTTTTTAATGTACTCAATTCATCTTGAGTGCCTCCTCTGTTCCAGGCTCTATGGTGGGTGCTAGAACTGCACTGTCCAATAAGGGAGCCTACATGTGACTACAAGCACCTGAACCATGGTGATGCAACCAAGGAAATGATTTTTTTATTTTATTTAATTTTAATTAATTAAAATACAAATACTTGAATCATTATAAAAGTCTTAATATTGATTATATGTTGAAATGATAATATTTTGGATATATTAATTAAAACACATTATCAAAATAAATTTCACTTGATTCTTTTTACATTTTTAATGTGGCTAATGGGATTTTGAATGCCTATGGCCCATTGTATTCCACCGGACAGGGCTATTTTAGAGATCTGTGGTGAGTAAAATACACATAGTCTTCACCATCTTGGAATTTAATCCATGATTTATGTTTTTACCAAAGTTCACATATTGAATATTTGTTTAGACCACTACATTTAGGAATGGAAATTGAATCAATAATGATGAATAGCCAACCAAATACATTATGAGTCAAAAGGAAAACTGTTTAAATATTTCTATCCAAAAATATTGTCTGAGAAGCTAAGAGGCCTTAAATGTCTAAATATGAGATTTTACTCTTTTATGTGGTTCTAGTTCTACTGTATCTTGTTTTATTATGACGCATTAGCCATTATTTGGTTCTGAAGAGAAAGCCCATTACTTTAGAGGATATTTCATTTAATTATTATAATAATACTGTGAAATAAGCATGACTTCTATTTTATGAAAAGGAAAGATAGGCTTAGATTGATTAACTTTTTAAAATGTATACAAAGATGATAACCATAGACAGGATTCAAACTCATATTTGTCTCATTTCAAATTTCATACTCTCTCTCCTCTACCAAGCATTAGACCTCTTGAAGTTGAAGAAGAGGCCTTTGCAGTGCTATTTTCAGGAAATAATACTCTACTCACAGCTGTGGTCTAGGACACTCATGCAACATATGAAACGATTTTGTCTTTTACTACAGAAGGGGAATTTACCCTCTTGTGTTCTGGGATTGTTGGTTATTATAACAAATTAACACAAGTTATTCAGTTTTCTCACATGGGAATTTTCTTGATTCCTTTTCTCTACTATAAGCTGCATTAAAGACAGTGCCAGGTGCTCTCAGGTTTTTGATACTTTAAGAAATAAATTAATAGAAGCAGGTTTTCTAGTTGGATCCGACAGTGTCACTATAAAAGTGTACCTGCACCAAAGGACTGAGTCATGATTCCAGGATTCTTTTAGTGCATAAACAGATGGCTTATTGAAAGTGGCCTTCTTAAATCCAGATTAGCAAAACAAAATTTAATTATCTGAGACAAAAATAAGCGATTTAATTATAATTAATTTTCTAATTCTACTTATTTTCAAATAAAAGTCTAAAAAGAATCCTTCCATTTTAATTACTAATCCTCAATTTAAAGGTTATACTTGTATAAATAAAAATGAAACCCCTCAGAATTCAGAAAAATATTTTAGAAAATATCTTAATATAAACGAAAACTAGTAAATCATCAAGGAGTCATAACATAATGTTCTGAAAAAGAAAATAAAATTATATATCTATTGATCTGACAAACTCCTCAAAACAATACTTAAAATATTATGGAAGCTGCCATTATTAAGCATCTTTATTTTTTGTGGCTATATTGTCCTTTATGTACATTCAACAATAATCTATCCTTCTCACTGAGACATAGTTGAATAAATCAGTTGCAAAGTAGGCCATGCCACATGTCTTGTGTATTTAAGTCTGACAAATCTTTTGTTAAAGAACAAGTATTAAATTTCACAGGTGGTCAAATAAAGCAAAACATCAAATAATAATATTGAATTAGGAATATCACTTAACAAACTTACATGTGCAATAGGGTAGGAGACTGGACATAAGTCTCAATTATAGCTAAGCAAGGAGGAACAAACCATCTTCCATCTGCAGACTCACAACAATAAATGGGGTCACCCTGCCTTGTTCTCCCCAAAGGAGCTGAGCCACTGAAAATCTCCTGTCATCCTCCAGCCTGGGCAACAAAGAACGAAATTCTGTCTCAAAAAAGAAAAAAGAAAAGTTCCTGTCATCGTCTGATTTCCTCACAAAAGCATCGTTTCTGACTTTTGCAATATTAATGTTGAATCTGTGTCACAAACTTTGTAAACCAATTTTCCCTGTTACATGCTTTTGTCTCTGGGTCTTCTCTTTACAACAGGTAACTTGGAGAAAAGCAAGGCTTATCGAAATCCATGAGGTTGGGACATGTAATGAAACTGAAATTCCACTCTAGTTTTGCTTTGTGGTTTTGACTTACTAGAAAACATGGATATTTTAACAACCACGTAGGAGAAGAAACAGCATTTAAACTATGACAAAGTTAAGAAAAAGGATCCACTTTTCTCTTACTAAAAGCTTTTCAATCTGGCTTAGAAAAGTTTTATCATCATAATTAGAATGGGACAGATAAATAATGTTGCATTTTAAAATTTTCTCTATCTTTCACAAATGGAAAAACTAGTTTTCATTGGTCTAAACATGGGACTACTATAAATAAACATCTAAAAATAGCTGTGTTGATATGATTGTGTCCAGCAACATTACTATCAAAAAGCACACATCTTAAGGTGTCTTTCCAATTCATTATTGCACTGAAACACTTTTATTGAATATGATGCTTTTAAACTAATTCAATGAGTTAAAATTATTTTCATGTAGTAGACATTAATTAAAGATGCTATGTCTGGGCCAGGGGCAGTGGCTCATGCCTGCAATCCCAGTACTTTGGGAGGCTGAGGCAGGTGGATCACAAGGTCAAGAGATCGAGACCATTTTGGCCAACATGGTGAAACCCCGTCTCTACTAAAAATACAAAAATTAGCTGGGTGTGGTGGTGCACACCCGTAGTCCCAGCTACTTGGCAGGCTAAGCCAGGAGAATCACTTGAACCCGGGAGGTGGAGGCTGTAGTGAGCCAAGATTGTGCCACTGCACCCCAGCCTGGCAACAGAGCAAGATTCTGTCTCAAAACAAACAAACAAACAAAACAAAAAAATTGCTATGTCTTTAAACTATTTTATGATTATATATAGCAAATACAAAAATCTATCTAATCTTTCCAGATTTTCAGGTGGAAAAATTATATTTCATATATTTTATAGAGTATGTAATATGAAACACCTGGAATGAGCATTTTCATGTAATTTCACAAATTAACAAGTTATTTGCCCATTTAGAAGTGTTATTGTAGCTCTCTTAACTAGTTAAGACTCTGTATTTCTAATAGTAAGATGTGGTAATTCTTCTGTCTAATTTTGGTTATTTGTGGTGATTAACTAGTTAAGACTCTGTATTACTAATAGTAAGGCATGGTAATTCTTCTGTCTAATTTTGGATGTTTGTGGTGAGTGAGAAAAGATATAACAATAACATCAGATCTCATATTGCTTTCATACAGTGTGAACAAAAAATGTAATTATTTTCAGTGACAGAGATGGCTTACTTATTATATTCTCAAATTAATCAAATTAAAAAATACACCATGTGGAATGTCACACGTGTACAACAATACAAGTTCCATGTGAATGTTACATTTCTGGAAGGTTTTAATGGAGACCCAGGGAGAACACTTATGAAAATGGAGCTAGAACACCTACCGAGTGGAACTAAATGGAAACAAAAAGTAACAGTTTCTACAAATTCACATTTATAAACAATCATTACTCAGAAACCCAAACAAAAAGAAATAATAAACTTTCTAATTCTAAAATCACAAATTGTTCTAAAATATCAGTAAAATGTAAATTTTACTAAAAATGTAAATATAGCAAATAATTTCATTCCAGTTCAATGTTATCACTGCTAACTATCCCAATAATTTGAAAAACAATTGATAAGAATGATAATATTGCTTATTTATCCCCAGGAAACATCCTTAGATTGTCGTCTCTAGCATGTGTCTCTGTGTAAATTCTGCCCCACTTTATACTCATTCACTCTTTCCGTCTTTCCCTCAACGATTCAAAGATATTTATAAAGTGGCTACTGTATGCTAGTCACTGTTTTTGGGTGCTAATGTAGAGCTATGAGCAAGAGAGAAAACCTCAATACTTTCTTGAAGCTTGTCTTCCAGTGGAGGAATTAACAAATACATAAGATTGTTTTAGTTATTGGTAAATGTTATTTAAAAAATGGGCTATGGCTGGGCGTGGTTGCTCACACCTGTAATCCCAGCACTTTGGGAGGTCAAGGCAGGTGAATCACCTGAGGTCAGGAGTTTGAGACCAGCCTGGCCAACATGATGAAACACTGTCTCTACTAAAAATACAAAAATAGCCTGGCATGGTGGGGGGTGCCTATAAGCCCAGCTACTTGGGAGGCTGAGGAAGGAGAATCACTTGAACCCAGGAGGTGGAGGTTGCAGTGAGCCAAGATTGCACCATTACACTCCACTCTAGCCTAGATGACAGAGCTAGACTCCGTCTCAAAAAAAAAACGAAAAATAAAAAATAAAAAAAAAACTGGGCCACTTGTATCCATTTGCTAGGTATGCCATAACAGAGTACCACAAATTGAGTGTCTTAAAGAACATATACTTATGCCCTCAACATAACATATATTTATTTTCTTGAGGCTAGAAGTCCTAGATCAAAGTGTCAGCTGGGTTGGTTCCTTCTGAGGGCTGTGAAGGGAGATAATCTGTTCCTTGCCTGTCCTTTAACTTCTGGGAGTTTCTCTGTTATTTTTTTGGCTGGTAGAAGCATCACCCCAAATATCTATCTCCATCTTCACATGGCATCCTCCCTGGGTGAGTGTCCAAATTTTCCCTTTTCGTAAGGACCCAAGTCATGTTGAATTAGGGTTTACACTAATGATTTCATTTTCACTTGATTACCTCTGCAAGTAAACTGTTTCCAAATAAGGTCACCTTCTGACAAACCAGGGTTAGGATTTCAACATACTTCTTTAGAGGACCACAGTTTAACCCATAGCAGTCATTGATTAGAGACTGACTGGGAGAGGGGGTTGCAGGCAGTTTTAGACTGGTGCCATTGGCCATGTCTTCAAAAGTGGCAGCAGCCAGATGAGAGAAATAGACTCAAAGCTTTTCTTGAAAGGCAAACAGCAAGTGCAAAGGATGCAGGATGGAACAGACTTGCAGGGTCTTAGGAGTAGACAGGGTGCTGTGGCTGGAGTAGCCAGGTAAAAGAGAGGAGTGTGTAAGGAAGGAGATCAGAGAAGCAGGCGGGGCTCAGACTGTGGGGTTCTTCAAAGGCCACGAGAAAGAATGAGTTACTGTAATTTTAAAAGTCAGCAGCTAGAAGATTTTTAAAGAGGAAGTGATGTGATCTGATATCTATTTTAAAAGATCAGTGTGGCTGACACCTCTCTTGTCTCTCAGGGAAGGCCATCTAATCTTTTCAGCTCTTTGTGATCTCTTTTTCTCAACACCTAGATCACTGATAGTTCTCACTCCATGGATCTGTTAGCAGAAGTGAAGGAATCAAACAGTTAGGTTTCTATGTTCACCCAGAAGCCTCCACTCTTATCTTTATAAAAGATCTTTCTTTCAAACAGTAGGCTAATTGGTTGCTATACTTGGTATCACTTGATTTTATATACATATAAGAAGCTTAGAGACTAAACTCTTCATATATTTGTGTGTGTGCGTTGCTAGTGTGTGTGTGTTTAACACAGAGCTAAAGTTCATCCTCCTAGGTTTAGGCTGAATGTCACCTCTTCTTTGATGCTTCCCTGAATGTCCCCACAGCATTTGTTGCTTCCTTTACAGTGCAAACCTGAATTTTCACACTTTTCATATATTACTGTACCTATTTGTTATCTGGTGTCCTGGATAGTCTGCAAGCTCCTTTAGAGGCGGAACTTTGATTTTATTTATTTTTCTTCTATTTGTAACTGCTAGTTGCACAATCTCTGACAATAGAAAGAAACAAATGCATTTGGATGATTAGAATACATCCCTTAGAGCTGTTTTCCGAAAGAACTATATTTCATACCAACCAGTAAATTTAAAGGCACTGATAAACAATAAAAATTTACCACAGACTTGTAGTGGTTTTATCAACAAAGAAATTTTAACCACAGACTTGTAGTGTTTTCATTGTATCTATCAGAAACTTTCTAGATGAAACATCTTCATTACAAAAGTGTTTTACTTTTTTTTTTGAATTTGGTGTTTGTCATTCATACAAACTGGAACCTTTGAATCTTCTTCAGTGGGTATCTCTGATTCCTGCTTCTCAGAATAACTTTCATTAAAGATCTTCCCTCCCTTCAGTTCCTAATGGAGGGGGTGAGATGTATCCATTATTAAATTATTTATTTAAAACTTTTCAGACCTTCTGTTGATTATGCATATGAAACTTCAAGTTTTGATTATAAACTTGTAAACCTGTGACAATTGTAAATCTTGATACCTACTTTAAGAAGAAGGAGATGGAATTGTGCTGAGTCCTTGCGCTATGATTATTTTGCTCTCTTGGGTATTTTGACATGAATGAGAGTGGCTTTCTGGAAGCATAAATTCTATTGATGCTACTTTTGCCTTATGAATTGCATGGGCTTTGCATATTTTGCAGCTTGTGTGTCCCAGTCTTTAATAGCCCCTTTTCTGTCCACAGAGCTGCATTTGTTGTAAAAAATACAATAGCTTATTAGTAACAACTTAAAAAAAGACAAAGATTACTTCATCCCAAATTCATTGAATTTCTGCAACGTAGTAAGCATAAGGAAGGCAGGAATAAATACAGGAGTACTAGGGTGACCAATTCATCCAGGTTTGCCCAGTACTGTCCCAATTCTAGTACTGAAAGTCCTGTACCCCGAGGAACCCCTCAGTCACAATCTAACTGGTCATCCCAAGTCTGAACAATTTAAATTTAATGATAAAAATTAGCTTTTTAATCCTAAAAAAATTCCTTTTCCTTCCCAGATTTTTCTCCAAAACATATAGTGTATAAAAGAAAACCAAATAAAATGTTCCTAAAGTGTACATAAAGAAAATAAGGATAAGGGATATTTAGATGATGTCTGTTTGGTTAAAGAAATGCTGTGATGTTCCATACCTTTTCTTGAAGGGGGTAGCAACTCTGTCACCGAGTCTGTTAGAAGGCCATTGACCCATTGGGGCTTGAGTGGAAACAAGAGAAAAACTGCTGTCAAGGTAAAGAAGCAAAAAATACAGGACAGCCCTGGGTACTACGTGACAGCCCTTACTTTAGGTGCCCCTTCCCCGTGAGTTTTGAACAACATCAAGTGTTCCTTCAAAAGGACATTTCAATATTGTGAAAATGGCCATACTGCCCAAGTTAATTTATAGATTCAATGCCATCCCCATCAAGCTACTAATGACTTTCTTCACAGAATTGGAAAAAACTACTTTAAAGTTCATATGGAACCAAAAAAGAGCCCACATTGCCAAGTCAGTACTAAGCCAAAAGAACAAAGCTGGAGGCATCAAGCTACCTGACTTCAAACTATACTACAAGGCTACAGTAACCAAAACAGCATGGTACTGGTACCAAAACAGCATGGTACTGGTACAAAAACAGAGATATAGACCAATGGAACAGAACACAGCCCTCAGAAATAATGCCGCATATCTACAACAGTCTGATCTTTGACAAACCTGACAAAAACAAGAAATGGGGAAAGGATTCACTATTTAATAAATGGTGCTGGGAAAACTGGCTAGCCATATGTAGAAAGTTGAAACTGGATGCCTTCCTTACACGTTATACTAAAATTAATTCAAGATGGATTAAAGACTTAAATGTTAGAGCTAAAACCATAAAAACCCTAGAAGAAAACCTAGGCAATACCATTCAAGACATAGGCATGGGCAAGGACTTCATGTCTAAAACACCAAAAGCAATGGCAACAAAGCCAAAACTGACAAATGGGATCTAATTAAACTAAAGAGCTTCTGCACAGCAAAAAAAACTACCATCAGAGTGAACAGGCAACCTATAGAACGGGGAAAAAATTTTTGCAATCTACTCATCTGACAAAGGGCTAATATCCAGAATCTACAATGAACTCAGATCAATTTACAAGAAAAAAAAAATAACCCCATCAAAAAGTGGGCAAAGGATATGAACAGACACTTCTGAAAAGAAGACATTTATGCAACCAAAAGACACATGAAAAAATGCTCATCATCGCTGGCCATCAGAGAAATGCAAATCAAAACCACAATGAGATACCATCTCACACCAGTTAGAATGGCGTTCATTAAAAAGTCAGGAAACAACAGGTGCTGGAGAGGATGTGGAGAAACAGGAACACTTTGACACTGTTGGTGGGACTGTAAACTAGTTCAACCATTGTGGAAGTCAGTGTGGTGATTCCTCAGGCATCTAGAACTAGAAATACCATTTGACCCAGCAGTCCCATTACTGAGTATATACCCAAAGGACTATAAATCATGCTGCTATAAAGACACATGCACCCATATGTTTATTGTGGCACTATTCACAATAGCAAAGACTTGGAACCAACCCAAATGTCCAACAGCATTAGACTGGCTTAAGAAAATGTGGCACATATACACCATGGAATACTATGCAGCCATAAAAAATGATAAGTTCATGTCCTTTGCAGGGAGATGGATGAAGCTGGAAACCATTGTTCTCAGCAAACTATTGCAAGGACAAAAAAACCAAACACTGCATGTTCTTACTCATAGGTGGGAATTGAACAATGAGAACACATGGACACAGGAAGGGAAACATCACACACCAGGGCCTGTTGTGGGGTGGGGGGAGGGGGGAGGGGGAAGGGATAGCATTAGGAGATATACCTAATGTCAAATAATGAGTTAATGGATGCAGCACAGCAACATGGCACATGTATACATATGTAACTAACCTGCACATTGTGTACATGTACCCTAAAACTTAAAGTATATAAAAAAAAGGGCATAAAACATTTAGAACCCAGTTCTGTCTCTATATACCTGTGTAACCTTTGCCAAGGTTCTGTTTTTCTCTCTGAATCTTGCTTTCTGAACTATTAAAGGGAGGGTTTGAATACTTATAGATTTGTAGTGAGGTTTAAATAGTATAGCATTTTTGAAAGTATCTGTATTTAGACCAAAATAGGTACTCCAGAAAAGTTAAATATTAAAATGTTTAATATTAGCATGGGGCTCACCCCAAGTGCTACCGTCTCTTTGGCCTTTCCTAACACCCTGGCAAAGTGAACATCCCTTCGCTTCCCCTTGCCCCTGTCCATAATCTATCCTGGCAATTCCAGGACTTTATTATACTGATTTAATTAGTAGACTCATTTATTCCCATTTCTGCTGCAAGATTCTTGAGAATAGTTGCCAATATTCTATACTTCTGATACTTTACATGGTGACAGGCACATAGAGATTTAACACATTTTGGGACATTTCTAATGGATGAAGACATGGAGAGAATGGTGATGGTAGAGAGACCACTCAAATAAGAAATTCAGATCATATTCTGAATACTTGAGAAAATAAAGCAAAAATTGAATAATGTGTCACTTTTTGACCAAACTTGCTTGTTTTTATGCAGGATACACATCCATTCATGCTGCCTTCCTACTTCAAAGGCCACCCGTTGGATACAAGATAAAAGTCCATAGTCTTCACCATTGGAGTCATTCCCCAAAGAGCCATGCCTTGTTATTCATTTCACAGTGCCTATTTACTTGGTGATTCTTCTATATGAAACATCTTGCTTTCACCATTTCCAAACTACCAGATTCCATTCCTGCTCCACCTAACTAAATCTTGGTAATCCTTCAAAACCCAGTTTCAATATCATCATCTCCTTAAAGCTTCGCTGACTTACCCCAACCCTATCTCTCAAGGCCTAATTAAATATATATTTTTTGTGACCCATAGTATCTCATGCAAAATTCTGCCGTTTCCTGTATCTCTCTATCTTACTGTTTTCTCTTGAATGTGAAAACTTATCCATGAGAAACGTTGACTCATTTCTTTATATTCATTCCTTAGCCAGAGCCTGTTGTGTAACATGTACAAAAATGGTCTTTGAATGAGTATCTTTGCACCTGGAATTGGTACTAATAATGTTCCTTCTACTCCATTTCAAACGAGCCACATTTCACCCAAGTTATGCAGAGTGAATTGTTTTACTATAGCTACACTTCTTTCTAGTGTACTATTGCAAGCTTGTGCAAGAGAGTTTATTGATGATAGATTTAGAGTTTATTTGCTAGCAATACACTAGGGTTGTATTGATTTTGCCCATCCTTTTCACTAGATGTCGATTGGTGTCCTATTTTGATTCAAGGTTCCATATGGATAGCTCTTATACTGGAGTCAAGTACACCTCCTGATTGAACTATCCTCTTCTAACTCAGAAATGGGAACGTGAGTAAAAACCAGGTGAATTCTCTACTTTCCTTCCACTTAAGTTTAAGTCATACCTTCTTCAACTAAGGTCAAATTCCTTCCTGTGAATTATGTGTGTTTCTATTTTATACAGTGTAATCATCTATGTAGATCTAAGTAAAGAGAGCACTGGACTCAAGAGTCAGAGGCCTGTGGTTGAGTCGTGCTTTGTCAGGGATAGCTATTTGATCATAGGAATGCTGATCAAATTCTCTATTCATTTCCTCATCTGTGAAAGAAAGATAAAAATTCCCACCTCAGAGTGTTGTTAAAGGAATTAAATAATAATACAGAAGAAATAGAATGTGTGCTTTCTCCATTTCTGGGAATACATCTGATAGATGTGGTCTCAAAGAGTTATTTTTTTTTCCTAGTTAAACACCAAGACCTTCTTTTTGACAGAAAATATGTGTTTCTGAGCACATAAAACTGAGCTTGTTTCTTATGGTTTTAACATATTCTGGTCTCTCTGTTTGTCATTTGCCTGTGTAATGGTTATAAGAAAACATCCATCTCTTTTGGTCTGGTTACATTAAGACTTATGGGTTCATTCTCTAATATTTCAGAGCCAGTGATGACTCAGAAAATAAAACCTACTCATACTGCGGTAGATAGTCAAGCAGCAGGTGGTTAGCAAGGTAAGTAACCAAATTTGAGATTGTGTGGTTCTAAAACAATTTTTTTTTCTGGTTAGAGCAAAATTACAGGACACAAAACGTCTGGGAGATAAATGAAATAATACAAGCCTCACATTCAGGGGTCCCAATGTTACAACTATACAGCAACAATAGAATGC
The DNA here is from genome assembly GCF_028885625.2 of Pongo pygmaeus. Classification (NCBI taxonomy): domain Eukaryota; kingdom Metazoa; phylum Chordata; class Mammalia; order Primates; family Hominidae; genus Pongo; species Pongo pygmaeus. The sequence continues at coordinate 26,649,959 of NC_072376.2, forward strand.
AGAGATAAATACAAGACAGACTTTCCAAGATTATGAAAACAGAATAAGACAATAAACAGAAATCTCAAATATTGTTAATATTCTATGACTGTAATCAACCAGAAGAAACAAATGATGTGAGAAATAATAATAACAATGATAATAACGGAAATCAGTGGGTGATTATCTGTCAAATGAACAATATGAAAAATGTAAGAAGAATTATTATTATATATATTTTTTTACTGGTATGACTAAAGGTTTATCATCACTGGGCCCTGAAAAATCCTAGACTTCCAAGGAAGATGATCTAGGATCTACCTGTCATAGTGCCATTTCTATGGACATGATAGAGTTCAGATGGATGAAAAATAATGTATTCCAGGAGCTAAGGGTTTTCTTATTAACTGTGCAACACCGGACCTATTGGACTGTATGTGTAGACCTAGAATTATGGTGTGTAAGTCAACTTAGGAGTCAAATAGCTCTCCTAATTTGACTTACACACCTTAATTCTATGTAACTGGAAAAAAACATTACAGATGGGTAAGAAACCAAGGCAGTAGCTTCTCTATGTCAAAGTGAGCTGCACATACCCAGATCTCATCCCTGACAGGTATATACTTTCTGTGGGTAAGTTGAGTAAGGTGTGATGGGGTGAGAAATTGTACATGGGTAGCTGCTGGGCCTCCCAAAGAGAAACAAAATGCCAAGTTGCTCGTCCTGTAGTCTTCTACAAAGCTAAGTCAGTGCATGCTACATTAAAAGCCTATTGTGTTGTTGCTAGCATGAACTCGGTGGTGTTTTGGTGGGTGTTTACAATGGGTGTGAGTTTAGAGACCTTGAGAAGCAGATGGACATTTCATGTAGGTACAAAAGTAAAAATTTTATACTATAAGATGACGAAAGTAGAGATGCATGAGCACGCTGGGCAAAGAGTTTGGTTGGGGCCGGGCGCGGTGGCTCACGCCTGTAATCTCAGCATTTGGGAGGCTGAGGTGGGCGGATTACAAGGTCAGGAATTTGAGACTAGCCTGACCAACATGGAGAAACCCCATCTCTACTAAAAATGCAAAATTAGCCGGGCGTGGTCGCTGGTGCCTGTAATCTCAGCTACTCGGGAGGCTGAGGAGGGAGAATTGCTTGAACTGAGGAGGCGGAGGTTGCGGAGAGCTGAGATGGCGCCATTGCACTCTGGCCTGGGCAACAAGAGTGAAATTCCATCTCAAAAAAAAAAAAAAAAAGATTTTGGCTGGAGTGGAATGGCTATCAAATTGTATTGTAGCTATCTGAATGAGAAAATGTGTACAGGAGGGGGAAGGAACTCAAGGGGTAAGTAGGGAGGGAGTGTGGAGGAGACTGTAGAGAGGGTTCAGCATTGAAAGAGACAGAGGTCTGAAGACAAAATAAGATTTTGGACAGTATTATGGGAAAATCCCTCGTGTTTCAATGGCAAAGCCATTTATTAGAAAATTTGGGTATCTGCATTCTGAGGTCACTAAGTGAAAATTTTATTTCTGGTTATCTCTGATATTGTGGGGCAAATAAAAATGTTCTTTTGTCTCTATAGTTTCCAAATTTTAACTTGATAGATGATTCTTCAGCTTCTCAGGTGTGGATAAGCAATAAAGAACCTGGTGAGGCTTATTATCTTTGTTCTTTAATCCAGAAACGACAATTGTATGTGAGACTATATTTTCTTTCAAAGTATTTCTTTTGCCCTTGAATATCTATAATTTCTAATTTTCTTAATTGTCTCTAAAGCTTTGAAGGTTAAATGAGGGTTCTAATAGTCTTAAAAAATAACTGAAAGTAAAGGAAACCCTGGGTTATGATTCGGATTTATCCCAATGACTATCAAACACGTGCTTATAAATCATTAGAGGCTGCAGCTCTGAGTTTACATCTTTGATGATGAATATATGTGCTGTGCATCTTGCTAACACTGCTCTAACTTTTGGATTAATTCCCGAAAATCTTTTGGGCCACAGGGACATAAAACAGAAGCAAGACTTTAGCCCATCATCCATAATTAATTAGCTGTCTTTTGGAGGAAGTTCTTTCAACTCTCTGGGATCCTTTTGTTTTTTTTCATCTGAAAAATCGGTATACATATTAGTTGCTGTGAAAATCCAAATTGCCTTGGCAAAGATAATGCATTATATAGATACACTGTCTTTCAAACAATAGTATCAATTTTCATCTTAAAATAAAATTAATCCCATACTTTAAATGAATTATCTATACACATATGCACATATACATACACACAGAGAAACATATTATTTTGACTAATTTAATTTGATGCTTTTTAATATTAGATATACTAATTGGTTGATTTTCCCCATTATATCCATAGATTGTACAGTTTAAAACATAAGCTTTGTTCTGCTTTCCTGAATATGAATTGGAGGCTTTTCTCTAGGGAAAATGGTTTAACTGTAGATATTCAAAATAAACATTTTCAGCGTTAGGAATGAGGCTGGCATAGTAACCTGCAGATAGAATTGGAGCTGATATTTGTGATGTGTTGATGTCCTTCATTGTAACAATGATTAACAATCTAATAAAACATTTAATAGGGCATAATGAGTGATGGCATGACTTGTTTAAGATGTCATGGAATTTACATCAATCTAAATTATAATTTTTTACTAATATTGAATGTGTATGTTAGTATAATGATTTTATTCTATACTGTGTTCATATTTGGATGGAGAAAATGCTTCCTCGTGGGACTTGTCAGTTTAAGCAAAGACTTACTCGTTCTGTCTTTAAAATTAGAGGTATAAAATACCTTCCCAATCTCTGAATATGCAGTGTTGCAGACCTTTCTGGGTTTTCTCATTATCCCTACAGTTGAGGACTTGTGGCCGCCTGCTGGGGAGTAGGAAACTGGAGAAGGAGTAAAAAATAACCATGTGTAACTTCTGGTAGATCAGTTAGATACATTATTTAGCGGCTTTAAAGACAGGGAGAACTGTGTTAATTGGATGGATTTTTGTGACCCCCACGTGGTAGGACAGGCGACTGGCATTTCTTTGCCCAAATCAAAGGAATTACAAGGGCCGAACCATCAGATATTATTTTAATATCTCTTTGTATTTGTGTATGAAGGGAGGGACAGTATACTACTTGTCTTCCATTAAAGAATAAGTTTAGAAACTAGAAACAGAGTCTTAAATAAAGATTTAGTCAATTATTCATTGCTATCTAAGAGGGTTAGACATCATCCCATTCAGGGTCAGAGGATTTTTGAGTCAGAAAATGGAAAAAAAACTAATTTATATTCAGGTTTTACTTATTTTGCTTGTTAGGTAGCATAACTCTGGATTTTGTTTTGTTGTATTTTGGGAAAGAGACTTGAAGGGAGAATAAATTATTTCATTTTGCTGTTCCTCAGCAGACAATTCTGCAGGTAGTTTAGCACTTTTCCCTTCAACATTTGTTCTGTTGGGGTGAGTAGGCTTAAAAATATTTCTTGTAGGCATACGGAGAGTAGGTGTGAAGCAATTCTCACACTATTAACACATTTCTTGGTAGAATCTCACATTGGTCAAGAAATTGTAACAATTTTCAAGGAACTGAGAAGTGCATAACCTGGAGGTGATGCATGTTCTAGAGACGATTCAGGAAACGCTCAAGAGTTATATAATATTCTCTTTAAATAACTTGGATTGCTGTCAGAGAGTTTGACTGAATAGAATAACTAGAAGTATATATTTCTATGTCAATTTATGTTCAGTTTTTAAAAATATTTCCCATCATGGATCAATGCAGATATTGAGCCTGAACTGAGAGAATAAGTTTTTCAAAGACAGAATTTGGTAAAAAGATTAATTCTGGTGTGATGGGCATCTTTAACATAAAATAGTGAAATGCAATGTCTCATTCAGAAAATAGAAATGGCTCTGAGACTGTGGCTTTAAAAGACACAGGAAGAAAATACTATTTCCACCCAACAGGATATTCTGTTGCTATCTTTGTTTTTAAATCTATCTTTCCTTTTTCATGAGCTCTCAAATATTTATCTGGGAGTAACAGGGGGCAACTTTTGCAGATATATAGGATATCTTTTCTCATTATCAAATCCTATAAATAGTTTGAAATAAAAGCTTACTCAGAAGAGTTTTGTAGCATTTTTTTTTTGGTACTATCTTTGGCAAAAATATAAAATAGCTTCAGATTGGTAATTCTGCACATATAATGGCTGCAGACTGGTAAAGATAGATGTGGAAAAAGTAAACCATTTATCAAAGTGCTGTTTAGTTGTTTTTCCTCTTGTTGCTGGGTATTGTCACTGATTTGGTAAAAGAATCTCTGGACACTTACGTAGTGCATTCCCTTCCAGGGAGCCATTTCTATGAGAGTAAAATCATTTTCTATCTACCAGTTTGTACAAATAAAAATCTACAAAAATATAAAAATGTTCCTGTACCCAGTTTCAAAAATTTGAAAGAAGCTGCATTCTTCCTGGTGGCTTTGTATTAGTAGCTTGGTGTACACAGTGGCATGGATTCGTTGGACTAAAAACCGTTGGATAATCCAGACTCTTCCACTTATTTTTATTGAAGAGGGTGAAATAGTGTGACTATTATACATATTGTGGGCAAGTGCCTGGCACATGTATTCTACAGGTTTGGAGATATAGACATAGCTAGCAAGAGTGCATACAAAGCTGGTTAAACAAGAAAGCAAAATGGAATCTGCTTCCTCGTGATCTTAATAACATTGTTGGAGAAATAGAGAACCTGTGTATGAAAATAAAAGAAAGTTCTTAAAGTATAACTTTGGCTGTGACTTTCACCAGAAATAGTGACCTGCTAGGTGAGATGTTGTAGGAGCACATTACACTGAGATTTACATAGGATTTTAAACATTTTTTTTCCATTGCCTTGGTTTTGTCATTGTGATACTGGATGTAATATTCATTTAATCTCTTTTGTCTATCAATTGGTGTGAAACGTGTTTTGACTACTAACCTGTCCCAAAATCATGACTCTGGGATGAGAGACATGAATGCAGTACTAAAGAAAGGTGGCTGGCCGGGCGCGGTGGCTCAAGCCTGTAGTCCCAGCACTTTGGGAGGCCGAGGCGGGTGGATAACGAGGTAAGGAGATCGAGACCATCCTGGCTAACACAGTGAAACCCCGTCTCTACTAAAAATACAAAAAGAAATTAGCCAGGCATGGTGGTGGGCGCCTGTAGTCCCAGCTACTCGGGAGGCTGAGGCAGGAGAATGGCATGAACCCAGGAGGAGGAGCTTACAGTGAGCCCAGATCACACCACTGCACTCCAGCCTGGGCAACAAAGCAAGACTCTGTCTCAAAAAAAAAAAAAAAAAAAAAAAAAGAAAGGTGGCCTAGAGATTAGAAAATAACGTTTTTTCCCAATCCTAACACTTTTCCTCCTTTATCTCTAATAGGTTAATATTTTCTTAAGGAGTGTTCTATTTGATTCTTAGTAGGATAACAATGCCAAACACATATGCTGTATTTTGGTCTTTAAATTCCAATCTTTTCTTTTGATTGATTTAATTGAAACTTTATTCATTTCTAAAGCTAATGACCTATTTTACAAATTCTGGTAATATTGAAATGTACAAAAAAGAAAGTGTTGAGCATTCAATAGTTTTCATCTAGAAATAAACATAATTTACATTAAAGTGAACATCTTTCTTAAGTCATTTAGACTATTTTTTTCAAGCTATGCCTTCTAACTTATCAAGGGTGATACTATATTGAGTTAGTGGACAGCCAACTTAAAAAATGAAATAGAACAGAACAGAAAATGTCACGAATCAGGTTACATGTGACATGAGTAAATGTATTAATGCAACTCTTGTTTTAATTGTTTACTTGTGTGTATATGAATGTGTGTGTGTTTGTGTGTCTACCATTTGATGTAAACCTTATTTCTTTCTGTAGTTCATAGTCAAATAAGTTTGAAATCTAATGACTTAGGCAGTGGTTTCAATGGATGAAATCCAGTCTTAATATGAGAGACCAGAAATGGATACCCCAGTTATGAATAATTACAGTTGAAAATAAGACAAGATGAGGGTCTGGAAAGGAAAGAGACAACAAGGGTGAGATAAAGAATGGGAAGAACACAGAGAAAGGAACTGAGATAATAGATTTGTACTTAAAGGCTGCTGCTGAAGACACTCTTCTGCTCTTGACTCATTTGAGCATTTGTGACATAAGACAGGCAATGAAAATGGGGAGTTCTACAAGACTAGGGACGGCCTTTACACAGTGAAATGAGAGATGGCCTGAGATATGATTGCAGCATCTCCTCCCCCTTCCAAAAAAGACAGCACAGAGAAATGGACTGTAGGCTTTATTCCCTTTGTAAAGCCTTGTACCCCTTATGAAATGCACTGACTTCTAGGTTAGGCTATATCCAAAGTGCACACTCATCATTATTTCTCCCTGTTTGAGCCATTTAACCCCTTTGAGACTCAGGTTTTCCATGATGAAACTGAGGTGTTGGATAACATGCTTCAAAATTCCCTTCTAATCCTTAGAGTCTATGTTTTATATGGAGATGACCGAAAGAGCAACAACAACAACAACAACAAATTTTGACTGGAATATAGTGATAGCAAGTTGGATGTAGAGACACATGTATAGGTAGGATGATATTGGAGCTCAGAGTTCAAAATCAGCTTCCTGCTTCAAAAATTTTCCAAAGTCTGACTGAGAAAAAATATAGTACAATACTAGTACCACTTATTAATTATTTGCTGTTTTCCAGATGCAATTACCTTTTACATTTTTCATTCAGTCAATACCTTCCATGTCATAAATATGATTCATATCATAGGTATGAATTTAACAATAACTTCCATATCATAGATATTATTAGCCTTGCATAAATATCTAGGACAGAAGGTAACTAAGTGATTAATTAACAGAGTCAGAGTCCAAATCTAGCTTTGTCTGATTATAAATCCTTTGCTCTTCCCTGTTATATCATGCCAAGTTCATTTTTTGAAGCCTAATTATGAACAGCTTTTAGGGTATTGAGAATCTGTACTGATTATCTCAATATTCAAAATTTTAAAGCACTCACTTTATAATGGGCATATGCAGTGACTAATGTAATATGAGGCACAGAGGGTAAAGAGTCAGAAAATATGGTCTTCAAAGTCAATTCCATCTATTATTAGGGAGAGCTTTGGTGAGCTGCATAAACCCCTGGTTACGATTTTTTTTTAATCTTTAAAAGACACTAAAAATCAGTTTTTAAAACCTGTTCTATGTGCCTCAGGATTGTAACTGTGATAAAGCAAATTCATCTACTTGAAAGCGTTTTGTGTTGTATAAAGAAATGGGTAAATGAATAGCATATTATTTAATTAATTCTTGGATTTACTCATGTTCTGCAGCAGGAGAGAAGCTCTATAAAATGATGAGACAAAAACTTAAGATTTTTTATTTTAAATTTTGCATCTATATAAAATAATAATAGAAGCCATGTCAATTGTTAAAATAGAAAAATAGTTGCATTATAAATATTCAAGTAAGAAACACTGGATGTTTGTATGAGGTGGTCTGAGGAGAGTTGCCTGATAGGCTGTGCTCTGAGATGAAAACAGAAACACAATAAGAATCAGTAAGACCTGGAATGGGAAGATTGAGATCAGGTAACTTGGATGGCCGATGGCAGAGCAGTTTGATAAAAGGCAAGCAAGATAAAAGATACAGAATCAAAGCAGAAACTGTTTATCCTCAAAGATGAGGTGTAATGGCATTTTGACCACGAAAGATGTGGTTGTTGTTATATGGAAAAAAAATCCATAAAGGCCTTTAAGCCAACAGTGTTATTGTAGGACAAGAGAGAAACAAGTTGTGAATTTTATTGAAAGAGGTTTGAAAAAGAAAATCAATTTTTTTTTTATCAAGTGTTGGTTCTCCCTCTCTTTGTATTCTGTGTGAAGTACTAGTTATGTGTCTAAACTCTATGCAGGGTTATAAGAAGATCAGGCTTTGAGTACTTGTGTTGGTAGAAGTTGGGCAAATTTCAGCTTTTTTTTTTAACAAAAATGAAAATTGCCTTGTTAGACTGAATTTTGAAAATCAAATAACCGGGGCTACATTAGATCATTTTTAGTAACTTTAAAAAATAAGATACAGAATGCAAAAAACCATGAAGCATTTAGAAAGTTTTAATGCACAATGCTTTAGAAATTAAAAATCAGGGTTCATAGTAGGTACAAAGATGATTTTATTTATATTTTAATGGGTAAGAAAAGATACTCACTGGCAAATCAAATAGGAGCATGGCATTGACAATGTAGCTAGTGAAATGATGTGGCTATTTTATGATAGGCACAATATCAGGTGAGAAAAAAGATATTTAGGAGAGCATTGTTTTAAAAAATAATTTTACTACTATAAGCCACTTTTACTACTAACATAGATGATTATAATAATATATCGAAAATAGCTCACTTATTATCTTCTGTGTATAACATTTTGTAAAAATATTTTGCATGCATTAGGTCTATTTATCACAAAAACACAGAGAAGTTCATATTTTTTGTTCATAAAAAAAGTTCATATTTCTTGTTTACTTTTAATGAGCAACCTGAGGATGGATGAGGTAGTGTTTTGGTTTGCCCAGTTACATTGCTAGATTCTGTAAATGTCTAAGCCAGGGAACAAAACTTTGTCTCTTTACGTTCAAAGACCATAGATTTTGTTGTTGCTGTTGTTTTTGCTATATATTCTACTTTCAAAGAAAGCAGAAAGTCACATATTTGTAAAAAAAAGTAACAATAATGTTGTGTGTGCAAAGGGCCTGGTGTTGAGGGGCAGGGAACTTAATGCTAGCTCTGTGTCTTTCCTATAGCTAGTGCTTAATTTGGGTGAATTATGTAACCGCTCTGCAAGAGTGTCAAGTTAACAATGCTCTCTGCCCCCAAGCAGTACAAGTGCATAGTTCTAGGAAAAGCCTATTTGAATCATCACATGCATAAACTCATATTTCTGAAACAGGCCTTACTGATGAGAAAAATGGCATTGATTTCCAGTTTTAAAGTGAAAATATTGCAGAACTTGTGGTTCCAGGTTTACGATAGATAATAAAAACTGACAACCCTCCAGAATTAAACCCTCCGGCACTTAGAAATGTTGCAAAAATTTTAACAAAATGTATATTAAATGTTACCTGAGCTGGAAATAAAGAAAGACAAGAAAGAAAGATAGGAAGAAAGAAAAGAAACTCTACAAGTGCCTCAAACCAAGAGAGAAATAAAGACCAGGGCAATTAGGATTTGAGCTTAGGTTATAGCTGCATCTGGGGTAAGGATGGGTGCATGTGGATGTAATTGTATTTTTTTTACCAGTAGGATCAGGTTTTAATGCTGATTTTGGGGACAGAAAACTAAGACACAGACTTATACCAGTTAGGGGGATAAAAGCAAAATCTTTGTGTTTGCACTTTCAGTAAAATGTAGACTAAAAATCCACCCTCCACTTCAAGGAAGTGATTGAAAACCACAGTTACAACAAAGAGTTTTTTTTTTTTTTTTTTGAAATCTGTAGTTTATCTGCTTTGCCATTTAGTCAACTAAAAAGAAGTCTAATTTGAGATTCAGAAAACCTAAGTTTATACCTCCTTTAGATCTGTGGTTTGATTTTATACTGCCCGTGTGTTTTTATAACTCTTAGAACAAGGAGTGGGGCAGAGGAAGAAAGAAAGAGACAAAAGGAGGGAGAGAAAAATGAGAGACTGAGAGAGAGAGGGAGGGTGTCAAGAAGGCAGAGGAGGTAAAATGTGAAACTTCCGAGGGATTAGCAAAAGCAAATAAATGTAAAATTTCTCTTGTCAGCCATTCCCAAAGGGATTCCCAGGCCTAAGAGCTTAATGTAATAGAAATACATTGAGAAAGACAATATAAAGTAAGCAAGCACACAATTATGAAAAAAAGGAATTGAAACACTAACATAAGAGAGAATACAGTGAATGGAAAACAGATTTGAAAATTACTGAAATAGACTTTCTATAAATTAAAAATATCCTAATTAAAAATGACATGTTGGTGGATCACAAGGTCAGGAGATCGAGACCATCCTGGCTAACAAGGTGAAACTTCGTCTCTGCTAAAAATACAAAAAATTAGCCAGGCGTGGTGGCAGGCACCTGTAGTCCCAGCTACTCGGAAGGCTGAGGCAGGAGAATGGCGTGATCCCTGGAGGCAGAGCTTGCAGTGAGCCAAGATCGCACCACTGCACTCCAGCCTGGGTGACAGAGCGAGACTCCGTCTCAGAAAAGAAAAAAAAAAAATGACATGTTGAAGAGTATTAGTGAAATGGAAGTAGATTATACAAAATGAAAAATATTAAGGAAAGAAAATATAAGAAGACTGAGGTCCAAGGAATAAAAATTTAGAAGATGCAACGTATTTCTAATAGTTCCAGAGGGAAATATTGTATTCAGAATATACTTCAGGAAACCTTTAAAGAAATCAGAGTTGACAATTTTCCAGAGTTGATTAAAGACAGGGATTCTTCATTACAAAAAAATACCCAGTAAATTCTGAGAAAAACTGATTAAAATAAATTTATTTCCAGACAATATCAGTGTGCTCCTGCAAACACCAAAGTCAAAGGTAATGTTTCAAAAGCAGCCAGAAAGAAAATGCAGCCTACTCATCAAGACAATTATTAGATTGAAAACAGGCAGGTGAAGACAATTGCATTCGTTTACAACAGAGAGGCAATGCTATGCTATCCTCAAAGGGACAAGAAAAGAAATCTGTCAACTCTATGCAGCAAAACACTTGTTCAGGAAGAAGGGCTTTCTTAGGTTGGTTTCTGAAGTAGTAAGTCCTGGGATAAGGATCCATGTGAAAGTGATTTATTAGGAAGGGCTACCAGGATAAATTGGTAGAAGTGGTAGTGAAAACAAGCTTTAAAAAATGTTAATAAGCGGTTTATTATATCCATATACATAGAAATAATTACTAAACCAGAAACTAACAGACCTAAATACGAAAGTTAACAAAAAGCTTTGAGAATAAAACATTGGAAAATATCTTCGTATCTTTGAGTGAGTTTTTTAAACAGAACACAAAATGTACCAAGTATAAATAAAAAATTGAATACATTTGACTTGAAACTAAGAGCATGCATTCACTAAAAGCAATGACTGATAGAAAGTCAAACCACACACTAGGAGCAAACATTTTCAGGGCATATCTAACAAATAATTTGCACCAGAATATATAGAACTCCAAAAATCAGTATCACATTTTTTTCTAAAGACTTTTTTAAAGCATGAGATGTTCTTTTTCATTATCTCCAGATATATTGTGCAATTTATATCTTATTTGCTAGAATTTAGTCAGATGATCACACAGCTACCAGTGCTGAGGAGAAAAGTTCAGTTCACTTTGTCTGTATAAAATTAAACATTTTCTTACGGATAAAATTAAACTTTTTCTTACGGAGCAAGTCAGGGAATATATATTGAATTTGATCATTAATAGGCGATGGCTCACACCTGTAATCCCAGCACTTTGGGAGGCTGAGGTGGGCAGATCATTTGAGGTCAGGAGTTCAAGACCAGCCTGGCCAACATGGTGAAACCCCATCTCTACTAAAAATACAGACAAATGAGCCCAGTGTGGTGATATGCACCTGTAATCCCAGCTACTTGGGAGACTGAGGCATGAGAATTGATTGAATCCAGTAGGCGGAGGTTGCAGTGAGCCAAGATCAAGCCACTGCATTCCAGCCTGGGTGACAGAGTGAGACCCTGTCTCAAAACAAACAAAACAAACAAACAAACAAAAAACGTTACTAATCCCTGCAGCACAATTTGGATGTACAAAGTGCGACAACATTATTCAACAAATGTACTGAAGATGGCTTCTATGCTTCACTTTTTTCTAAGTTCTGGATGTGAGAGGGGTCTTAGAGATTGAAAACTGAAAAAAAGACATTGTCTCTGTACTCAAAGAGCTGATAGTCTAGTAGGGAAAGATAAAGATGCATAAATATCCCTAACATGTCTTTCACTAAGATGAACTGATGTATGAGTTCAGAGGTGGAAAAGACTGCTCCCAGAAGAGTGTTGGATAGCTGCGTAAATAAAGACATTTTAAGGTACAGGAAACTCATGGGCACAGTCACGGAGCTGGAAAAATTCCAAGTAACTATAGAGAAAATTAAGTAGTTCAGTTTGGCTAGAGTGCAATATATAAATTGGGGAAATTGAGTTAAAATCTGGAAGGGTAGAATGTGATGTGAGTGTAGCAGGTCTTAATGGTCAGACTTTGGCCTTTCCTCACTATGAATGAGAAACCATAAAAATTCTCAGGCATGATTCTTAATTTTGTTTGTATATGGCAGGGTGGCAGGTTGAATTTGTTATTGTGTTGTGTGCACATTTTAGACTGGAAGTCATACTAAAAATACCTTTAGGATTAATTAATTAATTTGTGTTTCATACTCCAGGCAAATTTGTGTTTTCACAAATTCTAGAAATTCTTCTAGAAATATACTAGAAGGTAGAGTCCCCAATTATACACACATATGCCTGTATGTATATAGTGTATAGTAAATATGTGTACACACATACAAGGGAGGGAAATAAATAAAAAACAACCAGTCCAGTAGGCCTAATATTAATAAATATATTTCAAGACAGAAACAAAGAACCAGTAAAAATAGAGGAGAAGGAAGAAAGAATAGTCAACAAAACAGCAGAAAACAAGTCATGGTTAAAAAAAAAAAGAAAAAAAACAGGTCCATCTCTAAACCTAGCCTATGACAATCCTTATAAACTTAAAGATCACATTAGTTTGCAAAGATGTTTGCAGCTCATGACTATTCTCCATATGCTTAACCTTTAGACTTCTTTGTTCTCCCATCTTATGCTTTCCAAGTCCTTTACCTCTCAACCAAGCCATTCACCAATGTTCATGAGTCTATGTACATTCTAAACAATGGACACTTCTCTTCCCACACAAAGAGGATGGCCAGGTTAACCATCCAAATTGTTGTCCAATGAGGTGATTTCCTTTCACTGCTGTTTTTAGGGCCACCTTGAGAAAGGTTGGAAGGCAGCCAAGTCCATTTAAAAGCAAGTCACTGGTTTAACAGTGAGGGATGACATGGGTGTCCTGGCCACCAGCTAATACCCTTTTACCCTGCTCATGTGGAATCCTGAAGGTGCCACTTCAATACTGTAATGAATTACTTCTGGATACACCTGACTTTATGAAACAGTGGGCCTGGAAAAAGCCAGGTGTGAAGTTCAGTTTTATTTGTCAGCTTGACTAAGCAATAGTCCCTAGTTAGTTATTCATTCAGAGTATTTTGTAGATGTAATGTAGATTTACAATCAGTTCACTTTAAGGGAATTATTATAGATAATCTGGGTCAGTTTGATTAAATGAATTCAAGGCTTTAAGAGAAAAATTGTGATTCTCCTGAAGAGGAAGAAATTCCATTTGTGGACCAAAGCCTCAGCTCCATCCTGAGTTTTTAGCTTGCCCTTCCTGATAGCCTCGCCTGTCGCTCTCTCATCTATATACATACATAATATATGTATGTATATATGTTTCATAGAGACTGGTTATATTTCTTTGGTGAAACCCTAACTGATATATCACATCATGATTGGAAAATTATGGGAATTCTAGCCTCATGGTAAAGTGGCTTCCTGTCGTCCAGTACCCCATAACTTTCAGGGCTGGGGATTGAGCAATGGACTGTTTTTAAGAGGTATATAATTCTCTGCTATAGATGGCATGGCCTTCTCCAGAATTTTGTCTATGCTGTGATTCTTTTTTTAGGGCTTGCCATGTACTCCACACAACCTCTTTTCCCAACACAAATACCTCTAATACTTCCCTACTAGGTCATATGGCCAAAGTGACAGGGCTTCATGCGCGTCAGTCTGAGAGCATGTTCCCCCTAGGTTCTACTAAAAGTTGGAAGCATTTTAAGTTACTTTGTATATAAATCATAGTGTTATTCCCATAGATAGAATACCCTACCCCTGAAACGTAAAGAGGCCTAATAGGTATTTGTGCTTCATTCTTAGTGGTGGGAAGCACAAAATGCAAACCTTTATCTTTTACATTGGACAAATTATCATGGCATCCCAGGATTCCAGACCTGCCCCAAACCTTCCTGATATAGTCAGCTTCTAAATGTTTGTAAGGATTAGTTCCCGTCTTCTGAAGTGTATTTGTCTTCTAAGGCTTCCTACATTTTTGACACTTCTTGTTCAACTGGTCCCATTAAGGGGAGGTCATCTATCTGTGGGACTTCCACACAGTCCTGTTCCCATTGGACTATTTGTGACAGAGCAGTAAGTAGTACTATCATAAGCCTGTGACAAAAAGGTGTACTGTTATCTGTTCCAGATGGACACTTGCAAGTACTATTCCTGATCTGCATTTTTGCTAAGGATGGAATAGTATATATTTTCACAATCAATGGCTGCAGATCACATATCTGATGCCGTATTAATACGCTTTAGTACAGATTTCTCATTCCACACAACAGCTACAATTAACATTGCTACATGGTGGAGATGGCAATATTGGATGCTATCCTCCAGTATCCATCTGGCTTTTTTTATGAGTCAGAAACATGAACTGAATGGAGATATAACGAACATCACCACCCCAACGATAGCCCTAGCCTCTACCATTCTTTCCAGGACATGATATTGTTTTTTTATGTTTCTGTTTTGGCTGGTGGAAAGGTGCTTTTGGAAGCTGCCAGCTGACTTTCTCACTATGATGGTTCTTACGCCACAGAACAAGGAGGCAATGTGGGGCCTGACATCTATCAACTGTGAGTACATCCATTCAAATTTATGTTCGGGAACTAGGAAAATTGCTACTAGGTGAAATGGACCCACCGTAAGCCACATTTGGCCAGGATTCCATTTATTATCTGGCCTTCATAATGCCTTCACTCTAACAAAGAAGCCTTATGAGGCTTTGGGTTGTTAGTTATAAATGCCAGTGTAGACCTTGTGTACGACTGTCTTTAATATCATTCTGCTTTCCCCACTGTATAGTTCCTGAAGTCAATAACTGTAGCTTCCTTTGAGGAAGGAATCGGGGGATAACATCCACATGCACATGTCATGGTGTCACAAAGTCCTTCCTTCTGAAAACTCAACAGCTTCAGTACATGGGTTCTGGGTTTGAAAACTGGCTGAAATTTAGAAACTAGGCAAAGGGTTGCAACTTTTTTTATTGGGGTGACCATTCTTAGATTGCTGATCATCAATCCTAATTTCTTTTGTTTTCATAGTTTGAGAGCCACCTATCTATCTTGCTCATAGGCACAGCATGCACTATTACCTAATTGCATAGCTCCTCATACTTTATATAGAAACCCTATTGGGACAGCAAACCTGCTGGTGATAAGAGTTTAACCTTCTTTGAGATTCTGTTACTTTCATAATTAAATCTGATTCTTCTGTCTTCAGCCTTCAGAAGATGGGAGTTTCTTTATATGCTGCCAAGTAGAACCTCTTAGGATTTAATTGTTGATTAATCATCTTAGTTTTTCACTCCAAGTCATCTGTTTCCCTTAAAATCGTGATCCCAGTCCATTTGTCTTATAAAGACTATTTTGATGTGCTTCTTTAAAGCCTGATACATTACTTCTATCAGTGCATTCCCTTCCAGTGCATACCAATTCCTTGCAGTAAACGTTTCAACAAATTTCATCACCACCTTGTGCCAAGAAATATCAGTGCTCTGCCAGCCAACAGGTGATCCAGTCTGCTTTCTTGGACCACCTCTGGCTTCAACTATTGCAGGTTGTGCTTTTCTTCATCTGAGACAGAGATGTATGAACAAGAAATTTACCTGGTAGTGCTCATTGGTTGAACACTTGTGAGAAAATGAAGAGTGCAGAAATGAGTAGAGGGAGACCTTAGGCGATGTTAGCACAGCCAAGGTGAGCTCTGGGGCTGGGAGGGCCCAGCAAAGCTGTCTCTTTATTGGAGGTGAGATGCTTCTGGGAAAGAAATGTTACCTTTACCAAGGTGGCTGTCTTTATCCTAGGGCAATAGTTGGGAAAAAGGAATTACCTGAGAGTTGTTAGACATTAACATTTCTAACAGCCAGGAAGAAGGATGTTTAGTCCTACAGTGCACGTGTGTGTACGTGCACACACGTTTGTGGATGAGAGGTGAGCTGGGTATTGCACATCCCCTACACCTACTTTTCATTCAGTGAGAAAGTATGTGATGATAAAGTCCCTTGTTACTTTTCACTCTGCCTTATTTTCTGTTTTCTTTCTTTCTTTTTTTAGCTCTAAAAAATTAACTCTTTCAGTCACTGTAAGGCAAGTTTATAAATTGTGGAAAAAAATTTAGAAAGATAAAGAAGGATAGTTTGGCCAGGCATGGTGGCTCATGCCTCTGATCTCAGCACTTTAGGGGTGCCGAGTGGGGTGGATCATTTGAAGTCAGGAGTTCAAGACCAGCCTGACCAACATGGTGAAACTGCATCTCTACTAAAAATACAAAATTAGCCAGGCGTGATGGCACATGCCTGTAATCCCAGCTACTCAGGAGGCTGAGGCAGGAGAATCACTTAACCCGGGAGGCGGAGGATTCCATGAGCCAAGATCGCGCCATTGCTTTCCAGCCTGGGTGACAAGCGTGAAACTCCATCTCAAAAAAAAAAAAAAAAGAAGAAGAAGAAGAAGGATAGTTCGATTTCCCTAAATTTTGTACTGCTTTTTGAGGTACTGGGGTCCATTTTCACTTGAATGTATGCCAGGGTATGGATTTGAACAAGACAATTAGGAAGTCAAGTTACTCCCCAGATTTTTATATGACGTTTTATTAAAATATAACTCCATAAAATATTTGGTTTGAAACTTTATGAATATCTAAAAGATAAAAGCTCATATTTAAATTTAAATACAGATGCTCATTCCAAATCCATCTAGAAACATTTTTTAGCTTTAACTGTACCACAGTTCCATTCCATTAGTATGGGCTATTAAGCTCTGAATGAATGTAGAATGAGATACTGGGAATGGGGTGAGGATTAAAAGTCATAAACAATATATTCTATTACCCGAATTGTGTAAACAATATGACATTTTGGAAAGGCTTATTTTAAAGGCATTTTCCAAAATAACAGGAAAGCATTATACCCATCTCTTCCAAAAAAGAAAAGTTGTGAAATAATTTTCTGATGCCAGGAGTTTGTGGATTTAGAATATGGAATTATTCTTAGAAATGGTGTGGATAACAGACGTGAAAGTGGCCCTAGGCCCTCTTTGGACCAGCTTTTGTTAAAAGAAGTAGGAGGAAAGGTTTATGCACTTATTCCTTTAATGCAATTGAGTTGCAAACTACTCAAATTTAGTATAAAGATTCACTTGCATTTGCTGACCATGGGAAGTGATACTGACTGCTTTCCAACTTCCATATCTAGACTTGAGTGGGTGAATACTTCCATCTCAAGTACTGTCAAGTGTATTTGCACCCATGAGCATCTTTTAGGATCTGCCATCAAGTCAGCAAGTTGCCTTCAATGCCGATGGTGGTATTTTATCTTGTTGCTTCCCCACAGTAAATTCCAATCCTTCCTTTGCTCAGCTGTGACCACCTGTTCTCTCACACCTGTTTCAATTTACAAACCATATGCTGGAGTCACAGCTGAGAACCACTGTAGACATGATGTGACTGCTCATAAATATTTCATAAATTCAAAGTTTCCTGTAGTTAAAAAGAATTTGAAGGCATTGATTGTGCTGAAAGCCTCACAGAGACTGATATGCATTCTTTATCATATCATTATTTGGGCAAAGAAAGATGAAGTTTACTTCCTTATAATATATATAATATAACCTGTATCAGTTCTAGGATAATATTATCTGGTATTTATACTTTAAAACAAACACTACTGAAGTCTATGGTAAAATAATTCAACTGCAGAAATTGGACTTAAATATACGTATGCCCAGGGGACCAAAGTAAACATACAGGTTTTACATTGCATTCACTACACAGAATGAGCCACGCCTCAGAAAAAATCAAATAATCACCAAAATAAATATATGTTTGTATAAACATACATATCAATATCTTAATTTTTTACTTCCTTATAATATATATAATATAACCTGTATCAGTTCTAGGATAATATTATCTGGTATTTATACTTTAAAACAAACACTACTGAAGTCTATGGTAAAATAATTCAACTGCAGAAATTGGACTTAAATATACGTATGCCCAGGGGACCAAAGTAAACATACAGGTTTTACATTGCATTCACTACATAGAATGAGCCACGCCTCAGAAAAAATCAAATAATCACCAAAATAAATATATGTTTGTATAAACATACATATCAATATCTTAATTTTTTTAGAGTTTAAGTTAAGCAAAAAATTACAAATCATGCTTTTCAAGTAGCAGAAACCTAAAATCAAATTTATTTAAGGAAAATCGCCTGGTTTATTAGCTGAATGAACAAGAGATAGACAGACATTTTGTGCTTAGCTTGATTTGAGAGTAAAATAATTGTGAGCAGGTTTCTGTTTCTCTATCTCTACTCTTCAGTTTTCTTTTTGTAGGGTATGCCTACCTTTATATTTAGAGGTTGAATGCTCTTTTTTCTGGGCTTCCATTTTTTCCTGTGTAAGTCAAATGCAAAACAGTTAATTATAGTAACACCATAAAACAACCAAACAACAATAAAAACCAGTGCAACAACAACAAAGAGACTCCTTTTACCTCCAGAAGTCTCAATATCCTCTTATCGCATTGATTATAATCTGGTGAAATGACCATTTATAAAAGAAATCTTTTGAATTGAGGAATGGGGTATGCTAAAGCAATCAGGACCTACCCCTAGGAATTAACTCCTCTGAGACAACATTCTGGATAATTGAGAGGGGTGAATTCTTCAATGGAGAGTCAATATACTTTTGTAGGGAGCAGGAAAGTGAATATGAACAACGTCAGTTTGTATCTCCATCTCTCTATGTATGTATCTATATACATGCACACACACACACATACTTGGAATGATACTGTATTATTCTATCAAATCCCTCATAGTTGATATTTTATCATGTTGTTAGACACCATGTTTTACCAAAAATCAAGTTTTGTTTTTGCCAACTTTTTCCTGCAGTCTTTACTATTAAATTTCTTCTAGAGCATGCCCATTTGTCTTAAGTACTCTTTATCTTGATTTCTTTGTAGTGACACCTTTCTCCCAACCTTTCCATGCTTGTTATGGAAAACTGGGAAGCATAAGAAACAAAGAACACACAATCATTCATAAGTACAATCACTCTATTCTGATGCATCCTTCTAGTCTCTGCTGCATCTCTATATTTGCAAGCCATCCCATTGTGTGTGTCCATATACACAATGGAGAAAACATTTTGACTTTATTTACATCATGGATTTTTGCCAATTCAAATTCCCAAAGCCACAAGTAGTTTGATTACCAAGAATATATCACACCACAACAATCAGGAAAGAAAGGTATTCCAGCCTTTTTTGAGGACACAAATTTCTTTAAAAACAAAATGACAACAGACCTGTGGCTATAGATGGTGTCAGAGATACATTTAAAATACTGTATATTCTTAATGTTTAATTTAACATGAGACACAGAACAATACAGTACTATAAGCGTAACGCTCTAAGAGATTCTAAGATGTATGTGATTAAAATATTAGCAAGAAGTTATGTTGTCATTTAGTTATTTTAAAACCTATTCACATAGTATGGCCAAGAGAAATGCACACATTCACCAGTGATTACAATCAAACTGTGACCATGAGCACTTCTGCATACACCTCTTCCTTTGTACTTGCATCTGCTGCCAACATGATAAACAGGTTCTGATTTAACTGCTCAGAGATGATTTAACAGTTCCATGTGCAAGATGCTTCTTTTCTATTAAATATAGCAAAAAAGATGTTTTCAAGTTGGTTAATTCAGTAGTTCTACTTTTTATCATACACTGTCATCTCAAAACATTTAAAGAGCTTAGGTGTTGCAAAATAAAGATAGTACTTTGTCCACAATAAACACAGGCACTTTATTAAAATGCACATATAGAACTATGGTTATAAAGTGAAACTGTCTTCTAGATATCGAGATACTAGAAAAGAGTCCTTTCTTTCACTCTTTCTTTTCTCTTTGTCCCCAGAGGTGGTAAGGATGGTAAATGACACCTGCTATTGCTTGTCCTGCCTGGGGATACTGTGTTATTTCTTGATGGCATTTCTAAAGTCTTCCTAAAACATTAAAAATTGTTCTTTTATTATACTTGTCTCATATTACTCCATTGGAGTGCCATGTAGTTACTAATGGAACCGTGACTCATACAAGCTAAAGATTTCAGGTGATGGTAAATATCACGAACAAAAATCACGCTATTGTTTTAATAGATTGCTATCTTCTTGAGAGTAAGACCAAGCTCTGTTTTGTTCATCAATATGTCTACATTACTTAGCACTTACAACATACAAGTACACAATAATATTCAATAGTAGAGTAGGAAAATTACAGTAATAATTTATTGTCTATTTCAAAATAGCTACAAGAATTGTAATGTTCTCCCAAATAAAGAAAAGATGAATGTTTGAGGTGTTGGATATCTCAATTACCCTGATTTGACCACTACACACTGTATACATGTATCAAAATATAATATGTACCCCCAAAATGTACACAACTATGATATATCAATAAAAATACAAAAATTAAAAGAACACATTTGAAAAATGATTTTTTGAAATTTCGATAGCATTTGGGGTATAAGTGGTTTTGTTTACATGGATGAATGACACAGTGGTGAAGTCTGAGATTTTAGCACGTCCATCACCCTACTAGTGTATATTGCACCCAATATGTAATTTTCTGTCCCTCATTCCCCTCCCACCATCTCACCTTCTGAGTCTGCAATGTCCATAATACCACTCTGTATACCTTTGCATACCCATAGCTTAGCTCTCACTTACGAGTGATAACATACAGTATTTGATTTCCCATTCCTGAATTACTTCACTTAGAATAATGTCCTCCAGCTCTACCCAAGTTGCTGCAAAACGCATTCATTTATTCCTCTTTAAGAATGAGTAGTATTCTATGGTGTATATATACCGCATTTAAAGAATAAATATTTGAATGAAGAAATGAGGGTTGAAGGCACCCTCAAGTCTTTCAATCCTTTGCTGTTATTTTCAGTAATAATAATGAATGCCCCTCAAGTTATATTCTGGAATTATTTTGATATGAATGGAACATTTATAATCTTTATGACTTGATGTGCATATAGTTATAGGTGGGTTGAATAATATCCCCCTTCCTTCGCTGCAAATTAATGTCCACTTAGAACCTCAGAATGTGACTTAATTTGGAAATAGGGCCTTTGCAGATGTAATTATGAGGCCATACTGGACTAGGGTGGGTCTTAATCTAATGACTGGTGTACTTATAAGAAGAGAGAAATTTGGATGCAATGACACATGCAGAGAATAGATGATGTCAAGACATACAAGGAGACCACCATGTGAAGATGGAGGCAGAGATAGGGGAGATACATCTACGAGATAAGAAACACCCAGGATTACTGGGAACCACTAGAAGCTAGGAGAGAAGCACAGAACAGTCTTGCTCTTAGCCCTCACAAAAGAGCCAGCCCTGCCAATGCTTTGATTTCAGATTATTGCTTTCCTATCTCTAAAATGGAAAATGTCTACCGTCTTAAGCCACAAGTTTGTGGTAATTGTTATGGTAGTCCTAGGAATCTGATACAATAGTTCATTTATTCTACAAATATTTATGAATCCCTAACATGTGCCAGGCACTAGTCTAGGCAGTGGTGATGTATCATGGTGTACAAGATCAAGAAAGCACCTGCCTTTATGGCCACACATTGTAATGGAATAGCAGCAAACAAATGTACAAATAAACGTGGATGCCATGTCAGAAAGTGAGAAGAGCTGTAAAAGAAAGTAAAAAGGGTGTGATAGAGAGTCACCAAAGGGCACTGTTTTATATGAAGTAATCTGGGAAGACCTTTTTACAGGCAGTGCTATTTAATGAGAAACTTAATTAACATGAAGAATCAAAATATGTGATGACTTGGAATGAAAGTGTTAAAGACCAAGAGAACACAACTATTAAATCTGGATGCAAAAAACCTTGTTTTTGAAAACAGCAAGAAGACTTATTATAATAAGCAATATTATAATGGATAAGGCAGAGGGAATTATTTAGGAAAAACAGAATTGTAATGTCATAGAGGGTCTTTTACACCTTGGTACAAATTTTTTATTTTCTTCTAAGTATAATTGGAAGCCATCAAAATTATTTGTATACATGGGAGGGGGTTGATAGACATACATTGTTTAATTTATATTTTAAAAGTATGATTCTGGCTTCTGCATAAATAAGAGATGTGTGGAAGTAGGAAGACAAGTCAGATAGCTATTGAATTGACTTAGGCAGGGTACCATATAGCTCAGTCTACAATGTGACGAGTGGAGGTCATGAAAATAATTCAAAGTCAGGGCAAATTTTGATGGAAGAGAAAATAGCATTTGCTGCTGGATGTGTGAAGATGGCATGAAGGATGAAAGAAAGACAAAGATGAAATATGAATTCTAATTATTTGGCTGAAGCAGTTAGTAAATGATTGTTCAAGTTAGTATAATGTAAAGCAAGAAATATTAAGAGTTTAGTGGACAAGTTGAGGTTGAAATGCTGTCATGCTAGATGGCTGTTAACTTCAGTAGGGATGGCACCAGGTGCAAGAGGCTGAAGAGGAGATCCAAAGCCAGCAAATGAGACATGGGGTTTTATTAGGGGTGACTAAATAAAAAAATGGTCTAGTGGTAGCGGGCTGGTTAGAAGAGCTGCACAGCCCAGTGTCTGCAGGCTAGACAGGGGAACTACCTCCTGCTTGTAAAAAGCATACAGTTTACAAGGCATTTTCACTTAGCACCCTCTCCCTAACCTCCACCTGGCAACCTTCATATAACCCAAAACAAAGGGGCTCGATCCCCTGTTACGTTCCATGGGATGAGCTTGGGGCTCAGATGTTCCTCATAGATAAGGAATAGATCTCCAGGATGGCCACTCTCGGATTCCTCAGCTCAGAACTCCAAACACGTACTTCGGTGCATCTGCCATACAGGGTCATTCTCTTAAATTATAGCAATAATTTAAGTCATTGCTATTAGGCATGTCTATCCCATAAATGCCTATAGCATATTCAGTGGAAAATGTCAAGTGGATAGGTAGATATTGAAGTCTGGATCTAGTAAGTAGTTTTCCTATAAACGCAAGCAGAAAAATGGAATAGCAGTTGCAGGGGTAAGTGGTAATTCAGAAATTTAATCACATTTTTGATGTGGGAGATACAACGGCATGTTTCTCTGATTATGCAAATAGTCCAGAAAATAGGAACAGATTTATGATGTAGGAAGAACGGGAAAATTGCAGAGGCATTGCCACTGAGGCAAGTGGGGAGGATCCAATGTGCCAATGCGGGGGTTGGACTTAGCTAGAAGCAGAGTCATTGGGCCCACTTCAGCAGAAGAAAAAGACAGAGTAGATGAATATAAGTCCAAGATGTTTGGCCCATTTCTGTTGCTAAATTAAATATTTTTCTTCTAATTGCTTCTGTTTTTCTTAGAGACTAGGAAGGTTAAAATAGGAGCGGAGGAGGCTGAGTCTTGAGAAGAAAAAAATTGTTAAAAAATCAAGTCAGAGAGTAGAAATTAAAATTAACAAAATTAATACACAGTAATTCGTAGCCTGCCAGTTTTGAGGACCCACTTTTGACCTGTAGTTGTAAATTTAAAATGAGACCAGTCAACTGTGTTTTTCAGTGGTGATATTCAGCTGATTTAGTACAGACGAGAAGTTAGAAGTTAGAGTTTGGTTTATCTGAATTCAGATTTTGTGAAGCCAATAAAATAAAAAGTCAAGAAAATTAGGTATGTATGCAAAGTGCAAAATGTGATGGGCCTTGGAATTAAACTTGTAAAGAAGGGAATAAAGACATCAAGGAGATGAAGGATACTCACTAATGGTATTAAAATGGTATGGTTAACTACTAGAGGTCCTAATGCATAAAATTTGTTAGACTCTGTCTTATACTCCTTAAGTCATAGTTAGAGTCTGTCTTATTTTAAACTCTATTTCATGCTGCTGTAACAAAAAACTTGGACTGGATAGTTTATTAAGAAAAGAAGTTTGTTTCTCCTAGTCCTGGAAGCTGGTGAGTCCAAGATCAAGGCTCTGACAGTTTTGGTGTCTGATGAGGTCCCAGTCTGCTTCCAAGAGGATGCCTTCAAGACTGTGTGCTTGCATGGAGGAAGAGACAGAAGAACAAAAGGGCTCGGCTATTTCCCTTCAGTCCTCTTGTAAGGTAGCTGATCTCATTCATAAGGATAGAGTCTTCATAATTTAACCACCTTCTAAATGTGCCATATCTTAATATGATCACATTGGTGATTAAATTTCAACCTGAATATTGGAAGGGACACAAACATTGAATCATAGCAAACTCATAGATTCTAAAATAAGTAACCTAGATTAAAATTATTCCTTTAAAATCTACAAAAATAAATACAAAACAAAAGCCAATTAAGTTGCACTTAGGAACACAGATGCATTTTATTTAACCAATAAATCAGAAAAATACCATCAGATATAATTTAAAAATTTTCTCCAAAATTTATAGCATAGAATTTGGCTTGAAATGAATACTATTTTTCTGAGATTTGATTCATAGTGCTTTCTCATTTCCTCTTAATCTAAAATCTTTTGGGTAAAACTGTTCAACAGCATGAAATATTTATACAATACTCATAAGAAATATCCACTCTACACACAAGTGGGCTGTGATTATTCTGGAATTAGAAGTCTATATATTTATTGATAAATCTCTTGATTTCATTTTGTCTCCCTGTTGCAATGCAGCAGGAAGATTTAATTTTTTTATACAACACAATTTCCAGCATGAATTAAAGTAGGTAAGAAGCAACTTATGCATTCTCAGAAATAAGCCTACATCTCATTTTGCTTCAGGCATTTCAAAAATTTTTTTCTTCTCTATTCTCATACTTTAAGAAGAACTTTAAATCTGAAGCCCTAGGACTTAGTGAATATTGTAATAAGTGGAGAAGGAAGTTTATTTTCATTATTTGATACATATGTCATCTCAGAATGCTGAGAGAAATTACATTATTGTGTTTTATCTGTGTACTGTGAATTTTTGTCAGAGTTAAAGATCAATTCATTATCAAGAACAGCAAATTAGTAGGCCATATATTTTACGCCTTCTCGCTGCCTAATGGTTTATTTATTTCACTGATGGCTGTTTTCTAGACAATTGGAATATCAATATGAGTTTTTAAGATGCCCTTCTTCACAATCATATTTTATTTTTTTCCATTCTCATTAATTTTTTTAATTTGAAACATTCAATAGTTGTTTGAGTTAATAATTTCTAGTATTGTTTTTAATAACATAGTTACTTTAAAAAAAGTTTTGTTGAGACTTCTACTTTTGCTTAGAATGTAAAAAGTTGCCAAAACTGTTGCTCTCACAACAGCAATGGGAATAATATGGATAATCCACACACAAAAATCTACTTTTTAAAGCCCATCAGAGAGGTGAAGTTGTAAGGAAATGAAAGAACGAAAAAAAGGCTCCAAGGAAAGATGGGGACACAAAGGATCTCAGCTTTTGCATGGAACAGAAGAAGGATATGGCCACTGTACAAGGGGTTAACAAAACATGAGCTAAAATGTTAACAAGTTCTTAAAGGCAAAGTGTGGGCTAGTATTGGTTGGGAATGGCCAAAAAGAAGGTCATTATCACTTTCAAGCTCTTCCCCAGAGACCTCCAAGGGGAGTCCACATTAAAGACTGAGGACAGAGCAGAGAGAGCCCTCCATGAAGCAGAAGTGAAAGAAATGATTGTGTCTGTGGGAGAGGAGCAGACCAAGAGCCCCACCTACTTCCCAATCACTTCTATCATATAAATAAAACCTGTAAGCCTTTCGGGAAGGAGTGGCACATGCTCGAATCCATACAGCTTGGACAAAGATCCATTGCTTCTTGGGGAGGAACAAAAGGAAAGTCCATCTGCTTCTGGTGATCTGCCTCTCTAGGAGGAATAAAAATCCCACTTCTGAGACAAAAAATTATTACCATTGGGGATAGGGTAGAAGCCAAAAACCTCTATTCCTGAGGGAATGGGGAGAACTCTCTTTGTCCAGTTTCTACACTGATACCATGTAGAAGTCTATGCAGCTGAGGAAGAGGCCGGAAATTGCAACCAAAGACCAACCACAGATGGGCAGGCAGAGTTTGGCTGCCAGGAGGAGAAAAAACAAAAAACAAACAAAAAAAACCCAGACACTGAAAATGCTCTGCCCCGAGACCTAGGACCCAGGTGCACAGGTTCTGCCTAATATTGAACTTTCAGTAGGACAACGGAGTCCTCTGTCTCTGCCAAGAGACCCTGGGCAAGGGGAAAGAGCATGGGGAGAACTCTTCATGGTATAGGTGTGAAGAGATAGCTCAAAACTGAGAGAGAGAGGTGGGACTGTGAATAAAGCCCTCTGGTACAGTAGCACTCAGTCTCACTATCAGGTGACAGTTTTCCACCACTAAAGAATTTGAGACCTGTCGCACACTGAAGGCAATAGTAGCAATAACAAAATTCAAGCCCAGCCCAACTCTTAACTAGATTAGTTTAACCCCCTGAATTAATGACCAGATAGAAGAGTGATTATTTCCTAAGATAATCTTATGTGCTTGTCTTCACTGTTCCGTTATGTGGTATATGACATTTGATAAAAAATTGTGAGGCACAAAGAGTGCAAGATAAAAACAACCCATTGTCACAAGAAAAAGCAATTAATGAAAGAAACTCAGAGATGCCCAAGATATCAGGATTATTGGAGCTAAATTTTAAAGCAGTTATGATTAATATGATAAAGCATGTGGTTGGAAAAGTTGGACAATGCACATAAACATATGACGAGTTTCATCAAAGAAAAGGAAACTATTAAAAAACACAAAGGAAAATATTATATATAAAAATGTTTGACATAACAGATGAATAATTCTTTTCATGGGTTTATCAGCAGAATAGAGACCGCTAAGCAAAGACTTAGTGAAACTGAGGATATGTCAATAGAAATTTTGGAAACTGAAATGGAAAAAGGAAGAAAGAAAGAGTTAAAAAAGAGAACAGGAGCATGTAAGAGCTGTTGGGTGTAATTATAATATCTAACATACATTAACTGAAGTCCCAGGAGGAGAAAAGAGAGAGAGGGGGAAATAATAAATTAAATATAAAATGGACAAGACATCTTCAAAATAAGAAAAGATATTAAAATACAAATTCAAAAAACTTACAGAAATAGAGAAATGGGTGCAGGACTAAAAAAATACTGCACATATTGCACAATGAAATATATAAATAAATGCTCAAAGAAAGGCAGAAAAAACATTGTTACAGCAAAATAAAGGTAAGAATTACTTCAAAACTATGAAAGTTTTAAGACAAGGGAGTGACATGTTTAAAGTTCTGAAAGCAAAAGCAAAAACAAAACCCAAAATAACATACTCAATTGAAGTATATTTCAGAAATAAAGTATAAGTAAAAACTTTTCTTTTTAAGTCAAATAAAACAGAAAAAAAAGATACTCAGAGAAATTATTGCCAGAGGACCTGTATAAAAGAAATGTTAAAGAAAGTTTTTCAGAGAGATGAAAAGTGATGCCAGATAGAAACTTGCTATGGAAAGAAACAAAGATTACAGAAAATGGTCAAATAAAGGTAAATATAAAAGTAATTATTTGATTTTAAATTTTTAATCACTTTAAAACATAAAGGATTGTAAAGAAAAAAATCGAATGAGTATAATGTTGATAGTACATGTAAAAGTCAAATGCATAATTGTACTAACACACAGAATGAGAGAAGCTGGAAATATAATACTGTAATGTTATTATAGTGTATGCAATGTTCTATAATATTATTTTAAGGTCTAGCCGTCTATCTATCTATCTATCTATCTATCTACCTACCAACCTATTTAATTTGACCCAAAGGGAAATGCTAAAAGTAGTAAAAGATGTATAACCAAAAAACCAATCACGGAAATAAGGTAACATAAATAATACAAAAACAATACAGGAAGAAAGAGAGAGGGAAAAAAAGCAAAACCAACAGTTAAAGATTAAAAAAAAACTCTGAAAACATGGTAGCTTTAGAGCCAACAAGATAAAAAATTATATTAAATGCAAATAGGCTAAATACCCAATAAAAGGCAGGACTCCTATCCAAAGAAAGACTCAACTATATACCATCTAAAGCAAGTCTACTTTAAATATCAAGAAATAGATTTAAAAGGTTAAAAAATGGACAAAAGAGTTTTCATACAAATACTAATTTTAAAACGTTCCAACGGTAATATGAATGTCAAAATAGAATTCATCACAAGAAGTATTACCAATGATTAAGCGAGACATTAGACAACAATATAGTGGTCAATTGCACAAAAGACCTAACAATCTTAAAAATGTGTGTAATTAAAAAAGATTCAAAATACATGAAACAAAAATGAAAAAATACTAGATAAATCTACAATTATATTTAGCTATTTTGATATTCCTTTCTGAATAATCGATAGAACAAATACATAAAAACGAATAAGTATATTGAGGGCTTGAACAGCACTGTCAACCAACCTGAACAATTTGAAATTTCATAGAACACTTCACTCAAAAAAAGCAGAATACAATCTTTGCAAGTGCACGTGTAACATTCTCTGTATAGACTATAGGGTATAAAACAAATTTCCACAAGTGTAGAATAATTGACATTGTATAAAGTATGTTCTCTAACTACAAAAATAATAAACCACAAATCAAAAAAGTATTTGGAAACTCAACTATTAAGAAATTAAATATTATGCTTTTTATTAACACAAGAGACAAATGAAAGGTCACGGGTTATTAGACAATACATTGAATTGAATGAAAATGAAAACACAACATATAAAATTTATGGGGTACAGATAAAAGAGTGCTGAGAGGAACATTTATAGTATTAAATGTTTATATTAAAAAAGGGCTCAGTTAAGTAATAACATCTTCCATAGTAACAAAAAACACTAAATTTATGTAAACTTTTCCAAAATATTAAAGAGAACAATATTTTCAATTTATTATATGAGGTCAGAATTACATACCCCAAACAGGAAACTATAAAAAAAACTACTGACCAATATACCTTATTAATATAAGCACAAAAAGTCTTAACAAGTTATCAGCAATTAGCAAATTAGCAAAATTTTGCTAATTGCCTTAACAAGACATTAGCAATTAGCCAAAAAACCTCAGTTGTATATAAAAATAACATTGTAACACAACCAAGTCTGTTTTATTCCAGTAATGGAAAATGCAAGTTTGTTTCAACTTTTGAGTATTAAAATAATTCACATATTGATTGATTAGCAAAGAAAAATATATGTATATTAACATATCTAGACAGAATTAGACAGATACAACCACTCACCCACCCAGAAAATCATGACCACAAATTGAAATTCATAACCCCAAATAACTAGAAGACAGATATTGTGTTTGAATAATTCTCTTATGTGTTATAGTATCACGAAGAATACAGGAATTAATTCTCTATCCTTGTAGATACTTGGGGAGGGCTCCAATGTGGAACTGACATTTGACTTGAACTCTGCAGTTTTCAATTGTTCATTAATACCTTAATAGACGTAAATATATATTTTTATGATGCAATATTCCAAGGCATCCTCATATGAATTTGTACATATGTAAGGCGTTTAGAGGCATTATGTGCATTTACAATTTGCAGTACACTTGTGGGTACCATTAAACCCTTTCTTTTCCAAAGATTAAATTGTTTCCATGGTAACAAAAACATTTCAAAATGAACATCAACATTGGAACCACTCAACTAGTGTTCATAATACACTGGGTTAGCACCTTAGCAGCAGTAGATTCTGCCAAGAAAAATGTTAACAAGTATTTCTTTTCTAAGGCTCTGTCTCTCTATCCATTTGCTTTTCTGCAAGAACATATTCATAAGTAACCCCATCTATGTAGTTACATAGATTAATGAGCTAGAAGAGCAGCTTGTTTTCTCATGTATTAGGCAGGCATGGTGGTTCTTTGTCCATGTCATTTGCATGCCATTATTTAATGAATTAATCTAATACATAGTTATGACAGCCAACATGCAGTAGGCATATAGATTTGTATCCTTACAATTGTCCTCGTCATAGGTGTCTTAGTCCATTTGTCCTGTTATAACATGATACATGAGACTGGATACTTTATAAAGAACAGAAATTTATTTCATACAGTTTGGGAGGCTCCAAAGTCCAAGATTACAGTACTGGCCTCTTCCGTTGTCTGTTGAGGGCCACATCCTCTGGAGGACAAGCACTATGCCCTCACATGGCAGAAGGCAGAAGGGCAAGGGCCAAATGCTGTGTGAAGCCACATTTTAAGGGCCTTAATGCCATTCATGAGGAAGACTTTGTGGTCTAATCACCTCTTGATAGCCAGACCTTTTAATGTTATTACATTGGCCATTTAGTTGAACACCTGAATTTTGGAGGGGACACATTTAAACCATAGCATTCTGTCCTGAACCATGCAAATTTATGTTCTTCTCACATGCAAAATACATTTCAAATAGTCTCCAAAGTCTTAACTCATTCCAGTATCAACTCAACATTCTAAGATTCAGTCTTATTTAAAGTCACTATGGGTGAGACTCAAGGCACCTTTTATCCTGAGACCAATTTCTCTCTAGCTGAGCTGTTGAAGTCAAAGAAGTTAAGTATTAGGTTGGTGCAAAAGTAATTGCGATTTTTGCCATAATGGCAAAACACAATTACTTTTGCACCAACCTAATACTTCCAAAAAACAGTCATGAAACAAGGATAGGGTAGATATTCCATTCCAAAAGGGAGAAGTAGGCAAGAAGAAAGGGAAAACAGGTCTAAAGAAAATCCAAAACCCAACAGGACAAACATCAAAGCTTGAGGTTTTAGAATAATCTTTGATTCCAAATCCCACATTCCAGACACCCTGAGGTGGGAGTTAAGTTTCCATGCTCCAGCTCTCCTAGGCTGGAGTTGGGTGCCTGTGGCTCTTTCTGGCTGGCACGGCAATGCTGGTGGCTCTGCAGGTCTGGGATTTTGGTGGTAGTGCTTACCCCAGAATCATTAAGCATTGCCCTAGTGGGAGTTCTCTTTGGTGCCCCCCACCACTATGACAGTTCTCTGTCTGGGCCCCAAGGCTCTCTGAGGCATCATTTGAAATCTACATGGAGGAAGCCATGCCTACACAGCCCCGGCACTCTGTGTGCCTACGGAGTGAATGTCATGTGCATGCTGTTAAGGCTTGTTGACCATGCCCTCTGGAGAAGCGGTCCAAGCTGCACCTTGGTCCTCTTGAGCCATAGCTGAAGTCATCAAGAAGTGTGGCACCTGAATGTGGAAAGCAAAGGCTTGAGGCCATGAACAGGGAACTCTGAACTCCCACAGGAGCCCTGGACCTCTGTCTCGAAACCACTCTTCTCCCAAGGCTCTGGCACTCTGGGCCTGTGATGGGCATGGCAGCCTCAAAGATCTGCCCACCAATCTCCTTATCAAACATCACTTGGCCACACCCTTGGTTTTCTCTCCTTAACATGCTTTTTTATTGTTTACATGGCCAGGCTAAGAAAATTCCAAATCTTTAGGTTTAAATTTTGTCTTTAAACATTTTTCAGCTCTTTCATTTTGCTATAAGCACTTAAGGAAGCCACGCAGCACCTTGGACCTTTTGGATAACTTTTAGGAAGACCGAGGTTCTTATGCAGCTATCCCTGTCTTCGGAGCCCTCACCAGATTTGTTCTTAATGCTTCCTTCATGGCAACACGGGCTTTTTCTAGTCTTCAAGGCTCTTCCAGCCTCTATGTGTTATCCAGTTCCAACGTTGCATCCAAATTTTTAGGTATTTGTTACAGCAATACTTCACTTCTCTGATGCCAATTTTTTGTTTTGGTCCATTTGTGCTGCTGTCACAAAATACCTGAAACTGGGTAATTTATAAAGAACAAACTTTTATTTCTGATAGTTCGGGACACTGGGAAGTCCAAGATTAGGCACCAGTGGGTTCCATGCCTGGTGAGGGATAGGGTTTCTATTGCCAAGAAGGCACCTTGTTGATGCTTCCTCTGAAGAGGAACACTGCGACCTCACATGGCAGAAGGTAGGAGAGTGACAGATCTCAACACCGTGTCCAGCCTTTTTAATAAGGGTCAATCCCATTCACATGTGAGAAGCCCCCATGTCCTAATCACCTCTTAAAGGCCTCACCTCTAAATATATATATGACATTGACCATTAAGTTTCAACACCTGGATTTTGGAGGGAATATATTCAAACCATAGTAGTAGATATCATGCATTTTATTTTATACATTAAGAAAAAGAATCAGGGAGCTTATATCATTACTGTGATTTTAGAAATCAAGAAGTTATTTGGGTCAGATATGCTGTATATATGTCTCTTGTATCTGACATCTAATATTGCTCTTTTGTTTTTAGCTAGATCCCAAATTTGGCTATGGTTTCGAGGTTCATATGAATGTATATTACGAATTCAATTATTATGAAATTAAAAGAAGCATTTGTCAATTAAGCTGCTACTGGCTTTTAAAAATGAAAAAAAAAGGGAAAATGTTGCCTTCTCTAACTTGTGAGTGATTTAAAGTAGTATTCTCCAGGGATTGGTGCTAGGGCTCTGCGGGCTTATTTAAGTATATTTTAATATAAAAGCTCTGGAAAAAGGACCACTTAGTGAGATGATCAAGTTTATAGATGAAAGTATGGCTTCCTGGGTTGAGAAGTGCCAAGCTAATGGGAATAAACCTCAGCAATTGCTTAAGAGGTTGTGTGACTGCTGAGAGCCCGGGTAGATAAACTTGAGAGCAGGCAAACATGAAGTTTTATTTTAGTTAAAAATAATTCAGACAACCAGTTGAAATTAAGACCTCTAAGTGGTGAATATGACCCACAAAAGGATTCTTTTAATCACTATTGGTCCAGAATATTTTATCTGGATAAAAGAAGTATCCTTAGAGAGAGAGAAAAAAAATGAAATGAAAATAAAATGAATCCACCCTTTTGCTCTTGAATTCTGCATGCAGCCTTGGTTTTGGTACTTCAAGAAAGAGAAAGCCTTTCTAAAAGCAACTGAAACGACTGAGTTGGAATGATTTTTACTTCTACTATAGGAGTTAAATATAAGCATAGGCTGTAGAGGCACACTTTAAGTATAACTAGAGAATAAAAATGTGTAAAAGTATCATCACCCTAGTCAAGTTTAGCTCATTATTTTATAATTAAGCCATATTTTTAAACCTGTGTATTTTATAGACTTTTATACTTGAGAATTTGATAGAAAACAAAAAATTATTCAAAGAATCTTCTGTTAGCAAAATAACTCATGCAGTGATAAAAGGACTTCTTTCTAACCAGGAATTTTCACCCTGTTCTCACTTAACTTTTCAAAACTCCGGGATGCAGGCATATCTTTTCCCTTTTGAGAGTTTAAAAGTCAACTTTTAAGTAGGTTAATTTTCTTCTGATCAAATAGGTCTTCGGATCAAATAGGTAGCCAGAAATATAGCAAAGATTGAGACCCCTTTTTCTGCTCCCCAACTAAAGTTTGTTCTGCACCAGGGGCATTGTATTAAATAAGAAAAAAAATTGAATGAGTTTCTAATGCCAAGCTCATTCACTCGCTAATCATACCTATTACCTGAAAGGGATACTGTCCTTTATTTAAATATTATAAAAGGAAAAGAGCCTCATATAGAGTTTTATCAATATTTTTAGCACTGTATTGGTAAGAAAAGCCTTCCAATTCAAGGATTAATATTATTTATGTACATTAATACTATTAAACAATGCATATGCCTAATTAAATAGTACTAATAGTAATATTTATTGACATACAAAATGCTTCAAATAGAGGATTTCCTTTCCTTCCTTTTCTTGTGGGATTCTTTATAGTTACCCTACAAAGAAGATATTTTTACTAACCAAAAACCTGACAGAATTCCTGACTGCCATTGCTTTCTTTCTAGTATTGCTCAAATCTTTATTCTTTTTGCATCTTCAGTGCTGATACACTGCTTAAGGCTTCTCCCTGAACTGCTTTCATATACTTCTCACATGACTCCTAACCACAGTCATGCCCCATCAAACCTTTCTGCACATTCTGTCTAGTCATTTTCCTAGAATGCAACACCATGCCTGCTTGCATAAACATTGCAAATAAAATCAACATTCTTTGTTTGGGATTCCACTTCTGCTCTTCTCATTTACGTCTTAATGAAGTCCATGAATATTCATTAGTCTTCCAGTTCAATTGGCTGGGTATAGAATGATTGTGATTGAATTTAGATTGACGGGGAGGTAACGCTAATGAAATACATTGTTATATTTCCCGTTGTGGAACCAGGGTTCAGAATCAGTAGAGAGAGAAAGGCAGGATGAAAATAATTGGAAGAATAAAATCCTAGAGGATTCATAGAGGGATGAATGTAATATTAACAGCTGTGGATATGTGTAGATGCGAGCTAAGTGTGTGTAAGAGAAAACCAAAGAATTTTATTTTGAATATCCGTTTTATGTTTTTAATCAGCAAATTATTTTCTAGTGACCAAAACCAATGATGCTGAAACCTCCAGACTAATTTTTAATCATAACTTCACCTGAATATGTAATATATAGGCCCAAAGATATTTTGTTAATTGTATTTTGTATTCCATTTAAAATATTTAATTATCCTTTGTCAAATGTGTGAAGAGCTTTTGGGAAATTCCTGAGAAAGAATGTATAGACAGAATAAACCCAGAGCCATGGTTTATTACAGCAAAAGGACACACTGAAGGAAGGGAAAAAAAGGCGTGAGGCAAATACTGGAGGAGTCCAGGAGCTGGCTAACAAATGTCTCCATCACACAGTGGTAGGGGAAGAGACAGAACACTTCTTCCTCCAGCAATGAAATGCAGCAGCGTGTGTCCAGTGCTTCTGCTGTAGGAAACCTGCTTAAACCTCAGAGTCCAGGGATTTTTATTGGGGGCTGCACATGTAGGTGCTCTTTGCCTGAGTAATCAGCCACTTTCCACTGGAACTGCTAAAGTTCCAGATTCCCAGAGGGAAAGCAAGTGTTCACCATAAATCACATCATTTGCACAACATAGAAGGCAGGTATAACCGAATTTAGTGCCCTAGTCACGCAAAACAACCTTATCAATACAAAGCAGAGAACATTGCATGGGCCAAGTTTCTAAGAGAGATCCCAAGCTTCGGTGCCTCCAGAAGGTCCTCTTGGAAATAACCACATCGGGCTTGCTATGTTAACTATTTCTTGTATGACATAGATGCTGAAAAACATCCTTTTTTCTACTTCTATACTTGGCAGATATAATCTGGGTACTCAGAGTACTAGGTACTCATTCATTTTGGAACTTCGAAGGCATACACCCATTCTTCCAGCTTCTAGTGGTTGCGATTGAGAAACTTGATTTCACCCAATTCCTAATGCCTTGAGGGTAACCTGCTTTATGTTTTTAAAATTATTTTTCTTTCTGGAGGTTTTAAGTTTTTTGCTGTAATCTCTGTATTCTAAATTCCCAGGTTATATGGATTGTTCACAAATTTTAAAACTTATTTTTCACAAAAAGTGGCAGCTTTAATCTGGAAAGCATGTCCTTTAATTTAAGGGAATATTTTGTGTCAATTTTAAAATTTTCTCCCCCTCCTCACATTTTTTTTTTGTTCCCTTGTTTAGGAGTCCTATTATTCAGATCTTGTCATTTTAGAATGGGTCATCTTATTTTCTTGATATTTGTCTCATATTTTCCCTATATTTGTGTCTATATTTTGATGTAAGAGAAGTTTTCTCTAATTTGTCTTCTAGGATCAGGCACTGTTCTGGATATGAGGAACATAGCCATGTACAAATCAGAAAACAACCCTATCTTTCTAAAGGTTACATTCCAGTAAGACAAAAAACCAAGGTAAATAAACACAAAACATTAAACTTCAATACATGCTAAGCAAAAAAGGAAAGCAGGAAAGAAGAAGATTAGAAAAGTTAGTAAATGGAGGGGCTCAAATTTCAAGTAGTTTTTAGGGTAAGACATGAATGCACATAAGAAGATAATACTTCATGAATAACTCTATCTGAGTATATCAGGCTGAAGAACAAGTCCGGATTCAGGACTGTATCTGACGTATATTAGAAAAAGCAAAGTTACCGGTATGGCTGGAGTGGAGTGTAGGTAGGAAGGAGAGAGTAGCAGGATAATAGAGGGGATTTGTAATGAGAGACCAGATCAAGGAAATCATAAGAAAAATGTTGCTTTTACTCTGAAAGAGACAAAAAGCTATTGTGAAGTTTAAGCAGAAGACTAATCTTCTCTGATTTACATTTTTCTGTTTTCGACTTTCACTTTAGGTTCGAGGGTACATGTGAAGGTTTTTATACAGGTAGATTCCTGTCACGGGAGTTTGTTGTACAGATTATTTCATCATCCTGGTATTAAGCTTAGTACCCAACAGTTATTTTTTCTGCTCCTCTCCCTCCCCTCACCCTCCACCCTCAAGTAGACCCCAGTGTCTGTTGTTCCTTTCTATGCGTTCATGGGTTCTCATCATTTAGCTGCCACTTATGAGTAAGAACATGCATGTTTGGTTTCCTGTTGCTGCGTTAGTTTGCTAAGGATAATAGGATCTTTTGGATGATATATTGAGAAAAGATTAATGGGATGAGAATGAAGGTGTGGAGACCAGTGTGGATAGATGAGACATATTGGTAACTTTCTGGCCCAGGGTGGTAGCAGGGAAAGTGGTGAGTGGCGATCTGATGCTGGCTACGTTTTGAAGGTGCAGAGTACGGGATGTGTTTCTACATGAACTGTGCAATGCGCTGAAGAAGAGTGAAAGAAGACTCCTAGTGTCGTGATTTGAGCAACTGGAAAGATGAAATTGCCAGTAACTGAAGAGAAGATGGCAGAGGAGCAGATTCTTGGACAGGTGGGAAACATAGGTTCAGTTTTGTACATCCAAATGGAGATATCAAGTAAGCAATTGTATAAGAGGACCTGGGTTATTTTCTCTTTCTGTGAATGCCTAATTCTTGCCTTTCATGCATTCCTGAATTGTGTTGGTTATCTTTTTCTATTAGATGTGTAGGAATAGTTTATGTATTCTGGATACTGAGTCTTTTTTATGTATGACATAAATATCTTCTCCCCGGTTGTGGGTAATGTTTTTACTTTATGGTGTCTTTGCATGAAGAGTTCTTAATCTTATCTGAATAGAATCATGTTTTCTTTTATGCTCAGAAGTTTGTACATTGT
This sequence comes from Pongo pygmaeus, assembly GCF_028885625.2. Lineage (NCBI taxonomy): Eukaryota > Metazoa > Chordata > Mammalia > Primates > Hominidae > Pongo > Pongo pygmaeus. The sequence goes on from NC_072376.2 coordinate 26,687,422, forward strand.
TTAAGAATTAAACGTCTAATGAGGTCTTAGTGATTGTATTCTATATCTATTTCTAAATGAATTAAAGTTTCAGCTTTTACTTTTATGTTCCTTATTAATCTAGTTTCATTTATATGTATTCGGAGTAAAATATGAATCCAATATTATTTTTCATATCATAAGAAGTTTACTCAGGAGTAATAATCAATTGCATAATTAATTTTAATCAATTGATTATATTATTACTACCTTCCCTATCAATCTTCAATGTCATCTCTATATCACATTTCCATATATGCCTACGTTTCTAGACTCTTTTTTGTCATTTCTTGAATTGATACCACTGTATAGTTGGATGAGTAACCTCACTCTTTTGTTCTTATCTTAGCTAGTCTTGGCCTGTAGTTTTCCACATGAATTTTGTGGTCACCTTTTTGTATTAAACAAACAAAAAGATTATCAAGGTTTGTACTGGCATTACATAAGATGAATTCTGTTATTCTATATCTTATATATGAATACTGAGAAAGACTCTCTATCTTAAAAATGAAAGTTCTTACTAATTCAATTTATTTTTAAGTCAATATGTATTTAAAACTTAAGTATACAATTAAAATTGAATAAGAAAGAATTTGCATTTTTAAGATACAATCTTTCTATTTATGAATGTAGTTAATTTCCTTAAGTAGCTTTGTTTCCTTCCTTTAGTTATTCACACTTTGAGATAATTATTTTTTGGTTCCTTATAAATTTAGTTGATATTTTAACTAATTTTTAAAAAATAATATTTCCAAAAGTTTGTTACTTTTGTTTAGAGAAACTGGTATTATTTCATACATTGATATTTTATCTATGATTTGCTTTCCTTTGAAGAAGTAATATTGTCTGTGAATAATAAACATATTACTTTTTCTTCCCATTATTTATAATTTTAGTTCACTTTATAGTATCTTTTGAGTAGTATTAATATCACAATTTTGAAGAGAAATAGTAGGCATCATAGACTGCACTTTAATTTTATTATAAATGTGTCTATTTCACCTAAAATTTTAATTTTATTGGTATTATATTGTTTCTATTATATTTCTAATATATTTGAAATTTCTAACATATTCAAATTTATTATAATTTTATATTTCTAATATTTATTTGAGCCACACAATTTTCTTGATAAATCTTGATAGTTTTGTCTATTTTATTATATTTAAACAATTTTTTCTCTTCTGCCTCTTTATTATATACTTACTATATTTTATATTTTGTATCAAAATGTAATTTTTCTGTTTTCTCAAAATTTAATGTTATTTTTCTACATTATCAAGATGATATATTCCTGAGATCAATTTTCACTTATATTGCTTTAATTTTCTGTATTTCTTTTTTAGAAATCTTAGTCTCTAAATAACTAGAAAGGAATTTGTTAAAATCTCCTGTTATAATAGCTTAGCTAATGTTGCTTTGTAATTCTTTTAAAGTTGGTTTTATTTTACGTATTTTAAAGGTTATATGATCAGATAAACACAATTTCAGAATTTTATATCTTCTGATTGAATTTCACTTCTTACGTAAATATGTAATTATTCTCTTTATACCTAGTATCACTTTTAAAAAAATAAACTGAATGTTTTATGTTTTTCTTTTAAGGATCAGTAATTTGCAATGCTATTATAAAAGTTACGAAATATGAAAAAGTTTTTAAATTAGTACAAATTTAACTTGTACTTGTGTTTAACCTTATGATTCTTGCTATTATTCCAATTACGATAATTATTTGTTTCCAGGAAGAAGTAATACATTTGCCTAGTGACTCTTTTTATTGCCATATTAGTTATAGTTTCCCTGAATTTGATTATGAGAAGCAGATGTTTTTCTTTTTACTTTCAACTTTTTTGTATATTTGAGTTTTTGGTATTATATACATCTCGTGTAAGTGCATAAAATATAATTTGCACATCTTTTTACCAAAAAACTTAGTCTATTTACATTTATCCTAAATATCTTTACGTAAGATTTTTTTCTGTCAATGTATCCTTTTTCTTTTTTATATCATAATTTTGCTTTTATATTTTTCCTTCTGCTGTCCCTTGAACTTTTTAGATATTTTGTCAAGTTTGCTTTCTATCTTCTTACATTTTTATTATCTATTGATATGGAAGTTTTACATTCTATTTCTTTTCTCTCTCTTTCTTCTTTCACTTTTTTTTTTTTTTTTTTTTTTTTTGAGACAGCATCTTGCTGTGTTGTCCAGGCTGGAGTACAGGGTGCAATCTTGGCTCACTGTAACCTCTGTCTCCCAAGCTCAGGCAATTCTCATGCCTCAGTTTCCTGAGTAGCTGAAATTACAGATGTGCATCACCACACTCAGCCATTTTTTGTATTTTAAGTAGAGACGGGGTTTCACCATGTTAGCCAGGCTAGTCTTGAACTCCTGGCCTCAAGTTGATTCCCTCCACCCCACTGCCTCAGCCTCCCAAAGTGCTGTAATTACAGGCATAGGCCACCATGCCTGGTCTATGTGTTCTATTTCCTTGAGCTCGTCTTAACATTTCTAAATAAGTAGTTGACTTAAAAATAAATTTAATTAGTAACAATATCTTCTCTCAAAAATACTAGAATATTTCATTAGCTGCTAATGTCTCTCATCGTATTTTTTTCTGATAGTTCACATCACCATTAATTATATATTATTCAAATCATTATTGCTATTATAATTTTATATAATCAAATTGATTTATAAGACCCCACGTTTACAAATTTCTTTGCTACCAACTATTCTTGCAGCTCACCTCACAGCCTTCTTGTGTTTGTTTTAGCATTTTCCTAAAGTAATCCTCTTAGTGAATGTCTTTCCTATGCTTTAAACGTTTGTTTTTCTGACAGTATAGCTCCTTTTTTTCTCTCTGATAGTTCTGAAAATCTCTTTGCCTCTAGCTTTAAAAAATTATATCTATGGGTTGATTTGCTTAATTTGTCCTGTTGGTTATTCTTACTTTTTAAATCTGGAGATTCATATCTTTCATCAATTCTGAAAAATTGTCAGTCTTTGTCCCTTTGAATATTATCTATTTATCATTTTCTCTATCCTTTCTTTCTGGAATTCTCCTAACTTTTCTAGTCTCCATCTGTATTGTGCACAACATATGTGCATCCCTTGCTTTAGTGAAACACATCTGCCTCCTGGGTTCTGGGCAGCTTAACCATTGCAGAGACCTGGTTGTTGCTCTTCTTGCATCATTTCCTCAGAACTAGACTTGATTCTAGACCTGAGCTCCTGTGAAGCACCTCTCCATGGGGCCTGGAGTCTGGAGTGTGGTTTTCCCCATATTTGTGAAAATGCTGGAAATGTTAATGATCCATGGAGTCACCTTTGATGCAAGGCAGAAAAACTCCTTTCACTCCCCTAAAAGACTGCTCTGAAGCACATAGGTTCTTTATTGTCTGTCCAGATATTCTTACATTTCTGAGAGTTCAGTTGTGCTTCTTCGAAGATGTAGCCCCTTATTGATATACTGAATTGAATTTATTTCCCTTTCTTCTTTGTCTCAGTTTCTCTTTTCTTCTTCATTTGTGATCCTTGGGATTATATCGCCAAATAAAGCATTAGTGTGTAAGCTTTGGCTCAGGTTATTTCTCCTAGGGGACCCAGGATAATTCACTACCTATTCAGCTTCTCATTATGTTTTATAAATTTTTCTCTTTCCTTAACCTACTTTGAATTCAATCTGTTCATTGAGGTTTTAATTCCATTGAATATTTGTTTTTATTTCTGAAGTTTCATTGTCATTATTTTAAAATATATGTATGCTTTTAATTATTTTAAGTATACTCTGTCTTTCATTTCTTTTTCTTTTCTTTTTTTTTTTTTTTTTTTTTTTTTTTTTGAGATGGAGTCTCGTTCTGTCGCCAGGCTGGAGTGCAGTGGCATGATCTCGGCTCACTGCAACCTCTGCTTCCTGAATTCTAGCAATTCTTCTGCCTCAGCCTCCCGAGTAGCTGGGACTACAGGCGCCCGCCACCATGCCCAGCTAATTTTTGTATTTTTAGTAGAGACGGGGTTTCACCATGTTGGCCAGGATGGTCTCTTAACCTTGTGATCCGCCCACGTCGGCCTCCCAAAGTGCTGGGATTACAGGAGTGATCCACCGCACCCGGCCAGTATACTCCTTTTAAGGCTGTAAAAGAAGTTCATTCTATTTTTCAAATTTTCTGGAGGTCAAAAAGTTGACCTCCATTTTCCTTATAGGCCACCTGCTCTCTACCTCAGAAGATCGACCAGTATAAATTGCACAAAAAGTTTCTCATTTTTATGGTTTCTGATTGGGCCTGACTAGTGGTTTTGACTAACTACAGGGAGGGAGAAAGAGGAATGAGGTCATGGTATTTATGTATATGCTTGGTATGTTAAAAATTGATTTAAACTTGCTGTATCCCTTTTATTTTATTTTATTTTATTTTTTTATTATTATTATACTCTAAGTTTTAGGGTACATGTGCACCATGTGCAGGTTAGTTACATATGTATACATGTGCCATGCTGGTGTGCTGCACCCATTACCTCGCCATTTAGCATTAGGTATATCTCCTAATGCTATCCCTCCCCCCTCCCCTCACCCCACAACAGTCCCCAGAGTGTGATGTCCCCCTTCCTGTGTCCATGTGTTCTCATTGTTCAATTCCCATCTATGAGTGAGAACATGTGGTGTTTGGTTTTTTGTCTTTGCGATAGTTTACTGAGAATGATGATTTCCAATTTCATCCATGTCCCTACAAAGGACATGAACTCATCATTTTTTATGGCTGCATAGTATTCCATGGTGTATATATGCCACATTTTCTTAATCCAGTCTATCATTGTTGGACATTTGGGTTGGTTCCAAGTCTTTGCTATTGTGAATAGTGCCGCAATAAACATACGTGTGCATGTGTCTTTATAGCAGCATGATTTATAGTCCTTTGGGTATATACCCAGTAATGGGATGGCTGGGTCAAGTGGTATTTCTAGTTCTAGATCCCTGAGGAATTGCCACACTGACTTCCACAATGGTTTAACTAGTTTACAGTCCCACCAACAGTGTCAAAGTGTTCCTATTTCTCCACATCCTCTCCAGCACCTGTTGTTTCCTGACTTTTTAATGATTGCCATTCTAACTGGTGTGAGATGGTATCTCATTGTGGTTTTGATTTGCACTTCTCTGATGGCCAGTGATGATGAGCATTTTTTCATGTGGGCTTCATCCCTGGGATGCAAGGCTCGTTCAATACACGCAAATCAATAAATGTAATCCAGCATATAAACAGAACCAAAGACAAAAACCACATGATTATCTCAATAGATGCAGAAGAGGCCTTTGACAAAATTCAACAACGCTTCATGCTAAAAACTCTCAATAAATTAGGTATTGATGGGACATATCTCAAAATAATAAGAGCTATCTATGACAAACCCAAAGCCAATATCATACTGAATGGGCAAAAACTGGAAGCATTCCCTTTGAAAACTGGCACAAGACAGGGATGCCCTCTCTCACCACCCCTATTCAACATACTGTTGGAAGTTCTGGCCAGGGCAATTAGGCAGGAGAAGGAAATAAAGGGTATTCAATTAGGAAAAGAGGAAATCAAATTGTCCCTGTTTGCAGACGACATGATTGTATATCTAGAAAACCGCATTGTCTCAGCCCAAAATCTCCTTAAGCTGATAAGCAACTTCAGCAAAGTCTCAGGATACAAAATCAATGTACAAAAACCACAAGCATTCTTATACACCAATAACAGACAAACAGAGAGCCAAATCATGAGTGAATTCCCATTCACAATTGCTTCAAAGCAAATAAAATACCTAGGAATCCAACTTACAAGGGAAGTGAAGGACTTCTTCAAGGAGAACTACAAACCACTGCTCAAGGAAATAAAAGAGGATATAAACAAATGGAAGAACATTCCATGCTCATGGGTAGGAAGAATCAATATCATGAAAATGGCCATATTGCCCAAGGTAATTTATAGATTCAATGCCATCCCCATCAAGCTACCAATGACTTTCTTCACAGAATTGGAAAAAACTACTTTAAAGTTCGTATGGAACCAAAAAAGAGCCCGCATCTCCAAGTCAATCCTAAGCCAAAAGAACAAAGCTGGAGGCATCACGCTACCTGACTTCAAACTATACTACAAGGCTACAGTAACCAAAACAGCATGGTACTGGTACCAAAACAGAGATATAGATCAATGGAACAGAACAGAGCCCTCAGAAATAACGCCACATGTCTATAACTATCTGATCTTTGACAAACCTGACAAAAACAAGCAATGGGGAAAGGATTCCCTATTTAATAAATGGTGCTGGGAAAACTGGCTAGCCATATGTAGAAAGCTGAAACTGGATCCCTTCCTTACACCTTGTACAAAAATTAATTCAAGATGGATTAAAGACTTAAACGTTAGACCTAAAACCATAAAATCCCTAGAAGAAAACCTAGGCGTTACCATTCAGGACATAGGCATGGGCAAGGACTTCATGTCTAAAACACCAATAGCAATGGCAAGGAAAGCCAAAATTGACAAATGGGATCTAATTAAACTAAAGAGCTTCTGCACAGCAAAAGAAACTACCATCAGAGTGAACAGGCAACCTACAAAATGGGAGAAAATTTTCGCAACCTACTCATCTGACAAAGGGCTAATATCCAGAATCTACAATGAACTCCAACAAATTTACAAGAAAAAAACAAACAACCCCATCAGAGAGTGGGGGAAGGATATGAACAGACACTTCTCAAAAGAAGACATTTATGCAGCCAAAAGACACATGTATCCCTTTTAAAAAATGACTATCCCTCTCCAGAAAGTTTGCTGAAAATACTTCCTTCTACTTCGGTTTCTGAAAATCTTCCCTCATCCATCATTTCAGAACTCAGCTCCATTGCTATGGAAAAGATTACTACACTATCTCTTCTACACACAGTTTACTACTTTGTCATCTATCTTTTCTTAAATAATTCTCTTTGAATTATCCTAATTTGAGTATGCCACCTGATTTCTTATGGAACCCTGAATGATACAGGGTCTAATACTTCTATGGTTGATTCTATTATCTCAGTCATGGTATGTAGTAACCTTTATGTTTTAGACTTTTAAAAATTATTTTAATTTTTATTTCTGCTTTAATTTTACTGTGGAACAGTATGCAACTTGGTTTGAGGACAAGATTGTCCAAAGTAGTTTCACAATTGCTTCCAACACACCAAATGCATTTTATTCCCTTCTTGAGTTGTTTGTAATATTAACATATTTTGTTTCATATTCCTGAAACATTCAAATAGTGTACATTCAAACTCCAAATCCATGAGGGTACATATACATAGCTATAGATATAAACTCAGAATACAATTTTTGTTCACTTAGAGATCATATCAAAATAGACGTGCTCTGTCCTTAATCTTTATGGCACAAGCCCTATTCCAAATTATTTATTATCTCCCTGTGCCAGGGGTGGGTTTTTTCTGTATTTCTCTAATATTTCACAAAGGATGCAACCTTTCAAACCTGCCAGCTTCTTCATGTAGTTCTGGTCTATCTCCCCGTATCATACAGGCTAAATGCTCATTTTATCATGTGAGCTTAGAAAATTTGGCTCTGAGATGACAAAACCAATACCTCTTCTCCTGCTCTACCAGGGCAGGGTAACTGTACCATCAGCTAAAATCAAAACCAGGTTTAGTTTGCTTTTTGTTTCTGACATCAGAAATTTTCTTTTTTTTCTGGTTAGCACTTAAAAAGATATTTGTTATATTTTATAGTACATTTTAATATGCTTCACCAGGGGGATTATCAGGTTATTTAATCTGTCATATTGATAGAACTCAGTATTTCTTTACTTTTCATCACTTCTGCTAATCTCATATTTAAGACGTGATTTTCTCTATTGAAAAACAAGTCACTTACAATGTGTTCTATTTTGTGTCTCTTAAATATTTAAGAGATATTAGGCATTTAACATTTATGTAGAATAATTGAAACAATCAGTGATACATAGCTTTTTCCCTGGAACACAATTAGTTTTGTAATAAAATGGATTTATTAACAAAAGCATGCAGAATGAGAGCACACAAAGTGCATTCACTGAATATTGTACAATTGACACAGTAGAATCTTCATTAATTGGCTCACCTGTATACCAACACAAACATATTTATGTCCAAGTACATGAAAGGGCAAAGTAATAATAATACCAGTAATTTCAAGCATATTTTCAGTGTCTTATTTCTATTAAATGAATTTCTATTTAGAAATTCAATAAATAAGCATTTCACAGATACAAATAATAATTTTATGCTTGATGTAGCATTTCTAGCATCTTATAAATAAATCTAGGTAAATAAAAAACCAAGATCCATAAGAGCTATACTAAGACTTCAGCAAAATCGTTGGGCTTTTCAGGAAGGTTTTGTTTTGTTTTTTTGAGAAGTCAGTTATATATGCACCAGAATGAAACGCGCTTACCAAGCAGAAAAACTGTAGTTTAAGAAGTGAATTTGGAGCATTCTCTTTTAAGATATTCTTTAAATGTACCTTGAAACAATATAAATTTAAAATAAGTAGTTACAACTTTTTAAAAATATTCAACCTTGAGAAAAAAATGTAAATTCAAAAATATGTAATCAGTTCATGAAGATGTATTATAGACTAACTCCAAGTAGCTGTCATGCAAGCTAGCTAGTAATTTTAAATAATGACATTTTATTTCCATACTATGAAATCTTTCTATCTTGAACATAAAACTTTGAAAAAGAATCTCTGCTGGCATAATTCTAAAAATCATTAAGCATGAATAAAACTATGAGAGAATAATTCAATAATGGATTTCACATCTTCAGTATATCGACAGAGGGTGGTGTTCTTTCGTAATAGGCAATTTACCTCCAATACATGAAGCAGAAAAGCATCTACAGTAAAGAAAGAGGAAAAAAATGCTGGTTTGTATTATTGACAAAGATAAGATTAAACCCAAGCAAGAGATAGTGGCAACATGGAGGCTTCAAAATTCTACAATTACAAGGGAAAAATAATGATGATATAATAGAATTATGTTAATGTTTCACATACTCAAATAAAATAAAAATGGAGAAAAATAGGACATGAGACTGGGTGTGGCTGCTCATGCCTGAAATCCCAATGCTTGGAAGCCAAGGGAGGATGGATTGCTTGAAGCTAGGAATTCGAGACCAACCTGGGAAACATAGGGAGATCCCGTCCCTACAAAAAATAATTTTTGAAAAAATTAGCTGAGTGTGGCTGTGTGTGCCTGTAGTCGCAGTTGCTAGGAAGGCTGAAACAAGAGGATTGCTTGAGCTAAGGCGGCTGAAACTTCAGTGAGCCATGATTGCACCACTGCACTCCAGCCTGGGCAGCAGAGCAAGACCCTGTCTCTGAAAAATAAATAAAAGTAAGGATCATGATTTCAATTAACTTATAAAAGTTATTTTTACAGTTTTAGATATAAACTGAGACTCAAGCTTGGCCAAAGCAGAGGGACTCTATTGGGGAAAACAAAACCAGTACATTTTTTACATTTGTATGGGCTTGCTTTAAGAAGCCCTGTATACTTGAAATCTTTGATGAGTTCTGGTCTGGTGAAGCTTTTGTGAGGCTGGAGAGCTAAGAAGAAAGCTTCTTGAATATACTGTGGGAGGGAAACTGACTAAAGGTAATGAGTCTCTCAAGACATTTGGTAGAATTTAGAGCTTCAGGGTATCGACACTGAAAGGTAAACTCAAAATCCGCACAAAAGCAGAACTGAATCTCCTTTCACTAGTGAAAAAATCAGATATTTAAAAATAACTCTGAATAAAGTTTTAAAGAAAGGAAATATGCATCAAACGGAGATGCCAGAATAAAGAATGAGTGAACCCAAATTACACAAAATGGAAATTATCTTGTTTTTGAGACCAAAATATGATTTGAAAAATGACATAATCTTGGGGACCTATTTGATAACATTGAAAAGTCTAAGATACATGACATTGAAGTCCCAGAAGATTAGGAAAATAAAGACAAAATAATTATGTAAAAAAAATGACTGGAAACTTCTTAAATTTGGTGAAAGATACAAATTTACAAATTCAGAAAACCCAGCCACATGCAGGAAAATTTAAAGAAAACCATTCACAGTTATATTACACTCATATTGATGAAAATCAAAGATAAGAAAAATTCTTGAAAATCACTAGGGGAAAATCACACATCACATGCTAGGAAGCAATATTTTGAATATTCATGGACTCCTCATTAGAAACAAATGATGTCAAAAAGAATGGGACATCTTTAATTTCTAAAACTGAGGAAAGGCAAAACAGAATTTTACATCAGGAAAATCTCCTTTAGAAACAAACTTAAAATCTTAAAAGAGAATGCTCCAAATTTACTTCTTAAACTAAAGTTTTTCTACTTACGATAAGCGTGTAATACAAAAAATTAACTGAAGATGGATTAAAGACCTAAATGTTGAACCTCAAACCATAAAAACCCTAGAAGAAAACCTAGGCAATACCATTCAGGACATAGGCATGGGCAAAGACTTCATGACTAAAACACCGAAAGCAATGGCAAAAAAGCCAAAATTCACCACTGTGATCTAATTAAACTAAAGAGCTTCTGCACAGCAAAATGAACTATCATCAGAGTGAACAGGCAACCTACAGAATAGAAGAAAATTGGTTGCCCATCAATGCCCATCAATGATAGACTGGTTAAGGAAAATCTGGCACATATACACCATGGAATATGCGACCATAAAAAAGAATGATTTCATGTCCTTTGCAGGGACATGGATGAAGCTGGAAACCATCATTCTCAGCAAACTAACACAGGAACAGAAAACCAAACACCTCATGTTCTCACTCATAAGTGGGAGTCGAACAGTGAGAACACATGGACACAGGGAGGGGAACATCACACAACAGGGCCTGTCAGGGGTGGGTGGGGCAAGTGGAGAAAGAGAAGTAGGAAAAATACCTAATGCATGCAGGGCTTAAAACCTAGATGACGGGTTGATAGGTGCAGCAAACCACCATGGCACATGTATACCTACGTAACAAACCTGCATGTTCTGCACATGTATCCCAGAACTTAAAGTAAAATAAAAAAAAGAAAGTCAAAAAGAAGACATTTTTAGATAAGGAAAAACTAAGAAAATTTGTCACCAATGGACTTGTTCTACAAGAAATGTTAAATGCTGAAGAGAAATGACACAAGATGCATACTTGGATCTTTGAAAATAAAGAGCAACAGAAATGGTAATACCTGGGTACGTACAAACGATAATCTTACTCTTAATTCATTCTAGTGTGCATGACTGTTTAAAGTAAAAAACACTGTCTTTTAGAGTTTAAACAAGAAATATAAAAACTATAGCATAATTAGAGAATGTAAGCTTTTTATTTTTTACGTGAGGTGGTATAATATTAAGTGTAACTGTGCATGTACAAGTTAGGTTTTTGCATTGTAATTCCTGGAACAGCTAGTTTAAAAAGGTATCCTTTTTAAAGATATCCTTTCCCCCATCATCTTTTGTAAATATAACCAAAACAAAGAAGCCGATAGATAAATTGAAACGTCAAAACTGTGGGATGCAGCTAAAGCAGTTCTTAAAGGGAAACATATCTTTAAATTTGTTATTTTATAAGAATGTTCTACAATTGTTGACCTAATATTATGCCATTAGAAGTTAGAAAAGACGAGGAAGGAAACTGAAGTAGAATAATTAAAATAATACATGAAAAGAATAAAAAAAACTTAAAATTAGAAAAAGTAGATCCAAATCTTGTTGTATGTAAATATTAACCAAATTACCATACCTCACCCAAGACTAATCAAGAAAATAAAAAAGAAATGTATCAATATTAAGCATGCATGAATGGCTATTATTACAGATTCTACAAACATTAAAGGGATAAAGAGAATATTATGCACAATTTGATACAATCAACTATGAACCTTAGACAAAGTGGCAAAATTTCATGCTAAATACAACTTACCAAAATTGACAAAAGTAGAAATAGAAAATTGAATAGCCCTATACCTATTAAATAAAATCTGCTTGTTATAAATAAAAACAACTCTCCACAAATAAAAACTCTAAGGCAAGATGTTTTTACTCATGTATTTACTCAAATAGCAAGGAATTATTAATGCTAAACTAATACGAACTTTTACACAAAACAGGAGAAACTCTGCACAAGTCATTTCACATGATCAGCATAATCCTAATACTAAATTTTGACAAAGAATTATAAAACTGGGAAACTGTAAAACATTATCTCTCATGAATGTAGATTCAAACTCTTAACAAGATATTGCCAAATCTGACAATATGTAAAAGGATAAACACCATGTTAAAGTAGGGATTGTCTTAGTAATACCAGGTTGAAAATCAGCCAGTGTGATTTATCATATTATGATCATAAAGATATAAGAGCTTATGATATTTAATACATGCAGAAAAGACTCCTGAAAAAATTCAACATCAATTATGACTAAAAAAATCTGAGCAAACCAGGAAAGCAGAAAATCTCACTAATCAGATGATGAAGATCTTTGTAAAACCTAGAGAAAACTTTATATTTAATACTAAAAGACATAAATTTCTCCCCTGACTGGAAACAAAGCAAGGATGCCTGCTATTATCATTTCCAATTAACATAGTACTGGATATTCTTAACACTACAATAGGACAAATAAATAAAATTCATAAAAATATTCAAGGAAGAAGTAAAAATTCTTCCTATTGTCATATGATGTATTAGCTTACATTGAAACTAACAATGAGTTTACTAATGGACTGTTAGAATTAAAAAGTTTAAATCACAAGATATTTTTATATGCCAGCAGCACACATGTAGGAAATAAAACTTTAAAAATCCCACTTCAAATAATGTCAACAATTATAAAATATTTATAAATAAATATAACAAAATATGTACAAATAAACTCCTGAAAAAATTCAACATCAATTATGTTGAAGTAAATTGCTGAATAATTAATAAAAACATCGCTGAAAATAAAAACATTGCTGGGAAAAATAAAGATTAAAAATAGAAATTTACAAAAATTCTGAAGAAGACAAAAATAAATTTACTATATTTGTGGATTGAAATAACAAAACAAAAGAAAATCAACCTTTTCTATACTTTCAGACATAATAAGCATATTACTTTCAAAGGAAAACTCAAGGAATCAACTTCTCAGATGCCATATGACTAGGTGTGAAACAATAACACAATACCTACAAAACTAGTTATACAAAAAGAACACAATCCTAAATTTTATAGACAGCCATATTATCTCATTTGTCATGAAGGAAAAAAAATATGACTTTGTAAGAGTTCAATGAATATGTTACCCAAATATCTAATCCAAAGACATTACTAAAGATGGAATACTAACTATAGCAAACTAAAATAGAGACTTCAAAACAAAGAAGTTCAAAGCACAGGAATAGGAATTATGAGAAATTAGCCTTGACGTATATGAATTTAATGGTAAGCCACTGTGAGAATCTGTCTCCTTGAAATAAATGTACCAGTAAATAAAGACAAATAAACAAGAATATCCATAGCAGCACTACTTATAATAGCAAAAACTAACAACAGTGAATTTCCCTCAGTAAGAGAAGGTTTGTGAAGATTGTGGCATATCCATAGCATAAAATTTTATATAACCATTACTAAAAGAGATAATTAGATATTTAAGACACAATTGGGAAAGTTATTTACATCTACACTTAAATGGGAACATCAAAAGCAAGATGTAGTTAAAGGTGCATAGCATAGTGTTAAAGTAAGTTTTGCCTAGAGCTGCCTTCTTGCATATTTTAAGTTTAGCCTAAAGGTTTCTCTGTACCTAGTAAATTGAAGCCTAACTGGATGTGTAAGCAGACTGTAACATACTCTTGTGCCAATCACCAAGTTTTGGCCAATTAAAGGTGGCCAACAGTTCAAACTGTGTTCAAACAAGGCAAACATCAAATCAAGCTGTAAACAGTCTGGCTGTTTCTGTACTTCACTTTCGTTTTCTGTAAGTTACTTTCCTTTTTCTGTCCATAGATGTTCTTCTACCACATGGCTGAGCTGGAGTCCCTCTGCACCTACTTGGGTTTGGGAGGCTGCCCAATTCGTGAATCATTCTTTGCTTAATTAAACTCTGTTAAAATTAATTTTTCTAAGGTTTTTTAACAATAGTGTTGAATTTTTGTAAAACACCACAAAAGTGAAGAACCCAATGATTATATGAACCTTCTAAAAACAGCATTTCTTGCAACAACTTCAATATTCAATTATTGGCCAAATGGATTATATATGTACAGATTCAATAGATTCCAAAGGATTCTAGGTCTTGAGTGATACTATAAAATCACTCCCCTCTTCTTCCTTTGAGTTTGAAATCATTCAGAGAAAAAATTATGAACCAATCATGTGAGACTCAAAATATCAGCTTCCTGACTTACAAGGATAAATTGAGAAACAAACAAACAAACAAAACACAAACTTGAATTGAGACTCAGGCAAAGTTGGACATCGCTGGGTCTTCCTTAAAGGGAGAGGCCTTTTTAGCCTGGCAGAGGGAGAAAAATCTATGCATGTCAAGGATAAACCACTACTGTGCAAGAAGGAACCAGGTGAGTCACAACTACTCCATCACGTCTTCCAGCTTAGTCTTTCCATGGAAGTGAAGCAAGGTGCTAGAAAGTACTTCTTCCCTGTTTCTATTCTTCTGAGAAGTGGATATTCCTTTCTTCTATGGGAAAAGGACTGAACAAAAACATTTCTTACTAATGTATTATCTTTTAAATTGAAAGGAATGTGAGCCTAAAAAGAGATTCTTCCCATTCTCCCTCACCCACTCAAGGAACACAGTTTGGTGAACTATTTGAATTCATTGTCTTTCCTAGGCTTTGCTTTACTATTCAATGTCAGATAAATAACCAGGAGAAATCTTATAATAAAGCAACTGTCAGTTCAAATCATCCTTTGAAAAAAGTTGTGATTTATTGAATTAGTTTGTGTATCACTTGGTGAGAAAGTATGTAGGATTTGTACTTTGCATTATGTTTTATAAAAGGTAGTTTTATTGACAATGAAGCTGTTAAGACTTTTTAATTAAAAACCTTAGGAAATGTTATTTTGTTAAGAAAAACTCGAATACTGAATAATTGTTTAAAAGATTTTGCAGTGTACATGATGGTTGTCATCACAATTACTCTTGAAATTTGACATTTTTTCAGTAACTAACAATGTTATGTGACTTACTGTTACACAATCTCTATTGCATTTTTCCAAAGAACATATCTAAAACAGGCTTAAGTTCTCTAAACCATACAAAATAATTAAAGTAATGTGAATTATAAAAAAGCTAAGTAGACTTTGGTAAAGAGATCCTGTTTGAGACCTATCCAAACCTACCTTACGGTTTGTTCAATTGTGCCTGTGTGGAAGATCCAGGTAACTGGACCTTTTTATTCATTTTGGAAATTAGAAGGCAGGTCAGGAATGGAGATGGGAACAGAAGGAGACAGACAGTGAGATATAACTACAATCTTTAGGAAAGTTTTCAGATCAAGTTAGAAAATCTCTGTTATGTTCTCCTCATTTGAACCTGCAAAACTTTCATCTCTTTCATCTCATTTACAAGTATAATATCCTAATTTTCATAGTATTTCATTGTATTCTTTTTATAACCCAAATAGAACAAGTCATTTGAGTTCAGGAAATGTATCATACTCTCACTGGTTTCCCCACCTACAACTAAGTAGAGAGCTTTTGTCTTGAAATGAGTTCAATAGACATTTGTTAAAATAAAGAAAAAATCATCCTAACTAGGTTTCCTTAACTAAGATAAATGTCAGCTCATCTTGACTAGATAATTTTTCTTCTATATAGAAGTCATAGATGACATACCCAAGCCTAAATAGTTTTATCATGAATATCCATTATGGGTATCTAGATTTAAAGACAAGATTGATTATCACAAAATAATAGTTCTCCCTACAATAGGAAGTTTATAGAAGCTAAGATGATTTGGTATCTCCTAATTGTAAATATATCACATTATTGTTAAATTTATAATGGAATCATTAAAAGGAGGCTTATGGTGGAAACTGGCTTAGGGATCATAGACCAGCAGTGACCTGTTGGAATTTTCTGTGATAATGGAGAAGTCTTACATTATCTCTGCTGTCCCATATGGTAGCCACTAGCTACGTGTGGTTAACACTTGACAGGCGGCCCACGTGACACAGAAATTGAATTTTAATTTTTAAATTTTAATTAATTTGGATGTAAATAGCCATGTGTGATAGCAACTACACATTGGACAGTGCAATAGAACGTTTTTGCAAATCAAATTCCAGACCCTAAGTTGTCTTGCCTCTCTGAACTTGGGGAGACAAGCTCTGTGACATTTATAACTGAAGGAAAAGCAATAGAAAGAAAATAGAAAGCAATATAAAGAAAATAATATTTAAGGGTTTGGCATTGAGTGTCTGCTGAACGTATGACAAATGGGACGTATAACAATAGCTAACATCAACTGAAGATGCTATCTATGTGCTAGCCATTAATTAAAGGATTTTGTAAGCACTAACTCATATATATATATATCATAAAACCCTTGAAATTAGTGCTCTTATTATACTTATTTTGTTGATGAGGAAAATGAGACATAGTGAATGTAAGTAACTCACCCAGGGCCACCCAACTAGTAAGTGTTGGAGTCTAGATACAAACATATAATCTGGCTTCAGAATAGATCCTCCACGTACAGCTTTCATCCTTCCTGGGCTATATACTAGAACTTACCAAATCTAATATTGTTGGTTTAAAATTCTCCATCATTTTTTCTACCTATAAAGGAGAAAAAACCCAAAATATTGTCACTAACTGGAAGGTCATTAATTGTAAGATGTAATGAAAATATTATGATGTTAAAAAAGTATGGCTTAGGATAGATAAAGTATTTTAGCATTGCTGAGAAGACACTGTTATTTCTAGTTAAAAGTCATACTCTACGTGTGAGTCGAATACACCAAGCTGGGCTTGTTATTTTGGCTCTTCACCAATCTACGACAAGAAAGGAAAACCGACATGGCCCGGAAATAAGAGACTAGAGCAAATACTTAGATTGGATTTTAATAAAATCTTTCAGGATCTATTCCCTTTACACAAAATAAAAACAAGGGAAGATTTGTTGAAAGCTTAGATTTATCAATCCTGATTATTCACTGTTCAATACATCTAAACACCAAACTCCACATTCCTTGTAAAATACAGATGCATCAACTCTGCAGGGATAAAGCAAGATTCCATTCTGTTTGATTTTGCTAGGGCAGCATTGTAATCTACTTCTGCCTTATCCCAGACTTGCCACAAATAAGGAAAGAACCACGTCTTGGTGGCAGTGGGAATTCAAAGTGGCTGCTAGAGCATACAATATTTTTATAGGGGGAAGCTGTTGGAAAAGTATATTTAATTTAGCATACTGTCACAAAGTCTTTTTTTTTTTTTTTTTTTTGAGACAGAGTCTCACTCTGTCACGCAGGCTGGAGTGCAGTGGTGTGATCTCAGCTCACTGCAACCTCCGCCTCCCAGGTTCAAGCAATTCTCCTGTCTCAGCCTCCCGAGTAGCTGGGATTACAGGTGCCCGCCAACACGCCTGGCTAATTTTTGTATTTTTAGTAGAGACGGGGTTTCACCATATTGGCCAGGCTGTTCTCAAATTCCTGACCTTGTGATCCACCCGCCTTGGCCTCCCCAAGTGCTGGGATTACAGGAATGAATCACCACACCTGGCCACAATGCTTTTTTATTAATACCTAGATACTTAACCTGAAAAGCCTTCCTTTTCTCCCTAGACTCATGTGCACATACCGCAAGCACCAGTTGGTCTTTGTAGCATCTGCACTACAACAATGATGTCATGGCATTGTGATCAGGTATTTTCAAGCCTAATACACTGTCCACATTAGTGGTTGTGTTTTTCCATCCTTAGTACCCAGAAAACTAGAACACATAGGAAAATCATTTTTTGAATTAAAAAAAGCTATTCAACCATGGGCACTTAATGACTACCAGAAAAAGAGAGAAATGAAGTGTTCTTAGGTGCTTATGACACTTCCTAAATGTATTTAACACTCTAGAAACTCTCTAAATCTTGCCATGGTAGCTAAGTAGATGTAGTGGATATGTGTCATTTGGTTTGTCTAGAATCTGTCCTCCCTTCTGGTACTCGAGACTTTCTAGTGGGGTTGCTGAATTGTTAGGATGTAGATCTAGAGCTGCTGGCAGCAGCTTTTGGCTCCCTTGTGGGAGGGTCTGCATGAGAATGAAATCATCACAAACAAAAGCGCAATGGAGAAAAGTAGAAAAAGATAATTCTAATAGCTTCATTTGAGCACCTGCATTTAGCAGTAAGTAGAATTTTCAACTATTTAAACCAGTGATTTCTCCCTTTTTCCAAGCTAAAATAAATACTTATGTGAATAGCTGTTAACTTGGAATGTTGTCCTTTCAACTATACAACATTGAAACAAAATACTTCACGTGCCTTCTTACAAGTGCCACTGGGTGACGAGCATGTGACAAAACTTTTCTCACGCAAAATATGGAAGATATTGGTATCAATATTGAAATGCTTTACCTCCGTATCCCGGGTTCAAGTGATTCTCCTGCTTCAGCCTCTAGAGTAGCTGGGACTACAGGCATGTGCCACCATGTCTGGCTAATTTTTGTATTTTTAGTAGAGACGGGGTTTCACCATGTTGGCCAGGATGGTCTTGATCTCTTGACCTCATGATCCGCCCACCTCAGCCTCCCAGAGTGCTGGGATTACAGGTGTGAGCCACCGTGCCTGGCCTCAAGGTGGAGTTTTAAAAACATGTCTCATTTACCACTCAGTACTCAGTTATTATCCATAAATGTGGTATTCCCTTGTTAGACTTTGATAGAGCAGCTATATATGGAAGTGTGAGTTATCATGAGACTATATGAACATGTTTCCTCTCAAGACTGAAGCTTGAAGAATGTTTGCCCTGTAGAAGAGTACTGCCACTTTTCCCATTCGTTTGACATTTAGCTAATTTGCACTATTTTCCAAACATTGCAGTAGATACTAACTTTTGAGAAATAAATAGGATCCCAAGGTCTAATACATAATATTTTAACTAAATGGCTCTAACAAAGCAAAACACAGTCATGTCCTTTTCTTTTTAACCTACTACCTAGCCAATTAGGAGATGTGTGACAATTGGAAATTGTGGAAGAATGGAATAAAAACTTGAATTCCAGTCCAACCTTGAGATTCTCATCTACAAATTCAGGAATGTTGGGTAATTTGTTTAATCTTTCTGGGCTGTGGGTTTTTCAGAATAATCTCAACGGATTAGATTAAGTCCAAGATTTCTTCAATCCCCTATAATCATAAAATGGGAAATGATGTCCTTAAAAGTTCATCTGTAAGAGTTCTCTGATTCTGAACAGAATTTTACATAAATTAGCCCTGGGAAACAGCCATGAAGAAATCTCACCTCTTACTTTATTCTATGAGTCTTCACTCTAATATACTTCACATTTTCATGATGAGGCCATTTACCTTAATGTTGGTAAAATATTCTTACTAAACCAGTGCTAACCAATTTGGAATTTATATTAACCATTTATTATTAATCTGGTTTATGGAACTAAACTAAATAGTACTAGAAATACGATTCAGTAAAAAACTATATGTAACTGATTTCTGAAATAGTCTATTCCTAATATAAATACATTTAACCACTTAAAAACTAAGAATAATACTTAGCTTAATTGAAAACTAACTACATATCCAGCATGGTACTAAGTGCATTACATGAATCATCCAATTTAATCCTCATTCTAATTTATGAGAAACATAGTTCTTATGGATAAAAACATAGATATAGTTAGTAAATATTCAGGGCTTAATGTGTTGCCTATTTGCCCAAATTTGAACTTAAGTTACCAAACCAAAATTAGATTCTATTAAAATATTTTCCTCATTCTCATAATTTATATAGGTTAAAAATCATTTTTCTAAATTTATTCATAATTCCAGAGAAAACCACAGAATTGGGAAGCTTATAATTCCAAATAATATATTGTTGTAATAGTAGAATCTCTCTTTTTGGAATTCACCACACTAGGTCTTCTAGCTTGTAGTGCCACTATTCTGTTATTCAGAATGTGTTAGATTATGCCATGGTAACAACCACAAAAATTTGATTTTACACAGCAAAGATTCCTATTCCATGTAAAGTCTATCATAAGGCTGAGCCCCACTCTATGGAAAATTATCTTCATGAGGCCAAATCTGAAGAAACCTTCACCATCTTGCAGGTACAGGTTAAACATGTAGCCTCTTTGGTCAATGAAGTAGAGGAAAGTGAACCACTAGCAATTAAATTCTTCAGTCTAGAAGTAACCTGTATCACTTGTACCACAACTGGAAAAGGGGTTCTTGGAAACAGTTTTCTACATGTATAGAGAAGCAGAAACTGTATATAGGGAGCACTAGCAATGTCTTCCACAACCATCTTCAACACATGATTTCGAAAGTCACTGTGCATTTCTGTTATCAAGTTGGTAGAGGGTGAAGGAACAAGAAGAATCATACAGAAGAAATGTATTTGCCCCAGGCTTAGAAATGGCACATCAGCGAGAACTCAGTCATACATAGCTTCAAGAGGAGCCAGGAAATTTCATGGAAAT
Source organism: Pongo pygmaeus (assembly GCF_028885625.2). NCBI lineage: Eukaryota > Metazoa > Chordata > Mammalia > Primates > Hominidae > Pongo > Pongo pygmaeus. Next base: position 26,708,175 of record NC_072376.2, read on the forward strand.
GTGAAGCCAAGAATAAAAGGACATGGATTTGATATTAACTCACATTCTCTGTGCCATGGGCTTTGCCAGTATTGTTTCCTCTCCTGGGCCCTCTCTCGACCCAAATGTTAGTGTTAGTGCTTTCTTCTCGTCATGCCAGTGTAAACCTCTGGCTTATATCTCTCCCTAAATTTCCAACTTACATATAAAATAGGATATTTTAAAGTCACATTTAAAATGGAAAAATCCATTACCCTTCCCACCTCACAATACTATGTCCACACCCCAGATCATTAAAGGCAATTTCCTTTATCCACCTGATCAGACAAAAATCAATCAATATTTGGGAGCCCTCTTGACTCTTTCTTTGTTTTCTCACATTTATTACCCAGTAGGCTTATTCCCTACGATCTGCCTTCAGACGATATCCAACATTGGACTGCTCCTCATCACTTCCACCACTGGCACCTGGTCAGTCATCATCATGTCACCTGGATGATGGCAGAAACTTATTGTCAGCCATTTTTATCCTTATTCTAGTTCAGTTCTCATCACTGATGCCAAAATAACCTATGTAAAGCAAGAATTGGATTTTGTCACACTACATTTTCAGACCTAGGCTAGTGACATTCATTTCATGAATGAAAATATATCCTCCCGGCAACAAAGACATCTGATGTTTTGGAGAAGAATAATTAAAATGTGCTCACCCACAATCAAGATCTTCAAACCCAACCTGACTTCTTACTTGCTCTGTGAAGTTCTGTGTTTCCAACTTCTACTCCCCATATAATCGACAGTGACTATACAAAATAAGAATGTTTTCTTTCTTCTTGGTGACATTGGGAATTAGGTTTTTTCTAGTCTTTGGTAGGAATATTATAAATTATAAGACAGGTAATAATTCTTAAGATATTGAGCAAGCCATCAAGACTGAAAAACACTTTATGCTTTTGTTCCCATCTTAATTGTAATTTATATGTCATATATTGAGAGTGAAACAGCTCAAAACTTACCATATTGTCTCCTAACGGCAGCTTATGAAATTCACCGTGTCTCCATGTGAAAGCAGATGTCACAGGGGAAGTGACAATAGCATGTCTGTCTTAGCACAAGTTCTTCTCCCATTGCAGTTATGTATACACACACAGACACACACACACACACACATCTTTCTCTTTCCATTATATGTGTGTGTATCTCAATAACTTTCTTTATCACATGATACTGCTGATTTGTATCACTTCCTGTGATGCATGTTGTATCTTACCTTAATATTTGCAAATATTATTTCACGATTTCACTAAAAAATGATTTTAGTCATGTAGACAGACATTCTCTGTGTGTGTATTTTGCTATATTTTTGCCTTTTCAATGTACCTTTCCCCTTTATTAAATTTATCAAAGTGAAGTTTCAAAGACCCTAAGGCTCTATTACAATGGTGACAAGATCAAATTCAATTCTTTGTAAAAATCAAATGTGATTTATGGTTATGTTTTTCAAATTTTAAAATTGCCAATACATTTTTATATTTGCCAGTTTGATTTGATATTTGCTACCTCATAGGAAGTTTGGCTGATTTTTTTCAACTTATTTTTTATTTCGTTCATTTTAAAAATCAAAGTAAGTCTTCTACACGATTTTAAAAACCACATAGTGTGTGAAGGGTTATAACAAACACTATTATTTTACTTTCCTCAGTCTAGAATGTGTAGTTACAGGTTAGGAAAATGTCAATTTTGGTCATCATATTTTTGAAGAGCAAGTAGGGAACACTTTTTCTAATTATGGAGGAATTTTCTTCTTACACATATAGAGCTGTTCTGAAGAATATACAATTTCTTAAAATACTTTACAGACAAGCAAATGCTGAGAGATTTTGTCACCACCAGGCCTGCCCTAAAAGAGCTCCTGAAGGAAGCGCTAAACATGGAAAGGCACAACCGGTACCAGCCACTGCAAAATCATACCGAAATGTAAAGAACATCGAGACTAGGAAGAGACTGCATCAACTAACGAGCAAAATATCCAGCTAACATCATAATGACAGGATCAAATTCACACATAACAATATTAACTTTAAATGTAAATGGACTAAATGCTCCAATTAAAAGACACAGACTGGCAAACTGGATAAAGACTCAAGACCCATCAGTGTGCTGTATTCAGGAAACCCATCTCACGTGCAGAGACACACATAGGCTCAAAATAAAAGGATGGAGGAAGATCTACCAAGCAAATGGAAAACAAAAAAAGGCAGGGGTTGCAATCCTAGTTTCTGATAAAACAGACTTTCAACCAACAAAGATCAAAAGAGACAAAGAAGACCATTACATAATGGTAAAGGGATTAATTCAACAAGAAGAGCTAACTATCCTAAATATATATGCACCCAATACAGGAGCACCCAGATTCATAAAGCAAGTCCTGAGTGACCTACAAAGAGACTTAGACTCCCACACATTAATAATGGGAGACTTTAACACCCCACTATCAACATTAGACAGATCAATGAGACAGAAAGTCAACAAGGATACCCAGGAATTGAACTCAGCTCTGCACCAAGCAGACCTAATAGACATCTACAGAACTCTCCACCCCAAATCAACAGAATATACATTTTTTTCAGCACCACACCACACCTATTCCAAAATTGACCATATACTTGGAAGTAAAGCTCTCCTCAATAAATGTAAAAGAACAGAAATTGTAACAAACTGTCTCTCAGATCACAGTGCAATCAAGCTAGAACTCAGGATTAAGAATCTCACTCAAAACCGCTCAACTACGTGGAAACTGAACAACCTGCTCCTGAATGACTACTGGGTACATAACGAAATGAAGGCAGAAATAAAGATGTTCTTTGAAACCAACGAGAACCAAGACACAACATACCAGAATCTCTGGGATGCATTCAAAGCAGTGTGTAGAGGGAAATTTATAGCACTAAATGCCCACAAGAGAAAGCAGGAAAGATCCAAAATTGACACCCTAACATCACAATTAAAAGAACTAGAAAAGCAAGAGCAAACACATTCAAAAGCTAGCAGAAGGGAAGAAATAACTAAAATCAGAGCAGAACTGAAGGAAATAGAGACACAAAAAACCCTTCAAAAAATAAATGAATCCAGGAGCTGGTTTTTTGAAAGGATCAACAAAATTGATAGACCGCTAGCAAGATTAATAAAGAAAAAAAGAGAGAAGAATCAAATAGATGCAATAAAAAATGATAAAGGGGATATCACCACCGATCCCACAGAAATACAAACTACCATCAGAGAATATTACAAACACCTCTATGCAAATAAACTAGAAAATCTAGAAGAAATGGATAAATTCCTCAACACATACACCCTCCCAAGACTAAACCAGGAAGAAGTTGAATCTCTGAATAGACCAATAACAGGAGCTGAAATTGTGGCAATAATCAATAGCTTACCAACCAAAAAAAGTCCAGGTCCAGATGGTTTCACAGCCGAATTCTACCAGAGGTACAAGGAGGAGCTGGTACCATTCCTTCTGAAACTATTCCAATCAATAGAAAAAGAGGGAATCCTCCCTAACTCATTTTATGAGGCCAGCATCATCCTGATACCAAAGCCTGGCAGAGACACAACAAAAAAAGAGAATTTTAGACCAATATCCTTGATGAACATTGATGCAAAAATCCTCAATAAAATACTGGCAAACAGAATCCAGCAGCACATCAAAAAGCTTATCCACCATGATCAAGTGGGCTTCATCCCTGGGATGCAAGGCTGGTTCAATATACGCAAATCAATAAATGTAATCCAGCATATAAACAGAACCAAAGACAAAAACCACATGATTATCTCAATAGATGCAGAAAACGCCTTTGACAAAATTCAACAACCCTTCATGCTAAAAACTCTCAATAAATTAGGAATTGATGGGACGTATCTCAAAATAATAAGAGCTATTTATGACAAACCCACAGCCAATATCATACTGAATGGGCAAAAACTGGAAGCATTCCCTTTGAAAACTGGCACAAGACAGGGATGCCCTCTCTCACCACTCCTATTCAACATAGTGTTGGAAGTTCTGGCCAGGGCAATTAGGCAGGAGAAGGAAATAAAGGGTATTCAATTAGGAAAAGAGGAAGTCAAATTGTCCCTGTTTGCAGTTGACATGATAGTATATCTAGAAAACCCCATTGTCTCAGCCCAAAATCTCCTTAAGCTGATAAGCAACTTCAGCAAAGTCTCAGGATACAAAATCAATGTGCAAAAATCACAAGCATTCTTATACACCAATAACAGACAAACAGAGAGCCAAATCATCAGTGAACTCCCATTCACAATTGCTTCAAAGAGAATAAAATACCTAGGAATCCAACTTACAAGGGATGTGAAAGACCTCTTCAAGGAGAACTACAAACCACTGCTCAAGGAAATAAAAGAAGATACAAACAAATGGAAGAACATTCCATGCTCATGGGTAGGAAGAATCAATATCATGAAAATGGCCATCCTTCCCAAGGTAATTTACAGATTCAATGCCATCCCCATCAAGCTACCAATGACTTTCTTCACAGAATTGGAAAAAACTACTTTAAAGTTCATATGGAACCAAAAAAGAGCCCGCATCACCAAGTCAATCCTAAGCCAAAAGAACAAAGCTGGAGGCATCACGCTACCTGACTTCAAACTATACTACAAGGCTACAGTAACCAAAACAGCATGGTACTGGTACCAAAACAGAGATATACATCAATGGAACAGAACAGAGCCGTCAGAAATAATGCCACATATCTACAAGTATTTGATCTTTGACAAACCTGACAAAAACAAGAAATGGGGAAAGGATTCCCTATTTAATAAATGGTGCTGGGAAAACTGGCTAGCCATATGTAGAAAGCTGAAACTGGATCCCTTCCTTACACCTTATACAAAAATCAATTCAAGATGGATTAAAGACTTAAATGTTAGACCTAAAACCATAAAAACCCTAGAAGAAAACCTAGGCATTACCATTCAGGACATAGGCATGGGCAAGGACTTCATGTCTAAAACACCAAAAGCAATGGCAACAAAAGCCAAAATTGACAAATGGGATCTAATTAAACTCAAGAGCTTCTGCACAGCAAAAGAAACTACCATCAGAGTGAACAGGCAACCTACAAAATGGGAGAACATTTTCGCAACCTACTCATCTGACAAAGGGCTAATATCCAGAATCTACAATGAACTCCAACAAATTTACAAGAAAAAAACAAACAACCCCATCAAAAAGTGGGCGAAGGACATGAACAGACACTTCTCAAAAGAAGACATTTATGCAGCCAAAAAACACATGAAAAAATGCTCACCATCACTGGCCATCAGAGAAATGCAAATCAAAACCACAATGAGATACCATCTCACACCAGTTAGAATGGCAATCATTAAAAAGTCAGGAAACAACAGGTGCTGGAGAGGATGTGGAGAAATAGGAACACTTTTACACTGTTGGTGGGACTGTAAACTAATTCAACCCTTGTGGAAGTCAGTGTGGCGATTCCTCAGGGATCTAGAACTAGAAATTCCATTCGACCCAGCCATCCCATTACTGGGTATATACCCAAAGGACTATAAATCATGCTGCTATAAAGACACAGGCACACGTATGTTTATTGCGGCATTATTCACAATAGCAAAGACTTGGAACCAACCCAAATGTCCAACAATGATAGACTGGATTAAGAAAATGTGGCACATATACACCATGGAATACTATGCAGCCATAAAAAATGATGAGTTCACGTCCTTTGTAGGGACATGGATGAAATTGGAAATCATCATTCTCAGTAAACTATCGCAAGAACAAAAAACCAAACACCGCATATTCTCACTCATAGGTGGGAATTGAACAATGAGAACACATGGACACAGGAAGGGGAACATCACACTCTGGGGACTGTTGTGGGGTGGGGGGAGGGGGGAGGGATAGCACTGGGAGATATACCTAATGCTAGATGACGAGTTAGTGGGTGCAGCGCACCAGCATGGCACATGTATACATATGTAACTTACCTGCACATTGCGCACATGTACCATAAAACCTTAAGTTTAATAATAATAAATAATAATAAAAGAAGAAAAAAAGAAAAAAAGAAAAAAAAAAAAATAAAAAAATAAAAATTCACTTTATAAATAATTGAGGAAAATGGACTGGAACAATTCTAACAACTATTGCTTAGTGAAATGTTAATTTACTTTACTAAAGGTAATATTTAATAAGGGAGATTTCAGTACTAAATATAGACATCAAACCTAGAAATATGCAGTTAATAAGCTGTGTTAGGAATATGCATAACAGTAATAATTGAAAGGGTTCCTTAATTCAACATGCAGCTGGTCTTGAGGCTGAGCTAGTCAGTCATTTCTCACTGATGGAAACAGACTTGAGCCAGAACGAACAAGGTTTCCTGTACCTTAAAATGATGGCATCGCTATAACTAATGAAATATTATTGCCATAAATTTTTTAAAATCTTCTTTTCTGCAAGTTATTGGTAAATTATTCTTTAAATGACTGTGGCCTTTATATGAAGCTGTATTTTTATAAAAAATGATGACTTTTGTGAGGCAATAAAACGTAGTAAGTGAAAAAAAAAAAAAAAAAAAAAAAAGAATATACAATTTCTTTTGGAAGGTCGTGTTTCTAGTGAAGCTGCCATAGTTGAATGCAAATCATAGTTACTTTCTAGTTTATGTAGTATTTAGCAGATATGCAGAGTGTTTACTATGAGGAAAACTTTGCGTGGGGACCTGTTGAAGGACAAAATCACAATTCTATCATGAAATTTGCTCTCAATAGGTTTGTAGTCTGGAAGGGAAATAATAAAGCAATTAAAATCCATACATGAACTCTTGCCTGATTCACCTCTTTCTACCAGCTGATCTCTTTTCATTTTGTCCTAATGTTCTTTATCATGTTATCATTAGTTGTTTTTGCATATTCTACAAAACTAAAACAACTTGAAGGTAGTTAGGGGATATTCTTGATTATATCTAGAAATATCTGTCACCCATTGGATACTTAATAAACATTTGTGGAATCAATAGATGGTGCATATACAAAAGATATGCATATACTTAAGGACATTTTGATAATGTACAATAGTATTCTGAATAATTGAGGAATCTGATTAACATTATGGGTATCCTGTTAAGAAGAGGAAGGATAAAAATAAATTATTTCTTTTATTTCATAAATTGTTTGAATTTTTAATTCACTAAGTAATAGTAAGTATTACCTTCTCCATAGAGATTTTTTTTTGAGGATTCTCTCCTTTCTCTCGCTTTCTTTTTTTCTTTCTCTTTCACACACACACATACACATTCTCTCCCTCTTTTCTTGCTGAAGTCCTCCCCTGGGATGGTTTAGTGGTCAAAAGGAGCCATATGTGCATTCAGACTGTTTTAACAGGAAATCCATTAAGGATAATATATAGATACATTAAAAGGTCAAGCTTGCAGGTTTTACATATATTATGATCTTTAGGAAATAAATTCATGGGAATGAAGATCTCCCAATTCAGTTTGGTGTAAATAACTTTGTTGATGTACTAAGGACCGTATACATCAGTTGTCAAATAGATAAATTTAAATCTGGGCTTTTCTTTTGGGATGATGAGGAGTTTTGATGAATTGGCATGCTTGTGAATAGACTCCATGAAAAAAGTCTCTAGGTGCATGATTGCTTTTCCATGTTAACAATCTTTAAATAGACGCTCAATATGAAGAACCAAAAACCCTTCCATGGTGAAACTAGCCAATTAGCTCGCCAAGGTTTTGTATAATTGGGGCAGATATACTATTTTAATGCTTAAAATAAAATCTGTGGACTTACCTGAAAACCTGAGATTTTTACTATTATTATTTTATCTTTTGAATCACATATTATCCTCTTAAGATTGAGGTCTTCTAGTATAATAATTGACATCATGAACCTTTCATTTAGCCATGCCAGTCTGTGCTTCAATTTTTTATCATTTTAAGAGAAATAATAATACCTTGGGATTATTCTAATGAATAATGACTAAATTTTTTTAAAATTTTTATTTTAAATTCAGGGGTACATTTGCAGGATGTTCAGGTTTGTTAGATAGGTAAATGTGTGTCAGGGGGGTTGTTGTACAGATTATTTCATCACCCAGGTATTAAGCTTAGTACCCATTAGTTATTTTTCCTGATCCTCTCCCTCCTCCCACTCTCTACTCTCTGGAAGACCCCAGTGTGTGTTGTTACCATATCCATGAGTTATTTTTCCTTATCCTCTTCCTTGACCTACCCTCCACCCTCTGGGAGGCCCCAGTGTGCAATTGTTCCCCTCCATGTGTCCATGTGTTCTCATCATTTAGCTCCCACTGGTAAGTAAGAACACGCGGTTTTTAGTTTTCTATTCCCGAGTTAGTTTGCTAAGGATAAAGGCAATGGCTCTACCTATGTCCCGGCAAAGGACATGATCTTGTTATTTTTCATGGCTGCATAGTATTCCATGGTGTATATGCACCAATTTTCTTTATCCAGTCTGTCATTGATGAGCATTTAGGTTGATTAGCGAGGAGGCCGAGATGACCTACTAGAAGCAGCTACAGTGCGTGGCTGTCAAGGAGAGAAAAAAAAGGAGTGAGTAAATACAGCACCTTCAACTAAATTTTTGAAAAGCATTTAGAATAGAGTCTACCTATAGAGCTAAGAAGGACTTATTAATTGTTCAAGCTTTTTGTAATTGTCATGATTGTTGTTTTTATTATTATACACTTACTAGCGTGTTAGTTATTCACTCTCTCTATCTCTCAGTTTTTCATCTGGATAATTGCAACTGTGCAATTTACCCCAAAGGGTTCTTTGTAAGTATAGATAAGTGATAGCTAGCTCAAGGGAAAGATTACACAAATTACAGCCAATATTTCTATTGTTGTATTATTCTAGCCATTTTTTATTACTATTTATTATATTTGTATTTATTTACTTACAAGCTATGTGAAACCTTGGAAATATTATTTAATCACTCTATACCTTAATCTCTTCATCTGAAAAATTAGGACTACACTACTATGCTTTAGGAATTTTTTAATAAGAATAAATGTAGCTCATAGTAAGCATTCAACAAATGATGGCTAAAATTCTTTTCATATTTGGATTGTTGTTATTATTGCAGGTGATTGTGGTGATTTAATGTAGAATAACTACCCATAATATAAAAAATCTGCTTTTCAATCAGCACAGTGGAATTCAATCAGCTCCAACAGTTAAAAGGATTCATTGATTGAAAAGAGCAGATGTCTTGTCCTACAAAATCAGATAGTTTTAAAAATTATACTATGTAGTAAATTTTATTGTATAAATCTATATATATTTGCCCATGGATAGAATAGAAATATTTTCCTTTTATTTCCTCTAACAATCATATGTTGCTTGTCACTATTTTCTTTTTTTTATTTTATTATTATTATACTTTAAGTTCTAGGGTACATGTGCACAATGTGCAGGTTAGTTACATATGTATACATGTGCCATGCTGGTGTGCTGCACCCATTAACTCGTCATTTAGCATTAGGTATATCTCCTAAAGCTATCCCTCCCCCCTTCCCCCACCCCACAACAGTCCCCAGAGTGTGATGTTCCCCTTCCTGTGTCCATGTGTTCTCATTGTTCAATTCCCACCTATGAGTGAGAACATGTGGTGTTTGGTTTTTTGTTCTTGCGATAGTTTACTGAGAATGATGATTTCCAATTTCATCCAAGTCCCTACAAAGGACATGAACTCATCCTTTTTTATGGCTGCATAGTATTCCATGGTGTATACGTGCCATATTTTCTTAATCCAGTCTATCATTGTTGGACATTTGGGTTGGTTCCAAGTCTTTGCTATTGTGAATAGTGCCGCAATAAACATACGTGTGCATGTGTCTTTATAGCAGCATGATTTATAGTTCTTTGGGTATATACCCAGTAATGGGATGGCTGGGTCAAATGGTATTTCTAGTTCTAGATCCCTGAGGAATCGCCACACTGACTTCCACAAGAGTTGAACTAGTTTAGAGTCCCACCAACAGTGTCAAAGTGTTCCTATTTCTCCACATCGTCTCCAGCATCTGTTGTTTCCTGACTTTTTAATGATTGCCATTCTAACTGGTGTGAGATGGTATCTCATTGTGGTTTTGATTTGCATTTCTGTGATGGCCAGTGATGGTGAGCATTTTTTCATGTGTTTTTTGGCTGCATAAATGTCTTCTTTTGAGAAGTGTCTGTTCATGTCCTTCGCCCACTTTTTGATGGGGTTGTTTGTTTTTTTCTTGTAAATTTGTTGGAGTTCATTGTAGATTCTGGATATTAGCCCTTTGTCAGATGAATAGGTTGCGAAAATGTTCTCCCATTTTGTAGGTTGCCTGTTCACTCTGATGGTAGTTTCTTTTGCTGTGCAGAAGCTCTTGAGTTTAATTAGATCCCATTTGTCAATTTTGGCTTTTGTTGCCATTGCTTTTGGTGTTTTAGACATGAAGTCCTTGCCCATGCCTATGTCCTGAATGGTAATGCCTAGGTTTTCTTCTAGGGATTTTATGGTTTTAGGTCTATCATTTAAGTCTTTAATCCATCTTGAATTAATTTTAGTATAAGGTGTAAGGAAGGGATCCAGTTTCAGCTTTCTACATATGGCTAGCAAGTTTTCCCAGCACCATTTATTAAATAGGGAATCTTTTCCCCATTGCTTGTTTTTCTGAGGTTTGTCTAAGATCAGATAGTTGTAGATATGCAGCGTTATTTCTGAGGGCTCTGTTCTGTTCCATTGATCTGTATCTCTGTTTTGGTACCAGTACCATGCTGTTTTGGTTACTGTGGCCTTGAAGTATAGTTTGAAGTCAGGTAGCGTGATGCCTCCAGCTTTGTTCTTTTGGCTTAGGATTGACTTGGCGATGCGGGCTCTTTTTTGGTTCCATATGAACTTTAAAGTAGTTTTTTCCAATTCTGTGAAGAAAGTCATTGGTAGCTTGATGGGGATGGCATTGAATCTATAAATTACCTTGGGCAGCATGGCCATTTTCATGATATTGATTCTTCCTACCCATGAGCATGGAATGTTCTTCCATTTGTTTATATCCTTTTATTTCATTGAACAGTGGTTTGTAGTTCTCCTTGAAGAGGTCCTTCACATCCCTTGTAAGTTGGATTCCTAGGTATTTTATTCTCTTTGAAGCAATTGTGAATGGGAGTTCACTCATGATTTGGCTCTCTGTTTGTCTGTTATTGGTGTATAAGATTGCTTGTGATTTTTGTACATTGATTTTGTATCCTGAGACTTTGCTGAAGTTGCTTATCAGCTTAAGGAGATTTTGTGCTGAGACAATGCGGTTTTCTAGATAAACAATCATGTCATCTGCAAACAGGGACAATTTGACTTCCTGTTTTCCTAACTGAATACCCTTTATTTGCTTCTCCTGCCTAATTGCTCTGGCCAGAACTTCCAACAGTATGTTGAATAGGAGTGGTGAGAGAGGGCATCCCTGTCTTGTGCCAGTTCTCAAAGGGAATGCTTCCAGTTTTTGCCCATTCACTATGATATTGGCTGTGGGTTTGTCATAGATAGCTCTTATTATTTTGAGATACGTCCCATCAATACCTAATTTATTGAGAGTATTTAGCATGAAGGGCTGTTGAATTTTGTCAAAGGCCTTTTCTGCATCTATTAAGATAATCATGTGGTTTTTGTCTTTGGTTCTGTTTATATGCTGGATTACATTTATTGATTTGCGTATATTAAACCAGTCTTGCATCCCAGGGATGAAGCCCACTTGATCATGGTGGATAAGCTTTTTGATGTGCTGCTGGATTTGGTTTGCCAGTGTTTTATTGAGGATTTTTGCATCAAAGTTCATCAAGGATATTGGTCTAAAATTCTCTTTTTTTGTTGTGTCTCTGCCTGGCTTTGGTATCAGGATGATGCTGGCCTCATAAAATGAGTTAGGGAGGATTCCCTCTTTTTCTATTGATAGGAATAGTTTCAGAAGGAATGGTGCCAGTTCCTCCTTTTACCTCTGGTAGAATTCAGCTGTGAATCCATCTGGTCCTGGACTCTTTTTGGTTGGTAAGCTATTGATTATTGCCACAATTTCAGAGCCTGTTATTGGTCTATTCAGAGAGTCAACTTCTTCCTAGTTTAGTCTTGGGAGAGTGTATGTGTTCAGGAATTTATCCATTTCTTCTAGATTTTCTAGTTTATTTGCGTAGCGGTGTTTGTAGTATTCTCTGATGGTAGTTTGTATTTCTGTGGGATCAGTGGTGATATCCTCTTTATCATTTTTTATTGCATCTATTTGATTCTTCTCTCTTTTCTTCTTTATTAGTCTTGCTAGCGGTCTATCAATTTTGTTGATCCTTTCAAAAAACCAGCTCCTGGATTCGTTAATTTTTTGAAGGGTTTTTTGTGTCTCTATTTCCTTCAGTTCTGCTCTGATTTTAGTTATTTCTTGCCTTCCGCTAGCTTTTGAATGTGTTTGCTCTTGCTTTTCTAATTCTTTCAATTGTGATGTTAGGGTGTCAATTTTGGATCTTTCCTGCTTTCTCTTGTGGGCATTTTGTGCTATAAATTTCCCTCTACACACTGCTTTGAATGTGTCCCAGAGATTCTGGTATGTTGTATCTTTGTTCTCATTGGTTTCAAAGAACATCTTTATTTCTGCCTTCATTTCGTTATATACCCAGTAGTCATTCAGGAGCAGGTTATTCAGTTTCCACGTAGTTGAGCGGTTTTGAGTCAGTTTCTTAATCCTGAGTTCTAGTTTGATTGAACTGTGGTCTGAGAGACAGTTTGTTATAATTTCTGTTCTTTTACATTTGCTGAGGAGAGCTTTACTTCCAACTATGTGGTCAGTTTTGGAATAGGTGTGGTGTGGTGCTGAAAAAAATGTATATTCTGTTGATTTGGGGTGGAGAGATCTGTAGATGTCTATTAAGTCCACTTGGTGCAGAGCTGAGTTCAATTCCTGGGTATCCTTGTTAACTTTCTGTCTCGTTGATCTGTCTAATGTTGACAGTTGGGTGTTAGAGTCTCCCATTATCATTGTGTGGGAGTCTAAGTCTCTTTGTAGGTCACTCAGGACTTGCTTTATGAATCTGGGTGCTCCTGTATTGGGTGCATATATATTTAGGATAGTTACCTCTTATTGTTGAATTGATCCCTTTACCATAACGTAATGGCTTTCTTTGTCTCTTTTGATCTTTGTTGGTTTAAAGTCTGTTTTATCAGAGACTAGGAATGCAACCCCTGCCTTTTTTTGTTTCCCATTTGCTTGGTAGATCTTCCTCCATCCTTTTATTTTGAGCCTATGTGTGTCTCTGCACGTGAGATGGGTTTCCTGGATACAGCACACTGATGGGTCTTGACCCTTTATCCAATTTGCCAGTCTGTGTCTTTTAATTGGAGCATTTAGTCCATTGACATTTAAAGTTAATATTGTTATGTGTGAATTTGATCCTGTCATTATGACGTTAGCTGGTTATTTTGCTCGTTAGTTGATGCAGTCTCTTCCTAGTCTCGATGGTCTTTACATTTTGGCATGATTTTGCAGTGGCTGGTACCGGTTGTGCCTTTCCATGTTTAGCGCTTCCTTCAGGAGCTCTTTTAGGGCAGGCCTGGTGGTGACAAAATCTCTCAGCATTTGCTTGTCTGTAAAGGATTTTATTTCTCCTTCACTTATGAAGCTTAGTTTGGCTGGATATGAAATTCTGGGTTGAAAATTCTTTTCTCTAAGAATGTTGAATATTGGCCCCCACTCTCTTCTGGCTTGTAGAGTTTCTGCCGAGAGATCCGCTGTTAGTCTGATGGGCTTCCCTTTGATGGTAACCTGACCTTTCTCTCTGGCTGCCCTTAACATTTTTTCCTTCATTTCAACTTTGGTGAATCTGACAATTATGTGTCTTGGAGTTGCTCTTCTCGAGGAGTATCTTTGTGGCATTCTCTGTATTTCCTGAATCTGAATGTTGGCCTGCCTTGCTAGATTGGGGAAGTTCTCCTGGATAATATCCTGCAGAGTGTTTTCCAACTTGTTTCCATTCTCCCCGTCACTTTCAGGTACACCAATCAGACGTAGATTTGGTCTTTGCACATAGTCCCATATTTCTTGGATGCTTTGTTTGTTTCTTTTTATTCTTTTTTCTCTAAACTTCCCTTCTCGCTTCATTTCATTCATTTCATCTTCCATTACTGATACCCTTTCTTCCAGTTGATCACATCGGGTCCTGAGGCTTCTGCATTCTTCATGTAGTTCTTGAGCCTTGGCTTTCAGCTCCATCAGCTCCTTTAAGCACTTCTCTGTATTGGTTATTCTAGTTATACATTCGTCTAAATTTTTTTCAAAGTTTTTAACTTCTTTGCCTTTGGTTTGAATTTCCTCCTGTAGCTCGGAGTAGTTTGATTGTCTGAAGACTTCTTCTCTCAACTTGTCAAAGGCATTCTCCATCCAGCTTTGTTCTGTTGCTGGTGAAGAGCTGTGTTCCTTTGGAGGAGGAAAGGCACTCTGCTTTTTAGAGTTTCCAGTTTTTCTGCTCTGTTTTTTCCCCATCTTTGTGGTTTTATCTACTTTTGGTCTTTGATGATGGTGATGTATAGATGGGTTTTTGGTGTGGATGTCCTTTCTGTTTGTTAGTTTTCTTTCTAACAGACGGGACCCTCAGTTGCAGGTCTGTTGGAGTTTGCTAGAGGTCCACTCCAGACCCGGTTTGCCTGGGTACCAGCAGTGGTGGCTGCAGAACAGCGGATTTTCGTGAACTGCGAATGCTGCTGTCTGATTGTTCCTCTGGAAGTTTTGTCTCAGAGGAGTACCCGGCCGTGCGAGGTTTCAGTCTGCCCCTACTGGGGGGTGCCTCCCAGTTAGGCTGCTCAGGGGTCAGGGGTCAGGGACCCACTTGAGGAGGCAGTCTGCCTGTTCTCAGATCTCCAGCTGCGTGCTGGGAGAACCTCTGCTCTCTTCAAAGCTGCCAGACGGGGACATTTAAGTCTGCAGAGGTTACTGCTGTCTTTTTGTTTGTCTGTGCCCTGCCCCCAGAGGTGGAGCCTACAGAGGCAGGCAGGCCTCCTTGAGCTGTGGTGGGCTCCACCCAGTTTGAGTTTCCTGGCTGCTTTGTTTACCTAAGGGAGCCTGGGCAATGGCAGTCGCCCCTCCCCCAGCCTTGCTGCCACCTTGCAGTTTGATCTCAGACTGCTGTGGTAGCAATCAGCAAGACTCCATGGGCGTAGGACCCTCCGAGCCAGGTGCAGGATATAATCCCCTGGTGTGCCGTTTTTTAAGCCCGTCGGAAAAGCTCAGTATTGGGATGGGAGTGACCCGATTTTCCAGGTGCCGTCTGTCACCCTTTTCTTTGACTAGGAAAGGGAACTCCCTGACCCCTTGCACTTCCCAAGTGAGGCAATGCCTTGCCCTGCTTCGGCTGGCGCACGGTGAGCTGCACCCACAGTCCTGCGCCCACTGTCATGGAGCCAAGATGGTCGAATAGGAACAGCTCTAGTCTACAGCTCCCAGCGTGAGCGAAGCAGAAGACGGGTGATTTCTGCATTTCCATCTGAGGTACCGGGGTTCATCTCGCTTGTCACTATTTTCAAAACAAAATGCCAGCTCCAATGGGAAAACTGAAATTTCACTTGTCATAATTGTCAGGAGATTCACAGCAGATTATTTACAGATTAATAGATGTGCTGGAAGATAAGGGAAATAGATATACCCTTTATTATACCATGAAGAATTTGATTTGCTAACACATAACGCATATCTATCTAGAACACAAACGGCTGGTTCAGTCTTCTTTATGTCACCTGCCAAGCATAGTTCCCTTCAGTTAAGGACACTAAAGAGTTGTTTTCCAATTAATAGAGCTTAATGAAAATTTTAGACTAAATCGTGATCAAACATCTACCCTTCAGGATTGACAATGAAGAAAAAATTTAGATAAGGATTTTTTTTTTGGACTTACATTTTAGTTTTCAGTGATTTTTATTGATAATGAGTTTTTTCTTATACACAGGATTTATATAATCTTTGTTTAATACTTTCTACGCTTTGAAGAATGTACAATCAAATTAAATGTAAGGTATTTTTTTCTCTCAAATGCAAAGCTATAGCTTTGTAAAAAGATAATAAAAATTCTCACATTGAATGCATCTGACTAGGATCAGAATAACATTATGAACATTTAAAATTAAGTTGACTTATAAAGTTTTATTTGTTAAGAATGATTTTTTAAGCAGAATTGAGATAGCTATTACCTATAACCTATAGTGCTAAGAGAGACTTTAGACAAAAATGTCCTCACCCACTAGGTTGCCCAGAACAGAACTGGTTATACCATTTATACCTCTTATAATATGTGGTTATCAACAGTATATCCTTCTCACTTCAAGTTGTCCTTGTTTGAATAAAATATAATCACTCTACTTAAAGGAGACAACATCTGAGCTTCATGAATAGCTGTTAGGTGGAATAGGTTGCAAAGCTGGAAAGAATATACAAAAAGAGAGAATCATGTGTTGTAAGGACCAAATGAATGAGAATTTTTGAGAAACCACACAGTGTGAATGAAATGTGACATATGAAGTACTAAGAATTAAGTCTAAACATGCAGGCAAGAGTCATTTCAATTCCCCCTTCTTGTAGATTACTTTAGCAGGTGTATTTTACTTTATTTCTCTTTATTTTATAGTATTTTAAATTTAGACTTGCTTCTAATCTTCCAGGTGTCATGGCCGTGATCATTCAGCTTGTTGTCAACATCTGACATCTTTTAAATACAATGATTCTGTCATTAAGCAGGTTTCCTGACTGTAGCTCTTCAAACTTTGCTCATTACCTCTATATAACCATAAATATGACCGTAGCATGCACCTGGAGTGTGTTTCCTTCAATACCTCTTACTAATAAATGTGACCCTCCAACAGACGTTACAGGAAGTAAAACTGTTCCATGGCCCACTCTACAATTCTCCTTAGTATTTGAAATCTAGTTTTAACAAGAATGAGTTTATATTGGTTGCTGTGTGTCCTAGCAAGAAACTTGGAAACCAAAGAGAGTTAGAAGTGAAATGGAGTTTATGATTCTTTTGCTGTTTTGTAGATCATTTGGTTTTAAACTATGCTTGTATGCTCCACCCATCTCCAGAAAAAAATACCTTACTTTTTTTTTTGAGACAGAGTCTCGCTCTGTCACCCAAGTTGGAGTGCAGTGGTGCGATCTCGGCTCACTGCAAGCTCCATCTCCTGGGTTCAGGGCATTCTCCTGCCTCAGCCTCCCTAGTAGCTGAGACTACAGGCATCCGCCACCACGCCTGGCTAATTTTTTGTATCTTTTTTAGTAGAGGTAGGGTTTCACCGTTTTAGCCAGGATGGTCTCAATCTCCTGACCTCACGATCCACCTGCCTCGGCCTCCCAAAGTGCTGAGATTACAGGTGTGAGCCACCACGCCTGGCCAAAAATACTTTACTTTTTAATATGGGGCTATATTGCAAAGAATTTTGAAATGAGAAGTCAAGAATTAAGTCTTTACTCAAGTCTTCTTCCAATAATTAGCCATGTGCTCTTGAGTTAATATTAAATCTCTCTTAGCTTCAACTTTCCATTTTCCTGATAAAGAAATTGAATATATAACGATCGGTACCCTCTGGGCTCTAAATTCTATAAGATTTAAAAATCTCTTAGAATGTTCCTGTGCCCTAGGAAGAGTCTCAAGCATGCAGACTGCATCTGGCCTGCTGAACCAAGTACAAATCATTGCCTAAGGCTTTTGGGCCTGGGCATAGTGTGCCTTTCTGACAGCATTCATGATGAATCTTGTGGTAGTCTCAAAGCACAGGCAACAGTGTTGGCCTGTACTATAGACAGGAAATCTGACCTGCTCTGACTCAGAGGGTGACAACTTTAATGTCAAAGAGTGTCATAATGTCGATGATCAAGTAACTGAGACATTAACAAGAGACTTAAAACTTGTTTCCTCAGAAATAAGAATTGCATGCGTCTTTACAACCTAAGGATCATATGTTAATGGCAATGAACTTTAAAAGGCATGGAATGTGACTGAAAGTCTTTGCCATGTACTCATAAGAGCTTCTCTCTCATCCCTGACAACAGCCTCTGTTTCAAAGGCTACCTTTGCTGTTGTAACTTGTGCTTTTTTATTTTGTGTTTTCCCTGAAAAGTCAGGTCCAAAGATCTGTTCCATGTACTGTTTTACCTCTGATAATTCCTCTTAAAGCTACTTTTCTTGGAACTGACAATTTATGGAATTTTCCAATGTTCATTCATTCAATCAACAGTGTGAATTCCATTCCAACCAATAATGCTAAAGACCTTGTGCACGGCTCAGGGAATGCCTAGGTACATCTTCCACAGCACACACACCCACAGAACTCAGAGTATACTTTTTCTGCTGCCCAATCCACATATTTTTATCTCCAGTTTTTGGTATAGTGCTTGGCATGTAGTATACCCTTAACACTTACCTATTACAGCTAGGAATCGTGCTAACTGTTCTCTGGTGCCCAGCTTCACCAAATCACAAAATGTCAAAATTAAAAAGGATCTAATTATTCAACTATCCAGGTAATCTAATTTTATAGAAGAGAAGCTATCTGTAGAATGCATAAACACAAGGAAGCATGTTATATTCAAAGTCACACAACAAACCAAGATCAGAGTTGGGACACATATATTCATTCTCTTATCCACTACTTGTTACAATAGCTCTTTAACAATATGCTCTGCTTTCTAAATTAAAGATTAAGTATTGCATACAATTAGTCATGATAAATATTTATAATTTAAATACATTATAAACTATATATTTTTTAAAGTTGAAATAATCTGAAGTTAGGCTTTCGTAGAATACATTTTTTATTTGATGCCTGTAACAGTTATTATATGGGCAGAAACTAGGTTACAATTTTGTAGAGGTCAGCTTACACCTGTCACTTTGTCTCAGCAAATGCCTGTCACCGGGTACTGATAAAAAAAAATAAGTTCACATTAGCCTCTTTATCGAGAACAGAAATAATGGCTGCCTCTGATGCCCTCTTTAAAAATGTAGCCTGAGGAAATACATCAAAATAAGCTTTTTTAGGGAAAAGAGGCATATAATTTTCTCAAGAGCAGAGCCTAGTGCTTGCAGGCAAATACATTTAGTCAGTGAATAGGCTAGAGAGACTAAAAAGTAACAATAACTGTGTTCTTAAAAGTTTACTATTATGATGACATACCAGTTTTGTTTTACTTTAGTTTTGTTTGTTTGTTTAAGTGGTCTCATCTATCTTTTGCAACATTTTCCTGTCCTTGTGGGTTAAGGTGGTGTGCTGTTGACTGAAGATTCCCTATGACATTCCTGTGTCAGGATCTGACCCTGGGGATGGTTTGTTCCCTCACACAGCAAAAGCCATCCATGGCTTATTTCTGAGTCCAGATGTCTGTAGAAATGGCTTTCAAATCTGTATGAAAATGAGAAATCTAGCACACTGGATTTTCACAATGATAATAAAAATAAAAGCTCGCATTTATTAAGAATTCACTCTGATGCAGATTATGAGCTAAAAACAACATCTTTGCATATATTTAATCCTCACAACTCTGTAAGGTAGGTTATGTTACGTACTGCATTCCATAGACAAGGAAAATTGGGTTAAAACAGTTAAAAAGCAGTATTTACTTGGATGGAAAGCCTTTAGCAGTATAACCTTTATAGTATGAACTACTCTACATTTTCAACCAAAATTACCCTATGCAGTAGGCACTATTAATATCACAATAATTTAGCAGAAGAAGAGACTGAGCAATAGCACAACTTGCCTAGCCATACTGCTAGTCACAGAGCAGCTGGAGAGTTGAGATTTTGACTTACGTAACCCTTTATTTCATTGTTCACTTGGCATAATGCAGATCTATCACCAAAATAGTGTGTGAAGTGTTACATAAATTATCTCTAGCATAGTAAGTAAAATATAAGTAGGTATATCATAGAGTGAAGTTTTATCATAAAGTATTAGTACTGTTTCTAAATGTTAAAGGGTGGATTATAAATTTAAATTGGGAATTAGTTGTAATCGTTATTCAAATTCTAAATCAATTTTCTCCAATCACAAATAGAAACTTCAAAATCTATTGGATCATCTGCAATACTTTCATTATAACATTACAGCATGAACTATGTGATGAGACAGTTTTAAATTTTACTTAAATTTACTTTTAAATAAACTAAAACTTTAGTAAATCGTGGTTATAATAGAAATAATCCACAAATTATTTCTGTTATCAATGAATATGGTTTGTTAATCTTTCTTTTTTTTCTCTTTACTCTCTTTGCTTCCTTCTTCACAGATTCCTTTAGCATTTTGTTAACTTTCTAGGCATCCATAAAACACTAGGAAGAAACACGGGCTATATAAGAAAGGCCTGGCAGAAATACAGTCAGGACAAGCCCACTATGGTTGAGAATTGTTCCCACTGATTATGAAACAATGATGCCTCAGCTTCACTAATTTACAAGAGGCACTTATTTTTCCTTGGCACTCACTGATCTTATCAAAACGTCTAGTTGTAATTGTATCACAATGGTGTTTAGAATATAATTTGAAGTGCTTTTTACTTTTTTAACTTTTGAGGGTACATAATAGGTATATATAATTATGGGATACATGATATGTTTCAATATAGTCATTAAAATGTGAAATAAATACATTGTTAACAATGGGGTATCCATTCCCCCAAGTATTTATCCATGGACTTGCAAATATCCAGTTACACTCTTTAAATTATTTTACAATGTATGGTTATTGTTGACTATAGTCACTCTGTCGTGTTATCAGATAGTAGGTCTTATTCATTCTTTTTATTTTGTGGTACCCATTAATTATCCCTACCTCTTCACCACCCCCCACTGTCCTTCCCAGCCTCTGGTAGCCATCTTTCTGTGCTCTATGTCCATGAGTTAAACTGTTTTGACTTTTAGATCCCACAAATAAGTGACAACATGCAATTTGTTTTTCTGTACCTGGCTTATTTTACTTATAAAGCTTTCCAGTTTCATCCATGCTGTTGCAAGTGGCTGGATCTCATTCATTTTTATGGCTGAATAGCACTCGATTGTGTATGTGTACCACATTTTCTTTATCCATTTGTCTATTGACGGACACGTAGATTGCTTCCAAATCTTACCTATTGTTAACAATGCTGCAACAAACATAGGAGTGCACATATCTCTTCAATATACTGACTTCCTTTCTTTTGGGTATATACCCAGCAGTGGGATTGCTGGATCATATGGTAGCTCAATACCCATCTGACAAAGGATTAATAACCAGAATATATAAGGAGCTCAAACAACTCCATAGTAAAAATCTAATAATCCAATCAAAAGATGGGAAAATGATTTGAATAGACATTTCTCAAAAGAATAAATGAGTTAAGGGTTTTTTTTTTTCAAAATCATTTTGTGATAAATATTTGCATTGCATTTTGCAGATTTAAATACAGAATGTTCTTATATAAATATTTGCTAAATAACATTTCGGTAAGATGTAAAAAAAAACGTACTGGAACACTGGGTATTAAATACCAAAAAGTCTTCTACCAAGGAGATATTTACTTGAAAAAGTTTTCTAGGATATGCCTTATTTCATTTTGAAAATTTACTGGCAAGCAGCAGACATGTGAAAAAATGCTCATCATCACTGGTTATCAGAGAAATGCAAATCAAAACCACAATGAGATACCATCTCACACCAGTTAGAATGGCGATCATTAAAAAGTCAGGAAACAACAGGTGCTGGAGAGGATGTGGAGAAATAGGAACATTTTACACTGTTGGTGGGAGTATAAACTAGTTCAACTATTGTGGAAGACAGTGTGGCAATTTCTCAAGGATCTAGAACTAGAAATACCATTTGACCCAGCGATCCCATTACTTAGAATATACCCAAAGGATTATAAATCATGCTACTATAAAGACACATGCACACGTATGTTTATTGTGGCACTATTCACAATAGCAAAGACTTGGAACCAACCCAAATGTCCATCAATGACAGACTGGATTAAGAAAATGTGGCACATATACACCATGGAATACTATGGAGCCATAAAAAAGGATGAGTTCATGTCCTTTGTAGGGACATGGATGAAGCTGGAAACCATCATTCTGAGCAAACTGTCGCAAGGACAGAAAACCAAACACTGCATATTCTTACTCATAGGAGGGAACTGAACAATGCTAACACTTGGACACAGGGCAGGGAACATCACACACTGGGGCCTATCATGGTGTGAGGGGATGGAGGAGGGATAGCATTAGGAGAAATACCTAATGTAAATGATGAGTTAATGGGTACAGCAAACCAACATGGCACATGTATACATATGTAACAAACCTGCACGTTGTGCACGTGTACCCTAGAACTTAAAGTATAATAAAAACAAAACTTTGTATAATAAAAACAAAAATTGGTTGGCAAGCATTTAAAAATGTTTATGCAGAGTGTCTGTATTTCCGTCTATGTATCCTGCTGTTTGGCAGTGAGAGAGAACCGGAGGATGTGGCAGTCATACATATTCTGGTGTGTTCTTTTAGTTTTTCTCTCTATAGAGAAACACTTTCTCAATGCACGTTAAATCCTGGAATTGCTTTGAAAGTTTTTCAGTTCCTTTGCCTGAGTTTTGAGCAAAACTCCCTTTACTCCTGTGTAAATTCAGATGAAGAAAGTCATGTAAGAGGGACCATGAAAAAGTATGGGCGGCATTGATTTCTGAGTCTGAAAATAAGAGTGCCAAGGTTTCTTACACTTAATGAGGCCGTGGGTCCCACATTTTGAAGATTATTGATATTTAGAACTGTAAAATGGTGTGTGGTAAAAGTGGAATAAACTAGATTTTCATGGTGATTTGTATTCATTTACATAATCTTTGCACTGTGCAGTCTTACAGTAAGGAACTCATATGCCCTTTAATGTCAGTGAAGACGCAACCTTATAGTAGAAATAGCGCAATAATTACAACTGACCTTGATTTCAAGGAGTCCAAGAAATATTATTGTACCTTAGTAGCAAATATTATCATCTTACTTATGCAAATGTTGCCCTACCTCCAGATTTTCTGAGGCTCAAATCTAAGGGAATTAGCAATGGATAAGTGCTTAATTAAAGTATGAATGGAGTTATGCCTGTTTTCCTTTTCTACTATGGATCTTGGGTGGAAGAAAAAAAACTTATGACTGGCAATGTGGACTTACTGTTTTAGGATTAATATTTTTTCAGAATCATTTCTACTGTAAATCTGTATGTTGAGAAACTTTTCCCTGAATCTCAAAAGATACAAGTGAGCAATGTTCACTGTGAAATTGGATTAAAACAGGGCATTGACTTGTACTTTATGTATTTTTCTCTTTATATGTTTTGAATTCTGTATTAATTGAATGTATTAAAATGTGTATATCAATTATGTATAAACGTACATACACACACATGTTACACACAATTTTATTTGCACCTTAGTGAAATCACTTTGTTTTTCCTGGCTTTTTACATTTTTATATCAACTTTATTGTAGTTAAGTGAAGCTAATTGTGTTAGAACAATTCACTAGTTACTAATCTTGAAAGTTAACTTAAGGCAACTTAAAAGCACAATGAGCCAATAGAAACATTTTAAGTTAGGTTTAGTGAATTTAATTATATAGAAAACCAATTATTAACTTTTAATTTAAAGGTATTTCCAAGTATCTTCTTGTCTTCTCCAGAAATACATTTCTAAACATTTATTTTCAAAATATTGCTGCTATGATGATTAGGAATTACTCTGCTTTTTCCCATGAGCAGCTGGATGCTGAGAGACTGGAAAATCTAGAGGAAATGAATACATTCTTAGTTATATACGACCTACCAAGATTGATCCATGAAGAAATCCAGAACGTGAAAACACCAATAACAACTAACAAGATTAAAGCCATAATTAAGTCTCCCAGTAAAGAAAAGCCTGGAACCTGATGGCTTCATTGCTGAATTCTACCAACCATTTCAAGAAGAACTAATATCAATCCTATTCAAACTATTCCGAAAAATAGAGGAGGAGTGAATTTAACAGTACATTAAAAAGATCATTCATCATGACCAAGTGGGATTTATCCCTGAGATGCAAGAACAGTTCAACATACACAAATCAATAAATGTAATACATTATATCAATAGAATGATCATTTCTATTGATGCAGAGAAAACATTTGATAAAATTCAACATCCCTTCATGATAATAAAAAAAGTACCCTCAGAAAAACAAGGTATAGAAAGAACCTACCTCAACACAGTAAAAACCATATATAACAGACTAACTGAAAGCCTTTCCTCTAAGATCTGGAACACGACAAGGATGCCAACTGTCACTACTGTATTAAACATATTATTGGAAGTTCTAGCTAGAGCAATCCGATAAGAGAAATAAATAAAAAGACATCCAAACTGGAAAGGGAGAAATCAAGTTATCTTTGTTTGCAGATGATATGATATTGTATTTGGGAAAAACTGAAGGCTCCACTGAAAAGCTATTAGAACTAACACATTCAGTAAAGTTACAGAATACAAAATCAACACACACAAATCAGTAGCATTTCTACATCCCCACATTGAATAATCTGAAAAAGAAATAAAAAAGTAATCTTATTTACAATAACCACAAATAAAATTAAATGCCTAGGAATTAACTTAACCAAAGAAGTGAAAGATCTCTATAATAAAAACTATAAAACACTCATGGCTCCCTCCCCAAGACGGCTGCTGAAGACAAGCTACTGCTGCCGCAGCTCCCCGAGCTGTTCAAAACTGGCAAAGTTTCTGGACAAAGTAGAAGTAGCTGCTGAACCTGCTGGTTCCTGGATAGTCCAGGAGAAGGTGTTCAAGGGCCTGGACCTCCTTGAGAAAGCTGCCAAAATGTTATCACAGCTTGACTCCTTCAGCCGAAATGAAGATTTGTAAGAGATTGCTTCCACTGACCTGAAGTGCCTGTTGGTGCCCTCACCATGAAACAAGTGAACCTCAGCAAGCGTCTAGATCATTTGCAGCAGGCTCCAAAACGCTTTATAGACTACTTAACTCAGTGCCATTACTATCATGTGGCAGAGTTTGAGCTGCCCCAAACTGAGAACAACTCAGCTGAAAATCACACTGCTAATTCTTCCATTGCTATCCTAGCCTCATTTCTACGGCATCTCAAAGACAGGCTAAAATAGAGAGATACAAACAGAAGAAGGAGTTGGAGCATAGGTTGTCTGCATTGAAATCTGTTGTGGAAAGTGGTCAATCAGATGATGAGTGTGTTCGTGAATATTATCTTCTTCACCTTCAGAGGTGGTTTGGTATCAGCTTAGAAGAGATTGAGAACATTGACCAGGAAATCAAGATCCTGAGAGAAAGAGAGTCTTCAAGAGAGCCCTCAACTTCTAACACATCTCACCAGGAGAGGCCTCCAGTGATACCCTTCATTCTCGCCCGGGACATATCCAAGCCAAAGTATTTGAAGCTGGTTATCCAAGTCTGGCAACTATGATGGTGAGTGACTGTCATGAACAACATTGGAAATATGGAATGGAGCATTACCAAATCAGGGAATAGCCAAGGCAACATCAGAGGAATTCAGAAAAGCAGCTCAGCAACAGGAAGATCAAGAAGAAAAGAAGGAAGAGGATGAGGAAACAAACACTCTACAGAGCTTGGGAATGGGATGACTGGCAAGACATCCATCCTAGGGGCAATGGCAACTGACAGAAAATGGGCTGATCTTCCCACAATGTAACAGGACTGCAAGGTGCACACTTCCCCCCTCCAAGGAAAACCATGCAGTCTTCCCCTCCCTGGGCTCCTGCTTCAGCTGTGTACAATGAAGTCAAAGATGCCAAATCTTACTTTGCATTCAATAAATTGTCAAGTGATTTAAAAATAATAATAAATAATAAAACACTCATGAAAGAAATTGAAGACACACAAAAAATGAAAAGATATTCCATGTGAATGGAGTGGAAGAATCAATGCAATCCTTATCAAAATATAAATGATATTCTTCACATAAATAGAAAAAAAATCCCAAAATTTAAATGAAACCACAAACCACTCAGAATAGGCAAAGCTATTCTGAGACAAAGAATAAAACTGGAGGAATCACATTACCTAACTTCAAATTATATTAACCCAAACAACATGATACTGGCACAAAAACAGACACATAGACCAATGGAACAGAATAGAGAACCCAGAAAAGAAGCCACAAACCTACAGTGAACTCATTTTAAACAAAGGTGCCAAAAACACACATTGAGGAAAAGACAATTTCTTCAATAAATGGTTTTGTGAAAACTGTGCATCCATAAGCAGAAGAATGAAACTAGACCCCTATGTCTCACCATATACAAAAATAAAATGAAAATGAATTAAAGACTTAAATCTAAGACTTCAGAGTGAAACTACTACAAGAAAACATTGGGAAAATTCTCCAGGACATTGGTCTGGAGCAAAGATTTATTGAATAGTACCCCGTAAGCACAGGCAACCAAAGCAAAAACGGACAAATGGAATCACATCAAGTTAAAAAGCTTCTGCATTGCAAAGAAAACAATCAACAAAGTGAAGACACAACCCATCGAATGGGAGAAAATATTTACAAACTACCCATCTGACAAGGGACTAATAACCAGAATATATAAGGAGCTCAAACAACTTTATAGGAAAAATCGAATAATCCAATAAAAAATAGGCAAAAGTTATGAATAGACATTTCTCAAAAGAAGACATACAAATGATAAACAGGTATATGAAAAGGTGCTCAATATCATTAATCATGAGAGAAATGCAAATTGAAACTACAATGAGATATTATCACACCCAGTTAAAATGGCTTATATCCAAAAGACAGATAATAACAAATGTTGGAGTTGATATGAGGAAAAGGGAACCCTCATACACTGTTGGTGAAAATGTCAATTAGTATAACCACTACAGAGAACAGTTTGGAGCTTCCTCAAAAATCTAAAAATAGAGCTCCATAAGATCCATCAATCCCACTGCTAGGTATGTACCCAAAAGAAGGGAAATCAAAATACTCTAGAGATATCCGCATTTCTATGTTTATTGCAGAACTATTTAGAATAGCCACGATTTAGAAGCAATCTAAGTGTCCATCAATAGATAAATGGATAAAGAAAATGTGGTACATATATACAATGAAGCACTGAACAGCCATAAAGAAGAATGAGATCCTGTCATTTGTGACAATGTGGATGGAACTGAGTGTCATTGTGTTAAGTCAAATAAGCCAGGCACATAAAGACAAACTTGCATGTTCAAACTTATTTGTGGGAGCTAAAAAATCAAACAATTAAACTCATGGATATAGAGGATAGAAGAATGAATATCAGAGGCTGGAAAGGGTAGTGGAGTGTGGGGGGGAAAGTGGGGACAGTTAATGGGTTCAGTAAAATAGTTAGAAAGAATGAATAAGATCTAATATTTGCTAGGACAGCAGAAGGACTATAGTAAATAATAATTTAATCTTATGTTTTAAAATAACTATAAGAGTATAATTGGATTGTTTGTAACACAAAGTATAAACACTTGAGGGGAAAGATATTCCATTTACCATGATATAATTATTATGCATTGCATGCCTGTATCAAAGCATCTCATAAATATATATACCTACTATGTACCCACAAAATACAAAAATTAAAAATTACTCTGCTTTTATCTTAATTACAACTTATATTTCAAATCTCAGGTTTACAAATATTGGAGAATAAAGCAAGGTATTATTCATAGCTCTACTCAATTTATAACTCAATTTTTGCTATGGCTAAAGATAATATTTACAAATACATGTTCACTGAATGTAGAACTAAGAAAATATCCTAGACTTATACATTCTTTATTATTGAATGACCTATATTTCTTATAGAAATCACCAGAAGTAGGTGATTGGGGATTTAAGCTTTCAAAATCATATCAGCAAGCCAAAGACAATAGACTTTTTAATTATAATGTATTACTTCAATATCCTAAATGCCCACTCCGGAGACCCCTAACTTCCAGCTAGTTCATGATTTTGGTAGCATTAAACAGCTTTCAAATATGATGTTAAGTCACAATGGTAGGTTGAGGAAGAAACGAGGAGGAATTACAGCTGGGCTCCCAGGAATTTTTTATAACATGATGCTTATCTTAGCATGTATGATTGAGTTATTTATGGGTTACATAAATAATAGGCTTGCAAGATAGCCTTGCAATGCATAACAATCACGTTATGATAAATGCGGTATCTGTCCCCACAAACATTCACTTCACTCTGTAGTGAAAAGTAGTGAATGTAAGTCATGCAGGTCAATATTCTCTCTGAGGTATGTCACAGTGAGGGAAAGCAAGTTTGAGAAACGCTTGTATCATGTAAAGGTCCTTTCTCTCAAGGGTCTTGTTTAATCATCCATCTATCTATCGCACATATTTTTGGAAGTGCTTATTATTTGTATAGATTATACTATAGTCCAAATTCTGCATTAAACTAATTGTGAGATTCTTGAATACCTTGTAATCTCTGTGCTTGTTTCCTCTTCTGTGTAATAACAAAGTTAACTCAGATGATAAGAGTTATCTGGCTAGAAGGGCCTTCACTGTCTAAGCAACTCAATCAGCTGCTTCAGCACTTTGAGAGCCTCCTTTATTTTCCTATTCTTTCTCTTATATATGGTTAATTTTCCTGCAAAAAGATAGGCTTATGATTTTTACTGAAAAATTAACTCCTGAATTTTACTGTCCAACAGTATTTTTAGTCTTAGTGAGAGTGTGTTTAATGAGTTTAAAAAAAAATTCATCCTTGGATGTCATCATAAGCAACAAGTTTGGGAAAGCAAGAAAATACAATCACATTCCTCTACTGATGCCTGCAAATGAGAGTGATACACTCAAAGCATTAAAGAACCAGAAGGGTAAGGCATTGCCCAATCAGGATAGAAACCTACTAATTCAAGCACCCACTGGCTAGAGTACTCTTTGGGTGCCTAATGACAAAATGCCAGCTCTAATTTCAAAAATCGAATGTTAATGTTTTTACAGAAGCCAAGTATGTGGATGATTATGTTTACAGTGTAGCTTTTACTTATTGCTAAACAATTACATCTTTTGCTCTGTTTATATTAAGCAGAAACTCCATGGCAATCAAGTTATCTTCATATGGAACCCTAATTAGTTTACATAGCAACATTTTGGTTGTGAGTATGACTTCACCAATAAATAGGTGCCTTCACTTGAGGCAAGATGCTAAACAGAAAACCTGCCATGAACTTTGGGATCATCATCAATGGCAATCTAATGAGTTTTTGATAGAACATAGTATATGATGAATTGTCTGCTCTCAGAATAGTCATTTCATAGATTGGATGGCAGGCTAAAGCTAGAGAAATGACTAAAGTTTTTAAGGACTTTGTGCTTACTCTGCTAATTATTATTGAAAAAACAGCTTTAGTAACACTGGACAGTTTATGTTCTAATGTATCAGAAGAAAATGCGCACTAATATATTTTACTACTAGGTGCTATGCTTTCAAATTTTATTTTTTTCACTTTTTAATTTAAGATTTATGCCCCTTTATAAGAGTTTCCATCAGACACATACACCTCTTTTACATTGTACAAAAATCAATATACAATTTGGAAATTGCCTTTTAATTTATTCATCAGGCTCTCATGCATGCCGAAAGCACATTACTGCACATTGAAAGGAAAAGAAAATAATTTTGTCTCTGCTTTGGATCATATTTTCTCAATTCACAATTATGTTTAACCTCTTAAGAAACTAATTCAGGCATGCTGAAATAAAGCTCATCAAAGTAGCCACAGCATAAAAGAAAAATCCTAATGAAGCTTGGATCAGAAGGTATTTGAGGGTGAACGCTTAAAATGATTTAAAGGTTAAAGATATAGAAACTGCAGTTGATGCTACAATTTTCAAACATGCTAGATTTTACAGATATTTTACAATTTGAGCAGTTTGAGCAAATTACCAATTCAGAGACTTAAAGTATTGAATTCTTACTATGGGCAATGAAGCCAAACCGTGGGAGCAGCGTGTCTCTACTTTTCCAGGGAGCTATTTGTTGGGTCACCTAGACCTTTGGTTTTCTAAAGACAGCCTTTAAACCAGATGCATAAGAATCATCTGTTTTATTTATTAAAGATAGAAATTCCTGAACTCCACTCAAAATTGACAGGCTAGGAATAATTAGGTGGGTTCTAGATGTTAGTATTTTTATTTTTATTTTTATTTTTTCTGATACAGAGTTTTGCTCTTGTTGCCCAGGCTGGGGTGCAATGGCACGATCTCAGCTCACTGCAACCTTCCGGGTTCAAGCGATTCTCCTGTCAGCCTCCCGAGTAGCTGGGATTACAGGCACCAGCCACCATGCCTGGTTAATTTTTGTGTTTTTGGTAGAGATAGGGTTTCACCACGTTGGCCAGGGTGGTCTCGAACTCCTGACCTCAGGTGATCTGCCCGCCTCTGCCTCCTAAAGTGATGTTAGTACTTTTAATGAACCTCTCCTGTCAATGCTGTCCTAGATGCAATGTAGTATGATTCTCACAAAATTCCACGTGGTATATTTTAGCCTTGTTTTGATATTTAATAAAGGGGAAAGAGAAAGGTAGAGGGTGACAAAATTGCTTTAATGTAATGGGTGCACAAGGTACAGACACAAAGCTTCCTGCCAAATGAGCTTTTCTCAGAGCTCTGCGCCATTTCTTCTGGCACCATTACTCTTCGTTGCCATCATTTGTTACCCTTTGGTGAACTCTTTCTGTGATTTGAGAGGACACAGGTGCTCCAAACCTGAATAGCAGCCTTAGACAGTTTTTAGCTGTTTTGCTATTTGTAGGGAGCACTAGAATTTTTCAGACCCCTTAACTACTCTTTGTTTGACAAATAACACAATAGAGAAGATTGATATCAAGGTCTTTTAGATAATTGTGCAGGAAGAAGCTGCAGGAGCTATACGTTAGCTCTACTCTGTTTGTTAACAGTTGAGTTAAGTGATCCACCAGTCATTTAAAACAAATGAATCTAAATTTATTTTAATACCAGTGCTAATAATAGCATTAAGCATTGGCTTAGCTTAGCACTACGAATAGACTTTAAATCTTTCGTAGTACATGATTGCTAATCACAGCAAGAACATTTGGAAAAGGGATAAAGAGTAAAGGATACAAATTATACTGACCCTAACACTATTAGGTCCCTAATAAATAACTGTGAAAGGCAAGAAAGAAAAAGGAAAATGGAAAGAAGGAATGAAGGAAAGGAGGAAACAAATTATACACCCCTTTATACGGATCTGTGTTTCTAAAACAATAAATCTTGTGTGTTTACCTACGAGAATCTGCTAAATGTGTTTAGTTCTAATAAGTACTTAATATAATATTTAGGGATAAAATAGCAATACATAAAAAAGAGGATTTTCAAAATGGTTTCTTAAATGTATGCCGTGAAATGTGATTTTGAACAAGCCATACATTTTTAAAATCCTGTCTATGCCACTTTTGTATCTATTGTGTGAGTTAATGCAACAGCGAAAGTACAGCTGCTAACATTCCCTGTGCTGCTTTTCGTTACTAATATTCCCTCATGGGCCTTTGTGCTTTGCTTTTTCTATTGTTCAAAGTAGAAAAGTAATATCTAAATGTTAATATTTTACTTTGGCCGGGCGCTGTGGCTCACGCCTGTAATCCCAGCACTGTGGGAGGCTGAGGTGGGCAGATCATGAGGTCAGCAGTTTGAGACCAGCCTGGCCAACATGGTGAAACTCTGTCTTTACAAAAAAATACAAAAGTAGCTGTGCATGGTGGCACGTGCCTGTGATCCCAGCTACTCTGGAGGCTGAGGCGGAAGAATCACTTGAACCCAGGAGGCAGAGGTTGCAGTGAGCCAAGATCGCGCCACTGCACTCCAGCCTGGGTGACAGAGTGAGACTCTGTCTCTAAGAAAAAAAAAAAGCAAAAAACAAAAAACTTTTAGAAGATGGAAAAATTAAATTTGGAAGTAGATGTTAAGGGTTTGAGCCTTAGTGCTCTCAATTACTGGTTTTGAGATTTGGGCAAGTCTCTTAAATACCCCATACCTAAATCCACTCTTTGCTAAAATGGGAATAAAAATACATTTGTTATATTCTTTAGAAAGTGGGGAGACATTCCAAAGAGAGTACTCTGAAAGCTGTTCGCAGATTGTCAACCACTGTTCAATTGCGCTTGTTATTCTAATCTTTCAACACAACTTCTTGCCTTTGGTCAGGATTCTGGATGTTCTAACTTAGCATAGTGTCGACACACAGTTCAGCTCTAATGACAAGAAAATGCAATTCTTACAGAGAAAGAAAATGAATTGTATGCCGTTCGGTCACACATTTGGAACCTGTTATTTTCAATAATAACATGTTAGAGAAGCATTCATTATCGACTAGAAATAACTTATTTCGACAGTTAGCTGTAGTAGAGTTCATGCCGAGTGCTAAGATGCCACCATCAAACAGAAAGAGAGTAAATACAGTGAGCTCCATTCTAGCAGAAGGCATCCATCAACATGGTTTATTTGCACAGTACTGTATTATTTCTTCTCAATCAGCAAGTTCAAGGTAGGCTTTTTTACAGCAGGAAGTGTTGTCTAGTCATTTCTCTCTCCGTACTGCTCAACCTTTCGCCATTCACAGTAAATCTAAACTATTTTAAGGCCACTTCTCTTTGAACCCACAGGTCTGGTTTAATACTCAAAAGTCACCCTTAGGTTAGAGGATATAAACCCAGTTATTAGAATCTAGGAGAGCTGACCTCCTTTCATGAAGATCTCAGCTTTAGAGTCAGATAAATGTCTTCAGATGCATTTGTGCAGAGTACAGCCAAATGATATGAGGCCAGTTAGAAGATTACATTTCTATGTTGCCTTCCCAGCAGATAAGTTTATCCAGGGACCTGTATCCTCTTCATTTCTCAGCAGGAAAAAGAGTATTAAGACTTCGAGCCTAATCAAATGCATAGCATAGCAATTTCATGGGTAAGACAAGAACTGGGCTTGTGGGGAAAACGAAAGCACGAAGTCTGTCCATCAGAATTACTTTAAGAAGCCTGTCGTGCATTGGTATCAAAGATCTTCCTCTGGAAGCAATGTATGAAGGGCTGGGATTATAAACAACAAAATGATTGAACTTGAAGCCAGGAGAAAAGTCAGAACCACAAATTATTGTCATAGAAGTAAGAGAAAGAAGAGGAGGCAAGATATTAAGAAATTACTTTCACTGTAAAATTGGGTGCTGCAAACACACAAGAGATATGACTGCTAAGCAGTATTGTATAAAATACAAACTAACCAAAAATCTCTAGTGACAAAATGATCAATAACACTATACATACTCATAGATTCCCACAGAGTTGTGTCAATGCATTTTGGACATTTTGATCAGTAGAAAGATAAATAAATACATTGCAATCCAATATTGAATTTACCTGGTTGAAATGTACAAGTATACAAAATGATTATTTTGAAAACATTTTCACACTAAAATTATTTATATTGTAATCCTATAGTGAATAAAAATCCTTTTTGTACTAGAAAATGTAAATAAGTATATAATTTTTGGATTTGAACAACAAAATAGCTATGTTTAACAAAAGTTTGTGAAGTACTTTTTAGTTTCTTATTATTTCAAGAAGCTAATAAACTCATCAAAATTTAAGTTAAAAATATTTAGAATTCCTTTAAATCAATTCTAAGAATCTAGCTATTCCTTCCCACACCAGGTAGACTACAGTAAAATAAATGGGGTTCTAGTAAATGATTTAGCCCATTTGGAATATTACTTTTATTCAACAAATAAATATCAGGCGCTAATACACAAGCCTTCATCGTGTCAAACACACATCCAAGTGAATGATTTTTTAATAAAGACATTACGGAATTTGGAGAAATTACTCTTTCAGGTAATTAAAATGGTCTATATAAGCCCCTTTCCCCACCACCTAAACCCATATCCATCTCTGTTTCCATAACTCAGATCAAAATAAATCATTTGTAAGATTTTGGAAATAAATTCACTCTACATTTATTTGCTACTTTATTCTGTGGTAATAGTCTATGTTTCCCTGATGATATAACAACTCATGAGACATTCAGATCGGTGCGAGACAATAGGGGTTCAATCTTGGTTCTACCACTTACTGGCCATATGGCTTGACTAGTCGCTTGCAGAAAATGAAAAAAAAGTACAATTTTTATGAGTATTTCATGATGTAGAGCACTTGGTATTGAACATAGCACATTATAGTGGGTCGGTAAGTATTGATTTATTATTGATATTGGTTTTTAAAAAATTTTCCTGTGTATAGTATTTGATAAGTAACAAAGAATTATAACAAATAAATCTGATCTTGTTTTTCTATTTTTAAAAATAATTATTTTCAAGCCAGTTTATTTTACGTGCTTCAGTCTTGTTTTTTTTTTTTTTTTTATTTAACTTAATTTTAAGTTCTGGGATACACGTGCGGGATGTGCAGGTTTGTTACATAGGTAAACATGAGCCGTGATGGTTTGCTCCTATCAACCCATCACTTAGGTATTAAGCTCCACTTGCATTAACATTTTTGCTTTTCGTGTTTCTGTAACCCCCACAGCACCCACAAAAAGAGCACACTCAGCTTTTGGCACAGCTTCAGTGAGTAGCTGTGTCATGCTGTTAAGCTGACTGATTACTACCTATGTGTAAATCACCCCAGAAAGCAATTCAGCTTTAGCTTGGCAGTCTCTGGGGTGGCATGGATATTTTATTTTTTCAAATGGGAAGAATGTTCAATGCAACAGTCTGGACTCCTGGAAAAGTCTACCGTGTGGTCTTCAATTACATAAAAATGTTTGCAAACTGCTGTAAATCTTGGTCAAACTAGAAAATGCTCAACACCATGCA
Source organism: Pongo pygmaeus (assembly GCF_028885625.2). Classification (NCBI taxonomy): domain Eukaryota; kingdom Metazoa; phylum Chordata; class Mammalia; order Primates; family Hominidae; genus Pongo; species Pongo pygmaeus. Next base: position 26,743,152 of record NC_072376.2, read on the forward strand.
AACCAGTAGTGATCTTAGTCAATTCCTTTTTCCTCCTACAGTCCGTACTTGGCAGAAGGCAGTCATAAATTTTGATGGACTATTTTTCTCTTCATATTATGGAGAGTTTAAGTGATAGGTACATTGTAATAGATGCCTCCCGTTTTCTGCCCAAGTGATTTGAATACAATTAATTACATGTGAGGCTTCAGGATCTAGCTTCAGAATTGACTCAGTTAGCAATATTCCTCCTTGGCCACAGTTTGAGGTACAGAGTCCTGGGCATGTGAGTCAGGTTTATCTAATCAGATTGACTCTGATATTTTGCTGGAAATGCTGGGATAAGTCTCACTTCTTCGCTGGAATTAGTGATTCAAGTTTGTGAGACTTAAAACTGCTGCATTCTAGGAGCAAGAGCTTGAAAACTCCGAGGGATTATTATTAGATCTGAGGATTAGGTGTAATCAGAGGAAACAGAGCTGTAAGATGAATTTGATTGGCATCTTTGAGCCATTGATTAAGTTCTCTTGGGAACTAGAAGTGCCTCTGAGCTGTTATGTCTTGTGCACCATTATTTGCTAAACCAGATTGTTTTAGGCTTTTTGTAGCTTAAAATTGAAATAATCCTGAGATATAGAGTCTCCTAAATCTATTGTATTTTAGATCATATTGAAGGTCCTGAATCCAGCATTCCTGGCCCAATAGGAATTCCTGGCTGCAATTCCTTGCCGCTTTTCTCCCTGATTATTCAAAGCTTATATACTGTTAAGACTTGCCAGGACAGTCCTGGTGAGTGAGTGAGTGTGTGTGTGTGTGTGTGTGTGTGCATATGCATGTGTGTGTTTGTGTTCGAAGGTCAGCTAATGTCGGGTTATAAATCACTAAAAACACAGTGGTTTAAGGCAACAGTCACCTATTCCTGTTTACTCATAGATGCTTCTTGGCTGTGCACAGGAAGAAAATTTGCTTCAAGATAGGGGCACTTAACCAGGGCTTGGCTTCTGGCTAACAGTTGGGTTCAGGTTTGTTCCATGCATGCTCTATCTAGAGCTCAGGCTACAGAAACAATAGTTGTTTCATGTATCTCAGGATACAGAAACAATAGTTTCTCATCGTCTTGAGGTGACGATGAGATACAAAAGAGCAACGGTAATCCCATAAGCACATTTCAAGACCCTGCTGGTGTATTTGTGTATTTGAGTGCAGAAGGTACCTCAGTATGTTTTCAGTGGATGATATGTACAAATAAACTTCTTAATACAATTACCTCATTTGAATTCAAAATAATTGAAATCTTAATATCCAGATTCTATTCCCAGCTTAGTCACTTGTTTTATGACTTATAGTAAGTCACTTTACCTCTTTAGATTTTTCTCCTCCCCTCTAAAATGGAATTAGTCAATTTTTAGTTCTAAAGTGTTTGTGGAAATAAAATAAAATAATGTAGATGGAAACAAGTTGAAGGAAAAGACTCCATCCTAACTGCAGTGTATAAAGGAATGAATAACCCTAAATACCTGAAGTAGAGAAGAAATTGGGCTTGTGGTTACCAGAAAATCAAGATAGAAAAGAATTACAGTTCTTTTTAAAAAAATAAATAAAAAGAGAGTGAGAAGAAGGATGAACATCAGCTATCTTAAAAGAGCAAGACAGTCTACTAGACAGTGTTTGTTATCTCATTTAATCCACACATTTTTCATGGTGGAAAAACAAAAGGAACATTTATTGAGGTGTAGCACTCACAAAATTCTGAACGGCCAGTTTTACTTTATGGGTACATGGCTTGATTGGCAGTCTGTCTGTAGGACAGCAGAGATTTCAGAATTTTCCAGCATTATTTCTCATTTCCTGGAGCTTGAATCACACTTATGTCACTAATTAGCTCTCCTCTCCTTGGAAGGTGAGTCAACCACTCTGGGCTTTCTTTTGGGTAAAAATGAGAAAAATGATATTTACTGCAACATTCTACAACAAGAATTGAAGAATTTTTTTTCAAGTAGTATATACTTGTATGCAGTGCGGAGTTAATTTTTAGTAAGTCAGATCTCCTTCTGATTTTCATTCTCTGATAACCAAAACCTAAACATAAATTTGGATTTCCCATCTTCCTGTCTCTCTATACATACACTTCCAGACATCAAATAATTTGATTTAATGTCTTAAGGAACAAAACTGTCCTGTGAAACATAGCGAATGTGTGAGCTAGAATCTTCCTCCTTCTTTAGGTAGCTGAAAAAAAGCAGAGAATAAAAATAAAATATGGACCCCCTAAAGCTTGCCTACCATTGATTAAGGCAAGAGCAGAAGAAAAACATATAATATGTAAACATGCCTTCTTTCTTTCATTGCATTCTTCTAGGTTATTAAGATGTAATTCGGATGTTTTCCCCTCAATATTTTTGAAAAAGAATCAAGATTATAAGGCTTCTAAGAGCTGTTGAAAAATCTGGAGTTAAATAAAGTTTATCATTTTACCCTTACAAAATTTGATTGTTCACAAAAGTGAATATTTTCTAAGCTCCAATAAAATCTTCAGAAATAAGATGATATTTCTTATTCATTTGTTACTGTAGAAACAAATGTTTCTACAGTAGAAGCTACTTCTAGTGTGGTGACTACGTGGTTAAAAGCATGACTTCCGTAGTTGTCCTACTTAGGGTGGACAAGAGACAGGCACTGAGCTCTCAGTGGACTGGTACGTCAAATTTTACTTCTCACTCCTGAAAACCCCACACAGTTCAGTGGGAGTGCGCCTCTATTAATGTTAATCAATGTGACTCTATTCATGTTAATCAATGTCCTTAATCAATGTGCCTGGTTGAAAGTGAGAATGTTCACTTTCTCTTATATTCTAATTTGCCAGAACTTAGTCTCATGACCAATTGTAATTTTAAAGAAGATTGGGAAATATAGAAAAATCTGGTTTGTTTCATGAGCACTAATTATCTTTGCCACAGGAATGAAACACTTTAGGTTTGACTTACAGCTCTCCCATGTTTTAACTGCAAGTTCTTGGGCAGTTACCAATCACCTCCAAGCCTTAGGTGTTCAACTATGAAATGAAGACAATCATTGTTGCTTATTTTGAATGCCTTGAAGGTTAGACAAGATATTACCTGGAAGAGCTTTTCCTAGTGCCAGTCATATAATAATCACTAAAAATAGGCAGTTGTTATCATGCTTATATCAAACATTTTTCTCCATTATTTGAAAGATTGAGGTATTTCTCAACTAAAAACATTGGAATGATAAACCCTGGAGCAAGGTAGAGAGAGTAAATAGTACTGGGGAGGTACATTGGATTGAATGGTGAGTGAATACCTCTCTGTTGAAATGACATGAAAGCTAATATACAAAGAATAGTAATAGCAGAGAACCAGTCTTCCAGCCAATTAAAAATGTATGCAAAGGCCCCGAGGCAGATAATAGCTTACTGTCTTAGAGGAACTAAACCAAGACCAGAGTAACTGTGGCTCAGTGAAATAGATGAAGTAGGGTAGAAAGAGTGGCACAGGGTAAGGCTAGAGAGGCAGGTAGTGTCCAGAGCACAGGAACTTAAGATAAGGAGCTTAACAGCTGGTTGAAGTTTTCACAGTTAATAAGGCACCTCTTTAGACTTGTGATCTTTATATTACATCCTATATTCTTCCCAGAGTTAGAGGCATAATTATAGCATCTAGTTATATGAGATGATAGAATTTAAAAAAGAATTTTTTAAGTATAATTTCTTTCAATTATTAAAACAAGTCTCTGATATCTCTAAGGCAAACAGTAATCCATAGAAACAGATGAGAGATATATGTTCAGGGGGCTGACTGAACTAGCCAAGATCACACAGTTAGTAAGTGGTGCAACAGGGGTGTAAAATAAGTAAAACTCCTGCTTGCTTTGAAGTAGGATAAGGGTGAGAAGTTGCACACGGACCATGTATCTACTATGTGCCAGATCTTGGATGAGATATTTTAGAAATGTTACTCAGAAAGATCTTTGGCAATCACATCTGCTGCAATTTGAAATAAATTGGTTTTTTTTTCTTTCTTCTGTCATGAAATGTAAGTCATGATATTCTAGTGTCCTAACTCAGTATTAATGAGGGGGCAGCAATTGCTTCTATTTTCAAGAGTAGATCTGCCAGAAGAAGAGAAAGGTGTTAACATATGAAATATATCCTTAAAAAGTAATAATATCCATGATGAGAATTATACAGTTAGTACACATTACCCTTATGCTTTGATGATTATAATATATCAGCCAAAGGCAAATGAAACCATGCATTAATTACTGAGTCATTTGTTAAATACAAAACTGTGAATCAATTTTGATCAAAAGAAAGAGTTCACCTGCATTTAGAGAAAGTGATGACTAATAGTGCATCTAGGTATACTTAATCCAATTTACCTAAAAACATTACATATATATTTGTCTTTGCCAGTGCTTTTAATCCCAGCTAGATCCATGTTACACAAGTCATTTTTACCTTTTGGGTAATTTGTCACTATACAAATTTAAGTGAAATTATTTATACATATAATGAAAACTGAAAATGATTTAAATTTGTGGATTAATTATGATGAGAATATTCTCCATATACATGTTAGACATACAAAAGGCAACTAGCAAAGCAAAGTTGGGAACTCCAAATAAATAGAACATGGTTTTATTTAGCCCTATATTTGTAATGACCCATATGTCTGACACATCTCAGGGGCTAATAACTAATTAGTAAAATAATTCTAGATATATAAAAAAGGCATTGTGATATTGTTGCATAAAATTGTTAGGTATGATGCTACTTAAGATAGGTTTGCTGGCTATTAAATGCCTAGTTAGGGGTGATTTCTAACTGCACATTCTACCAATATTTTCAAATACCAAGGTCTTGTCATTAGGTGACACAATGAAAACAGACTGAGTTTTCAATTCAGCTGGACCCATGGTGGAGCTTCACACCTTTCAGGATCTTGACCTTGAGCACATTACTAAACTTGCGAACCTCAGATTTCCCATCTGTAAATGAGATTATCATACCTACACCCATTAACTGTGCCAGACATCTTACTGGGTCCTAGAAAAGCATCTTTTCCATATGGAACTTAAATTCTAATAAGACTTAGTGTTATAAACTAGGTAAAGAATCGAGCAAACTACCTTGCATGCAGTAGAAGTTCAGAACTTCACAATTCTCCTGTTACTGCCAAATGAGCCATGACTGGAGGTACACTTGTTTTTTTTCTAAGACTTCTATGCAATTAAACTTTACATTACTCATGTTGCCAATATATAAGGGACCTCACATGTTATAGTGCTTTGAATTAAAATTTAAGAGGAACAAATAAGTACCTATTTCACTATTCTAGGTACATGGAGGACATTGTTAGAAAATAGGACATTACAAACTCTCAATATAGCCAATGGTTCTTGCCATCTGACATTTGTTTGAAAGACACAAATAATGTTCTCTACAGGAGCAAAAGTCACATAAGGTCAATCATATTTTGGAGCTTGTCCCTCATGGACAGAAACAGGTAAATGTTTAACTCTACCAGTAAAATTGTGAACAACAGAGGGAAGCAATGGGCCGACAGGGTGGTCAGGGAAGGCCAGCTGCAATTATGTGAAGTCTGACCTCTGTGTCTAGTTGACCCAAGAGGAAAGAATACAATAAAGTCTCTGACCTAAAATGTATTTTTAAATGAAATTTGACAATAGCTGGTAAAATACATTTAGTGTTACATCAAGCCCCTAAATTTTGAAATCATTTAATATGTTCAATAAACCCAAAACACTGGTAGGGTCACAAGTCCCTTCTAATTCCATGATGTATTTATTGGAAAATTCCCATTTACGTAATAAACAATTATGATACTGTTGACATCCACTCTCTAGAAAATGCAGTGCACTAGTAGCTCCCTTCGTGCCCCCAGTCCACTTGTAGCTTAGACATTCTTGCTTATGTTGCAAGAAAAAGCCTGCCAGAACCAAGTGAAATGATAGTGCTGGATATTGACAGGTTGCAAACGTATGCATATGCATGCTCTCATTCTTCATTATTCCCTTTTTAACCCCTTTATTCATCCATTCATCCTTTTATTTGCACTCTTCCAACAACAAATATTTATTCAACATCTTTTGTCAACAGTCACCATCCTAGATTTGGGGGACAAAAGAGATATCTGGATTAAAACAAATCTTCTGTTCTTGAATCTAAAAAGCCTAAAAGAGAAGAAATTAAAATAAATTTTAAGAAACTTTAAAATGCTAAAAATCAGTTCAAGCATATGTAGAACTTTAACAGGGGGCTAAAAATCAAACAAATTGGGGCAGCCAGTAGCAACAGAGGCCAGTTATTTAAATAGGTGGCTGGGAATGCCCCTTAGATAGATAGTATTTGAGATGCAACCTGAGGAGTCAACAAGAGCTGGCCAAACAATGGGTCAGATAAACAGGTTTTTATTTGGAAAAAGTTGGTTATTCAAAGACTTTGAGTTGGAAAAGAACCTGGACTATTTGAGTAAGTGGGAGAATATTGCTGTAATTGGAATATGGAAACAAGGGGCAATGATTCTAGTCAAGATGGCAGTGAGAGTCTGAGGTTAGGTTGAATAGAACACTGAAGGCCATAATAAGACATTTGATTTTATTCCAACTACATGGATGGGTATAAGCCATAGAAAAGCAAGATAAAATTTCTATTTGCAAATTGTCATTTGTGCTGCTGTACAGAATGTAGGTTAATGAAGGGCTAAGGTGGAAGAAGGAAAACCAGGCCGAAGGCTCCTGTGAAAAAGAAATGATATTGACCTAGATGTATAGATCATGTCTAGAACACACATAGAATAACTTAAATTGACATCATAATTGATAGTTGCTCAGGGTTAATATTTTCTAATTCTTAAATTTTATGTGTATGGAGATGAAAACTAAAGAATTGATGTCATGCCCGGGATCATAAAGCTAGTTCATGATAGAGCAATAACTCTGCTGTTCTGGGTCCCAAATCAAGCTTAACTTCAAGTGAATAGATTCAAACAAAAAATCCTGGCTGCTCTGCTACACTACACTTGCTGAGATATGCTGGCATTAGGGGTAGAATTAAATTCTGGTCATTTAATTAAGATGATGATGGTGATGATGATAATGATGATGGCAGAACATTTTTAATTGCCAGTCATCATATGCCAGATTCTGGGCTAAGTCATTCTTTAGCCCAAACACATAACAGTCCTATGAGATCCAATTCTGTAGTCCAGTACATCCATTCCACACACAGGTAGTACAGGCTGAGAGAGGTTTTACGATTGGCTATGTCCACAGAGTAAGTATAGAACCCATGTATAATTCATTCTAAAGAATATACTGTGTTGCCAACAATAAAATATCTATTGTTTAACAGTTGTGATCATTACATTAAAAAGTGGATAATATATTTATACATGGAAGATTGTTTAAAAGTCACCTAAAACCTCACAACCCTAAGTTAATCCCCCAAAATATTTTGATAGCTTCCTTTCATGCTTTTCTTTATGTATTTACATAGATATCAACAATATTAACCTAGGTACTATGAGTAGTAGTCATTGTTTTTGACTTTCAGTTATATACTTGAGATTATTCTACCATATCAGCTAATAAATTATTTCCTTTGCTTCCGTTTTACAGACTACTAAAAAAATTGTTTTTCCTGAAATGTGACTATGTCTTCAATCTGCCTAGCAGTGAGTGATAGCAATAATTACCTAATCACCCATTCTTACGTACTTGCCTCCTATAAAAGTGTATGTATTTGGCATAACACTGGGTTTCAGTTGAACTATGATGATCAGAATAGCATCACATGATGGATAAAGTATGGTGATTAAAAAAATGACAGAATAGTCACAGTGAATCTGGAGTCCCATGCCACTATCTAGTTGCACCAAATTTAGCAAGGAAATTATGGGTTCACTTTTACAGAAAAGATGCCCCTGAAAATAGAAAGATGTTTGCAAATAGAACAACTTTACCTCTAAAGTAAGGGAGTTTGCTCTCTAAGCAATGCTTTGCTCCAAGAAACCTAAAGAAGTGTAGAAATCTCAATAATTTTTGATATTTTACATAAATTTATATTTTCAAGATCTTCAGAATACATAGGAAAGGATAAGTTACATTTATCAATTACCATCTCATTTAATTTTCACAAAAGCCATGAATCAGGTCTATTACAAATGCCACATAGTCATGGTACTCTTTGAAGATTTCCTTACCCCTAAGGAAATCTGTACTTTTTAGCTCTAGAGATTCCACTGGAATACTTAATGGATCATTATGTTAGTCTGTTTTGAATTTCTATAAAGGAATACCTGAGACCAGGGAATTTATAAAGGAAAGAGATTTATTTGGCTCATGGTTCTGTAGGAAGTACAAGCATGGCTCCAACATCTGCTTGGCTTCTGGTGAGGCCTCAGAAAACATTCAGTCATGGTGGAAGAGATGAGGGAGCCAGTGTGTCACATGGCAAGAGCAGGAGCAAAAGAGAAAAAGGGGAGGCCCCAGACTGTTTTAAACATCCAGATTTCATGTTAACTCATTACTGCAGGGAAGGCACCAAACCATTCATGAGGGATCTGCCCCCATGACCCAAACACCTCCTACCAGGCCCCACCTCCAACACTGGGGATCACATTTCAACATGAGATTTGGAGTGAACAACTATCTAAACTAAATCATCGTTTACTACTCCTCCCTCAAATCATTATCAAAAATGCATCTATTGAATTTGTCATGTGACTTTATTGTACTTCCTTCTATTGTAAGTTGAGTATGTTTTCCTGCCTGAGTGATATTGGGTTTAGGCAGTTATTTGCTTTGGGCACTGTATGTTAGCAACACTGATTCCAGCAGAAATTGAGTGTTTTTCACTTGACCTCTTGTCCTTCTGGCATCCATGATAAAAAAAAAAGCACACTCCAAATTCCTAATGGTTCCATAATGGAGAAACACTTGAGCAGACCTCAACTAAATCTGCAACCCAAAGCAAAGCCCATTTGAGGCCAGCCACACTCAGAAGAGCAATAGTTAAATTTATAGATTTGTGAGTGCTTAAAAAAAATGTATTCCGGCCAGGCGTGGTGGTTCACGCCTGTAATCCCAGCACTTTGGGAGGCTGAGGCAGGCAGATCACAAGGTCAGGAGATCAAGACCATCCTGGCTAACACAGTGAAACCCTGTCTCTACTAAAAATACAAAAATTAGCCTGGCGTGGTGGCGGGTGCCTGTAGTCCCAGCTACTCGGGAGGCTGAGGCAGGAGAATGGCATAAACCTGGGAGGCAGAGCTTGCAGTGAGCTGAGATCATGCCACTGCATTCCAGCCTGGGTGACAGGCTGACAGAGTGAGGCTCCGTCTCAAAAAAAAAAAACATTCCAGCCTGGGCGACAGGCTGACAGAGTGAGGCTCCGTCTCAAAAAAAAAAAAAAAAAAAAAAAAAAAGTATTCCTTTAAGCCACTAAGACATTGTGGTATTTTGTTATGCTGCATTACTGTAGCAAACCTAACTAATAAACTTTTAAGTCTCCTGTCACATGCTGTTTGGAATGCCATTTTATTTTCCTAGATCTTCCTACGCCATTTTAAATTAAAATACCTTCACATGCCATGTCTTTGTTACCCTGGTAGTTTATCTTCTATGTGCATACCTTGTTTCATTGTGTTTTGCTTAACTGCACTTCACAGATAACACAGTTTTTACAGATAGAAGGTTTGTGAGAACCCTGCATGAAGCAAGTCTATCACTGTCATTTTATCAACAGTAGGTGCTCACTTTCTTTCTCTGTGTCACATTTTGGTAATTATCACAATATTTCAAACTTTTTCATTATTATTGTATCTGGTGTGATGATCTGTGATCAGTAATCTTTGATGTTGCTATTGTGATTGTTTTGGGACCCAACACAAACCAAGCCCACATAAGACAGCAAACTTAATCCGTAAACATTGCGTATTTTGTGACTGCTCCAAAGACCAGCAGTTCCCCATCTCTCTCCCTCTCCTTGGGCCTCCCTATTTTCTAAGACACTGTGATATTTAAATTAGGCCTATGAGCAACCCTACAATGGCCCCTAAGTGTTCAAGTGAGAGAACAGTTGCATGCCTCTCACTTTAAAACAAAAGCTAGGAATGATTAAGCTTAGTGAGGAAGGTATGTCAAAACCTAAAATAGGCCAAAAGCTTGGCATTTTTTTGCCAGTTAGCCAGGTTGTGACTGCAAAGGAAAAGTTCTTGAAGGAAATTTAAAGTATTACTCCAATAAAAGCAAAAATGATGAGAAAGCAAAACAGCTTTGTTGTTGATATGAAGAAAGTTCATGTCATCTGAATTGAAGATCAGACCAGACTCAACATCCCTTATGCCAAAGCCTAACCCAGAGCAAGGCCCTAACTGCCTTCAATTCTGTGAGGTCTGAGAGAGTTGAGGAAGCTGCAAAAGAAAAGTTGGAAGCTAGCAGAGATTGGTTCATGAGGTTTTAGGAAAGAAAGACTCCACAACACAAAAGTGCAAAGTGAAGCAGAAAGTACTGATTTAGTAACTGCATCAGGTTATCCAGAAGATCTAGCTAAGATCATTGATGAAGGTGGCTCCACTAAACAAGAGAATTTCCATGCAGACAAAACAGCCTTCTACTATAAGAAGTGCCATCCAGGCCTTTCATAGCTAAGGAGGCAAAGCCAATGCTTGGCTTCAAAGCTTCAAAGACAGCTCGACTCTCTCACTAGAGACTAAAGCATCTTGTGATTTTTAAGTTGAAGTCAATGTTTATTTACTGATGTGGTTTGAATTTGTTTTCCAACTCAAATATCATGTTGAATTGTGATCCCCAATGTTAGAGGAGGGGTCTGGTGGAAGGTGACTAGGTCCTGGGGGCTGACTGCCCCCTTGCTGTTCGTGGGCTAGTAAGAGAGTTCTTAGGAGATCTGGCTGTTTAAGAGTGTGTGGCACCTCCCCCTTCATCCTCTTCCTCTTGTTCCCCTTTGCCTTTTATGATTGTAAGTTTCCTGAGGCCTCCCCAGCCATGCTTCCTGTACAGCCTCAAGAACTATGAGCCAATTATACTTCTTTTCTGTATAAATTACCCATTCTCAGGTAGTTCTTTATAGCAGTGAGAGAACAGGCTGATACATTCACCATTCTGAAAATCCTAGAGCCCTTAAGAATTATGCTAAATCTACTCTGTCTGTGCTCTATAAATGGAATAACAAAGTCTGAATGACAGCACATGTGTTTACAGCATAGTTTACGGAATATTTTAAGCCCACTGTTGAGAACTGCTTAGAGAAAAATATTGCTTTCAATGTGGTAGTGCTCATTGACAATGTCCCTGATCACCTAAGAGCTCTGATGGAGATTGGCAAAGAGATGAATGTTGTTTCATGACTACTAACAAAACATCCATTCTGCAGTCCCTGAATCAAGAAGTACTTTTGACTTTTAAGTCTTATTATTTAAGAAATACATTTTATTTATAGCTGCCATAAATAGTGATTCCTCTGATAGATCTGGACAAAGTAAGTTGAAAATCTTCTGGAAAAGATTTGCCATTCTAGTTGTCATTAAGAACATTTCTTTCGTGGGATAAAGTCAAAATATCTACATTAAAGGAATTTGAGGGTAAGTTTATTCCAACCCTCATGGATGACTTTGAGATGTTTAAGACTTAAGATGAGGTAGCAACTGCAGATACTGGTGGAAATAGCAAGATAACTAGAATTAGAAGTAGAGCCTGAAAATGTGTTTGAAATGCTGCAATCTTATGATAAAACTTTCGTGGATGAGGCATTGCTCCTTATGGATGAGCAAGGAAAGTGGCTTCTTAAGATGGAATCTATTCTTGGTGAAGGTGCTATGAATATTGTTGAAATGACAGCAAAAGATTTAGAATATTACATAAACTTAGTTGATAAAGCAGCACCAAATTTTGAGTGGATGGACTCCAAATTTGAAAGAAGTTCTACCACTGGTAGAGCGGCTTTCAAATAGCATCACATGATGCCAAGAAATCTTTCTTGAAAGAAATAGTCGATTGATGTGGAAACTTTATCATTGCCTTATTTTAAGAAATTGACCCCAACCTTCAGCAAACACCACCTTAATTCGTCAGCAGCCCCAACCTTCAGCAAATGCCACCCTAATCAATCAGCAGCCCCAACCTTCAGCAAATGCAACTCTGATCAGTCAGCACTGTCGACATTGAGGCATGAACTCTAGCAGCAAAAAGATTATGACACGCTGAAGGTTATTGGCATTTTTAGCAATAAAGCATTTTTAATTATGGTATGTATTTTTTAGGCATAATGGATACTTACACTACAGCATAGTGTAAAAATAACTCTTACTTGCACTGGGAAACCAAAAAATTCATGTGGCTCACTTTATTCCAATATTCACTTTATTGCAGTGGGCTGGAACTGAACGTGTAATATCTCTGTAATATGCCTGTAAATCTATGTTACACTCATCAATGGTCTTTTGCAGCCATTGTTGTCCTGGTGAGAATACAAAAGCCATATAAATATTTGGAAAATAGACACAGCAATAAATGTTTATTTTGAAGAAAGGATGAAGAATGACTATGTTGAGCCTGGCTTTAGGGATCTTTCATAAAACATTGATTGATGCTTCGCCAGTAGTGCTAGAATTGAAGATTTTGCTTCAATATTTCTGTAGAAATATTTATAAAGAAATAAATCTCATGTTTTTTTTTTCCGTAACATCAGAAAAACATGTTATTGTAGGCTTTGAGAATATTGACTCTCTCATAAGGGAAATATAAACATCTCTACCACTTACCCTCAAATATGTGACCTAGAGTCTTACTCATTTTAGTTCCTAGTAAAAGGGCTCTATGTTTTGAGTAAAACATATTGAATGTCAATTATTTCCCTGTAATGATCCCACATATCCTGAAAATGCAAGAAATACTTTGCTTTCTGTCTGTCAGCAACGCCTAGAGGGCCATATTCTGGAAGCACTGGACTTCCTGGTGAATGTATGGTGAGAATATTGACTTTTATAGAAGAATTAATGTTGATGTAACCAATTCTGGTGAACTTATATTGTTTTCTCAGTTTCTACTGCAGGACAAATGGCTTCTCAGTTTCTACTGCTTTAGAGTGAACCAATTCTCCCTTTCTTGCTTGTAGTTCTCAAGAACAACTGTAGAATGTGCTGTGGATGAAATATTTTCAGTTAGGGGTGTGTGAGAGCTGCCTGGAATAGCCAGAGCTCTGCTCAACTCTCTACTCCCAGTAGACAGTGTCCTTCAATGCTTTAGCTCAGTGATTCATGTGACCCTGAGGTATACAACCCAGATGGGCTACCTTTGGAAGTCCCTCATTGGCTGTGCATGTGGGCTATGCACAGTCAAGACTATCTACCCTATGCAGCTTTCTGAGTGTTCAGGGCCTGGCTCACAGTAAATCCCAGGCTTCTATTGTTCTTTGCTGCCTATCTGAAAGTAATAAATCCACGTCATGTAATTTGTTGAGCATGTTCTCTCTCACCAGATGTAGACAAGTTGGTGACCAATCCACAGTGAAACTGCTTCACGCCTACCCTTCATTAAGTGTTTTAAAACCACCAAAGTTAATAATAATCTATTATAAAATCTTATTTTTTTTACATGTTTGATATGATTTGGCTGTGTCCCCACCCAAATCTCATCTTGAATTTTACTCCCATAATTCCCACATGTTGTGGGAGGGACCTAGTGGGAGAAAATTGAATCATGGGGGTGTTTTCCAACATACTATTCTCGTGGTAGTGAATATGTCTCACAAGGTCTGATGGTTGTATAAGGGGTTTCCACTTTTGCTTCTTCATCATTCTCTCTCTGCCTGCTGCGATCCATGTAAGATGTGACTTGCTCTTCTTTGCCTTTGCTATGATTGTTAGGCTTCACCACCCAGGTGGAAGTGTAAGTCAGTTAAATCTCTTTCTTTTATAAATTGTCCAGTCTCAGGTATGTCTTTATCAGCGGCATGAAAACAGACTAATACAATGTTCTTTTGATGGCTGTGTGATGTACTTTAAAAATCGAGTTTATTTCTTTTATGCTAACGTGTGAAAATGATATTCAATGAGTTTTCAGTGGTTTATCCAAGAAGGAAGCGAAGTAGAAGTAGAAGAGAAACACTTTATATTCTCTGGCTGTACGATTCTATGGCCAGCATGATTTTTGCATTAAGTTCATGAAGAAAATGTCAGATGAGTAAATCAGATTACTCTTTCATGTGCCTCATTCTTTGTAAAGTCTTTGGAAGTTTGCAGCCTTCTGAAGTAATTTCCATATCACACATACAATAAATGAATATCCTGACAGAGTAACATGTGAAAAAATTGTGAACATTTTATACTGTTGATTTGAATCATTTAATATTGTTATATAAAAATAATTAAACAGTATTTTGGTGTTAAATTCTACTGGGGAAGTTTACCTGTTTAAATGCAAATTCAGAATTTTGACACCAGGGTTGGACACCAGGGTTGGATGAGTGGCCCATACTAGTCTTCTCTGCTCTTTCTTCCTAATAGATCAATTTGAAAGAGTTTTCCAGCTAAAGCTCTGTTACAGAGGAAAGCTTTTATACATGGTGATGATGATACAGGTATTAGTACTAAATGGCTCTGTTGTATAGTTACAAATAGAGAACAAATAATTTAAGGGGACCATGATTTTAGTTGCACTTATTAATATTACCTTTTATTGGACATTCAAAGACTAGTAATACATATGAATAATAAGAAGATATTCACAACATAAGTATTTTAAATTCTCTGTAGTTGTCAGGACTCTCAAGTCATTTCCATTTCAACCTATTTGTTGAATGAACTGGAACAGAAAAGACAGAAGTTGCTTTTCATAAAATCTCTAGACTTTCCTCATTTCCATTGAACATTTATTTTAGAAAATAGACATTGTTATTTCAATTTATTGTTATTTACTGATTACTACAAAATTTTTAAACATATTACATCAGTCTTATTTATAAAATACGTTATTCAAAATGAAAACAAAATTATAATTATGAATGCAGCATTTTGCTATGAACCTTGTTTCCGTTTGATTCATTATAACAGTTTTTTTTTTTTCAGATTCCTTATCTAGTGGAGTATGGTTTTCTCACACATTATCTCTTCCAGTCTCATGTGGTAGGTTTGACACTCTGGATGGCATTATTAATGTGTCAGTTGCAATTAGGCTGAAAATTCTCCAGGGACAAATGGCTTCTACAAAGCAGGTGGGAAACCTCATGATAATATTTCTTGAGACAGAATTCGTGGCACTCTGTATTGAAGTGCTTTGGAAAACTCCTTTATCCATGGCTAAGCAAATAGGCTGATCCTTATCTACTATAGCAGGTAGTTCTACTTTAAATTGTTAAAGAATGCGAATGTCCAATAAACTTATTCCTTTTAGGGTTATGTACTTGTGTGTTAGCCTGTATATGTGCACATGTATATGTATGTTAATACATTGCACATGAATAATATCTTTATTTTAGATCTATCACTTAAAAATAATGATGTAAACACCCAAACTAGCTTGACAAATGGACAAGTATTGATCTCACTGCAACTTCTCTGCATCACTTCATTCTGTAGAGCCCTCAAGAACAGAACAGCAGCACCTTTTGTACCCAGATTTTAAGGAAGAAAGACTGCCACTATAGCATAGCTGATACTTGTAGCTTCCACTTCGGAAGAAAAAGAAAAGAAAAAGAGAGACATAGACATGTACAGAAAAATAAGAGGCAGTCACATGTTAGGTCAGAGAAGGAATCGGGGAAGAGAATGACAAAGGAATGAGAATAAAGTATCAAAGGGTAAAGTATCAAAGTATCAAAGGGTAAACAACACTGCTGTTTAATCAGGCTCGCTCTCTCTCTCTCTCTCTCTCTCTCTCTGTGTGTGTGTGTGTGTGTGTGTGTGTGTGAAATCTGGTGTGTTTGTGCTTCAATGTTCCCATTTACCTTTCTTCCCTTATGTTCCCAGCAAGGGAAGTTATGTGCAGACAAATCTATAACGAAGTAGGATTTTCCCCCACTTTAATCTTAACTTTTATTCAAGAAATCTATTATTAATTGAAATAGAATAGTTGTACATATAATGATCAAACTGGGGTAATTGGGATATCCATCACCTCAAACATTTTTAGATACTGCATTGAATAGAGGTTGGGCCTGGATGGGGCTGTTAACAGCTCTGACCTTCTCATTCCACTTCAAGTACAAAAGATGCTTTGGTAAAAGTTGGTTTGGAAAATGTTTCCAGAAGGTTTAGGAGAGACTTCTTCAAATACGAAGTGTCTAGCTATGTGGATTATACACTTGTTAATTGCCTTATTTAACATTTTCTTCCATGTGGTCACTGGCAGATAATCTAGTAGATGGAGAATGAGTTGTGTTTAGCTTTTCTCTCAAAAGACAGATTTGAGGTATGCTTACAATATGAAGACAGGAGGTGAAAGAAAGAAGGAAGAACTAGAATGATACCTTTAAGGGGAGGTAAGAAGCCTATAACAAAATGTAGCCTAGTCATTTTCAGGTCCAATGAATAAAAGCCTCAATTTCTCCCACCAGGTAGGAAGGCCAGCAAGAAGTGTAAGTGGAATTTTGTGCTCTACTCTGTAGGGCCAAGTATAAACCATGGAAAGAAGGGCAAAATCATTTCCATCATCCACAATAGATAAGAGGGAAAAGATGAGAGACTTTGGATACATAGATAGATAGATAGGCAGATAGATGATGGATGGGTGGATGAATGTACAGATAGATTAATGTAAAAATGGAAAATTATAGTTGAAATGATAGCTGAATATGTAGAGTGTAATGATTATGTTGTTCAGGCACTGTGTGTATTTCTGAATATTTGTGTGAGAGAAAAAGAATAATAGTTTAAAACATTTAGCCATATTTTTGCTCTAAGTGTTAGAAATTTCTCCAAGTATGTGTCACTATTAATTCCAAACACTTGCTAAGTTTTCCTTCCATTATGTACTGCAATTTTTCCCTTCCAAAATATGCTAATCAGTGAAAGGTGATAGTATTTTACAATAGCATATTGTTAACCTCTTGCACCATGCTTTTATTTACTGTGTTGTACCACCTTATGTATTCCTTTTGTTGTCCTCATATGCTGTGATGATAAAAGCAAAGAAATACATAAAAAGATAATGAGCTTCTGGTCAAAGGTGAAAAGTGCATGCTACTTTCTTCTGCCTGCCTGACATAGTGATTCTCAGTATTGTATTAATTGGATCTTATTATAATATCAGACTCTATTGTTTACATCAAAACAAAATTATATAGGACATTTAGAAATTTGGCACCTCTTTGCTCTTATTCTGTAATGTAGGACATTTTTGCTCCATAAATCCAATTCCTAACACAATCTGCAAGATGAGCAGTTTACTGATTTCAAGGGAGGCTTCTGGCAACTCCTTGTTAACTTAAAACATAACCATTCACTTGGATATTTTCAAACACATTTTCTTTCTTTGCTACGGAGATTCTACCTGCCAACATTTTATCAACTTGTTTTCAATGGGAAATTTATTTCACACTTTCTCATAAAACCTCAATAGCCCACACTTCTCAAATTTGATAGGTCAGAATGTGCTGCCTGTGTACTGTTATGATAAGGGGAAAATCCCAAAATGCCAGTTTGGACTTTTCCATTCTGTTGCACTGAAGACAGCACTTTTCTCTGTTATCATGTATTAAGTATTATATATCAAACCATAGAATAAAGTTTTGCAAGGGCATATTAACGTCAATTAGGAATCATCAGAGCTATCCTACACTTGCCATAGAAGTGTCAAATTAACTAAATGCTAAATATTAAAATTATCAAACCCTACAGAAAAAGGCATTTAGTTTTCAGAAAATATTGAGATTAAAATAAAATTAATATGGCATTTTGCTGCTGGATTCAGGATGAGGAAGCTTGGGCTCTGGAAGAGAGTTCTGTTCCTCATTAGCGACTTTCATCGAATTACTTCTTTTCTAAGTTCTGTTTCCTCAATACAAAATAGTGCTAGTGCCTCCAATTCAGGTAACTTCAAGCTTGTATAAATCCAACTGTTGATATTGATATTTTTTTAAAACATCAGGTGACATATACAGTTTTCATTTCACTTCATCTGAAGAGCAGCTAAGTTGTATATTTCATCTCATTTAAGTCTTCAAATAAACCCAAGTACTAGCTGGGAAATGACAAAATAAGGCTTCAAGTTTAATTTCCTTCCTCTCGAATTTAATTTCAGCAACTAAAACAAAGAGAACATGTGTCTATGATTATGAGGAAGGAGAGAATTCTGGAAAAATGCCAACTGACTCTCTTCCATTCTCCACTCAAATTCACCTGTTTTTCTAAACCAAAAGAATCACACACAGAGCTAAAGCTATTTCTATATTTATATGTACATACTTATTAAAAATAAGAGTTCATATTGCTACCTACAATTCAAATTTCTATATTTATGTGTACATACTTATTAAAGATAAGAGCTCATATTGCTAGCTACAATTCAAAGCCCAAAATCTCAGATTTCTTTCTAGCCTTCACCGCTTTACATGCTTGTATGTCACTTTTCTAACGTTGGAAAACCTGGTTCACATTATCGTCAACATTTTAACTTATTTTTTGATGATTTTACTTATTTGTTTCATGTTACTCCTCTCCCAATCAAGCCAACCACTTCCATCCATGGCCTCTCCACTCCTGTCATGCTGCTTCCTAGGCTATCAGATGCCTCCTTCATGGACACCTCTCCCTCCACTCACCCTACACTGTCTTTTAGGCCAGGAGCACTGACAAATCCCTATTGCTCACCTCCCAGAGCCCCATTTCTTTGTTGCTAGATACTCTATTGCCTCCTCACCATCCGGTTACCTACTGCTCGGCTTCCTTGACCATCAGGAACACTGGTTCCTCTAGATGACCTTTCCCACATCCTGCCTGGCACCCCCCTCTCCATCCTCACCACTCTGCCTTCTTGGTCTTTGACACATAGACCCCGCCACTGAAGGAAGGGAAGAAAAAAATTAAGGGAAAAAAGAGAGAAGAGAGGAAGGTATGAAAGATAAAGAGAAGAACGAAGAAAAGGAGAGGAAAGAGGAAGGGAAACAGGAAGGGCAGAAGGGCAGAAACAGAAGAGCTGGAAGAGAAATTGTAAAAATAGGAAAAGACTGGGCTGGGTATGGTGGCTCATGCCTGTAATCCCAGCACTCTGGGAGTCCGAGGCGGGCAGATCACGAGGTCAGATCAAGACCATCCTGGCCAACACGGCGAAACCCCGTCTCTACTAAAAATACAAAAAATTAGCCGGGCGTGGTGGCGGGCGCCTATAGTCCCAGCTACTCAGGAGGCTGAGGCAGGAGAATGGCGTGAACCCAGGGGGTGGAGCTTGCAGTGAGCGGAGATTGTGCCACTGCCCTCCAGCCTGGGTGCAGTGAGACTCCGTCTCAAAAAAAAAAAAAAAATATTGGAAAAGACTGAAGGAAGAGAAGGAATAGAAGAGAGAAGGTAAGGTGAGACTGAAAAAACAACAAATGAACAAGAAGAGAAAACTCAAGATAGAGGACATGAACATGTAGGCAAAGGCTTTGCTATCAACATAGAAATACCATTTATTCATGAGACTATTTCAGTGATTCTCATCACATTTGGACTACAAAGCAATACCCTTATTTTGGCTAACAATAGTCTCAATATATTTACTTATTTGCTTATTCAGTCTCTCAACCAAGGTAGCCAATTTGCTGCCTTGTTCTCTATGAATCAAGGTCAACACCTGAAAAACCATTTTTCTTCACAAGCATAGTCATGTGCAAGCATGTTGTGGAATCTTCATAGACACACTCACCCAGATATAAGAAATCTTGGGGCTGGGCACGGTGGCTCATGCCTCTAATCCCAGTGCTTTGGAAGGCTGAGGTGAGGGGATTGCTTGTGGCTAGGTTACAGTGAGCTCTGATCATGGTGCTTCACTCCAGCCTGGGTGACAAAACAAGACCTTATCTCTAAACAAACAAACAAACAAAAAACCAGAAAAACCCTTTGGATTACTTTTAAATAAAAGTATGATTCTAATATACATACAAACTTTATTTCTTTATTCTTAATACATTATTCTTAATTATGCCAAACATCTTTCAAAAAAGGCTTTATCAATTCACATTTGAAAGAGGGGTATATGACAGTAACTCACACTCATAGGAGCAATAGACATCATTTCATTGTTAGCTATACTGATAAGCATAAAGTAATAGTTCTTCGTTACTCTGATTTGTGTTTCCAAATTGTGAATTTCAGCATTTAAAAACATTTTTAGCCATCTAGAATTATTCTTCAGTGAATTGTTTATTCATGTTCTTTGACTATTGGATAATTGGGCTAACATCATCTTTTCTCAATTTCTTAAAATCTTTTTATGTGTCATAGATAGTCATCCTTTTTGTCTTACCTGAATTGCAAATCTACATTCTAAATCTATTTTATATTACTTGATTTGGTGAATGTAATAATTTGCCATAAACGGTATTTTAAAAATATTTTAAAATTATGTCTTTTCTTTTTTAGACTCAGGATTTTAAAGCTTAGATTAAAAGCTCTCTTTGACCTTAAGTTTCATAGTATTTTTTTGTTTGTTTCTAAGTGTTTTTGTCAACATTTAAGTATTGAACACATTTGTGATACATCTATTATATACGGTGAAAGTTAGGTAGCTGGTGAATGTTTTCATTTGTTTTCCAGATGGATAAACTGGCTGCCAGAAGTATCGTAAAATAATTAGCCTTCCTTTTAATAAATTGAAAAAATCACCTTATCTTACATTAAATACGCTAATATTTTGGTACTCATTTTTGAACAAATTCCACATTGATTTGATTAATGTAGCTTGATAATATGTTTGATATAGAGTAAATTAAGTTCCCCTCATTATTGTTCATACATTGTGGAGCTATTTGAGTACTTAAAACTGCTTTAAAACTCCAATATCATTTGATTCCAGTTGTAAAGAAAAAACAATTGATATCGAATATTTATCATAATTCCAGCCAGTTAATAATTAATTTATTAATTTTAATGGTAGTAGTTTAGACTGGTAGCCTTTTATCTCACCTAATTATCCAAACACATCTCTAGCCAGAATTTTGTTTTGAATTATATTGAGGATTTTAACATATATTAGTTAAAGATTGTTTGGATTCAGCTAGTTTAAACTTTCATGTAAAATTATATAAATTGAAAAAAACAAAAACACATAAATTCTGTTTATATAGTGTATCATATATTACATAGCTTATTATAGTACAGTATATTTTATAGCATATGTTAAAAGACATTTTACATGTTACCTGAAGATTATTATTCAGAAAATGAATTTAGAATTATAAAGGGCATAGAAAGGGCATTAACTGTTTCTATAACAATTATGTCATAAGTGATGCTTAGATGATTACATTAGGGACACAGTTTGCCTAGAATCCAAGTCTCTGATTCAAATTTCAGTTCCTAGTTCACTGTGATAGCTCATTCCAATTGGTGGTGAGATCACAGTTTGACTACTGGAAAACCTAAACTGGAATTTATGTATATAACTTACATCTCTCTATAGAAATATGACCACCAGGCTCACCCTTAGCAGCACTACTCTTTGATGCATCTGAATAACCATGGGAGCTGAAGTTTAAAAGAATGTAAAATAAGAGGCACAAGATGTCTGAAAGTTCAATGCTTCACTGGCTGACTATAGTGCCTTACAATTTACCATCACTCCATAAGAATCCTTGGTATACCTAATGTTTGTCAATCATTCTGTAAGTCTTAAGCAATATCTCAAGATACAAAGTCCAGGCATCTGGTCCTGCATCAACTGCTTCTTTATTAGTTTTGACAGTCTTCAAGATATGCTGAAATACCAATGAGAGTATCTTAAGACTTTGCTTCTAGTTTTGCCTCTTGCTATTTCAGGCCAAGTACTAATGGAAAATCATTTAAATTCTTTGAGTCTCAGTTTCATCATCTTCAAAATAAAGACAGTAATACTCATACTGATGACTTGCAAAGATTTAATGAGAATAAAATAAGTAATGCATGAAACCCTAAGAGAAAAGTAACGTGGTATTTTCAGGTGATCTCAGATAGTTTTGGGTTTCAAATTTCAATCACAGAGGATAACGACTTAGCTTATATAATATGTTGGATGTTGCAAACAACTTATTCATGGTTTATTTCATTTAATATTCAGAAGCTTTTGTATTAGTCTCTTGTTTCCTAAATGAAGAGGGGTTGAGGCATACAAAAATTAAATACATAGTTGACAATAGAACTAGGCAAGTCCCAGGTTTTCTAACTCCATACTGGCTGCTCTTTTATGTGTTTCTATTCAGAACTTCATTGCTTCATAGTGTAGAACATAATATCACTAGAAATAAAAAGCCACTTAACCCAACTACAGTGGTTTTCTTTATTCCTCCAGGAAAAACTGATTACTCTTTAAGTACACAATTATATGATGTTAATAACCTCAAAGTACTTCCAGCAATTTCCAAAAGAGCTAATTCATTGGCATTTTCACAACTCAAATACAAAATTGAAATAGCTTAATAATTCAGAATAATCCTACACTCTCTTTTCCTAATAACCCTCTGAATGTGCTTTTTATTTGCAAACTCATATTCTCTTTAATATCTCTCAAAACTCCATTCTACGGCTTTGATTTGAGTGCCTATCTGTCTGATTCTCTAGTGTTTTTTGTCCTTTGAAGAGAGGAACTGTGTCTTATTCATGAGTAGACTTGAAAGCAGTGAGAGCTCCCTGATCTCTTATTTTAAACACCCTTTCAATTTTGTACCTAGAATGATTTTGCACATAATGAAAACAAAAAACAAAAACAAAACAGCTGGTATCCAGTGAGCAATTGTACGTGTAAAGATGTATTTCATAAATGAACACAGTTAATCCTCACAATAATCCAATAAGCCAGATATAATTATCATCCCCACTGTATACATAAGGTCACCAAGGCTCAGGAAGACTAGGTAATATTTCCATGTCCAAAGTGCTGGCAAACTTAAAACAGGATTTTAATCCAGGCCATCTGACTCCAAAGCCTTTGCTTTTAGTCACCTTGCTACTTTATCTCCTTTGATAGGTAATTATAATGTATTTATCAAAAAGAAGAAATATTGCTTCAAATGGAAACATCTCAACCCAAAACCTTGCCTGGTCAGTTGGTTTAGAGATACATTTGGCCTAAAAATTCAATTAAAAAACCCTCAATAACTGGGAGGTAAAATGAATGGAGGAATCCACTACTTGTACCACATCAATAGAGAGTATACACAATGCAGTTTAGGAACTGATAAAACACATTTCTAACTTCATGTAATGGAAAAAGTGTCTGAATCATAGCATTACATTTTGAAGTCCTCCAGATTTCTGTAGATGTATTACTTCAAATAGAGTACATCACATCAGCACCCCATACCTACATCTTCTGAAAGAAATTATTTGCATTTATTTTTGCTCTGTTGGTAAGGTGCTTACCATCCTTCTGAAATACATTTGTATGAAAGCAATTTTGGGTACCTTTTCTCCGATTGGAATACAGTTGACCTTTTTCTCCTCCCTACCCCTTCAAGTTTTCTTTGCCACAGTACAAACCCCGGCCTTCAAAGTCATAAAAATTTATTTTATTTCTGTCTGAGGGCTTCTGACAAAATTCTCAGGTACACAAATGGGAAATGATGCCAGACCTGAGAGTTTCAAAGGAAGAAGTAAAGAGTTTAAAATTAATTGTTTCAAATTAATTGTTTCTGTATGCAGTTTTGCTCCTGACTTTTGGGGGGTCTTTTAGTTTGTTCTGAGTTGTTCTCCTCATCTCCCTTTCTCTTCAGCACAGGTTGGGAAGAAGAATGACTCAGCGTCTTTCTCCTGCTCTGGAGGAGGCACGCTACACACAGCAATTCTAATACATAGGCTAGGCATAAGGGAGACAGGGAAGGAAGTATTTGACATTCTCCCCCTTTGTAGAGTTAGAACGATCCAGCATTGGTGCCTGACTACTTAGCTTCATCTTTCTTCTTTGTGCTTGAGGAAAGATCAAGATTCTGAAAAATTATAGTTCAACCTCCAACTCTAGAACTCGCCATTTTAACACCATGGGAAGATTACTTTTAAATAGGTGATATAAAACCCACATTCGTTGACATTTATAAAGGTACTCAACTATTGGGAATGGTCTCTTATGGGTAGCACACAATTGATTATAAGAGGTCATTCTGACGTTTTCCAGATTCATGATGGACACAATGCTGATGTTAATTTTATAAGTAAGAATAGATCCACTCAGGAGTAACTACGTTGCAAAATCATTATTTTTCCCTAAGAAAAAAGTAGTGCTGTAGTTAAAGAGCATGGAATATAATTTTAAGATCTCGAATTTGGCTCTGCCACTTACTGACCATGTAATTTTAGGCAGATGAAACCACACACCTTCTCCTGCTTCCACGTATTACATTGTCCTGGGTTCTCTAGCAGTGCTATTGTCCTTTATTTTTAAATCAAGAATTACTTATGCTTGCATATTATAGGACAATTATGCAATCTGTCTCATGCCTGTAATTTATGTCAGGGCATTTGCATGAAATGTCTTCATGTGCTGATTTAACAATCGTAATTTAAATTTAGAACTTGATTTTAAAGCTTACTACAGTTTAATACAAAAATTTAGCTCTATGTTATTTTGCTTTTTTGATTAGTAATTTCTGCAGTTTGCTCATATGTCACTCCTCCTGGTACAATGGTTTCCATTATCTCTGAAGATTTATGGGTAGCCAAAAAAAATCATTATGAGGTTTGACACATACTTTTAAGTTAATGGGATAAATCTGATTTTCCTCCATCTTCCAATATCTAAACATCTTTTCTGAGAGTCATATTTGTGAAAATAATTAAGCTCAGATAACCCGTTTAAAAACATGAAAGTAACATGTCCCTTAGGTGAGAATGATTAGGAATATAGGGAACATGCAATTAAGTTTAACTGGACTAAGTAGAGCAGACTGACTTTCATAATTAATTTAGTCCCATGATTGGCCTTTAGGGGCACTATCCCAGATGAAAAAGATGATTGTGGGTGAAAGAGCATGAACTACTTCAAGATATCGACCAAACTACAGATGATTCAGATAATAGAAAAAAGTAAGTGACTGTAGCAAAGGAATAGGATGCAAGATCAATGTACAAATGATAATTGCTTTTGTACATTCCAGCAATGAACAATTGGAAGTTGGATTTAAACATACAACAACATTTATATTATAAACAAAAAATTAAATGTTTAGGCATAAATCTAAAAAATAGAAAATATTTATGTAAAATATTACAAAACTTTGATGAAATAAATCAAAGAAGAACTAAATAAATGAATAGATAGTTTGTATCTATGGATTGGAAGACTCAATATTCCTAATATATTAATTATTCCCAAATTGATCTGTAGATTCAATGCAATCCCAATTAAAATAGAAGCAAGTGAACTTGTGGATATCAACAAACTGACTCTAAAGTTTATGTGGAAAGAGAAAAGTTAAAGAACAGCCAACACAATATTGAAGAAGAGCCTAATTAGAAGAATGACACTACCACACTTCAAGACATAGTATAAAGCTACAGTAACTGAGACAGCATGATACTGGCAAAAGAATAGACACCTAGATCAATGGAACAGATTAGAGTCCAAAAATAGATATACACCAATATAGTCAACTGACCTTTGAAAAAGGAACAAAGGCAATTTAATGGAGAAAAGATTGTCTTTACAAAAAATGGTGGAGAGGGACAAGACAGATGACTAGACTCAGCCAGGAAGTGCTGCTCCCTCTGAAAGAGCAAATTATCAAGTAAATCAATATAATTTGGGCAGATCTTCAGAGAGAAAAAACACCAAGAAAGGATGGAGAGGTGATGCTGACACCAAGGCTGAAGAGGGAGGAAGCTGGGACCCTGTTTCAGGTATCCAACTGCTAGGGGTAGCTCCCAGCCCTGAATGGTCACTGAGGAAGGGGTGAGTGAGGGAACTGAGGGACAGCCTACTCTGACCAGAGACTTTTGGGATGTGAGCTTCAGGAGACCCCATTCCCTCTATGGATGTGTGAGCTGGCAGAGGGATCTGCCTAGGCAATAGACATAGACAGGGCTTCAGCAGGCACAGAGCTCAGGAGATTTTGTGTGTGGGGTAGCTTGGGCAGAGCACAGCCATGGGTGCCCGTTCCCCAGGGCTCTGCATCTCCCTCTGAGAGACTCTGATTCCAGCTGACCACTGGGCTAGCAGAGAGCAGGACTGGCTTCCCTGCAGGACTGGGGAGCATCTATTCTGCAGGCAGTCTTGCCTGCCAGCCCCTCCCAGGGCCCTTGTCTAGTCTCCCTGCAGGAATGTGTGCACAGCACAGCCTCTGCTGCCCAGCCTGCATGCTTTGCTCCACCTGAATATTTTCTCAGTGACCTGGGAGCACTTTGGATCCCCCAGGGCAGCTGAAGCCCAACCTCAAGGCACAGGTTGACCTGGAGCCCCAGGGCTGCAGTGAACAGCTTGAGAATGCCAAGTGGAGGGCTGTGGCTGGCACTGGAGTAAGGAAGGAGCCTCCACTCTCAGAGCACTGAGAAGGGTGAAACACACAGATTTGTGAACCAGCATGGAAGTGGGGCATTCCTCCAACCCCTAGAAATACCTAAGAATACAGCTAACCAAGAAGGTAAACAATCTCCACAAGCATAACTACAAAACACTGCTGAACAAAATCAGAGACAACACAAGTAATGCAAAAACATTCAATGCTCATGGATTAGAAGAATCAATATCATTTAAATGGCCATACTTCCCAAAGCAATTTACAGAGGCAATGCTATTCCTTGCAAACTACCAATGTTATTCTTTACAGAATTACAAAAAACTATTGTAAAACTTACATAGAACCATAAAAGAGCCTGAATACCCAAGGCAATGGTAAGCAAAAAGAACAAAGCCAGAGGCAACACACTACCCTACTTCAAACTATATTGTAAGTCTACCTAACCAAAACAGCATGGTACTGGTACAGAAACAGACACACAGACCAAAGGAACAGAATAAACAACCAAGATAATAAAGCTGCATACCTACAATCATCTATCTTCCACAAAGCTGGCAAAAACAAGTAATGGGAAAACGGCTCCCTATTCAATAAATGGTGCTGGGATAACTGGTTATTGATATGGAGAAGAATGAAACTGGGCCCCTACCTTTCACCATATACAAAAGTTAACTCAAAGTGGATTAAAGATTTAAATCCATCTTACAAGACCCAAATTATAAAAATCCTAGAAAATACCCTTATTGACATCAGCCTAGGCAAATAATTTTTGGCTAAGTCCACAGAAGCAATTGCAACAAAAGAAAAATAAACAAATGGGACCTAATTAAACCAAAGAGCTTCTTCCCAGCAAAACAAACTATCAATGGAGGAAACAGACAGCATACAGGATGGTAGAAAATATTCATAAAGCATGCACCCGACAAAGGTTTAATATCCAGAACCTATAAGGAACTTAAACAAATTAAGCAAAAAACAACCTCATCTAAAACTAGACAAAGGACATGAACAGACACTTCTAAAAAGACATGGAAGTGTTCAGCAAACATATGAAAAATGCTCAACATCACTAATCATCAGAGAAATGCAACTCAAAACCATAATAAGATACCATCTCACACCAGTTGGATGGCTGTCATTAAAAAGTCAAATAATAACCCATACTGGTGAGGCTGTATAGAAAGGGGACCATTTACACATTGTTGGCAGGAATGCAAATTAGTTCAGCCACAGCAGAAAGCAGTTTGGAGATCTCTCAAAGAAGGTACAACAGAACAACCTTTCAACCTAGCAATCCTATTACTGGGTAAATGCGCAAAAGAAAATAAATCATTCTACCCAACAGACACATGCACTTATATGTTCATCACCATGCTATTCACAATAATAAAGACATGGAATCCACCTAGGTACCCTTCGATGGTGTATTGGATAAAGAAAGTGTGGTACATATATACCGTGGAATACTATGTAGCCATAAAAAATGAAATCATGTTCTTTTCAGCAGCGTGGGTGCAGCTGGAAGCCATGATTCTAAGCAAATTAATGCAAGTAGAGAAAATCAAATACCACATATTTTCACTTATAAGTGGAAGATAAACATTGGGTATTCATGGGCATAAAGATGGGAAAAATAAATATTGTGGACTACTATTTGAAGGAGAGAGGGAGGGAGACATGGTCTGAAAAACTACCTATTGGGTACTATGCTTACTAGCTGGATGATAAGATCCTTACACCAAACCTTAGCATCATGCAATATGCTCATTTAATAAACCTCCCTAAGTATCACCTGTATCTAAAACAAATACCGAAATTGTATAAAAGAAAAAAAAATGGTAGTGGAACAACTAAATTCCACATGCAAAGGGAAATGAATCTAACCAAAGATGTTATAACTTTCACAAAAAGTACTCAAAATGAATTATAGACCTAAATGTCAAATGCGAAACTCTAAGACTTCAAAGAGATAACAAAGAAGAAAATGTAGGTGACCTTGAGTTTGATGGTGATGTTTTTGATACACACCAAAAGCACTCGCTGTGAAATAAAAAATTGATATTTTGAACCTAGTTAAAATTGAAATAGTCTTCTTTACTAAAGACACTGGTAAGAAAATGAAAACACAAGGTAAAGACTGGAGAAAATATTTGCAAAACACATATCTGTCTCATAAAGGACTTATCTCAAGAAATATAACCAGGACTCATCAGATTAAACAATAAGAAAACAAACAGCCCACTTTCAAATAGATAAAAGTTCTAAACACTTCCCCAAAGGTCTACAGATGGAAAACAAGAAGAGACAAAAGGGCAAATGCTACATGATACCACCTCCATGATGAATCTCAAAGAGTCAAACCCACAGAGGAAGAGAATGGAATGGTAACGGCAGAGGCTGGTCAGAGGGGAAAAAAAGAAGAGGAGTATTAGTTAAAAAGTACAAAGTTTTGGTTATATAAGTAAGTCCTATATCTACTGTACAGCAGGTGTTTATTGTTAATAATATGGTATTGTATACTTAATTTTTTTCTGAGGACAGATATTACGTTAAGTGTTTACATCATAGATAAACAATTATAGTAAATAAGAGGATAGGAGAAAACTTCTGGTGGTGGTAAACAGGTTTATGCCATAGATTGTGGTGATGGTTTCATGGATGCTATTTAGCTCCAAACTAATGAACTTGTATATGTTAATTATGTATGGCTTTTTGTATGTCAATAACTACTTGTTTGAAAAAGAGAAAAAGTTGAAGTTATACTGAAGTAGGATGGGCCTCTAATCCAATATGACTGGTATCCTTATAAGCAGGTGGCCATGTGAAGACAAGCACACACAGGAGAATACTCTGTGATGATGAAGGCAGGGACTGGAGTTATTCTGTTGCAATCTGAGAAGGGCCAGGGATTTGCAGCACACCATCAATAGCTAGGAAAAGGCATGGAAGGATCCTCCTCTGCAGCTTTCAGACGGACCCTGGTCCTGTGGGCACCTTGATTTCAGACTTCCAGCCTCCAGAATTGTAAGACAATAAATTTCTGTTATTTGAGCCATTCCATTTGTGGTGCTTGGTTACAGCAGTGCTAGGAAGCTAATGTACTACTTCCAAAATGGTCAAGGTCATCAAAAACAAAGAAAGTCAGAAGCAGTAGCCAAGAAGAACCTAAGGATACGTGGCTATGTAGTGCAATTAGGTATCCTAGATGGAGTCCTGAGCCATCAAAAGGACATTAGATAAAAACTAAGAAAAATTGAATAAACAATGATTTCAGTTAATCATAGTTTATCATTCTATGATATCTCCTCAACTTTCCTGTGAAGCCAAAACTGTTCCAAAATAGTCTATTAACAATGAAGATAATGATCATTATAATTTTTTTATAAAAGCACACAAGTATAAGTTAAATATCCAAGAAACTTTCAATGTAAGGAAAGAGATATATTGTAGGTTAAAAAGAATTAAACAATTATACCCTGTGAACCTTAGATTAAGAAAGGATCTACTTTAAGACAAGATAAAGAGTGACATTTCATGAGGATAAATAGGCCAACACAAGAGAAAGTCATAATAGTGCTAAATTTTTACATACATAATAACAAATATTCAAAATATAAAGTGAAAGCAGGACTTAAAAGTGTGAAATACAACTGAAGATTTTAGCATGAATTTCTCAATAACGCCACAAACAGAAAAAATAATAGACACTGAAGATGTGAACCACACAATAAAATGAATTGCCCAAAGTGACATATATGGGCATTGTGCATTATTTCAGACAGAATATAGATTCCTTTCATGTGCACAAGAACTTTATTTTTTCAAGCTAGGCCATACTCAGAACCCTAAAGTAATCTGAAGCAATTTTAAAGAAACATACACACTCTCTTGAAAGCATTGCTAGAATTCTTCAGTTTGGTATTATTTAACTCTATCTGTTAAGAAATAAAAGTAATTTAAAAATTTTAAAAAACACATATGGCTGTATTAATCAATGGATTATACTCACAAGATGAGAGAAGTGGTGAAGAGACACGATTCTGAAGAAATGACTATGGGAGAGTTTAGAGGATGTGGGGAATGGAATAAAAGTCCTAAAGGTTTAACATTTTCCTAATTATACTTTTAAAAAGAAAGATTAAAGAAGAAAAGTACTGAAGAGGTTATGACAATTTGTTAACAGGATTGATGCATCCTTTGATACCCAAATCACAAGAATCTAAAGCAGGAAAAATTTGAAACAAAGAAATTTATACCTACTCACATCCAGGTTTACTGAATACAACAAAGGCAAACAAATGATGTTAAAAGCAGGAAAAGAAAAAAAAAGCAGAAAAAGAGAAAAATCATATTATCCTTCAAGTAATTTTATTTTATATCTATATATAGATCAATTATACATATCTGTATATATGTATAATTTTTATTTTGAGATGGAGTTTTGCTCTTGTTGCCCAGGCTGGAGTGCAATGGTGCCATCTCGGCTCACTGTAACCTCCACCTTCCGGGTTCAAGCAATTCTCCTGCCTCAGCCTCCCGAGTAGCTGGGATTACAGGCATACACCACCACGCCCAGCTAATTTTGTATTTTTAGTAGAGACAGGGTTTCCTCATGTTGGTCAAGCTAGTCTTGGACTCCTGACCTCAGGTGACCCGCCCCCCTCGGCCTCCCAAAGTGCTGGGATTACAGGCATGAGCCACCACGCCACGCCTGTATATATATATACATACATATACATATATATATATACACACACACACATATATATACATACATATATACATACATACATATTTACATGCATATATACATATATACATATATACATATATACACATACATATATACATATATACATACATATACATATATATATATATATGTATATATATATTTTAGAGACCCAGTCTCACTATGTTGATCAGAGTGGTCTCACACCCCTGAACTCAAGCAATCCTCCAGCCTTGGCTTCCCAAAGCACTGAGATTACAGGCATGAGTCACCATGCCTGGCTCCTAATTTTAATTTCATTTAAAATTAATGAAAGTCATAAAATATTAGAATATTTTAATAGCACTGAGAGAAAATAATAATCTAAAATTATATACTTAGTCAAATAATAATTTGAGAACAATATTGAATTCAAAGTATATGCTGACAAACCACCAAGCAAAATTTTGCCAAGTTTCCTAGAACAACTTTTGAGCAATCTACTTTAAATAGAAGAAAAATTAAATGCAAAAGAAAGAATAGCAATTTAATTTAAAAAATTAATTAGTAAACAACTTATTACATCTATTATTGATAATATAAAGCAATAATACTATCTGAATTGGAGGTTTAAAGAATAGATGTAACCTCAGAAAGTAATGACATAAATATGCAAAGGGAAATGGTTTTCTAAGAGTTTTGTATTTTTTATCAGGATTATAAGTGTAGTGACTTACATGAGAAATACGGATGTAGTGATCTAGGCTAAAATTTAAAGACAACCTCTGGAAGAATACAAATATGATACATGATAATGAAAATAATGGTGGAAAACAAATCAATGTAAAAAAATAGAAAACTTTAGTTTCAAGTAGTACTATGTTAATAGAAATTAGATCAAATATTTCACCAAATATGTTAAATGTCAGTTGATTAGACTTGCCAATTAGACGAGCTGAAGATGAAAAGGGTAGAGGAAAAGCAACACACCAGCAAACACAAACAGGAAGAAGCCCTGTGTGTATTTGAAAGCAAATGCTGCTAAAGTAAATATAATCAATACATATGAATAAACAAAATCATCCAGAAAATGTATCAGTCCTAACTGATCTAATGAATGCATGTAAAACTGCGGAATCATTATCTTTAGAAAACATACTTTTTGTGTCCACTGGGACATTTATTAAAATTGACCAAGTACTAGGTATTAAAGGTGTCTCAAGAAATTTCAAAGAATCTTTTAGTTCTTCCGTAGTAGATCTAGTAAATTATAAATTCAAAAAGAAAGATAACAAACACCCTGAAACATATAAAAATACAACAAAATTGTAAAAAACTCAGGAATTTTTGGAGAAAAGTATCAATAGAAGTTATGCAAATACAACAGAACTTAACAACAAAAAAAAATGAATGAAAATAAAACTCATCTTAATTTTCAGAGACTATTATCTACATAGAAAAAATAAAGTGTTTTAGAATTAATAAGATTGGAAGATTGCTGACAGAAAAATCAATTTTTAGTAGTCTATTAAATTCACACAAAACAGCAAAACGAGTGTAGAAAAGTGTTATTAAGAGCACATTTTAGTGTATTTTTTGCAATTTTGCAACTAAAATTTAAAAGTAGCTAGAACAAGACTAAGAGAAGAATTACATTTTATGGCAAAATTATTTAAAAATTGTTGAAAACCATAAAAGACCTAAAAATAAAGAGGAAGAGAATATATGGATCAGAAGACTCAATATGGTAAAGGTAGAAAATCACCTCTATTTTAATCAATATGTAAATTCAAGTGATTCCAAGTAAAGTTGCAAAAAATACTTTCAAAAAAATTGGCAGCTATAATATTTGTATGGAGCCAGGCATGGTGGTACACTCCTGTAGTCTCACCTACTCAAGAGGCTGAGGCAGAAGGATTGGTTGAGCCCAGGAATTTGAGATCAGCCTTGGGCAACATAGCAAACCCTCGTCTCAAAAAAGTAAAAAATTACAAAATATGAAATTTCAAAGGTCTATAAAGAAAAAGATGAATACAGTAAATAACTATAAAATGTGAATATACGTTATAATAAAAAAATCAAGACATAATCAAATATGGTATGTAAAATAATGTAACTTTATCCTGATTAAACAAATAAACTGGAGGACTTACTATGAAATCCACAAAAATCTTCAAACTTAACAGATGATAGAGCTGGATTTCAATTCTGTATCATTTTACTTTCTTTTTTTTTTTTTTTTAACTTAAAAACCAAACACTTACGACAGAATGCCTATTGCTGGTAGTGTTAAGACTATGTTGTTACAAACCATCCCTTCTCATGGGGAAAAACTAGAAAACCTCAGTAAAATATATTCTTTAGATTTTGTGCAGCTGTCTGATAGCTACAAGGGAGCAAATACTTGCTACCTTGAACAAGTGATAAGTTTACTGAGTTTTATTTCACATAATGGCGGACCAAAGGAGACATATCTCCATTTTCATCGATCATTTATATTGCCTTGAAAGAGGATTTGATTTGTTCACAAGAGTGAACAAATACAACTCTGTTGTATGGAGTTTCAACTAGACCAGGTAGAAGTGGATGTCTTCTCTAGTACCAAATCCATCCTATTGCCTTAGGCAATTGAGGCATGAATCCTCAGTCAAATCATCCATGGCCAAAAATGCAAGTTTTGTTTTGGATCATCTAAAGCCCAGAAATTTTGGCCAAGTAGAAACCATTTGAGCCACTTTTTGAAGTTTCTTTTTTACAATTTTAGAGACATTTCCTGAAGTACACTCAGCACTTGGTTAAAGCCAAGGAAACACAAATAAGTCATTTTCATTCTCATTCAAAACTCTTGTATAACTAAAAATATTTTATTTGGTTTGGCTCTGTGTCCCCACCCAAATCTCACCTTCAATTGTAATAATGCCCACATGTCAAGGGCCAGACCAGGTGGAGATAATTAAATCATGAGGGAGGTTTTCTCCATACTGTTCTTGTGATAGTGAGTGAGTTCTCACGAGATCTGATGGTTTTATTAAGGGCTTCCCTTTTTGCTCGACTCTCATACTCTCTCCTGCTGCCCTGTGAAGAGGTGCCTTCCGCCATGACTGCAAGTTTCCCGAGGCCTCCCCAGCCATGTGGAACTGTGAGTCAATTAAATCTCTTTGCTTTATAAATTACTGAGTCTCAGATATTTCTTCATAGCAGAGTGAGAATGGACTAATATAATATTATTGTCCAATTTCATTACTATCTTTGTCAATTCAGCCTAACAAACATGTTTTAAAGATTCTTGTATATTGATGAATGTTCTTGGTTCTGTGATAGGTCAGAATCCTTCATGAGAAGTATAAAATGTTCTAAAAAAATAACTATTACACAAGGCCGCATATAAAAGTTGCCTAAGCAGAAGTATAGTCTTAGCATACTATGCTATGAAAATAGTTTATACTCTTCCATAAAATTACACAAATATAAAGTCCATATGTAAACTTACTGGAATTTCTTACAGTATAAGTAAGTTTCCAACTGTGAATAAAATCTTAACTCCTTTTATTGTGGCAAGCCTACCAAAAATAAATTTTAAATAAACTCTTCAGAATGGGAAAAGGGAATCTAGATTTCAAAGGAATCTAGAGCACTAATTCTTTATAGAAACATGCAAGTTTGTCCTCTTTTCCCACTGTGTAGCCAGAGGCTCTTTCTAGCAAATGACGTCCTAGAAAACCCCGCTTATTCTGGTACTCCTTCCTGTTTTTCTATAATTAAACTCACCTTTGCTGTGTTCAGTGTTTCAGAAAATTCTGGTGAAAATAGCTCTCCTTTTTTTTTCCTTTTTAACCCACTTTTTAATAGGTGCATTAAAGATCTATGGATGTGATGCCAGAGAAGTTTCAGAGAATTGAATTCACCTGCTTTACATTGAGAGCCTATTTGAGTATCACGAGGTGAAATCCAAGGGTGAATAGCAGTCTAGGTATATAAATAGTTACTCTTCACATACAATTGAGAGGGATTATACATTTACAGATTACATATATGCATAGTGATATAGAATGTTAGTTCACTCATTCATTCATGGATCCATACAGTTACCAAATTTTTATTAAACCACTTATAATATGTAAGTATTATGCTAAGCATACAAAAAATGAATAAGATGACATTGTTTGTAACAGGATATTCAGTCTAGTGAGGAAAAATAAACAAAAACTATAACCCAGTGATTATAGTCAAGTGTGCTAAATGAGAGAGCTTTGTACATAGGTGATGTTAGCAGATATGGAAGGAGGCTAAAACAGGGCTTAGATTCTCTCTAACACTCCACCCATTGAACTGCTGCTTCTTTCTCCTCTGTTGCTCCGACTTCTAGGTTGAAGACTTAAAGCCAGAACACCTGCACCTATTTGTTGCATTCTCCCTTGCCCAGTCAATCTCGCCAACTCCTGTGAATTCCCGTGTCCCAAATATCAAAGGACAATGCCTTAGATTGAGCCTTGAAAAAGAAAGCATTAGTTATCCAGGCTGGAGGTGGGGTGTGGGCGGTGAGGCTTTTGGGAGGCAAAAGCTCAATGGTGTAAAACAACCTGGTGGAGAAAAACTTGCCAGCAGTGTGAAGGACTGGCACTCTGCTAGGGCGTTTTCCACACCACTGTCCCGTATGGTCACCTGTTTCACCTATTACTGATCTGATTCTAAGGACAGTACAGTGGATGTTGTGGGGGGGTGCCTCATTTCATTCCCCTGAGACATTTTTACTACTTTGAATGATGTACTCAATATCCCATCCCCCGCACCAGCCCTTTCCTTATCCCTTATTCTTATAAGGATAAGAGCTTATGCTTGTGTGTGTGTGTGTGTGTGTGTGTGTGTGTGTGTATGTGTTTAAATACCTCTTTCATGAACCACTTAGGGTAAGTCCCAGCATTTTTACCTCAAGGCAAGGCAGACAGTGTTGCAATTCATACCTCAGAGATCCCACTGAGGTCAGCCGGAAGCTAGATTTTCCCTAAATTTGTTGTTGCATAGTTCTTTCCTTTCCCTGGCTTATGCCCTTACACTCATACCATTTTCTCCTTAAAGCATTCTTTAACAAATCACTTTCATAAATTCCCATCTCAGGCTCTGCTTCTATGGAACATAGCCAGGATAATTGGGGTCAGTATTTCATTCATCTTTATGTCAAAGTACCAAAGAGTGGAGGCATGCTGCAAGTACCGTAAAAATGAATGGTTACATGGATGGATCTGAAAAATACGTACATTTGGTAGGATGCAAGTATACATGATAATTTAAAATCAGACCTTAGTTAATGTTTATTGAACATTTCCTGTGCTCTAGGCATCTTGTTAAACTTGTTACATGAACAATATCATTCAAGCCTTGAAAGACCCCATGAGGTAGATTAAATATTATCTATATTTTACTAATGAAGAAACTAGGGATTAGAGCATTTAGTTCTTTTGACTGAGACCACCCAGAAAGAATGATCTGTACAATTCTATTTCAGGTTTTTTTGGTGCTGGTAGAAATCTGATCATTAGAACTTTATTGGTTAAAATGTAATTGATTTTTAAAAAGACTTAAAAATGCCTAGAGTCAAATGTATAACATTAAAAAAAAAAACTAACAAAGGAGCTGGATGCATTATTCGAGTTAAGAAAACACTTTATTTTTATTAAGTTAATTTACATAGACTGTTTTACTTATGCTCCAAGATTCATCTTAAAAAAAAAAAAGTCCTCTTCACATCTCCTTTCCCAAACGTAGATTAGCACCATATTGTTTGTAGGTAGTTCCCTAAAGTGTCAGTTTGGCATCTGGATTCTGTAAGGCATAATTGGATTCATTCCTTGCAATTAGAATTGGGATTTTTTTTTTTTTTTTTTTTTTTGCTGCTGAAGCAGTACATTGCAGTTTTTGCTGGGAAATGAGTGTTAAGCATTTTGTTTGGTACTCGGTAAATCTGCCTTGACAGTGCTTCATAATAGAACCAATTATCAGGTATGCTATTACATATAGACTTCCGGACCCCAATTTAAATAGAAAGTAGTGATCATTTCTTTTGTAAAATAGTCTCCATAACACTTAAAATCAACCATATGTGAAGACCTACATGCTTATCAAGGTGACAGCATGGGACTGAGAATACTTGTTACCTAAACAAATACATCTGAGGCTGTGGTGATTCAATTGCCAACTAAAGAGAATGACAGGTATTAACATCCTCTTCCAAAGCCAATTCTCACTGAATTTCTTTACTATCTAATAGCACAGTTAAACCTATATTCTACTTGTATTATTTCTCTAAAAGACAAAAATTATCTTATTGACAGAAGACCAATATACTTTTAGATACTCTGAAACAAAACATATTTTGTATTCTATTTGTCCATTGACTTATGTGAGCATTCAAAAAATAAATAGTCCATTCACCAGAGAACCAAGTAGAAATGCATGATGAATATGTAATCTTAAATTCAATAATGAAATGCATTACTGTTTAGCTATGTTATGTGTAAGCAGCATTGAAAATTACTGCACAATTTTTATTGATGATTACTTACATTTCACAAGGGAATGTGGCATTAAGGAAAAATTCTCAAATGCATATAAGCAGCTCAGTGGCTATATCTGGAAACCAACAGTTTCGTGTTCAATATGTAAATTTATAAATGCATTAAATTATGTTGATAATTTATCACATACTCTGACTACCGATATATACAATGAGAAATGTATCTGAAAGTAATTATGAATATATTATATTCTTCAACTCTGAACTTTAGGAAAACTCTTCCTGTTTTTATTTATAATTACAACAGGCTTTGAATATTGATGTTTAGGGCCTTTTAAAAATAGTGTCTTATGACTAGAAAAGATTCCAAAGTCTCAACCTGCCCATTCTGCTGCTTCAAGACAAAACTATGTTCCCATCTCAGGTGGATTAAGTACTGGGGGGAACAAATCCCATGCCTACCATAAGCTCCTGATTATTTTAGTGAGTTAAAGTGAAGTGGCTAAGGGAAACAGAAAAAAATGCAGTTTGTCTTAGCGCAGTGGACATAAAACTAGGATCTATTTACACCTGGGAGTCTACAAAAACATCCCAAGAGTTTCAGGGAAAGAAATAGTTGTGAGGGATTCAATGCCCAAATTCTCATTTTCCATATATACCTTTGCCTACAATTTATCTATCTATGAGTGCCCACATCATTATGCAGATTTGCATTTTCCATCTTCCTTTTAAAACCCACCCTTCTCATACTTCAAAAAACAATGGAAAATGTCTAATCTACTTCTAATTTATTATAGTAGATTGTATTGGGATGTAAAGATCTCAGAGGCTCCAAAGGAACCATTCACAATATTGACGTGGGTGTTGAAAAAGTAAATGATTCAAATGACTATGTAACAAATTCTTTTGCAAAAACAATATTGATGGAAGATCAAATGGATTTGTCCCTGGAGAGGTCATTAATATTAAGTTTTGATCATAGGACATCATGCAGTTTTTGGATGTTACATAGAGGTAGTTCAAACAATTGCATGACAAATTTTTTTTCCTACCTACAGATTTGTTAATGTGAAAAAGATACATCATCATTTATATCTATAAAAAAAGACTGTATGAATTTAGTTATAAGTAATGTTCTATATTTCAAAGCAGAGTTCATCCATTTGGATTCCAAGCCTAGACTACTTTTGTAGTCTATAACAATTCTGAAAAGTAAGATCAAATTAGAGCTCACAATATCTGTTTATAAATATTATTTGCAGTGTTGATATCTTTGCAAAAATTAGTCTTTCAATCTATTGAGGTGTTATAGCCCTTGATTTATTTAGGGTTAATTTAATGTCTCTCAATTATATGTTCTAGCTTTCATATTTTTTCCTAGGTATCTAATAAGTTTAGGTACTATTGTAAGTATTATGATTTAAAAATTCAATTATTTGTTGTTTCTATGTAGACATAAAATTTTTAGAGTTGACTTCGTAACACCAGTATTTTGAAATTTAATAATTAATATTATTAGTAGTTTTTTTGATATTCTATGTATACAGTCTTGTCATCTGTAAATAATGACAGTTTTATTTCACTTTTTAAAACTTTATAAATGTATTTCCTTTATTGCCTTATTGTACTTTCTAGGTCTTCTAGTAGAATGTGGGGAGGCTTGGAATAT
Source organism: Pongo pygmaeus (assembly GCF_028885625.2). Taxonomy (NCBI): domain Eukaryota; kingdom Metazoa; phylum Chordata; class Mammalia; order Primates; family Hominidae; genus Pongo; species Pongo pygmaeus. The sequence goes on from NC_072376.2 coordinate 26,782,696, forward strand.
TTCACCACATCAGAGTTTTTTTTTAATTTATTTTATTTATTTTTATTTTTATTTTTTTGCTATAGGCTTTTTGTAGATATTCTAATTCAGATTAAAGTCATTCTGTTGTATTCCTGATTTTCTAATAGTTGTTCCTTCTGGTGGTATTTTTAAGCATTTGTAAATTCTGCATATTGTCTCATTTTTTTCCTGCAATCATCAAAATAATCACACAATGGTTCTTTTCTTGTCTTACCTTGGTAAATACATTGATTGATATTTTGAATGATAGACTAAACTTTTAGTCTATGAATGAACCTACTTAGTCATGATGCATTGTTGTGTTTTAATATATTAGGTTGATGCAAAAGTTATTATAGGTTTTTTCTACCTTTAATGGCAAAAACCACAATCAATTTTGTACCAACCTAATATTTCTTGTTATGCCTTATAATATATTTTCATATATTTCTATGCAATTTTATGCAAGATTGGTATTATTTTCTTTTTAAAAGTTTGGAGCAATTCACTGTCAGGGGATCTGAATTCAGTGTCTGAATTTGTAATTCCATTTATACGACATTTTGGAAAAGGTAAAACTGTAAGGAAATAAATTATGTCATTGGTTGCCAAGGACTAAGGGGTGGGGAATGGGATTGACTATTAAGAGTTAAAAAGAATCTTGTTGAAATAATAAAAATATTCTATATTTTGAGGTGGTGGTTATATGGTTGCATATATTTACCCCAAAGTCTGTGAACTGTGCAATCTACACTGTACACTTAAAAATAATGAATTTGACTTTGTGAATGATCAATATATGTAATTGGTAAAAAATGTAGTGCAATTATATCTCAATAATGTACTTCAGTTAATTTTACTTAAAAATATATATTCGATCTTGAGAGAGGTCATGTAGAAATAAGTATTTTGAAAATATGCTGGATTTAAAGTAAAAAAATGAATATTAATCTCAGCTCTGCTTTTCAATTTTGTCGTCTTAGGTTAGTCATTTAACTTCCCAGAGCAATCTCATTTGTAGAACGAAACTTGTGTCTATATAATCTAGCTCTTCTAAGAAGTTCAATAAATACTATTTTAAAATATCCAGGTCAAAGTAGCAATGCAGCAACTATCCATCAAACTTACATATGCCATTAAGTGTCTTTATCATCTTCTTATCCCGTCTTCAACAAGGATTTTAAAAACTCTTCATGGAAATAACAGCTTTTACATTTGTAATGAACACTCATATAAAAGAAAACACTCTCTTTTGCTTGTTTACATTAGCTGGATTAAAATTATAAAATGGAATATGGCCACTTCATTTAAAGAGCATAACTGGAGTAATAAAAAGCCTTATTTTCTTTATTATATTTTTATTCAGTAAGTGCAAGCTGCCTGCCAAGCAGCCAACCTAATTCTATTATGTGAGTAACCTGATGTATGTAAAGTCTGAGCAGGAGGACGCTCTTAGCCCTTCCTTGCCACTGAATGTTCCCGCTTCAGAAGCCAGTCTAGCTAGGTTCTTGCTTTTATTTTTCTTCTTCTTCTTCCTCTTTTTTTTTTTTAGACAGATTTTCGCTCTTGTTGCCCAGGCTGGAGTGCAATGGCGTGATCTCGGCTCACTGCAACCTCCACCTTCTGGACTCATCTCCTGCCTCAGCCTCCCGAGTAGCTTGGATTACAGGTGCTCACCACCACCCCTGGCTAATTTTTGTATTTTTAGTAGAGATGGGGTTTCACCATGTTAGCCAGGCTGGTCTCAAGCTCCTGACCTCAGGTGATCCACCTGCCCTGGCCACCCAGAGTGCTGAGATTACAGGCGTGAGCCACCGCGCCCGGCATTTCTTGCTTTTCTATCCCTACTACAGTCACAGTGATGCCATATAGACAAACCGTGGTTATGGACCTGCAAAATAGCCTTTAGAGTTCCTTGATTTCTGCCAGCTTTCCAGCCCTTTGGTTGATTCTAGGTGCAACACAAATTCCTCCAGTAAATTGTATCTTTTTTATTGTGTCATGACAAGTGTTAGCTTATGTTGACCACAATAATAAACTTGATTTATACTACAGCGAACATGAAAAGTCATTGCCCTCAAGGAGATTTCTGCTTCGGTTGGTTGGGAAATTAGACAACCTGCTTCACAAAGTAAAATTGATGACAGTCTGCCAAGTAATTGAATATATTGAAAGAAAAATGAGTAAAAGGATACTTTCACTTCTGGTCACAATGGTGTTTCAAAAACCAGACTTATTCTCATGTCTTAAAAACAAAACCAAACAGAACAAAATGGAAAAAAAATGATAGTTTTGCATATTGGAAAACAGACAATGGAAGAGTGTAATCCAGCAAAAAGGCAGCAAACAAACAAGGTGGGCTTTACATGTACCCTGTGTTGAAGAGCTAGAAGGGCATACCTAAATAGAGCCTAGCTGTCTTCTTACATGAGAGTTGGTGTCAGAGTCTGAGGAAAACAAGTTGTCAAAAATTAGTGGAACAGAGTACCATGTTTGCCATAGCAAGTCCAAGGTTGGTCCAGATTGAAAGAGGTGGGGGAATGGACTCCAATTTTTGATGGAGTCACATTGTAGTGATTGTTGGTACAACAAAGAAAGATTGGGAACAATGTTTTTAATGATCCATGTACCATATATTTTTAATTATAATAACCAAACTCGTGTTATACTGAGTGGCACTTTGTAGTCTCAATGTTATTCTCCACTTTCTGTTTGAAACAAGAAATGGGTAGTTTAGACATGAAGGAAAGACTTGGTCCCACTAATACTTTCATTTTCTGTCAGTTTATCTTGTGGTTACATTTTCACTTTGAGTGGCCCATTTTCTGCCTGCAATTAAAAAATAATTGTATCTCTATTTACTTATGGTTGTCATTAAATCCTGAAATACTTGTCAATTTTTTTACCATCTAATTATTTTTTAAACTAAAATTGTGTATCTCTCAAACCACTAAGCAGCAGATATTTGATTTACACATTCAATATTATATAAGTTGTATCTCAGTTCATATTGATTGGGGAATAATTAAAGGAATTTTACTCTATTTCCTGAGCACTTTAAGTATGTGATACCATAGAAATAAATTGCCTGAACAATATATACAACATATTAAGGCAATAGTACTGCTACAGTGAGCTGTTAGCCAATGACTCAAATCTCTGACTCCATAACCCTCTAGGCTTGCTTTGAAAAAGCCCATATATGCCATCAATTATGCATTATAGATGAAAAAAATAGAAGAGCCCAAGAGTTTCCTAAAATTTTATAATTTAATTTCTTTATCTAAAAATAAACCTAGTTATAAAAGGATTTTAAACATTTGAAAGAAAACAGCAACTTTAAAGACTTAATTGGTTCTTTATTAGCAAATTACTTTCAGCAAGTTGGTATAATATTTCTTCACTGAATAATTCAAAATGGAGAAAACTGACAATCTACCAATGCTGAATAATTTGCCAGTGTGAGAGAATTAGCAAATAGACATTTTAATTATCATTTGAATAAAAATTACTTATTGTTTCACTTTAAAATGTTTGTGTTACAAATATTTCACCTTAATTGAATTCACTTGAATCTAATGCACTAATGGATCTAGATTCATATTTTCAGCTCTCAGGTACCTAATGTAGTGGACATTCATTTGTTTGGCTACTGATTACCTTTGAATATATTCAATTGAATAAATATATTCAAATGAATCTTGTTTTCTTAAGGCAGAAAACAGGAAGCTTGAATTGCTAGGCTCCTGTGAAGCTGGGATTCACACATATGACTAGGTTTTGCTGTAAAGAGAATTAATAAAACAGATTCAACAATCAGCAACAAGAGAGAATAAATCTTCTAACAAAAGTGTTGTGAAATCCATCTGATTCTCTGAGGAAGACAATAGTAGAGGTTTTGGCTTTTAGTTTTCATTTTTACTATAACAGTAACCTAGAAACAGTGACACGTGTGGTATCATTAGCAAAACTCCCATATACTTGATTGAGCTGCCAGATAAATTACATAATGCTCAGTTAAATTTGAATTTCAGATGAATAATTAACCTTTTCTTACTCTTAAGCATACCCCAAATATTGCATGGATATACTGTCATTTAAAAAAAAAAGAGCTGTTTATGTGTTTTGTATTCTTATTTGCTAAATCTGGCAACTCTATTGCTTGAGTATATTTGACTGCTTAGCCTTGGAGTAGGCTTGTTTGTATCCCTTCTTGAGACCTATGAGCCACCAGAAATAACTTTATGAAATTACATCATTTGGTTTAAACTAGCTAGAGTTAATTTGATTAATTACCAAATAAAGTTGAGATGACAAAGACTCCTTGAGTGAGTATAGAAGCCACTAGTGTTAAGGGCTACAAAGTGGGTACTGTACAAACAGGTTTCAGAGCCCGAGTGGCAACCAGAATGGCTCAAACCACAGTAATCTTTGGCTGTGGCTAATTTGTCATTGGTGCCTAGCACAAAAAGGAAATGAGCCATAAGAAAAAGAAACCTCCAAGAATTGTCTTTATGAAGGAGATCTATCTTCATCATCAAAGAGTCAGAGATTTTCAATAATTTCTAAGATATGGCTTAGTTTGGAAAAGGAACAGTTTAAGTAACCTTGAAGAAACAGTCCTCAAGGTTATGTCGCCCAGGCTTTCTATAAACTTTCCACTGTGCTTTGACAGGGCCAGGACTCCGTAGGCTCAGGAACAGCTTTGTGAGATTATTGGATTTCCCAAGGTCCCCTGGGAGTCACTGATAGAGCGTAAGACAAGAGCTTAAGGCAGGACCTCACTGGCCTCTGTTTGACTTGGGGCAGCTTATCTAGAACACTGCTGACTGGCACTCTGATAAAAATTCAAGTAAATTGAATGTAATCAAGTCTTGAGAACTAGCTGGCTACCTCATGGAGCCTGCTGAAAGCACACTGGAGGTCCCTGGGGAAAGGGTGAGAGGACTTTATTTTTTTATTCTTTTTTTTATTATTATACTTTAGGTTTTAGGGTACATGTGCACAATGTGCAGGTTAGTTACATATGTATACATGTGCCATGCTGGTGTGCTGCACCCATTAACTCGTCATTTAGCATTAGGTATATCTCCTAATGCTATCCCTCCCCCCTCCCCCCACCCCACAACTTTTTTTTTTAATTATACTTTAAGTTTTAGGGTACATGTGCACAAGGTGCAGGTTTGTTACATATGTATACATGTGCCATGTTGGTGTGCTGCACCCATTAACTCCTCATTTAACATTAGGTATATCTCCTAATGCTATCCCTCCCCCCTCCCACCTCCCTCTACCCCACAACAGGCCCTGGTGTGTGATGTTCTCCTTTCTGTGTCCATGTGTTCTCATTGTTCAGTTCCCACCTATGAGTGAGAACATGAAGTGTTTGGTTTTTTGTCCTTGCGATAGTTTGCTGAGAATGATGGTTTCCAGCTTCATCCATGTTGCTGTTCATGTTGCTTCATCCATGTTGCTGTTCATGTTGCTGTTCATCCATGTTGTTGTTGACAAAAGCAGCAGTAAATGCTTAGGCAGAGCTGTGCCTTATGGCAGTTTGCTCTGAGCAGTTGTCCTGAGCAGGCCTAAAAGCCAAGACAGTGTAGCCGAAGGTCGAAGTGCGGTTTGTAACTGAGGGCTGTGTCATCCCAAGCCTGGCCCATGGGGTCAATAGCATCCTCTGCATCTTTGGAATGATTATGGGTCCGTGCAGCAGGGATTGCTCCCTTGCCTGGAGTACTGCACTGCATTTATCAGGTAAAGGAAATGGTTTATCAATAACAATAACAATTTACACTCAGCAAACTGTTATTTAACCACACGTTGATTTCATTAAGGCTGGATCACAATAATCATCATAATAACTGTGTGCTTTCCACTTGCCCTCCTAATAGTGAAAGGTTTTAGAGCCCAGTCCTCACTTAGTGGGCTGACATTGAATTTTGAGATATAAGCTTGTGACCAGGAAAAAGAAAGGAAAAAGGGTTGGGCAAATGTTGAATTCAAAGACCTTATTGTTGTTACTCTGATCAATTTATTGATTCATTTATTTGCCAGATATCTTTGAGTACCTACTGTGTGCCATGTATAGTAGGCCTCTGTCCCTCTGTATCCACAGATTTTGCATCCACGGATTCAACCAGCCGCTGATCAAAACTATTTAAAAAATAATACAAGAATAAAAAAGAATTCAAATACCAAAAAAATAAAAATTAAAAACTTTCCAATCAGCTTCCTCCAAAGGAATCTGTCACTATTTCCTAGGATAAATATACCCTGAGAAGAGACAAGGGTGTAGAATATTCAGTGATTGCCACAACACTAATTCCTGGTATTGAATTTCACTGTGGTTTACATGTTTCTGGAGATCAGATGATAAATGGAATTTGGCACTAGTCTCCCTTAGAGTAGTCCCATTGATCTATAAATATTTTCTGTGGTTACATCCCAATCTCTAATGTATGGGTTGAAGAAATATAAACAGCAACTGAGAGAGTTTATACATTGGCTCTTTGACTTATGCAATGATATAAACTATCCAAGGGGAAACTTCTGGAGCAACTCCATGGGTCAAAATAGTAAAGCAAAATTAAGACTGCATTCCTAATAAAATGTAAATATTGGTACCATCATCAAAAACCTGAAAGGCACAGATTTTGTGATTCTGCTCCTATTCAAACCTCCGTAACTCTGGGATCTGCTAGTGTGTAGTAGTCAAGAATACAACACAATTTCAATTAAATGGCAGCTGAGACTTCTGCCTGGTTATTGAAGACTTCCTAACACTAGAATAAAAAGGAATCAGAAAGATATTTGTGTTAGGTGTTCACTTGGTTTGATTATCAAGGAGATGAGCTTTTTGTTAACCTAATCTGAGAAGAAAGAATTATAGATAAACCCAGAGGATCCTCTGAAGTATCTTCTAGTACTTGTACTTCTATGTGTCTTGGAAAAGTTAGCAGATAGTAAGAGCATCACAATAACTGTAAAATAACCAAGAATTTCTTTAGGAAAATCAGTTTTGAATCACCTTCACAAGTAAATAACATTGAGTAACTCAGTCACTTGCTGAGAGCAAAGTGAACATGAATTACATATTGAAAAAAGTAGTCTCAATATAATGTATACCCTTTTAGTCAACTGCAGAAATAAGGAATGTGATATCTGTCTTATAATCTATTTATTACCTATAGACTATGTATGTATGCATATATCTATCTATCTATCCATTAGTTTATTTAAATGTTTCACTTTTTCTCCTCCTCATGTGGCAGAGAGAGCTGTAGTCTATTTTTTCTTACATTAATTTTATGTCTTTACTAATTTTATCTCAAGGTTTCCACCCTCATGATGTAACCTAAACCTAATTATCCCCCAAAGGCTCTACCTCCTGATACCATCCCATCGGAGGTTAGGTTTTCAACATACAAATTTTGGGAGGACAGACACATGCAGTCTATAACAACTCGTCTATAGGAAGAATACTTATTACTCAGAAATCTTGGACTTGTAGATTGAATAATTAGCTTGACCTTTTTATTGAAAAGTGTGCTCACTTATTATTTGTGTGAAGAATAGTTATAGTTAGCTATAATAAGTTAGTTTGGGTCCAAGCTGTTTGGAGTTTAAATGGGGATATTAATTATGTATTAATCATGGGGAGCTAATATTGAGACTTGGGCTTTAATGGAAATTCATAATTTTTAGTGGCCTAACATCTTTATAGACCCTGTCTCTATTTAAAGGTAATCCTTATTTTGAACCTTGCCTTACTAGGTTACAAGTCCGGAAAGTGATTTCCCTAGACTCCCTTCAAGCTCAGATTCAGAGTGGTGATGCTTGTTCTACTAGTCATATGTACTTAAATAAAATTTGCAGTAAAATAAAACAATAAGTGATTTATCTTTGGAAAATGTGCTGATAGAGATACCTGATTCTGTGTAGAAGACAGGGACCATACTTGTGTCCCAAACACTATGGTTACCATGTGAGAATGGTAAATGGATTTCTATGGAGAAACCCAGTAGTGACATTGGCTGCAGATCTTGCCTGCATAAGCATAGGGCTTCAGAATCTGTCACCTCATCTTATTTAGTTCTATGAACAAGTTATAATCTTCCAACAAATTGCTTTTCTATTATTGTGGATTATGTTGTTTTAAATTAAGACAGCCGGTGGTATGGATATCATTTGTCAACACTCAAATTCAATTTGCCCCTAGTATGTTTGTACCATATTCTTCTGAAAACTAACTCATCCTCGTGAATTTACCAGTCTATTACCACTCTAAAGGCCACCAAAAGTTTAGAGAAACAGGGTTTTAATTTTAAAATTCAATATTAACTTCATCTCTTTCTCTATTCCTGCATACTAGTTGATACAACTCGAAGCTCCCACATGATTTTCCTACAAATGAGAAGACCATGTCAGGATAACTTAGGAACGTGTTCCAGATTTTTCATACATGATGACATCTAAAAATCCTCTCTATATTTGTAAATTATTACTGGAGTAGGTAAGTATGAGAGTGACATGTTCTAAAAACAAAACATAACATTGTTGTTCTAAAAAAACCAAAAAACAACAAAAACTTCTTAGGTTAAGTAATATAACAGTATAATAGTTTGAGCTTTGGATTCAAAGACTAGAATTTATTGTCAGTATCAATTCTGTTTCTTCTTAAGTGTGCTTGGACAAGTTCTTTAAAGTCTTTATCAATATACTCATTAATCCAAAGATAGCAATAATATCAACCTTGTATGTTTGTCATGAGAATAAGAAAACTCATAAATATACCAGGCCATCTAATCTCTGAAACCCAGAAATAATTTGATAGACACCTCTTTTCTAGCTCTTTTTGATCTTTATGTCCTTGGTCCTATTTCCAACAGCCTTCTCCAAAACCTCGTTAGCTCTATACTGGACTATTGCAATTGACCATAAATTTTTTTTTCCCTTTTTGGTTTCTCTTCACTATTCAAATGATCATTTCTACTGTTGAAGAAAAATGATTAGCTGGAAGTGCAATTGTAATCATATTTATCCTGCTCAGTGTTTCCCTACTGTCTCACATAGAGTAGTCCATTTTTAATTTGTATTTCAGTGATCTCCAAAGTATAGCCTCATTATAAATATCCAGGTGCTTCTCTCACTGCTTCACTATACACGCCTTAAACTTACATTTGCCTCTACCCCCTGTGATTTTTCAAAGGGCTGCAAAATTCTTTTCATTTTGTGCACTTCTTTAACTTCCATCTTTCCAGAGAGCTCTTAAGCTCTGTTTTTTTTGCAGCTTTCACCCATTGTTAAATGTAGACTTTCAGAAAACCTTCCCTAAATATCAAAACCCAATGATGACTTTTGTCTTGGTCTTATATTATGGATGTGTGTGATTTTGATTGCTATATCCATTATCTTGCTTATTTTACCTTAGCCTTCCATACAGAAGTAGATGTTGGATTCCTTAAATTCATAGACTTTCAGGATTAAAGAATACTTTGAAATTATCTAATCTTATGCCAAAGCAAACAATTTCTCAAATATTACCTTTAAGCCTGAGTGCAGAGCTATTATGTAATCTAAATATAAAGCCTACTTCTGTATTTATTCTGAAAAGTATGTCTTTGTCTGTTAAACAGAAAATCAGTATTACAACTTTAACCTCACACTTAAGTCCTGTATTATCTTAGGCAGTCTGGGCTGCTATATTAAATTACCACAAACTGGGTGGCTTAAGCAATACTTTTATTTCTCACATTCTGGAGGCTGGGAAGTCCAAGATCGAGGTGCCAATAAATTTTTTGTCTGCCGAGGGCACTATTTCTGGTTTGCAAATAAGTATTTTCTCAAGTTATCTTCACATAGCCAAGACAACAGAGAGCAAGGTCTCCTGTGTCTTTTTTTTTTTTTTTTTTTTTTTTTTGAGACGGGGTCTTGCTCTGTCACCCAGGCTGGTGTGCAGTGGCGTGATGATCTTGGCTCACTGCAAGCTCTGTCTCCCAGGTTCATGCCATTCTCCTGCCTCAGCCTCTGGAGTAGCTGGTACTACAGGTGCCACCACCACACCTGGCTATTTTTCTTTTTTTTTTTGTATTTTTAGTAGAGACGGGATTTCACTGTGTTAGCCAGGATGGTCTAGATCTCCTGACCTTGTGATCTGCCCACCTTGGCCTCCCAAAGTGCTAGGATTTCAGGCATGAGCCACTGCGCCTTGCCTCCTGTGTCTTTTTATAAGGATACTGATATCATTCATGAGGGCTTCCCCTCATAACCTAATTATCTCCTGAAGACTTCACCTCCTAATACTAACATATTGGGGGTTAATATTTCAACACATAAACTTTGAGGAATTCATATATTTAGTTCATAACACATATTTGTTATACAGTCAGTTAAAACTAAGACATTAAAAAAAGTACATATCCATTACTTTAGTGGGTACTCAAAACAGTAGGTTTGTAGTGCTCAAGTGGGGAAATACAAAATTTCCCTGTTAAATAAAGACATTGGAGGTTCTTAAAACTAGAAAACAATTTTCAAATCATTTGGATGATAATAAATAAAACATTTCTATATGAAGACATTACAATGAAATAAATATGATTTTAAAGATCTTTGAGTTACATATCCTAAAATGTAGCTGTGAAATATTCTACTAACTGTGTCAGTGGATTGAAGAGTATAGTGTAGATAGAACTCAGGTATTCAGAAAGGTCTCTCTAAGTTGTTACCACTGGTGCTATAGTGCATCTTTAATGTACTATAGTTACATAATTATTTGAGGGATTGAGGAAAAATGTAATGGTATGTTACCCAGTAAGTATTCTAAGCCACCTTAGATCCTTTGGTCTCAAAACTTCAGTACATTTATGACACTCAAACATCCTCTATTTGAAATATTTTCTTACTCTACCTGGTAAAAAACAATAAACCTCAGAATTTGACATTATTTTTGGAGAGGACAATAATACAACTGCTTGCATTTGAGCTGGCATCATTTCTGCCTCTGATAAATTCCAAAGGCCCCTGGTTATTAGACCCTTAGAACTTCCCAGGATCCCATTTTCTAGGCCAGACTGCAAAGAAGACTCATAGAAATGGAAATTCATAAAAGAAATAACACTGTGCTGCCAATGTTCAATGGGAAAGCGTTGCTTGGCCAGCAGTCCAAAAACAGGAATGAGCATTTTACAATATCGTATGTGTGCTGTTCCCATCAATTTATATTGAGGACAGCTGGAGGAAAAAGAAAGAAATAAAATAAAACAGCAACTACAGCAGAGATGCAGGAAGCTAAACATTAAGAGCATGTCTAAAGGGTGGAATTGACTTTAAAAGTGAATTTGAAGGACTTTAAATTGGGGCTTATTTAGCTAATATTTTAGAACATTTTAATTAAATCAGTGTGGTTCAGGGTTGAACTCTTCCCTAAGGATCCAAATTGGACACAGATAGCTCATCAAATTGACACTCTGATTCTGTTTTCATTAATGAAAGCCTGTATATATGCTTTAACTGTGGCCAGATATTCCTTCTGGAAAAGTGCAATTTGGAGGGCAAAGTAGCGTGTTTAGTGCTTAAAGGTCTTCCATGTAAAATAATGACTTAATATTTTCTGCAAGACTCTAGAGAACAGATCTAGGACCAATGAACTGCACTCAGTGGGCAATCATGTTCAGCTTACATAGAAGATATACCCTTGGAATTGCTCATTAACTGGAATAATGTGCCTTTCAAGGTCAGAAGCTCCCTGTCAAAGAGATGCTTAGTATGTGTAAAATTTTTCTATTTTTGAATTATGTGAGGACATGTAAAATTATGTCAAAATTTCAAAGATCTTAACTATTTTACTTTATATTTGATAGGATTGAGCTAAACGTGTATACTTTTAATGGCTGCTAAGAACATTCTAATTTCAGAAGCATCAAATACTACTTTAGTAATATTAAATAGATCAGTTTAATACAATCTTCTTGCATTTATACTGAACAGGGAATACAATTTGAATAATGTCATTTCCATGCATTAATCTCACTATGATTAAGAGGGGATGGAAACCAATATGTTAAAGAAATTGTTTTCATATGCTAATTTGTTATGGTATTGTATGTGTTTTCAATTGTCTTGTGATGTACTCACACACATATATACAATGTAGTGCTTTTATATTAGTGAATGTAGTTCATCATGGAGCCCTTTAACAAGAGGGGCTGAAGAAAGCTAAAAAGAATAAACTGAACAATAACAAGGCAATTACTAAAGGTTATTTTTTTCTCCTTGGATTTCAGATTTTTTGTTGTTGTTTCAATAGGAAGTTATTTCCCTTAGAGCTCAATTTCTCCTTTAACTTGGTGATTCTTTGATATCCTAGAACTGGATTCCATTTTTATGTGACTCTTCATAGAATTGCATAAGATGAGAGAAGCATACATTTGATTTGTCCGTGAACTGGTTTTTATCAAAGGAGAATGACCGATGCATTACTAAAAGAGTCAGAACAAACTTTGATCAGAAGACCAAAGAAATAGGAAAGATTAAGTATAGACAGACTTGCCTCGAGAGGAAAAATTCTGACTGAAACAGCAGAATTCTCACACTGTTGTAGATACTTTGCCCTGATCAAGTTATTCATTTTTATGTGTTGAAATAGGTAGGGATAGAAAAATGAAAGATTTGAAATGATTAGATAGTTTTGGTGAATCTAAGTGAGATAAAAGGCAGTGATACTGGTCTAGTCAATAGCGAATAAAACTTAAGAACTGGAGAAATTATGTCTCTTTGGGGCTTCTCCATATTTCCATTACTTGCAATCATTTCTTTGCAACAAGTTTTTAAACAATTTTTCAGTGATTTTTTAAAAATGTAAAAGTTGACTTTATGTTTTCATAGTGATAGTTTCCATCAACAAATCTGGCAGAGAATTGTTTGCATAGGGTAAAACTTAATGAAAGAGAAAAAGAATACTTTTTGGATGGTAGAATCTTTGCAAACAGTATAATATTTATTTATTTATTCACTTATTTAACAAGCACTTCCATAGATTATATTTAGAAACAAACATATTTCAGTATGTCCTGACAAAGATAATGCATGTAATACTCCTAATATCACTATATGGTAGATATGTTCAGTCCCACTTCATAGACAAGAAAGCAAAGCCACAAAATGATCAATAACCTGCCCAAATTCCAAGGATAATAAATGGTGACACAGGCAATTTGATTCCAGGATCTTACCTCTTAACCACTACACTACGTTCTTTTATAATACTTAAGTATACACTGAATTTTGTTGAAACTTGTTAAAAATCCAAAGTAATGTCTACTCACCACCATTAGTTACAGAAATTTCAAGCTACTTCACAAGTTAGCTGTAACTCCACTTGATGTCTCAATGTTGTTGCATTAAAGACATCAACATCAGTCATCTTTTTGAAAGATTTTTGTGGAAATCATCCAACATACTGGGATAAAAAGCCAAACTGAGGTAGAAACAGAAGTCAGAATGTGATTTAAAAAAAAATAATTCATAGCGGCCAGGCATGGTGACTCACACCTGTAATCTTAGCACTTTGGCTGAAGCAGGAGGATTGTTTGGATCCAGGAGTTTGAGACTAACTGGCACAACATAGTGAGAACCTATCTTTATTTAAATATATATATATAATTAAATACATACATATGTAAATATTTCTAGGAACTCACTTTCATATGCTGTTAGAATTATCAATTCATTCTATCCATACAGCCTAGATTACTTATAGTGTACACGTTTCTGATTTTGCTGTGGGTGATACAGTAAGTAATTCTTGAAGAATTTATAGACTGGCTGGGGAAAACAGAATTAAAATACTTGAAAAGTTAAATACTAATACAAGCAATGGAAAAGTACAGTGTGATTTACAAAACTTATACTTTGTTTGAATTTTCATGAATTTCCTACTGATCTATAGAAACATATCACATGCTATATCCTGTGATATAATATTTAGATGTATTTGTGGAATGGCTTATGTTTGCATTAAATTTATCATGTACGTAAGTAAAAAGTTTCAAATGATTGGAATCACTTTTCTGGGAAAATTCATTAATTTTAGAATGTTATTGTGAAATGTTTCTGTGGTACATAAATGCTGAAGATATAACTTTGAAATTAAATTACCAACATAGTCACTTTCAGTTATCAAAATAAGTTTGAGACACTGTTTATAATACACTCATTATCTGAACCTGGAATAAATTAAAGAAGAAATATGAGAATTCACAGAAGTTCAAAGTAAATTTCGTGTTTGTATAGAAGCTGAAGATAAACATTTTACATTTTATTTACCTAATTTATGTACTAAAAGTTTCTTACTTGATTTTTATCAAGTAACATGCATTATTTACTGTATTTTTGTACCTTTTATTAGTTTTCTGTGTCTGCCATAACAAAGTATTACAAACTGGATGGCTTAAACAACCGAGATTTTTGTTCTCATAGTTCTAAAGGCTAGAAGAGCGAGATAGAGGTGTTGTCAGAGTTCAGTTTCTTTTGAAGCCTCTCCCCATGGCTTGCAGATACTTAGAGCGGTGTTCTCACGTGATCTTTCGTCTGGTTCTGCACATCCCTGGTTGTTTGTACATCCAAATTCCCTCTTAATATAAGGACACAAGTCAGAATAGATTAGGGTTCAACCTAATGGTCTTATTTTTAATTGAATTGCCTCTTTAAAGGTCTTATCTCTAAATACAGTGATATTCAGAAGTTCCAGAAATGAGGGCTTCAACATAAAAATTTTGGAGGGACAAAATTCAGCCCATAACACACGTCATATACACTCAAGGCTTTAGTAGATTCTGCTGACAATGCATATAAAAAGAAGACATTAATTGGGCTTTGCATGGTATAATGTAATATAATGTTACAATATAACGTAATGTAAAACAATCATGTATTAAGTGTAAATCACATCAATAATGACTGAGTGAAAGAATTTGTAGGACATAACTGTACCTTGTGGATTTGGGCTATTTTTTCACCTATGGCATGAAATTGCACATGGTTTTATGGAAAAATGTTTTCCAGCTTGACCTATGGCCACAGAAACCTAAAGAAAAGAAAAAAATCTTTATTAAAGCAGAACAGGTTTCAGTTATGTATGAAGAAGAGTAACAAGTGAAAAAATACTGGCAGGATTACTGGAGAAGTTTTGCAACTTTTATCTTACTTTTCAAAAAAAGATTATAACAAAACCTATAACCAGGAGGCTTTACAAGTTTATAAGACTTACAGATTATCTTTTCTACCACTCTTTTAGACACTTTGAACATTCGATTGCATGAATAGTAATGTCTACCAGCAACCCTCTGCATTTGGACATTATCAAGTCAATGTTTGACTAACGCAAAAGCATACCAACTAATATGCCATTTGAGTTTCTTCTGATCTTATCTATTCTTTATATTGCCAGTGAAATAACTAACCTGTTTAGGAAGTTTCAAAGACTCAGTTTCCATGGCTGGGGCTGAGCTCAACAAAGCACTTAGCTGTCTCTGTTACATATCTCTACTTTATCTCTCGTTAACTTAGAAGTCTAATTCCAACTTCTGTCAGTCCAACAACTTCAGTGCTGCTGAAGCAAATAATATTTAGTTTGTCTTTTTGTGTTTCTTTTCTGGAACCTCCACATTTTAATGTATTCTTTATTGCCTACACTAATTCTATCTGTATTTTAAGATACAGCGCAAACCACAACTTTTTCAACACATTTTCTTAGATTGCATTCATCTGTGGGCATATCCTACTTATAGATCTCATTTTATGGTATTTTACTTTGCTGCACATATTAACACTTATTTTATACTATTTTATATTACTTAAGAGTTTATCTTAGTTCATCTTTGAATCATTAAAATAGTTTAAAGTTTGAAAAAAGTAGACTTCAAAGACACAGAGCCAGGAGTTGTAATATTATCCCTGTTGATGATGAATAATTTTGGGACATTCACTTAATCTCTCTGAACTGAAGTGTCCTCATAGCAACAATTTAGTGAATAATGTCTGTTTCATATGATTGATTAAATATATGTCATCACATAATACCTACCAGGCAGTAGTATTCTTTTCTGTCCTCATCTTTCAATTTCTTTGGCATTCTTCACGTTTCCCAGGATTTTATTTAGTTTTTTAATCCAACATGGAGCAGACACTCCAAACTTCTTTTATTGATGTCAATCTACTCTAGGTATTTCATTCAGAAAGGGATTTAATATAGCAAACTTATCATAGAAGTGTTAGAAAGTAGAAGGGCTTCAGGAAGAAAAATGAATAAAAAGATGGGCAATGTTACTCAGAGTATAATATGAGCAAATAGTTATTACTATCCCCTAGGCAGAAATAAATGAGAAAAAACCAATATTATCTGTGGATCACTAATTATAAGAAGCTGTCATTGCTCATGGGGCTGAGATAAGGATGAGAGAACGTGGTATTTCTGGGAAAATAATAACCCACATTTCTTCTAATGCAGAAGAAATCTCCCACTGACAGCAATTAATCACAATCAAGATGGAAACAGATCAGGTGAAGTTTAATTTTCAGGCTTTCAGTCTTGTAGGCATAGCACTATGCTTGTCAGCATTTTTAGGTTATTCTATAGCAACAAACAGCCACAGGATATTTGTGGTTTATAGCTATGCTATATTTCTATCTCTGTTACATGTTGGCAGCTTCAATGTAGTTGAAAGTCTTCTCCATGTGTCTTCTTTTTCAGACTACAGGAGTAACATGTTTTGGATATACCATTTTCAGTACAGAGTAAAAGAGCAAGATTGCTGAGAGAAACACAATGGCTTTTAAAGTTTCTGCTTTGAATGGGCCTTTGTCATTTCAACTCACAGTGTGGCTGGTTGAGTTTCATAAAGGAAGGGTATATAATTTACCCTTTTATGGGAAAAGATGTAAGTTCCTCTCATAAATAGAGGAAAATGTATTTGAGAACAAAAATGTTATGCACCACAATGCATTTTCTTGATCACAAATACTCACTTGCCTTCTTTCTCCCTCTTTATGCAAAATTCAACAGTTTTTTTCATGAAAAGGACAGTGTAAAAACTCCATTCAAGCTCAGCAATGAATGACCCAAGGTCTTCATATAGTCTCTACATGGAGTACATTTTGGTTAAGAAACTAAAACTTCAAAGGAAAAAAAAAAATGAGATTCTGTCTTCCAAATGCCCAAGGTGTAGTGATTAAACAGAGATAAAGTGGCAATAATAATCAGTCCATTTCAGAAGCAGCAAGAACTGGAAACAAATATCAGATACTTGTTGGTAGAAATTATAAAATATTGCTTTTAATATAGCCCCTAACTTTGAAGTAGGAGGGAATGTTCCCAGTTGAGCCTTAGTTCTAGTTCATGAGAGTTGCTTCTTCCTTGATTCTTGGCTCTTGACTCCACTCTCTGAAAAATTCTTCCTTTTCCATTATCCTTCCTGGTCACATACAAAGAGGACATTAAATTACATGACCTCTTTAGAACCTGAGAGATTTTTTCCCGCCTTCATTCTGCCATGGAAATTTGACAGCCCAAAGTTTATTGTACACCTTGAACAGCCACAGTATCTTTTAATTTAAGCTAGTAGCTTTTTTGGCAGTGCAACTCACTCAAAAACTCTGCCAACAATGTATTTATTTGATTCTAGTCAGGGTAATTGTGCTAATAGCTTGACTCACAATTCTTTCTGAGCTATGCTTCTCCCTCTAAACTGAGATACAGGCCATTTGAGTTGGCCAGTTGTTAGGGGAGAGCACCATACCATCAGTCTCTTTACCCTGAGACATTTTGTCCATTGAAAAGAATTTCTAGGGTAAATTAAGGGTGCTACGCTTGTTTTATTAAACAAAGATTACTGATAGCTACCTACTGGATTTGGTCTTTGCTCTGTGGCTGAACCTTAATTTATTTTTTAGCTATTCCATCCTTCACCTTGTAAGTCCTAAAATTTCTGGAGTCTCCCTTCTCCATCTTCAGCCAACACTTTTCTAAGCCAAATTAGTTCCTGTAGCAGTTGGTCAAATGTAGCTAATGTCAAAGAAAAATATCACCAGATGGGGTTAAACAGGCAAGAAAATATCAGTTGAGACTATTGCAATAGGGAGAGATACTGAACACAACTCAGCTGGAAAACAGGCAGGAGAATTTTTAAACACTGGGGTAAGTGGAA
Organism: Pongo pygmaeus; assembly: GCF_028885625.2. NCBI lineage: Eukaryota > Metazoa > Chordata > Mammalia > Primates > Hominidae > Pongo > Pongo pygmaeus. The sequence goes on from NC_072376.2 coordinate 26,800,899, forward strand.
GAATTTTGGTAGACATTGTTGGGAGGTTGGTCAATGTAATTAAGACTACTGTGTTTGCTAATTGGCACCTATATTCCTATAGAGACTGGGAAACAGGAGCTGTATCTTTGTTGATGATTGCACATGTCAAAAGAATGGCTTCCAGGTCCTTGGAAAGAAGTTCCTGGGCCATAGAAGATGTGCATCACAAAGGGGCAGAGAAAGAATTTACAATTGCAAATCTTCTAAAGTAAATGCTTTAAGAGAAGGAAGGTCAGGAACTTACAGGCAGAAAGAAATCTGTCTAAAGTTTAGTCAAGATTAGGGGAATGTTAAGGCTGTCTTGGCCACTAAAAACAATTGTCTCCTCAGTAACATTACTTATTCCAACCTTCATCTGATGAAATCTACAACGTACTCAGCACGTTGTTTTCCTTACAATCATCATAGGTAAAAATTTTACAAAATATTTTGCATCTTTAGCTCATGATGTGGCTGCTTTTTAAAGATTCAATAACAGTTCTGAACTTACGTCCTCCCCTAGCCCCAAAAGCCAGTGTCACATATTTTAGAGTGATATTATGAAAGAATCTCATTTCAGTGTCAATTTTATAAGGTTTTACTTCAGTTACCACCTGAACATCTCCATGGCTTATACACTGGTTTATTTCTCACTCATATCACATATTTTAGCTAAATGTTGCATGTATCTTAGTTCCATAGAGCTTCTATTCTGGAACTTGATATGAAAGAACAGGCTGTATTTGACACACACTATTCTCATGGCAGATGATGAAAACAAGAGTAAGCAATAATATAGAACAGCTAGTTACACTACTGCTTGGAATTTACTTGCATCACTTCTGCGCACATTTTATTGACCAGAGAAAGTCAAGTGGTCACACAGCTGACAATGGAGTCGTGAAATAAACTCCTGCCATAGGATGGCCCCACAAGTCACATGGTCAAGAGAACGATGCAAATTTCTCTTACAGAGTAGGAGGCTCCTCTTCAGAGACTTTCAGAACTAAAATGCAACCAATTATAAGAGCACACTGTTGGAAGGGGCATGAGGGCCTGAGAACCAACAGATGATAACCTGTATTTGATTTTTAAAACTTTGTACCAAAATTGTCTTACCAATATTGACTGCTTTGCAGATTGCTTCTGCAAAACTCCGTGTGATTTTGTAATTGGAAAATATTTGGGAAATCAATTTTTCAGTGAGTAGTTTAATGTGTAAGTTCATTTGAGTGAGGTCTTGGTCAAGTGGCAGTCAGTTGAATGAACTGGAAAAGATCACAGAATAGTGTTTGGCTCAAGCCAATTCATTTTATTTTACTGCTTTCATCTCTGGGTTCATAAATATTCATGACATTTGAACATGGAAGGGAAATAGGTTCTACAGAGCTTGTTTTATAAAGTAGTACTTCCATATTTTTTCAAATAAAAACAGACAAAAGATGCAATTGCATTTAGATCCATGCCAGTTATTCCAACAGAAAAAAAATTAAGAGAATGTAAGATTATACTTCACTTAGATTTAAAGAAAATAAGAGAAAAATTACCTCTCTATGATGTCAATTTCAAGTTACTCTCACACAAATCCCAATATCAAAATTGGGTTAAGCTTCACCATTGGGGAAATGGAGTTGTGACAGACTACATTAGATGGTAAGGTGCTGGCCAAAGGCCAAAAATAAAGGTGCACTATTTTTCTAGTCTGTATCTAGAGCTGTCTGAATTAGGAAAGTGATTAGAGTCACCACTCTGGGGAGTTGTGCCACAGTCATTGAGAAATAGAGGAAAAGCAAAATAGATCACCAAAGAAGGTAGTCACAGAAAGCAAGAGCTCTAGTAGGAATTCGGGGTTCAAAGATGCTAAAAGTCACAATTTGGAAGCAATAGGTTGCAATAGTAATTTTACAATTTTACAGTGTTTGTATGGATTCAGTGATGTGATTTTCTAAGTTACCTGTTTGAAAATGACACACTGAGTTCTTCAATAAACCTCGACTCTCGGCCTCATATAACATACTCAACAGCTAAAATGCTGTTCATATTTTGAGGTCTATCTCAGCATAGCAGAGTGTATATTTAGCCTATTTCCCTACTGGTGTTTTTTAAAGTATTAAAATAGTTTTTAAATACTGAAATGTTTTTATGCTAGTTGGTAAATCGTCACTATGCTGAACTGCTTGAGCATCCCTTCCTTTCTGGATTTCTGCAGCCCCTCCTTCAGTTTTCTCAGTTATCATCGTGATAGACTAAAGAATGAATGCTTGACACGGGGCACGATGTGAGGACATCCAAGCCTCTGCTTTTGAGCTATGGCTGGTTGTTATTATTTTATTATCAATCTCTTCTATTGATGTCTGCAATGTACTATGTGGTGATTACTAAGTTTGGTCCCTTCAAATCATAAGTCACAATCACTCCTTATATCTGTCATGCTCACTAGTCGTATTTTAAAAAAACATATTTAAAACACTGTTAGCATCTTACTGATTTATGTACATATGATACGTATCTAACTCCTATAGGACTGTAAATTTTTGAGGACAGGATTCATAAGTGGTTTGCCTTTTAGTTTTCTCATGGGTGATACAGTACTTATCACTTATCTGCTTATTAAATATTTTCTGGTTGAAAAATGAAATTCCAAATATTGATAACCAGTGACGTTGTTGCTTTAGCTACTTAGTTGAAAGGCTACTCACAATATCCTTAATTCGTTAATATAAATGCCATGATGCAAATCATTTCAAAAAAGGAGAGAGAGAATAATCACAAATAAAAAACTAGACAAATGAAATGCATCTTTTTTACCAAATAGGCTCGCTAGTTCTAAAAGTTGGTTGCCATCCCTTGAAGTTAAATGGCAGTCAGTTGGTGAACAGAAAATTTGTGTATATGGAGAACCCCTACATCAAATATTCCATTATTTGAAAAATATAAATATTTTTACTGCCTATTGAGGCGTTCATTCTTTTAGAAAAGAAGAAAATCTTTGTATCATATCATGAGGAATGTTTATTATTTATTATTATACATAAACTTTAAAATTCTAACCAAATATTCATTGTTATATTATCATAATTATAGTAGAACTATTTCTGTATAGTATATAGCTGTGGGTATACAAATTCTATGGATATTAAAATTAAGTATATTAGTGCAAAAATAATATTTTGCTTCTTGTACATAAGTCTTACTCAGTCATATTTACTTTTTAAAACATTGGCATTGCAAATTTTGCAGTCCCTTTTGTAAAGAACTATCCTGGAAGGAATTGTCAGACACTTACATGCTGCGTTTGCTGGTTAGTAGTGGTTGGAAAATTATTCTTCTTGGCAGCGAAGCTAGAGGGAAATACAAGATTAGTATGTTTGAATATTTTAACATGCCCCAAACCTCTGTGTTTTTTCACTCTTTCTCTCCCTGTCTCTTTTCATCCCTCTTTTACTTTCACTTTCTCTTTGACAGAAATATAGGGATAAACATTATATCATGTGTGCATTGTACATTAATGATTGCCACATGAAGATCTCCCCACACACATATGTAAAACAAACAAACAAAACCATTGTTTGCACACACTTGAAAATAATAAGGAAGCTGCGAACATCCTCAGTTCTTAGTCATGCTATGAATTGTTTATGGGTTGAGCAATTGCTTCATCTGAATTTTTTTTCTCTGAAAATATATTGGTTTTAAGCTATTTGCTTATTTTGTATTGGATGTCTAATAATAATATAGTAAACATTTATTTAGAACTTACCAAATGCCATATTATCAGCATATTTTATCTTTATGATAATCTTATCACACAATGAGCCATAATTATCCTCATTCTATAGATGAGGACAATTAAAGGAAGAGTTTGAGCAATTTGCTTAAGGCCCTACAGCTGAGAAGGGGCAGCACTGTGCTTTAGATCCATGCATTTTCAGCTCTGGAGTCTATGCTCTTCAGAACTATAATATACTTCTTTTTCCATGGACATGCTAAGTTTATTCTGGACACAAATTATCCCTCTTGTGTAGAAAGCTCTTTTCGTAGTGCTCTGGTGTCTGAGCAGTAGTTACATTTAAGCTCCAGGTCTCCTTGACTTTTTCTTCTTCTTTTTTTCCCTGCAGAGAAAGGATCTCGCTGTGTTGCCCAGGCTGGTCTCAAACTCTTGGTCTCAAGTGATCTTCCCACCTTGGCCTCCCAAAGTACTGAATTGCAGGCATGAGCCACTGTACAAGACCTTCTTGACCGCTTCAGTCTGATTTGTTATACTTTTATGTCAACCCCACTAAAACTAAAGTTTATACTAGCAGAGACTGCTCTAAACAAAGTTTCTCAAACAGTATTATAATTTTATTGTTGCTTGGTGAGAATTGAGATTTTCTTCCTTCTACTTAATTGCAAACTCTTTGAAGAAAAGAATGACATATCTTGCTACTCACCATGGCTTCCATTAAAGTGCTAATAGCATAGTTAATGCCTCATCCTTACTGAATGATTGCAGAAGCATGAACTCGGGAGGCTAAGGCAGGAGAATCGTTTGGACCCAGAAGGCGGAGGTTGCAGTAAGCTGAGATCATGCCACTGCACTCCAGCCTGGTGACAGAGTGAGACTCCGTCTCAAAACAAAAAAACAAAAACAAAAACAAAACAAACAAACAAAAAAGGAAGCATGAACTCACGGACACCATTATCAAATCCAGGCCCACAAAACCTAAAATATTCACCAGCGAGTCTTTTAAAGGTCTGCTGCCCCCTATGCCAAAAAGTAAGTTAAATCTTTTATTAGCTGGTTTCTCAAATTGTCACCTACCATGTGTTCTCTGTCTCTTTGTTCTAGACTACATATAGATTTTTGTCTTTATACTGTTTTCCCCCCATTTCTCACATGTATGTTTTATCCAGAGGCACGATTAGCTCAATAAATAGACCTATTACCTTGGGGCAGGGGGAGGGTGCAGAGCTACCTGTGTTGGGACCATTGAGAAGAACTGGAACACCTAGGAAACATAAAGTGAAAGACCCCAGGATTAGCTTTTTTGGGTAAAAAAATTTCAGGTTTTACGCTTATCTTTTAAAGAGACAAGTAGAAATATTAGAAAAACATACAAAACTAAAATATTTATTTCTATTGTGTGGGAGTGAACTCAGAAGATGAAGAGAAAAAGGAATATCTATTTTCCCATTAAATGTCAGTGAATCCTACTAAAAGGCAAATTATCCTATCAAATGGTTACTTCAAAGATTTCAATAATCCTGAATAAACTTGTATTGAATGATTATCAAAAGAATTTTGAGCCTTGACATAGATTAACTAATACTCTCGGGAGACTGGAAGACTGATCTTTACTTAAACATTTTCCCTGAACATAACCGTAAGTGACGAAGTTTAGTAATTGGGGTTTAGAGGCAATTATTGCTATAAAAATGTATTGTCAGTGGAAAAAGAAACTCCGTACAATGAAGTAACCTCATTATTTCATGAGCTTATCTATGAACCTTCACAATATACATTGAGATCAGTCTAAATTTAATGTCAAAACCATATATTTATTTATATCATTGTGAATTGTTTTTATATCGATTATAAATAAAATAAGTAGGTAAAAATAGAAATTTTCAAATTATGGATCTTCTTTAGGTATGTACAGAGTGAAAAGTCTACTTTTCAGAACACATAAAATACTTATAAAATGGTTTAATCAGAGAGTTGTGGCTTTCTTTTGATTTTTATTTTCTCTCATGAAGTATCACTTAAACATCATCAACTGTATATATAATCCAACTTTTTAAACATATAACATTACTACACGTTCTATATTATTACCATTTTATTCATAGGTAAGCCAGGTCATTCTATTTTCCTGGGACTAGGTTTATTTTTAAAATTAACACTTCATGGTGTCTTTATCATAACACTTGGGCCCATTTGCCTTTGTTCTGTTTCTGTGGCTACATGGCAGATAACTCAGGAAAGAGCAGAAAGAATAATAAATCTCTAAAAGGCATATTTGACCCAAATGTTAATGCTCAAATATTAATGTTGACAACAAATATGTATACTCAGCCTTCTACCAATGGTCTACAAATCTTTATATCAGATATTTTACAAAATATTTTGATATGAACCAAAAGTACATTGATATATTATTCTATAGAAATTATTCATCTCCCCATAATTGTAAGGTGTGTTATGCTTGTTCAAGGGCATTATATTTTTATCTTCCTTGGAACTGGTAATGTAATTGAGTAATTTATCTGTTATTGATCCAGTTATTAATTATTATGCTACCCTTATATAAATATATTTCACCTAATACACTTATATATTTTTATAGCATTTGACCAGGGAGGAAAATAGAAGGAAGCAGTTTATAAATTTGAAAGAAAGCCAAATAATAAAAGGGTTTATACAATACTTTTGTCTATGTATATTTTTATTATATCATAGAATGTGCAGAAACATGGTCTGCTCTAAATTCTCCATGAGTTTATTGCATATTCTACATACACAATCTTGTAACCCTATTGATTACTGCACAAATTGAAAAAGCTAAAACTATTAAAACATTATCTAACTTTACTTCAATGGCAGAATATTCCATGAGCCATGCATTCGTTAATGATAACTCATTATCTTTAGTGATAAAGTAAGATGGCTTCTTAGATGGAATTTTGTCTGCTGATCCATAGTGAAAGCAAAATAAAAATTTGTCTTTGTTCTTCTAAAGTTCATGTGCCTCTAGAGATTTATAATGACATGTCTAGAAGCCATCACTTCCTCTCCTGAGCCACAGTTTGCACTGTACTTGATTCTACCATTTCACTAATTCTTTTACATTAAAAAATGTAATATTTAATTTTTTTTCAAAGGTTTTTTTTTTTTTTTTTTTTTTTTGTGCGATGGACTCTGTCACCCAGGCTGGGGGGCAGTGGTGCAATCTCAGCTCATTGCAACCCCCACCTCCAGGGATCAAGTGATTTTCCTGCCTCAGCCTCTGGAGTAGCTGGGATTACAGACGTGCACCACCACTCCTGGCTAATTTTGTATTTTTAGTAGAGACGGGGTTTCTACATGTTGCCAGGCTGGTCTCGAACTCCTGGCCTCATGTGATCTACCCGCCTCAGCCTCCCAAAGTGCCGGGATTACAGGTGTGAGACACCACACCAGCTTTTTTTAAACATTTTTGATCTATGGTTGGTTGAATCTGTGGATGTGAAACCCACAAATACAGAGGGCCAACTGTACCTATTAATGTATTCTTCATATTTTATTCATCTCTTAGCGGGGCTATGTCTTTTTTTTTTTTTTTCTTTTACAGACAGGATCTCACTCTGTCATTCAGCTAGAGGTCAGTGGTGTGATCAGAGCTCACTGCAGCTTTGGACTCCTGGGCTCAAGTCATCCTCTTGCCTCAGCCTCCCAAATAGCTGAGACTACAGGCTAGTGCCACCACATCTAGCTGCTTTTTTATTTTTTGTAGAGACGGAGGTTTTCATATGTTGCTCAGGCTGGTCTCAAACTCCTGGCCTCAAGGAATCCTCCTGCCTAGGCCTCCCAAAGAGCTGGGATTATAGGCGTGAGCCACTTTTCTCTGCCTTGAATTTTTTTTTCAAGAAAAAAACATAGGTGGCTTTATTAACTAATCTCTTCACAAATGAAGTTGATTGGGAACTAAAATTAATACATTGCAAACATTTTCCACCCTTAAACTCCTTAAATGTCAGTCTTCAGATGTCTTCTACATTTAATGTCCCAAAGAAAAAGACTAGTTAGGTTTTCTTCGTGTTTTGGTAACCTATTTTGTATATTTTTTCAGCAGTTTTTCTTGGAGGTTTTGTTTGACTCAAAATGATCAAGAAAACATTCACTAGCATAGTAGGGTGGTGATTTCTTTTCAATAACTTTTCTTGGTGGACTCTGAATCCTTAATTTACAACTTCAGTCTTTCTTGCATTGTAATGTCTGAATACTTCCTCTGTTCAATTTTTCCATGTTCTTTGGACATCGTTGGGTTGCATTCTTCTAGTCACCTTCCTCTAGTTACAGTGGCTTGACCACACTAGATGTGGGATAATTTATTTTGGTTGAATTTTATAAAAAGCTGAGGTAAAAGCCATACAAATGCAGTAATAGGTGAGGAATAGGTAAGTGAGAAGAACAGGTTGATACTGAAATTGTATTCTGAGAAAGAGAAAATAAGCTAAAACAATTTCTAAAGCAACATGTAAGTCACTATTACAACAATCTTGCAAAGTAAACCTTGTCTCATATAATTTTTTCAACCTCCAAAGCATAATACTTGATGTCTGGAAACATATAGTATAAAATATTAAATTTGTCAATCCTACAAATATGTCTGAATCCTTACAATGTTAAAAATCCCACAGAAATATGTGCCTTGGATGTGAAATATTTAAGCCCCACAGGAGATGGAGGTGTAGTGGGAAAAGGTTAATGTGTAGCAGAGCATGATGAGGGAAACATAGAAATAACCATGAGTTAGGGGTAACAAGTTTCTTAGGTGAGTCATAGAGAAAGCTCTAAGGCTATTTAGAGATGGAATAGATTGTATCCCACTAAGAACAGAGAAAGGCTTTGTAATGGAGTGGTAATTACTAAAATTCTCTGTGTCTCAGTTCCGCATTTGTAAAATGAAGATGATAATGGTACCTTCCTCAAACAGGGTCGTAAGTGTTAAATTAACTGATAAACATAAAGGTTTTAGAGGAGCCCTTTGGCACATAGTATGCGCTGAACCAAAGTTAACTAACGTCATCCTGACTGCTACTAATAGTATTACTTGAGAAGGAACTTGACAGGTACAGTAGAATATTCTAGGTTTAGAGACAAGCATGGAAAAATAACAGATTCAGAGAACCAAGTGTATTTTTAGAAACTGCGAAGAGCGTAGTTTGAGTAGAACATAAACTGAGGGAATGTAAGAAAAAGCCTTGTTTGAAAACAATGCAGGTTTTTGTTTGTTTGTTTTTCTCTGAGACAGAGATTTTTGTTCTTGTTGCCCAGGCTGGAGTGTAGTGGCCTGATCCTGGCTCACTGCAACCTCTGCCTCTCAGGTTCAAGTGATTCTCCTCCCTCAGCCTCCCGAGTAGCTGGGATTACAGGCATACCCAGCCATGCCCAACTAATTTTTTGTATTTTTAGTGGAGACGGGGTTTCACCATCTTGGTGAGGCTGGTCTCGAACTCTCGACCTCAGGTGATCCACCCACCTCAGCCTCCCAAAGTGCTGGGATTACAGGCGTGAGCCACCGCACCCAGCAACAACGCAGGTTTTAAAAATTATGTTTATTTTAGGTTATCAGAGAACTGTGAATGTTTATATGCTTTGATTGAGGCCCTTCATTTCCTCTATTACAGTGCTTCTCAAGCTTAAATGTGCACACCCATCACTAAGGGATCTGGTCAGATTCTGACTCAGGAAATCCTTGGTGAGGCCAGAAATTCTACATTTCTGACATCTTCTCAGATGATATCTATGTTGCTGTTCGAAACGCCACCCTTTGAACCTGCTTACTTATTTGTCTATAAGTTCCCACTGAAATCGCTGTGAGCAGAGACTCTATGTCTTGTTCATCATTGTGTCTTTAGTGCCCAACACGGTGCTCAGCACACCGTAAGTGTTCAATAAATGTTTAGTGAATGACTTAATAAATGACTGGGACAATTAATACAAAACATAAAGGTATGAAAGTTTTTTAAAAAATTTATTTGTATAATCTTAAAGGGTACAGGTGTAGTTTTGTTACACGGATCTGTTGGGTAGTGTTGAAGTCAGAGTTTTTAGTCTAACCATTACCTAAATAAAGTACAATGTACATATTAAGTAATTTTTCATTGTCCATCCACCTCCCACCCACCCACCATTCCAAGTCTCCAATGTCTTTCATTCCACAGTCTATGCCCATGTGTATAGATTATTTAGCTCCCACTTATAACTGAGAACATGCAGGACTTGATTTTCTGTTTCCGAGTTGTTTCACTTGAGATAATGGCCTCCGGTTCCATCCATGTTGCTGCAAATGCATGATTTCATTCTTCTTTATGGTGGACAGTATTCCATTGTGTATATATACCACATTTTTCTTACCGGATCATCTGTTAGTGGACACAGGTTGATTCCATATCTTTGCTACTGTGAACAGTGCTGCGATACACATACAAGTGCAGGTATCTTTTTTATATCACTGTGTCAATTTCTTCTCCTTTGGGTAGTTAGATACAAGTGAAAGGGGAAATGATCAGTGAAATGTCTGTACTGGGGATGAGGAAGTAGAACATGACTGAGAATATAGATAGTGTAGATTATGTTTGGCCACTGTTGGGAGAAAAGCTGAGTGTTGGGAGAGAAACTGAGGCAGGGCTTGGAACATGTCCGGGGTCTAGGGTCTAAAACCTCTCATTGCCTCTGGAATGTGTCTAGACTTGCTGGCTCCTTGCTTCTAGCACTCCCATTATTTCAAGTAGCTATGTTTCAAAGAAAATGCTAAACTGTCACAGCTGTAGCTCATTCGCTTGATACACTGCTTCCTTTCAACCCCCACATCTTCACCTCTGTTTCTTTGTTTGAGCACCAATAAATATTGTGTGCTCCCAGATCTCAGGGCCTTCTCAGCTCAGGGCCTTCACAGCCTCCATACTAGCATTGGCCCCCGGTCCCATTTTCTCTCTTAACTTGTCTTTTCTCATTCTTTTGACTCCAATGGACTTCATAGCCCCCACGGCCTGGTGTTGGGTGTGATCACCCCAACAGCCCCAAAAAGAAAAAAAATACCAACGAAAACAACCTTTGTGTAGAAAAAGGGGAAAAATATATAAGGTAACTATGTTGAAACAGAAAGAAAAAAATAGAAGTCCCATTGAATGTTCTGTAACAGCACAAAAATTAAACTTTACAGATGCTTACTACCTAGACTCACCAGCAATGCAAACATGCTGAAACATCTTGAGTTTTGTGGAGTAACTTGAGGATGCTAATCTCAGCCTAGTCAATAACCAGTGTTGAGATTTTGTTTTTAAAGTACAAATTCTTGAACACTCCAAATTTATGGAGTCCACTGATGGCTTTAGTTGAAGGCCCCTGGAATCACTATTTAAATAATTATACAATCATCACACAGCCGATACTTAGCAGAGCAGAAACTCAAAGCTATTATAAATGAATATTTTAATTATTTTATATTTTGCCTCACTGTCTTAGAAACAGTGTTTAGAATTTAGCTAGTACTATTGCTATTACACTATTGATGTGGTTCTATAAACTAAGTTTTCAAACCTCATAATATTAATCCAGGAAAAATTTAAGAATTACTTAGGTGGCGTTACTGGAACCAGAAATACTTTTTAAAAAGTTGATTCTAAAACTGATGGCTTTTGTTTGCATTTTCTTTACATATGAAAGCTGATCTTTGTTCATTGCTCACAAAAAAGTATAATTTATGCACCTCGTAAGGTATTTTGAACAGTGAAAGCCCATTTGATAGTGGAAAGGATACTGTACTCAAACAAATGATTTGTCTTGTTAGAATAATATCTTGATTGCATAAAACTACCCTAATATTTGAACTTAAATCCTTCTAAATTTAGAGACAGTGACCTAATCAATGTCTATTTCCTTAACTGAGAGTGACAGTGATAGTCCTATATTGATACATTCCTATCTCTGAAGGTATTTCATGGTATTTCTAATAGTGCTTTAAATAATCTTGGAAGAAAATAGATTGTGAAAAATCATATATTTCCTGTTGATTTAGTTGAACTAACAAATTTCTCTTTTGAAGAAAATGCCATGGCCAGGCGTGGTGGCTTACACCTGCCTGTAATTTACCCAGCACTTTGGGAGGCCGAGGTGGGTGGAAGACTTGAGGTCAGAGAGTTTGAGACCAGCCTGGCTGGCTAACATGGCAAAACCCCCTCTCTAGTGAAAATACAAAAATTAGCCAGGTATGGTGGCACATGCCTGTAATCCCAGCTGTGCATGCCTGTAATCCTAGCTACTCAAAAGGCTGAGGCAGGAGAATCACTTGAGGCCTAAAACAGAGGTTGCAGTGAGGCCAGATCGTGCCACTGCACTCCAGCCTGGGTGACAGAGGGAGACTCTGTCTCAAAAAATAAAAAATTCAGGATAATATTTAGATACTGGCCCAATTAAAATGTTTTAAAGAAGAAGAATTAAGAAATAGTGTAGGCTGTGAAATTAAAATTACAATGTTTGAATTAATTGATTAATGTTTTATCTTTTTAGCTTTTCCCAAAAAAGGAAGAGTAATTTCTTAAAACACAGATGTTATATCAGATTAGTTGTGTTTTTCTTTTTTACTTCGGTGAAAGAACTAAATTAGTACTAAAAGTTAAGATTCTTGTTTCATTACCAACATAAAACATTAGATTAAGAAAATACATTTAACTAAAAACACTGGCCTTGCCAATGGAGTTATCACTGTTGAAAATTTTCTCTTTCTGTTTTCTATTCTTTATATCAAAAATTCATCAATTTTTACTATGTATTACTTAACAAGAATATTTTTAAATTGTGAATACTGCTATTTCTGATATTTCATTAAGAGCTTTCATATTGCATCAGAAAGAATATAATTTTGTATTAGAACCTGTTTCTGATGTGTCATTTTTTTTCAGAGAGTGACTGTTCAAATTTAACTCCATGGAATTAAATTCAGAAAGTAGCTAATTTAAAAAAAATTCAATTACTGAAAGTATAAAAATAAGTTTACAACAATCAGTAGATTCTGTTTCTCCTGAGAGTAAAGAAAAAAATAGAAAAAGAAATCCCAATAAGACAAATAATAAAAATAAAAAAGGAATGAGAAAAAAAAAAGAATTAGTAGAGTCAATGGTGGGTCATTTTAATCGAAGCAATAAATTATTCAACTTTTGTCTTGTTATCACCAAATGTTTCATAAAATCACACAATTGCTGTCATTTACATGTTTTTTTTTTTTTTTAGGCAAATGTTTCCTTGCCAAACTTCCTGTTCACATTATTTAAATATTTTGTTTGAATTTGCTGAGTGCTATTTTGGGTTCAGTTTTTCCAAGGAGAATTACTTGAATTATTAGTGAAGTGATCCATGTTGACAATCCACCTTAAAATATATTTAATGTATTATATGATAGCAATCATTTAATTAATATTTAGTTTTTTTTCATTATATCCTCTGCACACTCAGCAACTTCGATTGATAATACACAAGACCAGGTTTTAACCCACTGTCAATGTTTTCTTAATATAAGGAGACTGGTAATGAGTGGTAATGTTTTCATTATTGTTTAGTGAAAGATTTTCAATCATTGCATTAGTTTACTAGAGCCATAACAAAAATACCACAGATTGGGTGGTTTAAACAGCAGAAATGTATTTTCTCACAGTTTTTCTGGAGGATAGAAGTCCAAGATCAAGGTATTGGCAGGTTTGGTTTCTTTTGAGACCTCGCTCCCTGGCTTGCAGATGGCCGTGTTCTCATATGGGCTTTCCCCTGAGTATGAACCTGTCTGTGTCCTAATTTCTTCTTATAAGGACAACAGTCATATTGCATTAGGGCACACCCATCTGGCCTTATTTACCTTAATACCTCTTTATAGGCCCTGTCTCCAAATAAAATCACATTCTTAGGTCTTGGGTTTAGATCTTTAACATACGGATTTGCATGTGAGAGGGAAGGAGCAAGTCAGTCCATCACAATCATTCATAAGAGAGTCTAGTCTTCTATTTCTAAAAGATTTACAAAATCAAACAACCTTTATATGCCCAAGTGGTATTGATTTAATGGTTTTGTTAGTGCCGGCATATGATTCTGAAAAGACTTTTCCAATTTTGCAGAAACAACCTGAGCATATTCTATAAGGCTACTCATTGAATCTTATCTGGTATTAACGGCTATATTTCTTCCATGACAGTAAAATTAAAGGGCACACATCCAGTCTTTAAGGGAACAGAGTGTTGAGACTACGGCTAAATGAGATTTAAGTTGCTAAGTAGAATAACATGAAAAAATACAGCATTTACAATTTAATTAAAAATTAGCATTGCTTTACATCTTAATAGGTAATTGTTTCTCTTTTAGTGGTACCATTTAGATCCGTTCCATTTTTAAAGAAAATTCTATTTCATAAGCCCCTTTGCTCTTTCTCTTCTTTAACAAGTTATAGTTCTAGAAAAGGAGAAATTATTTTGAAAATTGTACATTTTAGTTATTACAGTAATGTTTCAGGTTGATATACATACAAATGTTCTTTTTTTTCCCCCATGTTTTTGTTTTCTTGGAGAAAACTAGTTTTTTTGAGGGAATTGAGAAAGAACTGCCTGGCAATAACACTGAGGTTCTAGTAATAAAAGCTAGAGTTGATTTAATAATTTTTAAAATTTGTTTTTAAAGAAAGAGCATAATTTCCACTGTGCTTGATTACAATGCTACCAAATATTGTGGTCTGAAGTTTATTCTGCCCCTGAAATTTGTGCAGGTCAGCTTAGCAACAAGAGAAGTACAGAAATCGAGAGTGAAGAGTAAACATTAGTGCTGTTATAACACTTGAATAGGTTAATATTGCCTGTCATTTCTAAGGGTAAAAATTTGCAGAACTGTATTTTGAATTCTTTGTTTTAATTTTATTTTGCAGGCAATTTTTTTTTTGGATTTCACAAAATTTCAGATTTACAAAGCAATACAAATTTAAAATGAAGCAAAATAAAACAAAAAATATGACCTTCAACACTGAGAGTGTGAGCAGCACTGTTCTATGGAGTAGGGGCAAGAGCTCTAGATGTGATTCTGGCTGACCTTGGTTGGAGCCTGCCTCTGTCACTTAAAAGCTATTGGGACTTTGGGCAAATTACCTACAATTGCTCAGCTTTCAAATGATGATCATAACAAAATATTGGCATTTTGTCTCATACAGCACATTGGATCTAAACCAGGGTATTTCAGTCTCAGCACTATTGCTATTTTAGGACAGATATTTCTTTAACACCCGTGTTAACAAGAGCTTATCCAGGGCATGGTGGGATATTCAGCAGTGTCCCTAGTTTTGATCCACTAGATGTCAGTAAGCATCTCTTGAATCTTGACAATTGAAGATGGCTCCAGACATTGCCAAATGTCCCAAAGTGGGTGGGGATAAATTGTTCCTCGTTGAAAACCACTGGTCTAATCTCACCACATAAGGAAAAACCTCACATATGGTTAAGTAAACTTTCATAAAATTTTAAGAACTGTTGACATTGTTAACAAAACCAACATACTGTATCTTAATAATCCCAACATAGTCATTTTTTCTTGTAGCATTAATTTGCTGGATTACATGTTCTCTTTCCTTTTTAATTTTAAAAATATTTTAATTGCTGTATTTTTAATATATGTACTATATGAAATGTTGGCTTACATTTATTGGCATGTTATATATATACATATACATAAATACACATTCATGTATGTATATATGTATACATATACACACATACATTTGTACACAAATACTAACTCATATACCTAAAAACACCTACCCATATAATATTGTATAACATAGAGTAGTGTATTATAATCACATCTCTATCACTTAAAATATAATCACATATAAAACACATATGTTACATTATATAACACATGATTTGCTGAGGAAACAATAGATTCACTTTTCTAATCACATTTTTACTGTAGAGTTGTAGCGTTCAACACAGTAGCCACTAACCACATGTTGGGCACTTAAAGTGTCTCTAATTTGAATTGAAATGTGTTGTATATATAAAATAGACAGTGGATTTTGAAGACTTAGTATAAAAAAGTAAACTGAGTCAGTTTTATATCAGTTACAAAGTGAAATAACATCTGGGTTACTTGGAGTAAATAAGATATATAATTAATTTTACCTATTCTCTTTTGCCTCTGTCAATGTGACTATCTGAAAATGTAAGATTACATATGTGTTTTGTATCAGTATCTAACATTATATTTGTATTGGACAGCACTACTATACAATTTATACTCTGATTAAAATGTTGACCTTTCATATATATCATCTATTTTGCTGTAATTATTTTTCTCTTTCTTTCTTTTGAATTCTTTACAATAATATGTAATAAGTTATGTTAAAGGCATATGTAGCAATACTTTCTCTCAGGGTGAGATTTATTTAAATCAGTATGTTCATGATACTACAAATAATAAAATATTAGTAAATATTCGTTTCTATTATCATTATTATTACTATTGTTACTGTTATGTATTTAGAAGTTTAGTTTCTCAGTACTTAAACCAGGGAAGGAAAAAGGAGAAAAACATTTTGAGTTCAAATTCTTCTCATAGTCCACATTTATAAGCCAGCTGTTAATATTTTACATTTCTAAATAAGATGAGAATTGATGACGTGAATACAGGCTCTTTGAGAACACCATTCTCCATCAATTTTTATGCCTCTTAGTCTCGTGTTTTTAGCCCCACAGAGTTCATATAGAGGTACTCAGTACATTTTTACTGGGTGTTTTCTGTTGCCTTAAGAAAAAATAGGAAATTAAAATATTGGTTATATCTTCTGAAGTTTTGATTACTGTATTTAATCAATTTGTATTAATGGTAATAATTTTATTAAAAATTTATTAGAAAAAATTGTTCAACTCAATTGTGTAAGTAAATATACAATCTTTAAAAAATAGATAAAGATATTCTTTTGTGAATTGAGTAAACTGATCAAAATAATTATAAAAGATATATGTGGACAAAGATATGAGTGGTTTTGTTGCTTTTCTGAACTTTATTCTTACCCTATGATGACAAAGATGTATAGTCCTTTCTTGGTATCCATTGAGGGATTGGCTTCAGGACTCCCATGTGTACTAAAATCCATGAAAGCTCAAGTATCTTCTGTAACGTAGTATAGTATTTATGTATAACCAAAGCACATCCTCCTGTATACTTTAAATGAACTCTAGATTACTCATAATACCTAATACAATGAAATGCTATGTAAATAGCATACTGTTATTTACATAGTAGTTATACTATATTTTAAAATGTATTACTTTTTATTGTTGTATTGTTTTATTTTTTAATTTGTTTTTAATATTTTCAATCTGTGGTTGATTGAATCTGTGAACGTGGAACTGATGGATAAGAAGGGAGGACTGTACTAATATAAAAAGAAATAAATGTTTTAAATTGACATTTACCATAAGAAAATCAAATTGATGCTAATGTGTGAATATTCATCATATATAATGGATTACCTTATTTCCTATGTATCTAGAATAGTACAAGTATGTACAAGTTATGTAGTAACTTGAAAAAAATAGTAACTCCATCATTTTCTGTGTTATTGTTCGTTGTTCACATGAGGAACCTTAGTTTCTATAGATATCTTCTAATTTTTCTATATGTGAATATTTGCCTTTTCTTAAATAATCCAGATTTAAGAAGAGAAACCTCTTAAAACAACCAAAACCAAAGACAATCTGATCAGTTTGTTCATTAATCAGAAAAAAAAAAATCACAGCATTTTATTTTTAATTACTGTAAAATCAATCCTGAACGACAGAAACAGAAGTCAACATTCAAGACAGACGAGGTAGTAAACCTCAGGAGACAACAGAAGTATTCAGAAGGGTTGAACTAAGTTTGCAAAGAAGAAATAGAAATTGGGCAGAACAAAGTAAAAATGCTAAAATACAATAAGAGTAGAAAGCAGAGACAGCCCCTGAGGGATATCTAAAGTTCTACATTAACATTTCAGGTAAGTCTGCATGTACATAAAAATACTACAGCTGAAGAGGGCAATTAGTGTAAGGGCAAGCTGAGTTCCGCCTTCTAGGCCCTCTAAAGATATCATATCACTGTAAGTAGTGTTACTGTGAAAGGAAAATGAAACAATAGCTTGTATCCACTTGAGAAGAATTGTACTGTAATTTTAGTACGTGGCAAGTTAGTCTGTTATAGTGTGAATTCCCGTAATGTGAACATCGATCCATACAGAAATAGAATCCAAAGAAGCAGGAGCGGAAGGCATGTATTTAAATATGAATCCAAAGGAGAAGAATGTAAGTAAGATGAAATCATTAAAGGGGAAACTAGAGACTTATAGATAAAATAGTGTAAATAAAAAGGGTCGAAGACAGAATGCAAGGGTGGGAGGTAGGGAATGCAAGTGTAGTCAGCAACTTTGGGTCAATGACTGGAAAGAGATGGGAGGGATCAAGGACCTTACTTTTTAATAAAAAAAGAATGAAGCTTGTCTGTATTCTGACAGGAGGAGAAAATTGGTAACAGAGGAGAGAAATCATACAATGATAAGAGGGAAGTCTTTAGATTGCAAGTTAAGGAAAAAATGTTGAGCACTATTTGAGGCTTTGACCTTAGCTAATAATAGGGACAATTCATCAATTCAAAAGTTAGAAGGCAGAGTATGTTAGAATACAAGGAAGCAGCCTTGTGTTTGCTTAATGGAAAATCAGGAACAGTGGAGGGTGATGTTGCTTGTTTGAGAAAAGAGTACAAAATGTCTATTTTTCCTCTCTAAGAATGAAAGAGCAAACTACTGAAGGATAAGTAAGTATTGGATGCTGGGGCATTCTGAAGGCCCAGCTGATGCTTGGAATTATACATGTGTATTGAGTTCTGTTGGAATCACGACTTATTTTCATGGGTCCATGCAATTGAATGGGACATTCATGCTTTTACGTGATAACTTTGGCTTTGTTTCAAACTTAGATTAAAATATTCTTCATTCCTTTTAAAGAATGGTTTGACTTGATGCAAAATGTAGCCTCTCCATGCCTCATCTGTGTATTGGGGAAACTATTACCTGTCTGATAGGCTCATGTGAGAATTAAGTGATGTAGAACTTGTAGCATAGTACCCAGCAATAAGCACCCATCCATTGTAAGTTACTGTTATTGATATTATATCCTTTAGAAAAGTGTCAGTAACCAGCGACCTTTTGTGAACCAGGTACTTGGGATTCAATGAAGGTATAGTTGTTAGAGACGTCACTGGTATTAATAAGCAGAAAACTTGCTTATGATACCTTAACTGTACGGGGCTTTATTTTTCTCATCAACATAATCACAGTTAAGGGCTGGATCTGCGCTCAAGAATGTACTCAGAAACCAGTGATCCTTCTTTATTGTCTGCTGCCATCTTAGTGTATGGCCTTTGTCCCTGTGATTGAAAAATGGCTACCATCCCAATAGGCTTTGCATCAGAGTTCCAGGTAAGAAGATGAGGGGAATATAAGTATGAATGGCTACTGTGTAGGCCATTGAGAGTGTGTGTCTTTGTGTGTGTGTGTGTGTGTGTGTGTGTGTGTTAGGTAAAGCAATAGCTTTCCTGAAAGAACCAATCTGTTGACTTTCTCTTGTTTCTCATTGGCTTGGACTTCCCAAGACACCAGGTAGCCTAGAGAGCTATTTTATCAGGACAGATTGTGTGCTGAATTAAATTGGGGTTTTCTTTTTAAAGTAGCATAGAATGCATATTTGTTGGGTAGCTAACTATCCCTACCCCAGAGTAACAAGGAACGTTATTTTCCTTGGGGAAGCCTATTGTTTAGTTGAGGACAGAAACGTATTAACTTTTATTCACAAATTCAAACACATATAGGGCCAGGCAGAAGATAAAATTGAGTGCATTGGGTTGGATAAAAAATTATAGAGCATGTGTCATGACTAAAGTGGTTAAAAAATGAAGTTCTAAATTAAAGATGGCTTAAAAATTAAGAAGTCCTAAAAAATTGCTGCCGTGAGATCTCTGGACTCAATATGCTTAGATGTTTTGCTTTATCAATGAAAGTTTAAAGTTTGGTTTTATGTGAACTATTCAATTTTTCTTAAGAATTATAAACTAGGTTATTATATTTTTAACGTGGAAGCCAAGCAAAATATGTCTATGATCTAGATTCAATACAATTCACCTCTGACTTGTATATTTAGGTATCTTGAAATATGATGAAGGCTTCAACAGGAGTGCCTGCATAGTGCTATGAGAACTTTACAAACTAACATGCTCATAGTGAAGGAATTTGTTTTTCTTTAATATTGTACAAAAATACTGGATACCATAGAATAATAAATTTTTACAATAAAATAATCCTAAATAATCATTTTATTTAGTCTGTTATTTTATATATGAAGAAATTGAGGCCTAGAGAAATAAAGTTACTTTCAAGGCTACAGAACAACATTCTAAAATCTTGGTTTCTTGCTTCCTAGTCCAAGGATGCTTCCTAACTCAGCATGCATGTTCATACAAGTCAGGCAGAGGAGAGGATTGAAATGGGCTGAAACTGACAAGGCGATTGACCTAGTCCACTGGACTTGTGATGCAGAAATAATAGATAATGTTTTAAACACTCCTGTCAATTCACCACAGTGATAATGCCAGGGAAGAAGAATAGTTTATAGAGACTGTGAAAATAACTCAGTTGAAGGCTATTTCACAGCCTTTGAGTCAATAATTAATTCTGCCAACAGGTAGTCCTGTTATCCTTCTTGAAGGTCATGCAGTTGCTCATGTTTTATTAAGATTTTGTGAGAAAGAAATGACTCCAAATAAGCTCACATCAAGGACTTTCTTAATATAGTCGAATATTTGCATTGGGTTGTTTCCAAACAATCCTATCTTTCAGTGGATATGTTTCTGAATTTGCATAAAAATTCAATATTGGAGGTTTTTTAGTTCATTTAAAACACCTCAATTTTCTGAGATCTACTATTAGCATAGGATACATTATATTTATTATATTGGGTTTGCTCAGGTGGGGAAGGCTGCAATAGCTTATAGAAATATTTTGATCAGAATAGATTAAATTGAGAAAGTAATTGATTAAACAGTTTTGGGAATTGACTATTTTAAAATGTTAATTTAGAATACCTCATTTTTAGAATACTCAGGTTACTATTATTAGTAACTTCGTCTGGTTTAACCACCCTTTAGTCTTTATTAATGAAAAACTTAGCTCCATATCTTCTTTTTAACCTGGTGAGTTTTTATTTTAAACATATTCAGCATGATTCAGAAACAAAAAAGGTGAAGGATGTCTGGCAATTAGTTAAATCAAAACTTACCTGTTTAAGCTGACTAGTTATTCATCTCCTAATTTAGAGCTCAGTTGGAGCCTGTGCTCTCTGTTTTTCAATTTATCTGTTCATCTCTTTTTTCAGCCTTGTTCTTTAAATGATACTAATGCTGATAACTTGAGAGTTTATTTGTTTTTTTCCCCCTATAAATGCCCCAATTTGTGCTAGGCATAGTTTCACCTAAATCTCTTGGGCAGATGTATATCTAGCTCCTCAGGATTTTTTTTTCTCTCCAGGGAGGAAGATTCCATAAACTCCCTTGGCAACCAGTTGTAGTGTTTAATGGAACATGTCCATTCATCTATAATAATATTTGTAATTATACAGCACGTTTCTTCTGAGTAGCTCTTGGCACTTTAAAATAGTATTTCAATCCCCAAGACATCCATTGAAGTAGGTGGTAAACTTCATTATACTCCTAAAGGGCACAAACAGCATCTTTATACATGTTATTTTCAGTACTCAGGACATTGTGAAGACTTTAGAAATGTTTAATAATCAGAACAATAATTTTACAGATGAACAGATTGAGAAAAAGCAGATTTAGCTCCTCTCCCAGTGCCCACAACTGAGGAAAAAAGATGGAGAATTTCCGAGTTACACAAGCAAGGGTCTGCAATGTTTTTCCATAAACCTCTCATACCAGGCTTGATGATTCGCTTAGAAATTAGACATTTTTAAAAATTGCAAAAAAAAAAAAAAAACCAGCAAATTGTCCAGGTACTTTCTACACAATTCTGATATTATGCGGTGAGTTATAGGTTTAAACATACCTGAGACCAATAACTGCAAATGAGATAAACACCATGATTAGAACTTCTCATTTTGGTGTCTCATTTCTCATTTTGGTGAGAAAATCACAGAATCTATTGGTTGCATCTAGCTGCCCATTATAACACGGAAGCATTGTCATATTACCTGGTATACATTGGAAAAGCCCTCTCTAAATAGAGCTGTGAAACTTTCAAACTCCTGCCAATTAAAATATTTCCAACTTGTGTCTCTTCTCATTTGGGTCCTGGTAAGTCTTCACAATACTATTAGATAAATACATTGGAAATATCTCACATGTCCTTGATCATAAAGTACAATTTCATTATAGAAGGGAGTTTTTGAGAGCATAGTGGTTTATCTCAAAAACTAAAAGCAGAAATGTCAAGACAAATGTCATGGGTCAGTAGGAAGAAATATTTGGGGGGAGCTAGTTTCCTTAAAGTCACCTGAATTTTGTTGCATAAATAAGTATCTACTGAATCTTTGAGTAGGAACAGTCATGGGCAGTTGTATTTATTAATTTGGAAAATTAAGTTTTCATTAAAGATTAAATTTTGCCGCATTACCAAGATCAGTAGCTTAGAAGCCATGCCATGCTCAAAAAGATCACTCTGTCTAATATAGATGTTTTCTGGGACTTGGATGACTCAAATCGTGTGACTGGTAAGCCAGCTTATTGGTTAATATTCTTACATGTGCATGTTGTGTTTTCAAAAGCAAGTGTTCTAGGCAGGTTCTGAAAATAGTTCCAAATCTGAGATATTTATGCTTAACCTGATTTTCCTCAGCTGTTTGAAAATTTAAGATTAAATCTGAAAATCCTGTGGATGACTGAATGTATTTATATAAAATAAAAAATAGAGGGAGAAAGGGATCTCTATCTCCTTTACCTAAAGGAGGAGGAGGAGAGAGAAAGAAATGTATGTGTGTGTGTGTTTGTGTGTGGGAAAGAGACGGAGAGCGCAAGAGAGGGAATACTCGAGCGCTCACTCCAACAGGCTGAGTGTTGAGAGTGTCACAGACAGGAATGTAAATGGACCTACTTTTACCACCTCTCTAGGGAGCATGTGTTATGAAGCTCTCATGTGCCTTTCTGAAAGAGATACTGTCACTGAATGGAAAATATGACTTCACTCAGACCTATAGCCGCATTCATTCTGTGGAGTATCTGAAATTCTAATAAAGAAGGGAAAGAAGAGTTTCATAGAGACATTCTTGGAAGGAAACATTTTTAATCTTTTTTTTTGAGACAGAGTGTCACTCTGTCGCCCAGGCTGGAGTGCAGTGGCACGATCTCCTCTCACTGCAGGCTCCGCCTCCCAGATTCACGCCACTCTCCTGCCTCAGCTTCCCGAGTAGCTGGGACTACAGGTACCCGCCACCACGACCGGCTAATTTTATATATATATATGTGTGTATATATATATATAGTTAGTAGAGATGGGGTTTCACCTTGTTAGCCAGGATGGTCTTGATCTCCTGACCTTGTGATCCGCCCACCTCGGCCTCCCAGAGTGCTGGGATTACAGGCATGAGCCACCGTGCCCGGCCACACTTGTAATCTTTATCCAGCTGGCAGCAGTGTGAAGTGTCTTGCTCTCGGAAGAGTTTGCTTTAGTGTCTGGTGCTTTGGGAGTCTGCAGATGATGTAGACACTGTAACATGTCATGCTAAAGAAAGATCGAAGAAAATAACAATGCATTGAATAATTTAGAAAAAAACAGAATTATTTATAAAATATAAAATTATAATTATGGACGTGTCACATTTAAGGTTGATACTAGCATGAATATATTTGGAAGTATTAATGTAAGTGAAAAAACAAAGGAGCATTTATTATCGTGCCATTGATCAACAGGAGTAAGTCTGACGTGTAAACAGAGTGTCATCCAAATGTTTGTATCACTTGATTCCAGGGGGAAGAAACCATATTTTGTGGCATATCAAAATTCATGTTGTAAAAATTCTTTATTTGCTTTCCAACCTACACCTGGGTGGGTGGGGTACAGAATATTCATTCTACCTAAAAGATCATGCATAATAACCAAATATAAGCCTAGGCAACTCTAGACTTCAGAAATAAATACTATGTTCTATTTTCCTAATTATATTTCTCTTTAAAAAACCTGAACCACCTACACATATCATTGACACGGTACTAGTTCGTATAAATTGAAATGGTAGAAGTAAAACTTGCATGGGTATTATTCAAATAACAGGATGCAGGTGTAAATGGAAGCATTCCATCTGATTGACAATCTTGGTGCTGTGAGGAGAAATGTGAGCTGTCAGCTATGACACTAATGAACTATTTGGCTGAGTAAATAGATTTTTTGTGTGCAATGCAAAGCATGTTGCTTTTAATCATATATTTATAATTAGATGCTACTAATGAAATTGGCCAATTCTATATATAATGCCTGAGGCACATAAAATAAATAATGAACTTAGGGAAATAAGTTTCAAGTGTCAGGCATTGACTCTCATCACAAATCCCATTTCTATCGCTTACATGCTTATGACCTTGGCTAGGTAATTTAACACAAATAAACGTAAGTTTATTATCTAAATTATGGAACTAAGTTTTTTTTTACCTTACAGGGTAGTTTAAGAATTTTTCAGCTAGTATTCACGAGTTGTATAGTCTTGTGTCTATAGCATAGTAAACAGTCTAAATGGTAGTTATTTATTAATAAAACTCGAAAAAGTTTATAGCACAGTACTGTAAAATTTCTAACCTGTAAATACTGTGCACTAATAGTAAGTTTTGGTAAGATGACACCTCTGCAGTGACAAATAAGAGTTTGTATATTTGTAATTGATATTATACAATACTATGTATGACAATTATTCAGGCATTGAGGACAGGATCCCATGGTTCCAAACTTTCCATTAAATAACCCACCATAATTGATATCTGGAGAATCTGGGGCAGGTGCAAAGAATGTCTTATTAAGTATTATGATAATAATAAAATGAATTATGACTTTTATATGACTATTGTTTCATAGTTTTGTATATAAAGATAAGTACTCTAATCTTACCTTTCTTCAATATATATGGATTTAGAGCATTTTATATAGGCTTTTATTGCTATAAACTTCCCTCTTAGAACTACTTTTGCTGTATCCCATATGTTTTGGAATATAGCGTTTCTATTTTCATTTGTCCTGAGAAATTTTTACATTTTCTTCTTGATTTCTTCATTGGCTTATTCATTGTTCAGAAGCATGTTATTTAATTTCCATGAATGTATATAGTTTCTAGTTTTGGTTGATTTCTAGTTTTATTTCACTGTGGTTAGAAAAGATACTTGACATTATTTTGATTTTTAAAAATGTAATAAGACTTGTTTTGTGACCTAACCTATGATCTATCCTGGAGGATGTTTCATGTGCTGTTGAGAAAAATGTGCATTCTGCAGTTGTTGGATGGAATGGTCTACAAATGTCTATTAGGTCCATTTGGTCTAGGTTGAACTCCAATTTTTTTTGTTGATTTTCTGTCTGGAGGATCTGTCCATTGCTGAAACTGGAGTGTTAAAGTCCCTTACTATTCTTGTATTGTAGTCAATTCTTTCCTTTTAGGTCTAATGATATTTGCTTTATATATTTAGAGGCTCTGGTGTTGGGTGCACATATATTTACAATTATATCCTCTTACTGTGTTGACCCCTTTATTATTATAGAATGGTCTTCTTTGTCTTTTTTTTTAACCCATTCTTGACTTTAAGTCTATTTTATTTGATGTAAATGTAGTTACTTCTGCTCTTGTTTGATTCTCATTTGCATGGTATATGTCCAGAATACTTTAAAGTCACGATTTTGAAGATAGTGATTGATTTAACAAAGGAGGCAAATATAACAGCAAGAATCAGAAATTTTTTGATATATATTTTGTTTGTAAAGAACCTCTTAAAATTATTAAATGAATTGATATACTGATTTTTAAATGTATTGGCTAATTTATTAACTAATTTGGTAATTCCACAAAAATATATTAGATGACTTCTTTGTTCAAAGTATTGTGATCTAGATAAATAAGAAAGGTGATAGAATATAAACAAAAATGTAAAGGAAATCACAATGTTGCCATAGAAATGTATAGAGAAGAGGCATTCACTTCTCTTGTTGAAAGTCTTCTTCTGGTACAGTACAAATATTAATTTGGAGCTACTGTATCATGTTATTAAAAGTTCTAGTGTGATTATACAATCTCTCCTTTCTGCCTCAAGTGGCTAAGTGTATTTTTTCTAAGCTTCGTGTTTGTTTATTTTTAAAATTTCAGTCGCTATGCTAGTCACTCTGGAATGCTTGATTTCCCAGTCAGCCTAGTCCCTAGACCTCCCTGACCCGAGCTCTGCCATTTAAGGTTCAAGTTTCTCCGTCTTTGTTTCCCATAACTCATGGTATTCCCCTAATGTAGAACTTCTAGGTATGGCTACTTTTCTAGAGGGTCAACTTCTTGCAAGTTACACCCATGTCTTATTCATGGCTACAGTCACTGGGTCTGCCACAGTGGGAAATAACTCATGTTCCACTGTTTTAGAATAAACGCATTAAACTATTTTCAGTAAATCTTGCTTCTAAATTCTTTTTTCCACAATTTTTTTCTAATATCTCGTTATGTGTATTGGATGAATAAATGGTTGGCCAAATGAACTAGTGAATAAATTTTGTACCTCCATACATAAAATGGAGTTTGCTAGAAGTCATTTCAGAACTCCTAAACAAACAATCAAACAGACATGAAAACCTAAATATACAAAAGCATCATGTGTGTGTAAGTGGAAGCAGCTTGTCAACTGACTTTTAAGGGAGTCAGGAGTTGGCTATTGGGTTTTGCTTTGTGTTTCCATACTCATTGGATTTTCCGGTGCCATTTTTCCTGTCCCTCCCCACTGCCCAACTGCTTTTCGTGTGGTAATTGTTGTTTTTGGTGTGTATGTGTTTCCTGGGTGCATGGCTCCTGAGTTATTCTGAATATCAAGATTGGGTTGGGAAAGCCAACCTTTATCCATTGTCTTTCAACTAATCCCACTGTTTCTGAGCTCAGGATTTGCTACCAATTTGTATTGTACATGGCCTTTCAGAACCTCACAACTTCCCAGTGCCCAGGGTTCTGCAAAGCTCAAGAGCTTCATTCTTTGTTTTAGGTCTTTCTGACCTTTAACTTTTATTAACTGGCTGTATTAACGATCAGTGTTCCACTCACTCCTTCTGTCTTTAATAAATTTCAATTTCTTAAAATCTTCTGGGCATGCATCCTCTCACAATTTTTGTTCCCTTTGCTGTGGTCATTTTATACTTTTTATTATTTGTGGTATTAGTTTATTATCGTTTTAATGGATCCTGGAAGTGAGACAAGGCAAACGTTTATTTTGCTCCATCTTGCATATAATTCTAGAATCTCTACCGCTTCCCAATGTTGTTTAAACATTTGTTTAACTTTTGGAAAGTGTCCAGGGATTATGGAAAAATAAAATAAAATAGATTGAACATAAAACAAGGAATTTGTTACATACTCTGTTATAACTGGAACTTTTAGGAACTTTTCTCAAAAATTTTCTGCTGCTGATACCTAGATATCTACAGTCATTATATATAATAAAGATGAAGTTAATTTGCACGCATACAGTAAAAGTGAAATTATTTGAGAGTTATTTTTTCTATTTTCTATATTGACTAAATTGTTTCCAAATCCCTATGTTCTTGTTCTTGTTTCAGTTTTCTGTTATAATTTTCCCAACCACAGAAGTTCTTGGAAGACATATTAAAAGGTAGGAAATGTACATTGGTGAAATTAATTCTATATCCTTGGAAATAGCACTATGCCAACATTATTTGTTCTCTGAATTTCAGATGACTTGAACCATTTTCAGGAGACTCAAATAGCTGATCTCAATCAAGATTAGGAGCCAACCTGTGGTTGAAGAGTAAAGTTTTTATTTTTATTCCACAGGGATTGGTGTTGGCTAACAAAATGTTTGCTTGTTTGTTTTTAATTTAACATCAAAAACACAATCTACTTTACCAGGAAAGAAACCAATTTCCATTTTATGTAGCTAAAAATTACATTCTGTAGTGAGTCAGATGTAGAAATCTACATTATCTATGCCTTAGTTCAGATTTATTCCAGTGATGTTTGTATGTCACTTTTCATATGATGTCCTAGGCTGATGGCTGGTTTTATTTTCAAGCTGGCTATGGGCACAAGGAAGGCTATATTTAGCTCTGGCCCTGCAGTTTATATCTGATGCTCTGACTCTGATGGAAGAGACAAAATATGTCTACTATTTGTCCGTTTGTCTTCTTCAAAATCTCCCTTTCCTTTTGAAACTATGGCTTTTGAAAGAGCTTTCATGTCTCGTCACAATTATAAAGCCAGTATAATTCTCTGAGCATTGTGCGTTTGCTCATACTGTCCAATCCAATGGGACACCAATTTATCCTGACTCCAGTCCTCACCTATAAAGGCTTTCTTATCTGTCAGTATTCAGTAAAAATGTTATTGGCTTCATAAAACATCTTCTAGTACCCTCAACTGGATATAACCACTTACTGACAACTGCCATGGGAATTTTTGGTAGATCTTATAATTTTATATTTTAACTAATTAGCAAGTTATCTGATATATCCCACATGAGAAGTCCCTTAAATATCAAAACATATCTCATTCCTTATTTGATTGTATTTTAACACCCTATCTCATTATTCTTTATATATGTATGTATCTATTATTTGTATACTATAGAATAGTAGTAATATTAACAATGCAAAGAACAAGTATACTAGCAAACAAATATTGAATGATTTCCCTGTGTAGACATATGCTAAGGGCTCAATACATGATATCTTGTGGGATCATCATAACCCTATGTGTTAGGCACCAATATAATCTTCATTTACTTATGAGAAACCTGGGACCTAGAGAGATTATATAAGTTGCCAAGAGTTCTAGAACTACTACACTTTAAAGGTATTTTAGCACTCAGATCCACCTTAATTCAATTGAGCATTTGCCCCTCTGTAAGTATATAGACAAATACAGGAATTGCACACGGTGGATGGTTAACAAAAATCATTTACATGAAACTATTAGTGAATTAATGACTCTTTATAGATATTTTAAAATCAACTCTATTAAATTTATTTTTCTGGAGCACAACACAAGCTAGATTTTACCTAGTTTTGTCCTATTTCTTCTTGCAGTGAGTGACCCATGGTGTATAATAGGATCACAAAAAGAGTCATTATTTGATACCCTAGGATGGCCTTTCTGGCTTTTATTTCACATATTCAAGTGTTAAGATCCACCTATTATGCTTTAAAATACAGCCTGCTTTGGAGAGCACTCCTATAAGCAGAGTTTTGGGGAGGTACACCTTTGCCTGAAGAAACAGACATTGTATTCATTAGGATATAGAATTGCCACCAGAAACAGAGATCCAAAAGAAACTTCACTTAACCAAGGTAGAAGTCTGTTTTATATTCATATATAAAAGTTGAGCTAGCGTGATCGTTCTGCCCCAGGGAGTCATCAGACACACAGAATCCTTCTTCTATAATTTTGCTGTGCCATTTCTAAGGAGCTGCATCTATCTGCAGAACTCAAGATAGCTTACTGTGATTTATAAGGCGAGGGAGCAGAGCTACTTTCCCTTTAGGGCACATTCCGGAATGTTCACATGCCTCTTTCCTTAAACCCTATTGCTCTGAATTTAGTCATATAGCCACACCTTGCTATGGTGATGCTAAGAAATGTAGTCTTTATGTTAGGTGGCCATATGATCAGCTAAACATTCTAATAGTATAAAAAAGAAGAGAGGGCATACACAAATTGGGAGATAAACAGTAGTTTCTCTCATAGACCTGATAAACATATTATATTTGCTTTTAGTTGCTGAAGAAACTTGCTAAAATATTCTGCCACTTATTTTGCCATTAATATATAGAGATAGTGACAAATTTAAGATGAAATGCAACATAGAACATAAAGTCAATTGGAAATATACATTATTTATTCCTAAGTGCATCTTAGACATCTGTAAGTTGGATTTGTAATTGATGTCTGATGTTAGATCACAAAGAAGTGAAGGTATGTTATCTAAGAAATTTTTTTTTGCCAGTGGTCCTAGCTCCAACACTCCTTCATTGAATGGACATTAAAATACCTATGCATAAACCTTCACCCTATTAATGGAAATTAAAAATGCAAAAATCATGCAGAAGCACATGGAGTATTTTGTTCACAGGTTGAAATTTTGTCAGCTGTGTATGAATAGAATGACTTTGACCTATAAAATAAAAGATTTTGTTAAAGCTATTAGACTCTCTTTTCTCTGTTTCAGTGAAAAGGATCAGATGAGCAGCCTCCTTTTGTCTAGGAGAAAAGAAGAAAAAGTGAAAATTGCACTATGATCTGTGGAACGGAAGTTTGATGGGAAAGTACAAGAGAGTTTAAAAGCAAGAAGGAAAAGTGAATTTATGAAACAGCTGGGAATGGTAGCAAAGACAGCGAAGGGTTAAGTGGAATTTCTAGAATTGTGATTTAACCAACAGTAAATGGCTAATATGATGAAATTAGGAATGTTTTCCACTCATAATGAGTTGCCTCTTAAACCTGCTTGTTATGAAAGTTTATTTCTGTATGCACTGACTCTTGTTTCTAAATGATTTTATTTAAATAATCTACATCACAAAACCTTTGGCAATTTATTTCTTCTCTCTATACATTTAGTAAATTCATAATTGAGATGCCAGCATTGGGCTTTTTCAATGCACTGCCATGGACATATTCGGTTAATGTGTGATGCCGGAAGTGAGATAACAATATTTGTCCCGCCCCTGTGTTTTTTAAATCTCTGCATTAAGGTTAAAAATTAAAATATGGATATATCTTATCAGAAAAAATTAAACTTGGATTCATACATCATATTCTTAATGACAATTTTGAGAATTTTCTTTTGGAACTTTTATTTTCATTTTCTGCCTAACTCATTTTTTTTTCTGTGAGTCTGGTTACTTGGCAACAGCATCCTTTCTTCCTAAATCTTAGTAAATACTTTTTAAAGATGACATGATTATGAAAACTGTAATCTTGAAAATAAATGGACTAAGTTTGACAGGGTGGACTAGTTACAAATAAATACTTGGTCTGTTCTAGTTATGCACCTTCACAGAATCAGAGGGTCAGAGCCAGGAGGCCTTAAAGGTTTCGTGATCAAATTCTCCCACATTTCACAGATAACGAGAGAGAACACCATGTTTGCTTTCATTGTTATTTCCAATTTTTTATGCCAACATCAGAGCACAGAAAGCATAAAGAACAAACCAGAGATGGCAGAGGGATTTCTTTCTAAAAGAGCTTCTCATTCTTTCGGGTGAATTCTAGCACTGGGTAAAGAGTTTACATAATTTATATAAACTTCCCATAAAAGAAACTGAATGTTTTATTCTTTTACTTAATTTCTTTTGTCTCATTCATAACACATTTGTCTACAACTCTAGTCCTATGAACAATAAAGATATAATAAAGTATCTTAATTTATTGTTCTCCCTGGACTACACATTTTGGGAAAGGGTAATTTTCCTAAAGGAAATTAACATGTTGAATAGACCCTCTACCACCAGACACCTCTATCTGAATGTCAAGTAGAAATCTCGAATTCGAAATGTCTAACACGGAACTCCTGATCTCCTCTCCAAATCAATTGTTGAGGACAAAAGTCGAGACGTTTTCTTTAAGTCTTCTCTTTCTCTGTTACCTCATACCCAATTCATGGGCAATGCATATTAACTCTACTTTCCAAATTTATCCCAAATCCTACCACTTCTTACTACCTCTGTTATTAGTGGACTTGGGGAAGGCACAGTTATCTCTTATACGAATCCCCACAAAAGCTTCCTAACTGACTTTCCTCATTCCACACTTCCTTTATGCTCTTTTCTTCTCTTAGAGGTCAAGATAATCTTTTCAAAAAGTAAATCCTCGCCAGGCACATTGGTGTGTGCCTGTAGTCCCAGTTATCTGGGAGTTTGAGGCAAGAGGATCTGTTGAGCCCAGGAGTTCAAGACCAGCCTGGACAACATAGTGAGACCCACATCTGAAAAAAAAAACAAAACCAAAAGAAAACAAACAAAACAAAAAAACAGGAAAATCCTTCCTCATGATCCCCAGCTCTAAGAGGAGGAATTTAGGCATACTTAAGAAAAAAATGGATGCTGAGGGAAAACTGGAGGCAGTGGACAAGAAATAGTAAATATTACTACAAGGTGGAGGGAATAAAGCTCATACCCCTTATGAGTTTAATGTCTTTCTGAAGAGTTTAGATGTGCTTAATTTATTTTGGGGGATAGTCTAGAAAGCCTGAGAGTGTTTGTTAAGCTGGAGGACTTCCATAAAGAAAGTTTATTTAAAAATAACAAGAGAGGAAAAAAAAATGCATCGTTTTGTTGTTGTTGTTGTTGTTTCATTGTTGTTTTTAAACAAAGACCTGCTTTGAGTTAAAAATCAGATTATATAGTGTTTAGATCAGGTGGTGTAATAGAACAAGCTGTCAGGTATTTTTGACCTGGGGTAGTTTTAAGTTATTTATAACAAAAATAGCTGAAAGAAGGAGGAGAGCTCACCCTTGAAGAGCAAAACACTTTAAAATAAATACAAACAAATTTATGTTTGTTAGTAAGAGGCAGATGCTGCTGACAGGGAGCGGTGCAAGCACAGAATACAAGCGTTGAGGAAGGCTGCCATCCTTCTCTGATGTCAATAGATGGCGGTGGTGCACCAGAAGAGAGTCGGGAGATTTCGCCTGAGGCCTGCAGGAGCTGGTTTATGCAGGTACATGCTGAAAAAGACACTATTTTGTCTGAAGAACTGTAAATTGTATTCATGATTCACATATCATTATTAATTCATTTTGTATTCATTATCATACGGCAGATTCATTTGACATTTATGCAGATGTCAGAGTGTAGGCACTTCCAGGAGCGATCTGTGCAGGTTCAGACCAGGCTGTGTGCAGGCTTTCATAGAAGCATGAGCGGAAAGAAGAAATGCTTTTTTAACCACAACAATATTAGACTGGAAATTGGGCCAGGGATTGCCCAACTAAAGGCTTTCAGTGCCTAGTTCTGTGACTACTGCGTGTGCTCACTACTTCCCCCTGCATATTTTTTTGGCAGATTAAGTCTGGCAGATGAGAATCTCCCAGTTTAGAGGGCTCTGAGCAAGATAAAAATTTAATAATCTTATTGTTGACCCAGCCACTAAGGGTAGAACAGATAATCCTTTAATAATGCACTTCAGAAGTCTGGTTTGCGTAGTCAGAGACCACAGGCAGCCTGGTATAGTGGAAAGAAAGCCTTTGAGACAGGAAAACGATGGATTCTGGTGTTGGCTCTGCCACTAACTAGCTCTGAGACTTTGGGAAAATCAATTAACCTTCCCAGGTCTCAGCCTCTTAATCCATAAAATGAAGGGACTACATGACATCATCCCCAAAGTCTCCTCCAGTGCTATAAATAACAAGATTTTTTGATAGAAAAAAAAAACACATAACAGATTGAGTTTTGAAACTCTAACATTTCTTTGTGACCTACTTCAAATCAGATGAGTTGTAAAACTTGCTATGAATTGTAAAGTGTATATCATCTGTGAGTAAATGCACCTCAAGCAGTTACAAGTGTGATTTATTGCTGGTGGCTGGTACAGTATCACATGTAACTGACAGTACTTGGTCTTGAAACCTTTCTTAAATTTCAGAGATGAAAAAATAGAAATTTTGAGAAGGAGGTCTAACTCCAGGACTGCTTTCTCACAAATGAACACAATTTAACAAATTTTATGTCGTGCTGTGGCATGCACTTTACAAATGTGTGAAGAGATTATCTATCTTGCAACATCCCCAAACTCTAAACTAGATCTTCCGAAGTGCTCAAGTAGCTCTAGCAATAAAGCAGATGCTCAGAGACACATATTAACTCTTCAAAGACAACAGGCTCTTCCCTCCTCTGAAATATGAAAATTGAGTTCTCTGAAATGGTTTATATACTCTCATGTGTTCCCTGATTGACACAGGAAATATTGAACCAATTGGCCTGTTTGCAAATAAAGTACACTAATATTGAGCAGTTAAATAGATTATGTGATTAAAGGAAACCAGAGAAAACCATACTTGGCTGTTTTTAAAAAGAGATGGCCAATAAACCTGATAGGGATGTATACTTTGAATTTCAAAACCTTGGACAGGGCTTCAAAGAAGAGATTTTTATAAAAGAGCAACTGTCAGAAAAGGGAAGGATGTTTTGTTATAGATCTTATACTTCCATCTCTTTGGAAGTGAATGGATGAATGAAGCATGAAAAGAACAATCCCTCAAGCATCAGTGTTGATACTCATTGTTTAATCTGATTATCCAAGATCAGATGGAGGAAGTGTCTGTGTTCTCGCGTGTCTGCAGGTGATGTTAAGTTCTTCAATGCTATTCAATACTGGATGATTGGAAAAGTCGAATGAGAATTTCATTAGATTAAAAGGATTGAAAAATGAGAAGGAACTTTATTTGACATACTCTAAGCAGCCACTACATGCCCAGAACTCTGCTAGTGTAAGAAATACCAAAATGCTAAAAAAAAAAAAAAAACCAAACCCAAACAAAACAAAACCAACCAAACAAACAAAAAACCCCAGCTAAGAGAAGATTGACATGCCATCAAAAACTCACTATTGCCACTGTGGAAAGTGCTATCCTAAGAGATGTTGGGAGCAAGGAGAGAGGGAGGGCATCTAGAAGGATTGCTGAGGACTTCTAGAATAAAACAAGACTGGAGAGGTAAGTGGCTGAAGGATGGGTAGAAGTAATCTAAATTAAATTGCAGGAGAAGCAGTGTATGGAAAGGCTTGAGAAGCTAAAAGTACATAGTATTTATTGAACATTCATTATCATAGTGTAACAGAGAAAAAAAAAATACCTGAGAGTGAGTTGTAGGACATGTGGTTAAAGAGGGAGACAAGGACCAGTTCAGAGGGATTGAATGTGAGAACGGTAGATGCTTTTATGTGAGATCTATCTAGATCCAATTTTTAAAAATAATTTCAACTTGTATTTTGCATTCAGGAGGTATATGTGCAGATTTGTTACATGACTATATTGCGTAATGCTGAGGTTTGGGTTATTAATGATGCCATCACCCAGGTAATGAGCATATTAACCAATAATTAATTAAACCTTCCTCCTCCCATCCTCTAGTAGTCCTCTATGTCTATCATTGCCATCTTCATGTCCATAAGTACCCAGCATTTAGCTTCCACTTATAGGTAATATCATGGGGTATTTGGTTTCCTGTTTCTGCATTATTTTGGTTAGGATAATGGCCTCAAGCTGCATCCATGTTGCTGCAAAGAATATGACTTCATATTTTCTATGTCTGCATAGTATTCCATGGTATATACACATATATACCACATTTTCTTCATCCAATCTACCATTGATAGACACCTAGGTTAATATCATGCCTTTGCAATTGTGAATAATGTTGGGATGAATGTATGAGTGCATGTCGTTTTGGTAGAACAATTTATTTTCTTTTGGATATAGACCCAGTAACAGGATTGATGGTCTAAGGGTAGTCTGTTTTAAATTCCTTGAGAAATCTCCAAACTGCTTCCCACAGGGGCTGAGCTAATTTGCATTCCCACCAACAGTGTATGAGCATTCCCATTTCTCTGCAGCCTCACCAGCATCTGTTGTTTTTTGACTTTTAATGATAGCTATTTTGATGGGTGTGAGATGGTATCTCATTGTGGTTTTGATTGGCATTTCTTTGATGATTAGTAATGCTGAACACTTTTTTCATATGTTTATTGGTCGCTTGTATATCTTTTTTGAAAAGTGTCTGTTCATGTCCATTGTTTACTTTTTAATGGGATTATTTGTTTTTTGCTTGGTGAATCATTTAGGTTTCTTACAGATTCTGTATGTTAAATCATTGTCAGATGCATAATTTGTGAACATTTCCCCCCATTCTGTAGGCTGTCTTTTTACTCTGTTGATAATTCGTTTTGCTGTACAGAAGCTCTTTCATTTTATTAGGTCACAATTGTCCATTTTTGTTTCTGTTGCAATTGCTTTTGAGGACTTACACATAAATTATTTCCCAAAGCTGATGCTCAGAATGGTGCTTCCCAGGTTTTATTCCAGGATTCCTGTAGTTTGTCTTCTTACATTTACACCTTTAATTGATCTTGAGTTAATTGCTGTATATGGTGAAAGGTAGGAGCAAAGTTTCATTCTTCTGAATATGGCTACCCAGTTATCTCAGTACCATTTATTGAACAGAGAATTCTTTTCTCATTGCTGGTTTTTGTCAACTTTGTTGAAGATCAGATGGCTGCAGGGATATGGCTTTATTTGTGGGTTCTGTATTCTGCCCCATTGGTCTCTATGTTTGTTTTTCTACCAGTACCATGCTGTTTTGGTTACTACAGACTTATAGTTTAAAGTCAGATAATATGATGCCTCTTGCTTTGTTCTGTTTTCTTAAAATTGCTTTGGCTATTCAGGGTTTTTTATGTTGTTGTTGCTCCACATGAATTTTAGAATAGTTTTTTTCTAACTCTATGAAAAATGACATTGGTAGTTTGATAGGAATAACACTGAATCTGTTGATTGCTTTGGGTACTATGGACCTATTAACAATACTGATTCTTTAGTTTTTCCATTTGTTTTCATCATCAATGATATTTTTTCAGCAGTGTTTTCGAGTTCTTTGTGGCTATCATAAGTGGGATTATGTTCTTGATTTGGTTCTCACCTTGAATGTTATTTGTGTATGGAATTGCTACTGATTTTTGTATATTGGTTTTGTTTCCTGAAACTTTACCGAGGTTGTTTATTGGTACCAGGAGCCTTTTGGCAGAGTCTTTAGGGTTTCCTAGGTATAGAATCATATCATCAGTAAAGACATACAGTTTGATTTCTTCCTTTTCTATTTGGATACATTTTTATTTCTTTCTCTCACCTGATTGCTCTTGCTATGACTTCCAGTACTAAGTTGAACAGGGGTGGAGGGAGTGGGCATCCTTCTCTTTTTCCAGTTCTCAAAGGGAATGGTTCCAGCTTTTGCCTGTTCACTCTAAAGTTGGCTGTGGATTTGTCATAGATAGCTCTTATTATTTTGAGGTATGTTCCTTTGATGCCTAGTTTGTTGAAGGTTTTTATCATGAAGGGATGTTGAATTTTATTGAAAGCTTTTTCTGCATCTATTGAGATGATCATATGGTTTTTGTTTAATCTGTTTATGCAGTGAATCACATTTATTGATTTGAGTATATTGAATCAATCTTGCATCCTAGGAATAAAGTCTGCTTGATCATGGTGAATTAACTTTTGGTTGTGCTTCTGGGTTTGGTTTGCTAGAATTTGGTTGGGGATTTTTGCATCTATATTAACCAGGGATATTGGCCTATAGTTTTCTTGTTTTCATTGTCTTTGCTAGGGTTTCGTATCAGGGTGATTCTGGCTTTATACAATGAGTTAGGGAGAAATCCCTCCTCCACAATATTTTGGAATTGTTTTTGTAGAATTATTGCTGGTTCTTCTTTGTATGTCTGGAGGATTAGGCTGTAATTCATCTGATCCAGGGCTTTTTTTGTTGTTAGAATTTTATTACTGATTCAATTTCAGAACTCAATATTGGTCTGTCCAGGATTTTAATTTCTGATTCAATCTTGGGAGATTGTGTGTTTTCACTAACTTATTCATTTCCTCTAGATTTTCTAGTTTGTGTGCATAGAGGTGTTCACAATAGTCTCTGGGGATCTTTTATATTTCTGTGGGATTGGTTGTAATGTCATTTTTTTGGTTAATTCTCATTGTGCTTATTTGGATTTTCTGGGTTTTTTTTTAATTTGTTAATCAAAGCAGTGGTCTATGGATCTTGTTTGTCCTTTCAACAAATCAACCTTTGATTTTATTGATAATTTATATGGATTTTTTGGTTTCAATTTTGTTCACTTCTGCTCTGATTTCAATTATTTCTTTTCTTCTGCTGCATTTGAGGTTGTCTTGTTCTGGTTTTAAAAATTTATCTAGGTGTGATGTTAGATCCTTAATTTGAGATCTAACTTGTTGAGTTAGCTCTTGAGTGCTATAAACTTTCCTATTAACTCTATTTTTGCTGCATCTGGGAGGTATTGGTATGTTGTATCTTTGCTTTCATTTATTTTAAATAACTTTTTTTGATTTTTGCTGTAATTTCATTGCTTATCCAAAAGTCATTTGAGAAGTAAATTGTTTAACTTCTGTGTAATTGTGTGGTTTTGAGAGATCTTCTTGATATTCATTGCTATTTTTATTCTACTGTGTTCCGAGAGTGTGCTTGGTGTGATTTCACTTTTTTTTTTAAATTTCTTGAGACTTGCCTTATGGCCAAGCATTTGGTTGATCTTGGAGTATGTTCTGCGTACAGATGAGAAGAATATATATTCTTTGGATGATGGGTGGAGTATTCTGTAGATGCCCATTAGATCCAATTGGTTGAGTGTCAAATTTAAGTTCAGAATTTATTTGTTAGTTTTCTGCCTCAGTGATCCATCTAACGTTGTCAGTGGGTTATTGAAATCCCCCACTATTATTATGTGGCTAAGTCTTTTCATAAGTCGAGAAGAACTTGTTTTATGTATCTGGGTACTCCAGTGTTGAATGCATATATATTTAGGAAAGTTAAGTCTTCTTGTTGAATTGCACCCTTTATCATTATATAATGTCATCTTTTTCCTTTTTTACTATTGCTGGTTAAAAATCTGTTTCATCTGACATAAGAATAGTGACTCTTGACCTTTTTTTGTTTTCCATTTGCATGATCTTTCTTCCACCCTTTATTTTGAGCCTATGGGTGTCATTATGTGTGAGATGCATCTCTTGAAGACAGCAGACAGATGGATCCTGCTTTTATATCCAACTTGCCATTCTGTGCCTTTTGAGTGAGGTGTTTAGACCATTTACATTCAAGGTTAATATTGGTATGTGACATTTTGGATCTATTGTGAAGTTCTTAGCAGTCTGCTTCATAGTTTCTATTGTGTGGTTGCTTGATAGGGTCTGTGGGCTGTGTATTTAAGTGCATTTTTGTGGTGCCAGGTGTCATTCTTTTATTTCCATGTTTAGAACTCCCTTAAATGTTTCTTGTAACACTGGGCCAATGGTAAAACAAATTTCCTCAGCACTTGCTTCTCTGAAAAAGCAAATATTTCTCCTTCACTTATATAGCTTAGTTTGGCAGAATATAAAATTTTTGGTTTGAATTTGTTTTCTTTGGAAATGCTAAAAACAGGCCCTCAATCTCTCCTGGCTAGTAAGGTTTCTGCAGTAAAGTCTGCTGTTAGCCTGATAGGGTTCCTGTTGTATGTGATCTGACCTTTTTCTCTTGCTTCTAAGGTTTTTTTTTCTTTAGCATTGACCCTGGACAGTCTGGTGACTATGTATTGCTGATATTTCCTCTGTATAGCATCTTACAGGTGTTCTCTGGATTTTGCGTAACTGGATTTCTACCTATTAGCAAGATTAGAAGAAATTTCTTCAACTATTCCCTCAAACATGTTTTCCAGTTTTCTTACTTGTTCAACTTCTGTCTCAGGAATGCCAATAATTTGTAGATTTGGTCACTTTACAAAATCCATATTTCTCAAAAGTCTTTGTTCATTTCAAAAATTATTTAAGTTTTGTCTGATTGAGTTAGTTTGAAAGACCACTATTCAAGCTCTCAAATTATTTTTTCTGTTTTGTTCATTTTATTAATAAAGATTTTACTTGTATTTTGAAATTCCTTAAGTAAGTTTTTCTATTTCAGAATATCTGATTGATTTCTTTTTAAGATGTTTATCTCTTCCTTCATTTTCCTGGATTGCTTTAGAAGTTTGTTTGTGTTAATTTTCAACCTTGAATTTCATTGAGTTTCCTTGCAATCCATGTATTGAACTCCTTATCTTTCATTTCTGAGTTTATATTTCGGTTAGGGACCATTGCTGGAAAGCTAGTGTGATTCTTTGGTGGTGGCACTACATTCAGATTTTTCATGGTGCAGAATTTTTGCTCTGGTTGCTTCTCACCTGGATATGTTGGCACTTCTAATTTTTGTAATTATTTTTATGCAAGTAGGAGTTTTTTTTGTTTTTCTTTCTTGCCCTATAGTATCATCATTTGCTCCTTCCCTTTCCCTTTCCCATCGCCGTAGGGTGTATGTGTATATAGAATGTTGGATAGGATCTTTTGGCTTTGCTTGTACAGCCATAAGCACGCATGTCAGCTGGTTTCATATTGAGTTGTGCAGTTTAACCTATAAGCCAGTAGATGGCGCTTATAGGTAAAAGCTGTCTGCTGCCAGCGTGGCTGGGTGGGTGTATACTTGGTCCTTGTTTACTGGAGGAAGCTCTCTGTTACCTCAGGCAATGGGCTGATGCATGGAGTGCACAAGGCTCTGAGTTCACTGCTCTGACCTTGGGAATTGGGGAAAGATGGGTAGGGCTGGATTGGGCAGGTCTACCTACAGAATCTCCCTGATGACAGGCACAAGCACCAGCACTGAGGAAGAAGAGGAACAATCCAGTGGGTGGTCGCCAAGAACCCAGAGGTGTGCCGCCTAGGTGTGGAGCTGAGAAACCTCCTCATCCCCAAGTTCTCTGTATGGGGAAGGGAGTGAGCAGCCTAAGCTCCTAATC
This sequence comes from Pongo pygmaeus, assembly GCF_028885625.2. Lineage (NCBI taxonomy): Eukaryota > Metazoa > Chordata > Mammalia > Primates > Hominidae > Pongo > Pongo pygmaeus. The sequence goes on from NC_072376.2 coordinate 26,841,477, forward strand.
CAGGTGAGCAGGTGCTCCAGTTGCCTGAGATGTGCCTGGGCATGCAGTGTAGAGGGCCCTTCTGCACCACAATCTCTGCACATGCGGCTGAGGTGTCTTAGGTTGCTCATCCAGGCAAAAAGGTGCTTCAAATACCTAGAAATTGGCCTGGGTGGAGAGTGGAGAGGACCCTGCGTTAGCACAATCTCCACTGGAAGGGTCAGGGAGGCTCAGGCTACTGATTCAGGTGAGCAGGTGCTCTGACTGACTGAAGACCTGCTTGGAACATGAAAATGGAATGGAAAAGGCCTCGCTAAACCATGATCTCTGCACAAGAAGGACGGGATAGCTCAGGCTGCTGGTTCAGGCATGTGGGTGGTTCAAATGCCTGGAGTTATCCCTGGGCATTGAGCAGAGAGGGCCTGGTTGCATCACAGTCTCCATGCAGAAAGGGTGGGGCAGCTCATGCTGCTGAACTAGCAAGGGGGTGCTCTGACTGCCTGGAGTAGATCTAGTTTTGAATTCTTTCTTGACACTTAATGTGTGTCTCTGAGAAAGTTGCTTAATTCTGAGTAATGGTTTACTTAGCTTTAAAGTGAGGGAGGCTCCTTGTGAAGTTTGAAATGACAAATGTGTCTGTATCAGTTATCTGAAAAAAAAAATGGACACTACCATCTCAGTTTTTGGCAGCTAGCATGAGGTTGGAGAAGGTGGGTTGGATAAGCAATCTTCAGCCCTATCGCCACAGAGTCAGCTGAGAAGAAATTTACCCATGCATTGCTATAGACTTTTAGTTTCCATTGCCACAGAGTCAGCTGAGAAGAAATTTACCCATGCATTGCTGTAGACTTTTAGTTTCCTTCTCTCTTTTTCACCATGCTCAGAATAACAAATTAATGTGGTTGGTGAGCTAGCCAGAGGAAGCATGCCTAACATAATGACAGGGGAAAGAAAACCCTCCTCCCTCCCTCAGATTTTGTTCCCTTAACCATTTGGGCTTCAAAATGACGGTGTTGTCAACTAAAGTTATGGCCGTGCTCTCTAGAGAGACCAAGAGTCTATGAAAATATCTCTATTCCTACCTTATGAGAACACTCCCACAGTACCAACTTTATCTTCCTAGAACCTCTGGCATGTAATTTAGCTTAGGTTTCAGAAGGATAAGAAACAAGGAGCTTATAAATTAAACTAATCTCTAATGTAAACTGCAACTTCCTAAGATATTCACATTTTTGTGAATATTTTTTGATTCCACATTTTTTCCAAAGTATGGCCGTTCACGTTACCCAATATACCACACAGGAGGCATGGCAAGACATGTTAATGACGCATAAAATTCCAAGTAATACATCTAAAAGTGTTATAAATTTAAACTATGAATTCTGTTTACCACTATTAAATTCATAAGAAGTCAAAGCCCTAAATTTCAACCCCAATTCTGTTTTAACTTAAATAAAAGCTTTATGTTAAGCCCAAAAGTAATTAGAGTCTCTCAATTTTTTCCACTTCAATTTTTTTCTCTGCTGAATCTCAATTAGATGGATCTTGGTGAAACGTCTAGAGAAGTTGAGCCTCCCTGAGAGATTATAACTTGAACCATTTTACTGGAAGGCGTATGGACCTCCGAATTTCAAATACTTTTACTTAGGTCTCTCATGTGCCCTAAGCTGTGAGAACTCAAAAGAATTAATAAGGCATCTAAGATTTTCACGATATGACCCCACACTCTCAATAGAGGAAACCACAACTTCTACAAGAGTTACTACAAGTAAAGTTTATTCTTATAATGCAGTACTTGGTTCAATTACACCCAAGTTATCATTAAAGGCAAAAAACAGAAGAGTAATTCTTGTTGGCTGACACCTTACCAGAATCTCAATCAGCCAAGTCCAATTGTCCAGAGTTTAAGACCTAGGAGCTTATAGTCCATTCGCCTAGATGTTTTTGTCAATTCTGATATTGTGCTTATCAGATGGAGTTGGGAATATTCACCTACCTATACAACCTGACTCCCATCTCTCAGAGTGACATTTGAGACATTTGAGCCTTCTTGAAAAGTTTACAAATTTGCACTAATAATAACAGCAGTGGTTCCTTCCCCCCATTTAGAGAAGTTGAGCCTCCCTTAGTGAAAAAAGCTTATTAAATCCACCCCTTGGGACCTCAGCCATGCTCTTATCTCCATGTCTCTTTTATCCACAGGATCAACAACAGCAGATGTCTGACCTCAGCTGAGACCTCTGAAAGAGCTTCCCTCAAAGGTTCATTCAATAATGCAACCTCACCATTTGAGCTCATTCCAAAGGTGACCATTCTTCTGCTTTGCTATTGGGTTTTTTCAGAATTGGAATAATGTGTTCTATTTTGATGACAAAATGCATCTTTTTTGACTGCGGCATCTTTTTCCATTGTAGTGAGCTATTCCGTAGATGCTCTGATCCCCTCCTGTTTCTCCTTTCTGGAGGCCTTGTGGAGATTTGGACATTCTTATCTGCTCCCTACACTGACTGCTTTCCTTTCCCATCACATGGAGGGTGAACATTGCTTGTGGTGTTTTATTCATTCTCTTTCTTACTCCTCTCTCAGTTCCAGACTTGTCCTTTCTTCAACTAATCCTCTAGATTTTGTACGGTCAGACTCCCTAGTAGGAGACATAATGCCGGGCCCAGTCTCTAACTCATTTTTGGTCTCTCTAGTTTTCTCTTTTGTCTTCGTTTTTGTTTTGGCCTTGTGTGTCTGCTTTTTCACATTCTTTTGTCATCCCTTTGAGTTCCATTCCCATCAGTAAGGACTTCCTTGGTCACTAATTCTTCCCTAGGTGGACACTTCTTATTCTGCCCTGGTCTCTTGTTTTCCTTACTACTTGTCACTCTCTCTACATATTCACCTATTTATTTATTTATTTATTTATTTTTTAGATTATGGCCCTTTATTTACCCATTGGCCAACCTAAACAGTTGTCAACGTTTATTGTTTCATTTTGTCCACCTCTTTTGTGGCTGGAATATATATTTTTAATTATACCTTAAGTTCTGGGGTACATGTGCACAACGTGCTGGTTTGTTACATAGGTATACATGTGCCATGTTGGTGTGCTGCACCCATCAACTTGTCATTTACATGATATTTATTTTCTATCATCTGTTCCTTTAAGATGTAAGTCCCATGGGTATAGAAATTTGTCATCTTTCCTCATATACATATATATATATGAATTGGAATTGGAGATATATATATATATATATATATATATATATATATCTCCCTGGGAACAAGAGCAGCACCTGACAAATAGTAAGTCCTTAAAAACTCTTTGGAATCAACTTGTGGTAGTGGTGGGGCAGTATCTCTATTTTCAACTACTGCAATGATCTTCCTTTGAAACAAACCTGATAGCGCTTAAAGTGCTTTATGATCTGTCTAGTTTCTCCCCTCAAAGGTTTGAATAATCCATAATGGCTTCATATGACTTTCTCAGTGTTCATGAAATGGTTTCCTAATTGCTGTTGCTACAGGCCTCCCATCTGCTGTTATATTATGATGCTTCTCAATGCTTTCTTGAATATGAGTTCCTTCTAGGGAGGTCACTCAAGTTCACTGCTAAGAAGTTTTACTGTTATTAATACAAGTGAAGAGCATTTGGTATACATATAGCTCATTTTTCCTTTCATCTAATTCTGATTTGGTGGTAAAGACCTCAAGATAGCTCTCAGGTAGATCCCTGTATTTCTTTTTTCTTCCTTTTTTCTTTTTTTTGTTTTTTTTTTCTGTTTTTTTTTGAGACAGAGTCTCGCTCTGTCACCCAGGCTGGAGGGCAATGATGCAATCTCGGCTCACTGCAAACTCTGCCTCTTGGGTTCAGGTCATTCTCCTGCCTCAGCCTCCCAAGTAGGTGGGACTACAGGCATGAGCCACCACGCCTGGTTAATTTTTTTGTATTTTTAGTAGAGATGGGTTTTCACCATGTTGGCCAGGCTGGTCTTGAGCTCCTGACCTCAGGTGATCCACCCGCCTCGGCCTCTCAAAGTGCTGGGATTATGGGCGTGAGCCACCGTGCCCGGCCTTTATTTCTTGATTTCTTGAAAATATGCTCTTTTCTCTTTGTAAAGGTAAAACCATTTCCTGAGACATAATCACTTATGACATTTCAATCACCCTATATTTAACTCTTGAATTTTTTTCATATTATCTGCAAACTTTATTTCTAATATGAATGAAGCTTAAAACATTCCATTGTTGAATTTATGGTTTTAACTTTGTGATAGTCTCCTTCAATATTCCTTAAGCCTAGGTTCAAATAAGAGCCCTTTCCAGTGCAATATGTCTCTCTCCTCACTGCTTGATTATCTGTTGATTAATTAAATCAACTATCCTTTTATGGATCAATTCAGTCTTAGTCTGAACCTTGGAAATCTTATGCCACAGTTACAGCCTATTCAGTTACCAAATCAGAGTCAATTTGAAACTATATTGTAGAAAGTGGCTCTCAACAGTATAAACGTGCCACGTGAGTCCAAGAGATTAGCTCTTGGTATGTCTCATCTTCACTCTTTTTGGAATTGGATGCCCTTTCAAGTGTGGCAAGAGGAAGGAATTTCAAATAGCTAAACTATTAGCCTCTAACACTGACAATATAAAGGCTAAAACCTCACCCACTCATTTTACAGCCTACATGGATATTAACTGCCTTTGCAGATGGAAGCCTCAGCCAGTTGATGTCAAGAAACATTACAAGGAAAAAAAATTCACCCCTTGAGTCCTGGAAAGCCTGTATCAGGTGAGCCTTAACTGAAATGAAAAGACTCCCTTTCCCTTCATACAATCTAATCCCTATCTCACTTATTCCCGCGTAGGTCAAGGTTGCACCTCCATCAGTCAAAGTCAGCTACAAAAGTCTGTGTGAGATGTGTTTACTGAGCCCTGTGCTACTTTTAAAATAGCTGCTAAGCACCATAGACATCCACTGCAGTAAGCTGCTATGATTCTAAAAGTCAAAAACTGGAGCCACACTTGAAGCATCAATTTATCCACATGATACTTTGTTTCATACAACATCAACCCATTGCTGGTTCTTTCAATGTTCCAAGCCAACGTACCAGTATATTTAAATTTTAAGGTCCCAGGACATAATTAATATGTTTTTCCTTCCTCCAGTGTTATGTACAAATTGAAGACAGTAAACACATAAGTTGCCAGGTGAATATTAAAACGGCAGCTTTATTATTGGAACAGCTAAACTGGAGGAAAGAATCTAATTGTGTGCTCATTGTGGCACTTTTAAATTCTGTCCTTTGTTAATTAAATTTACCTACCCCAAGTGATAGTCTGCCTTGCTGAGGACAGAAATCGCCTCAGTAAATACACTGTAATAAGGGACAGAAAATTTGTACCTTAGAGAGCCTCATTCTAAAAAATGAGGAAGTCCAACACACACACACATACTCTAATCCTAACCAACAGTCTGGTAAGAGAGCATGTCCAAAGGGTCAAGGTGTTCCCATACTCTCCTCTCTTTAGGCTTAGCCATGGGGCTATTTTTATGAGCAAAACTGAGCCAATTCATATCGCCATGAAGTTTAAAGTCTAGTGGGGAGAAATAGATACTATTTTTTTTAAATTAAGGTAATAATAAAGCATAAGTAGGTAAGAGAAGTTTTTGACCTTGGAAAAGTTATATAAATTTCTATGACCCAGTTTTTTCATCTGTAAAGTGAGAATAGTAGTAATAACTATCCCACAGGATTTTGTGAAATTTAACAATTTAACATTATAAAACACTCCAAACTTTATCAAGCACATTGTAAGCACCATATGTTTATTGCTGTTATTGTAAGAAGGTCTGGACTTACATTTAAAATCAGGTGGTAATCATAACACTTTGCAAATAGAAATGACCTCAGGTACAATTGAAGACATAGTCTGCATTTAGCATCTAAAGATATTGAAAGACTGAGAGGTTGCATGTATTTTTCAGAGATCTAAGAGCTAGCTAATGGTCAAATTGGATTGGGACACATGTCTCCTCCTCTTCAGCTCAGTGCTTCTCTGTTTCACTCTTCCTCTTCATTATTAAATAGCAGAATGTGTTTCTCATCAGTATGTTGAATATATAAGTTGAGCAGCGCTTTAGGGGACAAATGTGAGAATAGAATGACCTAAAATGTTTCACATGTTGAGACCACACTGGCACCTTTTCTTCAAGCAGTGTTGACATCCATACGCTCAAATAAATTAATGTTCTCATCTCCACTGACTCACTAGGCAGAAAAAAAGTTTGCCTGTCAATTTAAAAGGAGACAGGAAGAGAATGGCCCAGTCAAGTTGACACGTAAAATTAACCATCACAGGTGGTCCAGAGAGAAATGCATTTTTAAATGTGCCAAATTAATAATTGGTTTAGACAAACAAAGCAAACATTTCTAAACACTGGCAGATAGTCTTCCCAGTGGTAACAATTCACCTTCATGTTATTGTTTCCTTATCTTACACTCAAATTTGTTTCCTTAGTACTTTATTTGTGAAGATTTTTGCAGCTTAAGAAAGAGATTCCTTTGTCATGCTTACTACATTTTTATTTTGTTTTCCAGTATATAGTGTGGTGAGATATCAAAAAGTATTCAGCTCCTAAAACATTATTATATATTTATTTGATGAAAATTGACTAAATTCAAAATAACTCATGGGACTTTTGAAAAATATACAAATCCTGGGAGGCCTCCCCCAGTCTCAGATTTAGCATACTAAAATCTTCAATTTCCTGAGGTTTGGCCAAATTCAGTTAAACAAATTAAGCAACAAATAAAGCCCACAAACAAGCAATAATTCCCTGGTTAGGTAATTTTGAAGAGAAAAACTACTACTGGGAACTGAAAGATTTGTGAAAAGTCTCTGAATTTAAGAAATTCCTGATAATGTTGGTATACGTGGTAGGCTTAGTAAGGTCCTTACAAATGTCAATGTTTGAATTCCCAGAACCTGTGAATTTGTTACCTGACCTAGTAAGAGATTTTGTAGGTGTGATTAATTAAGGATCTTGAGATGGGATGTTACCCTGGATTAGCTGGTTAGGCCCAAATGTAATACTCACAGGGTTCTTCTAAAACGGAGACAAGAAGTTGGAAAAGAGGATGTGATGATGGAAGTAGAGATTGGAGTAATGCTACCAGGAACCAAGGAATGTAGTAGCTTCTAGAAGCTGAAAAAGGCAAAGAATCAATTCTCCCCTGGAGCTTCCAGATGGAATAAACCATGCTGACCCCTTGAATTTTACCCTTTGAGACTCATTTTTGACTTCTGGCTACCAGAACAGTAAGATCACAAATTTGTATTGTGTTTAAGCCACGAAGTTATGGTGATTTGTTATAACAGCAATAGTAAACTAAAACAGTGTAGCAATATCAATGAATTAACATACGAGGAGTGCTAACTTCTAGTGCCAGGCACTGTACTAAACTGTTTGGAGAAAGATGATATTTCATCTTGAAAATTGTGTGAGGCAGATATTAGTATTTTCTCTGTTTTGACATAGCACAAACTGTAGTTTACAGACATTAGGTAACTCATACAGAGTTAAGTAACACATAGACACGTTGCTAGTACAATGTGACCTATAATTCAACCCATGAAGTCTAGTTTCAATCCTCTTTACAACTTCCTGCCTCTGCTCATTACCAGACTATCCATGTTTATCTCTGAGATTCCCAGCCAAAGGCTTCGGGTAGAGTCTGGCCACAGAACATAATTGCTTCAGATGACGTTATAAACTGCAACAATTAATTGAGCAGATATTTAACAAGCATCCAATCTATGACAAGCATAGTAGATAGTAAACCATGCAGTTGAGTAAGATAAACGTGGCTCCAACCCTTGGGAAGCTCATAATCACAGTGGGACCCTCTAAATGCAGTGCCAGTACTGGGTGACCAGAAACACAGAGTGTATAACTCAGTTATCTCAGATTTTTACAATATTGACATCTGAAGCAGATGAAAAGAGGTGTTTTAGAAAGATAAACAGCAAACATGGAAATACAATTTTTTTTGTAATATTGCCATCAAAACCTCCGCATTCTAGCATTCTTTACCGGTGGCAAAACCACTTTTAATTTTCATTTCCTTTACTCCCTGGAAAGCAAAATGAATTAAGCAGCAACTCCATTTGTTTTTAAATGTGATGGGAAGTTTCAAGTGAGGCATTTGAGAGCACAGAGAAATATTTAAAAGAAGCAGCAGTGAGTTCGGGGGACAGATTCACAACCAGAAAGAAAAACAAAAGAATGCTTTTAAAAAACAAAGGGCTTATTTTTCCCTCTCTCTAATTTCCTCATCTTAATGCTTTTATGAGCCAAATATTTTATGACCTTATGTTAAATGGAAACAAAAGGCTTCATTGTGTATTATTAAATATAAAATTATAAGAATCATTGCATAAAAATATATTACTTTTGGATTTCCTCCAATGCTATTTTTTTGAGTGAATCTGAGCTCATTATATTCAGCTGAATCTATTGATTCTATTTCTACAAATTCTAAGTGATTTCTTGCAGTTTATCTATTGTTCCTCTTTTAATTAGCAGTGGATGTGCAGTATAGCAGTAGGCAGTATTTATTGCATAATATTAATTCTGCAGCCGCACAGAGACAAAGCACTTTATACTAAACAAACACACGTGCAAGCTGCGTGCCCTAAAAGGTAAAGCTCTATAGGATGCCCTGCAGTGTGATTTCTAACTGGGCTTCCAGAAATGTGATTTCCGCCCCTTCTGAGTTAAATGAGTCACTCTGACTGTCTAGACTTCAATCACTGCATCTGTAACATAAGGACCTCTAGTTTCTTTCAACACCTATGCAACCAGATTTCTGTGAACTGTCTCTGGCTGACATTATATTGTCTATTGCACTCTGGAAGAAGTTAGCTTCTGGCTTTGTTATATGCATAAGAAAATCGTCTTTACACATATAATGATCACTAAAATTCTGGCTGCAGAATAGTCTTCCAAGTGCTCCTGGGAGTAAAGGAATGACAAGTTTTCTTACATATCCAGTTCTGCCCCTTTTCTGATTTCCCATTTGCTTTGTTGGATACCGGGTGCCGGACCACCAGGGGGCAGAATGGCTTCATCTAATCCCCAGAGGAACTTCATACATTCTCCTTTCCTGGTTCTATTGTTGAGCTTTGAGTTTTAGAACCCTATTCAGCATTCAAAACCATCAGTGCCATGATGGCTACAGGCAGGAGGCTGTGGCCTTCTCAAGTGTGTCTCCAAAATCTTATATCCCACTGCAAAGTGTTCTTCCTTGGCAGGGAAAAGACAATATGGCGTATTCTACAGGTTGCTCTAGGACTGGATGGAAATGAAGAGAATCAGCAAAAGACTGATTTACATTGAGTTGAAGAGCAAGAAAAAAATGTTTGTAGTCTCCATGTAGGTAACAACACAATCTTTAAAGTCAAGATATTTAATAGTCATGAACTCTCTCTGAATATCAACTTTCCTTTAGGTCTGTAACCAGATGAGAGAAAATGTAATAACAGAAGTCACAATAATCATTTTAAATGGTAGTATATTTTCACATCCCCTTCAAATGCCTCACACTTAATAACTAGTGCTTCTGCCTTTCAAACCCAATCCAATAGTCTTGACACTTTATGGTTGAGGACAAGGAAACTGCTTAGGAAACTGCTACCTACTCCAAATTCCTCTTGGAGAACAGGAATATCTTTCTGCCATTCCAACACAGGTTATCTTTTCAGACATGAGAAACACAAAGAATGATTATTACCATTACAAGTAAATTTGCATAAGAAAATAGAGATAGTACTTTTCTTCCAGTATTGTTATGGAGACCAAACAAGATAAGGAACATAAATTCGTAGCCTAGTACTCGGCAAGCACTCCTGGAATGGCAGCAGTTCTTTGTTTCTTGTAAAAGTGAACGACTACGGTTATAGTTGCTCCCAAGCAAAGATCTGTTTGACTGTTTGAATTAGTCAGGGTTCTCTAGAGGAACAGAACTAATAGGATATATGTATATATGAAAGGGAGTGTATTAAGAAGAATTGACTCACACAATCACAAAGTGATTAAGAATGCACAAATTATGACCTAGTCATTACAGTCTACAACTGGAAACAGTCTGAGTGCCCATCAACAGGGGCATGAACAAAATGGAATACTACTCAGCAACAGAAAGAGACAAACAGCTGATGTTAATACATACAATAATGTGGATGAACTCCAAAAACATTTTGCTGAGGAAAAGAAGCACATTAGTTTCTTATTGCACATGTAATAAATTGTCACAAACTTGGTATCATAAATTGCAGAAGTGTATTATCTTATAGTAGTAGAGGTCAGAAGTCCAAAATGGGTCTGACAGGACTGAAATCAATTGTGTTGGCACCTATGTTCCCTTCTAAAGGTTCTAGCTTCTTCAGGCTACCATCGTTCCTGGGCTCACAGCCGTCTTCAACTTCCAAAGCCCAGCAATGTTTGGTCAAGTCTTTCTTATGATGCCAGCTCTCCAGTTCTGATTCTGTTTTCTACATTTAGAGACACTTTTGATTGCATTGTGCCAACCCAGATAATCCAGAAAAATTTTATTTTAAATTCAATTGATTAGCACCCATAATTCCTTCTGCTCCTTTAGTTCCTCTTTGCAATGTACCATTGTGTTCATAGGTTCTGGGAATTACGATGTGGACATTTTGGAGGGCCATTATTTGCCTACCACAAGAAGTCTTATACAAAGGAGTACAACATTTATTACTTTCTTTCAGTAAAGTTGTAAAACAGGTAATTTAATATTTGGTGGATTAAAAAAACAACAGTGGTTACTCTTTGGACTTAGGGGAGGAGATTGGGAAAAGGCAATGTGAAATGATGTTTATATATTTTTTATTTAGGTTGTATTTTTTACAAGACTGTATGTATACATATATATACAGTCTTATCTATATACTTGAAATATATATATATATTTCAGTATATGTAAGTTTTACCTGAAAAATAAAAAAAAACAAATAGTAAAGTGTTGCAAATAATATCCATGCACGAGTATTTAGGAAAAAATTTACTAATATCTGAAACTTGCTAAAAAGTACTTTGCCAAATGGAGTAATGGGTAAATAGAAGGATGGAGAGAGATATATGTGGTAAGTCAAGTATAGAAAAATGGTAGTTTTAGGCAGTTGTTGGTTAGCTTTATGTGTGAATGTTTATTGCAAAAATGTTTCAATTTGTATGCTTAAAATTACCATAAAAATATAGAAGGGAAAGCGTATTGAATCAGGGTAGTAAGCCTTTGTAACAACTCTGTATTACATTCCTGTTTGCCATCTCTACTTCCTTCTTGGCACTGAGGTTGGCATTGCATCTCTCAAATTAAGGAATGAATTTCTCCTTACTGAGTTTAAGAATTCACTCTTAGCTCAAAGCTCTCTCTTGCTGATGTTCAAACTTAAATATTCAGAGACTATGAAAAAGAATTAATTCCAATTTACATCCCTACCCCATACAAGCACACCTGGCTAAGCAAAACTAATCCTTTTGACCCTCAGCCTTGGCAAGCCTGTGTGTGTGCGTGGCAGTGGTGGAGACGGGTGGTAGAGGCCTGTGCGTGGGTATCAGGTGCATATGAATTGTCAGAAGTTTATTCTAGAAAACACAACACACATCCCTGCCATAGAAGAATCTCAAAACAGATGCTGCAGCTGTGCTCTGATTAAAGGAAGCTATACCAAAGCAGATTCCTGTTACCTCGCAAGAGAGACTGTGTCTGAGTGAAGAAAACAGAGACCCATTGTCTATCAATGAGAAAATTCGCTGTCACTTTATTCCATCCAGCCTGTTTAATGCTTGCAAGCAAGCCCATTCATTTGCCGTATTAGGCTCTAGTGGAGCGTGTGAACAGCCCATTACACTCTCATGAAGGATGCCGATCCTTTACCCTATCACAGCCAGTGGTACATTTAGATATGCCCTTTGAAAAATTCTGAAATGTGCCCTCAACCTCAGAGAATTTCAAGTTACTTCACCAAACTCGGAACATCCCCTTTCTCTGGTGGATGTATGCAGGTTTTTCTATGTGCACAGTCAGCTTCTCATTATACATTTATGGCTGGTTCTCTGTATATGTTGTCAGTGAGACTACATTCCAATCTGATTTTAAAAAGAAAGGAACAGAGTTGTAGTTTTAATCTATCTATCTATCTATCTATCTATCTATCTATCTATCTATCTGTCTGTCTGTCTATCTAGCTATCCATCCATCTATCCATCCCTCCATCCATGTCTATCTGTATGTGTGTGTATTTTTTTGAAAACACATGTACATTTTCCTGTGAGGATTTAAGATATGATCTTGGGACTCTCAAAAAACTCTGGCCTAAATTAGGCTGTCACGTGGAAATTACAAGGTCGGTAACATGGGGCCCCTTAAAACCAAATTCTAATTTGTCTGCAACTGCAGCTATTTGCATCTCTCCTTCCTGACTCTTCTGGACTATAACAGACTACAATAACAGAGATAGCATCACTACTAATATGATGGAGCTTTTCCCTTGACACTGAGCTTAGCAACTCTCCACAGTCCAGACATATTCAATACTTTCATATGAAAACCCAGGCCCAGGAAAAACACCACCTCAGCTTGTCCCTGGTGATGCTCTTGCTGGTAATTGTTCATGGATAATAAATGGCTTTGATTCCAGAGAGTGGCGGTGCCTGCTACCCAAGTTGAAACTTAGGAAAATACCAGAAACTATTTTACTCACTTACAGTTAACTTCTAATTATTCTTTGTTGACTTCTTTAACTTTTGATTCTCATTGTTTTCAGGAACATGTTGATTTTTCTATGGTTACATTGCTAATCCAGCAATGCTGATATTTTTGTCAATTTTAACTGAAACTTTCTTAAATGACCAATGACATTGTTATAGTTCTCAATTTCCTTCTAATTTTTCTGTTATTTATTCTATTGGTGTCTTACTGTTAATGGCATTTTTATACATGTTTTGCTTGTTGGTTGCATTTGTGAGCAGGTTGAGACAATCTAATAGAATTCGAACAAACATCTAAATTGTCCTCGATGAATGTCCTCACTCTTTCATTAATTCAACATTCACTTTAGCCTTCATGTATGCACTTGCTGAGCACTTTGGGGTACTTAAAATTCCTTTCAATCAGATTAACAATAAATCTAAGCTTAAATAACTATAATACTTGATAGAATATGCTATGTCATAAAAGAAAGTTTGTGTATATGAGAAATAAAGTGCTATAAAATTAAACAAAAATGGGCTGGGCAGGGTGGCTCAAGCCTGTAATCCCAGCACTTTGGGAGGCCGAGACGGGTGGATCACCAGAGGTCAGGAGTTTGAGACCAGCCTGACCAACATGGTGAAATGTGGTCTCTACTAAAAATACAAAAATTAGCCAGGCATGGTGGCAGACTCGTGTAATCTCAGCTACTCGGGAGGCTGAGGCAGGAGAATCACTTGAACCCATGAGGCGGAGGTTGCAGTTAGCCAAGATTGCACCATTGCACTCCAGCCTGGACGACAAGAGTGAAACTCCATCTCAAACAAACAAATAAATAATAAACAAGCAAACAAATAAATAAATAATTTAATTAAATTAAACAAAAATGGTAAGAGAAAAAAAAGTAACGAAAAAAAGTAAGAGAAGAGCTATAATACCCATCATGTGGAAAAGAGTGGTTATGAAAAGTGGGAAGGGATGATGAACATATTAACTCCCTGAATAACACAAAGTGGAAGAATATATCATGAATTCCATCAACAACAGCTATTTCTTAATCTTATCTTTCATGTGCCAATCCCCCTTTTTCCAACCCCTATGTGCAATAACAGGTATACTATAAATATTTGTTAATTTATTGGTTATCGATCTGCAGTAAATCACTGATATATTCTACTGTATTCTCCATCCCCCAGAAAATACCAACCTTTGGAACATCGTAGTTTTATTGAAAAGAGCATTCCCTTCTGTATGACTTAAACAAGGCTGTATTCCCAATTCTCCAATTTCAGGCAGATTCTTTACCCTCCCATTTCATTTCTAGTATTTAAAATAGAAACACAAGTCTACCTTCCTGAACTAATTCTGAGGCATCTTGGCATGATGTGTAAAGCTCTGTCATTTCCATAAAATAATTACTAAAAATTATTTGATGTATTAGTTTTTTAAAAAATTTGGTTTTATTGTAGCTTTGTAACTTTATATGATTTCTCTGATTTGGGGAAAGTTTTTTTAAAAATTAAATTTGTATGTTTGACTCCCATGCCTGTTATATGTGATTTTAAATTTTCCCTAAAAAAGCCTTCCCCCAAATAAATTCCTATTCTTTTCTATGTTTCATCTTATGACTTCCTCAAGACTCGTAATTATGCATTTTTTGGTTTCCCTGCTGTTAGGTATCCTCCAGGATGACATATTGTCCTCTTTCTATCATTTTATATCTCTACTTCTTTATATACTCAAGCCTCTCAAGTGCCAAAATGAAGGTTGATTCTCTTCCTTGATTAAGCTATTCTTCAATTTCTTCTTTACTACTCATTTCTCGGTCCACTTCAGTCCAATTCTGGCCACACTGTTCCGCTGAGAGTACCCTTAAATAATCACTCATATATATTCAATGCTCCAATCTTCTTGCCTTTGTTCTTCTTGACCATTCAGTAGTTTTAATATTATAGACCATATTATTCCTTGAAACCACAACCTTTCTTGCCTTTTATGACACTATATTTAACAGAATGTGTCTTTATTCCTAACTTCCTTTTTTATCCTGTGCTTATCCCTTACTCCCTAATGGAAGGAGAATTAGTCAGAGTTCTACAGAGATATAGAAGCAATAGATCTATCTATCTATCTATCTATCTATCTATCTATCTATCTATCTATCTATCTAGAGAGAGAGAGAGAGAGAGAGAGGACAGAGAGTGAGCAATTTATTATGAAGAATTGGCTGAGAATTCTGAAAATCTACAGTCAGCAAGCTAGAGACTGAAGAGGGTTGATAGTATAAGTTCCAGCCTGAAAGCTGGCTGGCTTGAGACACAAAAAGAGCTGATGTTTCAGTTCAAGTCTGAAGAAGGGAAAAGACTGATGTCCCAGCTCAAGAAATTAAACAGGAGGAGTTCCTGCTTACTTGTGGGAAGGCCAATCTTTTTGTTCTGTTCGAGCCTTCTACTGATTGGATGAACCCCATTCATATTACGCAGGATAATCTGTTTATCTAGTCCACCAAGTCTAATGTTAACCTTGTCAAAAAATACCTTTACAGACACACCCAGAATAAGGCTTGACCGAAAAGATGTTGTTGAGAATGTGATGAATGTGCACCATTGGTGGAAATGTAAAATGGTGCAGCCACTATAGTAAATAATATCGTGTTTCTTCAAAAAATTGAAAATAGAGTTATCATATATTTCAGCAATTCCAAGCCTGGGCATATCCTCAAAAGTGAAACCAGGGATTCAAACACATGTGTGTACACTCAAGTTTATAGCAGCATTATTTACAATAGCCAAAAGCTGGCAGCAAGACAAGTGTCCATGGGCAGATGAATAAACACAATGTAGTCTGTACATACAATGAGACATTATTCAGCCTTAAAAATAAATGAAATTATGACACATGCTACAATGCAGATGAGCCTTGAATTGAAGACATTATACAAAGTGAAATGAGTCAGACACAAAAGACAAATACTGTATGATTCACTTATATTTGTTACCTAGCATATTCAAATTCATAGCAACACAAAGTAGAATGGTGGTTGCTGGGGCCAGGAGAAGGAGAAAACTGAGAGTTACTACTTAATGGTGATATGGTTTGGCTCTGTGTCCCCATCCAAATCTCATCTTATAGCTTCCATAATTTCCATGTGTTGTGGGAGAGACCTGGTGGGAGATAACTGAATCGTGGGACGGATCTTTCCCATGCTGTTCTTGTGATACTGAATAAGTCTCATGAGATCTGATGGTTTTAAAAAACGGGAATTTCCCTGCACAAGCTCTTTTGTTTGCCACCATGTGAGACATGCCTTTCTCCTTCCGCCGTGATTGTGAGGCCTCTCCAGCCATGTGGAACTGTAAGTCCAATAAACTTCTTTGTTTTGTAAATTGCTCAGTCTTAGGTATGTCTTCATCAGCAGCATGAAAACAGACTAATACAAGTTAGTACAGAGTTACAGTTTGGAAAAATAAAAAAGTCCTGGACAAACATGATAGTAATGATTGCACAAAAACTTGAATGTACTTAATGACATTCAACTATCCACTTAAAAATGATTAAATTGGTTAATGTTATGTTATGTATATCTTACTACAATTTTAAAAAATAGGCTATATGTAATACATCTGATGTCTCTGAATTAAGGGCCTCATGATTTAACCGCTGTTTGAAGGTACCTTTTGCATGACCTAGGCTTCTCTCACTCTCCTCTACACACCATTATTTACCTGGGGCCTGTATGTGCATAACCATGCACATTTCCTTATGTCTGCTTTCTCATTCTGCTGTATTTGCAATTTCTTTGCTCAGGTAGAAATTTTGTTCTACATTGAAGAGTCTATATCCTCAGTGAAGCATTTCTATATATCCCCATTTAGAATCAATTACTTTTTTTTTTCTTTTTAGATAGAGTCTCACTCTGTTGCCAGGCTAGAGTGCAGAGCCACGATCTCGGCTCACTGCAACCTCCGCCTCCCGGGTTCAAGCAATTCTCCTGCCTCAGACTCCCAAGTAGCTGGGACTACAGGCGTGTGCCACCACACCCAGCTAATTTTTGTATTTTTAGTAGAGATGGGGTTTCACCGTGTTGACCAGGATGGTCTCAATCTCTTGACCTCATGATCCATCTGCCTTGGCCTCCCAAAGTGCTGGGATTACAAGTGTGAGCCACTGTGCCAGGCCCAATTAATGACTCCTTTATTTTTACCCTGTGTCTTGTTTACTTATACCTTGATTGTAATGTATTTATTTATACACTTGCTGTCGATGATTGTTGGCATTTGGTGGCCTCTATTAGATTTATAAGCTCCTGGAATGCAAGGTGTCTGACTTCTCCTTCTTTTCCTTTGCCTAGTTATTCCATAAATATTTGACCTGAAATTGGGACATCTCACCAATAACCCTCAAGATGAGTTCCTGCTTCCTCTTGTGTTATATAAGACACAGATAAAACTCAACAATAATGAGAGGTCATTTTCTTTGTTTGAACATAGTTTTTAAGGTTTTGCATTCCCATTTATGTGAAAGATTTTTATCATCCTCTACTTTTTCCTTTCTGTAGCTCTTAGACTCTATTATTATTTATATTAGTACAACTTAAAGGACTAAGGGTTGATCTTGTATCATCAATTTGAAAAAATATGCAGAAAATATTATTTCAATTTTTATATTTGTGAGAATTCACAAAGATAACTTTTTTCTCAAGTGATTAGCTTAATATGTGGCAGTTATAGAACAGGCTAGCAATTACAGCAATCAAATGTTTAAAGCGTACACCACCACTTAACTGGTCTCATTGTTACATAAATTGGAAATCCTGTATAACTAATGATGGATAACAGAGACACAGGCTTTTTCTCATATTGCTCTGCTCACTCTTAGTTAACCTCTTTGAGTTGACTATACTCTGCAGGAGTAAGCCACACTACCTTTCATGATGTTGGCTCCTGGATCTCACACCTGTCAGCATTGCGGTTCTAGATTATACAGAATGACTGGGTTACTGTTCAATAAATAATGTTTTGAAGAAGTTGAACTAACTATAGAGAAATTACTATATACATTGAGGTGTTCCTCTACTCCTTTCTCAATCCACAGTTCTCGGAAACTTTAATTCAACCTTGGATAGCTTTATATTGGAGAATGAGAAAAATCAAAGCATTCGAGGGTGGTCAGCTCTATTATTAGTGCCCTCCTCACTAACAGATATGAGTGTAGAATCTTCTTTCTCTAGACTTCATTGCTATAATAACCACTCATGCTGTAAAATCCACTTTGCCACTTTTTTTTTTCTTATTAGCTCTTTTGCTGTTGTCTTTTCCTCTGGAAGACATCCACATACTGGAAGAAGTTCCTTCTCTCTCTCCCCAGCAGTGAGGCAGCAATTTTGTGTAGGAAGTTATGGGGGGCATTAATGACTGGGAATAAAGGAGCTGTAAGCCTCACGTCTCAGATTGACACAGAGGGTTACAGGCCCTTCAAAATGTACTCCAGCCACTAAGGAAAAAGAATGACTCTTTTTCAGGCAATCCATAGTTCAATATTGACAGGAGCATCAGAAGAAATTTCAGATTGCCTACTTTTGCTGGCTAGAAAGTCCTGTAATTGTGGCAGGCAGGGGGCAGAATGCCTTTGGTGGCTGACAGTGAAAATTCTTGATCTGAGCTCTCAAAGCCTTTGTAGACATTTCTATCCAGAGGAGAGCACCAGGGTGGCATTAGCTGAGTCCTTGAGATGCAATTGAGGAGGCAATGCTATTTTCCTTCTGGCTAAGAGAAATGGCAGAGCCTCTTTGTAACAAATGATCATAAATTGCCTGTGTGTCTCCAAGGCAATGAGAGAACTTGCATCTTAGTACTAATGCAAGCTGCTCTCATACTTCTGAGTAGCGCTGGCCACTGGAAAGGAATAAGGGCCTGAGGATAAAGCTACCAAGACATATCTTTATCCCATAAGTAAGTGTAATCAAAAGTAAAAGGCTTTCAGCTGTTAAGTTACTTGAAAAACAGATTCTCAAAACTCAATAATTAAATCAAGAGGGGTGAAAGCCAGAAACTAAGATCAAGTAAAATCTGGAAATTGGGAAGTGAAAGAATAAACAAGATCTTCAGCTAGAGTTAAACTTGGCTGTCAGCCCTATCCCATTTCTGTTTTTTGGTTTTGTTTTGTTTTAAATCCTGTATAAGGCCATGTGAGATATGACATAGAAATGTGTAATCAAAAAGCATGCATATATTTGAAGTTTAAATTCATAGAAAAGTTCTCATTCAGTGCTCCTTAAGGCCATTTTGGCCAATTTAGAATTTTTGAGGTATACAATCTAGGTCATCTTTAAGCTTCCTAAGATGCACTACTCCCTGGTTCTTTGTAAATAATTTTGTGGGTATATATCAAATGTACAGATTTACAGTAAGTGACGCTATGTACTTACATTATGCTCATATGTATAGTTATAAAAAGTTCTTTAGAAGCCCTAGGGTGTTGTATGTGTTTCTAGATTTGCATTTATAAGAATTGGTTAAGCATAACACAGGCATGAAAATCTTGCTACCTGGTATTCTGTGCTTTTTAAGAGGCTTGCTGATAACAATGTTGTTGATACTGATGGCAGCACCTGTCATTTGGGAGGTGTTTCCAAGGTGCAAGACAATTGGCTAATTACTTAACACAGGTTATCTCACTTAATTCCTTCAACATCCTTATCATGATTATTGCTCTTATTGTTTGAGGAAGCTGAGGTTCAGAGAGGATAATCGGCTTGCTTAAGGTCATACCAATAGTAAATGGAGGATGATGATTCTAAATGTATATTGTCCTAATTTCAAATGAAAAATGTTAACAAAAGAGAGGGAATGGTATGATAGAAAATGCTCTAATGTATTTGTTGAGAGATTTCGGATAAGTTTTCACTCACATTTCATACCACTGTGCAGTGAACTTCTTTTGGTTTTGAGATCCAGCATATGGTCTTCCTTATTCTGGAAGATTTATCCTAATCTTGCTTTGATAAAACACCACTTCTAGTGGTCAACGATTTCCATTTAGTGCTATTGACTCAACTCCTAGCTGAATGGTTTGGCCCAAATTGGCTTATGGACCATTTTCCAGTCGCCAAGTTTGGGATGAATATTTGCTAGAGCTCCTGGAATAAAATCGATCTTCTTCTCCCTTATTCTGCAGGAACTACCAAAATATGCATTGGCATTTATTGGATAGTATGGCATTCTATAGAAATATGAGGTTTGCCAATAAAGCAACTATTTGGACATTGTGGAAGGAAAAATCAAAGTTCTCTGTGACCATGTCCCTTTACAGTGTGACTTTTTCACAGCTTTTATCAAGATATGGAAGCTCTTTCCCCACCTCTTGCATCTAGGCTGTGTTTTCACTTGCTTTGACCAATAGAAGGTGAAAGAACGACATTATGCAATTGTAAGGCTTCCATTTTTACTCTTTGGGAACTCTAGCCTAAGACTACCCAAAAGGAAGCCAGTCTAGTCAGCTGGAGATTGACACACCATGAGGAAAAGATCCACAATGATCAAGAAGACAGCCAGCTTCAAGAAGACTGTCAGACCTACGAGTCTGGCCATCTCGCACCTTCTGACCCAGCTGATCCTGAGCTTAATGAAGCTACGTGAGTGAGTGTTATGGAGAAAGCACAGCTAGCCAACATTATTGTGAGAAATAGCACATCTTTTTTTTTTTCTTCAACTTTTATTTTAAGTTCTGGGGTACACGTGAAAGATGTGCTGGTTAGTTACATAGGTAAAGGTGTACCATGGTGGTTTGCTGCACAGATCAACCCATCACCTTGGTATTAAGTGCAGCATCCAATAGCTATTCTTCCTTGTGCTGTCCTTCCTCCCATCCCTTCCCCTGGCAGGCCCCAGTGTGTGTTGTTCCCACATGTGTCCATGTGTTCTCATTGATCAGTTCCCACTTATAAGCAAGAGCATGTGGTGTTTGGTTTTCTGTTCCTGTGTTAGTTTGCTGAGGATAGCGGCTTCCAGCTTCATCCATGTCCCTGAAAAGTACATGATCTAATTCTTTTTTATGGCTGCATAGTATTTCATGGTGTATATGTACCATATTTTCTTTATCCAGTCTGTCATTGATGCGCATTTAGGTTGATTCTATTTCTTTGCTATTGTGAATAGTGCTTCAATGAACATATGCATGCCTGTGTCTTTACAATAGAATGATTTATATTCCTTTAGGTATATACCCAGTAATGGGATTGCTGGCTCAAATGGTATTTCTGACTTTAGATCTTTGAGGAATCACCACACTGTCATCCACAATGGTTGAACTAATTTACACTCCCACCAAGAGTGTAAAAGCATTCTTTTCAGAATGAGAGAACATTTTTGCAATCTATCCATTTGACAAAGGTCTAATATCCAGAGTCTATGAGGAATTTAAACAAATTTATGAGAAAAAAACAACCCCATTAAAATGTGGGCAAAGGACATAAAGAGACACTTCTCAAAAGAAGACATTCATGTGGCGAACAAACATATGAAAAAAAGCTCAATATCACTGATCTTTAGAGAAATGCAAATCAAAACCACAACGAGATACCATTGCATGCCAGTCAGAATGGCACTTATTACAAATTGTTGTCTTTTAAGCCACATAGTTTTGTGGTGGTTTATTAAATGGCAATGATTAACTGATGCAGTCACTATTGCTAGAGAACTGGTGAGGCGGGGAGAATGATTACAGAGCAAGATAACAGAAAACTAATGGTTTCTAGGTGTTGTCACATGACTTGCTAAATCAAGCTTTACATGAAGTCTGCCTTATAGCCAGATTTGGAATTTATGAGAGCATCTCCCATTCCTCCCTCTCATTGCTTTTTGCAGGAGGTGTGAGAAATGACTTAAACCAATTTTATTTTATTAAGTTGTAATATACAGTAATAAATTACCCTGGTCACCACATTTTGTTGTTGGCTAATTCTTGATACAAAAGTGGTTTTATCATCTCCAGGTCTATTCATCATCTAAGAGACTGATAGAAAGATCATTATGCAAAACAAAGTTCTAAAGTGAGTATCACCCAAAATTAGAGTAAGAAAAAAACTCTAGTAGCTTTCATAGTATCTTTCCTTTGTTCATTTCTGAAATGAGTAAGCCTTTAAATAACACATAACCTACCTAAGTTAGCACTGCAGTTGAGACATTAAGTAATTTTTTTAAACAATCTGATATTCATGATTTCCCGAGTGTGAAGCTAGTATTTTTAAAATAAATGATCATTTGTAGTTCCTTCTTTGTGGAGAGAAAAAGGACATAATTTTCAATCTGAAATCAGAGGCTAGTACTTCACCCACATAATGGGGCAACTCCAACATTTGATACAAATGTCAAGTAAAAAGAGTGACAGAAACTAGAAAAACTGGTGAGTTTTTTCCGGTTTGTTTTTCTCTTTAACCAATTGTATTAAAATACAAATATATTTGTTTTTGAAACACAATTAAAATAATCTTTGGAAACCTTTAAGCCTCTAGCATTCACTATTTAGATTAAGTCTTTAACACTTAAGTCTGGCTTTTATTCAGTACTAATGTGTCCGGAATTGGTTCCTTCTGGTGAGTACTTGGTCTCGCTGACTTCAAGAATGAAGCCACAGACCTCCGTGGTGAGTGCTACGGCTCTTAAAGATGGTGTGTCTGGAGTTTGTTCCTTCAGATGTTCAGATGTGTACAGAGTTTCTTCCTTCCAGTGGGTTTGTGGTCGCGTGCTGACTTTAGGAGTGAAGCCGCAGACCTTCGCAGTGAATGTTACAGCTCTTAAAGGTGGCGTGTCCAGAGTTGTTTACCCTTCACAGTGGGTTTCTGGTCTCACTGACTTCAGAAATGAAGGCGCAGACCCTCGCGATGTGCATTACAGCTCATAAAGGTAGTGTGGACACAAACAGTGACCAGCAGCAAGATTTATTGTAAAGAGCAAAAGAACAAGGCTTCCACAGCTTGGAAGGGGACCTGAGCGGGTTGCGGCTGCTGGCTATGGTGGCCAGCTTTTATTCCCTTATTTGGCCCCACCCACGTCCTGCTGATTGGTCCATTTTACAGAGTGCTGATTGGTCCATTTTACAAAGTGCTGATTGGTCTGTTTTACAGAGTGCTGATTGGTGCGTTTAAAAACATTTGGCTAGACAAAGAGTGCTGATTGGTGCATTTTTTTTATTATTATTATACTTTAGGTTTTATGGTACATGTGCGCAATGTGCAGGTTAGTTACGTATGTATACATGTGCCATGCTGGTGTGCTGCACCCACTAAGTCGTCATCTAGCATTAGGTATATCTCCCAATGCTATCCCTCCCCCCTCCCCCCACCCCACAACAGTCCCCAGAGTGTGATGTTCCCCTTCCTGTGTCCACGTGTTCTCATTGTTCAGTTCCCACCTATGAGTGAGAATATGCAGTGTTTGGTTTTTTGTTCTTGCGATAGTTTACTGAGAATGATGATTTCCAATTTCATCCATGTCCCTACAAAGGACATGAACTCATCATGTTTTATGGTTGCATAGTATTCCGTGGTGTATATGTGCCACATTTTCTTAATCCAGTCTATCATTGTGGGACATTTGGGTTGGTTCCAAGTCTTTGCTATTGTGAATAAAGCCGCAATAAACTTACGTGTGCCTGTGTCTTTATAGCAGCATGATTTATAGTCCTTTGGGTATATACCCAGTAATGGGATGGCTGGGTCAAATGGAATTTCTAGTTCTAGATCCCTGAGGAATCGCCACACTGACTTCCACAAGGGTTGAACTAGTTTACAGTCCCACCAACAGTGTAAAAGTGTTCCTATTTCTCCACATCCTCTCCAGCACCTGTTGTTTCCTGACTTTTTAATGATTGCCATTCTAACTGGTGTGAGATGGTATCTCATTATGGTTTTGATTTGCATTTCTCTGATGGCCAGTGATGGTGAGCATTTTTTCATGTGTTTTTTGGCTGCATAAATGTCTTCTTTTGAGAAGTGTCTGTTCATGTCCTTCGCCCACTTTTTGATGGGGTGTTTTTTTCTTGTAAATTTGTTGGAGTTCATTGTAGATTCTGTATATTAGCCCTTTGTCAGATGAATAGGTTGCGAAAATGTTCTCCCATTTTGTAGGTTTCCTGTTCACTCTGATGGTAGTTTCTTTTGCTGTGCAGAAGCTCTTGAGTTTAATTAGATCCCATTTGTCAATTTTGGCTTTTGTTGCCATTGCTTTTGGTGTTTTAGACATGAAGTCCTTGCCCATGCCTATGTCCTGAATGGTAATGCCTAGGTTTTCTTCTAGGGTTTTTATGGTTTTAGGTCTAACATTTAAGTCTTTAATCCATCTTGAATTAATTTTTGTATAAGGTGTAAGGAAGGGATCCAGTTTCAGCTTTCTACATATGGCTAGCCAGTTTTCCCAGCACCATTTATTAAATAGGGAATCCTTTCCCCATTGCTTGTTTTTCTCAGGTTTGTCAAAGATCAGATAGTTGTAGATATGTGGCATTATTTCTGACGGCTCTGTTCTGTTCCATTGATCTATATCTCTGTTTTGGTACCAGTACCATGCTGTTTTGGTTACTGTAGCCTTGTAGTATAGTTTGAAGTCAGGTAGTGTGATGCCTCCAGCTTTGTTCTTTTGGCTTAGAATTGACTTGGCGATGCGGGCTCTTTTTTGGTTCCATATAAACTTTGAAGTAGTTTTTTCCAATTCTGTGAAGAAAGTCATTGGTAGCTTGATGGGGATGGCATTGAATCTATAAATTACCTTGGGCAGTATGGCCATTTTCATGATATTGATTCTTCCTACCCATGAGCATGGAATGTTCTTCCATTTGTTTGTATCCTCTTTTATTTCCTTGAGCAGTGGTTTGTAGTTCTCCTTGAAGAGGTCCTTCACATCCCTTGTAAGTTGTATTCCTAGGTATTTTATTCTCTTTGAAGCAATTGTGAATGGGAGTTCACTCATGATTTGGCTCTCTGTTTGTCTGTTATTGGTGTATAAGAATGCTTGTGATTTTTGTACATTGATTTTGTATCCTGAGACTTTGCTGAAGTTGCTTATTAGCTTAAAGAGATTTTGGGCTGAGACAATGGGGTTTTCTAGATATACAATCATGTCATCTGCAAACAGGGACAATTTGACTTCCTCTTTTCCTAATTGAATACCCTTTATTTCCTTCTCCTGCCTAATTGCCCTGGCCAGAACTTCCAACACTATGTTGAATAGGAGTGCTGAGAGAGGGCATCCCTGTCTTGTGCCAGTTTTCAAACGGAATGCTTCCAGTTTTTGCCCATTCAGTATGATATTGGCTGTGGGTTTGTCATAGATAGCTCTTATTATTTTGAGATATGTCCCATCAGTACCTAATTTATTGAGAGTTTTTAGCATGAAGGGTTGTTGAATTTTGTCAAAGGCCTTTTCTGCATCTATTGAGATAATCATGTGGTTTTTGTCTTTGGTTCTGTTTATATGCTGGATTACATTTATTGATTTGCATATATTGAACCAGTCTTGCATCCCAGGGATGAAGCCCACTTGATCATGGTGGATAAGCTTTTTGGTGTGCTGCTGGATTCAGTTTGCCAGTATTTTATTGAGGATTTTTGCGTCAATATTCATCAAGGATATTGGTCTAAAATTCTCTTTTTTGGTTGTGTCTCTGCCAGGCTTTGGTATCAGGATGATGCTGGCCTCATAAAATGAGTTAGGGAGGATTCCCTCTTTTTCTATTGATTGGAACAGTTTCAGAAGGAATGGTACCAGTTCCTCCTTGTACCTCTGGTAGAATTCGGCTGTGAACCCATCTGGTCCTGGACTTTTTTTGGTTGGTAAGCTATTGATTATTGTCACAATTTCAGCTCCTGTTATTGGTCTATTCAGAGATTCAACTTCTTCCTGGTTTAGTCTTGGGAGGGTGTATGTGTTGAGGAATTTATCCATTTCTTCTACATTTTCTAGTTCATTTGCATAGAGGTGTTTGTAGTATTCTCTGATGGTAGTTTGTATTTCTGTGGGATCGGTGGTGATATCCCCTTTATCATTTTTTATTGCATCTATTTGATTCTTCTCTCTTTTTTTCTTTATTAATCTTGATAGCGGTCTATCAATTTTGTTGATCCTTTCAAAAAACCAGCTCCTGGATTCATTAATTTTTTGATAGGTTTTTTTGTTTCTCTATTTCCTTCAGTTCTGCTCTGATTTTAGTTATTTCTTGCCTTCTGCTAGCTTTTGAATGTGTTTGCTCTTGCTTTTCTAGTTCTTTTAATTGTGATGTTAGGGTGTCAATTTTAGATCTTTCCTGCTTTCTCTTGTGGGCATTTAGTGCTATAAATTTCCCTCTACACACTGCTTTGAATGTGTCCCAGAGATTCTGGTATGTTGTGTCTTTGTTCTCATTGGTTTCAAAGAACATCTTTATTTCTGCCTTCATTTCGTTATGCACCCAGTAGTCGTTCAGGAGCAGGTTGTTCAGTTTCCATGTAGTTGAGCACTTTTGAGTGAGATTCTTAATCCCGAGATCTAGCTTTATTGCACTGTGATCTGAGAGATAGTTTGTTATAATTTCTGTTCTTTTACATTTACTGAGGAGAGCTTTACTTCCAAGTATGTGGTCAGTTTTTGAATAGGTGTGGTGTGGTGCTGAAAAAAATGTATATTCTGTTGATTTGGGTTGAAGAGTTCTGTAGATGTCTATTAGGTCCTCTTGGTGCAGAGCTGAGTTCAATTCCTGGGTATCCTTGTTGAGTTTCTGTCTCGTTGATCTGTCTGATGTTGACAGTGGGGTGTTAAAGTCTCCCATTATTAAGGTGTGGGTGTCTAAGTCTCTTTGTTGGTCACTCAGGACTTGCTTTATGAATCTGGGTGCTCCTGTATCGGGTGCATATATATTTAGGGTAGTTAGCTCCTCTTGTTGAATTAATCCCTTTACCATTATGTAGTGGCCTTCTTTGTCTCTTGATCTTTGTTGGTTTAAAGTCTGTTTTATCAGAGACTAGGATTGCAACCCCTGCCTTTTTTTGTTTTCCATTTGCTTGGTAGATCTTCCTCCATCCTTTTATTTTGAGCCTATGTGTGTCTCTGCACGTGAGATGGGTTTCCTGAATATAGCACACTGATGGGTCTTGAGTCTTTGTCCAATTTGCCAGTCTGTGTCTTTTAATTGGAGTATTTAGTCCATTTACATTTAAAGTTAATATTGTTATGTGTGAATTTGATCCTGTCATTATGATGTTAGCTGGTTATTTTGCTCGTTAGTTGATGCAGTCTCTTCCTAGCCTCGATGTTCTTTACATTTTGGCATGATTTTGCAGTGGCTGGTACCGGTTGTACCTTTCCATGTTTAGCGCTTCCTTCAGGAGCTCTTTTAGGGCAGGCCTGGTGGTGACAAAATCTCTCAGCATTTGCTTGTCTGTAAAGGATTTTATTTCTCCTTCACTTATGAAGCTTAGTTTGGCTGGATATGAAATTCTGGGTTGAAAATTCTTTTCTTTAAGAATGTTGAATATTGGCCCCCACTCTCTTCTGGCTTGTAGGGTTTCTGCTGACAGATCCACTGTTAGTCTGATGGGCTTCCCTTTGAGGGTAATCTGACCTTTCTCTCTGGCTGCCCTTAACATTTTTTCCTTCATTTCAACTTTAGTGAATCTGACAATTATGTGTCTTGGAGTTGCTCTTCTCGAGGAGTATCTTTGTGGCGTTCTCTGTATTTCCTGAATCTGAATGTTGGCCTGCTTTGCTAGACTGGGGAGGTTCTCCTGGATAATATCCTGCAGAGTGTTTTCCAACTTGGTTCCATTCTCCCCGTCACTTTCAGGTACACCAATCAGATGTAGATTTGGTCTTTTCACATAGTCCCACATTTCTTGGAGGCTTTGCTCGTTTCTTTTTATTCTTTTTTCTCTAAACTTTCCTTCTTGCTTCATTTCATTCATTTCATCTTCCATGGCTGATACCCTTTCTTCCATTTGATCGCATCGGCTCCTGAGGCTTCTGCATTCTTCACGTAGTTTTCGAGCCTTGGTTTTCAGCTCCATCAGCTCCTTTAAGCATTTCTGTGTATTGGTTATTCTAGTTATAGATTCTTCTAAATTTTTTTCAAAGTTTTCAACTTCTTTGCCTTTGGTTTGAATATCCTCCCGTAGCTCGGAGTAATTTGATCGTCTGAAGCCTTCTTCTCTCAGCTTGTCAAAGTCATTCTCCGTCCAGCTTTGTTCCATTGCTGGTGAGGTACTGCGTTCCTTTGGAGGAGGAGAGGCACTCTGCTTTTTAGAGTTTCCAGTTTTTCTGCTCTGTTTTTTCCCCATCTTTGTGGTTTTATCTACTTTTGGTCTTTGATGATGGTGATGTACAGATGGGTTTTTGGTGTGGATGTCCGTTTTGTTAGTTTTCCTTCTAACAGACAGGACCCTCAGCTGCAGGTCTGTTGGAGTACCCGGCTGGCCGTGTGAGGTGTCAGTCTGCCCCTGCTGGGGGGTGCCTCCCAGTTAGGCTGCTCGGGGGTCAGGGGTCAGGGACCCACTTGAGGAGGCAGTCTGCCTGTTCTCAGATCTCCAGCTGCGTGCTGGGAAAACCACTGCTCTCCTCAAAGCTGTCAGACAGGAACATTTAAGTCTGCAGAGGTTACTGCTGTCTTTTTGTTTGTCTGTGCCCTGCCCCCAGAGGTGGAGCCTACAGAGGCAGGCAGGCCTGCTTGAGCTGTGGTGGGGTCCACCCAGTTCAAGCTTCCAGGCTGCTTTATTTACCTAAGGGAGCCTGGGCAATGGCGGGCGCCCCTCCCCCAGCCTCGCTGCCACCTTGCTGTTTGATCTCAGACTGCTGTGCTAGCAATCAGCGAGACTCCGTGGGCATAGGACCCTCTGAGCCAGGTGCGGGCTATAATCTCCTGGTGCACCATTTCCTAAGCCCGTCGGAAAAGCACAGTATTCGGGTGGGAGTGGCCTGATTTCCCAGGTGCCGTCTGTCACCCCTGGAAAGGGAACTCCCTGACCCCTTGTGCTTCCCGAGTGAGGCAATGCCTGGCCCCTGCTTCGGCTGGCGCACGGTGCGCTCACCCACTGACCTGTGCCCACTGTCTGGCACTCCCTAGTGAGATGAACACGGTACCTTGGATGGAAATGCAGAAATCACTCGTCTTCTGCGTTGCTCGCGCTGGGAGCTGTAGACTGGAGCTGTTCCTATTCAGCCATCTTGGCTCCTCCTGGTGCATTTTTACAGAGTGCTGATTGGTGTGTTTACAATCCTTTAGCTAGACACAGAGTGCTGATTGGTGCATTTACAATCCTCTAGCTAGACAGAAAAGTTCTCCAAGTCCCCACTCGACCCAAGAAGTCCAGCTAGCTTTACCTCTCACTAGTTTCTATACCTTGGCTTCTAAAACACTCAATTTGAAAAATATCTCCTTAACAGTGCCATCAAATAGAAATATAACATAATCCAGTTTTTTTTTTTATGGAGTTTCACTCTTGTTGCCCAGGCTGGAGTGTGGTGGCATGATCTCAGCTCACTGCAATCTCCGCCTTCCATTTCAAGAGATTCTTCTGCCTCAGCCTCCCAAGTAGCTGGGTTTATAGGCACTCACCACCATGCCCTGATAATTTTTGTATTTTTAGTAGAAACGGGGTTTCACCATGTTGGCCAGGATGGTCTCGAACTCCTGACCTCGTGATCTGCCCGCCTCAGCCTCCCAAAGTGCTGGGATTACAGGTGTGAGCCACTGTGCCCGACCATAATCTAGGTATTAAAAATGATGATCCAACCATATATAGAAATGGTTGATTCAATGACTAAACTGAGTAAAGTGATAAAGATAAATGATAAAGTTTAGTTTTACTTGTAAGAAATAATCAAAATTGAGTGTAGTATAAATCTCGTTCAGTTTTCTGCTTAAAAGTTTCAGGCATTCTAAAAGCCGTTCATTTACTTATTAAATGTATTGAGTACGTACAATATGCCAGGCCCTGTGCTGAAAGGAATGAATAATTTTAAATTTTCTCAGGGAGTTTATAATCTCAGGGATGAGACAGGCAATTTTTCAGAGTCTGTTATAAAGCAACTTGAAATAATGAAACGTAGTCAATGGGCAGAGTGAATTGGCTGTTCTCCTCAAAAAAAAAAAAACAGTCTTGTTTTCCAGACTTAACACCTTGTTTAGTGTGGGACTTCATTCATGTTGTCCTTATTTATCCACTGGTGTAAACACCTGCTTGTAGGATTGAAGTACATATGAAAGGACAGCATCACTGCTAAATACCCATATCTGGTTCTTCCGTCCTTCTAGTTACTTGGTAGGATTGTATTTGCTGACCTTCTGTGTAGGTGGGAAAAAGTGACTAATTCCAGGACATGAATTACAAATGGAAATAACTTATGCCACTATGGTGTGGAGCTTTTAACTTATGGAACAAATCTCTACATTTTTTTTCCTGTTCTCCGGCAATATTCAAGATGATGACTGCTCTGATGTACAGTGTTCCCCCATTGACCTACAGTGCACATGCAGAGGGAGAAAGGGGTCTACCATTCTTGATGTAAGTCACTGAGATTTTGGCATTGTTCATTACTAGAACTTTAACCAGGGCATACTGAGTGAAACAAACATTTTGCCTACTTTTGTAATTGTCTACTTATGTGAACTGACATATCAAGCAAAAGAAAAGGTGGAGTTACAGATTGACTAACTACTCCCAATGCCTGACCCTATTTTTTCACTTATCTAAATGCCGATCCATGCATTACGAAGTCCTTCTAAATAGGCCCCGAAAGCTACAGATTGTACATACTTACATGTATGCTTCCAATATTACTAAATTATTAGTTAATATGTAATTGTTCACATGATGAATTACAAAGGTACTTACTTATGCAGTATTCGGTGGTTGGAACGTACTTGGTGTCATAAATGTTTTTAAAATAGACATGCAACAAGGTTTATTTCAGTACTGTGGAAAATGAATTGTGTCTTGCTTAAGGCTCATATACTAAGGAAAATAGATAGTTATAGATCTTATAAGGAAAATTAAAGGGAAACCAGAACATAAAAGAAATATTGATCCAAAAAAGTTGAAGTTGGGTGTGCCAGCCTCCTCCAGATGTGATACATGGTTTTGTGGTACGTGTTTGACTACGTACTCCCAAATATAATTTGCTTACAGAATTTCATTATGGAGGGAGGTTTTATTTCTAATGTAAACTTCGGTATAAGAGCTTCTTTTTATTTCTGAAAGTTCTTGGCACTCTGTTTATGTAATGAAGTTTTAGTGCTGTTATAAAAGGCTATAGTTTTGTATTATACTTATCTGTGATTAATCCTTCTTGGGCTGGAGATGGGATGAGATTCTTTCCCTAAGGGTGCAATGTGAAGCTTCTGCAGTATTCATGTAAAATACAATTTGACAACAAAATGTAGCTTAGAGAGTGAAAAACTCTGACTGTTCTAAAGGACTCCTTAAGTAAAGAAACTAAAATAACAATTTCATGTGTAGAAAAATTAAGTTTTAAGAAGGTAGACCCCTGCAACATAAGCTACTTCTTGAAAATATATAAAGTACTTAGGAGCTGCATTAATTCTTTCAAGATAAATTATTATCTCTTAGTATTAAATAGTTCCCTAAGAGACCACATTTTTTTTTTTCCTAGTCGTTTCAAAGTAAATGTATGGTTAGTTGAAATAGCCAGGAGCATAGACCTAAATGAAACCTAGAAGGTAGTTTTTCTACTATTTATTTTCTTTTAAAAAATTATTTGTGGTTGTAATTTTACTAAATGTCTGCATAACTTACTTATAGGACTCATGCCATTTGAGGATGGGTAGCAAACCTATCTCATTTTACCTTTCATTTCTGTTTGGTTCCCAATTATTAAGCACCTTCTCAGATCCTATATGAGACAGTGGGATAGCAAAGTTTAATAACATGTGGCTCTTCACTTGAGGAATGCAGTCTAATCTGTGACACAATTCCATGAACAGGAGATTTTGGTGCAATGCAGAAAGGCAATGGCTGTGGTAATACTGATACTTTGTGTGTTTTTCCTAGGAAAGCATTTCTTCCTCTTTGTTTAGAAGTTGAGTTATGCATGTAATTTTAGTACTCCCTTTCAGAGTGGAATGGAATTTCACAGGGCTGCACCTACCCAAGCAAAACAACAACAACAACAACCAAAAGCACAGAGAATTCAGCTATGACACAGAGTAATTACGTTAGAATTTATACCTAAATATACCTATACTTAAAACTATCTCTCTTTGTATATGCATTTAAGATGGCTGGCACCTGACCTTTTCTGAAAATGTTGATAACCCAAAAAGCATATGAAAAAATAACTTATATTTATTCTTACATACACAATATTAATCAGTATGGCTGACATGACACAAACATCATTTAATGAGTGATTTTGAAATGGTGAAATATAAACTTCTGGAGCTTCTGAGCTTGTCTAAATTTTTAAAATCTCTGATTTGAACAAATTGTCATTTATATCTTCCAAAAAACACGTTACCTCTGCCGCGGTGAAAAACCCATATGATCTGCACTGTCAGATTTTATTATTATTGTGACAGATACTTTAGCATATAAATCTTAAACTAATGAAAAATGTCATCTTCTTTTTGGAGCTAAGTGTTCAAAGTGCGTCAACTATTCGATTTGATAGACATTTCTTCAGAAGGCTTTGGAGGAATCACATATTAAAAATACTTTGTATATGAAACTCTTCTCATTTAAATCCACCTCCACAGTGTATAAACTAATTGTAAACCACTTTGGAGAACTAGACTTCCAAAAAAAATTTTACCTATAGGAACAAAACTCTAAAAAATGCCAAACAATATTTCTTTGCATTTCACCATCTAGCAAGGAATTTCTTTTTATTTATTGGCTTAATATAAAAAACAGAAGGATAATGCAAAAATGTTTAGAGAAGAGGCAAAGCCTTATGTACCTTTGAAGTCATCATATGACAGAGTATAATATGTCATCAAGTAAACTAATGAATAATTGAGTGTTTGATTGGTGTATACTTTTGGACATTTAAAAATGATAGTGGCAATTATGCATTCTTAGGACAAGCACAATCTAATGTAGTGTTTCTCAAAATATCATGTGCACAAGGTCCAATGGACATCTGTTAAATTGCAGGTTCTCAAACCACATCCTTAGAGATCCTGGTTCAGAAGTTCTCTGATGGGGTTCTCTTTAAGTAATTATAATGTAGGCAGTTTGAGAAATATGTGCAGATAAAGAGTGATGCAAAACATTTAGATTTATCATTAAACAATTCAGAAATCTTAGGTATAGCCTGAGTGTATTTGAAATTAAACATGCATTTGGTTAAGAGAACAAAAAATAAATGGAATATATGTTTGTTTAATGAAAACCTTCTCCATTGAAATAAGTTTCTTATTATTACGATTGTTTCTATAGGAAAAGGTTGGTTAAAGTTGAGTGTCCAGAGATCAACAATATTCACTTCACTTTTCAAAGTAATTTTCCTAAAACTGCTCTGTCGTTTAATATGGAAATATATTAGAGCTTGGGCGCAGTGGCTCACGCCTGTAATTTCAGCACTTTGAGAGGCCGAGGCGGGTGGATCACCTGAACTCAGGAGTTCAAGACCAGCCTGGCCAGTGTGGTAAAACCCCCATCTCTACTAAAACTACAAAAATTAGCTAGGCATGGTGGCACATGCCTGTAATCCCAGCTACTCGGGAGGCTGAGGCAGGTGAATAGCTTGACCAGGGCAGGAGGAGGTTGCAGTGAGCTAAGGTTGCACCACTGGACTCCAGCCTGAGCTACAGAATGAGACTCAAAAAAAAAAAAAAAAAGATATTAGGTTATCTTAGTTCTGAATCATTTTAGTTCACCATGGTCTGAGAGTCAGCATAGCTGGTGCTCTTCTCTGTTAAAGAACAGGCCAGGTATTCTTCGACAATGCAATAGGTAGTATAATTTTTCTCCTCCAGGTAACCCATGGCTCATGTTTAGTTCCATGAGGAATGCAAAGGTCATGAGCCATTCTCTCGTCCTTCTCTCAAGACAAACTCAGAAAGATGGGTATTTGGGCTGCAAATCTGAAGCATGTGAGCCATTTTCAGTTTTTAAATCATTCCAAGTCATTTCATTACAATGCAATGTGTATCCTCTGATTCTAGTTAAATTATTTTAATCTATGTTGAAATATCCTAAATGATACTTACCATGGAAATAGCCCTTCTGATCCTCAGAAAGCTCTAGGTTTAGCAGAATTTCATACTGAATTTCAAGCAATATTAGTCCATGGAGGTTTCCCTCTAAAAAGTAGTTTCATGGCCATATGACAGACACTATACAAGCCATACTGCTGCTTTAAAAAATTATAAAACATTAACATATTCAAGGTCTGAAGTTGCCCTGGGAATAAGAAACTTCTTTAAAATTGTTTAACTCAGCAGTTCCCAAATAAATTTGTCTACGTAGTCTTTCTTTTAGTTAATACCTATTGATTGCATATGACAATCTGTTATGTAGTACAGCTTTCCCCTCAGAAGAACTCAGGTCAGTTCTTAAGTCCTTTGGTGTGTGAAGTCACAAGCTCATTCTCCTGGCCTTCCCTCAGCACGCATCCCCTGTCCCCCCCTCAAAATGAGCAATGGCTATAACTATAAAAGAAGAAGATAGACACTTCGGTTTTTAAAATCACTTTAAGCCATATTAATATAGTATAAATATGAGAAAGCTGTCTTTGAAAAATTAGTTGTTAAAAATATCTCTATTTCTTCTATACAAAATCAAACATCAAATCCAACGGAATCAACGTTACTTTAGAATATTCCTTTCCAATCTCAATGCCACAACTCTAAATCCATCGCTTCTCATCCAAAACATTCTGGTCTCTTTTGGGGTGTTCCCTCTGGTCTATACTTTGCTTCTATGTGAATCTATCTATAGATACTATTGCTAGTGCCAAAGTCCCATTTAAATATTTTTAGTGTCTCCCCTTTACATAAAGAGTAAAATTATAATTCCTTAGAATTTTATTTACAGTACTTTTGACATCATCCCAACTAACATTTTTAGTTTTATTACTCTGTATGCTTCTACATTCATATTTTATTACATCGCAAATAAGTCAGATGATCAACAGTATTCATCATCTAAATGGGCACTTATAGTTTGGTTATTCTAGATCTCTCTTTTTAAATAGGAACTGTAACCTTTTATAGTACCCTGTTCCCCGGTTGCATCCATGTTACTCAAGTGTCACCTCTCTTCAACGTGACTTTAATGTTTTAGAAAAATTGACTGGACTTGGGGTGAGACCCTAAACAAAATGGACCAATGTCCATTTTCCTTATGGAATTTGGAATTGATGTTAAAAGATTTCAGGCCTAATTTGGTCAATCTTTTAATGAAAGAGAAGGAAACCCTCAAGCTTTGGAAGCCATGTAGACAGGAAAACAAGAACTAGTCTACAGCAAAACAGTAAAATGGAGAAGACCTGCAGAAAGAAACAAATATGAAACAGAACAAGAATCTTCCCAGTATTCAGGCATTTGATTCCAGTATTCCTGATGCCTTGCATGCTGTAACTATAGCCTCAAAACGTAATCTTTATTCTTTAAGCAAGCTTGTGTCAGTCTCAGTACCTTTGCAACCAAAAGATCAAGAGCTACCACAAGGTGCATAGTGATGCACATACACACATATACACATCCCACAATACTTTTCCTGTGCTGGGAATGATTCTTTCTCTGTACTTATCAAAATCCTAACCATCGTTTAAAACCCACCTCTTGCTTAAAGCCCATTCTAACTTGCCATTCACAAACACTCTCTCTATGCTCATGGTATTTTAGGTAGTTTGATAAGACATATTATTACATTATATATATTTGAAGGCAAGGTTATGTCAAAGTTATCTTGTATAACCTAAAGCTTGTACCTAACAGCATGTTTCAAACCAGGGAGGCATTCATAAGAATATTTTTACATTGCAGAAGAAATAAGACTCCATAAAGTTACTTATTTCCTCTACAGACATAAACCTCTTGATAGGAAAACTAGCTCAAAATAAACTTCATAGCAGCCATAATGATCATTCCTGGAGAGTGCACTTGTTTTCCTGTTGTTATCTCAGTGAATGCTTCGGCCTCAAAGATGATAAAGCTTTGATTGTCTATTTGGAACTCCCTAGAAATGGTGAGAAATCACATCCAGATTGTTAGTGTAAATATGAGAAATATCAAAGGCACATTGTTGCAAGATCCTAGTTATTATGGTGAGAGAGGGAGTCCGCTAGGTGTGTAGAGTCCCCAGCTGTATTTGAAAGACCCCTTCCAATGTACAATGAATGAAATACTTTTATATAACATCTTTAAAATGTATGCCTAATTCAAAAGGGTAAAATCCAACATACATTAGAAAGTTGATGGATGAATAATTGTTAAATATGCCTTCCAGAAACTAAAGGCCACCTGAAATTATCATCAATGGTATTTAACATCTGAATTGATTTTGACAGTTTAAGCAATGCATCAGCCAAAAGTGAAACTCATCTGAAAAAATCAAATTATTTACAGAGTACCTAAAATAGAGACTTGGCTTCTCACCTCTGCCTCTGCAATAGCACTTGCTGAGTAAAGAACCGGGGTCTGCTCCAAGAAGATAAGTCTTGATAAGAGGGAAGAGAGCATGGGCGGGAAGGGTAGAAAATTATTTCCTGCTGTGGACTCTACCAAGAGTTCAATTAGCCTATATTTGTGTTTGTAGCAGGCATAATTCTAAGAAAATGGAAGGACAGAAAACACAGGGCAAGAAAAGTGAAAGACAAACCATCTCTTTGACCACGTTAGGTATCAGACATTGCTTTACCGGTGTTTCATTATATATATATATATATATACACATACATATACACACACATATACACAAGATAAGAAGTAAATAACATTAAAAAATCTATTCCTATTTAATTATGTAATTCCAATTTGGAGGTTCTTTAGAAGTAGCAGTGTTTGTCATGTTCCTCAAATGGTGGTTATGATGATTACATAATAAAATTTAAGTTAATGACGGTAAAAGGCTCCCAAATACATACATATATATATGTATATATATGTATATACGCGTGTATATGTATATATATTTATATATGTGTATATATGTATATATGTATATATGTATATATGTATATACGTGTGTATATATGTATATATGTATATACGTGTGTATATATGTATGTATGTAAGTATAAATAAAAGTACAATAAAAGTATTTTACTTTTATTGTAAGTAAAATATTGTAAATATCTATTCTTTAGCAGTCACTAAAAGTCAAGCTAAGTGTAAGCCTGCCCCATTGTAACAGAAGCAGGTCATTAGTAAGCATTTATTAAATAAAAATACCCTTGTCCCTAAGTGAAAAATTTACCCTAAGTTCTCCCAGTCATCTTGCATTTGTAAAACTGTTCTATGGTTGACTGAGACTTTCAGAACAGAAACTTGTCTTTCCAGGATTTTCTTAAATACTACTATTAAGCAGGTGTATTTGTCCGTTCTCATGCTGCTAATAACTAAATACTCGAGATTGGGTAATTTATAAAGAAAAAGAGGTTTAATGGACTCACAGTTTCACATGGCTGGGGAGGCCTCACAATCATGGCAGAAAGCGAAGGAGGAGGAAAGGCATGTCTTACATGGTGGCAGGCAAGAGAACGTGTGCACGGTAACTACCCTTTTATAAAACCATCAGATCTCGCGAGGCTTATTCATGACATGTGGGGATTATGGGAGCTACAATTCAAGATGTACAATTGTTGAACAAATGAAACTTTGATAGCGGCTGCACCATCAGGATGTCCTGATCCAACATCGAGGTCGTAAACCCTATTGTCGATATGGACTGTAGAATAGGATTGCGCTGTTATCCCTAGGGTAACTTGTTCCATTGGTCAAATTATTTGGGACACAGTCAAACCATTCCAGTAGGGTTTAATTATAGTTGAGACAATGATAGTGATCATTTGATAAATTAAGTAGCTTGCCTCAGTTTTGCCCAGCTATGAGTGATAGCCTCAAGATTTGTATGGTGAGGATTGTGTACTATGAAGTATTAATATGTAACCCTGTCCCTAAATCGTGGTTTACTGACTTCTACTTTATCTACCAATATCTAAGACCCTAGGTCCTTCTGTTTATACATTGTGTGACAATTAGGTTTTTGTCTTAAGTATTATTTTTATCTGAGAGGTAAACAGAGGGCTTTTCCCCACATATACAGAAGATAAGAAGTAAATAACATTATAAAATCTATTCCTATTTAATTATGTAATTCCAATTTGGAGGTTCTTTAGAAATAGCAGTGTTCGTCATGTTCCTCAAATGGTGGTTATGATGATTACATAATAAAATTTAAGTTAATGATGGTAAAGAATCTAAAAGAAATAGAAGACTGGAGGTGTTTTAAGTACAAGAGGCCAGCTGCTATATTTTATATAATCTACTTCCTGAGATACTGCAACATTATAGACAAGAGATCTCTTTACAAGTAACAGACTTATACTAATATAAAGAACAGGAGGTTGATCTTTAAAATAAAAGAGATTTTAAGATATTACTGAAAATATGAAGTAAGTGGTGGAATGATAAAACAGGTTGAGAAAAACATTATATATATAAATATTAATAAACTGTGTGTATATATATATACACATGCATAATGTTTTTCTCAACCTGTTTTTTCATATAACATATATATATATATAAAAAATATATATATATATGCACCATAAAGACTGACCAAGATGCATTCATATTCTAGGAAGCAACTGTTCATGCATGCATCTCTGAAAGGCCCAGAGACAAAGTCTGTCTATAGAAAAAACAAGTGGTAAAACATGGGCTTGAAAATGGGGAATTAATTGAAAATATACATACAAAATGTTTACCACTTCAACACACAAAGTTAGGCACATCTCTCCCTCAGCACCAATTTACAATGTGTAGCATTTAAATTAAATTAAATTCTGTTGGAAGATAATAATAATAATAATGATATAAAATAGTGAGGACCTCCTGTTCTGGCAACATGTTTGTATGAACATACACAACTTCCCAGAATGAAAAGCTTCAAAATGTTGACAAAAAAATGTTTAGCAAATCTTCATATATGGAGAGCTGGCAAAGCAAAAAATTAAGGCTAATTTATAGTCCCAAGTGGAGGAAGCAGGTTCCCGAATCCTTCTCTATCCTGTTATCTGCAGCTCTGTTTTATGCCAGTGGCCCATGCTTGGAGTGCCAAGCCCTGTAGCAAGCCATACTTCAGAGTCTACATACTGCAAGAAACATTAAGGGGATATGCTGTCTATGATTGAATTAGTAGAAAAATGGATTCCCTTCACTAAGGAAGGCTCTGAGGAATTGTGCTTGCTGCAACTTACCTTGGATGGAGGTAAAATAGCACCTGCATGAAAATACAGTAATCCAGTCCTGTCAAGGGTTTGCCATTGTCTATGTATCCTGAAACTCTTAAGACAGGAATGTAGTTGGAAGTGATCTTTGGTTCATGTGTCTTCTGATACCTGGAAGCTTCTAGCAATGAAAATAAATGACCTATGGTTACATATATCAATACCAATGAGTCACATAAAAAGTATGTTATATGAAAAATCATTGTCACAGAATAATACCCACAATATATTTTCACAAACAAACATATGAAACAAAGCAATACATTATTCAAGCACATGTACACATATTGTGAAATTCTAAGAAACCTCTGGAGAGCAACAAGGGTCACGATGCTATTATAAAAGTACACTGGGGACTTCAAAGATATTTAAATGTATTTTTAAATCAGGGTGGTGTTGACATAGATATTCTTCTTTATTATTCTTTACAAAGTATTTTTGTACTACAAATATTATTTTGTATATAGGATGTACTATAGTAATTAAAAATTCATTATCAAATCATCAAAGGCAATAAAAAACATGCTCCCTCCATAGCTACTCCCCATAAAGTTGGCTCTGCCAGTCAATAAGCCTCCCCACATGCACAGAGCTCCCCACTCAGCATGCCTCTTAATTTATTCATAACCACATTCAAACTGCAAAGGTTCTCCAGATATGTGAGAAAATGCTGCAACCTGAGAGAGAAAAAGTAAAGAGAAAAAAAAAATACCCTAGGACAAAGATGAAAGAGGGAATTAAATTTAATCAAGATAAAAGAATTTTACACTAAATTCTATTAAAAACTTTCCAAAATTTTTAATAATGAATGCCATCTATAAAATGAGAATGCCCTGAAAATGTAAAAACTAGACCAGATTGGAAATTAACAATGCAATTACTGAAATAAAATAAACACGTTATTTTATGATTGTAGCATTCAGTTGAGCTAATCACAGAAATTGGAGCAGAAAAATAAAGAAATAATATAAAAGAGAAGTTAAAAGACAAAATGAATCAAACCCAAATTTTAATCATTCTATTATTAGGAAGATCAGAGAGAGAGAGAGGAGAAAAAATTAATCAAAAAATATTAAAAGGTAATTTCTCAGAGCTGAAAGGGACATTATTTTCTATTATTTTTGGACTAGAGACCCATTAAGTAGGCAGGGATAAGATGATAAAAAGAACCACACCTAGTTATAGAATTTGCATTTCATAACAATCTAGATAAAGAAAAGAACTAGAAAGTACTCAAACATGAGAAATGTAAACTCACCTAAAAATAAAATCAGACTTGAATTAATATTTCTTTAATCGAACTAAAAATATAGGAACAACACCTTTAATGTTCTCACGGAAAATTGTTTTAACTTAGAATTCTATACTCATCCAATGTGATACTACTCTATCAGGTTTTGTCTCTCATATTCTTTTTTTAGGGAATTATTTGAGACGGTTCTTCAGAAAAAGCTAGGAGGAAATCAAGAAACCAAAAGGCAGGAGATCTACAGAACAAAGGAATACACCCAGGATTCTGCAGTAAATGTTTTAATAAAGTCCTATGACTATAATCATTATTTACAGATTTTCCCATATATAGCACAGGAGAGAAGGTAAATATTAACAACTTGATGCTGTAAAAGTAAAAGAATATGTAACTGGGGAAATTTTTTCCACCAGTATTAATCTCATAGATTTAACTTACGTGGCAGTATTCTTATTGCCTTCCACATCTGCATGAGGTTAAAGTTTAAAGAACACCTCTGATGGGCTATTCATGTCCTGGATCTCCCTGTGGAGTTAGCTGTGCCTTTCTTAGTTCAGCAACTTAATTAGATCTTTTCCTTTGTTCAGTCTTGCTTTCTCTCATTCCTTTCTACAAGTGTTGGTTCCTTAAAACCATCTTACATGTCACATTTTATCTCAGCTCCTGCTTCTGAAGAATACAACCTGTGGAAGCAAGTGCTAAGAGTGGTCCAGGAAAGTGAGTAATAAAATGGGATTATGGAGAGGAATCACTTTCCACCCAGTCATTAGCGTTATGTAGATCCCAGAGGACATCTCTGGCACAAGGGAACAGTTCAAGTTTAAAAAAAAAATAAAAAGAAAAAAAAAAACTCTCACTGATAGTGAATTGGGATGGCATAGAGGTGAAAGGGAATGCACTAGCTGGTGCAATTTGTCAGACTTTTGAAAAGTACAAGCGAAGAGTAACTATAAAGATGGTGGGTTGATACCTAGGTAGAGATGATAAAATCTTCCAGGGATTAATGAGCAATTGAAGACTGAGTGTGAAAGCCAGAGGTTACAAAAGAGATTCTCATCTCCTGTAGGGAGAAACAGAAAAAAAAACTGAGGACTAGACCCAGAAGTCACTATTCTAGAGTATGTTAAATGCCCAACCAAAGATGTATGTTATACTAAGGTCATGGCCCTAATTGAAAATGAATGAGAATAGGGCCACTTGGGAGGATGCTCCAAAATATTTTGAATTGTCCCATATTTCTGAAACTTCTGAGGCTGAAGAAGTGGCTTATCCTTCCCAGTTAACATTATTTTCTTGTCTTGAAGACAACCCCAAAGCCTCTATTCTTCTAGACAATGTTTCCCTCAGGATCTGCTCTGCCATCCATCTACTTTTTGTTAAGTTGCTGAATAACCCCACTAGGTACATGTTGGGACCAATAAGGGAATGAAAGGACTAAATTCCAAGGGGGCAAAAAAAAAAAAAATACCTAGCCATAATGTACTGGCAGAATCCTGAGGAGCATATCTCTTAGGGTTTGATCAAACAGCCTGGATTAAATGATGATATGGGAAGAGTTTATTGATTTGGAAGTATTATCTTGCATGTTCTTAGGGCCCTAGGGGATGTAGTATACTCAATATTAGGATGGCTCCAACAGAAACATAAGAAATCTGAAAACCCATAGGAAGTAAAGTTAAATTATGGAACTTTTTTTTTTTTTTTTTTTTTTTTTGGTCATGGGGGAAGAGTGCAAAGGCTCCAGGGGTGTGAAAATGATGGAGTGGAAACATTGCAGAAGGCCAGAAAATGTTCCAAAAATTTTGGTTCACAGAAACACTTGGAGGATTCTCCATTTACCATGACAATAAGAAACACATAGATAAGGTTGCATCAGAATCACTAAAGGGATCAGTAGTTTCAATTTAACTTGTAAGGAGAGGGAAAGCCTAAAAGAGGTGTTAAAAGGTATTAAAATAAAATTCTACTTAAAAATTTTACCACAAAAGCTCCATATTTTAAGGTCAGTTCAAGTAAATGGATCTACTGATATCTAAAACTAAAATATAATCTTGAAGAAACAAAAACAAAATAAAATAAACCTCAAAAACAGTGGTTCTCTTCCATAAACCAGGGCTAAAAGCTGGGGTTTGAGCTAGGAGAGGCTATTACAGAACTAGGCTTGATGATAGTAATAATACAATTGACAACCAGTAGTATTAATATTGATATTAATTTATTTATTTATAATAGGTCTCTGACATAATAGAGGTAATGGAGATATTTAAACATGAGTAAGATGAATATAATTATTATATGAACCACAGAGTTCCTACAACCCAGGCCCAGCCAGACTTAAGGAAAGGGTGCATCGAACACCATGCTCACAGGGGTAGATGGATCATCATCCAACAAGTCGCAGCATGGATAGATGACCAAAACCAGAACTTAGCCAGTTTATAAGCCAGACTCAATGACTGAATGGAAACTTAGATGTCCAGGAGAAAGAACTCCACAGTACCATGGTAAATATTCATAAACATGAATCCTAGAGTCCTTCTTCAAAGGAAACTGCAGCCAGAGATGGCTTCATGGTCATACAACCAGTGCAGTTGGATAGGGTTCTGTGCTTAGAAAAGGAACTGGTATTTGGGTTTATTGCTCTGCAGTTGTCTTCCAGAAATTCTTAATAGTTTTGTCTATTAATCTGTGTTTTGGTAAGATGGGAGTCTGACAGAACGGTGAAGCTCTTCAAAAGATTTGAAACTTTAACTTACACATGGTCCTAACTCTCAACTTCCCATCTCCTTGAGACAAGTTCATGACTTTTTACTCTACACTCCTCCCAGCAACTGCTGCTGCCCTGGGCTCCAGTCATGGGTGGAAAACAGATGCTTGGGCTGGGCATTTCTCGTTTTGATTCAAGGAAGGATCAAGGGGGAGGGTCTGCACTAATCTAATAAATATCCTTGTGCTTGAGCAAAGGCACATGAAATAGCAAATGAAATACACATGACAGATTGAGAGAGAGAACATGGAAGAAAGAAAAAATACTGTCATATTTTTGGGCTTTTAAAATAAGTGGCCCCACATTTTCTTTTTCCACCACAAATTTTGTATGTCTTGCTTTCAGACATTTACTCAGGTGAGCATTAGGTAAACAGGAGTGTCCAAACATTTTAAAGATGACTGGATCTATGTCCAAGTTACCATTGATACCTAGCATCCTGAAATGTCATTATGAAGTCATTCTTTGTGTGGAGACATATAAGGACCAGGAAATAAATGGAATCCCAGGCTAGGTGCAGCAAACACGGGAGCTACTGGATCTGTGGCACTACTTGGTGGTCATTTCCCAGCTCCCTGAATATATAATTGGAATTACTGTACTTAGTGTTAGGTGCAATCTCCACTTTGTA
This sequence comes from Pongo pygmaeus, assembly GCF_028885625.2. Classification (NCBI taxonomy): domain Eukaryota; kingdom Metazoa; phylum Chordata; class Mammalia; order Primates; family Hominidae; genus Pongo; species Pongo pygmaeus. The sequence goes on from NC_072376.2 coordinate 26,885,305, forward strand.
TCCTTGGCCTGTGAGGTAAGAAATACCATGATGGAGACAGCCGAGGGGAAGCCACTGAAATATCTCTTTCTATTGTCCAAAAGAGTTAATCAAAAACAATATCTCATAATTGGGGGTGTGTAGGGGAGACAGCAAATAGTGCCACCTCAAAGGGAGTAAATGTTGCAAGGGTAAATGTACTCCTTTAATTCAGTCTGGTCTTGGTCTCAGTACTACAAATCAGATGGTGCCTTACTGTAACACAACCAAGGGTACCCCCAACTATAGCTGGTGTGCCTGATACGGTACCTTTGCTAGAGAAAATTAATGTAGCATCATGTGTTTAATCTGGCAGTCATGTTGTGAATATATTCTTTTCTATTCTAATGAGAAAAGACAATAAGAAACAGTATTCATGTGGAAAAATACGCACTTCTCATTTTGATTGAAGGCTGCATTAACTCCCTTACTCTCTGTCTAGTCTAGACAAAATGGGCATCCAATAGAGCATTACATTGGTCAATGACATCAGGATGAATGAAAACTATAGTAAATAGGAGGCCTTGGTAAGACACACATTCTTCTGAGTGTGGAAGGTAAACCCTATGAAAATTCAAGGGCTTGGCAATCAGTAAACATCTTAGAGCTCCATAGATGAGAGGTATAACAGAATATTGTCTCCATTGTAACAGATAAAATATTGCGTCTTGAAGGTCCTGAAGAATGGACATCTAATAATGTTCTGGCGGCAGTATTTTCCAACTGGGAAATTTATCTGACCCATATATTTGGAGACAGTAAAATCCTCCTAGTAAGTAGGAGGCCTTGGTAAGACACACATTCTTCTGAGTGTGGGAGGTAAACCCTATGAAAATTCAAGGGCTTGGCAATCAGTAAACATCTTAGAGCTCCATAGATGAGAGATATAACAGAATATTGTCTCCATTGTAACAGATAAAATATTGCGTCTTGAAAGTCCTGAAGAATGGACATCTAATAATGTTCTGGCAGCAGTATTTTCCAACTGGGAAATTTATCTGACCCATACATTTGGAGAAAGAGCCTTCACTATAAGTCCCTTTTAGCAGAAATCTTAGTCTGTCCTCCTTTGCTTTTAATTATTATTATTTTTTAATAACAAGTTGGCAAGATTTTTTAAAATTGAAATTTATGTTTTTGGGCATACAATTTCCTTAGTGATTCTGCTGAACTCTGATCCAGCCTCAGAGATCTGAGATAAGATGTGTAAAGCAAAATGATTTCTAATACATTTATTTGAAAGTGCATTTTTTATAGCTAAGGCAAAATTGAAGTTTGAGCAGTCAATTCAATTTCAAAAAGGATTAAGACAAATGATATGTAGATCATTTATGAATTTATTGAGCGCTTATTATGTTCCCAGTACTTTGCTAACAATGACTTTTGATAGAATTTAAGCAAGGTTAATGGTCATTCTGTAAATGTCAGAATGCCATAGTGAATATGATGATCTGAATTTCTGGAATTGGCCAATAAAAAATTTCTAGAATAGGAGGTAATTGGACTCTACTTCAATTTGCGTTATCTAGAGATGGCTTCAGGGATTTAAACATTAAAAACCCAGTTCTTCAGAAAAAAACCTCACAAATTAAAATAGTTACTCTGAAAATGCTCTATGGTAATACACTGTAGGGTTTTAAAATGTCCTGCATACTCTGAGAATCAAAAAATTTGGGGATGCCACAATCATGATACCATACGGGCATTTCTTGAAACATAATGAAAGAATATATGAGAGGTGATTATAGAACATGGAAACCTGATGGATTAAAATCAGAAAAACTTCACTTTGAACCTTGGCTCATTCACTTAGGTTGTACAGCCTTGAATAATGACAGGTTAAAGGATGCTGAGCCTTAGTATCACCTTATATTAAATTGGGGCACTATCACCTAACTCCCAAAGCTCTTTGGAGTATAACGTCAATGACAATTTTAAGCTCCTGTCAAGCTCTTGTTTAATAATAAGTTGTTCAATAAACATTAGCTCTCTTTGCCAAGATTCACTAGTTGCATTTTTCTGGAAATTCATACAGATGAATTCTAGCGATTCAGTGGCTTTCTTTGAAATTGATTTTTATTTTTGTGTATTTTTTCTAGTGACTTCCTAAGGCTGCTTCCTGCTGGAATAATGTATTGCTCTAGGCATTCTCATGTGTTTCACTCAGGAACCCATATGCTGGGTGTAAAATAACTGTAAACTCTTTCCCAGCCCAGCTGGGCTGGGTTCCCACTCTCTCTAGACACTCAGCTTGCAATGATCTGGTTGGTACTTATTGTGAGTATCTAATCAGCTCTAACTCTAGAATTTAAAAAAATGCCATTCGACACTTAGCATCGGTTTTATTTAATTATTAAGATTTTATTTTCCATGTGTTTCACAAAGTACTTTATACACATAATATAGTTATATTTTCTAAACCCCTTAGATGTACCATGTGTGTCATCTATCTCCTTTTTATCTGTTTCTTATGGACATTTAAGAAGGCTGAAAGAGTGAATGTACTTGAGTAAAGAAAGGTTAATATGTTATTCTACTTAATGTCCTAATGTTCCTATGAGCAGTCTGTAATAACAAACACCATTTAATTAAATTTCATTGTTCATTAAATCACCTTTTCATTATATAAATACTTTAATATTTATTAAATGGTTAATAAATATCAATATCCAAGAAGCGAGCTCAAATGGGGTTGACTGTAAGGGAAATTTTTATCAGACGTGTCATTTAGATATCATGCCAGTTTCCCTAGAAGGTCTTGAACAATTTTTGTATAATTTTTTTTTCTGTTTAAGATGAGTTTTTGATAAGCATAAGGAAATACATATACAAAATGTTTGCACGTATGTATACATGTACACGTGTGTGTATGTACACATATATGTACACATATATACATACATACATAATTTTTATAGGCACATCATTCTTCCTTGTTTTAGCATAACCATTCCAATGTCCCATTGAAGGTCTGTTCATTCCATATCCTACTTCACACCAGAGAACTAATAATGACAGAGGGTAAGTATGTCACCAAGTTCAGGCCAAACAGACTCTCTTTTCAGGATTTATGTACATATATTTGTTTGTATGTATGTATGTTTGTATATATGTATGTATTGAACCTGACTTTCATGTAGCTTCATGCATTAGAAATTTGTCTACGTGGAGGAATGTATAAGTATCATTTCTGATTGCTATTTAGCATTCCTTTGTATGGGTCTTCCAGTTTGTCTATTCAGCAGCTAAAGGCAGTTTCCATTTTTTAAATTATGAATATTGCTGCTATAAACATTTGTGTACATATTTTTTGTTGGAATCTACATTTTCATGTTCTCAGGGGAGTAGACAAAAAGATTGATTACATTTTCGAGCAGACAAAAAGATTGATTAAATGATAAATGTATAATTAACTTTAAAAGAAATGGTCAACCTATTTTACAAAGAGTCTAAAGTTTTGCATTTCCACCTACAGTGTATGAGAATTCTAGTCACTCTGCATCCTCACCAGTACTTGTAACAGGTGTTTTTTGTTGTTCTGACATTTTAATAAGAGAATATTTGCATCTTATTGTGAGTTTAATGTGCATTTCCTTAATGTCTCATGATGTAGAGAGTGTTTTCATATGCTCATTTGCACTACATGTATCATCTTTGGTCTATTAAAATGTATTGCCTACTTTGTTATTGGGCTTTTTCTGTATTCTTATTATTAAGTTTTAAGACATTTTTATATCATAGATACAAAAATCTATGATATATGTGTTTTGGAAATATTTTCTCCCACTGTATGACATGTTTTTTCATTTTCTTGTGCGTCTTTAAAAGAGCATTTTTTTTAAATGTTTAAGTTAAAATAAAGCTCAGTGTATTAGGTTTTCTCTTATGGATCATAGTTTTGGTGTCATATCAAGGAAATCTTTCAAAGAGATCATGTATAATTTTAATGTTTTCTTCCAGAAGCTTTAGAATTTGTGTTTTTATTTTATCCCACAATCCAGTTTTGAGATAACTTTTTATATGATGTGAAGTATTTTATTTTGAATAGCATAATTTTTTAAATTTTAAGTTCTAGTTGTTGCTAGTACATAGAAAACATTTGACTTTGCATATTGATTAATTATGCAATCTTATTTAACTCATTTATTATTTCTAGTATATTTTTTGTAGATCCCATATGATTTTCTACATAGACAATGATATCAACAGCAAATAATTTTATTTCTTTTTTTCCAATCTGGATGTCTTTCTTTTGTTGCATAAGCTTGAGGATGTTTTCTTCAATTTGTTTTACTGAAAATTTTAAAGAATTGTAAATGGATATTGAGATTCGTTGAATGCTTTTCTCTTCATCTATTGAAATTATCATGTATATTTTCTTCATTAGTCTGTTGATGTTGTAATTTACGTTGATTGATTTCCAAAATATTATAACAGTCTGAGTCCTGGGATACAAGCTACTTGGTCATGAATACTATTTTTTTGTATATATGACTGGATTATTCTTGCTAATATAGTGTTGAGTATTTTGGATCTGTATTCATTAAAGATGTTGGTCTGTAGTTTCCTTCACCTGTAACTTTCTTTTTCTGGTTTTGGCATCAGAATTGTTCTGACCCTAAAATTAACTGGTAAGTGTTTCCTCTTTTTAAATGTTTCTGATAGATATTGTGTAGTGGTCATGCAATTCCTTCTTTAATATTTGGTAGAACTGGTTAATGAATTCTCTTGGCTGAAAACTTTCTTTCTGGAAAAGATTTTAGCTAAAAGCCAATTCAAAAATATATATTTGCATAAATAAATATATATGTATATGTATATAAGGATATTCAGACTATTAAATTATCTTTGTTATTTGTGTTATTCAAGGAATTTATTGACTAGCTTTATGTTGCCAAATTTATAGACCTAATAAGGTTGTTCATAGTATTACATTTTTATAGCTTTAATGTCTGTGGGATCTGATGTGATTCCCTCTATATCATATATTATACTGGCAATTTATGTGTTCAGTTTTTACTTTTTCAATCTTACTAGATGTATATGGATTTGTTTAATATTTTTGAAGAGCCGAATTTTAGTTTTACTGATTTTTCTCTAATATTTTTCCTTAATATCATTGCTTTCTTCAATTATCTTCATTGTTTTCATCTGTCAATTTGGTAGGAGCGTAGTATGTTTTCTTTTCTTGAATTCATTAAGGGATACATTTATAACATTGATATAAGAACTTTCTTATTTTCTAAGAAAAGCATGGTATTGTGATAAAATTTCCTCTAAACACTGATTTTCCTGGATTGAACAAAATTTGCCTATATTTTATATTTATTTAAATTTTTATTTTATTTTTATTTGTAGGTTTCTATCTTATCCATAATTATTTAGAAATGTGTTCTTTGATTTCAAATATTTGGTATTTTTACTGATATATTTTTCTTGTTGATTTCTATTTTAACTTTTTATCAGTCAATATACTTTATATTAGTTTAGTTCTTGAAGTTGATTGATATTGTTGTCTGATTCAAAATGTGGTAGATCTTGATGAATGTTCCATGTATACTTGAAAAGAGTGCATATTCTGCTGTTGTTGAGTGGAATACTCTATTAAAATAACTTAGGTCCTGTTTACTGATAGTGTTTTTTAGATTTTCAAAATCTTTACTAATTGTATGTTTACTTATTCTATCGATTAGAGAAGAGGGTTAATATTTTCAAATATAAGTGTGCATTTTCTATTTCTTTTTATGGTTATATATGTTTTGCTTCATGTTTTTGTATTTCTGTTTTAGTTGCATACAATTGTCATGTCTTCTTGTTTATTTTCCCAATTATCATTACCTATAGTCCTTTTATACCTTTGGTAATTTTTTTTGTTCTGGTATGTATTTCTTTGATACCAACATAGCAACTCCACCTGATGAATTAAATTGAATATTGTAAACACTAGGGTAACTACTAAAATGTTTTGGAAAGTAAATAAATAATAAGTCAGTAGTAGACATAAAACAAAATTATAAAAAGTACTTAATTCAACAGCAGATCAAAAAAGAAGAAAAAATAAATAACAGAATACAGAAAAACAATGATCAATTTTGTAGATTTCAAGTCAATCATATCAATAATTATATGATGTAGAACTGGTATAAGCATAACAATTAAAGAACTGAAATTGTAAGGCTGGGCAAAATAATTCAGGTCCACAAACTGCCTAGAATAAACAATTTATTTTAAATATAAAAAAATGCAATAGATTAAAGTAACAAGAGGGAAAGAGTAACAAGATATAAAAATAGTCATGTACACAGCAATCAAATTTAAGCTGAATTTATTTCCATTTTACTCTTAGAGTTTCTAACTTTCTGCTGAAGTTTCTTATTTGTTTATGTTATCCAACTTTTTCATGAGAGATGTTATCATAGTAATCATAGTTAATTTGAATTTTCTATCTACTAATTTCAACATATATGGCTCTCTTAGTCTCATTCTGTTGAAGATATTATCTCCTGATAGTGTATTGTGGGGTCTTTTCCTTGCTTTTTTGTATCTTGAATGTTTCCACTCATTGCCAGATATAGTATTTAGAAAGCAGAAACTGCACAGTATTTACGCCTGGAAATGGACCAACTCTTTCTGCTAGGTTATTGTCTTGGGAATTGAGGTAATTTAGACAGGAGTTTAGTTGGTTTGAAGAGAATCATATACCCAGAAATTATGAATATATGGGTGAGTGGTTTTCCCCTCAATTTTTCAGAGACCTTAGGCTGTCCAGATGCGCCTTTACCATGAATAGATCTTTTCTCTACCCTTCTGTCCTTCTCCCAGCAGTAGTCCTCTCTTTCTTACGTTTTGATGTTTGCTAAAGTGGGTGGTACGTATGACAGTGGGTTCTTAGTTGTCCTGTTTCAGTCCTGTTTCAATCTTAGGGACCTGTGTTGCTGTGCTGCATGAGTGGTCATTTCTCTGTGACTCAGCTCCTCTCCCAACAGACAGTGATTTCTCATGGTCTGGGCACAGAATGCATTTCTTCCTTTCTCCAGTGCTGGGTTTCTTTCCTTTGACATATATTGCAGCTACAATGGGTCTTCACCATGTTCTAGGGATGCTGAAATGTACTACATTTTCCTCAGGGAATTCGGGGTTTTGTTTTGTAGGGTCTTTAGTGCATTTCATTTCTTTCTACACTGGTGGTTCTTCTTCTCTCTAGCCTGTCCCACCAAGGAGATACTGTCCAATCTTCTCCGCACCACCATTCTTTCTTATGAGCACCCAGTAGACGTTCACGAAAAAGAGCCTATAAGAGAGTGAAATTTCCCTTTGATCTGCCACACCTGAAGTTTCTCTACTCTCTCTCATTAGCCTACACTTAACATTTAGCACTTTGTTAAAAAGTTTAATTTCTCTTACCTGCTTTCAGAGAGGTGCTATTTGTCTTCTGATGTCACAGGTGAGCCAGTATTTGTATTCCATCACTCCTGGGAGAGATCCATGTTACCTTAGTTTTCAGGTTACTTGGTTACTGTGACATCAGCTCTCTGATGGTTTCAAGAAAAATTAATATTTTACTTTAGTATTTTGTAAGTGTTCTTTAATATCATTTTGCATTTTGATGTTTATAGGTTTATATCTTCACTTTCAGGTATAGCCTTTAGTTTACATTATAAAGTAAAAGCAAATATTTGAAAGATGTTTCCTAATAAGATTGTATTTTCTAGAGCATAGTTAATTAAACCAGAATAATTTCTTCATCAATTTTTAATGTAGAATTATTAAACTATTTTGAGATTTTAAAGTTTCTTTTACATTTTATTGCTATAATCTGTATTATTTTTATCTGAATCCTATAAAACATTTGATTCATTTACATTTTCAAATTTGTACCCTTGTGAGTTTTATTGTAGACAAGTTTTTACAAAATTTTCCAGGTGAAAACTTTTAAATGTAGATTGTTGACAAGAATATTAAGTTCTTCATTAGATTTCCAAGCAATGATAATTTTATATTGCACTCCATATTAAGTATGATCAATATTATTCTATGTTGATTAATTCTAGTGTAAGTTTTCTGGGATAATTTTGTAAATCTTAATTGCAATAAATTGGTGCAGATCTATGTTTACATCTCTAGCATATTTTAATGTGTGCATTTTAGCCACTATAGTTTATTTTATCTATTCATACAGTCATATTTATTATGTATCCATTATTATCTTATGTTTTAATTGTTGGAGCAAAGAGTGAAAAACATAAAAAGGGCAAAAGCATTCAATATGCACATACTGCAAGGTCAAAATATACTGTTTTAGGAGGAATAGATGGAAATATCATTTCATGTTATAGAAAGGGCATGAATAAAGTCTAATAAAGGGCAAGGATTGTGAAAATAATAACAAGACAAAGAGGGGAAAGGCAGAGAGAACAACATAAGAAAAATAATAAATTCATACTAGGGAAATAGGAGAAAAACTTCATTGGAGATAGATTATTAAATATTTCAAAGGGTCCTGTAAATCTTGAGAACAATAATGGCAAAATGTGCTATGTTTAGGAATAGGCTGTGCTGGCATCTCAGCAAACCTTTCTCTTCATTCGAGAAATCTGAGTAGAGGTTTGCCAGCAGTATTTTTGGAGTACAAAATTTCCTTGTAAATATATTCCTCCTACAAAATGTAGATGAGTAAAAGAAAGTGTTTGCTGTGCATCTTGTGTGGAAGCTATATATTTCTGCGTAAATGTTTATTTATTAGTAGTAGTGCTGTGTCCAAAACTACTAAATGAATAATTAATATGCAATCTTTAAACATGTCTTTGAGGGATTAGTATAGTTTGTGTGTAGAAAACAAAGTAAATCTCTTAATCATAGACACAAAATTTAGTGAAGGTGAGAGCAAGGATTTTATTTCAGGTTGACCAATATAATTAGTTGTGTGCGTGTGTGTGCACACATGCGCGTGCATGTGAATTTAGTTCAGAGGATTACTAAACAATAATTTAGTCAGATAATAAAATTTACCATCTCCTGTTATATTTTTTAGAGCTTCAGTGTATTTTTTAATGACCAGCAAACCTTTCAGATATATGTACTCTGATTGCGTTATAGGTACCAAAATCACCCCCTGTACTCACTGCCAGTAGGATCCTGGCTTAACCAGGAAATGATGAAAAGCAGTCACCCTCATGGAATCTTTGTGCATCTCATTGTCTCATTGATTTCTAGCTTCAAAAGAACAGACTCAGCTCTATGTCAAGCCAAACTCCAAGAAAACAATATTTCTCAAGGATTTGTGGATGAAATTTACTCATTACTGATTTTTCCCATAAGTTGCTTCCAAATGTTTACCCCTCTTCATCATGTTGCTCTTAATAAAGAATAGAACAAGTTATTAGAAAAATAACTAGGAGTAAAATAATCTGATGTTTATTTGGCATGTGGGAGTTTTATCTTCCTTAAAAATTCAATTCATTCTTTCATTCCTTCATTTGAAAATATTTATTGAGCACCAGAAACTACTCTAGGCACTGGGGATATTGCAGTGAATAAAACTGACCAAATCTCAGGATTCACAAATTCTACTTGCTTGAGACAGAATATAAACAAAATATATAGCATATTATTGCTAATAAACGCAATTGTGAAAAAATGAAGCAGAAAGGGAGGATGGGTGTGTGTGTGTGTTATGAGGGGCCAATTTTAAATATGGTCATCTTTGAAGGATTAACTGAGAAGGCAGAATTTAATAACTTCCTGATGGAGGTATGGGAGCAAAACATTAATATATTGCAAGGAAGAGTGTAAAGGCAGTGGCAAAAACAAAGAATGCTTTGGGTTCAGAAGCATGCCTGATCTGGTAGAGAAAAAGCATGTAAGCTGTTGTAAGAATTTTGGAATTTATTCTTACTGGCATAGGAAGGTGTGAAATAATCTACAAAAAGGGATACTGTTATTACTATGCCAGGGGAATCACTCAGGTAGCTTTACAGAACACAGTTTGTTAACAACCAAGAGAAGAAGCAGAGACCACTTAGCTGGCTAACGAGTCATGGTAATGCCCTACTTCAGTTTGGTTGTGATGGGGGCTACGATATATAGTCATTTACATTTTATCATACCCAACAAGATAATCTGCCACCTGTATCACATATGATATATACATTATTATAATATATGATGTGACATATATCATTTTATATATTTTATATATGATAATCAGGGTATATCATATCATACCGAACAAGATAATCTGCCACTTTTGTCATATCATATATAGTACCTTGTTGGGTATGATATGATATATATGACTATTTCTCACTGCCCCCATCACAACCACACTGAAGTAGACCATTACCTTGACTTATTAGCCAGCTAAGTGGTCTCTGATTCTTCTCTTGGGAGGTAATTGAATCACGGGGGTGGTTTTGCCCACGGTGTTCTCATGCTAGTGAGTGAGTTCTCGTGAGATCTGATGGTTTTACAAGAAGCTTCCCCCTTTGCTCGACTCTCATTCTCTCTCCTGCCACCTTGTGAAGAGGTGTTTTCTGCCATGATTCTAAGTTTTCTGAGGCCTCCCCAACCATGCAGAACTGTGAGTCAATTAAACCTCTTTTCCTTATAGATTACCCAGTCTCGGGGTTTCTTCATAACAGAGCAGTGTGAGAACAGACTAATACAGTATCAAAGTCATTATGGTGGATACTATTTTCAAGAGAGGAGTAGAGGTCCACAGGAAGAGAGCATTTGAGTCAAGAGAAGAAGGAAAACCTAGAAAGGATAAGATAAAGAAGGAAAGGCTCAGATTGAACTTACAGGCATTAGACGCTTTCAAATTGCCAAGCATTTTCACATGTGATTTAGTCTGATCCTTAAAAATGCTTCATTGTGAAGGAATTAATATTATCTCCCTGATATAAATACGAAAACAATTTTGTGGGGTCATCTTACTCAAGTTCATATATCTTACGTAGCAGAGATTACATTTGAGTGCTGATGTTAGAATTTCAAGTCAAGTAAACTTTGCACTAATCAACTATGTTGTGGTCCCTTCAGCATCTGTGTCTTTGGGTTCATTAGAAGCAAATATTAACTCTAAATAGTGGGTTAAATATTGCAAACAAAATTTAGTTAGCATTAGCCCAAAGAATTTAATATACATTAGTTTGGCCTAATCTGAGATGATACACAAAATGAATAAGTTTGTTTGGAAATAATTTCAGATGTGTAAGGAGGCTGTGATAATTTGAAATAAAGGAAAGAAAATAAGCAGGGAAGATGCAATGCTTGGAGCTTTACACATTAAAAGTGATGGACAATGAGTAAGTTCTGGACATATGCTATACAACATAGTACCAATGGTTAACAAAATGGTATTGTGCATCTAAAAATTTGTGTAGATTTCATGTTAAACGTACTTTCCACACAAATGGGGGACACAAAGAAACTTTTCAAGGTGATTAATATATTTATTACCTTGACTGCAGCAATAGCATCATGGCTGTATGTGTATATCCAAACTTGTCAAATTGTATACCTTAAATATGCAGTTTTTTGTATATCAATAACATCTCAATAACACTGTTAAAAATGGAATGGTAAAAATATTTTATACCTAGATAGAGATGGTGGCTTATGACATTGTAAATACACTAAATATTACTAAAGTTTCCAATTTAAAATGGCCAATTTTGTTATATATGTGATATTATGAGGATATTCATCCCCTCCAAATTTCCTGTGAATTTTGGTTCCCGATGTTGGAGGTGGAGACTAGTGGGAGGTATTTGGATTATGGGGATGGATTCCTCATTAATGGTTGGGTGTCCTCCCCACTGTAATGAGTGAGTTCTCACCCTATTACTTCATATGAGAGCTGGTTGTTAAACAAAAGAGCCTAGGACATCCCTTCCCTGCTCTCTCTTGCTCTCTCTGTCACCTTGCTCTCTCAGCTCCCCTTGCCTTCTGCCATGAATACAAGCTTCCTGAGGCCTCACCAGAAGTTGAGCAGATGCCAGCACCATGTGTCTTGTGCAGCTTGCAGAACTGTGAGCCAAATCCAACTCTTTTCTTTATAAATCACCCTGTCTCAGGTATTCCGTTATAGCAACACAAAATGGAATAAGACAGTATGTTACGTTAAGTAAATTTCATCTCAATTAGACAAATGATGATAAGTAAAATAAAATAAAAGTAAAATTGGGCCTGAAAGGTTGTTCAGTAGAATTCCTGGCATGTCAAAGATCAGGTGAAGCACTTAGTTCCTGGAGTATAGCGAATGGACATGATGTCTTTTTTAGATGTGAGATGATTAGGAAAAAATGGTAAAGAGAAGAAGAAGAGAGTAGAGGTCTACAGGAAATGAAATCATTTTGTAGAGGTAGTTGGCTAGACAAGTCTGAATTGTTCTGCTTTCTGTATCACTTTTAATTAAAGTTCAATAGATATTTATGATATACCCACTAGTTAAGTGATCAAGTTTATTCTGGTTCAAAGAGACAAATGTGATGTGGTTCCATGTCTTATTTTTATGGTTCCTAATAGTCCTCAATTACTACATCTTCCTTTTTCCGGGAATTTAACAATCCCTACTTTATCCATTGTAAAGCTCCCTTTTTTTTGTAAGTATTTTGTCAATCTGTATCAGTGTTTTAAATATAGAAACCTAATACTAGTGTTACAATAGCAATAACAATGAAATAAGAGGAAAAAAAAGAAAAAAATAATTTTAGTCTTTTACATTCGTTGTTAAGAAACTTCAATTCAGGACAACTTGGAATGCTATTAATTTGCATAATAAATATACTTTTAAAATTAGAGTCATTACACTTCTTCTAAATGAATATGTGTCCAGAATGTAGACCCAAATGGATTTCTGTGTGAATAATAAGAGCTGGTAAAGTTATAAAATATCTTATGTCCCCTATTTGATATCTACCTGTAATATTTACATAACTTATGGTATCATTTTTTTGGATTTATATGTGGCACAATGATGTCTGGAAAAAATCAGCTAATCAATATTTATGAACAGATTCTATGGATCATAAAACTTGTTAAAGGTTTACAAAGACTAAATACAATAAAAAAACATTTCAGGGAAAAAGTGGAATCATATATGGGCAAGCTATCATATTGGCAGGGTGTGCCTGCTGATTAGGAAGTAGGTATGAATCTGTCTAGAGTTTCTTAAAATCCTAGTGAAAATGTCTCTTTCTGGCCATGCTGGACCGCAACATGACCAGATCCTATGGCACTGCTAACTGCTAGCACCGTGAGGCAAATGACCTGCTGTGATTCTGACTCTATCCGAAATTTCATTATCTTTGGACTTCACAGCCCCGCCAGTGGGGGTTTTGGCCCTGGTTGTCTGCATCAGTACAAAAGCCTAGGGAAATAATTGGACCTCCAGGATAAAAAAGAGTATTTGCAATCTGATCAATCTGCTGTTGCCCTTGGTTTCCACAAGCACATCTTTGTCTTCAATCAACAGTTCTTAAGCATAGTTCAGGAACCCATTAGGGTCCCTGAGATAATTTCAGGTAGTTTGAACACTAAAATATTTTTTCTAATAATAGGAAAACATTATTTGCTTTTCTTTTTGTTTTCACTATGTTGACATTTGTGCTGATGGTGCAAAAGCAATGATGGGTAAAAAGCGGGTATATTTTACTTACTGAAAAAAAAAAAAGCTTGAAAAATGATGGTTACTGAAGCTTTGTTTTTTCTGGTACACATTTTCTCCAAGTGGCTGATGTGAGCCTCTTGATTGGCTTTATTTGTTGATTCAATTTGAACTTTTAGGTGAAAACTTCGACTTTGGAAGACTTGAATCGAGCACTGGGAACTTGACAACTTTTCAGTACATGTACTAGTTTTCTGTTGCTGTGTAACAAATTATTTAAAAACTTAATGGCTTAAAATAATATTCATCTATCATCTCACAGATCTGTATGGCAGAAGTCTGGGCATAGCACAGCTGATAGCTCAGGGTCTCACAAGGCTGAAATTAAGATGCCATTTTGTCTTCGTTCTCTGGAACTCAAAAGTCCTCTTCTAAGCTTATAGGGTTGGTGACAGAATTTAGTGGTTGTAATACTGAGGTCCCCATTTTTTGTTGGATGTTGTCCAGAGGTGACTCTCAAATCCTAGAGGCCACTTTCTAGCCCTTGCCACGTCTTCCCTGACCCCATCTCCCAGGCCAGTAATGGAGAATCTCCCTCAGGTCAAATCTCTGTCCCCATTAAAAGGGAAATGAGGAGTCCCTTTTAATGAGTGGTCTGGTTATGTCAGTTTCACTACAGATAATTTTCCTTTTTTAAAGCTAACTGTGTCACATAACATGACCTAAACCCATGAGAGCTGATCTCATAATTTTCACAGATTCAGCCCACCTTCATGGAGAAGGAAATATACAGAGTATACACTGATGGTTAGATATCTACCACCTCACAGGCTCAGAATCACATCATCCCTGAGCAAAGAGTGAATTTACATCTTTAGGCCTGGATTGGAATTCCATTTTGATCTTCAAAATAAAAACAACCTTCCTGTAACACTTCTTCTCAGATTACAGAGTCATTCTCCAATTCTCTTGAAAAAGTTTACTCTGTGCCTCTAGGAAGCTCATGTCCTTCTGTAAGAGTAATCTACCTGCACATGAAAATGAAGGCCACACAGCCCACAGTGCTCAGTCTTATCTCCTTGGGGACAGTGTTCTTTTTAGTAACCCCAAGATAATGTGCTGATATCCATTTTACTATGAAAAAAGTAAAGGACAATCATAAATAAATGCTTTTGCCATTAGGATTCCTAAACATAAAAATGTATTAGAAGCAATCCATATCTCCAAAAAGAATCCTACAGTAGAAGACAGAACCCTAGGTCGAATCCCATTGCTAAACTATCCCTGCCTTAGCTCCCATAGCAGTTTCCAGTGTTCTATATTATATGGAAATGACCTGCACATGTGCTGGTAATACCATTTATCAGGAACTCACACTTTGCCAGGCATTATGCTGGTTGCTTAATAATGGTGATGAGAATGATAATATGCACCACATATATATCACTTACTGTCTTTAGTATTACATCCTGATGCTATATGTCCATATTACTGTGGTACTAGTGTTATTTCCATTTTACAGATAGGGAAAGTGAGGCAAAGAGAATTTGCATACAGTATCCAGCATTCCTCACAGTCAGTCAGGAGCAAATCCAGGTTACAACTCAGGTAGTCTAGGTCCTGAGACTGACCTCAGCTATTACACCTTGGCACCTCTCCTAAATCTTGTAAAATTATTCAAAGATAAACCCTTCAACATAATAAATCCTATATACAACTGTTACTTATAATATCTAATGTCCAAAAAGGAGATAAAGGCGTCCTTGAGAATACCATTTTAATGGGAAGAGGAATGGCAGGAGAAACATATTTAGCTATAAACATTTCTGGTACAGCCAGGCACCTTTATATACAATTACTAGAATAGTTAGTATTCATACCTGGACTGTCTGTTAACCTTCTTGAATGTAATGGATAGCTAAGGGTTCAGATATATATATTTTTCTCCCTTCATCCTAGAGGTGAATCAGATAATCCCATCTCAGAGAATCCAGGACAGATAATTGGCTATCCAAAAGAAAATCATTCCTTTTTATATTACCCAAAGCAACATCTCAAATTATTAGTGTCTTTCTTAGGCAAATCTCCATTGCTGCCAAACTAAGGTCCCGGATGTTAATTGACTATAAGAAAATTAAGTGATCTCTCTCTCTCTCTCTCTCTCTCTGTTTCTCTCTCTCTCTCTGTAGTGGAGATAAATAATTTGGCTTTAATTATTACAGAATCATGAAATCATGTGATTGAACGTGGCTTTACTGACAGAGACACTGAGACCAGAAAGTCAGATTAATTGTTTAAGGTCACACAGCTAATTAATTTTATAACATGGATTAGAACACAGATCTCCTGATTCTAAGTCTAGTGTTCTTCATCAGAATTACGTGATTTCCAACAAAGCTGGTGTGTATGAACGTAATCATATTTCATGACCGTAATCCATGCTGCGGGTATAATAGATTTTAAAATTAATTCGCCTTTCCTTTTAACTTTCTTAAAATAAAGAGTAGAAGTGAAAGACAATCTTAGTCTTTTTAAAATAGGAAGCTTTTGTTGACTTGAATAATAATCACAAGACAGTGAAAACAGAAGCTCTTCTTAAACTTAATTATAGATAAATTAGTTCTTTACTGTCAGCTCGTCATTTGCATGTATTATCTTTTTACATTTAAATGTATTAAAAGAAGAAAAAAATGATTGTTAAGTCTACATACATTTTGCAAGGTCTTTCTCTTTCTATTGTTTGAAAAATACCTCACCTGGTATTGGGGTTTAAAAAAATGACAATATGTATTAATTCACAAATAACTTGTATAGCTTTGTGATTATGAACAGAGAAAAATATGAGAAAAGGCAAAGTTAGCAAAAAAAAATCTTTAAAAGTAAGCAAAAATTTCATGTCAGTCAAATACATTAAAGCTAGATGCTTTGAAACTCTACTTGCTAAGCCTTGGGCATAAAACAAGAAAGCTATGAGCTTGGCTGAATAAAACACACACATTCATGAGTTGTTGGCAGGTTTTGAAAGGTTAAAGTATGAACATTGGGCTTTATATACATATAAATATGTATTTAGGCTTGTCTATATATATTTGAACTTTTTAGAGGTAGCATTCTTCAGTGAATTACAAAATATTTTTAAAAATTCATGGATTAAAAATGAGATAATAAAAATATTAAATGCAATATTTGGGACAAAATATTGGCATCTGTGATTGCCATTAAATGTCTCAAAATTTTAGAATGTACATCTCTTGACATCAAATTTTTAAGTAGTTGAAATTTAACTTTCAATTTTACATGAAAGGCAGAAAGACATTTCCTTTTTTCTTAATCAAATGCGGTGTTATGCCTACCCAGGAATGCTCAGAAAAGGCAGAGAGCTGTCATCAGAAAGCCAATTAAGATGGAGAGGCAAATTTCTACTTGTGAAGAAAGCTTGGTAGGATAAATTCAGGATCTTGCAGCTAGGGTTTTAGAGTTGGGTCTTCAGCAGAAAGTCTTGTTAGAGCCATAATCCATGCAATGCCACTTGGGAAATGTCAATTAAGACTGTCATTCTAGAGGGATCTCTAATTTATTTATGGCCATTTATTAAGCTAAAAGTGTGTCAAGACACTTCAGAAAAGTGGTATCGTAATTGCTTCCCTCTCCACCCCAAAGGAAAATGGTTTTCGGACAGAATCAAGAATACTGTGAAAGATATGAGAGTCTTAACCCGCACAGTACTAGCCCCCCTTCATTTCCCCACTACCCTTCCATTCTGTGTTCCTATTTCTGAATTCTACTCACTTTACTCTTATTTCCCTTCTCAGACGGGCTAATATTTCTTCATTATTGTCTTCCATATTCTCTTAAATTTCTTCTGATATCAGCTATATATGAACTGATTTTTTCTTTTTATTGTCTATACACAAATGCTATTAATATCATATTTCTAGATGTTCAATGGAGTCAATTAATGTAAGTTAAAAGAATGGACTCCCTAAACTCCCAAAGTATGCAAGGGGATTCAGATGAATGAGCACTATGTTAAACTGTCTTTAGTGTTTTTACATATTTTACGTCCCATAGTTTTTTATTTTTTATGTCACTCTTGGATTCAGCACTGGTGTTTAATACCTTGGATTAATGAGAAGAAAGACTTCCAAATTTTAAAGAAAAAACGCTGTGTCTTTGAATCATATCCTCTCATAGTTGGAAAAGACATTATTACTCATCTAATCTTTTCTCTCCCCAAAGTAGAAATTTGTAATAACCTCCTGAGAGTTCATCAGCTTCTTCTTGAAGGGTAAACATTTTGGAGAGTTTAGTATCTGTCAAGATAACGCATTCCATTTTGAGTTCAAAATTATTGCTAGAGCATTCTTCCTTTTATTGGTTTATCTTGTAAATTTCCCTTTTTGATTTTATTTCTACCAAATGGAACAAGACGCTAAGAGGGCATTTTTACATTATTTTATTTTATTTACAATGCCCCTATTTCCCTCTTGAACTTTTCCCTAAAACTAACAGTATCTGTCACTTTTTTAAAGCAATGTTTTGCTTTAATAATGCAGTGACAGCTCTATTATTTTATAATTATTTTAGCAACTAACACAGTTCCACTTAACTAGGAAACTCTTTATTTGAAAAAATATATAGTACCTTGATAGGTTATTAGCTAAGGGGATAGGACCTCAAGGGCTATGCTGACGGGGGACCAGTTGAAAGGGAAATGTTTATGGTTGCTCTGAACACAAGAGAGAAACATGTTTTACTCAAATAATGAAGCTTTAATTGGGTGGAAGAGGGAGCCAGCAAAATGAAGAGGAGCTAAAACAATTTGTTATAAGGGCCTATGAAAGATCACTCTCCTTCCCACTCAACCTACTGCATAAAACCCAAGAGACACATTTAGAATCCTGATGACTCCAGTCCACATTTCAAGGTATTTGGAAAGATCTTACATAAACCTACCTCCTTATGCTACGTGAGATCTTCTTCAAATCCTGCTATGTGTTTCTGTGCAGTGTAGGTGTTGATGTTTATGGAATAGGTGTTGAATTTCACATCTGGGAGTATTCTACGTAACAGGCAGAACACAGTCATACCAGGAAGTTGGAGAAAAACATATGAGTGTACTGGGAAGTTGAAGAAATGTTATGAGAATGTTACATTTTCATTTTTCACAGAATTGGAAGGTTCTAATTATTTTCCACCTAGATTTTTCAAAAATGTAAAGGTTTATACACAAATACTGTTTTTTAAACCAATATTTTCCTTCTCTGCATGCAGTTTTCTGTATGTTGCTTAAAATGTTACCCAGAACATAACGCAAAAGTGAAAACGTGAGCCAACTGGCTCGGTGTTCTCATTTGCTCTGTGACTCAGTTATCTCATTTTTATGTTTCCAGATACTGAACTCTAAGAATATTCCAAATATGCCAAAAAGTAACGAATTGACATTAATGTTCTCTTCCTATTTTGAAAATTTCTAATTTATCTTTTCAGCTCCCAAATAAGTTAGCGTCTCTTACAACCCTCCTTTAAAAGATCAGTGGATGAGTTATGCCTTGTGAAATACAGATTACCCATTTGCCCATTCAACAAATATTTACTGACTGCTTAACAAATGTCAAACACCGTTGCAAGAGTGAACTTTACCAAAATGAAGACATATTCTTTATCCTGTAACTATTCAATAACTAGTGAAATAGAAAAAATTGAACAGAATTGTTTTTAATTGTTGAATAAATTAAAGAAAGTTCCAGAACAACGTGTATACTTCAATCTTATAAGTTCAAATTTTTTAAAAGGCATAGATATGAGTCCTTCTATGAAAATACTGAAAAGATATACAACTGTTAATAGTGGGAATAGAGAAAGGACAGAAGAGAAAGAAAACTATTACTTTAATTCGTAGTTTCTTAATGTTCCCCTAATTTCCATTTTCTGTTCCAAAATAGCATCAAGGATATCACATTGCATTTAGTCATTGTGTCTCCAGGCTCCTCTTGGTTGTGATACTTACACAGACTTGACTTTGCTCTTAGTTACCTGGACAGTTTTGAGGATTGCTGATCAGGATGTTTTTGTTTTGTTTTGTTGTTGTTGTTTTAGAATGTCCCTCAACCGGGAATTGCTTGAATTAGTCTCATGATCAAACCTAGGTTATGAGTTTTGGGGAGAAAGCCACAGAGATAAAGTACCATTTTTACCTCATCATGTCAAATCTGCATACTATCAACATGCCATCATTGTTGATATTAACCATTTGGCTGAGATTGTTTTGTAGGTTTCTCCACTGTGAAGTTATTCTTTTTGCCACTTTCTATAGTCTGTTCTTTGGAAAGAAGTCAATATGCACAGCCCACACTTAAAGACGCAGTGTTGCTGGAGGTAAAGCTCAGGAAAGGGTGTATGTGTGGGCAGGGGCAGAAGAGACTCAGAAAGTGACCCAAAAGAGTTTCTCTTGTCACTTGGTCACATTAAGCCTCCAGCAATTTGTCAGAAGTCATTTCACTGTTTCTATAATTTATGGCTCTAACACTTTCTGCTCCATGTAAGCAGATCTTAGCTATGACTCTGGAATTCTCTGTCTCTCCAGATTTCAGATTGTAGTTCATTGTACAATCTCAGTATATTAAGTTCAAGAAAACACATTGTTTTGTTTTTGTATGTCCAGCTTTTTCTTGTTGTAACAATGGGATGGTGTTTGTTAGAACTGCCATAACAGAGTATGGCTGAGTAGATTGAACAACAAAAATTTACTTTGCGCAGTTTTGGAAGATGGAAGTCTGAGATCAAGGTGCCAGCAGGATAATGTCTTCTGAGGCCTCTCTCTTTGGCCTGTAGTTGGCAGTCTTTTTATCTTCTCATTGTTTCTTTACATAGTCTTCCCTCTGTGTGTGTCTGTGCCCTATTCTCCTCTCCTTATGTGGGTGTCGGTCATATTAATAAGGGCCCACCCTAAAATTTTTATTTTATTTTATTACCTGTTTAAAGACCTGAGCTCCAAACACAATCACTTTTTGAGGCACTGGGAGCTTAGGTCTTCAACATATGAATTTTGAAGTGATACAATTCAGCACATAGAAGATGGCAAGGACAATTTCTAAGCTCTTTACAATTTGGAGCTTAAAGTGGAAGTGCCAGTAAGCAAACGTTAAATGTCAATATTTTATGTGCTGTGTTTGGGTGTGTTAAATATTATTAGCAAAGGGTCCATGGTGAATTACTAGCAAACAGTCTATGGTAAAATTTGCTCAAATTAAAGACTCAGAGACATCTGCTCCCTATATTCTCTACAGGTGAGCTGTGAGGATTAAGCATATTCTGCATGTCCACAATGGTGTCTTTCACAGAACCAGAAGTAAATAATTAGTACTTATTATTACTGTCTCAGTCAATTTGGAATGCTATAACTAGAATACATTAGATTGAGTGGCTTATAACAACAGAAATTTATTTTTGAAAGTTCCGTAGTCTGGGAAGTTCAACATCAAGGCACCAGCAGATTTGGTGTCTGATAAGGACTTGCTTCTTGATTCAAAGACAGCCATTTTCCCCATGTCTTCATATGGCACAAGGAGCAAGGGAGATTTCTGGGGCCCCTTATAAGGGCACTCATTCCATTCATAAAGGCAGAGCCCCCAGGAATTCCCAAAGACCCCACTTTGAAATCTTTCACATTGGGGATTAAATTTCAACATACAAATTTTGGGGGAGATAAATATTCAATCTATAGCAATTACCAAATCTGAAAAGGATAATTCCTTAAACAGACAAAGAATATGACTCTCACTGAGCTGGGACAGAGAGTTGGGCTGCCAGAAGTAGGAATAGCCAATTAAAGCTGCAAGCCATAAGGGAATATGAAGATTTTAATCGCTTATTGTTATGGTATAAGCAAGAGTCTGAAACTGGAACGTACTGCAATGAGTAAACAAGTAAATAATGTAGATTTCAAAAAGCAATATTTCTCAAACTTTATCTCCTAAAATATTATAAAAATGCTTATTATGATAACACATCCTGTATTTCTGATTCAGTACATCACAGGTTAAAGCCGAAGAATAATGCAATTTCTGCATTTTTGACAAGCTGACTGAGGTAATTCTTATTTACACAGTCTTCAGACTAGACTCTGATAAACATTTTTATATGGTTAATTTGAAAAGAAAAAGTGTGATTTCTATAAAATGATAGAAAATAGTTTGATGTGATTAAAAAATGTCCCAGAGGTTTAATAGCTTCTGACCTGAGATCTGCCACTGAATCTTGCTAAAAATTACCTAGGTAATCTCCCTTGCTCTCAGTTTCTTCATTATTAAAATATGCACATTTAATCACACCATCTTAATGTTTCCATCACGTTCTAAAATTCTATGTGGATAACAAAATTGTGTTACTATGGAAAATTCCTTTTTACTACTCTTAGAACCACTCAAACTCTGATAAATATGTGAATTCTTTCCAATTTTGAATTGGTGCAGCTTTTTAAATAATTTCTTTAATTTGAGGGATGTATATAACATCCCTTCCACACACAAGAAATAAACTTCAGGAAATAGAAGTGTTCACCACCCATAGATTCCTTCTGTTTTTATCAGGGTGGCCTTTGTGCTTCATTTTTGGAGCTAAGAGAGATGATAGATTTTTCCATTACAGAGCTTGACATTTAGAGATTTAATAATTGATCTTAATATTAAGAGTGAAAACTATCTTAGGTTTTAATTTTATTTTCAGTTTTTACTAATGAATTACAAGCAATTATTTCCTTATCTTTACTGAATCTTGAATCACCATTGAAAAAATGAATGTGTTTTACACTAACATTTTTATTTTATCTTTTATCAAATTGACTCTATTGCTTTTAGCAGGAACCTAGAAATACGGTTAGGTGTGAAATATTCAGACGTCAAAATGTCCCATTAAGGCCAAAACTTACAACTTATCTGCTGTGAAATTTCAGACAAATTATTTACTCTTTACAACTCAGTTTTTAAGCAACTGTAAAGTAG
Source organism: Pongo pygmaeus (assembly GCF_028885625.2). Taxonomy (NCBI): domain Eukaryota; kingdom Metazoa; phylum Chordata; class Mammalia; order Primates; family Hominidae; genus Pongo; species Pongo pygmaeus. Next base: position 26,907,934 of record NC_072376.2, read on the forward strand.
GAATATTAGCAATTATGGCTATCTTTTGCTTTTTCATTTGATCATAGTATTTTCACTTAGAGTTTATATTCAATTTATAGAGCACACAGCAAAACATGCTTTGAGGAAATTATGATCAAAATCACACATCAATAAGCAAGTACAGAGAATATTTCTAAAACAGTTAACCTAAACCAAGATAAGTTGACAAGCCTTATTTAAGGTCATGCAAGTGTATCAGGAGACAGAAAGACAAATATGTAACATTTCCCAACATTCACCACTCTACACTAACTTTTATCATTCACCACTCTAAACTAACATTTAGCCCTGAAAAGAACCTAAAACTCTTATAAGAACTCACTGTGGTACTAAAAGACAAGTTAATTTCTCAAGCCTCGTTATTGGTATTACCTTCTGCTTGAGGAAAGGTCTGCATGAAAGAGCTCAAACAATTGGCATCCACAATTTTCTTCATGCAAAGAGGCCACAGTGCAATAAGAGCTTGTGTACATATATTTAAAAAAAAGCTGTGATTATAGTGGCTTACCACTATAACTTACTATCTGACAAAGATTCGGTAAACAAAAGCAAGGATTTCCCAATATGAGCTTTGGCAAAAGAGACCTGTAGGCCTCCAGTATTATTTTCCTTAATCCCTGGACTCTGCACACTGTGAGATACCATCCTATGTGATTATGTCAGTTTACACGGCAGATGTAATTAAGGTTATTAGCTAGTTCACTTTGAGTTTAATCAAGACAGAAAGTATCAGGGTACAACTAATCACGGGAGCCCTTTAAAAGAAGAGAGTTTTCTTTGACTGATGGCCAAAGGGAAAGTCAGAAAGAGTCAAAGTAGAAGAACTGAATGTGTTCTTGCTGGTTTGAAGATGGAGAGGAAACCAAATGTGAAAATATGCAAATAACTTCTAGAAGCTGAGAATAACTCCCTGCTGACAGCAAGCAAGAAAACAGACACAACAGACCTTCAGCTTTAAGAACTCGATTTCTCCAACAAATGGAGTGAGATTGGAAGTAGATTCGTTCTCAGATTTTTTAGATGGAAACCTACCCAGTGAATACTTCAATTTGACCTTGTAAGGTCTTAAAACAGAGAACTCAAGTCAAGTCCTCCAGACAGACGTTTGACTTACAGATCTGTGAGCTAATACATGGGTGTATTTTAAGCTGCTTATGTATAGTAATTTGTTACATAGCAATAGCACTAAAAAAACTAATACAGAACCCTTGCACATCCAGTTATTCTCTGTGTTTCTGCTGTTCCACTCCATGCAAAAGTGGTGTTATGACATCCAGTTGGTGCTCATAATATAAATATGGTGAGTGTCCCTTCATCATGTCCATACACACTGGCCAGAGCCCTCTTTTATACAGTCAAAGTTTGGACAGCATTCTTGGGTACCCAAAATCTGAGCAAGAGAACCTAAAAAATTCTTTCATCTTATGGTAGACACATGTACATTGACCCAGAAATTTCTCAGGTCAAATAAGCTGTTCTTGTCTACTTAATTTTTTCAGTGAACTTGGGGAAATTGGTTAATCAGTTTGAGACACGTTTTTCTTTCATAAAATATGGTTAATAATATTGAAGTCATAATATTTTCTTGAAAATATGTTGAACTATGTAAAGTGCTTAGCATAGTCTCTGGCACAGTGAGGGGTCAATGATGAATCTTTTTTTTTCGTATTTTTTTTTGTTCAACCAAGGAAATTGAGAAACTACAATGTGGTAAGGGCAACATTATAGGATGGCATGAAACTGACACACATCCCTGTTCCTATATTGTTTATAATAAAATTAGAGAAGGGGATAATAACATCCTCGTTTATGTTTGTAATAAGTTGTCACAAATGCTATCAAGGAAAAACACGAGGAGCTATGAAGGAAGGTAGATAGGCAGTCAAGAGAGACTCCCTTCATTATGTGATATTTGACTTGAGACCTACAGTATTGCAGTATTGAATGTGCAAAGAGCTGAGAGGTTGGGCAGCGTGCCATGAAGGAAGCTTCAATGGCAAAGGGCAAAGCGTGTGGAAAAATCCTGGGGGAAGAGGAAACACAGGACATCTGAAGAACTGGAAGAGGGTCAGTAGGGCTGAAGGACCTAAGAGAAAGAATGTTAAAAGTGCTCCTACAAATAAAACTATAAATGGTTCCATTAGGTATAATTTATTTAAAAACAAAATTGCAGATTTTTTTTTCTAAGGTCCTTTTAAACTCATATTGTCTAAAATGTACTTCTATAATATTAAGAGTTTCAAAGCAGGCTGTATAATTATTCTTAACATTTTCAGGTAAAATGTAAAACAATGCTTAGGGTGTGGGAGTCATAAAAAAGTCTCAGGTTGACTTGAAATTTTTGAAACAAAGAGCAGGAATTTTAAAAAACAGCAGAAACTTCAACAGATGACATTAATGTGGGAGGAAGAGTAAATAATAAAGAAAATACAGCAAGATACATGAAGACTTAGATCATTTAAATGCTAAAAGATGAAAGCTAGTTAAAAATAGCTCTTAAACAGTGACACATCTCTGCAAAAAAGTAATATCAAACAATTGCATATCATTAAGTCTAAGGTAGCAAAAAGTAAAAAAATAAAGGTGATCTGTGTACATCATTAAATCTGAAAGATCAGTAATAAGATTTTTTTAAGCTGTAACATTAAAAGGAAAGACCAAGTATAATTAAGTAGGGCAGAAAGAGTCTAAAGGATCAATGAACATCAACAATCTCAGTAACAGAAAAAAATACAAAGAAATTAGGAGAAAGAATGTCAGAAGTAATACTACCAATAAAACTATAAATGGTTTCTATAACAGTAGGTGTGATTTATTTAAAACTAAAACTTTACATATTTGCCTAAGTTTAGGAACTTTCTTAGAAATTATTTTCTGTGTTCTCATTTAATCTCAGACCAATTGAGGAGTGGGTGGGTAAGGCAGTAAAGCCCTGACTCTCCTATATTTTGAAACCAGAATCATATATTTTTTCATCTTTCACTAGCATGAATTGTCAAAGTCAAATGAGAGGCAGTTAATCAATTGGAGGCTGTGTCTTACCTATTCTGTGTGTCATTCATGAAATCAGCACCCAAAATCCTCGCTAGGAAAATTCTCCAAAGGATGTCAAAGGAATACAGGGCAACAGTCCCTTCCAGAGTTGATATACACTCTGTTCAGGCTGCCCTTCTGCACTTTCTTTTCTTTTTTTTTTAAAGTGATCTCAATAGTAACTTAATCTGATTTCATTTGTATAAATAAGAATTCACGTTTAGTGTGTTCATGTATGTGTGTTTGAGGAACTGAAATGAGAAGTCATTATATTAAAAAAGACATTTGCACATGTATGTCTATAGCAGCACAATTCACAATTGCAAAGATGTAGAACCAACCTAAGTACCCATAACTAATCAGTGGATAAAGAAAATGTGGTATGTATACACCATGGAATGCTACTCAGCCATTAAAAGGAACAAAACAATGTCTTTTTCAGCCACTTGGATGGAGCTGGAGGCCATTATTCTAGGTGAAGTAACACAGGAATGGAAAAACAAAAACTATATATTCTCATTTATAAGTGGGAGCTAAGCTATGAGTACACAAAGGCATACAGAGTGATGTAACTGACTTTAGAGAACTCAGAACCACTCACACCCGAAAAGCTATTGAAATAAAAATTTTAAAAAATAACAACAAAAAAATGGAAAATAGAGATATATTCATAAGAATTTTTTTTTTTTTTTTTCCTGGAGACAGAGTCTCCCTCTGTCGCCAGGCTGGAATGCAGTGACGCGATCTCCGCTCACTGCAACCTCCGCTTCCCGGGTTCAAGCGATTCTTCTGCCTCAGCTTCCCAAGTCGCTAGGACTACAGGCTCGCTCCACCACGCCCAGCTAATTTTTGTATTTTTAGTAGAGACGGGGTTTCACCATGTTGGCTAGGATGGTCTCCATATCTTGACCTCATGATCCACCTGCCTCCGCCTCCCGAAGTGCTGGGATTGCAGGCGTGAGCCACCGCGCCCGACCAGAACTTTTACACCTTCCATCTCTTGGGAGCTGGGGATTAATAATTGATCTTGCTCTTAAATCATTCCAGGAGTTTTGAAATAAGTCATGAGAATCAGATAGATAGAGATCAATGTATAGATTTCACTAGAGATCAAGCTAATTACAGTCTGAACTTGAATCCGTGGGCTGATGTGCTTTCTAATCATGGCTCTCCCCACCCTCAATTCTTACTGTCTTTGGCAGAACTGCATACTGCCGAGGCCTTGGAATGAAGGCAGACTGAGCAATATGCGCTCTTTCCTTTTGCCCAATCAGACCAAAGAAGAAGAGTGAGCCAGAGATCCTTGGAGGCCGGACGTGTTCTTCTCAATTGGCGCTCCTTCCTATCTAGAAGGAATCTAAGATAAATTCCTAGGCCACTCCCCAGGATTGAGGAGTAGCCCATGTTGGGATGTCTCCCGGACCCCAAGACAATATAGTAAAGGCATTGCCACTTGACTGACTCTGACTCCAATTCCTTTGGCATTCTTATTTTCTTTCCGATTTTTCATTAATTTGCTGACTCCTAACCTTTCTATTACCCTATAAATGTGACTCTTGTAAGGAACATATCACATTTTTTCAATCATGCCTGACAATCTTTTCTCTTAATCACAGTAGCTCATCACTTCACTTTCAATGTATTTATGAAATACTGGGTATTGACTTTCTATCTATTTACTTTCTATTTGTTTCACATGTATTGCATTCCTTATTCTCTTCTTTCTCACCTTGTTTTGAATTGACAGAGGTATTATTTACTGTTCTTGTTATTTCATTGTTCCTCTCAAATGCCTTGTTAGGATTACATAAGTTTTTTTTAGATGTTATCTTAAAGATTGCAACATGTTTCCTTGGCATAATCTGTTCTAATATAAATTAATATTTTACCCCATTCTGGATAACTCTAGGAACTTATTACATGTAAGTCCATTTGCATATCTCCTGCCCTTTGTTTATTGTAATCATTATTTTCTTTCTACATGTATCATTTCATTTGTAGAGACATTATTATTTTGTTCATAATCAATGTTCATTTGTATTCACCCACATAGTAACCTTTTATTTTTGCTTTTTTTTGTTCTTTCATTTTCATGTTTCTACTTAGAGTCATTTTACTTCTGCCTGAGAAATCTTTAAATATTTATGTTTCAGTAGATCCACTGGTGATAAATCATGTCAGTTTTTATTCATCCGGAAACATAGACATTTCTTGCTTGGCAACTATTTTTCAGCACTTTAAATATGACATGTAATTGTCTTCTGGCTTTTATTGTTCCTGTTAAGTCAGATCATTTTCTTTTTGTTGTTTTTGTTTCATATATATATAATATATATAATATGTTATATATATATAATCTATATATAATATGTTTTTATATATATAATCTATATATAATATGTTTTTTATATATATAAAATCTATATATATACATATAGACCTGTACTCACCACCATAGTATCATACAGAATAGTTTTACAGCCCTAAAATTGTTCTTACTCTAACTCTTCATTCCTCCCTCCTTACCAGCATCTGGCAACCACTGATATTTCCACTGTCTTCAGAGTTTTGCCTTTTCCAAAGTTTCATTTAGTGGCAATTATACAGGATGTAGCCTTTTCCAATTTGCTTTTTTCATTTAATACTATGTATTCAATATTTCTCCATGTCTTTTGTGGTTTTATAGCTCTTTTTTAGTGATGAATAATTTTCCTATGTCTGGATATATCACAGCTTATTTATCCATTCACTTACTGAATGACATCTTAGTTGTTTCTAAGTTTTGGCAATTATAAGTAAAGCTGCTATAAAATATAAACATCCCTCTGTAGATTTTTGTGTCAAAATAAGTTTTTAACTCATTTGGGTAAAGACAAAAGGGTGAGATCCTCTTTTAAAAAAAAAAAAAACGTATCTGCGTTTGAGTATGTGTGTGTCTTTAATATTTTATCTTAGTCAGGTTGTTAGTCATTTTACTATGTGGTTAAGTGAAGTTTTCTTTATATTAATCCCTTTGTATTAGACTGTAGTACTTCTTAAATCCTTACCTGCCAGTTTTGGAGAATGATCACTTATTACTTCTTTGTTCTCTGTCAACATTCATTTCTTTAAATGTGGTTTAGGCCTTTTATACTTTATCTCAAATGTCTTTTACACTTTCTGCCACTTTTTTCTCTCCGTTCTTTAGCCTGTATATTTTCTACTGACCTATTTGTCATATTGCTAACCTTTCCTTCTGCTTTTTCAAATCTGCAATTAAACCCATATATGAAGTTTTAAACTGACATTTGTTTTCTTTTTAGATAATCCACTTAATTAATTTATTTTTAAGACTCCATCTAATTAGTGAAATTTTCATCTTCTTTTATTCTCTTGAACAAATGTATCACTATTATTTTAAAATACTTTGTCTTCTAAACCTGCTACCTAGGTCACCTGCTTCTATTTTTAATGCTTTGTTCTGTGTGTGTGTATATGATATGAATAACACATTTTAATTGAATGTTTAACATTGTGTATAAAAAATTCTAGCCTCTAGATGTATAATTAATCTCAAAAGATGGTTTCTCCTATTCTCTGGGTGAGGAAAGATCACACCTTAAGTTAGAAAGTGAGGAAACTAATTTGTGAATTGGGCTAAATTGCACAGAAGGTCCATTGCATTCCTCCTTCCTCTATACCACATTGTCTTGAGCTCACTGTCTCCAGACAAAAATGAAACTTAAAATTATAGAATGTTAGATATAGGGGGTACTTCAGAGATCATTAACCAAATGATTTTATTTTTACAGTGGGAGAAGTGCCAAGATAATGTAAATGATTTGCTAAGATTTCACATAGATATATAGTTGAAATTCCAGAACTGGAATCCAATTACCCCGTACCTCAATTCCCTGTTCTCACATCTCCTGAAGTGGTACACTTTGTACTCTCCAGGTGCACTTGCCAAGATTTCACTGCATAATTCAGAAATCAACTCCAGTGAATCTAAACTGACACATAATTTATTAGAGGTTTATATTCCAGCTCACAAAATTACTGGAGGTCTGGAGACCGAGGCTAAGAAAATGCTCAGGGTCTAAGAAAGGCCGAAGGGAGTTTGGGCAGCATCATCTGCCAGAGCAGCCTGGCTGGGGCACATGGCTGCTGCTGCCAATAGTGTGTCTTCTGGATCCTGCTAGATGCTGCCAAAGAGAGCAATCTCGGAACTTTTTATTTGCCTTTTCCTCATTCACTTGCAATTTAAATTTCTGGGCAAAAGCATCTTAATAAGCAAGCTGTGGTCATGTGACTCTCACAGCCATCCAGGGTGCAGAGTAAGGCACATTGAGGATGGAAACCTGACTCTTATAATAATAACAAAAAATGTCTATATCATTGGTTTAGTATGAAGTACAGAGATCTCTCAGTGAAGAGATTTGGCTTTTCATCTAGACCTAAAAGGGTTAAAAAAATTAGACAATAAGGCCGGGCGCGGTGGCTCATGCCTGTATTCCCAGCACTTTGGGAAGCCGAGGCGGGCGGATCACGAGGTCAGGAGATCGAGACCATCCTGGCTAACACGGTGAAACCCCATCTCTACTAAAAATACAAAAAATTAGCCAGGCATGTTGGCGGGCACCTGCAGTCCCAGCTACTTGGGAGGCTGAGGCAGGAGAATGGCGTGAACCTGGGAGGTGGAGCTTGCAGTGAGCCCAGATGACTCCACTGCACTCCAGCCTGGGCAACAGGGCGAGACTCTGTCTCGAAAAAAAAAAAAAAAGGGAAGAAATTAGACAATAAATAGGACCTCAGTATGCCTTATTTTTCTTACCTGAAAAACAGATTTAATAACTTTTGCCTTTTCGTAATTCACAGAAGTATTGGGAAGACCTTAGAAGTCATATAAAGTAAATGAGATTTATAAGCATAATTGTTTGATATATGCCACGATAAGATAATAGCAGTCTTACTAAAATAAATAAAGCCATCATCACTTTTTTTTTTCCTTATGGCTATCTTACCTATGAATTAAAAGTAAACTGTTTGGCAAAATCAGCAAAATTTCATGAAAATTGAAATAATACATTCAAGCAACTATAAGTTGATTTTTAAAATATGTTCAATACACCCAAACCCCATAATTTATGGTTAAACTGGAAAATTATTTGTAGCTGAAGGAGGTCCATATTTTTAGTTTTATTTGAAGCCCCATGTCCACAATCTTTTTCATTATTAAAGAGACAGCATATCAGTTTCTGGATTTCATTTTGCTCTATCAGTTTCTAGTAAGAAATTTTAGTTTCCAGGCCATCATTCTTAAACTCACTGTATGGTTGTCCATTATAAATGTGTCTGGGTGACCAATTACAAAGCAGAGTAGACCTCTGTGGTGATGGGGTACGTATTAGATAAGAGGCTTTATTCATCCTGTGGACAGTCTCAGCAAGGAACTCAATGAGTGATTGAGTACTAGGCTAAACCCTCTAAGTCAGGTGTTTGCTGTGTCTAGACTGACATTCGTCGGTGTTATTGTGAATTAAAATTGCAATACTATAAATATATGTGGCTTAATAGTTACTTTTAAGATTCTCGGATTTAAATCCATCTTAATTCAAAACATTCACATACAAAAACATAGACACAGGCTAGGCATGGTGGTTCACACCTGTAATCCCAGCACTTTGGGAGGCCAAGATGGGTGGATCACCTTGGTCAGCAGTTCAAGATCAGCCTGGCCCACATGGTGAAACCCTATCTCTACTAAAAATACAAAAATTACCTGGGCATGGAGGTGCCTGCCTGTAATCCCAGCTACTCATCAGGCTGAGGCAGGAGAATCACTTGAATCTGGGAGGTGGAGGCTGCAGTGAGTCAAGATTACGCTACTGCACTCCAGCCTGGGTGACAGAGCAAGACTCCATCTCAAAAAACAAACAAACAAACAAACAAAACAAAACACAGATGCAGATAATATAATTCTAGTCTAGGTCAAAGTTTTTCTTTGTATTTAGCCAACCTATGATGACTATTAGAATGATATTATCATAAGTAAATTCATCTTCTAAAATGGCATTAGTATAATAAAACAGAAGGTAACTTTATATACATTATTAAAAATCAGGAATTCTAAAACTAATAACTTGATTTATGAGTTCTGCAAGAGCGTTATACCATATTTCAATAAATGAATTTACATATATATGCCTATGGTAGCAGCAGGGAGTCATAGATGACAAGCAGGAAAAGTTGCTAATCTTTCTCCTTTTAACCATATCTTATAATGTTATGTTGCAGAAAAGAAAATAGAAATAATGGAATGATAATTTATTTTTGTAGGCAGCAAAAGTTTTAAAAGTTTTTGTGTAAAAAATTTTCAAGAACAAACCAAAAGCTGTCACCTCGAAATTATTCTAAAATGAGAAGCAAGTAATTAGTGACTTTTTCCTTTGCATAATGAGAGTCATTAAAATGACAAAAAGACAGAGTGATATAATGAAATCCATATATTAATAATCCTTGTTTAATATTTGACATTATGCCAGGAGACTAATGTATTTATGATTACTAAAACATTAAAACATTTCTACCGTATTTCATGAACAAGACGAATAAAATTATTGATAGATTTCATTTGTTACAATAAAATACTGCTAATATCTTGATTTTATTTAAGAAACCCAATATGGGCCGGGTGCAGTGGTTCATGCCTGTAATCCCAGCACTTTTGGAGGCCAAGATGGGCGGATCACGAGGTCAAGAGTTTGAGACCAGCTTGACCAACATGGTAAAACCCCGTCTCTACTAAAAATACAAAAATTGTCCAGGCGTGGTGGCTCACACCTGTAAATCCCAGCTACTCAGGAAGCTGAGGCAGGAGAATCGCTTGAACCTGGGAGATGGAGGTTGCAGTGAGCTGAGATTGCACCACTGCACTCTGGCCTGGGCAATAAGGAAGGACTCCATCTCAAAAAAAAACAAAAAACAAGAAACAAAATATGAAACAATAACTGGAAAAATGATTGAGTTGTGAGAGATTGTTTTGGGAATTGTGGAGCCTGCTTCATTTTAATAAATTTGGTGGTAATCTAATGATACATCTGTTGTATAGTGTATATTGTAGAATATACAACATAACATATAGGTACAAAGTTTGAAAGTTAAAGATGTACTCACAAAACAACAAAAACCAAAAACATAAACTACAGGCATTATTACCACAGATATGTGATTAAGTACACATAAACTTTGAAATTGTCTTCTAAGGCTCACAGCATTGAATGTACTAGATCCTACACTTCTCAATGGATAATTATTGGAAGCTATAATTACACTTTCCTTTCTAAATATGCAAAACCAGTTTAAGAGAAAGTATTCTAAAATTATTAAAGTTTAAGGTTTAAAATGGCTTAAATAAAAGTATTCAAGAATTCAAGTCTGAAAATTTCCCTTTGTATTAAAGACTGGATGTATTTCAAACCCTTCAGGAAAAGAACTAAGTAAACTTTAAGAAAAGCCTCCAAAAGCCTAAAATGTATCATTGGCCCTAAATTCAGCTTACTACACATATAATGCCAAGTAATGTCTTATTCCTCCATTACAAATGAAATGACTTTGTGGGTAAACATATTATATGATTTCATAAAGATGTCTGACTGAAAGCTGTAACTATGTCTCGCTGGGTCAGCTCAGGTAAAATATATATAAATTTCCATGATGCCTGTCAGATGGCAAGGCCATCACCTCATCAGTCAGAGAGCATATCTTAGTTGCTGCCTCTAGTCACTGCTTTTCATACATCTTGCGATATTTTGGGGATTATACTCTAAAGCATTCTGGGACATCACAGATCTATAAGATAAGACTTTTATTAGGCTCTTATGAATTTCCTTGTTGCAGTTTTTCATATTCATATAGGGTAAAGAAGTTGTGCTGAGTTTTCCTGGGGGTACTAATAGTGTGAATCTCTGCATAGGATCACTTGATAGATGTCAGTGATCCCCAGGCAAAGAGAATTGTGAGAGCAAATTGTCTGGAGATCAAGCAGCAGGTGTTCAGGATCTGATAACAGACCATGACTGATCTTGTAGAGTACCTGCTTTATATCTCAAGGGATTTCCTGTCTTTCATACTTTTTGACTGAATAGCCAATGAAATGTTGGAAAGACTGGAATGTATTTCAAATCTTGCAGAAAAATGAAGACACTTTTTTTTATTGTTGTTCTGGTGACTGATTTTTACATGTAGGGAATATTCATGGGTCTGGGTGGGGAGTTGTGTGAAAAGAATGTAATTCTGAAATAACTCTCATGTTAGGGATATAATTAGCAATCTGGGAATTGGGAATTATGGGGATACACACTAGAGCTAGGGTGGTTCACAACATTGAAAATAAATATTTAAAGTGCAGATTTCCTTTTGATGTGTAAGACACAAATTAGCAATTTTTTCATATTGTGTTTTTACTTGAGGTAAGAATGCACACTCTTAGTACATAAAATGTAATAATTGAACTAATTTGACCATGACAAAATTTAAAATATGTGTATATTTCTCAAACATCAATTTCTCAAGTTACATACCAATTATACCAAATTTTTGGCATAATTTCCCAATTATGCCAAATTGGAGCAAAAGAAACTTGGATGTATTTGACTAGCAATGATGACATTGGGGTAGTGGTTGGAGTCTGGTATAGAAGCAATCAGAGGTCATCACAGAGATCAGCTTAGCTCTGTTATTTATTAGCTTTTGTGTTAGGGAAGTTCCTTAGCCAAGATGAGCTTCAGTTTCGTCATCTGTCCAGAAGAGAGAACTTTCTAATTGGGCTAATATGACTATCAAGTAAATTGACATACATCTTAACTGAAAAGTATCGTATGGTTTTTACTTATATAGCCGTGAATAATGAACTTTGAAAACATCATAATCAAGTGGGTATGAACATTGTTTAACTCTTTACATTCAATCAGTAAAATTAAAATTTACTTAAAATCCTTAGTTAATCTCCTGAAATTTGACTGCCATGCTGCAGCTTTCAGATTTTTGAGGCTTAGAGATGTTCTCATTCAATTTGATTAAACTCACATTTATTGAGCACTTTCTAAGTACAGAGCTTGAACTAAATATAAGAAAAGAGAGAGAGAGAGAGAGAGAGAGAGGACTCTTCTTATTCAGAAGAAATCTGGAGATAGAAAACCTGAAATCCAGACAGATAATTTTCATAAAAAAGATAATTAAAGTATAATGGTACTAATTTTCATTTAGTGTGTATTTAGGGCTGGGAAAATACCTAACTGCCCTTAAATTCATTATATAATTGACTCTTTGCAGTAAATGTGTGCTAGAGGTATGATTATGGGCATATCTTCTTTTATTGCATTTTGCTTTATTGTGTTTTGCCTTATCATGTTTCATAGACATTATTTTTATTTACAAATTTATGGTTTGTGACAACATCGTGTACATCGAATCTATTGGATTCATCTTTCTAATATCATGTGCTCACTTTGTGTCTCTCTGTCACATTTTGGTAATTAAAACCTTTTCATTATTATTATATCTGTTATGGGGTCTGGGATCAATGATTTTGTATGTTACTATTACATCAAAGTAATAGTCATACCATGAACCACCTCCATAGAAGATGTCAGACTTAATCAATCAATAAATGTGTGTGTTCTGACTGCTCCACTGACCAGCTGTTCTTTCATATCTCTCCCTCTCCTTGGTCCTCTCTGCCCCATGAGACACAATAACATGGAAATTAGGCCAATTAGTAACCCTACAATGGCTTCTAAATTTTCAGGTGAAAAAGAGTTGCTCATTTCTCACATCAAATCAAAACTATAAATGATTACAATTAATAAGCAAGACATGTCGAAAGGTGAGACAGACTGAAAACTAGGCCTCTTTTCCAAAGAGTTGGCCAAGCTGTGAATGCAAAGAAAAAATTTTTGAAGGAAATTAAAAATGCTAATCTAATGAATACACAAATCATTTTTTTTTAAAAAAAAACAACTTTATTGCTGATATGGAGAAAGTTTCGATGGTCTGAATAAGATAAACCAAGCTACAACATTCCTTTAAGCCAAAGCCTAATCCAAAGCAAAGCCCTAACACTCTTCCATTCTCTGAAGTCTGAGGGAGGAGAGAAAGCTTCAGGGGAAAAGTTGGAAACTAGCAGAGGTTAGTTGTTGAGGTTTAAGGAAGGAAGCCATCTCCATAACATAAAAGTGTAAGGCGAAGCAGCAGGTGAGGTAGCAAGTGCTGATGTAGAAGCTGATGCAAGTTATCCAAGAGATCTCATTAAGATCATTGATGAAGGTGGCTACACTAACAACAGATTTTCAATGCAGACAAAGCAACCTTATTCTGGAAGATGTCACATAGGCTTTTCATTGCTTGAGAAGAAAAGTCAACGACTGGTTGCAAGAATTCGAAGGACAGGCTGACTCTCTTGTTAGGGACAAATGCAGCTGGTGACTTTAAGTTGAAACCAATCCTCATTGACCACTGAAAATCCTAGGGACCTTAAGAATTAAGCTAAATCCACACTGTCCAGGCTCTATAAATGAAACAACACAGCCTGGATGATAGCACATTTATTTACAGCATGGTTTACTGAATATTTTAAGCCCACTGTTAAGACGTACCACCCAGAAAAAAATATTCAGAATATTTTCACCTATTTCTGTTAATTGACAGCACATCTGGTCACCCAAGAGCTCTGGTGGAGGTGAACTCTGAGGTGAGCTCTGAAGGAGGTTTCATGCCTGCTAATATGACATCCACTCTGCAACTCATGGATTTAACTATCAACAATTGTGATGATGGTTGTGCAACTCTGTGAATATGCTAAAAATCACTGCATTGTACGTTTTTAAATATGTGAACTGTATGGTACGTGAATTATATCTCAATAAATCTAGGCCAGAATTATTTTGTTGGAAGGTGATAAAGTCACCAGAAAGGGGTCCCAATCTTTGACTTTCAAGTCTTATAATTTAAGAAATATATTTTTTAAAGCTATAGTTGTCATAAAGAGTGATCCCTCTGATGATTCTGGCCAAAGTAAATTGAAAACCCTCTGGAAAGAATTCATAATTTTAGATGCCATTAAGAACAGTTGTGATTCATGGGAGGGGATAAAAATATCTATATTAATAGGCGTTTGGAAGAAATTGATTCCAATGCTTGTAGATGACTTTGAGGGTTTTGAGACTTCAGTGAGGAAAGTAACTGTATATGTGGTGGAATTAGCAAGAGAACTAGAATTAGAAGTGGAGCTTGAAGATGTGACTGAAACGCCACGATCTCATGATCAAACTTTCATGGATGGGGAGTTGCTTCTTATGGATGAGCAAAGAAAGTGATTTCTTGAGATGGAATTTATTCTTGGTGAAGATGCTGTGAACATTGTTGAAATCACAACAAATAATTTAGGATATTACATCAACTTAGTTGATAAAACTGCAGCAGGGTTTGAGAGGATTGACTCTATTTTTAAAAGAAGTTCTACTGTAACTAAAATGCTAACAAATAGCATCACATGCTACAGAAGTGTCTTTTGTAAAAGAAACAGTCAACTGACGAGGCAAACATTGTTGTCTTATTTTAAGAAATTGTCACAGCCATCACAACCTTTAGCAAACACCACCCTGATTATTCAGCAGCCATCAATATTGAGGCAAGGCCTGTACCAGCTAAAAGATTATGACTCCCTGAAGGCTCAGATGATCATTAGCATTTTTTAGCATTAAGGTATTTTTAATTAAAGTATTTCTGTTATTTTCTCAGACATAATCTTATTGCACACTTAATAGACTGCAGTATAGTGGAAAAATAACTTTTATTTGCATTGGGAAACCAAGAAATTCATGTGATTCACCTTACTGTGATACTTGCTTTATTGCAGTGGTGGGGAACTGAACCCGCAATACCTCTGAGGTATGTCTGTAACTTCACATTCCATGAAAAGAAACTAAAGGACATAGATGATAAACTCAATTGTTAAATATTTGCCAAGCTGGTATGATTAATTAAATTATGACTGGTTACACAACTAGTTAGTGGCAGAACCTGGATCCAGTCTCCAGTGGGACTGCATGCCTGTTTCAGTAATATATAATTTGCAAGTTCAAAGGGTGCGGTTTCAAAACCGTATCAGGAAAGATTTGAGGAGTTGACAAATGAGGGTCACCCGTTAAAGAAAAATAAGAAAGACAACTATGTGTAAGGGTAGAATTTTAAGCTTAAAAAGTGTATGAGAAGAGACACTGGATAACAGACAAATAACCTTATATATGCAAAAACCACAAGCTGTTTAGTGCTGCTGGATGATAAAGTGGGCAGCCTTGAATGGTAAAAAAATAAATAAATAAATAAATACAAGACTGCTAATGCCAACTCATGAAGGCTGAGTGTGTCCGTTAGGAGTCTTCAGCTGTAGCTTGAGGGCAATGATGACCTTAAAGAGATTTGATATGAGAAAAGGGACGCTTGTATTTGATGTTGAGCTAGCTCGCTGGCTATTTAAGAGAGGTTGAATTCAACGACAAGGAGATTGGAGTTAAGGAGGCTCACTAGAAATATTTTGAAGTTATCCAGTCAATAAATGATTGAGGTTTAAAAAAAGAAAGGAAAAAAGATAGAAGCAATGAAAAAAGTAAATGTGTGAAATAGGAAGTCAAGTCAGTAGGATTGGGTGCTTGTTGGGGGAGGGTGCACAGCAGGGAGAGGAAAGGGCTGTGATGCCTCCCAGTTTCATGCTTGCATTACTAAGGGCAGTGCCTCAAAGGGGATAGGAAGTACAGTGGAGAGCTGAGTTTGTGAGGCCAGCACCATGGCAGGTGTTTTATAGGTGATGAGATGTAGAAATATAAGGCTTGGAAGAACTATCTAAACAGGGATCATGGGCATCTGGGAGCCATTGGCATAAGGATAGTTATTATAACCATGAGAATCAGTGAGAGAACTCATGGGCAACTTGGGATCATGGAACTGAGAAACTCCTTTCCAGGAATAATGGCATCAAAGTAATTTGAATACTGATATGTTTGGCTGTGTCCCCTCCCAAATCTCATCTTGAATTGTAGCTCCCAAAATTCCCATGTGTCACAGGACGGACCCAGTGGGAGGTAATTAAATCATGAGGGTGAGTGTTTCCTGTGCTGTTCTCATGATAGTGAATAAGTCCCATGAGATCTGATGGTTTTATAAAGAGGAGTTCCCCTGCACAAATTCTCTCTTCCCTGCCACCATGTGAGATGTGACTTACTCCTCCTTGCCTTCTGCCATGATTGTGAGGCCTCCCCAGCCACGTGGATTGTGAGTCCATGGAACCTCTTTTTCTAAGTTACCCAGTTTCAGGTATGTCTTTATTAGCAACATGATATATGGACTAATACAAATACTGGCGAATTCAGCACACTAAATCTGTTTCCCTTCCCACACCAAAACACTAAGGGGGCATTAAACCATGTGCACTGTCAAAATGTATTCTGGCCATCACCTACCTTGGAATCACCTGGCCACTTGTTGAGAATGATAGTGCCTTTGCTCTGCTCCAGGAATAATAAATTAAAATCCTCTGAAAATAGGGAGCAGGAAATTCATTTTCACACAACTCTCCTGGTGGTTGCTTATTCCAAACCTAAGAAATAATGTACTTTAGCCAGTGCTTCTCAAATATTAATGAGTCTACAAGTTACCTGATTGTCATGCTAAAATGCAGAATCAGATTGCATGTGTTTGAGGAAAGCCTGATCCTCTACATTTCTAATAAGCTTTTTGAAATGGTCAAAAAGCCATGGTCTAGGCACACATTGATAAACAAGGCCTCGGGACGTGTGACGCCATCTCAGATTGGATGTCATCAGGTATAAATAGTCAGTGTATTTGGGTTATCATTATTATTTCCTCATTAGCATTATTTTTATTATTACCATAAAGGATATTATGACTTCCACTCAATGAATTTGTTTTGGAAATATCATCCCTGTCCTTTTGAGTTTGTTTCTAACTCTGTAGCCACAATTTAAAAGAAAAATAAATCACCAGAATAATATTGCTGACTTAAAAATGTAATCTTTTTTTAAATAATTTTATAAAACCCTTCAAAATTTGAAATATGCAATATAAGTACCCATGAAGGGAAAAATGGTAGGCTACTTTACATATGTATTTGACCACAGACTTTTCTACGTTGAGACATCTATTAAAAGCTCAAGAGAATATATTTTGGGAATATTGACTAAAGCCACACTTGAACTGACTGGAGCAGCTGTTTGCACATTGTTTTTTGTTTTTTCTTTTTTTTTCTTTTATTTTATTATTATTATACTTTAAGTTTTAGGGTACATGTGCACAATGTGCAGGTTAGTTACATATGTATACATGTGCCATGCTGGTGTGCTGCACCCATTGTTTTTAGTTTGCTGTAATATACCTATACTTAAGCTATTGTAAATCAGTTTCTGTAAAGTGTTAGAAAGGTGTTCAGCTCTTCTGAATTTCACTTTTCTCATCTGTGAAACTAGCACATTAGTTCCTATCTTACAACATTGCCAGGATTCAGCTAGGCAATCCAAATAAACACGTAGCATTTTGCCTGCACATTGTAAACATTCAATAAGTGCTACCTTATTACAATTAAAATTTAGTCCCTCTGAGTTTACTGATTTTACCCATGAACTCCAAAGTTGTGGGCCATACCTGAGTATTATATTGGTCTCCATTTTGTTCTCTTTCTTTTGTTTTGTTTTTGGAAACAGGGTTTCACTATGTTACCCAGTATGGATTCAAACTCTTGGGCTCAAGCAATCCTCCTACCTCAGCCTAACAAGTAGATGGGATTACAGACACATGCCACCATGCCCAGCTTTATTTCTTGTTTACTTATTTTTTAACTGACAAGTTAAAAAATTGTATATTTTTGAAAATAAAATGTATTCATGTTGTTTTGAAATATGTGTACATT
This sequence comes from Pongo pygmaeus, assembly GCF_028885625.2. Taxonomy (NCBI): domain Eukaryota; kingdom Metazoa; phylum Chordata; class Mammalia; order Primates; family Hominidae; genus Pongo; species Pongo pygmaeus. Next base: position 26,925,947 of record NC_072376.2, read on the forward strand.
ATGAAATGGTTAAAGCAAGCTAATTAATATACAAATTACTTCATATACTTATCTTTTTTTGTGGTGAGCCTACTTAAAATATACTCTTTTAGCATTCTCAAGAATACGGTATATTGTTACTCACTATCTTCACCATGTCGTAGAGTAAATCAAACTTATTTCATTATCTAGTTGAAATGTATCCTTTGTCCATCATGTATTGGTGCTTCTTGTAATTGGAACAGAAATAGAACACTGTTTGAATCCATACTATGGTTTGGGCCAACTACTTACTCCCTCGCTCTCATTCCAAGCAGTATTGCCAACACTGAGTGCTTATATAGGTTCTCATTTTCACTAATATTATTTTTACTTCTCTGTATTCATTCATTTGCATTTGTTGGGTTATTGCTTATATTTATTTTATTTAAACAAAAGTTAATTTGGTTAAATTAATTTGAAAATACCATGAATCCAGGAATAATGCCATTTTATACTTTGGTATTTACTCATAACTTTAAAAGTGGTTAATAAATGTAAATGAGTAAGTACCTTTCCAAATAATCACACAAACATCTTAATCTTGAAAATAAAATTCCATACTGAACTTATAAAAAATGTCTGTAACTACGTTTTCTGATTTTTGGCATTGTCAAAGACAAAATCTACTTGAATTATATTACATTTAATTTGAGTCTCTGCTTGTAACCATTACACTGTATTTGGGAGAACCATTAAAATGGAATTGCAGTGAGATATGATATGGCTTAGATTAGGGCTTTAGACATGAAGATGGAGTGAAGTGAACCAATTTCAATCTCAAGACCTTAGGATTTTTTTTCTGATCAATTTGATCTAACGTAAGGAAAAGAGGGAATCCAAGATTTTTTGTATTTTACTTGAATGACTTGGTGGGCTTTTGTGCCTCTTACTAAGAGAAAAATGACTAGGGAAGAAATATTTTGGGTAGGGGTTGAACAGAGTTCTTTTTGGTATTGTTACTTTTCAATTGCCTAATAAACACCCACATGGACATGTTGAATAAACAGATGAATGTTGGAGTCTGAAGTTCCAACCTTAGGGCTTGAAATTCAGCTTTTGGAGTCACTGGCATCTAGATGACGTGTAGTGCCACAAGTTTGAAATTTGAAAAAGTCATTTTATGGGACTTTGTTCATTTAAAATATAAGGGGTCTCAGAACAAGATCCTATGTGAGTATTCTCCAAAAATATAGGCTGAACCTCAGAAAAGGTGCCAGCAAAGAAATTGGAAAACCAGAGTCAATAGTATTCTATTACGGTGGGGTGGGGGGAGTGGGGAGGGATAGCATTAGGAGATATACCTAATGCTAAATGACGAGTTAATGGGTGCAGCACACCAACATGGCACATCTATACATATGTAACAAACCTGCACATTGTGCACATGTACCCTAAAACTTAAAGTATAATAATAATAAAATAAAAATAAAAAAATAAAATGAAACTAGAAAGTTTGGTGTCATAAAAGTTAGACCAGAAAATATTTCAAGAAGGAGAATGAGGTCAATCAAATTTGAACAGAAAGGTGGCAGACAACTAGATTTAAATACATTTGTGTCGTTGGTGGTCTTAAGCGAAATTGTTTAATTGGAAGGTTTGAGAATAAGTTTTGTTTGGAGAAGCGTGCAGAGAAAATGTTAGGTGAGTGAGTGGAGATAACAATAAAAGACATATTTTCAAGAGGTTTCACTGTGAATGTGAGTTAGTAAGGATACTACATCAAGTACAGAATTGCCAAGTTAAATTTGAATTTGAAATAGTCAATACTACTTTTTATTTTTTTGGTATAAGTATGTCCTGTGTGTATTGCTCTATTTTTACGTGCTAAATCTGGCAACCTTAAGTTAAAGATGATTTGTTTTCTTAAGACTGGAAGTAATAACATGTATATTGTTTTTATTGTTTTTAGAAGATCTTGTAGGGAGAGAGAATGATGAAAATGTAGATGTAATTGCAGAATTTGAATGTTTCTTTTTTTTTTTTGGGACGGAGTCTCACTCTGTTGCCCAGGCTGGGGTGCAGTGGTGCCATCTCGGCTCACTGCAAGCTCCGCCTCCTGGGTTCACGCCATTCTCCTGCCTCAGCCTCCCGAGTAGCTGGGATTACAGCCGCCCACCACCACGCCCGGCTATTTATTTTTTTGTATTTTTAGTAGAGACGGGTTTTCACCATGTTAGCCAGGATGGTCTCGATCTCCTGACCTTGTAATCCGCCTGCCTCAGCCTCCCAAAGTGCTGGGATTACAGGTGTGAGCCACCGCACCCGGCCTGGATGTTTCAAATAACTATTGAATGGGACCCAGAGCACAAGAAGTGAGGTCAGCTTTGAGAAAAATGGGACATTTCTCACATAATAACTGAAAGTAAAGCCAATTATGTAACCAGATGCAAAAAGACAGGAAATTTGAGTGAAGGAAGGATGAGAAAGTGTCTATTTAAATCCTTTCTTTTAAACTTAAATATGACTGAAGTCATCCTTAATCTTATCCAAATAATAACATTCACTAAGTCACTGGTGTGTTATGTTAGTTTATATAATTGAAAATATTAAATAAATGTATATGTGATTTAATTGATATTTTTACAATGTAATGCTTATTTGGCCAATTAGGTAAATACAACTGGCCATTGCAATGACATCAAAAGATTCTACATCTAGTAAATCAGTCTCTTTAAAGTCTTGCTCATGTATAGGATTGCCTATGTTTACTGGATTCATTTTACTTTGCTGTCTATTATATTATTTTATTAAATGGTTATATTTAAATTGTACAAAAAGGCTGGGCACCGTCGCTAACACCTGTAATCCCAGCACTTTGGGAGGCTGAGGTGGGTGGATCACTTGAGCCCAGGAGTTCAAGCCCAGCTTGGATGACGCGGAGAAAACTTGTCTCTACTAAAAATACAAAAATTAACTGGGTGTGGTGGTATGTGCCTGTGGTCCTAGCTACTTTGGAGGCTGAGGTGGAAGAATGGCTTGAACCAGGAGTTGGAGGTTGCAGTGAGCTGAGATCATGCCACTACCCTCCAGCCTAGGCAACAGAGCTAGACCCTGTCTCAAAAATAAAATAAATTCTACAAAAATATTTTTAAGAGTTTTCCATTACATATTAATTTTAATGCATCTAAATCATGCATGTCAACGTAGCACATTAGTGTCTTCATTAATAATATACACACACCTTGTGTATCATAATGAGGTATTTGTAGGCATAAATGAAATCAATAGCTAATGTTTATTGTCAGTATTTTATAGATATGTGTACATATATATTATCCACATATATACATATATATTTTGTCTACAAAATATTGTGTGTGTATGTATATTACCTACATATATATTGTCTATCGTATGTGTGTGTGTGTGTGTGTGTGTGTGTGTGTGTGTGTATGGTAAACAAAATGACAGCATAACCACCACAGGTGAAACAGGTCCACTTAAGTATGCAGAGGCTAGGGAAATTCAAGTAGATCATATTTGCTGGAGGGAAGAAAACCTGTTTGCTTTGACTAAACATGGAGTTCACCAAGTTTTCACACATGGCTAGTACCTTCTTTTTAGATCAGAGGAATCTCATTATTTATTTGTATGGTGTCACACAGATCTATGTTTGAAACCTAACTCCAAAATTTATTTTTGTGTAACTTTAGGGAGGTAATTTCTTTGAACTCAAGTTTTCCATTCTGTGTAACAGGGATAAAAACACCTATGTGAGCCTAATTTGAGGATGAAAAGATAAAAAAGGTGGAGCCAGACAATATGTCTGGTACATAAACTCAATGTGTACCGACTAGAGCAACTGCTAATCAGAGCCTGCTATGGGACAGGTATTGCAATAGGCACTGCATATATATTAATTTAATCCTTGACTAAGCTGCTGCACTAGTTCTGTGTGAATAGAGACTGCCACATTGTCTGGCCAGCATTTCCCTGGCTCATATTTAAAAATAAGTTGTTGAATGAAGTGATTAAAATGAACAAACCTGTGAAGGGACATTGTAATCAGTATTGCACAGATGGGGAAACCAAATGAGTGAAGGGTGAATAAATTCACCAGCCAGGGAGTGATGGAGCAAGAATCTGAAAACAAGCTTAGCTCACTCCACATTCATGGTGTTCACTACCATGCTAGTAAGTCCACAACCAGTAGAAAATAGAGTTATCTGTTAAATAAAAAAAAAAAAAATGGTAATATTTACTAGATCATATAGTACTTTACCTCTAGTGAAACAATGAAGGTTAAAGAAAAATAGTTCTATGAATGTGCAAGTTGCCATTCTTCATGCACATACAATGTTCTCTCTCTCTTTTTTTTTTTTTCTGAGACAATATCTCGCTGGTTGCCCAGGCTGGAGTGCAGTGGCGCGATCTCGGCTAACTGCAGCCTCCGCCTCCTGGGTTCAAGCAATTCTCCTGCTTCCGTCTCCCAAGTAGCCACGATTCCAGGCGCTCGCCACCACGCCCAGCTAAGTTTTGTATTTTTAGTAGAGATGGGGTTTCACTGTGTTGGCCAGTCTGGTCTTGAACTCCTGACATCGTGATCCTTCTGCCTCAGCCTCCCAAAGTGCTGGAATTACAGGCGTGAGCCACCACGCCCGGCCACAATGTTCTCTTTTAAACCCACAATGTTCTGAAACATATTTCTAGTTAGTAAATATCCTTTTGGGGGTGGCGGGGTGGAGCTGAGCAGTGGGAGAGATTGATAATGATAAATTAGGAGATCCTCTGCCCCCAACCAAGACAAATAGAGCTTGAATTAAGGCTTTTTGTTCTTTTTTTTTTTTTTTTTTCTGTGACATTTTTGAATTATGCTATAGACTTTACCTTATCCAGGGATTGTCAGAAAATATATTTAGAGGTCCAGAAAGGGAAATTCAGTTAGTTTTGTTCTGAGAAATGTGAATGAACTGGCTAACTCTTGGAATCTTGTCTGTATTTCAGTTAACTTATTACCATACTGTTTACGAATTGCATGCTGGTGGAAACATGAAGTCCCAGGGCCATATTTTCACTTGCCCAGCCAACCCCAGGGTCTATTTTTTGTCCCAACTTGCCACAATAACATGAGAGACAGTGTAGTATAACAAAAAGCATATAAGCTGTGGAGTTATACAGAGGGAAGTACCACATTAATTATTTTTACATTGATAATAGGAAGCAAGTTTTAAAGTTTATGAGCATTTTCTTGCTTTCAGTACACATTCAAGTACGAAATAGAAAACCAGAATTCGTCCGTTTGGCTTTCTATCTATTAATGTATTTATTCAGCCATTGGAAAAGAGCAATTTACAATACACTAGGATTTGACATATATTCTTAAACATTTGTTTCATCAGCTTAACGGAGATTGGAAGGATATTGTCATAGAGAAAATATACTATGATTACATATAATGGGTCATCAACCAGCAATGCCATTCCACAGGTATGTCAGGTATAGTTATTTTGTTATTCTTAGAAGACTTTACTAAATATCTTATATAGATGAACTCTGGTAAGGAAAGAAGAAAATTAATGAGGTCATTTAGCCAGTGGGCTATTTAGAAATCAGTTGGTTCCTAATTGACAACTTCCCAGGTGTTTTGCTGTGTTTAACTGATCATATTTAAGCTAAACACTTGAAAGTCAATCCCCATTTAATACCATGCTGACTTGTATGCTAAGCCCAAGTTACAGTACAAAATACAGAATCAAACTTGATGGAATTGGCCACTTGACTGAATTGTGCTGTGATTTTGGACCATTCTTAACCTTCTTAATAATGAATGTACTTTAAGATTGTGACAAAATGGTTAGTGGGGTAGTCATTTTGTCCAGACAAAATGGTCAATAAATCAATCTAATAGTGAATATTTACTAACTGATTGACTTAAGCCTAACGTTGTGCAGAAGACATTACTGTTTTATTTCAGTTTCCCACAAAGATCACCAGGGAATAAAACAGGAGACCCAAGAGTTTTGTCTAACTTCTACAAACTTACTGTGTGATCTTGGTCTGATCGTTTATCTCTCCAGGTTCTCCATTTTATCAGTAATTAAATATCAACCCATGACACAACAATCATAGCTCTTTAAGGTTCTAGTATTCTGTGTGACTCTAGAAATGATATCATGATTATGGGAAATATAATAACCACTAATTAATTCTGAATGTTTAGTCTGTGCCAGCATTGTATTATATGCTTTCCATAAACAACATTTAATCTGCACAAAAGTCGCTAGATGTAAGAATTGTTGGTTTTCTCAAGATAAGGAAACTAAATTTTAAAAAACCTTTAGTAATTGAACAAAATTTTAGTTAGTAAGTGCCAAAACTGAGGCTCAAAGCATTTTTTCGTCTCACAAATTCTGAGTTCCTTTCCTTCTCTCCTACAGACCTTTCTCACAAATACTACTCACTATATTTGCTCTAGTGTTGGCATCAGTAAAACACAAATCACTGTCTCTTGCAAAACTTAGCAAGGAAACATAAGTCCACTATGACTCCCTTAACCTGACCCTGGGATGCTTGTTTTACAATCAGAATAAGAGGGTAAAGAAGCCCCCAGAGGTGGCAAGGCGCTTTCCTCTGTGTCCGGCTTTTACCAAATGAGCAGTATTCAACAAAGATAACTGCCTAGACAATTGGTACAGGCTTGGAAAACTTCAGAAACCCAGACACAAGCACGGGAATGAAACTCATTAAACCTAACTACTTTAACCAAGTGGTTTGACAGCAGCTCCTTCTTTGAAACTCATAATAATTAGGCAGAACATGAGACTTCTTTATAAAGAAGGCTTTCTCTGCTCTTCACTGCTGACCTAGAATTTGAAAGATGTTTCAACATATACTGGCTCTTCAGGGCAAACTTGGTTCCACTGATGTATTTCTTTTCCCCCCTTTGCACAAGGGAGATAAGCATAAACCCCAGCACTTTTGCTAATTCCCAGTGGAGCACAGACACCTGGAAGAAAGACATAATTTTTAGCACCTACATATTTCCAATGGCAAGAGCAGGAGAGAAAGACAATCATTGAGACCAAGAGGAGGAAAAGATTAATAAGTGCTGCCATCACTGCAGGAAAAATAATTTTTCAAAACAACAACAGTAAAAAGTGCCTCTAGGATAGCTATGCTCTCTTCTCCTTTCTTCTACTAAAAAGAAAAAACACAGCAAAACAGAGAAGCAAAAAAGGACTGGAAGAAGAGATAAATGAAATAACAGGTCAAGCTCCTGGAGTTGTTTTTTTAAAAAAGGAAAAACTGAAAGGATAAGATAATTTAATTTCTTATTTTTCATGTATTATATATGTGCAGGTATTTGTGACTGGGCCACGTGAATGTTATGTATCTGGGTAGAAAACAGCCCTGGCTATAAAAATAGATTATTCACACAGGAGTTTATGTACTCCAAGTCATTTGTGTGCTACAGACTGTCAAGTGTAGGCTTTTTAAAATACAGATTCCAAAGCAAAACTATAAAAAGAACAGTAGTCAAGTAATTGATTTAGAAAAAAGAAACAAAACATGATCCTTTGTAACTACTCTCTACTAATGATCTATTATTTATGTGTTCCTCTCTGGCATGTATTATTTTCCCTCAAAATATGATTATTTGTTTCCCTGTGTGTGTCTTAGTTTGAAAATCGAGAGTGATTAACTCTACATATTTTTCTAGATGTATTCACTATGTAAAAATGAACTGGTCTGATAGTAGTTACATTCATTTTAATATAAACAATCACTGTGGTGTTTGTTTCTCTTCTACATATTTTCCCCATTTTTAAAGGATCTTCTGGAATTGTCATTAGAGACTTTGTGTATGACTCCCAGAATCTGGTTTTTAAAAAGCCAAACTCATATTGATATACTTAAGTTATAGTCATTCTGTTAATGAAAATTAGTCTGCCTGTCTCTGATACTGTTTTTTAAAAAAAAATTAGAGAAAGATATTAGCTCAGGTTGAATATTCACTAGTTTTAGATCTTATAATTACTTGATAATATGTTTCATGTATTAATATGAAGAGACTTATACAATAGTCCTGGATGCTTCAAATTATTATCTTGGAAAGAAAAAAAAAATTAAGCTGCCTGCAGCCTCAGAACAGACTTTTCTTCCTAGTCTGCCCACAGAAGCAACGCTGCAGAGAGATAAAAGTGACACTCCAGTGATTTAATTATTGCTCCACTCCTCATTACATATGTGGCTTAATATAGCATACAGATAGCAGAGATGACAGTATAGATAGTTTGCTCCTCTTGCAACCTACAGTATACTCAGGCTCATAAATAAAGCTATCAATTTATTATGTTGCTACAAAAAAGCCCACATTTCTCTGGAAGGAGAAAGTGATACTCAGACACTATACTGACAGTTTTACTAACATGTGGCACTCTGAGGGAATGCCCACACACTTCCACACGTGATATTTTAAGTGTTTGCATAATAAGAGTCAAAATGTAGCCATGTTGAGTATGTCCTTAGAAATTATCACAATATTCTAGAATTGTGTATTTGCAAAGGACGTGCGATGTTACTAGATCGCGTGTATTTTAGCGTTACTAAATGAAGAGGATTGTGAATATCCCCTCAGTGATTGATCCTAATTGCTAATCACTCTTCTTGCTTTTAACTGAAATTTCTCACATTGCTGCTTAAAGCTTATTTCTAGACTTCTGATGTTTGCAAATGATTGGCCAGTCTGTCTGAGATTCCTCTGCTATATCCATCTTCCTAACAAAGAGTTCTTATCATGACACTACATTTTATCAGAAAAGAATCAGTGTGTTTTCAATGCCTGCAAAATGAAGTCCCAATTTTTCAGGGGTCTGCTTTCAAACCACAGCTGACCATTCCTTCTCTCTCTCTCTCTCTCTCTCGCTATTTTTGTACTCTAAAGTGTATCAGGTTGCCCTTTTCTCTCCTCTGTGGGCTTCATGCACACGTCTGTGTGTGTTGTATGATGATCATGCTGTTTCACTGGCCTAGAATTTTTCACTGTCATCCACTTCTATCACTTTCCATGTGAGCAAATCTAGTCTTTCCTTCAAGATTCTTTTAAAAATGCACCAGCATTAGTTTACTTATTCTATTAATTTAATGAACATTCATAGGCAACCATCACGTGACTGGCGTGGTGGCAGGTATGACAGACAAAATGATACATCAGCTGGACTCAGTGCTTGCCTACTGGCTACTTACAGAATAGGAATAGTTATTCCCCTAATAATTCTACCACTGAATGGGATTTCTTCATTTTTGTATTTCCCTAGCACTGCATTTATATCTTTACAAACCTTTCTAATTTTCTACCAGAGTCCATTTTGCTTTCTATCTCATGTGTGTGTAACACATACATGCACACACACATATGCATACATGGATACTAAATTTATATTTCTATTCCTATTTTAATGCCTCTTTCCAGTTATCTGTTATTGTCTAAAAAATACCCCAAGTTTAATGTCTTTAAACAGCCATAATTTTGTGTCTCATAATTTTATGAAGCAGGAATTTAGGCAGGGCATTAGCACAGATGACTCACCTGTCTTCTATGATGTTTCATGACTCTGCTGAGATGGCTAAAATTCTTAGGAGCTGAAAAGTCCAGGGATCAAGTAAAGGTCTTTTTCTGTCTCTCTCCACGTAGCTTCTTCATTGTAGCTATTTGGGCTTCCTTATAATATGGCATCCTCAGGTAAGCTAAAGTTCTCACAATGCTACTCAGGGATTCAAAGATGAGGGTTCCAAACAGTCCAAGTAGAACAAGAAACTGTCTCATGACCAGGCATCAAAAGTCATTTCTTCCACATTCTATTGTTGAGGCTAATCAAGAAGGCTACCCTAGATTCAGAGTGAGGGGAATTAGATTTACCTCTTAATGACAGGAATACCAAAGATCTTTAAGCTATCCTTAAACTACATAGTACGTATCTTGTCTTTTCTAATAGACAAAATATCTTTGGGGACAAGGTCTGTTTCATTAATCTTTGTGTCACCTCCAGGTGAATATTAATATAGTAATTGACATTAGTTGCCACAACAAACTTCATGTTCTCTGTGACTTAATATTACAAAAGTTAATTTTTTATTTATAATGCATTTCAGTCCTTATCTTCCACCCTTAAATAGATCCCAGTGTCTATACTAGTTATGAGCCTTTTTGCATGGGTCTTGTCCAAGCACTCACTCAAAGATGTGGGCTGCTTCCATCTTATAGTTAGGCTACCCCAGGTAGTGACCTCTGTGTAACCACAACAGGGGAATAGGGTTGTAGGGGATTCTGTGGGGTGTTTTATGGGTGCATAGGTTATATCACTTCTCCTCTCATCATTTTGGCTTAAATGTAGTTACATGGTCTCTAAGCGGAAAAGAGCCTGGGAAATATCAAGGAACACACAAATATTTGAACTAGCAGTTTCTGTCACACAAACTATTTTGTTTTCTTCTTTCTCTTTGGTCACTGTGTCTAGTCTAACATCAAGACTGTCTGGTTGATTCAAAATCCTTTTCATCAGCTTAATCATAGTGTGAAAATATGTTCCTCTTCTTAATCCATTGATTCATACACTGAAAGAGGAACATTGGCCTGGTGCAGTGGCTCATGCCTGTAATCCCAGCACTTTGGGAGGCGGAGGCGGGTGGATCACAAAGTCAGGAGATCGAGACCATCATGGCTAACATGGTGAAACCCCGTCTCTACTAAAAATACAAAAATTAGCCAGGCGTGGTGGCGGGAGCCTGTGGTCCCAGCTACTCGGGAGGCTGAGGCAGGAGAATGGTGTGAACCTGGGAGGCGGAGCTTGCAGTGAGCCAAGATTGTGCCACTGCACTCCAGCCTGGGCAACAGGGCGAGACTCCCTCTCAAAAAAAAAAAAAAAAAAAAAAAGGAACATTGGTATCTCTAGCTCTGTCCTCTCACTTGCAATACAAGAAACTAATATATACTTATATACTGATGGGGCAGGACATCCTAACCACATTAAACCCTCCCATTTGCGAAAAGTCCATCCTGTTCCTGTTCTCTTGGAGGAAGTTTGTTTTCATTTATCTCAGAGGTACTTGACTTTAATTTGTGAGTTATTTTGCTGCTAACCATTGTGGCCAAATCTGGAGGAGAGGGAAAAGTTTATGACAGGTTATGCCTCGTGGTCACACTGTCCTCTTCCTTCCCCAGTATGAATGATCAAGGTAATAACCTCCATCCACGTTGCTGCAAAATACATGATTTTGTTCTTTTTTAGGGCTGAATTTCATTGTGTGTGTGTGTGTGTATTTCAATATTTTTATGACAGACTTTCATTGTGTGCATATATACACACAAATACAGCCATATGTATATATACACATTGTGTGTGTGTGTGTATATATATATTTCATTGTATGTGTGATGTGTATGTATGTGTGTGTATATATATGTGTGTATATATATATATACATACATATCATTGCATGTGTATATTAGTTTCATCCAACCATCCATTGATGAATGCTTAAGCTTAGGTTGATTCCATGTCTTTGCTCTTGTGAACAGTGCTATGACAAACATATGAGTGCAGGAATCTTTTCTGACATAAAGATGTATTTTTCTTTGGATAGATACCCAGTAGTGGGATTGCTGGATAGAATGGTAGTTCTAGTTTTAGTTTTTTGAGAAGGCTCCATATTGCTTTTCCAAGAGGTTGTACTAATTTACATTCCCACCAACAGTGTTTAAGTGTTCCTTCTTGTCCACGTCCTCGCTAACTTCTGTTATTTTTTGACTTTTTAGTAATAGCCATTCTGACATGCATAAAATCATATCTCATTGTGGTTTTAATTTGTATTTCTCTAGATATTATTGATGTTTAGCATTTTTTTGTATACTTGTTGGCCATGTGTATGTCTTCCCTTTAAAATTGTCTATTCATGTCCTTTACCAAAAATACATTTTAAATAAAATTGTCTTAACAATGTTATGGACAAACACAAATACAAGGATTATTGGTAGAACTATACAGTTACAGATGAACTTAAAAACTTCAAAGAATCACACATTATATCACAATAATCAGATACCTGATGAGGAGGAGGACAATAACAATGGTCCTACAATTGAGAAGACACTCTCAAAGAGATTAAGTAACTTGAACAAGTTAACAACATTTTTTTAATAAAGCAAAATCTAGAGCTAGTTTTCTAAATTCAAAATCAAAATATATTATCCTGGAAAAATAAAAGGACTAAATATATGAATAATCTGTCTTTACTGCCCATACCATTGAGTCACATTTTTAGGTGTTTTTTTTTCAAAGACTTATGGTAAATTTATTGAAGGTCATTAATTCTAGATTTAGAAGAGACTGTTAAATCTTACAGGCTTGGAAATCTTGTCATATATGTTTATGACTAAAGGAATTGAATGAGCTTGTTTTAGAGAAGCCAAGGGTAGACACGCCAGCTGTGGATATTTAATAGACTGTCAGAGCAAAGAGGTATTACACCACTCCTCAAGAAAGCAAAACTTAAACAATGGGTAGCAATTACCTAGAAGAAGAGAAGGCAGCCATATCTCAAAGTAGGGAACTGTTTCACAATTAGAAGAATCAGACAGTGGAGTTGTCTTCCCTAAAAGGTGTTCTATAGTAGGAGATTTTTCAAGTTAAAACTGCATGACCCTCTGGCATGACTTCATAAGAAAACAAAAAGATTCCTGCAGTAAGCAGAAGATTGGATTTTGGGACTCCTATGGGGTCACTCAACCAAATTATTAGAATTACAGAATGCTAGAAATGAAATAAACCTTGGATAATATACCTTTACTCCTCACTTTTAAAGATGAGAAACTAGAACTGTAGAAGTTAATTTATCTGCTGAATATCATGAAGCTGAATCTTTATTAGCAAAATCATAAATAAATCACTGAACTGAAAGAGAGGCTACAGAATTTTCAAGTCAATTTAACCATCAGGCAGTGATTACCAAGTTACTCTGATAGTCTTCAGGAAAGCAAGACTTTTATTGCAATGTGGTTTGCCAATGCTATGTGGTTTTTACTGAGAAATTGATGTGACTTAGAAGCAATTGTCTCAATTTATACTGTCCCTTTGGCAAAGATTTATTTTATTTGCTATGGTTCATTTAGTTGAATCTGTAACATTCACCAAAACTAACAGTAAAGAGGAGGCCTGCCAGTATGACTTAGAATCTCATAAACACAAGAAACATAACTGCAACCATGCAGAGGCCAACTCATCAGTTCTTAACGATTCCTTGGTAGAAAAGACCCATGGGATAAAACTCTGAAGAGGACATAAATATATTCAGTCATCCATCCTATTATTAATTAATTCACTCATTAAATATTTATTGAGCCCCTACTATGTGCCACACAGGCATTTTTTATTCATATTTTTGCACATTTGTGGTAATTTAGTGCAGAATAGGTCATTTCTTAATTTCTAATCAGTATTTATTTCAAACATAAGATAAAAAATAACTCAGATACTCTATTCTGAAATGCATGCTATTAAATTTCAGAAGAAAACTCAAATAAAACAGAGATCTAAATCACAATCTAAATATTTGCACACCAGTGAGATAAACAGCTACCATGAATGTCTCAGCATATTCTAGGTTTGGGGGATTTAGTAAGTATACATAGAAAGGCATAGAAGAGTAAGATGCATATTATTTCAAATGAGGGCAACATAACAAATCAACATTTGCTGTGTGTGAACTCTGTGCCAAGTTCTACTTTGGAAAATCCCATATACAATAGCTCTCTTTTTTTTAATTTTTATTTTGAGATGGAATCTCACTCTGTTGCCCAGGTTGGAGTGCAGTGGTGCAATCTCGGCTACTGCAACCTCTGCCTCCTGGGTTCAAGCGATTCTCCTGCCTTGGCTTCCTGAGTAGCTGGGATTACAGGCACACGCCACCACACCCAACTAATTTTCATATATTTTGGTAGAGACGGGGTTTCACTCTGTTGGCCAGGCTTGTCTCAAACTCCTGAACTCAGGTGATCTGCCTGCCTTGGCCTCCCAAAGTGCTGGGATTATAGGCATGAGCCACTGCGCCTGGCCTTCCATATACAATATTTCATTTAATTCTCACCACTACAATAAGAAGGGGTATTGGTAGACTGATTTTAGAGATAAGAAAGCTGGTCCTTAGAAAGATTATATAACTGGCAAATGCTGACATTCAACCATATCTTCTAACTACAAGCTTATATTTTTCCTTGCTAAATAAAACAATTGCTAGAAGAATAAAACAATAAATATGATACTAAGGAGAAAATGTATTTGAGTAACCAGAACTGGATACACCTTGCCTAATTTCATTAAAATCTTACAAACAGACCCCCCCCCCAAAAAAAATGGGATAATTTTATCCTTTATATATACGAAACTGAAGCTTAAGGAGGTTAGCAATTACTTAATTCCACATTGCTTAAAAACAGTCAAGTGTTATTTCAAGGCTCGGTCATCCTGACTTCTAAGCCAGCAATCATCAGCTGTTATTCTGAACTTCATGCTTTTCTCAAAGATTCTGTCTTTTCTGGTTCTGGTTGGTAAAGACTGAAGTTTCCCTAGATCTCTGTCTTTTAAAAAACTTTCTTCCTCAGCTATAAAGCCATGTATTTTTACTGAGCACTTGCCACCTGGAACAATGCCACATTTTCCTGACTCCACTGGAGCTAGGTATGCCCCTTTATATGTGCTTTTTACCACAGATATATACATGGAATTTCTGGAGTTCCCTTTCTGGACAACCTGAATAAAGTTGATATGTTTCTCCTTTGTACCTTCCTCCATCTTAGTGCCTGGAAGGCAGACATGATAGTCAGTTCTTTATCAACCATCTTAAACCACAAGAGTAAGAGCCACACTCCAGGGTCAGTGATGCAGAGAGAATAAAATGTTCCAAAACTTGGACAAATCTGTAGGGCCGCCAAAGCAAACCTGGACTGCCTATGCCCACCATCTTTCTACAAAAGAGAAAAAAAATGTATGTTCACTATTTTTTTTTGTCATATGCAGTTGAACTTAACCAAAGCAGGCAAGTGTAAACTACAAAATATAAGAATAGCCCTGAGTGTGCATCCATTTCAATTCAAGAAATATTTATTGAAGAACTATTGGGTGAGCAGCACTGTGGGTGATAATATAGGAAATGAAAAAAAGCACTAGCTTATAGAAAGGAACAATTCTTGGAAGGCAAAAATAACCATTAATTAATGAAAATATAGCAGTTCTGAAGAAATGGCAATAATAATGAAGACCTCACCAGCAAAATCACTGGAAAGAATGAAAGCAGCTATTTTAAAGGTCTCATTTTAAACAAATTGTGTAAATATTGACAAATAGAGATTAAAACATGGTCAATAAATTATAAAGGTGCTCTTAGGAGAACCATCAATGAGGTTAGTTCCTTTGATTAGGTAGAAAATTGGAGAGAGGGAATTAATTCCTGTAGGTAGTACATGAAAAAAGTATTTAGACAATCCATATTATTAATTTGGGACCAGTTCATACTGGCTTCCTCTTAGTGAGATTTGGGAGCAATCAGTAGCCAGGACATTCCTTGATTTTATTTGTCTCTGGGAATTGTGAACATTAGTGGGTACCATTGTGGAAAACAATAAAGTCAATATAAGGTCCTCATTAAAAAAATTCACTATTTCTTAACCACGTTGCTGGCTCCATGCTATTGATAAGTGTGCTCTCTCTGTGTGTGCCAAATATGTATTAGGAAATGAAAAATAATAAGAAAGTACTTTGAGAAAGTAATTTTTTAAATATTTCACAACTGTATGGAGGTATAGACAGAAGATACATTTAGGCTTTTACGTTCATTCATTCAAGTTATGTTAATGAACTTTAGAAAAGCTGCCTTGTGACAGAGATTGTTATTGTTATCAAAGATCCATGTGTTTCTCAGCTTCTTAGCACGTACTTTGGTTGAAATCCTGAGACTGAGCTCCGAAAAATAAAGTGTAGGTGATTATGATGTAAGTCAATTTCATGAACACCACACCCTAAAATATCTCACAGAAACATCCAGCTCTCTTTCGTGTTGCTGTGGTGACCAGAGAAACATCACAGCTCCAAGACGGAGAGCCAGCTATTTCTGGGAGAGCCAGCTGTTTCACGGCATTGACTATGATGTGAATGAAAAGCAAACTTGTGTTGTTAATTCATTAAGATTTCAAGTCTTATTTATGCAGTACCAAAGAGTTTGTTGTTGAGTGCGGGAACTGATACTTGCAATAGGGTACTGCTGGTACATATACACCATGGAATATGATGCAACCATAAAAAAGAGTGATACCATGTCCTTTGCAGCATCATTGATGCAGCTAGAGGTCGTAATCCTAAATGAATTAATGTAGGAACAGAAAATCAAATACTGCATGTTCTCACTTATAAGTGGGAGCTAAACACTGAGTACACATGGCCACAAAGAAGGGAACAATAGAAACTGGGATCTATTTGAGGGTGGAAGGTAAAGACTGAAAAGCTACCTACCAGGCACTATGCTCATTACCTCGGTGATGAAATTGTACATCAAACCCCGAGACATGTAGTTTACCCATGTAACAAACCTGCATATGCATCCCCTGAACCTAAAAATAAAGTTAAAAAGAAAAAAAAAAGAAAAACAAAGCTAAAATATGTAGCATTGACTTACTGGTCAGGTCCTGGGCAGTGAAGTAACTGTTCATTGGCTGCTGGAAAATTGTCATATATGTTAAACTATGGACAAAAATTTGGAAAACCCTTTGCGTTTTTGAAATAAGGAAATGAGCTATGGGCTTTCTGAAGGAAAGGTTGAAAATCAGAATGGTGTAATGTCTTTTGGCTGCATTTGGCAAGGTCTATTGAGAAAAACACATAAGATCAGGAAAGATTGGAGTGCAAGTGGAAATTTACAAACAGAGAGAGAAATTCTTGAAAATGGAGATTCAGTGCCTTAAAGGAAAAAGAACTCTCATACGCTGCTAGAAAGGAAGAAATTTGGTACTAACACCTTGGGAAACTGGTAATTTCTAACTCTGAATATATGTATGTCTACTACTCAGAATTTCTACTTCAAGGTGTATACAAAACAGAAATATGTGTATATGTTCATCAAAGTATATGTACTGGAATGTTCACAGAAGCCCTCTTCAAAACAGCCAAAAACTAGAAATTACCCAAGTCTTCAACAACATTAGAATGGATACATACATTGCAGAATAGTCACAAAATGGAATATTATACAGCAATGAACTAACTATGATATTAACAATATAGCCAAATTGCACCAACATAATGTTGAACCAAGAAAGCCAGATGCAAGAGCATGTTAAAGTTTTAATATAGTTTGTTTATATATAATCAATAATCACTTAAAATTACTAACACCAAAATTAACCATGATCATAAACCACAAATGTTTATATTTACTTTTGAAAGTTACAATACTACTTTGAAGCCATTAAAATAAACTTTGAAATAAGTAATAAGTGATTTTTTTACAGGTTTTAAAAGCACAGAAAATTATGCAGGTGACATTTTAAATACAATGAAGAATAAAGTTAACATATCCTGTGTGTGAATTCTTGTGGAAAGTCTAGACAATATTGTAGCTACATTCTGTGCATGAGCCCCAGTAAACACAGTAGAGTTTTACACTACAACTCATCTCCAATTTGATTAACATCTGTCTGTTTTCTATGTGACTCAGCAGTTTGTAGTGCAATGAAGGGATTTTAAAAACTCTTATTTCAAATTGATTTCTAGCTTTTATAATAAAACTACATATATAGCTTCTAAAGTTTAACAGTCTGGTTCCTTGAATATCAAATCAGTATAGAAAATGTAATTTCATTATTTTGATTCTTTGTGAAAATTGTTTTTTTTGGTCTATAAAAACCATTTAGATTTTAAAAAAAGGTCGTGCCCTGATTTTTTTTTTCTCATTGTACAGAAGCTATTAACTGGGGTTTAAACGAGCTGACCAATTTGCTTTAATGCCTGAAATGGACTCTACAACATACAGTTTTGCTATTTAAAAGTTATTTATAGTATCATATTTAAAGTAGTTAGGATGTTTTGCAGTCTAGTCAGTATGAGAGTTTGCTGAACTAAAACAGCAACAAAAGAATCTTTTCTTTTCCAGGCAAAAGTGAATCAATTCTATGATAAGGGCTGGACAAAAAATTGGAACAGCACCTGATTCATGAGATGAGATAGTTACATTTTTTTTCAGAAAATGGGAACTCCATCACCATTTTAAGGCAGACAGGTTTTTTTTTTTTTTTTTCAAAATGGTATCAACAACTGACATTTAGTAAATTGTGAACCCACAATATTGTTCTTTTTTATCAAATGACATCACCAAAGCAATCAATCATCTTCCAGTCAAACTCTGGTTCCTAACATTATTTAATCTTACCTCCTGGCCACAGAAGGCCTCCCCTTTTCTTCATTCAGGCCCCTGAAAGCTGTAGTTTTTTTACTGTTGAACAGGATCCATTGCAGCACTACATAATCTTTCTCTTAAGATGATTGAGAAAAAAAAATATATGTTGCTGGTCACCGATTTTGATGTATAGTATCTTGCCAGGTATGAGGAGGTATAGAAGTTGCTCCATACACTGGGACCCACTGGTCATATCACATAGTGCTCCATGTAAAAGTTGCCAGGTTAATGCAGTGTTAAAATGGTCTGCTAAATCCACTGAGGCAATGTTGGAGGCAATATGCTGTGAATAGGAGGAGCCATCCTCCAAAATGCAGTATACATATTTAATCAGAGACCTCTTCTTGGTGCTGTGTTCCCAAGTGGAAGACATAGGTCCAGAAACCAAGAGTTAGACCCAGGAGTCTAATCACTCCAATGGCATACTGGTGTTCTTTGTGCTTCCTGTCCCGACGACTTTGGGCTTTGCACGGGAGGACTCTTGCAAATTTCCACGCAACCAGCACCCCATTACAAACTCCAACTGCCCCCAAAGCACTCTGGGCGCTTTTTGTCCAGAGTCACACAGATCAAAGAGGATTAGCAGGAAGAGACAGTACTGTCACCCTGGAAAAGGGGTCAAAAGGTGCAGAACTCTTGGGAACAATTCGTTTCCAAATTTACTGAGGTCTTCACTTTTTTGTCCCAACCCCTTTAGTAAGGTTGTTTCATACCTTTGTGATTCATTGGGATACTCCTGCTACAGACTGTATTCCTTCCCGAAAATCCTGACTTCCTAGGCCATTTTTATAATTTGCATACTGCTCAGAGTGTTTTTGTAGAGTCTGTTAAAATTAGGGTGTCATTACTAGCCAAGCCATAATTATCATGGGGATAATGGGGCGATAGCTATTTATTTATTTATTTATTTATTTTTTGAGACAGAGTCTTGCTCTGTTGCCCAGGCTGGAGTGCAAGGGCACTATCTCAGCTCACTGCACCCTCTGCCTCCCCAGTTCAAGCAATTCTGCCTCAGCCTCCTGAGTAGCTGGGATTACAGGTGCCTGCCACCACACCCATCTAACTTTTGTTTTGTTTTTTTTTTTAAGTAGAGATGGGGTTTCACCATGTTGGCCAGGCTGGTCTCAAACTCCTGACCTCAGGTGATCCACCCACCTTGGTCTCCTAAAATGTGGGATTGCAGGCATGAGCCACTATACCCAGCTGGTGATAGCACTGTAAATAACTCTTTAAGAAACCAGGAGAATCTTGCCGAAGGTTCTGAAGTTTTGTACTAAGGAAACATATTTATAAAATTCCAAGGAATTCACTGGAATTTACTTAACTGGGCTTCCTTTGTTAAGCTTAGAATTAGAGGTTATTGATTTGTTCAGGTTAGGTTCCAAAAGCAGTTTAAAAGCTATCACTTTCAGTTAGTTCTTTTCCAATTCACACACTTAATGTATTTTTAAAAAGTCAAACTCTTCTTTAAATGTTTCTGTCAGTGTCAATAATAGTCTTATAAAGAAAGTCCCAAGAATGCATTGCATCATAGGTAATCCTACAGGTAAAAACTCCGGTTACCTACACAATAGCCAAAATTTTAAAAATACACTTAAATTGGATTTCAACAACTCATAATTAGTAGATCAAAGATATTTGATAATTATTAGAATACAATGTACATTCAGATTCTATATTTATGCCTGAAATCCTCTATAGGCCCCTCATATATAACCCTAGTATAATTGAAAGTCTTAAATGGACTGGTTTTTGAATATAACTTGTATATAAATAAGCAGAGTTTAATAACTAATTTTTAATAAAGTAATGCTCATATTTATGTGTTGCTTGAAGAATGTCAAGGCATTCCAATTCATTACACATAGTAACACTCCTCAAATCCTCTTTCCTTTCTTTATTTCTCTCATGGCATCAAATTGTTCTAAGGTCTCTTCTTTACTAAGTCTTCTAATCTCTCTCAAACACCCCACGAAGCTCTAACAGCTCCGCCTTCTTTCAGATTTTTCTTTACTCAAATCTCTCCCTATGGCTTCTCTAGCTGAATATGTAACTTCTCCCTTCTTCTCTGCCCTGCCTCTGTCTGGGTAGATAAAAGCCTGCTTACATGGGAATCTGGGGAAGGAAACACAGCAGGGAAAGACAAAGGACAAAGGAAAGAATCACTCCCATAATAAATTGTGCACTGACCTGATGCATTTTAAACAGTTGAAAAACAAGAATTTTTTTTTAATCGATAGAATTAATACCAAGGAAGTTAATCCTCAATAAAAATGATGTGTTTTATTTTTCATAAGATGTCTATACCCATCAATATAAAATTTATTTGATTCAAAATAGAGATTTTGGTTTTTAAATTTTATTTTAATGTAAAGAATCACTGCAGAGTTTCTGCTCTGGTTTTGCTTTGAAAGTTCATGAATCGAACCTTAATGAATGTCAAAATGAGAAGCATCTCTTTGAAGCTCCATGAATCTTTTAATGTCCCTGTTACACAATTTTTTGGTAATAATCAGTATCTATAACAAGAAACTCATCTCAGTGCCTTTGCCTGGGGGCAGGAACACCTCACCTTCTCCACAAGATATTGTTACACTGAGTTGGTTAAAAGGTGATTTTAGACATAGCAGTTACATGTTTTTCTCTCTTTTTTGTCAATTTGAGTTTAATTTAAATTCGTATATTTTTCCATAAGTAAGAAATTTTTAATAATCTTCTCAGAATTAAAGAAAAAGTAGCAAGCAAAGTCTGAAACATGACAATGTGTATTGATAGCTTTGATTTTTGAAGGCAGCGATCCCTAGCTGCAGAAGTATGGTACAAAACGACCCGTTTTTACTAAGGAGAACTTGGAAACGTGTTCCAAATTTCAAAGAACAGATTGGGAAGGTTAAAATGTCATGTAGTAGTGAAAAAGGATGGGTGCTGTAGTCAAAAACACATTACTTTGGGTTACAATTTACATACAATAGTAACTATTTTTATTGAGCTGTTACTAAGTGATACATACTGCACTAAGTTCTTCATGTGTATTAACTCATTCAACACTTGAATATTATGAATGTACAATTCTATTACTATTCCAAATATTAAATTAGAGACTGGGGCTTGAAGAAATAAAGGTAATTTACCCACAAATATGAAATAAATAAATGAAAAAGAAAGGATTCAAACACAAACTATAATTGCAAAGTTCAGGAAATAATGCCTGGAATATACTGCCTTTATTTTTGTGAATTAAATATTTGCTGCAAGAAATAGAATGTTCACTAGTTCACTTAAGGAGAATAGCAACTGAGAAAAGAATATTGAGAAGCTCACATAATCTACAGGAGGAAGAGTCATGCCTAGGGGCTACTCATCAAGAACACACTCACCACACTGTTGGGATTCCATTGAGGACTCACCGCAACCTCAGTTGGGCAAAAAAACTGAGGGTCACACCACCACTTCTCTACTGCCACTGCCTTTCCAAAGCCAGCAAATTCTGTATCTTCTGCTTTGTCACATTGTTCTATTCTGATTAAATCCACACTCAGCTGTCTGAAAGATCCTAGCTAAAAGGGAGGTGAGAAAAGAAAGTATAGAGAGAAACCTTCCCAAGCCATGAGAGTACTTATTTCTCAGTGTACTGGAGTCCTTCGTCTGTATTTTGTACTCAGAATGCCTGCTTTGCAAATAGCTAACCTTGAGTGCATCCATATCTGCAGTGTATTCTGAAATCTTTAGTCCAAAGACTGTGTCTAACCTTCTTTGTATCTCCCAGGGATCCTAGCATAGTAGGTGACCATTCATTTCAGTGGTTTGAACCAAATGCCTCTCTTAGAATTATGGTAGCACATAGACAGAGCTACTAAAACAATCTGGCTAAGGAGCATGATGAGTCAGATCTCTTGGTTCCTGCTCCAGAATTCTTCCATCATGTAGTACTAAATTGTTCTACTTCCATAAAGATAATTTACTCTACCTTCCTATTCATAGGCAGAACTTCCCTCATTTGGTTTTTAGCAGAATACTTTCAATTATATTATTACAAAAATGGGTGCATTGTCTTATTCATGGGCATGGAAAGTGATGACATTAGAATCTCATTTGATACACCTTTTAAAAAGAACTTTAAAATTATAGACTATTTAAGCTAATGGCTAAACATCATTTACCACAATGTTTCTATTTTCAGAAGTTGAAAAAAAAAAGCTGATTCTGAAATGCCTCTGTGCCTCCGGTACTGAACTAAGCAGGGAATCTGTGGATTTCCACTGTAGTTTGTACTTACAGCATCAAAGCACTTACTATTTATACCCATTGCATTGACCTGGTGAGCAGTTTCTAATGTGCACTAGACTGAGAATTTTTTATGACAGCAACTGAAATGTTTGCAGGCAGAGTCCCATCAAGTCAGAGTCATTATTAACTCATAGTAAGTACTTAGTAAATTAGTATTAATTGTGAGTGAAAATAAAATACCTTTGATTATTGTATTAATAATATAATAATCAATAATCAAATTTATTGTAAAATAAAGTACCTTTGGTTCTGGTTGGGGCTTAGGACAGATACCTGTCAGCTTGTCAGCTTTCTTTTTTTTTTTTTTTTTTTTTTGGCGGCAGAGTCTTGTCCTGTTGCCTAGGCTGGAGTGCAATGGTGTGATCTCAGTTCACTGCAACCTCTGCCTCCCAGGTTCCAACGATTCTCCTACCTCAGCCTCCCGAGTAGCTGGGATTGCAGGTGCCCACCACCGTGGCCAGCTAATTTTTGTATTTTTAGTAGAGACGGGGTTTCACCATGTAGGCTAGTCTGGTCTCAAACTCCTGAGCTCATGATCCACCCACCTCGGCCTCCCAAAGTGCTGGGATTACAGACGTGAGCCACCGTGCCCGGCCCCAGCTGTCCCTTTATTGGCAGTAATTTTACAGCTCACAGGGCACCAAAATATAAGATATTTGATCTCAAAGAGAAAAGCATATTTGCAGATGTTCTTTCTCTTTAATAAAATTAACCAAGTTAAACAAAAACTCCCCCTCCATCCCAATCCTACAAGACAGAAGCAAGAAGACTTGTTTGGAAGCAGTCATAGTGATTCGATGCTATATAAAGGTGAATCAAACCAGGCTAATTACAGCCAAGATGATGAGAAGTTTCGATTTCTGAATATATTTTGAATTGAGAGCTAATGGCATGCCCTGATGAGTTGACAAAAATTATGAGACAAAGAGAAGTCATACATGACTTGACTTGAAGTTTTATGGTCTAAGTAGCTGGAAAAAAGAGGTCAATCTTCATTGAACTGCAGAAAACTCTAGATGAAATAAGATTTGAGGACAATATGGAGAGTTCAGTGTTGCATATGTTAAGTTTTCGATCCCTGTTACGATGTTATACTAAGTAGAAATATCTAGGAGGCTATTGCATAATTAGTTGAGAGTTTGTAAGAGAGATCTGGGCTGAAGATATGAATTACAGAGCCTACAGTCCGTATTTATCACTATGAGAATGGATGATATCTATACGGGATTGAATGTATTACAGAAAAGGTGAGGATAAGGGAATGATTTCTAGGGTACTTCAACATTAAGGGTTTGTGGAAAAGAGAAGAAACATTGAAAGGTACGATCTGTAAGTTAGGAGGAAACTAAGCAAATGTGTCATCCAGGAATATAAGCAAAGAAAAAGTTTCAAAGTTCTAGGAGAAGGAAATGATTCATTATGTCAAATGCTACCTATAGATCATGTGATATGAGGTTGGCATATTGATCAATTGTCTTTGCAGAGTTATTTGACAATCTTCAAAACAGTAGTTTAATTATAGTGAGAGGTCAAATACTTTCTGCAGTGAATTTAAGAGAGAGTGGTAGGAAAGGAAATAGAATCAATAAAAATAGATAACTCTTTTGAAAAGTTTTCACTGGAAGATGGAGGTGAAATGGGTCCAGATAATTTTGATTTTGCTTTTTTTAATCAAGATGAAATAAGACAGCAAGTGTGCATACTAATGGAATGATCCAGAAGAGTGGGCATCATTGATGACATAAAAGAGAATAGATAGAATTATGACAGTAAGGGGATTGTTTGATGTACAAGAGGAGGGGCTGACACTACATAAGCTCAGAAATTGCTCAGCTACATTATGAGGAGGGAAGACACTGTACATTCCTGTAGGTACTAATGATACTAGTTAATATAGAAGTAGTAGAAGTAGAAAGCAAACTGAAAATGAAAATAGGAGAAGAGGTTTGGAATTTTGAGGACAGTGACATATCTGACAGTTATCAAGGAAAGAGGGCCAAAAAAAAAAAATGAATCCGAGAAACAGATTCAAATTATAAGGCAGCATGGTGGCCCACTTGAGCTCATAGTTGTGAATTTAGTAAAACTAGTCATCACGGTTATATGTTGTACTTTAGCCCTGTTCAGCTGCATGAGAATGGTCAGTTAGGAAGCAGATAAGTAGTTTTTGCTGCCACATGATTTTTCCCAAGTGGTATAATAAAGTAAGAGAGAGGCATGGGTTTGGACAGTTTCGGCAAAAGAGTAACTATAACAGACAATGAAATTAACTGGCTAAGTAGGGAAATTAGAGCATTCATGAGTTTGATATATACTGCTACTTAACAGTAGTACCCATTTAGGTTTAGACTTTGGTGTGATGGATTGCTTTGAAATTTTGTTGCCAAATCAAAGGAAAACAGAAGACAAACTTGCTACAGCTTTCAAATATTAAGTTGTTCCAAAAACAAGCAAGCATGCAACACACATACACACACACACATTCACACACTCACACACTTAGTGTGTAGCAGCTAGTTTTTTTCACTCTGTCTCAAGATTTTTCTTTCAAAAACTGAAATTGCAGACTGTCTTATTCAATAAGAATATCATACTTTTTTTTTAATGACAAAAGATGATCAGACACACTCTCAACATCATGGTTAGATGGACTATTTGAATGGCAGAATGTGACTGCCAACAAAGGAAGTATACAAATAAACAAATATGTTCTTGCAAAAAACAAAAAGTCCAGAGAATCAAATGATCAGTGCCTCAGTCGTTACTCTCTTTTCATTTATCATCTCAAGCTGCCTTATTTTGATGGCTTTTCAGCTGTGAGACTACTTGGTGCTGATGCAGAAATAATGAAATACTGAACACCCCAAACAACAGAAACATCTATAACTGGTAATGGGCATCCTCCTTCAGTTTATTAACTCCAGCTCTGCTGTTTGCCTGTTTTTGTGAAGAGGTGCCACATGAGATGAATATCGAATGGGAGATAGAGGATCTAATGTTACAAGCAACTGGATCACCCAAACTCTGTATTACAAGACAGGCAGTTTGAGGAAATTGCCCTACTTTGAAACACAGTTCCATGCTCATCAAGATAAAATGTGACCAATATAAATTCCTTTTGGTGGAGGTGTGTCACCTTCAATGTTCACAATGACACTCGACAGTGAATGTAGTGATTATATGCCCAGACAGAACTCTGAACAATATTACAGAATAGTCAAGGTATCAAGGTGTGACAGAGTATTTTTCTAATCTCTGGCTCTCCCAATAGAATAAAATTTGGAAAAAAAAATCATTTAACAATAAGAGTGAGAATGTGTGCTACCTTACTCCTGACTTTTCTCTTTAAAGTGGCTCTTATATTTTGATGCCCTGGGCCATTTTAATTACTTTAAAAATAAAGGAATGACTTAGAAAACTGGAAAGATCATTGCTTCCAAATTCACAATAAAAAAGTTGAACAGGCCAGACGCCGTGGCTCATGCCTGTTATCCCAACACTTTGGGAGGCTGAGGCGAGCGGATCACGAGATCAAGAGATCGAGACCATCCTGGCCAACATGGTGAAACTCCATGTCTACTAAAAATACAAAAATTAGCTGGGCATAGTGGCACGCACCTGTAGTCCCAGCGACTTGGGAGGCTGAGGCAGGAGAATCACTTGAACCCGGGAAGCAGAGGTTGCAGTGAGCCGAGATCAGACCACTGCACTCCAGCCTTGTGACAGAGCAAGACTCCATCTCAAACAAACAAACAAAAAAGCTTCAACAAATTTACAATTCCTCTTGATCTTTCAGAGAGCTGAAGTTGTAGGGCAACCAATTGGCCCCAAATCTAAGGAGAGTCAGGTGCCTGCATGGAGAAGCAAGAAGACGGAGAGCTGGGTTACCTGGGCAAAATGCAGCCAAATACTAGTAAGAAGAGTTCAGTGAGGGTGACTGATAATTATTGGAGGCCAGGGAAGTATGCACTGTTGAAAGAGGGACACTCCTGAGAAAACCTCTCTGATGATACAGATCTGGGGAGAGGCACCAACAGCCACCCAAGCAGGGATTCAGATTTCTACCGGGACACTCCTTCCCTTAATATGAGGTAGAAAGGGCTACAAACACTGTCATTCACAAAGCACTAGTAAAAATTCATTACCAGCTAGGAGAAGAGAGCAATAAAACAAAACAAAACATCCTTTACTCTTGGGACAGGGTCAGAACTAAATTAAATGGGGAAGGTGGGAGCATTGAAACCACAACTCTGACACCCAGTGCCTTAGTGCGCACCTAAGACTGAGACTTAGCATAACAGAAACTCCATCCCCTCCCTCTATCCTTCACACGCAATCTCGTGTCAAGCTGTAAAGCACTGACGCCGGTACGATACAATGTCTCCTTAAAGTTTAGCTCAAAGAGAAGATCAAAAGCTGAGGATGGATCAGAAACAGAACACATGCACACACCCACACACTCACACAAAATTAAAATTAAAATTAAAAAAAAAAATTCAGGACCCATCTCCCTGAAAAAAAAAAATTAAAGAAAGTTCTTCAAGTAAAAAGATTATAATACCAGACAGGTACAATAGATTTTACATCTATATAAATAAATGAAGAGCAATGGTAGTTGAAACGAATGATGGTTTTAAAAAAGATTATTTTTGTATTGGTTTGGATTGGTATTTAACAAAGTGCTAAAAGTGCTATAGATTTAGTGGCTTACAATGTCATCCCTGTATTATCTCACAGTCATAAGGCTCAGAAGTCTGGGAATGGCAGCTCTGCGCAGGATTTTACAGGCCAGCATTAAGATCTCATCTGAGGCTCAAGATCTTCTTGTAGCTGCACCAATTATTTCAATTATTGCCAGAATTCAGTTTCTTGAATTTGGAGAACTTAAGTCCCTGTTTTCTGGCTGGCTCTTGGCAGTGTAAACCACAAAAATGATCAAATTTCTTTGTCAATTGTGTTTCTAACTGTATCCAAACTGGACATTTTATTATTTACAGACGATTGTTATTTTGTTTTAATTCTCGTCAAAACATGGTTTATATTCAAGCTGTGGAACTTTAACAAGTGCTCTCAAATGCAGGTTACTCACAACAACAACAAGAACAACAACAAAACGTACAGAACTCATGAAAAGCTAAAATGTTTGTAAATATCAAGCAAAGCAGAAGTTAATAAAATGGACTAAACTAACAGAAAACAAAAACAAATTTTACTTTTGCTTAAAACATTGCTAATCTTTATCTTGTTTTTCAGTGTCAATAAAACTTGTCTTAAGCTAGCTACAGCGTTTAACAACTAAATAAAATGTACTCCTGTAAACAGAATTTAAAGTGTTTGTTTCTCTCTGACTAGTTCCTCTAGAATTTAAAAACTAGTTGTAAATATTTGTAAATTACAACAATATAGTTGTTTGCATCAGTTCAATAAGAATCTATTTTCTTTTGTAACAGAACACAATTGGAAAAACTGGTCATTTTACCAAGGCTTTAACTGAAATCCTTTTGTAACTATAGGGTCTGGAATGACAGAGCAGGAGCACCATCATTGTGGACAAACTTTAAGTTCCAGCTCCGTTTTAAGTTCCAGCTTTAAGTTCCAGCTTTAAGTTCCAGCTCCGTTTCTAGCCTCATGCATTTCAAGGAAATCACTTCTGTTCTAACTACAAGCAGCCAGAAAAAGCAGACAGTGAAACACAGATAAGACAGCTCTGGCACAGACGCAGGTGGGGGGAAAGTCTCTTGGGTAACTGCCAAACTTCACCCTCATACAATGGGCCCCGGTAAAACAGTGGGCCTTAATAAGCACATTCCTTTCCCTTCAGGTGCGCTAAAATAGGGAAGCTAAAAGCAAACTCTGGGAATATGCCTGCAGCTGCAGAAAGATGTATGGAGACAGACACACAATTCTCCCTCTCAAATAAGCACAAGAAAATACAGAAGCAGTCCAAGCCTCTAACAAACTCTCCCACCCTAAATCCTTAAAAACTCTTAGTCCTGCCAGCTCGGTGGCTCACACCTATAATCCCAGCACTTTGGGAGGCCGAGGCGGGAGGATCACGAGGTAAGGAGATAGAGATCATCCTGGCTAACATGGTGAAACCCCGTCTCTACTAAAAATAACAAAAAAATTAGCCAGGCGTGGTGGTGGGCGCCTGTAGTCCCAGCTACTCCGGAGGCTGAAGCAGGAGAATGGTGTGAACAAGGGAGGTGAAGCTTGCAGTGAGCTGAGATCGTGCCCCTGCACCCCAGCCTGGGTGACAGAGCGACACTCAGTCTCAAAAAAAAAAAAAAAAAAAAAAAACTCTTAGTCCGTAAAAGAGTGTGCCTCGGACCTAACTCAGCCAGAAGCTCCTTTCAGATTTGTTTTCTCTAAAATAAACCTGTCTTAACTGGTGAGTCACCCTTCGTGTTTCTCTCCTCTTTAATTCTTACAGGCAGAGGACTCCTCTCAGCTCTCAGAAGTCAGTTTCAGATCCCCATCACATGGTCCCTCCACAGGTAGTTCACAACAAAGATGTTTCTCCCAGGCCAGTAGGAGGAATTTTTCAAAATGTTACCCTCTTTCAATGACCTAGCCTGATTAAGTTACATCCACCCAGAATAATCTTCCTTTTGATTAACCCAAAGCCAAAGGATTAGAGACCTTAGTTACATTTGCAATCTTTTTTCTGCCATATACCATAGTATAATTAGTGATAGCTCTTCATATTCATAGATCTCTACCAACTCAAAGGATGTGGATTGTACATAGTGTATACATTAGGAGACTGGATTCTTGGAGGTAATGCTAGAGCTTTGTCCATCGTAATTTTTATTCTATTCTAATTGCTGTAAAAAGTAACTGATTATCTAAAGCAAAAATGGTAGTAACATATGTTTATGGCATATGAAAAATAAAATAATTGATAATAGTAGCACAAAGAATGAAAGAGAGAAATTGGGCATTTCATGATTTTCTTATACATGAAATAGTATAATATTAGTTGAACGTAAATATGAACATTTTAAGCCCTAGGGAACCATTATAAAAATATTAAAGAGGTAGAAATAATAGGACAGTAGGGGAAATTAAAAGGAATAATTAAAAACATTCAAGTGGCCAGGTGCAGTGGCTCACACCTGTAATCCTAGCACTTTGGGAGGCCGAGGTGGGAGGATCACCAGGTGAGGAGTTTGAGACCAGCCTGACCAACATGGTGAAACCCCGTCTCTACTAAAAATACAAAAATTAGCCAGGCGTGGTGTTGTGTGCCTGTAATCCCAGCTACTCAGGAGGCAGAGGCAGGAGAATCGTTTGAACCCAGGAGGTAGAGGTTGCAGTGAGCTGAGATTGCTCCACTGCACTCCAGCCTAGGCAACAGAGTGAGACTCCGTCTTGAAAAAAAAAAAAAGAAAGTAACCTGAAAGGAAGCAAGAAAGGAAACCAAATATAGATGGTAAAAAATAGAAAACATCTAACAAGCTGGTAGATTTCAGTGCAACCCTATCAATAATTACATTACACACAAATTCTCTGAACACACTAGTTCAAAGGCTGCAATTGTAAAGCTGGATAAAAATTCAAGAGTTGAGTGCATGTTCTCTATAAGCAGCCCACATTAAATATAAAGGCGAAGAGATAAAAAGTTAAAGGGGGGTGAAAGATATATCATGTAAAACTAACAAAATAAAGCAGAAGTAGATATAAAAATATCAGCTAAAGTAGACTTCAGAAGAAAGATTATTACTGTGGATTAAAAAGAGATATTACATGATGAGAAAATAACTCCTTTTCCAAGACACAGCATCCTAAAGGTGTAAGTACCTAAGAATATTTTCTTTCAAAATATATATAGAAAAAAATATAGAACTCAAAAAAGAAATGAGGAAATACAAAACTTTAGCTAAAATCATTAACACTCCTCTTTCAATAATTTACAAAACAACTAGGTAGTAAATCGGTGAATGTACTGGTGACCTGAACCATGCTACCAGCCAAATGGATCTAGTTGACATTTATAGTCCAGTCTACCCTCAAACAGTAGAATACACAGTCTTCTCAAAAGCACATAGAACATTAACAAAGACAGGCAATATACTTCGCCATAAAACAAACCCTAACAAATTTAAAGTAATAGATATGCGAAGAATATTTTTAGACTTTTAACAGAATCTAACTAGAAATCAATAACAAAAAGCTCTGGAAAATCTTCAAATATTTGAAAAATTTTTTAAAAGTAAAATAACCAATGAATCAAAGGAGAACTCTGAAAAAAATTAAAAATATTTTGAACCCAATGAAAATAAGACATATCAAAATGTTGATGCTTTAGTGAGATGTAGCTAAAACAGTGTTTACAATGAAATCTACAGCGATAAATATTTATTTTAAGGAAAAACAGGTAATTCAGTCACATAGGGGTCCACCCTGAAAAACAAAAGACGGGAAAATTATGACGAAAGCAAACAAAGTGAAGCAAATAATACAAACAATAGCAGAAATCAGTGATACCAAGAATAGAAAAACAATTAAGAAAACAGACGAAATCAAAAGCTGGTCCTCTGGGGAAAAAATCAGTAAAATTTGTAAAATATTATTGAACCTAATCAAAGTGTACATGAGAGAGAGAGGAACAAACACAAATTACCAATATCAGAAACAAGAAACATTACTACAGATCACACAAATATTAAAGGGTAATAAGGAAATATTACAAACAATTCTATCCCCACCACTTGGAAGAAATAGGCCACTATTTTGAAATTCACAAACTGCCAACACTAAATCAAGAAAGAAAAAATTCTTTACGTATTGAGGAAATTGAATTTGTATTTGAAAGCTTCCAACATAGAACACTCTGATTCCAAATGTTTTCACTGCCAAACACTTAAAGAAAGAAATATATATACATTCTACACAAATAATCTATGTAATAAAACAGGAGAAAACACTGCCCAACTCATTTTATGATGCTAGCATTTATCTAACAAATGGAAGGGTGGTTCAATAATTAAAAATTAATCATTGAACCATAATAACAGACTATAGAAAGAAACCCATTTAATTATCTCGATAATTGTTGTAAAAACGTAAGAGAAAATTCAATATTCATTCATGGTAACAATTCTCAGCAGAAGCGTTATTCATAACTTGATGAAGAGTATCTATTAACAGCTCATAACTGACATTAGTTTTAGTAATGAATAACTGAATGTTTTCCCCTAAGATGAGTAACATTTCAAGGAAATCTTCTCTCCCTTCCTGAACATGATATGGAGAATCCTAGTGTTTTACTAACCTCCTTTTTGCACTGGTAAGGGAGGGAATCCAATCCTAAAGTTACAGGGATGGCGGGACACAGGCAACAGAGACTGGACAGATGAGACTGACTGCAGTTTATCAGTGACACATATTCACAGCCTGTGGGGTGGAGGACCCTGCATGCTTTGCTTCACAGGGATTCACTTGGCAACTGAATGAATAAACAGGGACATTAGAGGCAGGCTTTGTAGTAATAAGAGAACACAGTGAACTCTAATTTTTATGGAAGGATGTGATTGATTGATTTAAACTAACCATTATTCAAGGATAAGCAGGCATTATGCCTCACCTCTGTGATAAAGAAAGTTGATTGGCTAGGGCAGGTCCCAGGCCAGGGACAAGTAGCTGTTAGGAACCAGGCTGCATATCAAGAGGTGAGCTGCAGGGGAGCATCACTGCCTGAGCTTTGCCTCTTGTCAGATCAGTGGTGGTATTAGACTCTTATAGGAGCCTGGATCCTATTATGAATTGTGCATGTGAGGGATCTAGGTTCCCTGTTCCTTATGAAAATCTAATGCCTGATGATCTGTCACTGTCTCCCATTACCTCCAGATAAAAGCATCTAGTTGCAGAAAAACAAGCTCAGGGCTCCCACTGATTCTACATTATGGTAAGTTGCATAATTATTTTGTTATACATTACAATGTAATAATAATAGAAAAAAATTGTGCAATAAATGTAATCCACTCAAATCATCCTGAAACCGGCTCACCAACCCTGGTCCTTGGAAAAAAGGTCTTCCATGAAACTTGCCCCTTGTGCTAAAAATGTCAGGGACGATTGGGTTAGGAGACCTCATCCATTGGAGGAGAGGCAGAGGGTTAGGTCAATTGAGGCTCTCTTGATTTTACTAGATATTATCAATTGAATTGCATCTCCTCAAAAGATATGTTGAAGTCTCAATCCCAGTGTCTCAGAATGTGAACTTATTTAGAAATAGGTCACTATAGATGCAATTAGTTAAGATTAGGTCATACTGGAGTAGGGTGGGCCTTTAATCAAATATGACTGCTATCCCTATGAGAAGAGGAGAAAAGATACAAGATAGAGACATATGGATAAGATGGCCACTTGACAACAGAGACAGAAATTGGGGGGCTAGATCTATAAGCCAATGGATGCCAGAGATTGTTGACAAACACCAAAAAATAAAAGAGGCAACAAAGGATTTTCCCCTACAAACATCAGAGGGAGCATTGCTGTGCCGACATCTTGCTTTCAGAATTCAAGTCCCCAGAGCTGTGAGCTCAAACCAGTTATCAATGTTAACGTCACCAATAATAAACTATTGACATCAAGTGCCCCCTGATAAGATACACTAGGAAAGACATGGCCTCCCTTCTGTGGACTTCTTTCTCCAAATCCACAGCTTGAATCTAGTAATGAAAATACGTTACAGAAATCAAAATTCAAGAATATTCCACAAAATATCTGACCAGTGCACTTTGAAGGCATTGAGATCCTAAAAGAGAAGATTGAAGAACTGTTATAGATCAGAGGAGACTAGAGAGAAGTGACAATTTAATGCAATATGGGACCTTGGATTGGCTGCTGGAACAGAAATAGGACATAATTGAAGAGACAGGTGAAATACAATCGAAGTGTATAGTTTAGCAAACAATCAATCAATCAAAATATGACAGCTTAAAGTTCCATACCAGCCAGAACATGATATTCAAAGAAAAGATAAACTAAAAATATCCAGTAATAGTGACAAAACCATTTTCATTTGAAACATTCTGAGTAGTAATCAACAGTAAGATTTTATGTTGTTTCATCTCTGCTCATTTTAACTTGAGATGTGCATAGTTATTTCATGGCATTATTTTCCCATTTATTCTATTTTTATTTTAAAAGCTAATCGTGTAGCCAATAACTAGTTTTGGGGCCACTGGGCAAGTGGAAGTAGATTACCTATAAAACCTTGTGTTCTGTGGCTTTCTTTCTCTTTTACCATTATCTCTTTGATAATTTTAAATTTTTTTTATTGTTCACAGCTTAATTTTCTTTCAGTAATTTTTCTAAAATTCCCAGATCTTCAGGGATCTAAGATGAGATAGGAGACAGAATTACTTACAAGCAGTCAACTCCAAATATGTCCAGGATTTAAACAGAGAAATTCAACAGTCATTTGGTAAGAACATAGACTCAGCTCACACCAGTCAGTGATAAAATCCTCTCTAAATACCACTTTCAATGGGTTTGAGAGTTAGTCCTATGGAGCCACTCTGTGTTCTGTGGATGGGAAGTATTTCCTTTAAAACTTCCAAAAACATTCCCTAAACAGGAGTCCTGAGGTTTCCTAAGTCACTCGGATGCCACTGGAATTTCTCTGAAATAACTGATATATTTGATCACCAAGTCATTCGAGAAAAAGTATGGGAGATCTTCCAAGGGCTTTCAAATCATGTCAACATAATTCTTTTCTGTGCTAGCCTTCTGCCTAGCTCTCTGAGACCCATATTTAATAGAGAAAAGCTGCCTTGGGTCTGCAACTGATATCCTTAACAATACTTATAACTACAGCTACTTTTTTTTTCTTTACAAATGTCACTTATCGGAGATATTTTCTGAAAGTGAGAGGTGAGAAGGTGGGCCTATTTTAGGTCCTTTTTGCTATGAAGGCTTACTATTTCTGTTTTCCTTTGTTTCACACTAAAATATGTTTTACTTTGCATGTACAGATTCTCTATACCCATAGTTCCCCAACTGTGGATTCAACCAACTGGAGATTGAAAATATTTGAAATTTAAAATAAAAATAAAAATAATACAACAATGAAAAATAATATAAATGTTTAAAAAGTACAGTATAACAACTATTTATATGGCATTTACATTGTATTAGGCATTGTAAGTAATCTAGGGATGATTTAAAGTACATGGGAAGATGTGCATAGGTTATATGCAAATACTACACCATTTTATATAAGAGATTTGAGCATCCTGAGATTTTACTATCCTGGTAGGTGCTAGAACAAATGCCCCATGAATACTGAGGCATTTGGAATGTTTTGACTCCATTTTCAATATATCCAACTTTTCACATAAGTGTAAATTCTTCCACAAAGATTTTTTTGTCTCCCTTCATTGGGCAGTTGTATCTCTCTGACAGCTTTTTTTTTTTTTTAATTCTTTGCCTTATTTGTATTCATATACAAATTAGTTTTCTCTATTAAATTACGAATGTCTTAGTTGTAACTGTCCGTATTCTACCCAATGTAGCAACATATATTATGCCTTGAATATTGCAACAGGTCAGATGATATTTACTGAAAACAACAAAATCAATGTACCAGATATATTTTTTCTTAATACAAATCATTCAATACAGAGGGTGTAGGTTCTGTTTGTTTTGGATTTGATTTTTGTAAAAAATTTACAGTTCTCCACCCCTGCCCTGTATCCATACCCTTTGCAATGTGATCTGCAGCAGTTCCAACGAGGAGGTAGATGATATTTCCCCCCCACCCCTTGAATCTGAACTTATTTTGTGAAAACTTTGAAAAATAAAATTCAGTGGAGGTGACAGTGTGCCAGTTCCCAGGCCCTAAGAGGACTTTTATTTTATTCTCTCTCTCTCTCAAAATGCTTCCGCTGCCCTGTGGCTTGCTGGAGAAGAAAATACCATGTGCAGAAAAAAGCCAAACCAGCTGGTGCGATCTTACATTGACCAAGCTCCACCAGCTCCCCACCTGACTGTAATTGCATGAAAGGGCCCAGCCCAGCCCAGCCCAGCCCAGCCCAGTCCAGATAACCAGAACTGTCTAACCGGCTAATTGACTTGTGAGCAAAAATAACTATTTGTTGCATGTCTTTAGGATTTTTATTCCTGGTTGTTTGTTACATAGCATTATTGTGGCAATGGATAACAGATACAGAAGTAGAAGCTGTTACTGATTTCATAATAGGTACTAAATTTACTATATTTCATACTATGCACATGAATTAGTACTCTTAATTTAAAAACTGGCTTATTTCTTAAACTGTCTTCTTATTATACCTCCATAGTCAATGAATCACTACTCTTTACTAGAACTATAATCACACCTCAGTCAAAAAGCAAAGCACACGTTTTAAAAAATTTCTACTTAAAGATTTAAGTTTTGCCATCAAAGTGTGCACGTATTAAATTCAATTCTCAGGATCTCCCCGCCCCACAACCACCACCTTTTACCTGTATTTTTTCTAAGATCCCTAGCCAGTTGTACATCCCTAAGTGCTCCTAGAATTCTCCAGATTAAAAGATGATGACACAAATGCAAACTTCTTTACACAAAGGTCCTACCAAAAGCCATTGTAATTGATTAGGTGGCCTCTGCTGGCTCTGTGGTACAAGATTGCTTTCATTCATGCCCTGCAGGTTTATGTCACCAGTTTTCCCAGCAAGACACTTCATGGGCTGACCTCCTGTCTTAAAATTCATTTGAAATTCTTCACCTGACTGCAGACTGTCAAATGTAGTCAGATAACCCTAGCCTAGTTTTAAAAAAGAAAAATAAATCTGACAAAGATGAAGATACAGGGAAACATTCAGAAAGAATTGCTCATTGTGCCATTTGGAAAAAACTATTTTCAGTTGGACATCAATGCTATTAGGTAGAGATGTACAATATTGAAAGTGATTTAATAAGGTAAATGACAGTTTGCCTTCTGTCCTTTCTCTATCTGGCTGTCAAGATTCAGATTGTGCTATCTCACCTTGCTTTGTCATATATCCAGAGGATTTAGTGAGATTAGATCATTAATGACCCCAACCCTAGAACAATGAAAGAATATTATTCACCACCCTTTCTGTATAGAAGTGTGTATAAATTATCTGAGCAGCCTTGAATATCACAGTTTATGAAAGCCTAGGCATTGTTATAATTTTAAGAATAGTTGGCATTGGACTAGCATTTTACAGTTCTCCAATTTTGTTTTTCACTGCTGAAAGCTTCTTTGGTTCATACTGAAATCTGGTGAGGTAGGTGGTTGAGGGAGTGAGGTAAGGGGCATGAGAAGGTGAAGTCAAATCTGTGACTAAATGGTTCCCGTTTCCCTGCCCAAGCCTTCTAAGCATTAGAATCTGATTGCATGTGAGATTCTTTGACTCACTCAGAGAGAAAGAAAAATGGAACTAGTCAACCAAGACCTGAATCTGTCTTCTAGTCATGTAAGTTTTATTGAGTCTAGTATGCACCAGATAGCATACTGGGCATTTTCATATTCTATCTTGAAAATGACTCTGTGAGTCTGGTATCATAATTCATATTTGAGATGAGTAAAGAGACTGAAAATAAATCCTTTTTAAAAACAGCTTAAATGCCAAGCAATAAAACAATAGTTTAATTGTAATAATTTGCCTTGCCTATTTAACTTGTGGAGATATTGAGGACACAAAATATTATACAATTTGGCCACAGTTAAATTAGCTTTCCCTTGCTTTATGTGAAACTTGGCAAACCCTTTAAGTTACATATAGTCTTTCCTTGGAACCAGATCATCTCTGAAAGGCCTCTAGTATATCATAAATGACATGGGATGTATTAATATTGTCATTTATCTCATTCTATGTTATCCCTTGATGCCTATTTTCAATTAAGATTGACAGAACAAAACTTGTTTGCTATTTGTTAAATATATAATACATCAAATCTCTACTTTTGGAGGAAGCAAACAATCACACTGCCCATGGCTGTCTACCTAAATATACCTGTTAGAAGATGCTGGATGCCACCAAATTCCTGTTTATCTCTTGCCTACTCTTCCTCAAACCTAATGTTCAACATCTTCAAATTTATCTCTCTTAATCCCCTACAAGAATTCACCCATTTGTGTTCCCATTCTAGGTTGTCTATATATTGGTGTCTCAACATACCTTTGTATTTTTTTCAGGTTATTTTTTTCATTCTTATGAAGCCTTTTCATCCCTACATTTAGCATGAAGCATTCATCAAGTAATCTCTTGTGAGTAACCCCTTCTCCTTACTCAGTAGTACTTTCTTATACATTCATGGCACCTTGCTATATGCTACCTAGTACCATTTTTTAAATTTTTTGCCTGATCCATGTCAATATGTAGGTTCTTGATATTAATAATAATTAAATTCTCATTTAATAAGTTTCTGGCAGATAATAAGAACTCAACAAATAGTATATATCTGCCACTATTGCTAAAGATAATATGTACATTGTTTCATTTAATCCAAGGAGAATTAAATTATTTCCCATTTATAAATGAGAAAACAGAATGTCAGAAAGACTAAACAACCTGCCCAAGATAACGCAACTGATGGCCACGGGGGTTCATATTCTTGCACTTCCACATATGTAGGAAGAGTGCCTTATGCTTTCTTTGAATACTCACTAGCTAGCATAGTAATTCACGTATAGTCAACACTCAATACATGATTGATGATAAAAATGTAAACAAGTATTTATTTCAATGAAAAAGAAAGTTTCACTTTGTTCAATATCCCATTTCCCCATCTGAATATTTAAGAAAACAATATAATATCTTGGAAAAATGAAGGACCAGTTGTACAAGCATACCCAGGAATTTCTCATTTGGTAATTTATTCCAAGGAACTAATACTGAGAAAAAATATTGTAGGGGAAAAAAGCATTTATTTTAGCACTACTTAATTTTAAAATTTGGAAATATCCCATTCAATAGAGTAGTTTCTAAGTATAAATATGTCATTTAGATAATGAAGGAAATAATGTGAAAAACTGGATAATTATGATGTCTGTACTACAGAGAAAAAATATTTTTTAAAAATTTAGTAAAAAAATAATAAAACCTGAAGCCTTCCAAGTATATCACCAACTTCCAACACAAATATCTGGCTATGTGCCTCAGCAGCATGCAGGTTTGTGCCTCAACTTTTAGTTTCAGCAATCACCATGGGAGGACCCAGCTTCCGGCCTTCCCTGTTTTAGGCTATGGACATCAACAACCAATCCATTCCCTACTCTAGACATTAAAAGCTAAATTGTGCTCCTCACTTTCTTAATACCGTTTATTTGGCAATTCTGTATGTTATCTCACTTATTCCTTTTAATGACCCTGTAAGATGTTTGTGAATAAGACTGTTACATCTTCCTTCCAGCAGAGCAGGAAGTGTCCATGTCTAATTTCTAAGAAATTAGGTGGAAACATGTGACTGAGTTTTGGCCAATGGAAAGTAGTGCAGGAATGATATGTACCACTTGACTTGGCCATAAAACATTCTTTGCAGTCTTCTATGCTGTCTTTCCTTCACCCATGGAAGCCAAAAGCAAAGCGCTCTAAACAGCTTAGTGCAAAGAAGGAAAGATGAAGAATCCCTGAATGCATCACTTAGAGGAGAGCCACCCAAGTGTGCCATCCAATGAAGGATAGCCGAATCCAATTATAGGTGAAATGAAATAAACGTAGAAAAAATTGAGTTCAGGTTTAATTTCTGCAACTTGGGTGAGTGCACATAGACAGAAATGATAACCTTGAATAAGTACACTCTCAGTTTGACTTGAAAGCTTGTGTCTGTTACATTATAAAAATCAGTATTATCATTTTAGTTAAAAAATGTATATTTATATATTATATAAATGTATTATTATATATAATTATGTAAATATATATAATTATGTATAAATTATCTAAGTGTATATATAATTTATATATAATGTATATAAATATAATTAATATATTATATATAAATTATATATTATATACATTATATAAATGTCATTTATAATAATAAAGTGGTAATAATTAAAAGCTTAGTTAATAGAATATGGAATATATTTTGTTGTAATTAAAATATGACATTGTGAGAAACCATGAAAATCAGTTTTTAAAGAAAACTTTATAAAAATAAAAATGTTCATAGGGAAAATGGAAAACAATTTTTTATATTAATATGTTTTCATATGGAAATTATATATGTAACATATATATTTATAATATATGTTCTGGGTCTAATTTTGAATATTTTTGACATAGAAAATATCTCGAAAACAAATCTACCAAAGCGTTTATAGGAGTTTTCTCTGAAAGTGGTAGCATTTTTAATTTTTGTCTGCTATTTATTATATAGTTTTAATTTTCTTGAGTTAAGTATGTATTATTTTTAACCCAAAAAT
Organism: Pongo pygmaeus; assembly: GCF_028885625.2. Classification (NCBI taxonomy): domain Eukaryota; kingdom Metazoa; phylum Chordata; class Mammalia; order Primates; family Hominidae; genus Pongo; species Pongo pygmaeus. The sequence goes on from NC_072376.2 coordinate 26,966,101, forward strand.
ATATATTATATGGATAATATAGACAATTTATATCTGTTTTTACCTCAAAGCAACATCTAAATCAAAGGCTCATTCGCTCTCCTGTATGGTTCAGAAACACCTAAGTGTGTGAACAGCAGGCTCTTGTCTTCAACAGCAGCCATATTTGCAGCTGGTGATGTTTTTGTATGAAGAATTCATAACTTTTCTTCTGTACTGAGACACATTTCTAAATGGTTCATGATGTGCATCATGAATATCTTTTATTGCTGTACTTTCATTGAAACAAAATGGATTGCTATTAGTTTAATGTATTCAGTATGTACAATTTTTTGCCAAATGGTTGTGACTCTATCAGCATATACATTATTTAGATATTTTTAACTTTCAATACTGTCTGGAATGTTATATAAGCCTTCTGCAAACTCCTGAAATGATTTAATTTCTGTATAAAACACTGTCGGCAACTTTAGTGCTGACAAACTATCCCAGGCAAAAGCTCAAGAGCAAATCAGTCAAAACTAATCCAAGGTTCATTAATCACTTAATATGCAGAACAAGCATTCTTCTTCCTGCTTTCTACAGAAGACGGTTAAAATGACATTTCTGCTGTTCTCATTGCCTGATTCTCGAGACTAAGGAAGAATATAGTATTTATCTAGTTTGCAGGCAAAAGACAAAAACAACCAAAATGTTATTTCAGAAGGATTTTTCTGTTTTCTTGTATCTATGTTAATAGTCTGATCATCTAAGTTGATTTCTCCCTAAAAATATGAAGCTAATCATTGTTTTTATTTTACTATCTTTAGTAATATTTGCTTTTAATAGCAGTAAATACCAAAGATGAAATTTCTTCTCAAATTTCTCTCTGGAGGAATGGGGGTTTTATGAATTATATTCAACAAAGAGTAATTTTAGGATTTTTAAAAGATCATTCTTCAATTTTTTTAGCGAAATGCTGAAGAGGTTAGCTGAAAATTTAGAGGCCTAAGTTAAAACTCCAAGACTGGTATTCTTCATTCTATTTTTATTAGCATTCTATACCTATTAATTCATTAATTAATTATAATATTTTATAATTGTGTATATATATATGACATTTTCTTTATCCAATCTGTTTGGCAATTGGAACTTTAAGCAGAAGTTACTTGTTTAAGTGATATATTTATAGTCAGCTTACTACCTTCATTTTTTAAGGTTACTAGGCAAATTTGTTATGTTTATCTCAATGAGATTTTGGGGAAATATCAAGTTTTGACTTTATTGATTGAAAAAGCAATAGGTAGTGACTCAATTGCTTTAATTGATTCCTTCTTATTGTCTTTTTCCACCCTCTTACACCCGCCCTCATCTCCTTGCAAGGTTTGTCTATATTCCTAAGCATTTGTAATCTCAGTAAATTTCTCAGTTAATTGCTTTTCTTTTTTTTTTTTTTTTTTTTTTTGAGACAGAGTCTCGCTCTATCCCCCAGGCTGGAGTTCAGTGGCATGATCTCCTCTCACTGCAACCTCCATCTCCTGGGTTACAGAGATTCTCATGCCTCAGCTTCCCAAGTAGCTGGGATTACAGGTGCATGCCACAATGACAGCCTAATTTTTTGTGTGTATTTTTAGTAGAGACTGGGTTTCACCATGTTGGCCAGGCTGGTCTCAAACTCCTGACCTCATGTGATCCGCCCACCTTCGCCTCCCAAAGTGCTGGGATTACAGGCATGAGCCACTGCACCCAGCCCTTATTTGAATTTTTTGTACAATCATTACCTTCTTTGAAATTAACATATTTAAAATAAATTAATGGTTAATAATCTCTACAATTCATAACAGAACTCATAAGTAACTTCTTGTGGAGCTATCAAGAGTGTGCATAGTAAACTTGTTGACATGATAATTAATGGAGATTGAGTTGATGAATATCGAGTTGATGAATATCAAATTGACTGGATTTTGCTGCACCAATAATCCTACTAAATTCCATTCTTAAGACCAAAATACAGCTCAGAATATTTTGTTTCAGTCAAAGCACGAGGAGGATTAAATTCAATTAAAAACTTCGGCACATGACATCTTAAGTGAATCAAACAGCCACCCTGTCTTCCCTATGTATTAATTAATCTCTTCTAGGTTTCAAGAAAGGGGCATACAAAGATTCCCTTGCATTAGCAATGAATAAAGTATGTTCCAGTGAATGCTACTTGTGCAGAAATAGGTATTTCATCAAGTACCTATTAAATATAAGTGTGAGAACTGCTTGTTTCAAAAAATTAAACAGAGTTTTGTTTTGTTTTGGCTCTAAGGCTATTCAACATCTTTAGTTTATAAATAGAATTGTAAAAAAAGTACGAGCTTATTATTTACATTTTTCAAATTTTCACTTTATATATCCCATAATAGTGTCCACGTGAAACACTTTAGAATACGTGGGTACACTGAATCATTGAAAATGTGTATCAAAGTCTATATGACGTATACTGTTTTCAGTGCTGTGATTTCATTGATGAGCAAGAAAGAAAAGCTAACTGCTCACAGAAAATTTACAAGCCAGTGGGGATGAAAAATAATTAACATGTAACAGTTGAACAAAATCATTCTGAAGAATGCTGAGTACTAGGAAATACATGCAATAGTAAAATTAGATCTAGAGTGACTGGACATGATGGAAGCCAGGGCGACTTGCACAGGTTGACTAGAGACGGGTATATTATTTTGGGCTGATCAGAAGTGGAGGAAAGGAGTGTATTACTTTATGATCCAGTTAAAGCATATTCCAGGCAGAAAAAATATGGCAAATTCAAAGGTCTTTGTTTTACAGAAGTTTATTATAAGGATACAGGAGATAGCTACAAAACATCAGGATCTCTTGCTAGCAAGATAGCCACTCTGAGACTACAGTACAAATATTTAGTCCCTGAAACTGTTTTCTAACTATAACCCCTCATTAAATTATGCACACTGAAAGCATTTTAATATCCTGTGATTACAGTTGACTATATGTGTAATAAACACCTGGACAAGATGAACCAACATTAAAGCATGGGATTTGCATTTTATTTGAACTAGAAGACCAAGAAACTCCAGGCAGATGTTAATAGACCCCTGAACTGAAAGGCTAAGTATATACAACACATAAAACACCATTTACATTCCAGATTAAAATGAGCTATTCTTTCTGTTCTTTATTTGGCTTACTGAATACTTAAGGCCTGAAGTAGTGACAATATAATTTAAGGACTTTTTAAAAATTGACACATTAAAAAGTTGATCTTGTGGAGATAGTGATCAAAATGATAATTTCTGGAGGCTGGGAAGAGTGTGGGGGCAAGTGGAGAATGAAGAGAGGTTGGTTAATGGTTACAAACATAGAGTCCGATAGAAGAAATATGATCTACTAACTTTAGGATTTTTAAAATTACAACTATAATAGACAATTAAAACTAAATTTAGGTAAAGAGATCTCAAGAAAACATTACATAATAGACATTGGCAAAGACATCCAAAACTAGATGTTGAACTACAACAGTCCTGAGAAACAGAAAATCAGCAATAAAGATTTCTTAATTTTTACACAATGACATAGGATTTTTTCAGCAAATCTGACATCCTGCAGGAGACGCTTTAGGTTCTTGAGGTCTCGATCAAATTTTCCAACCCTTAGAATTAGATCTATTTCTCCCAGTAAATCTTTGCCATATTCTCCTTATGCACATTAATTTTATATTCTAATACTGATGATTGCTATCAGGTGATACTTTAAGAAAATTCCAGGGAGATGGCCCTCCTTAGGAGCATGATGTCCTCATCTGCCTTTTGGTGCATGACTCATCTCTACTTCAGAAGGTTTTATTGGTCTATCCAGGTCACGTGGAAGAAAGAAAAGGAATCTTAGGAAAAGGCCTTAGGGTTCCTTTCCAGAAAGGAATGTGAGCTTGAAAGACTCTTTATGTTACATGGATACAACATTATTATATACCTTCATGCTTTCATTAGAGAATACACTCGATATTCAGACCAAAGAAAAGCCAAAATTAATTTTCATTAATCATACAACTTAGACTGAATAGTGCCTTTCTAATTTGTGGTATCTTATAAACTAACTTAATTCTTCACTTTGTGTCATATGTATAAGAATTTATTCAATTCCTAAGAATTTGATTTATTTTTCTCTCTCAGAATATCTTGAAGAAAAATTAGATGACAGGATATAAAATATATTTTTATTTTTTATCTGTATAAGTTTTTACATATTCAAACATAGAAATATATTTCATTTTGCTGAACAGATATGTTTCTGAACAGTTGCCTGTAAATCAAATTCCTACATATTAAAATTGATTTTGTTAGTGGCTTTCATTATAAACTGAGACATGCCTGGAGATATGTTCCTCTAGGGAATTTAAAATAAACTGGACTTAAAATGCAATACAATCATAATCACAACTGATGCAAAAATGTTGAGACTAAGATGTTTTTTAAAACAATATCACTTTTTAAATCACTTTTAAAATATACACTTAAACATTTTACTTAGAGTATGGTTTCTGGCATTCCACATCTTAAAAGTTGGGGAGTAAAAAATTATGCAAGCCACCTTGCAAAGATATAAAATCAAAAGTTTTTCAATCTGAAACCTTTCTCTTCTTTGTTCTATAATCAGAAAAATAAATACAAATATATTTGGTACAAAAGTCTCTATACACACTAGTAAAGTATGATGAGCTGGAATAAATGGAGACTCTGAAAGAGTGCAGTCATAATACACCAGGAAGTCCACACAGAAGCACATTGGAAATGATGTATACTTACTGTCAAGTGGCACATCACAACTTGTGTCTTGGCAAGAGTGATGGGCCCACCATGCAAGTGTCAACCATTTGCAGCTATTTTCCAATTCTGCATAAACCAAAGACCTCACCGAGTCTTAGTTATCTTGTCATTGAAGACAGAATTTTTGGATAACAAAGAAAAAAAGGTAAAGGGGGAAAAAGAAGTAATATTTATTGAATATCTATAATAGCGGGGCTAGATACGTTACATATGTTACTTCGTTTACCTCTCACCACAGCCCTATCTGGGAGATTTCATTTTCCCCATTTATTGTTGAGAAAAGTAAAGCCACTAGGACAAGATAAAATAGCTAGTATATAAGTCCTGTACTATTCAACTGCATATTCTATATACTTCCTATAATGGAGACTTTGATGTAATACCTCCTAAGTGCAAGTTGTCATGCTGGAAGTTAAGCGGATGTTAGTCTCATGTCATTGCATTGTGAGAAAACCGAGACTAAGCAGGGTAACTAAACACATCCATGGCAGCAATACTGGAGAGTTTAAAAAAAGTCTCCCTGCTGTACAAGCCTATTTTACGTATGGCTTTCCTTCAACAGCCACTTTACCTTCTAAAACTTGTTGATTCTGTGATTCAAATTAAGTATGGGAATAACATTTAATAAAATTTACAGAAAAAAGTTTGCAAAATAAAATATTAGAAACTTCATAATGAATTTGTATTAAGATATACTGTGAATATAAGTTTCTGGACATTTAGATATATACAATCAGACATATGTACTATGATTATTAATTCGGTTCACAAGAAAGGTAACTGCTTGCTTTTATGCCCTCCATAATTTGTGGCTTTCTTGGTTGTAAATCACTCTTTAGAATAGTATTGCACATTTTTTCAAGACTCCTTTTACAGTTTTATTTTCATTATTCAAAAATAACGAGTAGAATGTATTTTAAATATTTTTCTACTAAAAATAGTGGTTAGGCTGTATACTAGAGTCAGCTTTAGGCAAAAGTTTTTAGCACCCCAATGTGGCAGACAAAAATTACCCACTTATTCTACCAGAGGAGAACAGAAAAGTGTTACAAATACTCTTCTCTATTGGAGAAGAGGAGTTAGACACAGCATCTTAGTAGAGTGTATGTTTTGTCTTTCCATCATGTGAAAAACTGGAATCATTGGGGAATTAAAGTTTATTCTCCAGGTCCATGGAAAGTCCTGAACAACTAAAAACTACAAACAAAGATTTTTTAAAATCTGAAATTTCTTGCTAAGTAATCTGGTCCCTTCTCTAGATTATGATACCTCAGAGATTATTTCCCAATCCACCTTGTATTTCTGTCCTCCTTTTGTGGGAGAAACTTACTCTATAGTTATTACACATTATAGGAGTCTTGAGAAATAAGTTATCTGACATCATTTTAAAGTTACTCTCCTTATTATCACAATATACTTAATAGAAAATGAGACATGTATGACTTAAATTTTATACTCTTTTAAAATCAGTATATTTTTCTTTTAATAGTAATAATGTAGAATCATAAAATGAAAGAATTTCACAATTAATTTGTGCACCTTAATGTAACCAAAAACATTTTCATTTTCGCCAAGAATAAACAGTGGTTACATTGGTTAAAATGTCAGAGAACATATTGCCCTGTATTTTTGACAGCATGGTGTTGCAGGGAAACTGAAAATCCCTTCAGGCCAAAACAGCTAATATTCTGTGTAATTAAGAAAGTAATAAAAATGCATCCCTCAAATGGCATGAAATTCAGAATCAAAGAAAAGGCGAAAATAGACATTTTGTGAGATACCTACTGCCAAAGATGACTTTGCTACTGAAAATTTCTGCCAAATCTTGGGTCAAGGAATGTATGCCCCGAATTTAGGGTTTATAGACAAGAGACAAAACCTTAGATAAAATCAGTGTGGAGAATTTTATAGAAAATTCAAAGGGTACGGCTGCAATGTAAGAGGTGATACAGAAAGGAATCCTGGTGCGAACAGTGCGATGCCAAGAGATTTTCCTGTCTCAGATTGGCATTGGAGAGGGGGAAAAGTTACGTATTCTCACTGAGAATTCATACTCACAGTCAGCTCATATCTTTGCATGAAAATTCAAACTTCTATTGACATAGAAACCTCAAAAGGATAGTTTAATTTAAAGCCATGCCAAGGTGGTGGAGCCTGCAGGTAACTGGCAGAAAGAAACACAATTTTCCTAGAAAAGAAAATTCATTTTCAATAAAGTTTCCAAGTTAATGATCAACTTTCAGAAATCAAAAGCATACACTGGCATAGAAGAGAACAAGAGTGAACAAAAATAAACTCACATATGAATCAGTTGTTGAAGTGATCGGATTCAGAGTTTAAGATTACTATATTTCTATTTAATAGTCTTTAAAAAATAAAAAAGAAGCTTGTGGCCGGGTGTGGTGGTTCACGCGTGTAATTCCAGAACTTCGGAAGGCCAAGGTGGGCGGATCACCTGAGGTCAGGAGTTCGAGACCAGCCTGGCCAACATGGTGAAACCCCATCTCTACTAAAAATACAAAAATTAGCTGGGTGTGGGGGTGCATGCCTCTAATCCCAGCTACTCGGGAGGCTGAGACAGGAGAATCACTTGAACCTGGGAGGTAGAGATTGCAGTGAGCCGAGATCCTGCCATTGCACTCCAGCCTGGACAACAAGAGTGAAACTCCATCTCAAAATTAAAAAATATATATTAAAAAAACCTTGTAAATATAAGAACAGAAAAATTTAAGGCACTTTCAGCATGCAGATAATGGTTTCTAATGGCATCCTCCAGTAAAAGGACTCAGGGCTCCTTGGAAAAATGGCTGATTCCAAGCTGAGGCTTAAAATATACATAATGAACCTGGAATGTCTTATAGTGCTCGACAATAAGAAAATGCTAAAAAGAAAAACAAATTATGTGAAACCTGAAATGATGGGAGTACTATATGGACAGTGAAAAAAAGTAAATGTAATGTGAGGAGAACTTACAAACACCACCTCAGTCAGGTGATAAGGCAGACGATCATCAAGAAACAGGATGTTAAGGCCGGGCGCGGTGGCTCACGCCTGTAATCCTAGCACTTTGGGAGGCCAAGGCGGGCGGATCACTAGGTCAGGAGATTGAGACCATCCTGGCTAACTCTACTAAAAATACAAAAAATTAGCCGGGCGTGGTGGCGGGCGTCTGTAGTCCCAGCTACTGGGGAGGCTGAGGCAGGAGAATGGCGTGAACCTGGGAGGCGGAGCTTGCAGTGAGCCGAGATTGCACCACTGCACTCCAGCCTGGGCGACAGGGCGAGACTGTGTCTCAAAAAAAAAAAAAAAGAAAAGAAAAGAAAAGAAAAAGAAATAGGACGTTAAATTATCTGTGATTGTGGATTTGTCTATTGTTTTTGGTTTTTAATACATATATATGCATATATAGAGAGAGAGATTTACTTTGTATGTGTGTAAACTATGTCATTGATTATACAAAGTAAAGCAATCCCATATGTTCCTGAAATTCTCCTAGGTTCCATTTCAACTCTAGAAATATGTCTTGCTTTAATTTTTTTTGTTTGCTTGTTTGATATTGGGATAGATACATCAACTTAATTTTGAGTAGTACTTTCACTGCATATTTTTTCATTATTTTTCTGTTTGCTGTCTATCTATCTATCATCTATCTATCTATCTATCTATCTATCTATCTATCTATCATTTATCTACCTACCTACCTAACTTCCTAGCATCTGTTTATAACCAAAACACAGTTATATATTTGGGTCTTATTTTCTCACACATGTTGAGAATTATAATTTTTAATCTGCAGTATTATTTCATTTATCTTAGAAGTAATTACTGATCTATTTGTGTTTGTTTGTGTTATTCATTTTCAATTTGACTTTTTACTTTATATTCTCTTCCCTACTTTCTTATGTTAAACAAATATTTGTGTTAGATCATATTTTTCTCTATTAACTAGTTATTTATTTAACTTTTTCTGTTTCAGCTGGGCATGGTGGTTCACGTCTGTAATCCCAGCACTTTGGGAGACCGAGGCAGGTGGATCACCTGAGGTCAGGAGTTTGAGACAAGCCCGACCAATATGGTGAAACCCCGTCTCTACTAAAAATACAAAAATTAGCCAGCCATGGTGGTAGGCGCCTGTAGTTCCAGCTACATGGGAGACTGAGCCAGAATTGCTTGAACCTAGGAGGTGGAGGTTGCAATGAGACGAGATCGTGCCACTGCGCTCCAGCCTGGGCAAAAGAGCGAGACTCCATCTCAAAATAAATAAATTTAAAAAATCAAATAAGATAACTTTCTCTGTTTAAACTATTACCCTAGAGTTTTGCTGTCCTATATTGCAGCTGGTACCTGCACATATATGATTACATTTAAATGTGATACGATTGAATGATATTAAAATTTCAAAAGCAACATTTCAAGTGCTCATTGTGGTGAGGCTACTGTACAGAACAGTGCAAATATAGAAAATCTATATGATCACAGGGTATTATTGTCTTTGTTCATTTTCTGCTGCTATCACAGGATATCACAGACTGAGTAATTTATAAAGAAAGTGAGTTAATTTTGCTAATGGTTCTGGATGCTGGAAAGTCCAAATGCATGGTGCTGACATACAGGGAGGGTCATCTCATGACAGAAAGGCAGAAGAGGGAAAGGCAAGAGATTGCATATGAGAGACAGTTCACTTTAATAACAAAGCCAGTCCCTCAATAACTAACCCACTCTTACAATAACAGCATTAACCCATTCATAAGGGCAGAGTCCTCATGACCCAATTACCTCTCAAAAGCTCCACCTCTTAATATCATCACAATGGCAACAAGTTCCCAACACAGGAAATTTTGAGGGACACAATCAAACCATAGCCATTACATACTGGGTGAGTAAACTGCATCAAAAATGCTTGGGATCAGAAGTGTTTTGAATTTTGAATTATATTGCGTTTTGGAATATTTGCATATATGTAATAAGCTATCTTGGGGTTGGTACTTAAATCTACATACAGAATTTATTTATGTTTCATATAAACCTTATACACACAACCTTGAAGGTAATTGTATATGATTTTTTATAATATCATAGGATAGTGATATAAATTGATGTGAAAATATGTTAATATCATATATTTAATAATATCATACAAAATTATAATGTTTTTGTACATTGAACCCTCAGAAAACAAAGGTATCACTATTTTAGCCACCTATGTGTACAGTCTGTGATTTTTTGGCATCACCATCATTCCTGACTTTGAGTTTATATGCTACCAATTGTTTTCTAACACTTATTTCCACATGAGTACTAAACAGTAAAAAAAAAAGTGGCATACCATTAAAACAATGAAATATAGTCTGTTCAAGGTAACTAAGCAACACAGTGGCATCACCAGAATACTTGCATCAGCTATTAAATGACAGCAACAGCAAACAAGAACAGCAGGATTTGTCTCTATCTATGATGTTTTCTTCCGATTAAAAGGTTACTATACGCTAGGTTAGAAGAAACATCAGAAGTAGTTGAAGGACCAAGAAGTGAGTCCTTTAGGAATAAGGAAGCAATCTGCTGAATGGCATTTTAAAATGTTTCATCTAGAGTCATTTCTTTCATTAACAGTGCTTTTTGTCTTAAAAGTCTCTCTTTGATCTTATACATTGACAACATGTCTTGTTCTGTTAGGAATACATGCTGCTCTAGTTCTTCAATAAGTCTATCACACATTTTCACCATGTTTCTATAGATGCTTTTTCTGCAGTGTTAACCACATCATCTGCATCACCACTATTATCACAGTCATCTGGTTTGAGAACCATTTCAGTTATTTCACCATCGGTCACTGAGTGAACAACTTGGAACCTCATTATTGATGTTAACAACTTCTTGGATATCCACTTCTTTCAGCCTACTGAAAGACTCTGAAGGTATATTTTTGCATATGTAAGAAGGTCAGACATCATCTTTTCTCACTTGGCATACAGAAACCTTCAAAGTCACCACCTTTCCATTATCATCACCGAACATAGTCACAGGCCAGAGGTTGTGTGTGTGTTTCAAGTATTGGCAAGAGCATATCCGACATTCTTCATGCTAAACTTTTTTTGAAAACCTCACACATCTTCACTTCACTTCTGTTCAATGCTCCTCAAGAAGGTGATTTTATATTTACTCTACATTTATCTTAAAATACCCTGATTACGTGGTTGAATTAATGAAGTCACATTTGGGAGAAAGAACATGGCATAAACATTCTTTTTTATGAGAATTTAAGCTGGAAGATTAGCAGAACAACTATCAAGGAATAATAGAATCTTGCAGTTATTATTCATTCCAGCTTCCCCATAGCGAGCATGAGCCACTGGCACAAAATATTTGTGAAACCAATTAGAAAACATGATCCTGGTGATTCATGCTTTTTTGTTAGCGTAGCAATGGATTGGTAAGAAATTCACTCCTTGAAAACAGCAAGGACACGAGCTTATGCCTATCACAAGTTTATATTCACACATGCCTGCTGCATTAGCGCATCCCAACACAGTTATTCTGTCCTTGGTATTCTTAATTCCTCCAGGGGGCTGTCTCATCAGCTGTAGTCGGTGTCTTCCTGGCTCAATAATGCAAAAAGAGTGACATTGCATCAGCATTATAGATTTGTTCTGGCCTCAAATTTTCATCAGCAATAATCTTGACAAAATAGTCAATGAATTTCTTCACTGCTTCATGATGAGCAGATGCTTTATCACCACAAATCTTTAAAAATTTAAAGCATCATCTTTTGTTTCATTTCTGCAACTAGCTTGTTGACCACTCACAGTTCTCAATTTTCAGTTCACTTCAATAGACCTTTCATGATTAGAATACCACCAGTGGCATGTGTGCACAGCAGCACTGGCAGATCCACTCTTTCAATGCAAAATCGAGATCCTAATTTTTAGCATTATGCAGTGTTTTTCTATTTTTCAACCTATGTTCATATTTTTCAGCATTGAACTTCAACATTTATCCTTCTGTTTCTTCAGGTTATACATGGTGGTGATTCCTATACCATTGTCTTCTGTTAGATGTTTCACACTTACACCACTGTCCTTCAACAGGTTGACATTTTATGCTATAGATAAACATAAATGCTTTTTTTCTTATCATTGTTACCCATAGTGGTATCCATAGGCCTTTATAATATGTTCAACAGCATTCTTACACCACAGAGTAGAGAGTAAGCAAAGAAACCACAGCGAGTAATGTATGTAGATATGGGCTCCATGTGCGGTGTCGTGGGGAACCTACTGTTGGCGCATCTGGCCTGCATGTATGTCACTTTATCACCCTTTTCTGGTGATTATGTGGAGTAATCTGTGTATGTGCAAAAAAGACTGATTGCAGCTGAATGGGCAGGGATGATTGGTTGGTTGTTTTTTAGCTCTTTCGGGATGCTGAATAAACTGTGTTGTGCACCTGCATTTTCATTGCAACCCATCACATGAAACAGTGTTCAGGCTGGGTCTGGAATTTTCCACTTGCAGTATCATGTCAGCTCTCAAAAAGTTTTATATTTTGGTACATTTTGGATTTTTGATTTTTTGATTAGAAATGCTCAACCTGTAATGTGAAGTGTCACCCTAGAGGTTTGGATATGTATCATTGTCATATTAAGGTCGAATACAAATTATTTATCTTTACACTCCTCTGATAACAAAAGGGGCTTGGAAAATGTTAACTCCAACTACATTTTCTGTTTTTTGTATTCTTGTTTTCAGATTTTTAAATTCAACCTATATTTTAATCTCATAAGTCAATATGGTACTCTTTTTATAGTAAATATTCATTTCTATTTGTTCTTTTTCAAGCTCTTCTTTCCTTCCTCTATTTATTTTGTTAGCTCTAGAATTATTTTTCTTCTACCTTTGGTTTTATTTTAGGGTATGGCTACTGGCAATGTATAATCTGAGTTTCTGGTTGCCATTATAATGGAGTGATCTATTTATTGCCTATAAAGTAAACTTTATAAGGTAAAAACTGAACAGAGAAGGCTGGAGGAGCTGAATTAATATAAGGAATAATAGACATTGAAATAATTATTAGTGAAGATAAAACATAACCTAGGACCTACCATTCCATTCCTAAGTATATATAACATTTCCTGTATTATTCATAACAGCACAAATATGGAAAAATATACATGTTTATCTATTATAATAGAGTAAAAAAGCTGAGGATTGTTTACGTAATGGAACACTATTCAGTATTAAAATTGAATCAAATATAGCTAACATATCAAGTTGTAGGAATTAAAGCATATGAAAATATAATAATGAGAAAAAAATACAGAGGAAAACACACAGAGACATTCAATGTATATAATGCTTACACATGCAAAAATAATAATATATATTTTAGGGAGATGATGTAATCAGGACTGAGGTATTCCACAGGAAACATCCTAAGTACTGAGAAAGTTCCACTTCTTATTTGCATGGCTTCCTATTCAGTTGTTCATTTTATTACAGATCTACTCTTTTGTATTCATGATCTTTTTCTGTATTTATTTTAATATATATTTTCTAGTTAAACTATAAATATATATCAATTCATACAAATGTTTTTTTTTCTTAACAGGCAGTTAAGAATGTTATCTTTACATTTAATCAAAAAATCTGAAAATTTCTCTAAAGAAGGAACCAGTTTAAAGTTTTCTAGTATGGATCACTCTACCATATAGTGTATGCTACTCAACAGGAACTGAAATTGGAGTCGTGTACCACAATTGTGTCCCATAACTACTGCTTTAGAAATTACCTCAATAGTTCTGCCTTGAAGTCAAACCTGAAGATAAAATTTTCTCAAGGATTTGACGCTTCAACAGCTGCTTAACTGTGTTTCTCTTATTAGGTGGGTATATACATGTATATATGATTAAAATATATTTTTATAACTTTTAGTGGAAAACTAGCAATTATCTCCTTTGCAAATTTTCTACAGAATTATATTTAACCTTATAATAGCATACATTGGAAACTTTGTTTTTAGAAAAAAAAACAAATTTCTCAAGATATTGGATATTGTTTTAAACTTTGTATTCTCTGAATGTCATTGTCTTATATTCTTTACAATTATTTATGGTTTTGTTAAAAATAAAGCCCAACAAAAAACTCTGGGACATACATAGACACACCTTTTTTATCCATCTCACTAGTTCTTTTTCTTTTTTTCTTTTTTTAAAATTGAGACTATTTCCTGGATATATTTTTATACATGTAGAAGAGAGCTTCCCTGTTCTGTTTTTCATCTGCATGTATGCCACTTATTTAACTAGTCTCTTTTACATGTGTCAAAATATAGTCTTACAGTTTAGAAAAAAACTAAAAGATTAGTTTTTTTCCTAGTCTTCTATTATGATAACTATGGCAATCCCTACCACTGTGCACACAACATTTTGTAGATAAAAGTATGGCACATGTATACACATGTAACTTACCTGCACATTGCGTACATGTACCATAAAACCTAAAGTATAATAATAATAATAATAATAAAAAAAGAAAAAAAGAAAAAAAAAAAAGTAGACCCTTAGGACAGAGTCATAGAAATTGAATCAATGGATCAAAAGTAAGTTTATTTGAAATCTTAAATATTAAATAATAGATTATCCTCCCTGGAAGTAAGTCATGGCATTTTTGCACTCCCAGAAACAATGCAGAAGAGGGCCTATTTTCCAATCTCCTCCATAATGGAGCATGCAGTGAATTTTAAGTTTTGGCTTATCTGACAGTCCATAAAAAGTATCTAAAACCAGTTTAAATTTGTGTGTCTGTTATTATAAATGATACTAAATATTTTTATATGTTTAGCAAGTATAGTTTTATATGTAGAATTGTTTGTGGTTTTATTGTAGTGATTACCTTTCATTTGTATACTTTTACATACTACATTCAATTTTTGTTTTTTAAAAAAATTATAATAGCTCTCTTATATGGGTAAGAGGGAAAACAACCAATTATTTTGTGTGTTGTTCTCCTAAATTTAGTCATTACGATTAACTTTATCAATATTTACCATTTTATTTTAAATATGCTTAAACATTTTCTCTTTTTGTAAAAACAATTTTATCTAATTTCTAATGTTTCTTTGTGTCAGGCCTAGGAATATTGCTGATCACTTACACTCAAATCCTCTGGCCAAAAATAAGTCACTTGAGTTCATGTAAATGATAATGAACATAGAGAATTCAGGAAAAAAAAATGTGGGTTTTGATGACTGCTGAGAAATTTCTGTTTCTCCGAAATGTTAGAAATAATGTTATCTAATTTCTAATAAAATTTTTGTTTTCAGTTTTGTTGAAAAATGAAAACCTTTCAAACATTTGAAAAATGAAAATGAATTTTGTTTACATTTTTCTTTCTTTTTTGTTAAGTTTTACAGTTAATTATACACAGGATCTTTTTATGGATGTCATGTTTATTCTTTTTTAAAAAACATATTAAATTTTGTTGAATTTTCTTGGACTGGCTATTAGCAAGACGAATCCTTGGAAAAGTGAGAGAGGCCCGATGGCTCCTTATGTTTCTTTCTTTCTTTTTTTTTTTTTTTTTTTTTACTTTTATAGGTTTGGGGTACATATGAAGGTTTGTTACATAGGTAAACACGTGTCAGAGGGGCTTGTTGTACAGATTATTTCATCATGCAGGGATTAAGCCTAGTACTCAATTGTTATTTTTTCTGCTCCTCTCCCTCCACCCGCCCTCTCTCCTCAAGTAGACCCCGGTGTTTGTTGATTCCTTCTTTCTGTTCAGAAGTTCTCATCATTTGCCTCCTACTTATGAGTGAGAACATACAGTATTTGGTTTTCTCTTCCTGGATTAGTTCGCTAAACATAATAGCCTCCAGCTCCATCCTTGTTTCTGCAAAAGACATGATCTCATTCTATTGGTGGCTGCATAGTATTCCATGGTGTGTGTGCACAACATTTTCTTTAGCCAGTCTGTCACTGATGGACATTTAAGTGGATTCCATGTCTTTGCAATTGTGAATAGTGCCATAATGAACATTCACATGCATGTGTCTTTATGGTAGAATGATTTATATTCCTGTGGGTATATACTCAGTAATGGGATTGTCAGGTCAAATGGTAGTTCTGCCTTTAGCTCTTAGAGGAATCACCGTACTGCTTTCCACAATTTCAACCATTGTGGAAATTTACACTCCCACCAACAGTGTATAAGTGTTCCCTTTTCTCCACAACCTCACCAACATGTGTTATTTTTTGACTTTTCATTCATAGCCATTCTGACGGGTGTGAGGTGGTGTCTCATTGTGGTTTTGATTTGCCTTTCTCTAACGATCAGTGATACGGGGCTTTTCTTCGTATGCTTTTTGGCTGCATGTATGTCTTTTGTGAAATGTCTGTTCATGTCCTTTGCCCACTTTTTAATGAGATTATTTGTTTTCCTCTTTTAATTTTTTTTAAGTTCCTTGTAGATGTGTGATATTAGAACTTTGTAAGGTGTTTCTTAACAATTCTAATACAATTTCTGTTGATATAGTGAAGGACTCTTTCTTAAAAATAATACCTCTTAGTAGCTATACTCCCTTTGCCTCCCAGAATCTGGTGTAAGAGTGCTTCTACCACCAGCACAGATATTGATTGACATACTAGTCAATATGAACTATCAGCACAGCCTGCACCATCAAGGCTACCACTTTTAGAAAAACCAGTTTTTTTAAAGTGACCTCCCACTTCTGCCTTCTTTATCCACCTCTCTCACTGTGCACATCTATTTGATCTCAGTACAATTTATAACAGTTTTGACATAGGGAAATAATATTTGGAAAGTGACAGAAATTTCTCAGCAATCATCAAAACCTACATTTTTGTTTTTCCTGAATTCTCTATGTTCATTTTTCATTTACATGAACTCAAGTGACTTGTTTTTGGCCAGAGGAATGTGAGTGTAAGTGATGAGGAACACTCCTTGGCCTGATACAAAGACATTCAACACCATACTCCCTATGCCCTTTCCCCTAACAGCCGGATCAAATGGTGATATGAGATTACCATTGTGGCCACTTACACAAGATGGAGAAGACTCTATGAGCTGAGTCCTGAATGACAACATGAAGTAGGGATGCCATGCTAACTCATGCCCTTTCGCATGGCCATTGTGAGCAAGAAATAAACTTCTGTTATGATTGTGCTCTGGAGAGCTAGAAAAGGGTTACATTAGTTGTATAGCAAGTCTACCTTAACTAATAGAATGAGTATTTCATTTTAGTAACTTTATCCTAACTTATTGAGAACAAATCAGAACAAGACAAAACCTAGAGGATATTGCTTGAGTTTAAGAGAGACGATAATCAATGTATTAAGTAAGTATCAATAAGGATAAAAAGAAATTGAATTCAATGAGGAAGCCATAGGGCTCTGATTGACAGGATGGTAAGGAAGAAGAGTATGAGAAGGAGTCTAATAGCATATCCAAAGGAAGGCAACATCAAGACCTGTACTCCACGTGCTGCATATGGTATTGATATTTTGTCAGAACTGTACACGAAACAGAAGAATCTCCTTAACATAGTTTCATATCTATATTCAATAATAGTCAAAGTAGATATGGCTAAGTAAAATATTTCTTTTATTTCTTTTTCTGAAATACTGATTTCATTTTCACATATTGGATAATTTTGTTCATACCACACCCCTCCCTATACGAAGATCATTTTGCAAATGGAGAAACATAACATGGAGGGATACAATCATTTGATTTGGGAATTTAAGTCACAAAGGAAATTCAGGTGCTGTTTTGGGATTTTTAGTCAAATCAGAGTCTACTGTTCTGGCTCTTATAAATGTATATGTAACTGCAAAATATTTTAGAAGCATCTCTATTTTCTTTAAGGTAAAACATTTTCCTAAAACAAAAAACAAAACAAAACAAAACAAATAACCCATTCACCTCTGTGGGTGTGAGAAATCGTATTAGAGTAGAATTCAAAGGAAAATAGAAGCAGTTCTCTTCCAGCATATTTATTATGAGAGAAGAAATTTTATTTTATACATAAGGCCAGATATTAGACAAATACTTATAATTGTTTTCCATTAAAATGGCATAATTTGTCTTTTTTTATTATTATCATGCTTTAAGTTCTGGGGTACATAAGCAGAACGTACAGTTTTGTTACATAGATATACATGTGCCATGGAGGTTTGCTGCACCCATCGACTGGTCACCTACATTAGGTATTTCTCCTATTGCTATCCCTCCTCTAGCCCCCCTAACCCCGGACAGGCCATGGTATGTGATGTTCCCCTCCCTGTGTCCACGTGTTCTCATTGTTTAACTCCTACTTATGAGTGAGAACATGTGGTGTTTGGTTTCCTGTTCTTGTGTTAGTTTGCTGAGAATGATGGTGTCCAGCTTCATCTATGTCCCTGCAAAGGACATGAACTCCTTTTCTATGGCTGCATAGTATTCCATGGTGTATATGTGCCATATTTTCTTTATCCAGTCTATCATTGATAGACATTTGGGTTCCAAGTCTTTGCTATTGTAAATAGTGCCACAATAAACATATGTGTAATTAAGGAAAAAAGCTCATATTACCTATTTTTTAAAGTTTTAAAAGTCTTTAAAAGCTATTATTTTAAATAAAAATTATAAGTATTTGGGTATATAATAGCTTTTAAAAACTTTTAAAACTTTAAAAATAGATATTTTTTTCCTTAATGAATTTCAGAATAATTACTCTCTTGATTCTTAATTACTTTTGGAGGCATTTTGAGCAACAATTTGTCCCTCACTCATCACAAATTCTGGACACACAGGTGATATCCTCCGGGAACTCTCTTGTTTTTACTTTCCTTTTTGGGCCAAATCCTTATCTTTCTGTTTCCACATAAAAGTCAGTCAGTCTAACAACACATATTAAAGCTTTTTAAAGAACAGATTTGAAATATACTTCATGTACCATACAACTCAATTACAGTGTACAATTCAATAGTTTTTAATGTATTTGCAGAGTTGAGCAATTATCAGCACAAATTTTACACCATTTATATAATTTACAAAAGGAGTAATATTAATGACATATTCATTCCTCCCTGATGTCCAGTCTCAGGAAACTACTAATCTAATTCTTGTATCTATTATTTTGTCTACTATGGACATTTATGACTGACTTCTTTTACTTAGCATAATGTTTTCAAAGTTCACCCATGTTGAAGTATGTATCAATATTCCATTTCTTTTGTCAAATATTTCATTGTATAGATTCCATTGTATGAACATTTTATTTATCCATTCAACAGCTGATGAACATTTGGGTTATTCTACTTTCTGACTTTTATACATAATGCTGCTATGAACATGAGTGTTTAAGTTTTTATGTGGACATATGTTTTCATTTATTTTGGGTATATTTCTAGGAGTGGAATTTCTGAATCATATGGTATCTTCATATTTAACATTTTGGGGAAATACCAAATTGCTTTCCAAAGTGGATGCATCATTTTACAATCTTAGCAGTAATGTATGAGGGTGCCAATTTCTCTAGAACCTCATGCATATTAAGCTCTTGTTATGTGCTAGGCTCTGTTACACACTGAGAATATAGCAGTGAATATAGCATTCATCAGATTTACTCTTATACCATTTGCTTTCTCTTTTCTGAATCTTGTCAGATTTTCCTGGAATTACTCAAGGCCTTGGTAGAGATTTCAATGGCATGATTATATAATTTGATAATAATTATATCTCATTTTCTATAGTGCTTTAGAATCTTCAAAATTCTTCGGCTTTAATAAATCACTACAGAGAAGGCAAAAATAATGAAATTAGGTCAAATAATTTGTAATTTGCCAAAGCAAAAAGCTAGCAAGTCTCATTTTCATTTTTTGATAGAAATGGGATCTGCTATGTTGCCCAGGCTGGTCTCGAACTTCTGGCCTCAAGTGATCTTCCGGCCTCGGCCTCCCAAATTGTGGAGACTACAGGAATGAGCCACTGTTCTTGGCAGTTCTCATTTTCTAATTGCTAACCTAGGAATCTCTCATCCATTCTATGATATGAGAAGTTTGCCTATCACCTTTTAAAATTATTTCTACTTATTATTTTCATAATTTTATTCTTATACACTAACACTTTCAGATTGAATATTCTTGTTTTTGTTACCTAATCTACTACCGATTCTAAAGTTGATTATTTCAGGGTGATAAATGAATAGTAGGGAAAGGGAAGACTGTTTTTCATCTCTCAAAACATACCAACAAGGCTTAGTCTTATATCTAACTCAATGAAAGGTCTTCATTGTGTTAGCCTAATGAGTTTTATTTGTGATCTCATTCACATAATGTTTAGATGAAATAATCACCTATTTTTGAACCCTTCTATTTTCTTTTCCTTTTTCCTCTTTTTAACTGATAACTCTTCTTATATAAAGTGTCTCTTAAAAGGGGAATTAAAGCAAAGACTAGAAAAATACCTGTTTCTGTATAACAATTTAGAGAGTAATTATTGGCTCTTTTTGAGGAAATGGCTCAATTTCTATTTGGAGAAATTACTTTACAAGAGAGACCAGAATTATTGTATCACAGTAGTTTATTTCTTCTTCAAATAGTAGTTTGTTTTTGGTAGACCAGTGATTCCTAGACTTTAGACTCACCTGGGGAGATGTTACAAAGATCTTTGCTTGGGCACCATCCCCAGAGATTCTCTCTAAATTGGACTTGGAGGAGGTGGGGGCATGTTTTAGAAATGACAATATATAAAATCTTTCTAGGTGGTTCTAAATTGAAGAAAAGTGTAAAGGTATAAGAATCACTGATATAAACTTCTGCATATAGAAATTAGGTAATAGGTATTTCCAGTTGGTAGATTTCTGATGATCTGCCAATTGTTAATATAAATAGCTTTATAACATTTTTATTATAAAACCGGTCCCAATAGTAAAAAGTTGAATGGTTGATAAAGTTTCATAATTGCTTTTCTTGTAAAAAACAGCTTATATCATAAAGCCCATACTTACGAGAGAAGGAGTTATTGCTTCATCATTTGCTTTGTATAATATAATTAGGTTGCATAATACTATTATAGTTATTTGAACTGTTTGAAATCTATTTGACATCAGATAGTTCTGTAATGTGATCCAAGTCCTTTGTCTACTGCATGAATAAAAGATTCTACCATGTCTTGTGCATTCAAAATAACTCAGCAGTTTTGAAGTTTTAACAGTGCAGTAAGACATTTACTAATAAAAAATAGTTTGTCTTTGAAGAGAAATAACCACAAACAAGCTGTGACTTAGTGAAAAAAAAAATATAAGAAATATAATGAATGTAATTTTTATATTGCTGAAATGCACCTATTTCTATGATTGAATGTTTATGTGTGTTCAAACCTAAAACAACATTTGTGAATTTAACCTAAATGTAGTAAATAATATATAAAGTAAATAATAGCTTAGTATGGTTGGGAATGGCTTGTTACAGTATCTGTAGTAAATAAGAGCTCAATCAATTTTAGCCATTGTAATTATTGCTCTGTCTTTGCACCCGTTGTTCCTTCTTCCGGTATTTCTTTTTCCTAACTTGTCAAATCTGACTCCTCAGGGAAATACACCCATATATTACAACAGTCTTTGATTTTGTGAATCTTTCAGGATTTATTTCAGTGTATTATCTATTTTATTCTTTGAACCTGAAAATGGGTATTTGGGTAGTTGTGTCCTTAGGGTAGTATAAGAATTGAACTGGGCATATATACCCTTTCTATATCATGGCACCGATGGGAGATAAAGTAAGAAAATAAATGGATAAGCATACTTAAAGAAATGACAACATTTCATACGATAGGGCATTTTGGTCATGCTGAGCAGGAAGCCAATATATAGATAGGCCTCATGTACATTTCATAACACTTTTAAAATATTAGCTAAAATAACATTAACTGGTTATTGCATAGGAACAGAATTCTGTTGTAGGCTATTTTTAAATACATTCCCAGTAGCCTAAGCTTGAGAGAAATGATAATTTTCAAGGGCATATTTAAGATGAATCAAACCTTGGCAAAAATGAATTTTTATAAAACGCAATCATTTCTTTGATGAACCACTTTTTAACTTACAGTATGTGTCATAAACCTAAAAAAAGTTTCTTCATATTAGGAGAAAGCCACAGGATAAGAAAATGGAATCAAACCTAGGGAACATCAAATATTAGCTCTATGAAAAAAATAATATTGTAGGAAGAAATTAAGCTATATTAATTCCGAGACAGAGCTAAATCCCAATGAACTTTATTTTTTATTTTTAATTATAAAGGCCAAATCCATTATTGAGCAATACAAATATCATTAAAACTATATAACAGAAACTCATTATTTCTACCTTTAGATATACCTGTGCTAATATGACCTTGTGCTAATTCTCTGAGTTTTATAGTTTTCTTCTCCAAATCACATTCACTTTAAAATTTTTCTTTCATATTTGAGAGGGACTCAAATCCGTAGTTTATTAAGATAATATTTAAATTTAATTTTGAGTACATTTAATTTTGAATAAACTAAGAATATCGGTCCTCTAATTCAGACAAAAGGCATATATTAAACCCCTTTTCCAGCCATTCTCCACCTTAAGAGCATAGTGCTTGGCAGGGATTTCACTTCTGGAATCTCTGTCTTAGAGAGTTCAGAAAAATTTGACCTGGCTCACTTGAGTCGGTATCCTGATGCCCAGCAGTCTTAGGAAGTGTTTATATTATACCTCATCCTACTTCTTATAGAAATTTAAGAGACATAGTTGTCTGCTTTTACAAACCTCAAAACTCAAAAGCGCAGAGAGATTTTTAGCTAGAAAACATGGTTGTGGGCTAAAATGTAATACCAGATTATTGAATTAGATAGTGCAACTTATTTTAAATTAACCATAGCCTTAAGTATAGATCCCTAAATTAGTTGATATGCAAAAGCAGTTCTTTCACCCTCATTTTGATCAGTAATAATGAGAATAAAACATTTTTCCTGGTGGCAGACAGTAGAAGACACTTACTCTACTCTATCTGGACTAGCAGCTAGTAGCCTAGTCAAATAGTAACTAAAAGCAACACATTATAAAAAAATTAATGTTACATACCTTAAAAGTTTTTACTTGAAACATATGAATGTAAAATAAGTCTTAACTAAAAAAAAAGACATGTATACCTAAAATATTTTAAGTGAAAGCATATCAAAATAGAGTAGAATCTGTCTTAACTGACCTCATAATTTACTCACCATAGTTCTTTGGCACTCGATGAACAATGAACTAATTAATGATACCTAATATTGGTGAAATATGGGGTAAACAAAGGTAATATACTTTGAAATACCTGATAAAGTCAAGTTGCTGTAGTCCTAGCTGCTCAGGAGGCTGAGGCAGGAGAATCACTGGAACCCAGGAGGCAGAGGTTTCAGTGAGCTGAGATCAGGCCACTGTACACCAGCCTGGGTGATAGAGAGAGACTCTGTCTCAAAACAAAAATAAAAGTCAGCTTGCTTAAGATGTATTGCCAAATGAAGTATGGGTGAGACAATTATAAAAGTTCTGAAACTATTTGGAAGATAGTATTCTCTTTTGTCTTGAAAGAAATAAAAGCTCTAGTCCATTATGAATGATAATTTTCTAATGAAATTAATTCCTAACTAATAAGTTGATCTACATTTATACTGTTTCTTTGAAACAAGTGACAAGTGGAATTATTTTAGAGTTAAAGAAGCATGATTTCTCCAACTGATCCCTACAAGTTTCAAAAAATATTTCTGTATTTGGGTGGGGGCAGAGAGAGGGAGAAAGAGAGCATGATGGAGCAATTGGATCAAAATGTAAACAATTTATTCATGCTATGTGCTCTACCTAGACGTCTTATTCTCTTTGCCATGCTAACTCATGCATTCTGCAGCTCCGAGATTAAAGGTCAGCTTCCATAATCCCCTGATTTGGATGAATACCCCATTAGATATTCTCATAGCACACTGTATTTCACCTATGTGGTTTTTCAGATTTGCAAGTTAATTGATAAGTATACAATTATTGGTGTCTTATCTTTCCCTTTGCTAGATGGTAAATTCTATCAAAGAGTTACTCATTTCTCTATCCCGATACCCAATCCAATGGTAAGCTTTTAGCAAACTGGATTAAACAAAAGAATAAAGAGGGCAAGTAGCTCTTCCTCATTCTAAGTAAAAAGTCAGGCTTAGGAATTTAATAAGACAATGGATGAAATATTTTCCTCACACTTCTGTATTCCTCCACCTCAAAACATGTATATCTCTCCTTTCCATTAAACATTTAAACAGTGTTGCTAACAAAAGGCAAAATGGACTGTTTATTCCCCATGTTTATGTATGCCTTGAGCAAAGATACATGATTAAGAATGGGCATATTGTCTATCTAGGGCTACATTACTGGATGGTGCAGCTAGATTTCGGGTTTTGTTAGGACAGAATAGGAAAGTAGCCAGTGCACATTACTGAAGGAATGGAGATGATTGAGAAGAAGAGAAAAAAAACAGGTGGCAGAAGATAGTATCTTGCTGTGATATAGCACAGAAGTTGAAAATCGTTGGACTGTATAACTGATTTTTTTGGGTTGCTTAGTAATTTTAAAATAATTAGATTTGATTTTAACATTTATAGTCAAGAAGGTTAGCATAAAAAAATCACAACTTTTTTCTTGAAAAACTGATGGAAAATATTGAACTTGCATTTGTGTGCTCAGCAACAATTAGTGGAGCTGAGTGCCTGCCACTCACTTTTTACCAGCATATATCCTTCAGTTTGCCAGGTTTCCTAGCCTGCGTATTTTACTCATTTGTTTATTTGTCTGGCCCCTGTTGACATTTGAATTTATAAATCCTGCTACATAGGAATTTTAAAGAGCCATGAAAGTAGGAATATTTTGTGAGGTTAAACTTAGGTTAATCAAATTAGTATTTTACTGAGATCGATTTTAGAATTATTCTACATTTTTAAATGTCAATCTATATTTACTAATCAATGAGACATGTAATTAAAATTAGCTCTTTTTTTTTAACTGCATGTAGGCTTTACATCTGTCTTCAACTTGAAACCTATGGGATTTTAAATGCTCTTTTTTTTTTTACCCTGCTAAAAATGAACTATCGATTACAGAGTATTACTACAGTTCATTTTGTGGTGTTTGGAGACTTAGGGAAGTTTTCTATCACCTTGAGAAAATATGTAATTAAAAGTTGGTTGTTGACTGTATTATTAAACAAACCACTGTCTCTTTGGGAAGCAGAAGTCTAGAACTAAATTGGAAAGAAAGATGTCTGTAGGGAAATGGAAATTTGAACATTTAAGTAACATAAACTTTGATCTCACTTTCAGTTAAATAATAATCTCTTACATTTGATCAGTCCATATTTTTAAGTATTTTAAGACTTACTATTGCAATTTATCCTTGCAATAATTTAGATGTCTCAGAAAAGAATTATTATTACCAATTTACAAGTGGATAAAAATCTCAGGAAAGTTAAACACGGCCCAGGGTGCATAATCATGTATTTATGGAGCAAATCAGAGAATTCAGTTATTTCTAATACTATTTTCTAATATAATAGTTTATATTTGCCATTTATTCAGAATACAGCTTAAAAATACCTATAAGAATTATGCAACAGCCATATTTAAAAATATATGAAGGACACTTAAATTAAAAAAAAAACTAGTAGAAGATAAATAGATGTAATACATATTGAGATGTTTTGATTATTATACGTAAACACTATATTCGGTTTAGAGATTCCTAACAACCAAGGTAAAAAGAAGAAAAACACAGGTTATATATTTTTAAGTTTCATTTAAAGGAAAGCTTATAATAATACCTAGGGAGATAATTATTTTCTGAGAATTAATTACTAAGTGAAACATAATACATGGATGGCCGTATATTATATATTTTATAAATTGCAAAATTTCATACAAAATGTTATTATGGCTATTCACTTTTAAAATATATTCTTCAACATTTTGAAGAAGTAATATTGCTCTACTCTTTAAAATAATATTTAAACTGTTATATGTTTTTAGCAGAAGATGAAATGATACTGCACTTTCTAAAAATAATGTTAATATTTATTGAATACTTGCTGTATAATGAACTGCTCTAAGTAGCTTATGTGTACTAAATCATGTAATCCTCACTATAATATCAAGTATAGTTATTTTTATTTTACCTTTTACTGAAGATGAAACGGAGGTGTAATGTAAAATAACTTGCCCAAGGTCACAGAGCTGGGATATTATTTCTCTATTAAGCCTAGGACAGTATAATGAACCATTCAAATCTATCAGTGGCTACATTACTTCAAGATAATTAATTTTATGTCCGTTGCTTAGTAGGTTAGCTGCAGCAGTTCATCTGATTTTGGCTGGACTAAACTGGCCGAACTGAGTGCTAAACTTCGGATTTGGTTCAGATCTGTTCCACATGTTTCTCATTTTGGGACCTAGGCAAAAATGGTGTTGATTTAAACGGGATGCTGTTCCCATGAATGGTTCTCTCAACAGGGCTAGCACCAACTTAATCTACGTCTAAAAGCCTCAGCTCATATTCAGTACCTGCATTCCATTGGCAAAACAGGCCACAGCTCAACATCAGAGTGGCAAATTAGTATATACTCCTAAAGTTAAGCCATGACAAGTCTGGAAAAAAAGAAATTTTGAACAATATGGCACAGCAAGGACATAAATCTAGGCAATGAGGTTCCACAGCCAATACACTTTTTTTCCTGCACTCTGCTGTTTTTTATTGTATTATATTAATAGATTTACTTATATTGAACTATCCCTACATTTTGTAGTTAAATACTTCAATGACAGCTTACAGTATTCTTTTAATGTATTGTTGAATTCTATGCTAATATTTTTATACTTCCATATGTATATTCATAAGTGAGACTGGCCTGTGGTTTTGTTGTCTCTATTTTTCAAATTAGATTTCAGTATCATCAGGGTCATGTTTGCTGTGCAGAATAAATTTAATAGCTCCATATCTATTTATAATATTCCAGAGAAACAAAAGTGAATAGCTACTTAAAACAGAAAATGTATGTGACATTATTATGCAAATTGAGGATGGTAATACAAATATAAACAACCATAATTAAAAATAGCATTTAATATGTAAGCAGTCTACGAGAGATTGTGCTGGATGTTAAATATGTTCTCATTGTTTTCTCCTAATTTAAATAATCCTTCTTATTTAATTACATTTTTCTGCTCAATTAATTTATAATTTTGTTCTTATGTTACCTTCCATATGCTGATCCCTGATCAGTTATTTAAAGTAAGATGTCTGTAATTATATTTTACATCTTCATTTTCTTTATCTATGAAACTGAAAAGTTGAATGATGAAGAATTGAACATCATCGTATCTAATGTGTGTGCTTGTCTTTAACTGCAGCATTTTTGTATTATAACCAATCTTCTAAATCTTAAGATTTAGATTACATGTAGCCATAATGAAAACATTTGTCTGAGAGTCTGGAAAAAAGGCATTAAGGGAAAATTTATCACATTCACTCAATTATTTTTACTTTTTTAAGAAAGGCAGAACTGATGTAATGGAGCTGGGTCATACCAGCTCACAGGAGACTATTTATACATCCCTTACTAACATTGCAAGTAGTAATAATATGTTGGTAGCTTGAAATGGGCCATAGTGAGAGTAATTACATTCAGGAAATACAAAATACTAGAAGTCAGAGCTCCCCCGTTCACCCAAAGTCCTTAGGGAGCCTATTTACCAGCATATCACTGTTTCTATATCATGTTCCCAGGCTTTCAATTATATCTATTTTAAGTAGATATGTATATATAAAAGCTTATTTTTTCATTTAATTTAAGTTTATTTTATCTAAGAAATATATTCTCATTTACTCATCAGGCTATTGCACACATCCTATGTGCTTACTGTGCTAGGGACAAGAACATAGTTACAACTTGTTTTCTTATTTTCTACTAAATAGGGGCCACACAATATTTACTATGAACACACATAAAAGACACTCTGTTGTGTTAGTTAAATGAATGCTTTTACCAGTAACTTTAACCCCAACATAATCTCAGCTCCAAGTATCCAGTTTTCTAAGTTTTCTAATTACGACTTTTAATGTTTTCATTATCTCATTTCCCAAAATTATTTGATCCCATGCAAACCAATGACTCCTATCAGTTTCTCGTTGTCTCATGAAAACCCTCATGCCTTCATATCTCTGCTAATAAAATTTGGATTCTATGGTTTATAATTAGAATGGCAATCTTGCATAAGCCTAAATTTTCTCTTTTAATCAATTTATTCAACTGCACTGACAACCTACAATTTAAATAAGTCAAATCCCCAGCCTTCTATAGTGTGTAGCTGGACTTGTCTAAAGAAAAGCACACAACTTTAAACGTATACCCATTAATAACAACAGGGCCCTTAATACTGCCTTAACTGTGCTCAAAGAGCTAAGGAAAATTATGAAGAAAGAACTTAAGAAAACAAGGAGAATGATGTATCACTAAATAGAGAATATCATCAGCATATAGAAATTATAAAAATGAACCGATAGAAATTCTGGAGCTGAAAAGTACAGTAAATAAAATGAAAAGTTTCCTATAAGGTTTTAATAACATATTTGAGCAGACCAAAAAAAAAAAAAAAAAAAAAAAAGAACCAGGAGAGTTGATAGAGCAATTGAAATTACCCCACCTGAAGAGAAGGAAACAAATAAAGAATTTTTTAAAATGGACAAAGACTAAGTGACATATGGGACACTACCTAGTGTGCCAACATAGAAATTATGGGAATCTAAGGAAGAGAAGAAAAAGGCAAGAGAAAATATTTGGTAAATTTCTAAGTTTGACATAAGACATTAACATACACGTCTAAAAAGCCCAATGGACTTAAAGTAGGATAAGCTTTAAAAGATCCAGATGAACATATTATAATCAACCTGTCAAAAGCCAAAGACAAGGCAGCAAGTCAGAAGTGATCCATCCTGTGTAGAAATCCTCAATAAGATAATAGCTAATTTCTCATCAGAAATCATTGTGGCTAGGAAGCATTGGATTGATTTATTTTGTCAACCAAAAATTCTATACCTGGGAAAACAATCTTTGAAAAATAAAGAATACATTAAGACATTTAAAGATAAACAAAGGCTTTGGTAGTTCACTACCAATACTTCTTTCCTACAAGAAATGATAGAAGGAGTCTTTCCCTGTGAAATGAAAACATGGTAGATAACAACTTTATGCCATAAGAAGAAATAAGAAGCACTGGTAACAATAACTAAATAGCTAAGCCAGTATTTATGTACGTGGAGTTTCTAATACTTCTTCTTTTTCTACATAACTTAAAAGAAAAATGCATACATTTGTCTTAATTGGCACCCAATGCAAAAAGATGTAATATGTGACAATAATAATTTTAAAAGTAAGGACAGAGATGTGTAGTAGTGTTTATATACCATTGAATCTACATTATTATTATTTAAAGTAGGTTGTTATACAAGTAAGATATTAATTTCAGCCCTAAGGTAACTATTAAGAAAATATATAAAATATATAGAGAAAAGGAAAGGAGAATCAAAATGGTATGCTATAGAAATTTGGCTAAGTATTAAAAACAAAGCAATAACACAGAAATCATGGAATTAAAAAACAAAAACCAACAAACATATAAGCCATATAGGAAACAAACAGCTAAATGGCAGAGGTAAGTCCGCCTTTATCAGTACTTAGTTTAGATGTTCATGGCTTAAATTATCCAATCAAAACTTACAGATTGGAAGATTGAACAGAAAAAAAAACAAGGTAATTCATTTGCACACTGTGTACATGAGACTCACTTTATATATAAAGATATAATGAAGATAAAAGTAAAAATGTAGAAAAAGACATTCCACGTAAATAGTAATCAAAAGAGAGCTGAGGTACGAATACTAACATCAGACAAAATGAGCTTTAAGTAAAGAGTTTATAAGACAAACAAAAACTTACATATTAAAAACATTGCCAATACAGCAAGCAGATATAACAATTATAAATATATGTTTTACATGCTAAATGAGCAACAAATATATGCAGTAAAAATTGATAGAATTGAACGGAGAGATAGATGGTACTACCATAATATTAGGAGACTTCAATACCCCATTTTCACCAATAGATAGAGCAACCAGACATAAATCAAGAAAGAAACAGAGGACATGAACAAAAGTTTAAGCCACTTTGACTTACTAATACATGTAGAACACTGAACCCAGCAAAAAGAGAATGCATATTCTTCTCAGTGTTTATTTAACTTTCTCTAGGATCATATGTTGGACCAAAAAAAAAAGATCTTAACAAATATGAAAAGATTGAAATCTTACAAAGTATCTTTTTTGGCTACATGGAATAACACTAGAAATCAATAACAGAAGGAAAACAGGAAATTTTACAAGTAGTGGACATTAACAGCACGTCTTAAGCAACCAGTAAGTCGAAGAAGAAAACACAAGAGAAAACAAAACATACCAAAATTAAGAGAATATTCATCGCAATTATGCATTGGCTAAGTTATTTTAAAAAGTGGTAATGCAGGAATTGTGGAGTTAATTTGTCATATTGTGTTTTCTTTTTATTCATCACAATGCACATTATAACAAATAAAGAGAAAACACAGCATACCAAACTATCTTTATTCTTCGCAATGCATTCATCACATTATGTATTGTGATGAGTAAAGAGAAAACACAACATACCAAAAGTAATGAAATGCAGTAAACCTTGTGCACATTGAAAACATTATAGCTGTGGTCTAGGCATGGTGGCTCATGCCTGTAATTCCAGCACTTGGGAAACTGAGACGGGCAGATCACTTGAGGCCAGGAGTTGTAGAACAACCTGGCCAACATGGTGAAATCTGTCTCTACTAGAAATACAAATATTAGCCGGGCATAGTGGTGCATGACTGTGATTGCAGCTACTTGGGAGGCTGAACCACAAGAACTGCTTAAACTTAGGAGGTGGAGGTGTAGTGAGCCAAGAACGTGCCACTTCCCTCCAGCCTGGGTGACAGAGCAAGACCTTGTCTCAAAAAAAAAAAAAAAAAAAAAAAGAAAAGAAAAAAATTTAAAAAGTATTGCTGTGAATACCTTCATTAAAAAAGAAGAAATGTATCAAATCAATACTTGGAGGCCAACATTTGGCCTCCTAGAACATATTAGAAAGTAAAGATTACCAGACAGATACCAACATTGGAAAGTACAAAGATTAGCAGACAAAGATACCAATACAAAAGTACAGACCAATATCCCTTCTGAGCATAGATACAGAAATTTTCAACAAAATGCTAACAAACTAAATCTGACATCACATTAAAAGTATTATACACACGGACCAATTGGACATCATCTCCAGAATGCAAGACTAATTCAAAAGAAGAAAATTAGTATATGTAACATACCACATCAATGGAATAAAAATACATCAGCATATCAATTGATGCATGAAATATATTTGATAAAATTTACATTCAGTTGGCTGTAAATGCATAGATTTATATGTGGGTTCTCTATTCTGTTCCATTGGTCCAATTTTCTGTTTTTATACCAGTATCAAGCTGATTTGGTTACTATAGATTTGTAGTATATTTTGAAATGAGGTAGTGTGATGCCTCCAGCTTTGTTCTTTAAGCCCAGGACTGATCTGGCTGTTGAGTGTCTTCTGTGGTTCCGTACAAATCTTAGGATTTTTTTCCCCTGTTTCTGTGAATAATTATATTGGTATTTTCATACAAATCTATAAATTGTTTCGGGTAATATTGTCTTTTTAACATATTAGTTCTTCCACTCCATGAAAATGAAATATTCTTCCATTTTTTGTGTCCTCTTCAATTCTTTTCATTAGCATTTCATAGTTTTTCTTATATAGATCTCTCATTTCATTGGTTGAATTAGCTTCTAAGTATTTTATATTATTTGTAGCTATTGTAAGTAGAATTACTTTTTTATGTCTTTTCCAGATTACTGAATTCATATTGCCATCTTCAAATGCTACTGATTTTTGTATGTTGATTTTGTATCCTACAACTTTACTGAATTTGTTTATCTGTTCTGTTTTTTGATGTCATCATTAGGTTTTCTAAGTATAACATCAGATTGTCTGTAAGCATGGCTAATTTGACTTACTTCTTTCCCATTTGCTGCCCTTTCTTTCTTTCTTTTCTCTAATTACTCTGGCTGGGACTTCCAAAATTATGTTGAATAAAAGTCGTGAAAGTGGGCATTCTTGTCTTGTTCCAGACCTTAGAAGAAAGGCTTTCAATTTTTCCCCATTCAGTATGATGTTAGCTATGGGTTGGTCATGTAGGATCTTTATTATTTTAAGGTATATTTATTCTATATCCAGTTTGTTAGGGTTTTTATCATCAAGGGATGTTGAACATTATTAATTTTTTTGCCACCTATTTAAATTATTATATGTTTTATGTTATTGGTTATGTTAATGTGATGTATCACATTTATTGATTTGTGTATGTCAAACCATCCTTGCATGTGTAGATGATTGGTCATGATGAATGATATTTTTAATGTGTGGTTGAATTCAGTTTACTAGTATTTTGCTGAGGATTTTTGCTTCTATATTCATCAGTGATATTGGCGTGTTGTTTTATCTTTTGTTGTATTCTTGTCAAGTTTTGATATCAGGGCAATACTGGCCTCATAGAATCAGTTTAGAAGTACTCAGATCTTTTCCAGTTTTTTTGAATAATTTGAGTAGGAACAGTATTAGTTCTTCTTAAATGTATGGTAGAATTTAGCATTGAAGTCATCAAGTCCAGGGCTTTTCTTTGATGAAAGACTTTTTATCACAGCTTTGATCTTGTTACTTGTTATTTGTTTATTAAAGTTTTCTATTTCTTCATGGTTCGATGTTGGTACGTTATATGTGTCCAGGAATTTCTTAATTTCTTCTAGGGTTTTCAATTTGTTAGCATACAGTTGTACATAATAATCTCTAAAGATTTTTTTTTTTGAAAAACCTGTTATTTCAGTTGTTATACATCCTTTTTTGTTTCTGATTTTATTTATTTGTTATGTTTTCTTATTTATTTATTTAATTAATTTATTTATTTGAGACAGGATCTTAATCTGTCACCCAGGCTGGAGTGCATTCTACAGTGGTATAATCTCTGCTCACTACAACCTCTGCCTCTCAGGTTCAAATGATTCTTGTGCTTCAGTCTCCCAAGTAGCTGGGATTACAGGTGTGCACCATCACACCTGGCTAATTTTTGCGTT
The DNA here is from genome assembly GCF_028885625.2 of Pongo pygmaeus. NCBI lineage: Eukaryota > Metazoa > Chordata > Mammalia > Primates > Hominidae > Pongo > Pongo pygmaeus. The sequence continues at coordinate 26,999,214 of NC_072376.2, forward strand.
TTTGGTAGAGATGGGGTTTTGCCATGTTGGCCAGGCTGGTCTCCAACTCCTGGCCTCAAGTGATCCACCCACCTCAGCCTCCCAAAGTGCTGTGATTACAGGTGTGAACCACTGTGCCCAGGCTTTTTGTTACTTTGGAAGCCTTGCTAAATATTTGTCAATTTGGTTTATGTTTTCAAAAAAACCAACATTTGTTTCATTGATGTTCCGTATTTTTTAGTTTCAATTTTATTTATTTATGTTCAGATTTTTCTTATTTCTTTCCTTCTACCAATTTTGGGTTGGGTTTGTTCTTGCTCTTCTTGTTCCTTGAGATGCATCATTAGGTTGTTTATTTGCCATCTTTTAACTTTTCTGATGTAGGTGTTTATTGCTATAAACTTCCCTCTTAGTACTATTTTTATTGTATTCCATAGATTTTCATATGTTGTATTTCCATTTTTATTTATTTCAATACATTTTTAAATTTTCTTCTTAATTTCTCCATTAAACCGTTGTTGATTCAGGAGCATGCTGTTTAATTTTCATGTGTCTTTGTATTTTCTAAGGTTCCTCTTGTTATTGATTTCCAGTTTTATTCCATTGTGGTTAGAAATACTTGAAACTCTTTCTATATATTTTTTAATTTCTTGAGACTTGTTTTCCAGCCTATGATATCATCTCGCTTGGAAAATGTTCCATGTGCTTATGAAAAGAATGTATATTCTTTAGCAGTTGGGTGAAATGTTTTATAAAAGTCAGTTAGGCCTGTGGTCCCAGCTACTCAGGAGGCTGAGGTGGATTGTTTCAGCTCAGGAATTTGAGGCAGCAGTGAGCTATGATCTTGCTACTGCACTCCAGCCTGGGTGACCAAGTGAGACTCTGTCTCTAAAGAAAAAAAAAAAAAAGTCAGCTAGACCTATTTGGTCCAGTGTGTATAGTGTGTAGCTGGACTCTGATATCTCTTTGTCATTTTTTTTAATATTATGTTTGTGCTAATCGTGGGGTGTTGAATTCCCTTTATATAAATTGTATTGCAGTGTATTTCTCCCTTTAAATCCATTGATGTTTGCTTCATATACTTGAGAGCACTCATGTTGGGTGCAAAGGTATTTATAATTATTATATCCTCTTACTAATTTGATCCTTTTATCATTATATAGTGACCTTCTTTCTCTGTTTTAACAGTCTGTCTATCTGTTTGTTTGTTTTACAGTCTTTTAACTTGGTCTGTTCTGTTTTGGTTTCCATTTGCATGAAATATCTTTTTCCACCATGCACAACCAGTCTGCCTGTCTTTATAGATGAAGTAGGTTTGTTGTAGGAAGCAAACAGTTCAGTCTTGTTTCTTAATCCATTCACACAGCTATGCCTTTTAATTGGAAAATTGAGTCCAATTAAATTTTTAAATTTTAATTTACGTTTAGTTAGTACTGATAAGGAAGGCCTTAGTGCTGTCATTTTGTGCCTTGTTTTCTGGCTGTTTTGTAACTCCTCTCCGTTGTTTTTGTTTTGTTTTGTTTTGTTTTTCTGTCTCACATTGTGGTTAAGGGATTTTCTCTGTTAGTATATTTTAATTGATTGCTTTTAATTTTTAGTGAACCTATTACATTGCATTGTGGTTACCATGAGGCTTTCAAAACACATTTTATACCAAGTTATTTAAAAGAAATGACAATTTATGTTAGAGCACATAGAAAAGAATAGAAAACAAAAAGCAAGTGAAAAAAAAATCTCTATACTATAAATTCTCCCCCTCCTCTCAAATATGTTGACTTCATGTTGTCTCCATTTACATATTTTATATTGCCTATCTCTTAACAGGTTGCTGTACATAATTATTGTTTTTGATAGAGTTTTCATTTGGGCTTTATATTAACATTGTGAATAGATAGCACACCACAATTATATTATTAGAGTATTCTTGGTTTGTTTTTGTATTTAATTTTACCAGTGGGTTTTATATCTTGGAGGTTTTTTTGAATGTTAGTGTTTTATTTTTCAGATTGAAGAACTCTCTCTACCTTTTCTTGTAAGATGAGTCCGATGGTGGTAAATTTCCCAACTATTGTCTAAAAAAGACTATATCTCTCCATATTTGAAGGATAGCTTTGCGGAATAGGAGTTTTTTTCTTTCTTCCAGAACTTTGAAAATGTCATGCTACTCCCTCCTGTCCTGTATGGTTTCTGTTGACAAGCCTGTTGCCAGACAAATTGGAGGTCATTTGTTATTTACTTCTTTTATCTTACTTCTTATAGAATCCTTTCTTCTTCCTTAACCTTTGAGAATTTGATTATTATGCACTGGTAGTAATCTTATTTGGCTCAAATCTGTTGTGTGTTTTCTGAACGTCCTTCAGTTGAATATTTATCTCTTTCTTAACTTTTGCAAAATTTTCTGTTATTATTTATTTGAATAAGCTTTCTATACCTTACTTTTGCTCAACTCCTTCTTGAACACTAATAATTCTTAAATTTTGACTTTTTTTCTTTTTCTTTTTTTTTTTTAACCTAGCCATTAACCACCTACTATAGATCTGGTCTTTTGAGGTAATTTTCCTGTATCTTGTTTGCAATCTTTATGGCTTTTCATTTCTTTTTCTCTTCTGTTTTCAAATAACTTATATTTGAGCTTACTCATTCTTTCTTCCTCTTGATGCATTCTACTGTTGAGAGCCTTTGATTTTTTTCAGTTCAGCGAATATATTTCTCAGTTCCAAAATTTCTCTTTGATTTTTTTGTTATATCAGTCTCTGTGTTAAATGTCTCATAAATTTTTGAATTGCATTACTGTGTTATTTTGGAGGTCATTGATTTTCTTTAAAACTGCTGTATGAATTCTTGGTAAGAGAGTTCACATATTATTATTTTGTTAGGGTCAGTAACTAGTTCCTTGCTTTGTTCATTTGGGGAGGTGACGATTCACCATTTCTGTAGTTTTTTTGTGGATTTTCACCCACATTTGGCGTTAAAGGGTTATTTCTTTCTTTCAGTCTTCTCTGTCTGGCTTTTTTGTTTGTTTTTTTAATTAGATACAATTGCTTACTCTTTGTAATTTACCTATTGATCTTGTTTTTTCCCTACCAGCTCACTGCCTCTGTTTCAGCACTAGATGGTGCCTTAAGCCCAGGTTTGCTTTGGTTCTAGTAATCACAGTGCCAAAGTGGGAGGTGCCAAAAGGATGCCCTGGAGTGCCAGAAAGCTTCCCAGGAGTTTGTGCCCAGGGAACCTGTGGAACAAACTTTCAACAGTGTGGTGCTACTGAACAGCTGTTCTGATTTGGCATCTTTTTCATCTAAATTACGGAGCAGAGTTTTTATAGCTGTGGATGGTCATCCCACCTCCCAATTTGGTCTCTGGCAGTCCTAAGGAGTATTTATCCCTCCAGGCATTCTCAGTGCTTCCTACGGGTTGAGGCAGAAACATTTCTCCTGCCAGAGAACACAATATACTGGGGAAGTTGGTTGTCTGTCTCAATCTCACTTTTTCCCGTGTAGAAACTGTGAGTTGGGGAAATTTTCCACATGCTTTGTGCTGGGCACATTGCGGAGAAGTGCATTGTGAATATAGAAGTCTGAATGTCTTACCATCTGCTAGAGAGTTTTTTTTTTTTTTTTACTTCTCTGTGGCCACAGAAACTGACTCATTTTCATACCTGAGGTATGAGACGTTGCTAATAATAATCTCAGTGCTGTATATTTGTTCTGGGTTTTCTGCGGGCCTGGGGAGTGAAGCCTGCTTTCTTCTATGCCACCATTTTGGACCATATTGAATTTCATGTGGCTCTGGGTAGCCATAACTGTTTTGAAAGAGAACAAAGTTAAGGACTCATGATTGTCAATTTCAAAACTTACTACAAAGCCACAGTAGTCAAATCAGTGTGGAACTGACATAAGCATAGATATATAGACAAGTGGAATAGACTTCATAATACAGAAAGAAATTTAAAAATGATAGCCAATTGATTTTTGAGAAGGAGGCAAAGACCATGGGGAATGACCAACTCCCTCAAGAAACAGAGCTGCAAAACTGGATAAACGTATTCAAAAGAATGAGTTTGGACCCTACCTCATGCCATATAAAAATTTTAACTCAAAATAGATTAATATTTAAATTAATAATCTAAAACTGTAAGACACTTAAAGAAAATATAGAGGTAAATCTTCCTGACGTCAGGTTTGGCATGGATTCTTAGATTTGACACCATAATCATGCACACAAAAAGTTAAAAATAAAAAGATAAACCTGACTTTTTAAAAGTTAAAACATTCATGCATTAAAAGATATTGCCAAGAAAGTGAAAATTCAACTTATGGCTTGGGGGAAATTTTGCAAATCATATGTGTGATAAGTATTGAATATCCAGAATCCATAAAATCTCTTATAACTCTAGCAAAAACCCTCAAACAACCCAATTCAAAAACAAGCAAACGATTTGAATAGATATTTCACCAAATAAGATATAAGTATCCAAGAAGTTCATGGAAAGATGTTCAACATCATTCACAATTAAGGAAATGCACTTGGGTGGCTATAACCAAAACAATGGAAAATAAATGTCGGTAAGGATGTGGAGGTTGGAAGTCTTATACATTGCTGATGGGAATGTAAAGGGTGCAACCATTGTGGAGAACAGTTATGTAGTTCCTCAAAGAGTTAAACATAGACTTATCATAGGACTCAGGAATTCTACTCCTAGGTATATGCCCAGGAGAAATAAAATATGTGTACATGCAGAAACTTGTCCATGAATGTTTATTGTCTCATATTCATAATAGCCTAAAATGGCAACAACCTAGATCTATATTATTAGACAAGTGGATAAACAAATTGTGGTACATATATACAATGAAATAATTATTAAGCCATAAACAGCAGCAAATTTTGATAATGACACAACTTGGGTGAGCCCTAAAAACAATATTCTAAGGGAAAAAAACACACAAAGTTTGCACATTGTATGATTCCTTTTATATAAAATATTCAAAATAAGCAGATTTATAAAGACAGAAAAACAGATTAGCAGTTTCCAGAGAATACGTAAAGAGAGGATTTAGGATTGGCTAGTTTGTAGGTATAGGGTTCTACTCTAATGATGAAAAGTTATGAAACTATTGTTGCACAACCCTGTGAACGCATTAAGTGCTGCTGAATTATACACTTTAATACTTTAATCTGATTTTTTATAAGTTATGTAAATTTCACTTTGATTATTTAAAACAACCTTTTAAATGTAGTTCAGAATTGTCTTTCCTTAACTGCCCTTAAAATATCAAAGGAAATGAGTCCAAAATTCAGTCTCTCCAGTAACTTTTCTCCCAGGAACCTTCTCTTTTGTACTCAAAATTATCAATGTCTCAAAGAGCGAAGGAAAGAATCATTTTATCATTGAAAATCCTATCATATTCCTAGGTGACATAGAGACAACACATTCTACCACTTATTTTCACCCTACACTGCCTCAGCGTACAAAAATTGTACTGTGGTGAAACTTGATAACCTACCTTTATCTGAAACTTTCCTTTATCTCAACCTTTTTCAGTCTTACTAAGATCTCTTACTACCCAGCTTAGCTTAGTGCTGGTACTCCAGTATAACTATTAGGAAGAGAGCAATTTTTAGATGCGAAACATTGAGTAATAAGCCTTTTGCATCTGCACACACGTTTATCACGTTTATATATTTGTGAGTATGCAGTACTTTCCTACATTTTATGGTGTTATCAAATTAGGTTATATTATCACTTAAAATAACTCTATTTTAATGGTTTACAGGTATGTAAGCACTTCTATTAATTAAACTTTCTAAAACTTAAGGGAATTGAACTTACAAAACTTTCAATGTGCCTAGAAGTATGCCTTAGGAACTAACATGTTTTAAGACTTTGGCCACTTTATTTAGGAATTTTTGTTTGCAAACAAGACTAATTTAATATGCTTGGTTTAATAAATCAACTGTCTTCTGATTTACCCGTGTCAAGTAAAAAAACAGATATGCATTTTACCCCACTTGGATAGTTCTTCTTCAGGTTATGCTGGTTTACCCTTTGACTAGGATAGCATTGCATCTACTAGATCATTAAGTTCATAAAAATTGTAAATTTGTTCTCAACCAAATTAAAGCATTATTCTGACAACTCTATTTCAACAATCATATTTTGCAGTGGGTCAACTTGAGAATAGTTTTCAAGATCGTTAGGTAACTTAAAACTCTGAACATATGCCAAATTATGTTATTTAATGGATATTCATTGCATAACTGGATCATTTCTAAGCAAGAAAAATAATGAGGTATTAAATACAGAGCATAAATTTAAGTTTATATACTTTTGGCCTCATTTTTAATATTTTTACAGAGATAGACTGTATATATGTGTGTGTATATATGTATATATATATACACACACATATATATATACACACACACACAATCATTTTGTACCTGAGAAGTTACACTATAAAGAATGTGGATGGCTATAAAAAAAAGTCCTAAGATGTATATTTATAGGTTTTGCTGGTCTAATTCAAAATGCTGGTGTATGACAGTTCAAAATTAACTACCTCTTAGTTTTCTTTGTGAAATTGAACTTACTGTGGTTAAAAGCTCTAATTACTATATATGAATTAGAGTATCATAGGAGCCATAATACAGAGAGGAACAATTTTGTATGGAAGGTATAAAATATGTGTCAAGGGAAAAGAAAGTATTACTGCCCTAAAGTAAATTGACTGTCCTAGAATGACAAAGAAGAAAGTGCAGGATAAAATCCGAATGCATATAGACAATTTTAGAAAGTCTGGAAAAAAGAAATTTCATTTGCCCCCACCAAAGCTGGCTATGTTTTGATGGGTTTAGCTTTAATATCAAATATTATATTCATGCAAAACTAAATTTAGTTTTCTCTCCATTAAAATGACAAAATTATCTTGGGATTTTTGGTTTGCTTTTAGTGAAAGTTTGCAAAAGATTTTTCTTTACCTTCTGAGTAATCTGCCTAGAAGGCAAAGATTCTATGCAATTGGAAAAATTTCAGATGGAGAGGATAATGTCTTCTCATGTTTAAAAAATCTAAGATTCTTTATAAGCGTGTTACCTCTTATGTTTACTTAAAAAATATTTTACTGCCACCTAACTAGTCAAGTATGGTTTTTCTTAATAACTTATGATTTTATTAAATTGTTAGAATCTCCTGAATATTTTGTTATTTTGCCATCCCCGAATCAGATCATAAATGAGGATAGGGCCTCTGGAAAATTACAGATGATTTGTTATCTCACCTTGTAAAAAGAGACATGCTAAAATATTACCTTTGATGAGCTGAATGGAGGTACTGTCAAATCAGAACAGCTTAGGCTTCTTGAGGCAAAATCTAGAGAGTATGGGGAAATGTTACTTATATAAATATTTAAGAAATTGCATAAAGTTTCCAGGGATTTGCTATTGCCTTCACTGTCGATTAAGTCTTTCAATTTACCAGAGTCCTGGTGCTGCTTTGCAGAAAATTAGATAATAGTAATACAGTGTTATACAACGTTTAGTTATTTTTTAAAAAATGCAACCTTAATTTCAACTTTGCTTTTTTAATTTGCTTTTAGCATATTCTAGGCCGATGGTTTTCATTTGAGCATTCATATCACTTACCTATGGAGTTTAATTAAAATATAGATGTTTAGGACCTACTCCAAACTTAACAAATACATTTACTTCATAGTCTTGATATGTTCTTGGTACATTCCAATTATATGCTAGCTATATTCATAGTATATTGTATCTCAAACCAGATTTTTTTTTCACTAGGAAGTAAATTTTATTCAACTCCCAAAATCTCATGAGCACAAATATGTTCTAACCATAGCCTGCATATTTTCAAGATGGATATAAGCTTTTCCCTGAAAACAGGCTACTGCCAACACCAAAACTAAGATTCTCCACTTGAGTAATTTCTTTTCTCTTCCCATGCAGTAGAGGTATTCCACTGGTGAAGTTATTCAGGATATTCAATGAGTATTTCCATTTTCACAAAAACCGTACTGTACCTTACTCGCATAAATTCAGTAGAAAAAAAGAATGAGCAAATGACACTCTTCAAATCAAACTAGCTAAATTCTCTAAAGAATTCAACTTGTCTCAGCCCAAAGTCTTGCTTTTATCTCTGATGAGCCTGTGATTCTGCCCCTCTTTTCTGCATTGATTATCTCTTAAGAAATAACTATTAGCAGGCTAGTGAAGATCACTTACTCCTCTTGGATCTAGGGAGGCTTTAATACAATTAGATATTTTTAAATACTGGCAAGGTTTTGTTAAACACCTTCATACCAAACACAAACATGTGAATTATTTCTTTTGTCATGCATCCCACTACAATTTTTGCATGATCTTCTGGTTGGAAACATAGTCTTCTGCAAAGACACGGAAGAAGAAGCAATCTTGAATACAAGTGGAAGGGATCTAATTTGGTTCTCCTAACCAATATCTCCGGAAAACTACAAGGATTTCACTTTGGGTTTGTATCACACTGCCATTTTCCTTCTTTGTCTGCTCCTTGTCATATCCCTTCTTTTTTATTGACCTTTAACACATCCTTTCCTTATTATCCAGCATCCTAAGAAAACTTTTTCTCTTCTCTGTCCTCCTTCTCCTATACTTCCCACTATCCAAATAAAAGAGAATCATTCTCCAGTGATTGCTACCACACTCAATCTCACAGATACGTCACCCCCGCACCAGCCCCAACCAAGCTCCCAGGTCTAACAACTGATTATCAACCATAGCCTTTTGCAGGTGCTAGCTGGATATTGACTCCTGACATAATGCTTCTCTTGAAACCTTCAAATTCATGACTCCACTTCCCCAAGATTAGATATTGGAAAAAAATAGGAGCACCTTTGTTCCTGGTAACCATCATTTTATCCTCTACCATTTTCAATCAGTTTTACAATGTTTTACAACGTTTTACCACTTTTCAATCAGTTTTACTTCTCAGTTCTTCAATAGACTCTGGCCTCCTGAGGCTAACCTCAGTAACTATTAATAATACCTACCCCCGGCCGGGTGCAGTGGCTCACATCTGTAATCCCAGCACTTTGGGAGGCCGAGGCAGGCGGATCATGAGGTCAAGAGATCAAGACCATCCTGGCCAACTTGGTGAAATCCCATCTCTACTAAAAATACAAAAATTAGCTGGGCATAGTGGTGAGCGCCTGTAGTCCCAGCTACTCAGGTTGCTGAGGCAGGAGAATCTCTTGAACCTGGGAGGCAGAGGTTGCAGTGAGCTGAGATCACACCACTGCACTCCAGCTTGGCAACAGAGTGAGACTCCATCTCAAAAAAAAAAACCTACCCCCAATAATTATTGATAATACTAACACACGAATCATTGCCTATACCCCCTAGGATATTAATTTTTATGTGATCTAGGTTGAAGTGCAGAAAATGATTTCCCGAAATATAGTGCTTTGTCATGCTAAGTACTTTTGAAAATTAAAAAGCTTCAGAAATAAGCTTCAAAATCAAGTCTCCTCTAACTTTGTCTTGTACCCCATCCCCAACAAAAGCAGGAATAAACTTCTTCTGAAATTGCCTTATATGACCCAGAAAACTTCTTACCAAAAGAATCACAGTTGCCCACTAACCACTCCCTAAATTCTTATTGTCTACAGCAGAAAGAAGATTGAGGAATGCAACCACACCTGAATGGACTTTATCACAGATAATGCCTACCTCTGGGGACTCATTCAACTTTCAAAGAGAATCATTTCCAAGTTAATTTCTATCTACCTGGTACATTCATTCTTCCTCATAATCATTCACTGCCTCTTAAAAGAAGTATCTACATTCTCCATCTCCTCTCTTTTATGAAAAAGGGTATGTAAGCTTTGGGTCCCATTGTAGGGTTAAGGTAATCACGGTGATTCTCTGCCCCACCCCTTGTACATTAATAAATTTGTGTGCCTTTTCTCCTATTAATGGGCCTTTTGTCAATGATTTTCAGTGAACCTTCAGAGGGGGAAGAAGTTCTCCTTACGTCAGTAAACATACATCAGTCTTCCCCACACCATTTTTTGTGTGTGTCTTTAGAATTCTTCTCTAATATTTCCAAATATTCAGTCATGGATACAATTGTTGACCATGTACCTCTCTGGAGACTTTAATGATCACTTAAAAATGGATCGACAACAGGATAAGTGAAATAATTCCCTAAGGGGAATAACCTACTTTTTTTGTTGTATGCCCTGTAAGTCATTATACACATTATGGGAATTATACAATTAGAAAATGTGGTTAAAAATCTCCTTACTTGTTTGGTTCCAGTTTTTGATACTACCAACTATAGTAACACTTGCCTTCTGACAAAAGAAAAATAGCTCAGAGCAGCCTGAGCTATGTGAGATATGTGAAATTTATCAGGCCCAGTTCAGGTGCAGTGGCTCACACCTGTAATCCCAGCACTTTGGGAGGCTGAGGCGGGCGGATCATGAGGTCAGGAGTTCGATACCAGTCTGGCCAATATGGTGAAACTCCATCTCTACTAAAAATGCAAAAATTAGCCAGGTGTGGTGGCGTGCGCCTGTAGTCCCAGCTACTCGGGAGGTTGAGGCAGAAGAATCGCTTGAACCCGGGAGGCAGAGGTTGCAGTGAGCCGAGATTGTGCCACTGCACTCCAGCCTGGGTGACGGAGCAAGACTCCCTCTCAAAAAAAAAAAAAAAAAAAAAAAAAAATTATCAGGCCCAGAGAGCCAAGAGTATAGGACTTCAGTCACACACCCTCACAACTAATGCCCAGGGGCAATTGTTTACAAGCATTTTATTCCTGACTAGCTGCCTCACCGATTATCTTCAGGTTCCTAATGTAGGCACAATCAATATCTTACGTTATTTTAATGTAAATTCTTAAACAATTTAGAAACTGCTTCTTCTTTTTCTTTAAAAGCTGATTTGTAACTGTTGCTGCTGGAGTATTTATTCAGGTCAACTGAATTTATGCTCCCAAGTTTGGCCCAAACTCTTTACTTATATTAATTTTGCCTTACCTTCTTCCTTTTCAGTAGAGACTTCCCATAAATGAATTGAACCACACTCAGGAATGCAGTTCTTATAATAATACTTTATTAATAAACTACTAACAGCAAACACCTCCATCAGATTGAATCAAATTACTCTTTTATTACTCTGGGGCACTATTTATTGCCAAAAGAGAGGAAATCGATTTCTCAAAGGTTCTTTGGAAAAATAGAAAAATATCACAAATGTATGACCTTCTGAGAGCAGCTTTTGCATCATTTAGGATTAATTTTAGTATTAATATTTAGTTGTCCTAAATTAGAGAACATTGAATGTTCAGCTTATCTCTAAAGCTTCATTATTGTAACTGAATACTGCTTTTCAGAAGCCAAATAAAATGCCACAAAAAGCTTGCTAGCTCAAGATAAAAACCATGAAAACATATTTTTTATTTTTATTAAGCAAATATTCATTTGATAAAGAGAAAAAATAATTTCTTTATTTTATTTTTATTCTTCCAGAACAATTGTGTGTTAAATTTATGCTTATAAATATGGCACAGAGACATCTTTAACAAATAATAGAATATACTTGAGAAACTACATTACACAGGGTAGAGAACTTTAGTTACAATCATATATAATGCTTAATCTAGCTTCTTTACATTTTATAATTTTGGAGAGCTTAAATGCTTGTATTTTAGCAGATATTAGAACTTTTTTTGAATTTCTATATATGTTATAAAACGTTAACCTGTTTAATCTTAATGTACTGGTTTATAACAGCTTTTAGGCAGAATTGATGTACCTATAATATTTCAACTTCCTTTTCTCTTCTGTTTAAGGACAGTGGTAATTCAAGGGAGGTAGTTTTGTTGTAAAATATAACTGCCAGTGCTTGTCATTAGCACCTATTTCTATACTGAGGTTTGTATTATTAAATTTTGAAATAAAATTATTTACTACTCTTTAAAAAAAAAGATACTTTTATCAATTATCCTTGTAAATTCTTTACAAATAGTCAAGTTATCAGTATTTTGCACACTGAGAACTTTGAAGCTTTGCAAGAATGTGCAAACTTCATTCAATAAGCCCCATGACCTTGTTTTCATTATTACCTGGTATTTCTCATTCTCTCTCTCTCTCTGCCCTCCTCCCACATACACTTTTAAATTTGTTTTTCCCCTTCTCCCTCTCTCTCTATTTTGTAGTTTCCCACTAGGGTATTTATAGATATATTAAGAAAAATGTTACCCCCTGCACCGAGATGAAGTCTTGCTCTGTCACCTAGACTGGAGTGCAGTGGTGAAATCTCGGCTCACTGCAACCTCCACCTCCCTGTTTCAAGCGATTTTCCTGCCTCGGCCTCCCAAGCAGCTGGGATTACAGGCACATACCACCACGCCTGGCTAATTTTTATATTCTTGGTAGAGACAGGGTTTCACCATGTTGACCAGGCTGGTCTCAAACTCTTGAACTCGTGATACGCCCACCTTGGCCTCCCAAAGTGCTGGGATTACAGGCCTGAGCCACCGTGCCCAGCCTGAAAAATGTTTTTTTCTAGGCAAAGAAAAGCATTCAAAATATTGTTGCAATTAATGGAATAATGTGACATTTAAAATTTTTTAAAAAACAAGGCAAAATAACTTATTTTTACCATTCTCACCTTCCAGGGTTCTATCATGTGACAATCCCCTCCAAAATCTATTCACTAGAGGCAATGCATTTGGGAATGTTACCAGCAGCAGCAAATCCATGTGGGTCTGCAGCAATCTCAGTTCTTGCTACCTCAGAGGAAAGAATTTGACCAAGGAGGAGACATAAAGCAAGAGGAGAGACTAAAGCAAGTTTTAGAGCAGGAATGAAAGTTTATTAAAAAGCTTTAGAACAGAACAGAAGGAAGGGAGGAAGGGGAGTACACTTGGAATAGGACTAAGCAGGCGACTTGAAAGACAAGTGCCCTGTTTGACGTTTGACTTAGGTTTTTATATGTCAGCATGCTTCCGGAGTCTTGCATTCCTTTTACCCTGATTCTTCCTTTGGGGTGGGCTCTCAGCATGCACAGTGGACTGCTAGTGCCTGAGAGGGGAGTACACAGAGTGTATACTGGAGTTGAATGCATGCTCCCTTGAGGTATTCTTCCCTTACCAGTCAGATATACCTAGAAAGTCATATACCAGTTGAACTCTCCGCCATTTTACCTCTGAATGCACACACTTGAGCCCACTCGTTCAACTCCTGAGATCTTATTGGGAAGCTGCTGATCACTAGTTTCAGGTTTTTTCTATTTATTGGGAGACTGACTTGCTCTGGTGCTGCCTGCCACCAATTATTATTTTAGAGAGACAGTTAACAACCACCTCACTATCACCTGGTATCAGTCACCTGACATTCCTTGTAGGGGGTCGGGAGAGCCCTCTTCTGTCCTGCTCATGCTTGTCTAGCTACCTCCTGTAACAGGAACAATTTGTCCATGAACGTCAAGTGTAAATCTGCCTTTAATTCATGAAAAGTTGTGGAACAACTACCCCTAGCCAAGGTCTGTAGTTGGCCCATTGTGGCAGAAGAGAAAAGCCCTGTACTGTTTCACTTAAACAACTCAAGATTTTATTAAGGGCCTAAGATAGCAGATAGGAGATAAACATTGCACCAATAACTTGAACTTGAATACTATTTCACTAAATAGTGAAAGGTGAATAATGCCAAATTGGGGTGAAGGAGAAATCTGTAGAGTGCAAAGTAGTAAATGCAGGATTAGCTACTATTCCTAGACCACAGGAGCATAAACAAAGAGGGAACTTAGAAAAGTAGAGAAGGCCTTGCCCCTAAAACTGATACTCAGAGCTCTGAGAAGATGGCATGGGTGTTACAGAAATATGTAACCTTCTGGTGAAAAACTTGCCAGACATTTCTCAAAAGAAGACATATGAATGACCAACAGACCTCTAAAAAATGCTCAATATCATTATCACCAGGAAGTGCAAATTAAAACCACAAGGATGTATCACATTACAACTGCTAGAATGGCTACCATCAAAGAGACAAACAATAACAAGTGTTGACAAAGATACAGAGAAAAGGGGACCCAGTACACTGTCAGTGAGAATGCAAATTAGTACAGCCATTATGGAAAACAGTATGGGCATTCCTCAGAAATTTAAAAATAGAATTAACATATAATCCAGCAATTCTACTTCTGTGTATATATCCAAAGGAAATGAAATCAATATATTGAAGAGATATCTGCACTCCCACGGTCGTTGCGGCATTCACAATAGCCAAAATGGAATTAATTTGTGTCCATCAGTGTGTAAATGAATAGAGAAAATATGGTATACATACATAATGGAATACTATTCTGACTTAAAGCCAGAAGTAAATCCTGTCATTTGCAACAATGTGAATGAACCTGGAGGTCATTATGTTAAGGGAAATAAGCCAAGCACAGAAAGACAAGTACCACATGATCTCACTTATATGTGGAATCTAAAAAAAGTTGAGTTCGTAGAAACAGTGGAATGGCAGTTATCTTTGTCAAGGGGAAGGAGAGGAATAAGGAGGTGTGAGACCAAAACATCGGAAGTTTTAATTAGAAGAAATAAGTTCTGGAAATCTGTTGTGCACCACAATTACTATAGTTAATAATAATATATACTTGAAAATTGCTAAGAGAATTGATTTGAAATGTTCTCGTTATAAAACAATGATAAGTAGTGGGTAGCAAGTTGGACATGTTAATTAGATTGAGGTTATCATTCTGCAATGTATACATATACCAAAACATCACATTGTACACCACAAATGTATACAATTTTTAGCAATTAAAAAAAAGACATATGTATAAAAGAAAGTAAGAAAGAAAAATCTTGCCAGAGAACACAGAATTCAATTAAATGTCATAGGGTGTAGGCTGCAGATGGAATGCATGAGCAGTTAGCTGCTTAATAGTGGAAGGAAAGGGCTAAGATGAACCCTGAAAGTTGCTATTGTGATAGGGAGAAACTCATGAGACAAGCTCACGACCAAAGCCACAGGACACACACACATACACACACACACATGCACACAAACACACACACGTATCCTATCAAGTGGATGCTGTGCCAGAAACAACACACTGGAAGAAGGAAGGAAAGTCATTCCTGTTTTAGCTTAGGCATCCTTCTACCCACACTTGCACCCTTCTGGACGACATTTGAACATTTACACAACAATAAAACAACTGTATGTGTCCACCTAAAGAAAGGAAACTTCTTCATACTTTTAAGGTACTCACTCTCTCCCCTAATAAAGTTAAACTTGTCCCAGTATTATTGTACCCACTGTTAGTTATACAAATTTTTATTAAAATTTATTGAAAATCTCATTTAATATTGCATTACCTAAACATTATATTATAAAGGTAGCATCAAACTATTTACATAAAATAGCAAGGGAAAGAAGTAGAAAGAAGGAAAAAATAGTTAATACATACAAGCTTCTATATATGCTAATGATTGAAATGAAATATGCAAACTACTATCACTTTTGTAATTGGTCACAAGGTCATTGTGATATCTATGACTTGTTTCCAGTACCCATTCCGTATTTTCTTTGCTTTCAGCCAGAATCCCAGATTGTTTGGTTTCTTTCCGTCTTTCTTTTTGGTTACCGTAATTTTCTATTAGCCTTTATATTGAACATGGAATTAATAAGGAATACTCAAGAGAAAAATCTGCAGTCCAGATGGAATCACCTCTGTCCTCACTGCATAGCAGCAAACCATCTTTCCTTAGGTAATTAGCATCTATTATTCTAGCTTGGAGAATAGCCCCCTTTTTTTGCCTTTTGCTTCAGTGTTATTCTGAACCCATATTTCCCACACAGCAATCTCACCTTCACTTTAATGAAACCAATGTTTGTGCACTGGTGGAAACATTATCCCCTTTGAAACTAAGACTTCTAAAATATCAGAACTCAAAGGTGCCTAGACAGAAAATAATCATTCTGCCTGGGGATTATGAGGTACATCAGAGGGGGAAAAGACATCAACACTTCACCCCTTTATTCCAGGACTAATTTACTCTGTTCACAAGAATAAAATGTGTTGTGAGACCACACCTATAATGGTCTTTGATCAAAGCATAAAATGCATTTGTAAGACAGAATTCCATCAATTCAGAGGGTTGTCTTGTACTGTCATTGTACATGAGTGTTCAATAAGTACTTTGAATTTTCTGTTAGGACAGCCACTTTGGGTAGTGCGATATGAGATAAGTAAGACCAGTTTACTCATTGGGCATGAATACATTGCTGTAATTTCTTTACTGTGGAATGAATCAATTGCTCAGAAGAATGCTACACAGAATATCATGATGGTTGTAAAGTCCTTGGTAAGAGTAAAGCTTTAATAAGGGGAAGTCTGTTTTCTTAAGCCCATGCATAAGTTCTGTCCTGCTATTATTCATAAGCCCATTGAAAAGACTCTGGACTGGTTAGGGAAAGAGACACAAATATCCACAAGGTAAGTCATTTTGTCAACCCATGATTTATAGTAGATTTAGCAGTGGATGTCTTTTAGTGGATATTAACTTGAAACACAATATTTTCATCGTCTATGCACATTTTGAGAGATTCATCTTTTCTGGGATTCTTTTGCATCAGTCCTTCAAGCTTATTCCACTTCAGCCTGTGATCACCCAATCAAACCATCAGCAAGCATTCATGAGTCAATGTAGATCAAAAATTCTGGCCATTTTCTCAAAGTGGACCACAAATGTATAACTCTATGGTCTGCCCACTGGAAGAAATTTTCATCATTACTTTCCTTCAAAGTCAACATTAATTTGTATGGTAATGCAGCAGGCATGCACTTTTGGGTGGTACTGGAATGTCATAGAGAAAAATATCAAAAGCAAGCTTGGACATTTTATTCTACATTAAACTAATTGCAGGGAACTACTCCATGAGGTCAAAGATGCTGTGATTTTACTATTGGCAGTAACTCTATATACCATCACTATTTACTACAGGTACCTCATATATATGTATATGTAAACAGAGTATTGCTTGGTTCCCCTTGTTTTTGAGGTACGAAAAGATCACATCACACTATGTATGCTTTTCTGTGATTTGACTTTTTTCACTTAGCATTATGATAATAAGATGATACATGTTGCTGCTTGTCTATGTTTCAACCATTTTCACTAATATATGCTATTCCATTAAGTGCATATATGACAAATTATTTGTCCAGTTACTGTCAGTAAATATTACCTTAGTTTTTTCTGTTTATCTGCTCTGAAATTTCTTTTACATGTCTCCTGGTGCTTAAGGTTTATTTCTAATGTTATTGGAGAGTGCATTGTATATGGTGTCTGATTTATACATTTTTAAAATGTACTTTTATATATTTTACGCAAACACAGATATTTACATAAACTCATGAATACATGATGTTTTTCACAATTTAAAATAATAAAAAGGTACACTGCATGCTCAATCAATAAATAACCTCCATTTATAGTTGTGTTATAATAGATTCATTATGTTCTTCCTGTTGCCATATAATATGTGTATTTAAAAAGATATTTCTGTTATAAATAAATTATGTTGATAATATTTCTTTCCCACATAGTTGCTCAACCTAATTAGTGTTTGCATTAATGCCAATAAGCCATTAATAAAATTGTATAGTCACAAGTTTAGGAAAGATTGGTAAATCTGAAAATAACAAGTGTCGGTGAAAACTTGAGCCAATGAGAATGCAAATACCTTGCTGGTGAGAGTGTAAGCTTGTATTCTTACGTTACAAAACAATTCAGCACTATAATGTGAAGATAAAAATTTACATACCTAAATAAAGGTACATATCCTACAAAAATCAGAGTTTCACAAACATTCTTACTTGCATTTTCTGTTACATGTGTACAAAAGCTGAAATTGCTGATTTATACCTTCTATTTATTGTTTCACTATGTAATGCCAATTGTTTTAGAAAGTGGGTAAAAACTTTCACTCTTAGGAATGCTCAATATCCTCTTGTATACCCAAACATTTACCATTATAAATCTGCTATACCTTATATAACATAAATTTTTATAAATATATCAATTGTAATTATGTATAAAACATTTTTACTTTGTATTTCCATGACTTAGCAGGGTTGCACGTTATTTTATACTTTGTGTTTCATTATTGTTTGCTGTTGTCTGAAATGGCTATCTGTTTCCTTTCCCTTTAAAAATATTTGTCTGTTGATGTGTAGTAATTCTTTACATCTTTTGAAAGTTAATTTCTTATCGGCTATAAGTCACATATGAAGTCCATCAGGGCTTTTCTTTCTGCTTTCGTGTTTATGACTTTTGATAACCAATAGTACTTAAATAATGATCCATTTAGCTCTTTATAGATTGCACTTCTGTATCTACTTAAATAAAATATTTTCATACTTTCTGTTTTAAAAAATCCTCAGCCGGGCACGGTGGCTCAGACCTGTAATCCCAGCACTTTGGGAGGCCAAGATGGGCGGCTCACGAGGTCAAGAGATGGAGACCAGTCTCACCAACATGGTGAAACCCTATCTCTACTAAAAATACAAAAATTAGCCGGGCGTGGTGGCGCGTGCCTGTAGTCCCAGCTACTCGGGAGGCTGAGGCACGAGAATCCCTTGAACCCGGGAGGCGGAAGTTGCGGTGAGCCGATATCCTGCCACTGCCCTTCAGCATGGGTGACAGAGCAAGACTCGCTCAAAAAAAGAAAATCCTCTATATCGTCTTATTAAATATAACAGTTTACATGTGTATTTTAGTCGTTAGTCTACACATCTTATTGGTAAGTACAAGTCTATGCCCAGTAACTTTAATATCTTAAAAGCATGTTTATTTCATGTAGTTTTTTTAATTTTGTTTTTATAAATTTGAAAATTTAGTTTCTTTCTTTTTAAAATTTTCCTTTTACTAACTAGTTCTCTCTAGTCATTTTTTATTTTTATATGAGTTCATGCAGCTGTTTCTGAACTTTCTCTTTTTTTTTTTTTTTTTTTTTTGAGACAGAGTCTGGCACTGTCGCCCGGGCTGGTGTGCAATGGCGCAATCAATCATGGCTCACTGCAACATCCATCTCCCAGGTTCAAGCAATTCTCCTCCCTCAGCCTCCCGAGTAGCTGGGATTACAGGTGCCTGCCACCATACCCTGCTAATTTTTTGTATTTTTAGTAAAGATAGGGGTTCACTATATTGGCCAAGCTGGCCTCGAACTACTACCTCGTGATCTGCCTGCCTCCGCCTCTCAAAGTGCTAGGATTGCAGGCATGAGCCACCGCACCCGACCTAATTTTTTAAAGAATAAACTTTTTCATGAATGCATCTTTGTTCTACTGTCTTATTCTTTTAACTTTATTAAAATACTTTAGTATTTCATCCTTCTCTTTTTTATCTTTTTACTTTGAATTTTTGCTATATTTCATTATCTACTAGGTTAAGTATTTAGTGCCATGAATTTTCCACTTAACACTTCATTAATTAACTCCTAAAGAGCCTTCTGAGTCACAGTTTTCTCATCCTTATATCTGCAACTTCTTATATTTTCCTTTGGACAAAATATTGTTTAGTAAGAAATATATTTATTTTCTATTTAATCTTTCAAATGGAAGGTTTAAAAATATTTAATATTTTGTTGCATTGTATTTAAGGAATACTGAAAGTTATTATTTCCACTTTTAAAAATTAGTTGTCTTTACTTTCTGGTCCCATGTATCTGCTTGGTTAATTTTGGCCAACGTCCCATGCTCTCTTGAAAAGAAGGTGCTTTCTCTAGTATCAGTGTAGAGTGTGTAGTAAATATATCAGAGTTTGAAAATATGTGGTATATGCATATATCATTACTTTTACCTAATTGATAATGTTGTTCAGTTTCTCTATATTTTTAATATTATTCAATCTACTTGAATTGTACAGGATTGATCATTATTATTAGTTTATGTCTTTCTGTTATCCCCTATAATTTATTGTACACAAAATTTGCAGCCTAGCTATTTCAACAGTCTATGCTGCTACTGTGATCCTTGCTAGAGATACTTTTGAATTGATTTTTGTGTTTGCTGGCAAGTAGTGCACAATTTTCCCCTTATTTATAACCAAGTGTGTTAAGCTCCATTTTTATTAAAAGTTTTGTCCTTTTCTTGTATGACAAATGTCTATGTATGTATGGGTCAGCTTCTAGGCCCTCTTTTCTATTGAATTGCTCAATATATCTCTTCTTCCAGAATGCACAGTAGTAAACACAATAGCTCTAAAACAATTAATTTGCTAATGTATTATAAATACCTTTTCTCTGTCTTATCTTTGTACTTTTCTGTAGTAATACAATATGAACTTGCAGCTCCTCCCTTCAACAAGCAGTGGCTATTTTCCACTTCCTGAATCTTGATGTGCTTATAGTTTGCATTGGCCACAGGAATACGGTGGAGGCAACACTGTGCTAGTCATGATCATCAGCGTTGTGTCTATTCTCTCCCTCTGGGAACACTGCGTTTGAAATGTGAAGGTATCCATGGTCACCTGCTGGGTGAAAGAGGCATGTGGTCCAGTAAAAACCATTGCTCCAACCAATAGTCAGCCATTTCTCTGTTGTTGATTAATTGACCTCAGATATATGAATAAGCTCAATTGAGATCAACTAATCGTTGCCAGATCAGCAAAACTCCCTAGTTGACACAAACTCGTAAGTAATACTACATACTTGTTATTTTAACCCACTAAGTATGGTGGTGCATTTACCCAGCAATAATAGATTATTGATATAATATGTTAAAATTTGATATGGTATTAGTTATCAATATTTTGTTTTGTGCCTTGCACAATTTGTTTAGTTTTTTAAAAATACCATCTAAATAAAACATAAAATATTCCTTTATGTTTTCTAGAAGTTATGGCATTTGCCCTTCTCATTTAAGGTTTAAACCAGTTTGGCACATTTGTGTAAGATGTGACATAGGGCTTAATTCAATTTGTTTCAAATACAGGAATAATTTTCTTAGCAAAATTTAGTCACGATTTCTTCACTTATATATAGTGCTACCTATTTCATATATTGAATCTCTCTGTAAGTTTTGACCTGTTTTGGGCTGCCTATTACATTCTATTGCCCTTTATTTCATTTTTTCTGTGCCAATAACCGTCCTACTATCACCTTTTTGTTCTTTTTTATGTGTATATTGCTTATTTTGGTTCATTTTATCATATACATAATTTGTAGGATTAGTTTGTCAAGTGCCTCAAAGAAATCCTGTTATCATTTTGATTGGAATTGCATTTCATGTAGAGAAATTGTCACTGTTCCAATAGATTTTTAACATCCAATAACAGCATATATATTTGTATCTGTTTCATGCTCAGTGTTTTTGATTTTTTTCTCATGAATATTTATGTCTGTTTAACATAAATTATATTCTGAAACACTTTCTCATTCATCATTAGTCTAACCAATCTTAAATTTTTCTTCAAAATATAATTTAATCCCATGTCCTAAAAGCATTTTTGGTCATCTACTTATTTAAATGCCCTCCACTTAAGGCTCTAGGTGCTGGTAACTTGTCTTTTTCATATCTATTCTTATTTCCCCCATGCTTCTGATCTGCATTTTAGAGAATCACATTTGAAAGGTTGGGTGCATTTTAGAGAACCAAATTTGAAAGAGAACCACAACTTTAAAGTTGGCTTTCAAGTAGGTCCAGCCAATGAGAACAGAGAGAAACAGGATATATTTCCCTCTCTTACTCTGCCACACCCAATCTTTCCAGCATGGGCTATGCCTCTTCTCTCTGTAACTCCAATTATTTCCTCCCATGGTCCAAATCTTATCAGGCCAGTTACCCCACACCTTCACTGCAGTTTCAGATCTCTTTAGGTGGCCCTGTATATTAGTCCATTCTGGCACTGCCATAAATAAATGCTTGAGACTGGGTAATTCATAAAGAAAAGAAGTTTAATTGGCTCACTGTACAGGAAACAGAGCAGCTTCTGCTCCTGGGGAGATCTCAGGGGACTTACAATCATGGTGGAAGGCAAAGGGGAGTCAGTACTTCCTGTGGCTGGAACAAGAGAAAGAGAGAAGGGGGCAGGTGCTACACACTTTTAAACAACCAGAACTCATGGGAACTCAGTCACCATTGCCAAGACAATACCAAAAGTGATGGTGCTAAACCATTAGAAACCACCCTTATGATCCAATCACCTTCCACCAGGCCCTATATTCAGCATTTGGGATTATATTTCAAACATGAGATTTGGGCAGGGACACAGATACAAACCATATCATTCTGCCCCAGCCCCTCTCAAACTTCATATCCTTCTCGCATTTCAAAATACAATCATACTTTCCCAATAAACTCCCAAAGTCTTAACTCATTCCAGCATTAACTCAAAAGTCCATGGTCCAAAATCTCCTTTAAGATAAGGCTAGTCCCTTCCACCTGTAAGCCTGGGAAATCAAAAATAAGTTAGTTACTTTCAAGATACAATGGGGGTGCAGGCATTGGGTAAACACTTCTGTTCCAAAAGGGAGAAATCTGTCAAAAGAAAGGGGCTATAGGCCCCATGCAAGTCTGAAAACCAGCAGGGCAGTCATTACACCTTCAAGCTCCAAAATAATCTCTTTTGATTCCATGTCTCACACTCAGGGCACTCTGATGCAAGGGGTGAGCTCTCAAGGCCTTAGAGAGTCCACCTCTTTGACTTTGTAGGGTTCAGCCCCCACAGCTGCTCTCATGGGCTGGTGCTGAGTACCTGTCACTTTTCCAGGCACAGGGTGCAATCTGCCAGTGGATCTACCATTCCAAGTCTGGAGGACCCTCTTCTTACAGCTCCACTAAGCAGTTCCACAGTGAGGCTTCTGCATGGAGATTCCAACCTTCTATTTCCCCTTTGCACTGCCCTAGTAGAGGTTCTCCAAGAGGGCTCTACCTCTGCAGCAGGCTTCTGCCTGGATATCCAGGATTTTCCATGCATCATCTGAAATCTAAGTGTAGGCTCCCAAGCCACAACTCTTGCACTCTGTACACCCACAGGTTAAACACCACATGGAAGCCACCAAAGCTTAAAGCTTATACTCCCAGAAGCAGTGATCCAAGCTGTACCTGTGCCCCTTTGAGCCACAGATGGAGCTGGAGTGACTGAAATGCAGTCAGCAGTGTCCTAAGACTGCACAGGGAAGTGAGGCCCTGGTCCCACCCCATGAATATATTCTCTCCTAGGCCTCTGGGCCTGTGATAGAAGGGGCTGCCACAGAGGTCTCTGAAATGCATTTGAGGCCTCTCCATTGCCTTGGGTATCAGCATATGACTTCCTTTTAGTTAAGCAAATTTCTGCAGTAGGCTTGAATTGCTTTCCTAGAAATGAGCTTTTCTTTTCCAACACATAACAATGCTGCAAATTTTCCAAACTTTTATATTCTGCTTCTCTTTTCAATATAAGTTCCAGTTTCAGTTCGTTTCTTTGCTCATGCATGTAAACATACATTGTTAGAAGCAGCCAGGCCACATTTTGAAGGCTTTGCTGCTAGAAATTTCTTCTGTCAGTTACCCTTAATCAACAGTCTCAAGTTCAACATTCCACAAATCCCTAGGGCAGAGGCACAATGCACCCAGGATCTTTCTAAAGCAAAGCAAGAGTGACTTTTACTCCAGTTCCCAATAAGTTTCTTATCTCCATCTGAGTCCTCCATCTGAGTCCTTGACAGCCTGGCCTTCACTGTCGATATCACTATTAGCATTTTCCTCACAACTGTTCAACAAGTTTCTAGGAAGTTTCAAACTTTCCCTTATATTCTTGTTCTCATCTGAGCCCTCCACACCCTTTTTTTCTCTTTTTCTTTTTTTTTTTTTTTTTTTTTTGAGATGGAGTCTTGTACTGTTGCCTGGGCTGGAGTACAGTGGCATGACCTCAGCTCACTGCAACCTCCATCTCCCAGGTTCAAGCAATTCTCCTGCCTCAGCCTCCTGAGTAGCTGGGATTACAGGTGCTCACCACTATGCCTGGCTAATTTTTTTATATTTTTATTAGAGATGGGGTTTCACTATGTTGGCCTGGCTAGTCTTGAACTCCTGACCTCATGGTCTGCCTGCCATGGCCTCGCAAAATGCTAGGATTACAGGCACGGGCCACTGTGTCCAGCCACCTCCACACTCTTCTAACCCTGCACATTGCCTAGTTTCAAAGTTGCTTCCACATTTTCAGGTATCTTTATAGTAATACCTCACTTTTGGTACCAATTTTCTTTAGTTCACACTGCTGTAAAGAAATACCTGAGACTGGTACCAATTTCTGCATTAGTTCACATTGCTATAAAGAAATATCTGAGACTGGAAAATAAATTTCATCAGCTTATGGTTGTGCAGGATTTATAGGAAGCACGGCTGCAAAGACTTCAGGAAACTTACAATCATGGCAGAAGGCAAAGGGGGAAGCCAGCTCTTCACAAAGCCAGAACAGGAGGAACAGAGATGAGGGACATGCTACATGCTTTTCCAGATCTCATGAAAGCTCACTCACTGTTGCCAAGACAATTCCAAGGGTGATGGCGCTAAACCATTAGAAATAGCCCACATGATCCAATCACCTCCTGCCAGGCACCATTACCAGCACTGAGGATTACATTTCAACATGAGTTTTGGGGAGGGACACAGATCCAGACCATATCACCCTGATTTCAGGGGTCTAGTAACACCATCTTTCTCCATGGTCCTTCCGGCCCCATTAAGAAATTGACTTCTTGATGCTTTTAATAGAAAGGTTACTTTGCTGAAACTATTGGCTTTTTGTTTTGTTAAATGGTGGAGTAATCAGTTATCTTTTTTTGAAAGACCTGAGTGATATCTGGGGTTTTATTCCCTGACTTACTTCCTCATACTTTGGGTAGACCTTTCACATCTTATACTATAATAAATGATTCGCTGGTTTAACCCCACACTAGACTGTCAGATGCTGAACAGAAAGTACCTACCTCATTTAATCATTTCTAAAAAACTGATACTTAGCAAAATATTTTGTACTTTATAATTAAATTTGTATACGAATGGTTGCAAGAACATTTTAAATTCCTCAGTAAGTAAAAAAAATTTTGAAACTATATCACCAGTCACCTTGTGAAGCACTATTCTTTACCCCCTCTGTAACATCTCATATGAAATTTAGAGTCAAGCTGTGCCAGTTTCCCTGTTTTCCCAACTCACTATTTGTAGTCTAGTTGTTCTGAATTATTGCTCCTGTTTTTCCTTTTCCTGGGACTTTTTTCTTTATCTGCTGATTAAATTTTATCTTTTAGTAATGAATCTCTTTGTCACTATTTAGACCTCTCATCTGGGAGTCTTTCGTAATAATTGTCTAGCCAATCAAACATTATTTTTACTAACATTTGTTAAAAGTTATTTTTCTTTCCTGCTTTTAATTTTCTTCTGTGCTTATATTTTAGTTTCCCCTTTTTAAAAATTGCATTCTTCTGGATTTTGTTAACTTTAATAATGTTATTTACAAATATTATAAGTATATTTATAAAGATGAATATATGTAATATTTATATATAATATAATCACACCACTTGCTTTTTGCTCTATATCATGCTGTTTGCTTTTTTCTATTTTTTCCTGACTTTTACTAAATTTATCAAATTTTCTTCCTTCTCTAACTGCTGTTAGAAAATTATATATTTTATTTTTAGTAACTTGAATTTCTTCTTAAATTTTTAATTCAGACAATTGACTTTGCACTCTTCTAGTTAGTATATTTCTTTTTATACTGGAACCACATAATGTATATGTGTTCATGAAGCTCATGAATCAGTTTGCAAACAAATGTCTACTATTAAAAATTGAGGGTAGGTGTTGATACAAAACCAAAGCCTGAAAATTACCTATAAATAATTTAAAACTCAACTTAATTTTGTTATAATTATTAGTAGTTTGCCTAACAGGGCTTATATATCTGATTTACTACTAGAAAAATGTGTTTCTTCTTCAAGGGCCTGCTTTCCTTAGGTAGCATTAGGTAGCGTAGGTTACATTATTTTCATGCAGAGAAATTGGTGAACTGCTCCACGCAGAAGTCCTCATTACAGGTTAAAAATATAAATTATAAACAGTATGATACAGGGCAACAAAGAACAGATGATGCTTAATGTTTTTCTCTCTGAAATTAAGACTAAGCAGTTATTTGTTTTGAAAACAGTGTTTAAATAACAGGGTTTCAATAATCTAAAATATTTTAAGCAGACATAAAAGTGTTTCTATAAGGCATGAAGTGTTTCGAATATTTACTAAAAATATTAATGGTTTGTTGGCTTGATGCATCACTCAAATAATTTTAATGGGCTGAGGAATTATTTAGTCTTTTATTAGCCCAAGGTAAACTCAATAGATGCTTCCTATTCAGTACAAAAGCCTTTAAATATGAAGCTATTAATTTTTTTTCCTACTAACCAACTCTTTTTAAATGAGTTGTAAATGGGGCCTGGTGTCAACCACCAGGCCAGGCCTCTTTTTTTTATTTACTTGTTTATCCTAGCTTAGTTCATCTTTTATTTATCTTTTCAGATATTCAATTTAAGCTTTATTAGTTTTTCTCCACTTCTTTTCTATTTTTAATTTTATTGATTTATACTCTAAACCTTTATTATTTATTTTGTTCTCTTTGTTTTGGGCTTAAATTGTTCTTTATGTAGTTTCCTAAAGCAAAGTTTAGATTATTAATTATAAACATCTTTTTTGTATTTATACACTAAAGTTATAAATGTCTCCCTAAGCAGTGTTTTTGCTACATTCCACACATCTTGATAAATTTTACTTTCATTTACATTTCCATTTAGTTAAAATATTTTGAAATTTCTCTTGAATATTTTCCTTCATCGAATATTGAGAAATGTACTGATTAACCTCCAAATACTTTTGGTATTTTCAACTATCTTTCGGTTATTAATTTCTAGGCTAATTTTATTGTAGTCTGAAAACATAATTTATACAATTTCTATTCTTTTAAATATTTGAAGGCATTTTTATGCCCTCGAATGTGGTCTATCCTTGTGAAGGTTGTATGTGAGCTTGAGAATATATGTTCTGTTTATGTTGGATGAAATATTCTACACGTATACATTAGATCAAATAATTAATGGTTCTTTTCAAGTCAACTATATTCTTATTAATTTCCTGCCTATCTACCTATGAATTTCTGACAACAGATATGAAATTTCCAACTACAATAGCATACTTATTTTCCTTGTAGTTCTATAAGAATTTGCCTCATCTATTTTGATCACTGTTGTCCAGTACATATAGGTTGAGGATTTCTACATGCTCTTGAAATATTTTTGTATATTCTTGGACCTCTCTATAATAATATAGTGATCATCTTTTTCCTAGGTAAAATTTCTTGTTCTGAAGTCTGCTTTGTCTGAAATTAATATGGCTGCTCCAGCTTTCTTCTGCATAGTCTTAGCATACATTGTCCCTTACATTTATCCTAACTGATTCTTTGCATTTAAAGTGGTTTTCTTGAAGATAAAATCTAGTTGCATCTTGTTGATTTTAACCCATTTTGATAATTTCTGTCTTTAATTGTAGAATTTATATCATTTTCATTTAAAGGGATTATTGATATTCTTGGCTTAACATCTACCATATTTATAATTGTTTTCTATTTGTTGCACTTGTTCTTTCTTTTTCCTTTTCCTCTTTTTTTTCTATATTTTCTGGTTTCATTAAATGATTTATATAATTTCATTTTATCCCCTCTTAGCATTTCAATTATACTTCCTTTAAAATTTGCAGTGGTTTCCCCAGAGTTTGAAATATACATTGACAATCTAAGTCCACATCGAACTAACACTCCACCATCTCACATGTCATGTATGCACCTTATAAACAGAGTGCTCTCAGTTTCACCCTGTAATCCTTGTTCATTGCTCTTCCTCATTTCTTTTTATTCATATGCTGCAAATTACAATATATATTTTACTTTTATTACTTTAAACAGTTATTTCAATCCATTAAGAATAAGAAGTTAAAAGATGTAGTTCATCATCATTCGTTCTTCAGTGTTCTTCACCTACTTATATAGATCTGAATTATGATCTACATCATTTTCTTTCTCTCTGTAAACTCCTGTTAATATCTCTTGAATGGCTTGTCTGCTGGCCCAGAGTTTCCTTAGTTTTTGTTTGTTTGAGGGAGTATAACCCGTTCATGTTCATGTCACTGAATATAAAATCACTTATTTGTGTTTTGTTTTTTTCCTTTCAATACTTGAAGCATATCACTTTACTTTCTTGCTGACATGGTTTCTGATAAAAAGTTTGCTGTAATTCCTATTCTTATTACTTTATAGGTAGAGTGTGTTTGCCCTCCCTCTACTCTTTCACATTTTTTGTTTGTTTGTTTTTGTCCTTGGTTTCCTGCAGTTCAAATGTAATACATCTATGTGCAGATTTCTTTTTTTTATATTTTGTTTGATGTTCTCTGAGCTCCCTGAATGTGTGATTTGGCAAATCTCATTAATTTTAGAAAATTCTCAGCCATTGTCACTTCAAATATTTTTATCTATTTCACTCTATTTTTCTTCTACTTCTGTTATTCTAATTATGTATATGTTACAGCTTTTGAAATGTTCCCACGAATCTTGTAAATTCTGTTCCTTTAAAATTATTACTTTTTTTCTTTCTTTGCATTCTATTTTGAGAAGTTTTTGTTGAGGTATCTTCAAGCTCACTGATTCTTTACTTGGCAATGTCCAGTTTACTGATGAGTACCTCAAAACCTTTTCTTATTTCTCTTACATTGTTGTTACTTTTTCTTTTTTATTTCTTTTTAATAAAGGGAATTAAATTTAAACGTTACTTTAAAATTTTTTTTATCATTCTGCTTGCATTACTGTTTGCTCTTCCATATTATTTAGTGGAATGTTTTTGGAGGGGGTTTCTAATACAATTTTTTTTAATTTTTTAGAGCACTTTTAGGTTTACTGAAAAAATACAGAGGTTCCCTTATACTGTTTTTTATTAGAACTTTAATATATTAATTATTAATTATAGTTATTATAAATTCTCTGACATTTCCAAAATCTGTGTCATATGAGTATGATTCTGATGGTTACTTTATCTCTTCAGACTGTATTATAGTGTTTCTTGCTAGGTGCTGTTAAATAGAGCACCAGGTGCAAATGTTTTGAGAAGGCTTGCAGACTCATTTCTATCACTGGTATTGCAGTTAGGTGACACTAAGAGCTATATTATGTGAGTCATTGCTGTGGCAACAGAAATAGGCAGATATTCATGAATATCAAATTATTAGGAAAGATCTGTGCTAAGTTTAACATTTACATAGGATGTAATACATAAAAATTGTGTAATCAGAGATTGGAAGCTGCAGATTTTCAGTCCAGTTCCACTACATCCTAGCTGAAATATTGTTCAACAAATAGATACCCTGCCTTATTTAGTGGCTTATTGATTTTCTATTCTCAAGTCTTATCCTCTCTGCAACACTTATTGCTTTCTTTTAAAGGGTCTCCTTGGCTTACATGACCCCAATGTCTTTTTGTATTGGTAAAAGTTCAATTATGAAAACAGAAACTTCACTAAGTATTTGAAACACAGCAATTTTCTTACAACAAATAGATTAAAATGGTGATAGAAAAGCCAAAAGCCAACAGGAATAGAGAAGCAATGCAGAAATTAACAAAAGCCAAAAGTGACCAGAAACTCCAAAATATTTTCTTGTGGTCCAGAAGCTTGAACTATACCAGCCAGGTGAGGCAGCTAGCATACCAGGAGGTAGTGGGGGTGAATGTAGTTGGTGTTGGATATGCTACCTGAGGCATTAGAGCTCAGAGAATCATCTTGAAGTGGTCAGACTACTTGCATAAACAGAGCCAAACAGGGCAGTACAAATAATTGATTTGAATGCAAAGATGCCCAACATCAGTACAATTTGACTTTACTGTCTTTTTCATTGGTTCCTCCTTCAAGTTGCAAGTCTTTGAAACTTTTCAGTCTTTTAATTATTTTGCAAGTCTTTTTAATTTGTTCCTCTTTCAAGTTGTTTCATTTGAGTGCTTCATAGGGGTTTTAGTCTCAGTCATCTTCTGGTCTACCTCTTTATACTGTTTTTTTTTTTTGACATTACATCTATGCCCACTGTTTCAACCATCTCCAAATACTAATAACTTCTCAAATTATGTCTGAACTAAATATTTGATTGCTAAATTCTGGACATCATTCAAGGACCTCAAAATCAGTATGTTCAAAACTTCTTATGTTTTTCCTCTTAATCTGCTATGTCCTCCAGACTTAATTAAATATCTCTTCTGGATGTCCATTCTCTTTCCTCAATGCTTTTGCTCAAGTTCAAGATTAATCACTTTGCAAATTTGTCAATATTCTAGTCTCCTGACCTCCATTTTCTTAACCTTAAAATCTGTCTTTCAATTTATTTATTTACTCAAAGGTTAATCTTTTTAAATCCTGATTATGATGAGGCCACTCTATCAAATAAAATATTTTTTCACTCCTCCCTGTTTAGATATGGCTATAGCCTTATCTGTAACTTGTCATTAATTAGATTTTTATAAATACTCTTGTCAACAATATTGAAATATTTACATTTCTTCAAAAGTTGTGTTTTTATAAGTCCTTATATGTTTGTATTTGTTGTTTTCTCATTGTTCAAAATCTTTTTCCTTATTATTCATCTAGCTAATACCAGAATGTCTAGAAAGATAATTATTATTTTTGAGACAGGATCTTGCTCTTTTGCTCAAGTTGGAATAGTACAGCAGCATGATCATAGCTCACTGAATTCCAGGGCTTAAGCAGTCCTCCCATCTGAGTCTCTGTAGTAGCTAGGATTAGCAATGAGCTAAATACAGACCAGAAGACACTAAGGAGAAAATGAACTATACTTCAAGAGCCCAAGCATATAACTGTATGGAAATATTGTATAATGTCATAACGGTACATACTTTTAAGTGCAACATGTTCTGTACCTGTTACAGACAACATTAAGAAAAAGAATTTCAGATGCTGGACAATCAATGGCTATCATAATCTTTTTGTGTGAAGGATTGATGTGCTGCATTGAAGTTATGAAAGGATTTCTTCAAGTTGGAGGAGAGGATGAATTTTCCAATCTACTTACTTACACATTCAGTAATACTAAGAACCCATTATATGTCAAGTATATGTATAGATGGTTATTAAAATGGTCAAAAGAAGAGAAAGAGAATCTAAATTAAAAGAAGTTTCTAAATAATTGTAATGATTTGAAATAATTTATGTTTAATGATCAAGTTGGCATATAGAAAGCATGTCTAAATGCAACTGATACTTATCAATTACAAATAACAAGTTTGTTTCTTTCCTCAGTACATATTTCTTTGCCAAAAGTTTCCACTTTTTCAATATTTATGCTACAGCTTTCATTATGCCATGAATTTTGTCAGTAACGTTCATTCACATATTAGAAGACAGATTTCAGCAGTGTTGGTCATTTTAAAAGCACTAACTACCCCACTCCACAGCATATTTCATGCTTCATTATTGTTCCTTGTGGAGCCCTGGAAAGCACTCTGACTTCAACTTTTGTGAGATTGGGCCCATTATATTATAATATGCACTCTGAAGGGCATCATAATGCAGCTCAGCCTTGCCCTTGTTTAGCATAAAGCATAGGCTAGCATATGAAAATGAGGTGCTTACAACAGAAACTGAAACTTTGTGTTCTAAGTGGTATACATTTGACTCCAAAGCTATGCATTAAATCACTGGAACTAGATTCAACTTGGACTTCTGCCTTCTTATTCTAATTACTCAATCATTCTACAATATATAATGTTAACTTCTTTGTTGTTAAAAATTAATAACTTTCAAAATGATTGTATGATCTGAAGGAAACAAAAATGTATATCAGAAGTAGCTCCGGTTAAATTATTTATCTGAAATTTGAAACTGTTAATACAACTCCTACGAAGCTATGCACCATTAAGGAAAGTATATTGAGCCATACAGAAAGAAATAGTAGCTTGGCATTTGGAGAGATGCCTGAAAGTAGGTATACATAATATGATTCCAAAGAAGCATCAATAAATAAGTAGCCTGATATATTATTCTAATGGTATTCACTTAGTTGGACATTTTTGTCTAGTCTTTTCAGTGGAGTGACATAGCTTGGGCCAGGGGAAAGATCCTCCCCATTTAAAATTTACCTACAATTAATTTCCTTCCCTCCTCTTCTATTCCTCCCTTCTTCCTTCCTTCCCTCCCTTCCTTTCGTCTTTCTTTCTTCTTTTCTTTCTTTCTCTTTCTTTCTTTTTCTTTCCTTTCCTTCCTTCTTTCTTTCTTTCTGTCTTTCTTTTTCTGTCTTTCTTTCTCTCTCTTTCTTTCTTTCTTTTCCTTCCTTCCTTCCTTCCTTTCTTTCTTTTACTTACAGAAAGATAATTCATTGAAATGTTAAGTAGATATAAAGTATTTTTATTGATAGGCTTACAATCTAGTTAAGTATACATGCAGAATGAAATAAGTATAATTGTAAAAATATTCACAGGATGTGATGAAGCTCAGTGTCCAGCATAGAGACCAAAAATGCCAGAAACTCCCTTTTCCAGCTTTGTGTGGGTTTATGATATAGGCATGTTAACCACACCTAGCCAATGATGCTAGAGGAAATGACTCCTAAGAAACTATTGAAGATATTATTTTCTATAATAAATAAATTTAAAAAAATAGGAGGAAATGCTCCTTTTCTTTTCCCAGATATTACAGTGTCTACATGCAATGCCAGGCAGGAACTGGGACAGCCATCATATATCCTAAGAGAACACTCGGTCCTAAGGGACCAAGGCAAAATATTGAGGATAGTTGGGTAATAAAATGGAAAGAGTCAGGTTATTTATTACAGTTATTGAGTACCTGAACCGAACCAGGTATATACCTGCCCTAGTGTTCTTTTTATGTGGTAAAATGCTGATATGGTTTGGCTGTAACCCCACCCAAATCTCATCTTGAATTGTAGTTCCCATAATCCCCATGCATTATGGGAGGGACCCAGTGGCAGGTGATTGAATTGTGGAGGAAGTTTCCCCCATTCTATTCTCATGATAGTGAGTAAGTTCTCATGAGATCTGATGGTTTTATAAGGGGCTTCTCCCTTCGCTCAGCTCTCATTCTTCTCCCTGCCGCCATGTAAAGAAGGACATGTTTGCTTCTTCTTCTTGCTGTTTCCTCAGGCATCCCCAACCCTGCAGAATGGTGAGTCAATAAAAACTCTTTCCTTTATAAATTACCCAGTCTTGGGTATGTCTTAATTAGCAGTGTGAGAATGGACAAATATAGTAAATTGGTACTGGTAGAGTGGGGTGCTGCTATAAAGATGCCTGCAAATGTGGAAACAACATTGGAACTGGGTAACAGGCAGAGGTTGGAACAGTTTAGAGGGCACAGAAGAAGACAGGAAAATGTGGGAAAGTTTGAAACTTCCTAGAGACTTGTTGAATGGCTTTGATCAAAATGCTGATAGTGATATGGGCAATGAATTCCAGGCTGAGGTTGTCTCAGAAGGAGATGAATAACTTGTTGGGAACTGGAGCAAAGGTGACTCTTGTTATGCTTTAGCAAAGAGACTGGCAGCATTTTTGCCCCTGCCCTAGAGATCTGTGGACCTTTCAACTTGAGAGAGATGATTTAGGGTATCTGGCAGAAGAAATTTCTAAGCAGCAAAGCATTCAAGAGGAAGCACAGCATACAAGTTTGGAAAATTTGCAGCCTAATGATGCAATAGAAAAGAAAAACACATTTCCTGGAGAGAAATTCAAGCCTGCTGCAGAAATTTGCATAAATAATGAGGAGCTGAACGTTAATCACCAAGACAATGGGGAAAGCATCTTCAGGGTATGTCAGAAACCTTCTGTGGCAGCCCCTCCAATCACAGGCCTTGGATACCTAGGAGGAAAAAAAATGGTTTCCTGGGCCATGCTGCTTTTAGTAGTCTTCGGACTTGGTACCCTGTGTCCCAGCTATGGTTAAAAGGGGCCAAGGTACAGCTTAGTCCCTGCCTTCAGAGGGTGCAAGCCATAAGCCTTGGCAGCTTTCACAAGGTGTTGAGTCTCTGGGTGCACAGAAGTCAAGAATTGAGGTTTGGGGACTTCTGTCTAGATTTCAGAGGATGTATGTAAACGCCTGGATATCCAGGAATAAGTTTGCTGCAGGGGCAGATCCCTCATGGAAATCTGTTCTAGGGCTGTGTGGAAGGGAAATGTGGGGTCAGAACCCCACACAGAATCCCCACTGGGGCACTGTCTAGTGGAGCTGTGAGAAGAGGGACATCATCCTGCAGATCCCAGAATGGTAGTTCCACCAACAGCTCTCACCATGTGCCTGGAAAAGCCACAGGCACTCAATGCCCATCCATGAAAGCAGCCAGGATGGGGGCTGTACCCTGCAAAGCCGCAGGGATGAGGCTGCCCAAGGCCATGGGAGCCCACCTCTTGCATCAGGGTGACCTGGACGTGAGACATGGAGTCAAAAGAGGTTACTTCAGAACTTTAAGATTTAATTACTGCCTCTTAGGATTTCAGACTTGCATGAGACTTGTAGCCCCTTTGTTTTGTCCAATTTCTCACATTTGGAAAGTGGGTATTTACCCAATGCCTGTACCTCCATTGAATATAGGAGGTAACTAACTTACTTTTGATTTTATGGGCTCGTAGGCAGAAGGGACTTGGCTTTTCTCAAATGAAACCTTGGACTTGGACATTTTGGTTAGTGCTAGAATGAGTTGAGAATTCGGGAGACTGTTGGAAAGATATGGTTGTGTTTTGAAATGTAAGGACATGAGATTTGGGAGGGGCCAGAGTGGAATAATATGGTTTGACTGTGACCTCACCCAAATCTTATCTTGAATTGTTCTCATAATCCTCATGTGTCATCAGAGGGACTCAGTGGGAGGTAAATGAATTATTGGGGCAGTTTCCTCCATGCTATTCTCTTGATAGTGAGTAAGTTCTTACGAGATCTGATAGTTTTACAAGGGTCTACCCCCCTTTGCTCAGCTCTCATTCTTTTCCTCCCTGATATCATGTGAAGAAGGACATGTTTGCTTCTTCTTCCACCATGATTGTAGGTTTCCTGAGGCCTTCCCAGCCATGTTAAACTGTGAGTCAATTACACCTCTTTTCTTTATAAATTACCCAGTCTTGTGTATGTTTTTATTAGCAGTGTGAGAATAGACTTATACAAATGCATTATAGCCCCTTTTAAGTCAGCTTTAATTGGTGTTTGATTATAACAGCTAAAAAGCCTCTGAACTTGTTTATTTTCAATGTCTTCAGAATTGTTGTCATCTATGGTCTGTTTTATCTTAACATTTGTTTTTAAGAGAAAACTTAAATATAAATTAAAATGGAAAATACAATTTTCTCTTGTCTTAAACGCAATACATTTTTAGATGTTATATGATACA
Source organism: Pongo pygmaeus (assembly GCF_028885625.2). Lineage (NCBI taxonomy): Eukaryota > Metazoa > Chordata > Mammalia > Primates > Hominidae > Pongo > Pongo pygmaeus. Next base: position 27,034,668 of record NC_072376.2, read on the forward strand.
CTGAAATGCTTTTCTGCTACTTACATACTAAATGACCCTCTTACTACACCCTGTGGAAATCATATGCTTTCGTATTATAATTATTAACATAAAGTTTAATTTTTAGTAATAGGCCTGAGGTAGACAGAGCAAAAAACTAAGTTTCTGATTTTATTTCAGATTCTATAGCTCATTGAATATTGCATAAAATGCATGTTATTTACTGTATTAGATGGAAATGATTCTTGTTCTTAGTGGAGGAAGCACATGAAGTTCTGGCCCCAATTTTTATTACTAATTATCCCCTTATTTATAATAATACAATTCAAGAAGTCTTTCTTATGAGTTTTAGTCCAAATTAATCCCCTTCTAAACATTTTTAAATATTCTACTGCTTTAATTGATATGGTTGACAACCCATTAGCCTGATTTATCTGAATTTTAATCACAAACTTTGTATTAATTTTATGAGTGGCTCTGTGTCATAGTTCATTTTTGTTGCTAAAACTGAACTCTCGAGATTTGGTAATTTGTAATGAACAGAAATGCATTTGGCTTATAGTTCTGTAGGATAGATAGTCCAAGATTGCAGGGCAGAATCTGTGTCATAATATGGCAGAACACATGGATGAGAGAGAGACAAAATGGGGCCAAACTCACTCTTTATAAAGAATTATCTCCCATAATAATAAACCCACTTCCAAGATATCAAACTCACTCCCAGAATAACAGCATTAATTCATTCATGAAAGTTGAGTCCTCATGACCCAATCAGCTCTTCAAGTTCACACTTCCCCATAATGCTGAATTGGGGATCAAATTTCTAATACATGAACACTGATGAACACATTCAAATTATAGCATTCCTCCCTTGGCCCCCCAAATTGATGACATTATCACATGCAAAATATATTTATTTCGTCCCAATTGACCCAAAAGTCCTAACTTTTTTCACTTTTAAGTAAAAAGTCCAAAGTCCAGAATTCCATCTAAATTAAATTAGACGGTAATTGAGTGAGACTCAAGGCACAATTCCTCCTGAGGAAAATTCTCGTCCAACTCTAAGCCTCTGAAATTTTTTTAAAACAAGTTATATGTTTCTGAAGTACAATGGTGGGACAGGTATAGAATAGATAATATCATTTCAAGTGGTAGTAATAGTCAAGAAGAAAGAAATAACTGGCCCCAGGTAAGTCCAAACCCAACAGTGCAGACAGCATTAAATCTTAAACCTCCAGAATAATCATTTATTTCGTGTGCTGCGCCCTGAACACTCTGAGTGGATTCAGCTCTCAATGACTCAGATAGCTCCACTCTTATGGCTTTGTTGGGCTTAAACCATGCCACAGTTCTCACCGGTTGGAGTGTCATTCCTGCAGTTCTCCAAGGCTGAAGTTGTAAACTGGTGTCCCTATAGATCTGGAATCTCTGAGGTGGCTTCACTGCCACAGTTCCGCTAGGTATTGTCCTAGTGGGAGTTCTCTGTGGTGGCTCCACCCTTATGACAAGTCTCTTCCTGGATCCCTATGCTGTCCAATACATCATTTGTCATCTAGGTGGAAAGTTCCATGGCCCCACAGCTCATACACTCTGCACATCTGTGTAATTAGCACCGTGTAGATGCTGCTGACGTTTATAGCCTGTACATTTTTAGAACAGCAACAGAGCCTGCTTGAGCCAAGGCTGGGGCAGCTGAAGAGTGATGTGTTGGAACATGGGAAATAGACACTTGAGTGGGCATTGAAAGGCAAATGCTGAAGTCCCAAAGCCATCTTTCTGGAAACCTTGACTTCTAGGTTCTAGATGGAAGGTGCAGCCTTGACGATCTCTGAAACATCTTCAGAGTATTTCTCCCATTGTCTTGATAACTAGTACCTAGCTCCCTTCTGTCAATATTAATCTCTTTAGAAAACTATGTCTTGGCCACATACTTGGTTTGTTATTCTAAAGACACCTTTTAACTCATTATATGGCCAGGCTGTGAATTTTCCAAATCTTTCCTTCTGCTTCTCTTTCAGTTATAAATTCTGTCTTTAAATCATTTTTCTGCTCTTGCATCTTACTATATTCAATTAAAATTAGCCATGCATCTCCTGCAATATTTTCCTTAGATGTTTCTCCTGCCAGATATCCTAATTCATTGCTCTTAAATTTTGCCTTCCATAAAATCCTAAGTGAAAAACAAAGTTCGGACAGTTCTTTGCCATTTTATAAGAAGGATGACCTTTACTTCATTTTCCAATAAGATATTCTTCATTTCAGCCTGAAACCTTATTAGAATGGCTTTCACTGTCCATGTTTCTACCAACATTCTGGTCACAACCAGTTAAGTAATCTCTAAGAAGTTCCGCACTTTCCTTACAGCTATTTTCTTCTTCTAACCCTCACCAGAATTACCCTTAATTCTCCATTGATAGCAATACAGGCTTTTTCCAGAATTCACTTCAAAAGTACTCCAGCCTTTACCATTTACCCAGCTCCAAAGCCACTTTCACATTTTCAGGTATTATAATAACATCCCGCTCTCTGGTACCAGTTTCCTATCTGATTCTTTTTTCTTTTCTTTTTTTTTTTTTTTTTTGCTACTGATAATATAGTACTCATGACTAAGTAATTTGTAATGAACAGAAATTTATTTCGTTCATAGTTCTGGAGAATTCCAAGTCTGAGATTAAGAGATCATATCTGCTGAAGGCCTTCTTGCAGCCTCATAATATGGCAGAAGGCATCACAAGCGTGGGAGAGAGAGAGGCAGGCACTGACTCATCATTTATAAGAACCTCTTGAGATAACAAATGGATTCCCACAATAATGGCATTCATTCATTCACGGGGGCAGAACTTTTATGATCAAATCACTTCTTAAATATCCCACCTCCTAATACTGCTGCAATGGGAATTAATTTTCTAACACATGAATTTTGGGGGACTCATGCAAACCATAGCACTATGAATAGGCTTCCTGGATTTTTATTTGTAAATTTAATCAATAAAAGTACTTACAGTAAACCAAATGTTATCCTAGATACTTGGCCTACCAAATGAACAAGAAATAGTTCTTTCTGTCAAATAATTTACCATGTTGTATACAGACAATATAGACAATCTAGGAATAAGTATGTGTTGAACTAAAATGCACTATAATAAATCAAATTGATGAAGCATATGAACCAAAAATTATTTACACCTCTTAAAGCAATTGAAGGGTTAAAAGTCATAATGCGTGATCTGATTCTCAAAGGGTAAGTAAAATTCCATTGGGCATAACAATGACAGCTGAGGGACAAGTGCATGTAGATGCGTATGTAATTGATGGGACTTAGCATTTCAGAAAAAAATTAATATGATAAAGTATAAGGTACTTGGAAAAATATTGAAAAGATAAATTCAGGACACACTATGAAGGGTCTTGCATGGCTTCATAAAGGAGCTTGATATTTATTCTGAAAGTAATGAAGACTACATGGGTAAGTTTAGGATTGAAGAGAGAGTAATAGTAATAACTATATCTCTATATCTGGAAAACCACCTACATCTGGAAATGTTATCCATTGACATGTTCTAGAAAGGAGATAAAGACAGAGTTTAACCGCAGCAGAATTGTTGTATTGGATAAGGCAAGAAATAGTGAGACTTAGAACGAAGTTTAAAAGGCCTGTTACAGACCAGATGAGGGCTAGAATAGGCAAAGCTAAGAAAGTTATGTCTTCTTTATTTCTCAATCATGTTATATTCAGTCTGGCCCAGGTTAGCAGAGTGGCTCTGATCTATGAAGTCTTTTAGGGACCTGGGTGTCTTACGTATTGTTGTTCCACTATTCTTTACAGTGTAGTAATCATTGTTTGCATATTTGAAGCTGATTACATAAACAAAAGAAAAGTAGAATTTAAAGATTTGGAAAATTATCACCCTGGCCATATTGTAAAGAATGAGAAAATGTTTTCAGAAAAGAACATCAAGGCTATGGCCGAGTGTTTGGTGAGATTAGTACGGATAGAAGGAAGACGGATGTTATTCATCAAGAAAATAAAAGAATGACACTGGAGGCATTTGGGATCTCTCTGGGGCTGCCCCACCCATCACCATCCAGAATGCCAAGGGTTTGCTAGCAACACAATTTCAAGGCACTGCTCCTGTACTTTGGTACGAGACTTTTTGGTTGCCACAATTGTGGCTCAGATGAGCCCATGTGCTACTCAGGCCACTGCTCTGGAAGGCACAGGTGGTAAACCATGGCAGCATCAGGTATTGCCATCTCTAAGGTGAACAAACTGTAGGGAAATGAGTAACTTCATGCTGATTTAAAAGGGTGTATTGGACAGTTGGGAGGTCCAGGCAGAGACTTACCCACTGGGGCACAGCCACCACTGAGACCACCCATTATGGCAATGCCTAGTGGAGCTGTGGGAGCAGAACCATCACAGCAAGTCCAGACCAGAAGGTCCACCAGTGTGCAACTCCAGCTTGAAGAGTCACAGGCATGACTGCCATGCCTGAGAATTGCTGTGTGGGCTACACTCAACAAAGCAATGAGAGTGAGTCTGTCCAGAGCCATGGGGGCCTAATCCTCACCCCAGTGTTTCCAGAAGGTGGTACATTGAGTCAAAGAGAATTGTTCTTAAGCTTTAAGATTTATTGTTGTTTGCCTTGTTGGGTTTTGGAATTACGTGAGATCTTTTACTTTTTTTTTTTTTTTTTTACTTCTTTCCTATTTCTCCCTCTTGAAATGGAAATGTCTATATTATACCTATTCTGCCATTGTGTTTTAGAAACACATAACTTGTTTGATTTCACAGACTCACAGCCAGAGAGAAAGCTGTCTCAAGATGAATCACACCTCGAGTTTTTCATCTCTGAATTCGATGATATTTAGACAAGTCTTTGGACTTTAAACTTAAAAGTTGATGCTGGAATGGGTTAAGAATTTGGAAGCTATTGGGATGGAATAATTGTATTTTGCATGTGAGAAGAATATGAATTTGGGGAACCTGGGGGCAGAATGCTGTGCTATTAAGCATTCCGCTTATGATGATATTAAGAGATGGGGCTTTTAGAGGGTGATTAGGTCATGGGAGAATCGGCCCCCATGAATAGGATTAGTATGACTTGCAAAAGCAGCTTGAGGGAGGCCAGCTTGTCATTCACCATGTGACAACGTATAGAAATGCCACCTATGAGAAACAGGCCCTCACTAAGAACCAAATCTGTTGGTACCTTGATTTTGACGTTTAGCCTCCAGAACTGTGAAAAATAAGTTTCTATTATGTATAAGTTACCCATCTAAGGTATTTTGGTAAAGTAGACCTGATAGACTTAGACAGCTTTTATATTTCAAACCAGCTAATTTCTATGTTTTTGTAGATAGTCCCCAAACTATTTCTACCTTTATACTCCTACGATGTCTTAAAACTTTTTTATGACTCATTTTGGAATTTGTGTAAAATGATGCATATATTGACTTCTGGTTTGTTAGCTTTTTGTTAGCATTTAATCTAGGAAAGAGTTCATCTGGTGTCTTTTCTATTTTTTTACTGCATAAGCTAATATTTATATTAGCTTATAAAGATTATTATTGTCTTATAACTGTGTACATATATACCTTTCAGGCTCTAACACATTCTAGTTCTTCCATCTGTGTCAGTGTCCTCATTCAGCTTGTAAAAGGGGAGTTCAGATCCTTAAGCAAGCACTTATGCTTGAAATTAAAAAAAAAAAACACTTTTTTTTCTTTTTTTTTTTTGAGACAGAGTCTCACTCTGCCACCCAGACTGGAGTGTAGTGGTGTGATCTCGGCTTACTGCAACTTCCGCCTCCTGGGTTCAAGTGATTCTCCTGCCTCAGCCTCCCCAGTAGCTGGAATTACAGGCACACACCACCATGCCCGGCTAATTTTTTGTATTTTTAGTAGAGAGGGGTTTCACCATGTTGGCCAGGTTTGTGTTGAACTCCTGACCTCATGATCTGCCCACCTCAGCCTCCCAAAGTGCTGGGATTACAGGCTTGAGCCACTGTGCCAGGCCAAAAACCCCCCAATTTTTAATTACAATTAACTGTTTCAAATCTTCCCTGGATTTCTTTTAAATAGTCTTTGTTTCTTTTCTTTTGAGGCTGGTTATTAGGAAAGAGTTTTATTTGGATAACCGAATTAATGAGAGAGTTGGAATATATTTTTATTAGAAATGTATACAAAAGCTGGAATAAATAAGAAATGGGTGTAAAGTCTAGATTAGCAAAATGCTGATTACTGATAAATACATGCACAAGAAAAGAAATTCCTCTTAGGGCCAACATTCTTGCACTGGTAAAGACAAAACAAATTTAGAAGCCTAATAAACTATCGATAACACATTATAAAGTTGCATTTTCCACACAACAAACACTTAAAAATAATTGCACACACAAACACACCCATTAAATCACATGGCAGATGATTTGATAAGATTAATACCCCAGTGATTGCATTATCCATTTAGGTAACATAAATTATTGTTTATCATTTTTCTAGAACCAGTTAGATTACAATCTCTTTCAGATTAGTAATCTTTTGGGGTTAAATTGTATAACTTTAAAGAAGACCATATTTAGGGTGCTTTCCTAAGTATGAATGCTGTGGTTAATATAAGACACAAGTTATGGTGGAAAAAAAAGTTTTAAAGGTACGCATTTTACCTCCACTTCTTGCCTTTTAGGATGGTTATGATTAAAAAAAAAAAGAAGAAGGAATATAACAAGTGTTGGTGAATTACTGGTGGAATGTAAAATGGTACAGCTGCTGGGGGAAAGCTTGGTGTTCTTCAAAATGTTAGAGAATTACCACATAATTTAGCAATTTTCTGCACATACCCCAAATAAAAATATATATACACGTACACAGAACTGAAAGCAGGGAGTAAAACAGATCCTTTGTATACTACTGTTCATATAAACTTTATTCAAATAGACAAATGATGAAAATAACAAAGTGTCCACCACAGATGACTGGATAGACAAAATGTGGTATATACATACAATTATATGTTATTCAGCCTTAAGATAGAATGACATTCTGATACAGGCTACAACATGGATGAACCTTGACATCATCAGACAAAGTGAAATAGATTAGTTGCAAAAGAGCTAATATGTATATTTCTACTTATATGAGGTACCTGAAATTGACAAATTCATAGAAACATAAAATATAATAGCAGTTACCAGGGGCTAGAGGAAAGGGAATACGGAGTTATTATTTAATGGATACAGGGTTTCTATTTGGGTTGATAAAAAGTTCTAAAAATGGATATTGGTGATGTTGTACAACATCGTGAATGTAAATAATGGAGCTGAATTATACACTTAAAGCTGTTTAAAATGGAATTGTCCATATATTATAACAATAAAATGATAAAAGTTCATATTTCTTTTTCAAAAGAATATTTCTATAGTATGCAAATACAATTAAGAATGTAGTGATTATCTGTCATTATACAGCAGTTTAAAAATCTGAAGGGTACCTACTATATAAAATGTTACTTAAGGGCTGGGCGCAGTGGCTCACGCCTGTAATCCCAGCACTTTGGGAGGCTGAGGCAGGTGGATCACAAAGTCAGGAGTTCGAGACCATCCTGGCCAATATGGTGAAACCCCGTCTCTACTAAAAATACAAAATAAATTAGCTGGGCGTAGTGGTATGTGCCTCTAGTCCCAGCTACTCAGGAGGCTGAGGCAGGAGAATCACTTGAACCTGGGAGGCCTGAGTGACAGAGTGAGATTCCCTCTCCAAAAAAAAAAAAAAGAAGTTGCTTAAAATTCTATTTAGTCACAAAAATCCATTGTAAACCTTTTATTTATACATACTTGCATAAAAATTGGTATTCTAAACGCATATCCATTTCCTTACAACCCATCCAAAAATATATTTAAAAATTTTCCTATTTTTCATGAAAGCTTTATTAATTTATTTGAGATGAAAACATTAAGATATTTTAATATCTTATTATACTTATTTTGAAGTTTACTTCCTGGATTGTAGTATTTCTTTCTTAGTATTATTTATCTTAGTTTAATGGAATGTCAAGAGATTTTTAACACCATGAAATAACTTTCTGTGGAGTCCTGTTGATACATTGTTATAATTTGCCTCACCCTGTCTATTCTGGGTCACATCATCAACTGGTCATTGAGAGCAGAAGAATACATCATCATCATTATTTTATTGCCTGGATAGATCAGTTTATTACTGTCCCAGATAAACCATTTTCTGCTTTTTTTTTTATTATTATTATTATTATTATTATTATTATACTTTAGGCTCTATGGTACATGTGCGCAACGTGCAGGTAAGTTACATATGTATACATGTGCCATGCTGGTGAGCTGCACCCACCAACTCGTCATCTAGCATTAGGTATATCTCCCAATGCTATCCCTCCCCCCTCCCCCCACCCCACAACAGTCCCCGAAGTGTGATGTTCCCCTTCCTGTGTCCATGTGTTCTCATTGTTCAATTCTGCTTTTTAAGCGTTGTCCACATAAAGGATTATAACCATGGAGAGGGGCAAAGAACATGATAAGAGTCCCATAATTAAAGGGCTTCTGACGGGGAGCCCTGGGGTATTCTGTTACCAGGATCAATTAGAATAACAAGTGATGCACAAAACTAGATCAGAAAAAAAAAAAATGGCCAAGAATGTAATAAGACAGAGAAACTTACCTATAAGAGTACCCAACTAGAAGGTCTGTAGCAGGAAGGACAGAGCTGTCGGAAATGGTCATCAATTGTCAGTATGAATTAGATAGCAATGGTAGTGATGTGAGGCTGGATGAAGCAACGGCTTAAGTCTCTTCAAGACCAGGCAGTGATAGATCCTTGAATGACCTATTAACTATGGTGGTGGCAAAGCCAAATTTATAACTACAGAAAGCAATATGGTTATACATAGCAAGAGTTATACATTTAGACCTAGGAATTCTATCTTAAGGGATTTATTCTGGGAAAGTAATTTGAGACAAGGAAACCAAATTTTCTTTTTAAATTATGTTAATGTCAGCACCATTAATTACAGCGAAACAAAATGAGAAATAGAAAAACATTTTGGTGGATTTTGGAACCTCAAAAAAATTGGGATATTATTTAGGACATAAATTCATAAAAGCAAAAGTTCAAAATTATTATTGTGGAAACCATATAGACATGTACAAAATGGTTAGCATAATATTAAGTGAATACAAGTATATTAAATGTTATTTTTGAGGCATTTTCTGCCACTTAACATGAGATGTTCTTACAAGGAACTAAAAACTTTAAAGCTGTGTTATAATATTGGCATATCTTTACAAATGTCTTTCATCTCACCTTGTAAATATGTGTGTGGATATAAGTATTTATTTTATGTGTATATATAAGTGTAAATAGTTTAACATATAAAATAATGTATAAAACATAAAATAGTCTTAATCATTTTATACATATGATAATCAAACCTATTTTCTTATAAAGTTTACACTCACAATTACAATGGATAACTTTTTCTAATTATAACAATGTATGATTTAGAATTAAGATTCCTTGTTACCGTATCTACAAGAAACTTCCAACCTAATTACAATTGCAACAAAAAAAAAAGATTCCTTGAAAATACATGGATAGTTTTCAGCAGTCATTGCTGACATGAAACAAATGGAACAGAGCACGTCATGTTATGGCCTTGGAGAAAACAACATAGGTTCACTTGCTTGACCCAGGAGCCTAGATTCCCTTGTTCTAGCCAGGCTCATCTGATATGTTCTAGGCAATTTTCTTACCTAGTATGTATAAGAGTATCTGAGGAACAAAGCCATCTATGGTTTTCAGTGATCTGTCTTCCAAATAGGTTGTGAAATAAAAGAAAGTTTGCACCTAAATTGCTTGAATCACCTGAAAATGTCATTTTTAATTGGATAGGAATTATGCAGTCAGGTGTGACAAGAAGGAAGGGGTTATCATGAGCTAATAAATGGACAGAAATGCAGCCTCATGCTTCTAATCCCTCCAGAGTGTTATCTCATGATTACCAAACACCCTACTTAGATATGCCTTATTAGTTTCTCTTTTGGATATCTTTATTCTTAGAAAACCATACTGTAGTGTGCTAGAATGTGATGATGTTAGCACTTTAAAATATGAGCAGCTGCTTCAGCTGAACTAGTCGTTCACAAAAATTAATCTGCCCTTTACATTAATCTGTGGACCAATCAAAATGTTTTCTTAATCCTAGGAGTTTAATAATGTAGTCTAAATCAGTCTGGTCCAGGTGCCTTGTGCTGCTTAAAGGAAAAGTAACAAGCAAATTTAATCTGAAGATTATTAAGTATTTTTGGCTGGTACTGGCTGGTATCACCTAGCAACTATAGAACATACTGAATAAATCTAACAAATAGCAACTCATCCTTCCTGTTACTGCAGATCAAATAATTTGGAGAAAGTAAGTATGCATACTAATAGCAGTAAAGAAGATAATGATAAGACACAAGAATTTTAGGAAAACAAAACCTTTGCAATAACAACTTGTGGCGACTGCTATTACTAGGATGATAGCTGGCTGAATAACGTTTATAAAAGCAGAAGTTCAAAAGATGGCTTGGAGGTTATACTCTATGATACAGATGCACGGTTTCAAAAACTGAAGAAATACTGTCTAGGCCAGAAGTAAATGAACTCGGTTAAGTAATCTACTGTCCAGGCATTGTAATTGGTCAGGTTTGCAGAGAGGGACAAAGCAAACAGCTTAAAATTTTGTCACATAATTGGGTAAGTTATGGGCACATCATTTACATATCTTCATAACATTTTGCTAGATAGCAGTTTGTGCAAGTTCAAATTTCTAAGACTAATGAGAACGTTCCCTTTTGTAAGGTGAATGAGGAAAATGAGCGGGGTCTGGAAGGAAATCAATTACATTGGATACTCAGAACCAATTCTCCAGCATTATTCTGAATAGTAAAAGTTTAAAAGGAAGTTTATCTTTGAAAATAAAAATTGAGTCCCCTCTGCTTCCAGCCATGAAAGATTAACTGGTAACAAACCTGCCTCCCAATTGTAAACTTTTTAAAACTGGGGGAAAAAATGTTAAGAAATAATGTCGAGGTGTTGAACAGTAGATGGTAAAGAATTGTGATCTTTGGGAGAAGGACAATACAAAAAGTGAGCCCTATGATCAAACCCACAAGATGCCCAAGTTTCTATTTTGGAGAACTTTTCTGACAAAGAACAAGGAAGTGACACATTGGTCTCAACACGTTGAGAGAGTAGAGTTCAGAATTCTGCACGGAAGTGGCCAGAATTTGTGGGAGGAGATAACTGAAAAGAAGGGGCTGCAGGGAGGATACATCACAGAAGTTTGTGTGGACATTCAGCAAGGGTTCTTGGATAAGGGTCAAGGGGCATATGCACAGAGTAAAGTGTTAAGGGCTTAACAGAGATCACCTGTTGCAGAAAATGTGCAAAACTGGGAGACACTGAAGTGGTTATGATACAACCAGAAAGGAGAAATCTAGCAACCCCAGGTATTCAGCTGAGACCTTCAAAGAGCCATAATCTAGAGGTAAAGAAAATAACCAAGGGTAAGGACACACTCTAGTACTCAGTTCAAACTCTAAGTGGATATGAACTGACAGAGAACAAAACCAAGCCTGGTTACATCAGAAGATACCACCTCTAATTTAACTGCGCGCCGGAACAAAGTTGAATACCTCTTAAAACAAGAGGTCATAACTAATCCATGATGAACAGCATGCAATAGAAAACTAGTAGACATGGTCAAAATATTACCCATCACTAAAAGAGAAAACATTTAATAAAAGTGACATTACGATATCTGAGATTTTATAATTACCAGTGCCATGCTGGATCCCTATTAACCTCAAAGGGATAGCACCAATTTCAAGAGGCCAAAGAATAGATCCAGAGCTGGTAAATGAAACATAGGGTTTATTCAAGGGAACTTACTTACAAGCCTGTCTGGTAGCGGTAGGCTGGACAGGAGAATTGCCACTGCTTGCAAAAAGCCTGCAGTTTACATAGCGCCCTCACTTAACATACTACCTACTAGCAACCTCCACGTGACAATCCTCCTTTCTTAAGTTATTGCTGTCAATCACATCTGCCATATAGGGTATGCTTAGGTTATTGCTGTCAGGAGTATCCTCCACATAGGGTCATTCTCAGGGTATGCTTAAGTTTTTGCTGTCAGGTGGTTCTACCATGACAATCTTTTTAGATTTTTAAAATCTAAAAAGGATTTTAAAGCAGATGTTATAAACTTGTTCAAGGACATAAAGAAAAATATGATAGAAATAAATAACACATGGAAAATTTCAAGTAAATAAATTCTACCTTTTGATGGGAAAATAGGAATTAATTTGCAAACACCTTAATCCAACATAGTCTACGTATAGTATGTCATTTTCTTTCTGTCTGCTTTTATTATTCTTTCCTTAACTTTGATTTTCAATAGTTTGACAATGATGTGCTTTGGTGTAGTTTCCTTTGTATTTATCCTGCCATGCTTATTCTTAACCCCAAGTTTGTAATCTGATTTTGTTCTTATTTCCACCCTGTTTTTTTAAAATCTCTCTATGAACACTTTTAGGATATTCTTTTTTAACTGCCTATTCTAAAATTTTATGATAGTATGTCCTTTAGCTATCATCCTGAGCATTTGTTGGAACCTTTTAATCTATAAATGCACAGTTCTGTGTTCTGAAAAAAAAAACATTGAATTGTTTATTCCTCCTCCATCTTTCATACGCTCATTCTGTAATTCCTGTTTTTCAGTTTCTATAACATCTGGGCACAGTCTGTACTTTTAAATAATTTTTGTTTTCTATTAATATGTTTGGTGTTTCTAATCTACTTTCTGAGAAAAGTCTTCAATTTTAACTTCAACCCTCAGTATTCTGATTTTTCAATTGATGTTAATACATATTAATTTCAAGGCACAGTTTTGTTCTCTTAATTTTTCTTTTAGAGATAACTCTTTGTTTTATGGATACAAACTATTGAAAAGCATGATTGACTATGCTTTAAAATGACTGTACCATAAGTTGCAGATCCCCACTTTTCTTCAAGATATTCTTTGGGGCTGGTTTTACTGGCTAGATAAAATTCTTCCAATGTCCTCCCTGGAAGACAAACTAGGCTGCCAGCCTGCTAAAATCAATAGGGAAATGGAAGAGGTAGGGGCTCTTACCATTTTCTGCTTTCAGAAAATTATCACTGATTCTAACTATTCCTGTTGTTTTCTAGTCCAGATTCCTGATAGTCCAAGATCTTCTCAGAATTGTAACTTCCAGGTTTCTTTCAGGGCAGCAAGAAAACAGTTTCATGGCTGCATTTGATGTTGTATTAGTTCAGGCTGCTGTAACAAAGTGGTATAGACTAGGTGACTTATAAACAACAGAAATTTATTTTTCACAGTTTTGGAGGCTGGAAATCTGAGATTAGAGTGCCATGTGGTTTGTTCTGCTGAGAGCCCTCTTCTGGGTAGCAGACTGCTGACATCTTATATCTTTACCTGGTAGAAAGGGCAAGCAAACTCCTTGAGACCTCATTTATAAGCTCACTAATTCCACCCATAAGTACTCTAAACTTATGACCTAATAACCTCTCAGAGACTCCACCACCTAATACCGTCTCATTGAAGGTTAGGATTTCAAGATATGAATTTTGGCAAGATACAAGCAATCAGTCGGTAACAGGTGACATAGTGCAACTTCAGGTCTAATTGCCTCTTGCCTGAATTGACAAACAGTGCTCCTAAATGCTTCAAGTGCATACCACATTTTAGAATTCCTGAACCTTTGTGCCGTTCTCAGGTCTACAGTGGGCTAGTCTGAGCTTCTTCCACTCTAAGCTTAAGTTCAGTTTTGCAAGTCTATGGATTTATATCAGCAGATGGCAAACCATGACATGACTGTTACCTATCTCTTTTGGTAAATAAAGTTATTAGAACATAGATGTGCTCTTTCATTGTTGTGTTGCCTATGGCTGCTTTCACACTACAATGACAAAATTGAGTAGTTATGACAGAGACTGTGTGGGCCACAGGCCAAATTATCTGAATCTTTACAGAAAGTATTTGCCAACCCCTGGTCTAGAGTGCTATTTACTTATGCATCCATATCATAGCCTCCAAAACTTCATTCCTAATGGTTCTTCTTACCTGCTATTTTTGATCTTGTGGATTCATTTTGTTAACCCTTTAATATTGTTTGTGCGGATTTCAGATTGGAGCAGAGTTAAGCGTGAGGGTCCAGTTCACCAATTGTAACTGAAGGCTCCAACCACTCTTCTTTGTCATCAACACCTAAATCACTTTATCAGGACAATTTGTTTTAGTGAACAGCAAAAGCAGGTCTGTCTCAATGCCAAACCACAAAGGATTTCCACATCCTTTTATCATTTTTGTTTCTATTAATGGGTATTAGATATTGATTAATATCTATTGATATCTCCTGGGCATTAAAGTTTTCCATGCTACTATAGATTTCACCATTTATAAAGGAAAGCAACATGAAACATTATAAGATGCTGATGCTAATTTTATATGCTCTCATCTAGCAATCATTTATGGAACATCATATATGCAGTTGCCATTGTGTTCAGTCTTATGACACTAAGAATAGCAGTATCAATAATAATTGTTATTATATAAAAGATACGTTCACTGCCCTTACAAAATGTAGCGTGGTAAGGAATATTGAAATTTTAAAAATATTTCAAATCACTGTGACACGATCTATTATAGAAGTAAGAACAGCTCAAATGTAGAGGATACTTGTCTGTGATCATCATACAAAGCTTCATATTGAATGATAAAATTTTGACACTCAGAGAAGAAAGAATATTCTTGCCAAGAGGCAAATATAAAACATAAGCATATTTTCTAGGACAAATATAAAATATAACAAATATAAAGAATAAGGTAAGTTTCAAAGTATTGGAACATACATTTCCACCATTATCTGTGCAATGTTTGGTAAGTTATTTAACCTCTTTAAGCTTTCGTTTTCAGAATTTAGTTTTTAGCTTTAAGAATTATGTGAAATAATGCACTTGATAGATTTAACAGAATTCCTGGCACATAACAAATGTTTAGCAAAGGTTAGTTGTTTAAGTTGTTGTTACAAATTATCCTGGGGCAGTAATATTTTAGCAATAATTAATATATAACAATATTTCAAGCACAATGGCACTGTTGGTGAGAGATGTTTTGGAAAGGAGTTAATTTCTAATCATCCTGCAAATCACAGAATATAGAAAACGAATTACGTTTTTTTCAAACAAATCCAGCTGGGACTAATAAAGGATGACTCATAATTGGATTTTCTTGGATTTGAATTAGGATCACTGAATTCATGCTCATCCAAATTATTTCTACAATTTTTCTTAAAGATCAATAATCCAACATGCATACACACACACATGCATGCACACATACACGCGTGCACACACATACACACACACATACTAGATATATCTTGGCTAGCAACTTGGGTAGCATTACTTGAAGGGAATATATCAACATATTTTCCCCAACTGCTATGATAACTTATGTTTTCTTTCACTTCACTTGTATTTTTTATGAGAGAAAAAATTTTACAATATCACTTAGAATTGATTGTTAAAAAAGCAACATTGCAACATTTATTGATGTACAAGTAGGTGAAAATAAAAAATAATATGTGACATAATTTAGTATACCGTTACTTCAAATATTTTGTCTCCTATCTTATTATTCATTAATAGTGACTGCAGATCTGGCATACTTCTAGAATTTTGATTAGTATGATGTTTAGAGCTACGGTGTGCCTAGTTAAAAACAGTAAGTGAATGGTTCTTTTTTGATCGCTTTAATGCTTTAATAATCTACTGGAAGCATGCAGAATTTTGTTGTTGTTGTTGTTGTTGTTGTTGTTTTTTCAGGACCGATGGAAACAATCACAGGCCCTTGAGATTGGAGCGTCTTTAATCTTGCACATTAGGTGCCCATGTTTTATATAGGCTCAATTATCCTTTGCAGTATAACCCTTGACCTAAATAGTCATTTACAGAAATGTTTTAAAGGATCCTCTCTGCAAGGTATTGGAATTATACATACTGATAATTTCCTTTGCAGAATTATTGTGACAAACACTTTTCTAAGCTTCCACTAATCTCTCTGAACATAGCACAGCATTTTACTCATATTTAAGATGAAATCTTGAACACATTCCATTTTATATAGGAGAAGTTTTAAGCCAATAGAAGGGCTCCAAACTGAGTAGATATTTAAAGATACTTAGTGTCAGTCATTGGAATGTAAACCACTGTAAGGAAAAGTTCTTTTGGCTGCGGTGAATGTCATATTGGAAGCAGACTCTGGGGCAAAGAATGCAGGACCTGTAGTGGCACCAGGCTTTCAGGATAGAAAGGGTCCAGGAATGCATAGGATTGGGCTGGGGAGACAAATAATTTCAATGTCTAGTCCCCCAAGAATAACTTAGAATCCTTGAGCAGGGGACTCATGAACTTGGCAAGCTCATGCTCTGCAGACGCACAGGGAGGAGGTCATGTCCATTCGGCATTTGTGACACAGCTTTAGGGAAGTGCTCATAGTGATCAAAACGGTGTAATGTCATAAAATTACTTGTTCAAAAAATTCACTTTATTTATCTTTGGAGGCCCTATTTCTGCTTAGTGTTGGAAAAATTGATCTTGCTAATTCAAGGTAGCTTATTCTAACCCAGGAATTTTTTTTCCACTCAAATGTGTAATTTATGTTTAGTCCTACCCAATTTAAATTTCCACCATCGAGCTTTCTCCACCTTTCTGATCTCTGAACAGCTCTATTGCAACAAAAACTTTCCCAGCTACTGTCAATCTAGTAGGATAGTGTTTGTGTGCGTGTGCATGTGTGGGTTTGTGTATGTGTGTGCACACATGTGTGCCTTAAAGGTATTCTTGACCTTGATCTCAGCTGATCATCAATCTTGTGATAACATTGAATAGAGCTGATTTTGAAATAACTGACTCTTTCACTTTGTCCTGTTCTTTTTGATGGCTGTCAGGTAATTGGCTTCCATCTGTATCATGGTGTCAGGAAACCCATGAAATTGCAGCTAACCAGTCCCTTACTCAAAGGCAGATGCCACTCACATCTCTGTACTGTGATGTTGTTATTCTACCAGTGAGTGTTGGCTTGGAAAGGTAGGCTGTGCTGCGTGGCCTTTGTTATGCCTGGAACTGCCTGTACCAGATCCCCTCCCTCTTTGCTGTCAGATTAACGTTGGCCACAGGAAAAACATAGGCACAGTTTGAAAGATAGAAGTGAATCAGCAACCATTTCTTCTGAAGCTGTTTTTGCAGCTAGATGCAGTAAAAGAGAGATAGGCCAAAAGACCGCTGCACAAGGTCCCCTTTTCTTGTTCTGAAAGTACATGGTTTCTCAGATTTACTAGTCTCCTTCCCTATCCTCCAACCCCCACCTCTCCTACACGTTTCAACCAGTCCTATAATAACTCAATATCCTATAGCACGGATAGTGACTCTACTCCATAACAAAGTCCTGACTGAGATAGGTTTTTGTTCACTGTTTTTCCTAAATGCCACCACTATGCCTGAGTTCAAGGAAAACATGAAGATTTTTCTACACTGTTGTTTGATTCCACACTCCCACATCTAGAAGCAGCAATCACAGGCAGATTGGCCAAATCCTGGATTTCTGGATGGATTGGATGTCGGTGATGGTCTGGACTTTTTCCCATCTCAACCTCAATGTCAGAAGGATGCCCTGCTAACCCTAGCATACTCATGGTTTTTGTGGGGGAGATTCAGGGAGCAGAAGCACTTCCAGTTCACTATCTCTACATTTCATATCATCTATAAAGGTTAATAATATTCATGCTATTCTTCTGGTACATAAACAATTCCCATTACCTTTGTATCACACCTGTTGTGATATTTTTTGAATTCTGAGACAAGATTTAGCATCTTTCTTCTGGCTGTCTTTCTGAAGATCACTGGGAAAATAAAATAAAATTAACCCCTGATGTGATGTCTTAATGCATTTCATATTTAGTCTGCACAAATTATGCCTTCACCTGTTCTAACTCAGGTGGTGAGTGTTGCTTAGTATAGGCTCTGGCTGTGATTTTAGTCACTCAAAGGCTGCGATAGTTTTCTCAGTGTAGGGGAAGCAGATTCTAAGAAGGTAGTGATAAATTGGCAAGGTGCCAGAGTACCAGATTAGTAGGTTGGGATCCAGGTTCAGATTTTACTCTGATATAACGGGGTCAACACCATTTCTGTGTAATAGGTTGAGATGAGAATATAGGGATTCCGAGTCTCTGAGACTGCAGGGATGCCAAGATGTCATCCATAATAAGCTTGACATAATGTGTGAGAAGAGCAACTTCTCAGTGTTCCACCGGATGCAGTTACAGCTTTTTATATATGTGCTCCCTCCCACCTCTTAGGTGGGAGACATACGTATATCCCTTCTGCATCAGGACAGACTGATGAAGGAAATGACATGAGTCTTGGACTGCAGGGTTGCTTTTCAAAGAGTAAAGCAAAGAAGCTGAGAAATGAGGCAGGGGCAGTACCTGCTCACTGGCCTGCTTTCACTTTGGTATTGTCAGTTATTCAACAGTAATGAATACTAAATGTTGGAAAGTATCATTTTTTTGTTCCACATTTTGTATACTCCTAAAATATCTCTCTTGTTTGTATTTCACTATCTTAACCCTTTGAAATAATTTAGGAATTGAGTATCTCCTCTTTATCTTTTACATTTAAATATCTTCATACTTTTTAAAACAATTTTTTACATGTTTTGAAATGTTAATCATCAGAATTCCTCATACTGTGCTCCAGAAATAGTTCAGACCTACCTGGCATCCCATCTATACCTGAGTCCTAAACTAAAAACTGAGGTAAACACCCTTCCCCAGCCACACCGAATCGTAAGAAAAGAATATTCTACATAGATAACTTCCCTTCTTTGTCCAAGAAGCTTTATTTGCATGGCCAGTCCAGGAGAGGTGTTTTGTGGATACCTTGGCACTTTCTAGGGAAGATACTCATGATCTCTGTGTTGCTTATTCCGTACCCACTTGGACTGTCATCAACTTAAAATAATATAGAAAAAAATTGGCTACTGAATCCCTTTATTTGGGTCATTCCAAATTCAGCCACATCAATCCAGACAGGATGATTGCATCATAAGCAAACCTACCTGTTCAACAATCTATGATGTGAGTTTTGGATCTCTAGTAAAAATACATTTACAGATGCTCCTTGACTTATGATAGGGTTATGTCTGGGTAAACCCATCGTAACCTGAAAATATCATAAGTTGAACATGCATTTAATATACCTGACATACAGATCATCATAGCTTAGCTAAGCCTACCTTACACATGCTCAGAACACGTCCATTAGCTTATATTTGAGCAAAAGTATCTAACATAAAGCCTATTTTATAACAAAGTGTTGAATATCTCATATAATTTATTGAATACTGTACTGAATGTCTATAACTTTTGCACCATTATAAAGACAAAAATCATATGTCAAAACATTTAAGTTAGGAACCGTCTATATAAAGATGTCATAAGGAATAAAAATGGTTAACAGTAATTGTCAGACACTTTACATATGTTATCTCGGTATTCTAAGTGATTTTACAGAGGTGAATTACACACATATGAGTAAATTTACTGCCCATAAGTTTCACTAAAAGGCTAATGGCTATGTGAAGGTGTTTCATGATGTATCCAGGATTAGAAGCCTAAGCTATATGACTCCAGGTTTTGGCTCCTAACTCTGAACTTCACCGCATTTCTACATTGCTCGTTTCTGTTAGCTCCCACCTGGACAACCCATTATTGGTTTGTTAAGGCAAATACTTTTCATAAAACACTCAATAAAGAATCATAATGGTCCCTAGACCCCTGCTTTCTATGAGGACTTAGGTTTGCAACATCCATATACTGACTTTCTAGGGGTGGGAAGCCTTGTAACACATCTAGTTTGCTGCCTCACCCCAGTAAGAATGCAGCAAATGGGACTTTTTGAAGAAAGAGATAAGATCTTTGAAAATATAAAACGGTGGTTGCAAACAATTGATTTTTTGAAGCTCTGCATTTTGTGTTTCTACTAAATTTTTCGCTTAGGATAAAGAGAAGTGAATACTCTATGATGTGAGAAAATCACTGCCTAGTAGACCTGAGAAAAGGCATGGGAAATATCACTTGTAATTCGCTTCCATCCTGTGATATCAGTCTCCATCAAAACCAGCTCATGCCCTTGTGCTATAAAACCTTCTATGACACTATCAGACCAAAGTGGCTATTTTAATTTTCAATGTAATAGGGGGATTACTTACCCCACACGATCAGATACATAATAAAAGCTGCGAGAATCAGTGAAGCTTTGCAGCAATATGTGAGCTGTACTGTTTTGGTGATATTTGTTTGTTGTATACTATTGACTTCAACAAAAATGTACAATTTCTAAAATGAGAAAAATATGGAGCAAATCCTTTAAAATGAAAGTAAGTCTAGTAGTGAGAAGGTGTTTGATGAAGTGAATTTCTATTTCATTCTAGGCTTCTCTAAGAGATTCAATCTGCTCATACAAATAAGGATATTGATACAAATGTTAACAATATCTGAAAGTTTATTTTTCATATTTAAGTGTCAATGTGCTAAATGTTTTACATATATTATATTTATTCTAACAACCTAATTAGGCCAATATTATACTTCTCATTTTATACATAAGGAAATCGTGGTTCAGAGTGGTTTACTAAATGCTCAATGTCGTAATGCTATTATAGGTCTGGTACCATTTAAAATCGCATCTATCTGATCCCAAAGATTATACTTTTAAATACTGTTTCTGTACTCTAAACTGAAAACAAGTAAAAGCTGCACTCTTAGTATTGGTTCTTGTTTTCCCTGAATTTATTTGAACTAACTCTTTCTACCCTATTTCCATTCCTTGTCTTAGCTGTTTTCCAACATCCCCATATTAATTTTATGTGTCAACTTGGCTAGGCCATGGGGTGCCCATATATTTCATCAAACATTATTCTAGGTTTTTCCATGAGGTTGTTTTTGGATAAAAATAACATTTAAGTTGTAGACAGAATAAAGCTGATTTCTCTTGCTAATGTAGATGGACCTCACTTAACCATTTGAAGGCCTGAATAAATAAAAGGTCTGCTTCAGTAGGAGGGAAGTTCTCCTGCTCGATTTCCTTTGAACTGAGACTTCAGTTTTATTGTTGTTTTTTCCCTGCCTTAAGACTCAAACTGCAACATTGGCTTCTCCTGGTCTTGAGCCCCCTGGCCTTCAAACTAGAACACCAACATTGAATTTCTTGGCTCTCAGGCCTTCAGACTCAGACTGACACCTAATCATCTGCTCTCCTGGGTCTCCAGCTTGCCAACTCACCCTGCCTCAATAATCATGTGAACCAATTCCTTATAGTATCATATGTCACAAAAGAAGTTTCGGTCCACAATGAACTGCATGTGTATCAGTGTTTCCATAAGATTATATCATATTTTGACTCTATCTTTTCTATGTTTAGATATGTTTAGTATACAAATGCTTACTATTGTGTTACAGTTGCCTAAAGTATTCAGTACAGTCACATGCTGTACAGGTTTGTGGCATAGGAGCAATAGGCTGTACTATATTAGCCTAGGTGGATAGAAGGCTATACCATCTAAGTTTGGGGAAGTACACTCTAGGATGTTTGCACAATGACAAAATCATCTAACAACACATTTCTCAGAATGTATCCCTGTGGTTAAGTGACACATGACTATAATAAATCTTTCTCTCTCTTGTCCCTCTCTTCCTTTCTCTTTTTCTCTCTCTCTCAATAGGTAGATAGATAGTATTGGCTATTTTTCTCTGGGGAAATCTGACTGATACACCATGTGACCCAGAATCTCAATTCATAGAAATATTGTTGATGCTTGTATCCTATTTGGACACATTGCTCTGGCTCTGTGTTGGCACTTCTATTCAAAGGAATCTTGTAAACACTTTAAGAAGTTGAAATAAATAGGGAGGGGATAAAATTAGGCTGTGTTTCAAAAGGCAGAGTGTCATGTTCAGAAACTCAGAGGCAGTCATAGAACTCAAGAACACAGTAACAGGATAAAACCTTTGCCAAAATAGGTTGTTGGGAATATAAGACCTCATGCCCAAAATAGGAACAGTTTTACACTGTTGGTGGGAGTGTAAATTTGTTCAACCATTGTGGAAGACAGTGTGGTGATTCCTCAAGGATCTAAAACCAGAAATACCATTTGGCCCAGCAATCCCATTACTGGGTATATACCCAAAGAATTATAAGTAGTTCTACTATAAAGACACATGCACATGTATGTTTATTGCAGCACTATTCACAATAGCAAAGACTTGGGACTAACCCAAATGCCCATCAATGATAGACTGGATAAAGAAAATGTGGCACATATACATAAAACGGAATATTATGCAGCCATACAAAAGAATGAACTCATGTCCTTTGCAGCAAACTAACATGGGAACAGAAAACCAAACACCAAATGCTCTCATTCATAAGTGGTAGTTGAACAATGACAACACATGGACACAGGTAGGGGAACATCACACACCGGGGCCTGTGGGGGGTTGTGGGCAAGGGGAGGGAGAGCATTAGGACAAATAGGTAATGCATGTGGGGCTTAAAACCTAGATGATGGGTTGATGGATGCAGCAAAGCACCATGGGACATGTATACCTAAGTAACAAGCCTGCACATTCTGCACATGTATCCCAGAACTTAAAGTAGAATAAAAAAATGGAAAAATCTAAAGATTGTTCATCTTCTATTTTTTTATCATTTTGTTGTTTCTATTTTACCATGCAGCAGATGTTCTTAACATCAAGGAGCTTGGAAGTCATAGTACAATGTTTTGGGAAATATCTCTATGACCTATTCATTATATTTATATCCAGATCTTTAATTCTCTATGTCTATTTCATTGCCTACTTCTTGAGTTTTAATCTGCTTAAGTTCTTTGAATCAATGCATTGCATGAATTCCTCGGTCTTCTAGTACACGATCTCTGGTTTCGTATAATGCATCCCTTCCAAATTTCTCTATGTTCACCTTCATCCTAGACTTCTAGATCTGCAGTGAGAATATTAAGTCTTTTTGTTTAGAACCAGGATTAAGATCATGCCTTCTCCAAGATTTTTAACCTAATTTTACCCTCAGAGTCGTGGCATTACCCTTAGGAAAGAAAAACAAAAGCTTAAATATATATCCTATTTGACCTATCAGTTTTAATCTTTGCATATGCCAATAGAAGAAGAGATATATTAATAGATACTAGTGAACTTAAAAAAATACTATGGAAAAGGCTTTTTATTCACAGGCTTGGAAAACCCAGACCAGTCATATACATTAATCCTATCCTGTGGTTCCACTAAATGAAGGTATGGTATACTCAGGAATCCAAAAGTATCTCAACTCATTTATGAGTTGGATTCTCAACAGAATTATGAACAGATTATGAATAAATCTGTTGGATTCTCAACAGAATCCAACTCATAAATCTCCCATGAGTGATTTAATTCAGAAGAATGACACCAAGGTATCTTTATGAAGATTTCTTACATACTTCTTTTTATTGCTCTAATCGCTCTCTTTAATTCAACATTTGCATATTTGCAATACAAATGGCAATGCTGATACATCTAAAAGAGTACTACTTTATTCAGCTAAAGTCTTTATCTTTAGTGTTGATTCAGCAAAAAATACCCCCATTTCCCCAAATGTTTCATCCAGAAGTCTAGGGTTGATTTTCTCTATTTTTCCCACTGAACTCTAATTCCTCCAAAAGTAATGGGCTACTTTTTATTTCAAAAATCGATCTGAAGTTTATTTACTCTTTCTCCAGGAAATCTACTCCATTATAATTTTATTATGTTACATCTGGTCTAGTGCAGTAGCCGTCTAATTATTCTTTCTACTTTTGTATTCTTATAATTTATTCTTCAAGGACAAACTAGAATATATTAACATTTAAGTAAAATTAAGCTACTCCTTGGCTTACAACATTCCACTGGATTTGTATTAGAGTCTTATTGCTACTGTAATGATGTACCACAAAATCATTGATTTAAAACAAAACAAATTCATTATCTAACAGTTCTGGAGATCTGAATTCCAAAATAAATCTCACTGGGCTAGAATTTAGGTGTCAGCTAAGCTGCATTGCTTCTGGAGACTCTAGGGAGAATATGTTCTTGCTTTTTCCAGCTTTTAGAGGCTGCTTGGACCGTTTCCATCTTCAAAGCCAACAGTGGAACAGCAAGTCTTTCGCCGTCTACATCATCTGACACTCACTCTTCTGCCTTCTGCTTCCGTTATTGAGGAACCCTATGATTATGCTGAGCTTATTCCTATTTTAAGGTTAGCTGGTTGGCAACCTTAATTCCACTTGATCATGTAAAATAACACATTCACAGGTTGCAGATTAGGATGTAAACATTTTTGGGCTGTTATACTACCTACCACAGGCTTTTCAAAAAAATAAAAAATCCAAAAGACTTTTCAAGTTCCAAATTTCCCTACTGCTTGGCCCCTACCCAACTCTCAATCTCCATCACAGACAGCCCTCTCCCTTTGCTCACTGGGCTCTGGTCACACTAACCTTTAGTGACATTCTGATCCAAACAAGTGTCATCTGGCAGAGGAACTTTGCCCTTGCTGTTCCTTTGTGTGAAAGGTTCTGTCACCAGACACTCACAGGCCTGGCTTATTCTTGTCATTTAGTCCATTTCCCCAAGAGAGGCTTGGGAGGCTTTTCTGCCCACTCCAGATAAAACAGTTCCAACTACTACACTCTTAAGTTACTATGGTTTATTCCCTTCATAGAACTTATCACCAGCCGAATTGCCTTATTTGTTTTCTTGTTTAATGTCTTTTCAACCCACTAGAAAGACACATGTGAATATGCATCTCATCTGCTGTTTTAACAACTTTTACCTCCAGAGTTTACAACAGTGCCTTGCTTGTAAATTTTCAAGGCATGTTTGATGAATGTATGATTGAATAATTTTATGAATAAATTTTAAATGAATCTCCAAAATAATCATGCACTATTTTTTTTCTATGAGGAGAAGGATTTACCAGTCTATTTTCCTTCTCCACAGAGCTAGCCATTATTTAAAAAGGAAGAAACCTTCAATTCTTTGCTCCCTCTGGGGTACCATGCATCAATCCTCTGAGGGTATTTTTAGCCCACAACAAAGTTGTCTTTATTCTGCAGTTCCTTAATCCTTTTTCTTCTGATACTCTGGAAAACAAAAAAGTAGCTGCTCTCAGAGGAATGGGCTAGAGAATTACATTAATTCAGAAAGCAAGAGATTTACCATGTGGTTCTGTGATCTAAATGGAATGAGAAGGTCACACTGTACCTATTCTTAAATTGCATCATTTGCTTCTCCCATTGTTACTTGCATTTTATGCATACTCTTACTTGTGCCAGTTAGCTACAAATTTGGGATTGTAGTCAGTCCACTGCTGCTCCAGATAAATCTGAGGCAAAATCTACTGCATTAGCTCTAATAGAGTCCTTTGCAGGCTTGACCTAACCTGGTCAGGATCTGTTCTGATTGAATTGTAAAGCCTGTTATGTCTCTTGCTGTACATTTCTCTTTTTGCTAAAGTCTTCATGTTTAGTCGGATATACTCATTCCTTCCAAGATCCTGGCCGTCTCAGCCCTACCATCTGCCTACCCTTTGAGGTGTTTGGGATTTAACAAAAAATGAACTACTTCTCTTGCCCATGTGAGTAAATGTTTTATGTGGTTGAAGAATTTGATGTGGGCAAAGGCCATCTATTTTGTTGTTGTTGTTGTTCAGCAGTACATATTTTGTATATAGCAGGTACTTGTGCTCAATTAATGTTAACTTAATTAATTTATTTATGTCTTTAACACTTAGGGTCTTGCCAGACTTTAGAAGGGATAAAAATAATTCATGTTTATATGTTTAAAAGGAGAAAACCCACTTGAATTGGTTACTAACCAGATATTTTACTCCAAACTGTACATAAGGTACCGACTTTTAATTTTGTTCATATTGTTAAAAATAAATATCCTACTTGCTGCCATGTTTGTCATAAGGCAAACATCCTACAGGAATTTCCATTTACTTCTTTACTTGTAAGAAGAGTATGAATATGAAAGCTATATTTTATTGTTTCAGGTAGAACCCTGGCAAGACATACTACAAGCTTTCCTACAGTACTCATTTTTGCATTAATCTCAATTTTACTGGGACAGATTCCATTGTATTGGAAACTCTCTAAGGAATTTGAAGTCTGGGTCAATTCTCTGTTATATACTTGAGTGCAGTATATGATATTATATAGTCCTACTGTCCAAGGAGCTCAAAGCACTGGATAAATATCATCCTGTTGATCGTATTCACTTTCCTGAACAGTACCTGGCAAGCAGTGGTATCACCATTTAGCAGTGAGATGAAGCTATGGGAACTAAAACACAGAGGGATTTGAAAGACCAGTAAGAAGGACAAAAATACCTCAGTCACAGAGTTTAGGTAAAAGCTTTCCTGAGTCCTTGAAATATACCTTTTCTCTCAATTATGTTATTTCTTTAGCTCTAATTCTTAAAGACTCAGTTCTTTTGAAACTTATTTATTTTGATTTTTTAAAAATATAAACATTTATTTTAAGTAATGTTTTTGATTACAAGCCTGGAAAATATATCATTATTCCTCTTGACATACAACTTCTCTGTGAAATTCATCTAGTTTTGCCCTTTCTTCTTATGATTCATTAAGAATCAGAGTAATGTCTCTTAAAATAACTTCAGAAATCATTGCATCAACTCCTGATGCTACTGAAAAGAAAGGTAAAGTCCAAGGTAAGTATGAGATTTGCCCACAGTCACATTGTTTGATAAAAGCAAGGAAAATGCTGGATTCAAGGCTTTCTGCCTTGAATGATTGTATCACTATAAAATACTCCAGAAACAGCAGGAAGGAATTATATGTAAAGGCCATCATCAACTGTAGGGCAGGGGGAAGATATTTCTGACTACCTCTTTTTTTTTTTTTCAATGTGGGTTTTGTTGTTGCTATTATGTTCTTTTTCCACCTTTGTATTCTTATTATCTAGCATAAGTCTTGAATGAATGAATGATACATTATTCTTATGACAAAAGATGCTAATGTAGATATATTAACATCATTAATGGCTTCAGACATCTTAAAATAGACACTGTATGACTGCAGTTTAGGTTATTCAAAACTACTTTAATTATTGCAAAGTGTTTCATTGAAATATGCTATCTCTTAACTTCTTGGTATTATCTCAATCAATCATGGGTCATTCCATGGAATTAATAGGGGAATACTTAAGACTTTAACAGAGCAAATAATGCTTTAACTACCTTATCCAAATGTCTTAATACAGATAAAAGCAGATTGTGAAATGCATCTGTAGCATCTTTGAAGATTTTTAAATAATAGGCATAGAATAATGAGTGTTTTTTTTTGTTTTCACCAATATTATGTTTAATCAATTCCTTACTACCCGAGGGACAGATGATTCAAACAACTTTTTCTGTATATTGCCACTGAAACTGAGAGTACAGATCATTGATATTCTTGTGAATGACACAAATATTGCCAAATTTCTGACCATAGATAGAACCTAATGTTAAAACAATGACATGAACATGCCTATTTCAATAATTCTTACAGCAACATTCACAATTTCCTTATCTCTTTTTATTTTTTAAAATATTTAATTACTTGAAGGATAAGAGAGGGTCTCTTCCAAAAATTTCAATACCTGTGAGCTTAACATTATAGAAAATAGTAATGTGAGTATATGTATTGATGGTACTAAATCTAGTTAGGTAACAAATATATTTGTGGTGGTAGATCTAGTGAATTAATAAGTCTAATACATTTCACCTTTACCTTCATTTGTATTGTGTCACTTTAAGCTGTTACATCTAGGCTCAACTTCTGGAACAGGTTTGTTTATATTTCTGCTTATGTTCTCTCACTTTATCACACAATTCTCTATATAGTGGTTAAATAATTTCTCTCCAATACAAATATAAACATGTCATTTTCATGCTTAAGATTTTTAGTAGCATTCCTGTTGTTAAATGATTTTTAACATGGATATGGGATAAAATGACTGCCCATCACCACATAGGGTTAAAATTAATGCCAAATATTTTATCATGGTGTGAAATTACACTTTCATCTGTCCTCTGCCTCACACTCAGTCTCTAGTCTCACCACTCTACTTTATATGTTTTTCTCCAGAAATAAAAACATCTTTACAGTTCTCTAAAAACAAAAATCACATTGTCTATGACTCCCTACTAGAAAATTCTCTCTGCTTGGAATGTTCTTTCCAGTAATGTCTAGTGGGATGAATTATCCATTTTCCCCTCAAGCACTGTGACTCAGTGAAGGCTTTATCTACCTCTGAGGCTTCAATACTTTCATCAGATATGCACTTTAAAAATGTTTTCCTGTTTATTTAGTAAGAATTCAGAAAAGGCTGATTATGTACTTTAATCGCTGTGCTTGCACACCATGCTGAAGTTGTTTGTATACATAACATTCTCCTTCATTAGCATATGAGATTCTGGAACAGAATCCGTCTCATATCAACTTCTGACATTCTGGGACATAGCTCAGTGCTTGGCAACTAAAAGGATCCTTGGATATAGATACTAAGTAAACCAAATTAATACATGTCGAATATGTGAAATTAGTACATATGACAAGAATTTCATGGACATGGTAATTTTAATTTCAAGACATTTCTAGATGTGGTGATTGTTAGGTTTTGAAGGGAAGGCGAGGGTTAAAGAAAGACACAAAGAAAAAGACAGAGAGAGAGAGAGAAACAGCAATTGCAGGCATTTATGTCCAGCATAAACCTACAGAGGTGGGGGACCAGCTTAAAGCCAGTGCCTACTGCTGCTTACAGGCTGGTGTGCTTAATAGGTATGAGCAGGAGGGGTCTGGGCAGTATGTCTTGCTGCCCAGCAGGATATTGATAAGATGTCCCTATGATCAGGCAGTTTGGCCCTTTTTTCGGTGGGATGTGATAGGATGTTCTTTGAATCTTTGCCCAACAGGATATGATAGGGACGTTCCTTTGGTTGGACCATTGCCCAGCAGAGTATGATGAGAAAGTCAGCTGGTTGGGCAGGATATTTCTTGATGGCCCAAAACCCCGTGGAATGTTTCACTTTGACCAAGGTCTGCGAAATGCTCGGGGGCTTACAAAATGGTAAAGTTTGGACTAACAGTAATAAGGGTTTACTGTCATTTTATTATTAAATCAAAATAAATGCAAAGTTCACAACTCACTAGGAAATGCCTTCATAGTGGATTGTTGCTGCTGAGTGATCCCTAACCAGTGACGGATTACGCAAATCTCAAATGAGGCTTTGCCCTGGGTTTTAGAGGAATTAGATACTTTTTACACTATGCTATAAATGCCTACCTTCATTTTATGTCTCCAGAGGGCATTTGTGTAAAACATGCTGGTTAGTTGCCCTTACCAAAAAGTGAGTATGTATGTGTATATATATATATATATATATATATATATATATATATATATATATATATTTGAGCCTGGATTGTATTCAAACGTGATAAATGAAAAAAGCAACTTTCTCTTATTACTATTTTTGTCAGTATCAATAAATTTTCTAACTACTGTCATACATTCTAATTTAAAAGCACGTGTTCCTCCCAAAGAGGAGAACTGAGAATGAAAGGCAAGCTTTAAATGTAGACAGGTTTACTCTTAGAATTACTGCTGAGTATATAGAAAAATGAAATGCCTTTAAAAAGTTCAGCAAATGTCTGATAAGAAATAAAGAGGTCAGAAAATAGTTTCTCCTGATAAGCTTACATTTTATACATATTTCATAGGGAAATAAATTCCCTGGATATTTTTAAAAAATAACCAACATGCATTACTTAAAATTAGTTTCCCATAATTGATGACTTTTCAAAATGTAACTGATGGACTTCCCTATTACTGAATAAAATTAGCAAAATCCCTAAAATAAAAACTGCAAAAACAAATAAAAATGATGATCTCTTCCTATCCCCATCTCTGTCTCTCTCTCTTCATATATACAGATGGGTGTCAGTGTGTGTGTGTGTGTGTGTGTGAGAGAGAGAGAGAGAGAAGAGATAATATTTTTGAAGATGAGCTTGCATGGAAGACAGCTTGCAAAATTCAGATTCTTCTAATATTGTCTTTGCTGTGAAAGAAGATGGAAAGCACATGAGTATCTTACATTCTTGCAAGGAAGATACAAATTTGGCACTTCATGTCTCTTTCTGTTTTCAGAGATTTATCCGGAAAGGAATGGAAGATGTGTGCATAAGAGATGATGGATTGAGTTATTGTATGTAAAAGGTCACATTTAGGTTCCTCTAGGCTCAAGTACAGGTTTCTGTTACATATGTATGTTCCGTTTTCCTATATCTTCGAAACACACTTATTGAGTCATTTATATGGACCAGACACCGTTGAAACAAATATAAGTAAAAATCAGCCTCATCCAAAACAGCCTCTTAGTTTATTGGAGGAGAGAATGAGTACCTTATACATTTGAAGTGTTATGGTGAAAATTTGAACAAGTTCACTTTGGAACACAGAAAAAAAGGTACCTAATGATGCTCTCAGATGCTGTAATCAAGAGAAGAGGATCAAAAAACTGATGTTGGGTGCTTGATTTAGGCTACTGAAGCAATGGAACACCATTGTAGAAAAAGTCAATGTAGTATGCAAAGAGATGGAATAGAGTAAGAGTGGCATATTCAGAAAAATACTCTTTTATTTGAAGTGACAGAAGACTCTTATATCTTTAGGATGATGGTAGAAGGCAGAACTAGAATTAAAGACAATTAGGTAAAGATAGTTCCTTGGATAGACAGCATGGCAGGAACTGTGAAGAATAATGACTGAAACAGTCATGAGACAGAGGCCTGGCCATGCAAGACTGTGTGCCATGATAAATTACTTCAGATTATCCTGTAGGTGAACACAACCATGAACAAATAACTAGCAAAGGAACACCATAATCAGGTTTATATTTTGGCATATTAACCATACTGAGATTGGACTAACATACTGAGATTGGACTCATAACCATACTGCATACTGAGATGGGACTAACAGAGAATATCAGAGTCATGAAACCAATTTGGAAGCTACTGCACTGGTTGCAGCAGGAGATTATGAAGATTTGGATTAAAGAAGTGAGGGTGACAATAAATAAAAAGGGGTTAATTTGACATGCATGTAGAAATTCATTGTACATAGAACTCAATGCATGTATGCAGGGAGTAGGTGAAGAGAAAGGAGTTGTATCTACTTTTTTTTGTTTTTATTTTAGTAACTGGGTAGAAGATGTGGTAGAAAGTGTAGTAGAGATAGTAAGTTTAAGATAATTATCAATGCTCCCAGTGCTGCCATTTCTGAGTCTATAGAACTGTTATTTAGGTTAGAGTGCTGTCAATTAGTACATATTTGTAAGTATTAATCATATTTATTAACACTACAGAGGTACTTACATTGTTCCAGAGGAGGGTTTAGAACAGTTAATTAATTTTTTATTATTGTTGCAAATAACAGCTTTGAGAATCAAATAAATCTATGACTCTTACATCCAAAATTTTGCATTCAATATCAGGAGAGTCACATACTTCTGAGAATATTTGTTGGCCCTAGGTTAAGAATCTCTTGAGTTTCACGAAGAGGAGAAACATTAATGAAGCTCTTAGGGAAATACTCAGTAAGCCATTAAAAACATTGATTTTAGTGTTGGCTGTAAATGTTTTCTGTGATAAGTTCATCTCTGTTGGATATTTCTTTTAAGGAATAAATCAATCATTAACTTCATGAATTAATGAATTAGTATATATATCCTAATCTCTCAATGTATAAAATATAACTTTTTAAAGAGAAAACCATGAAAAATTATTCTCTAAGTCAGGAGATTGTTTTTATTTTGTCACAAATTATAAGATCTTCAAGAAAATTTAGAGTGTTACTTGCCTGAAGCCTAAACTATGTTTTTAAAAAGCCCATATAAATAGTACTACTATCTGATGCTTAATTAAGCCCTTTGGCATGACCACCGCCAAGCTCCATGCCAATATAAAACAATTTATTCCCAAGCTAAAAATAGCTCTGACTAAATTGAAATTGACAGACAATGAACCAGTGGTTAGGCAAGTTTAGTGAATACCATGCCCCAATTTTGTTAATGAAGGTATACATCATGCACCAGTTTGTACATTATTTGTTAAGCCAGGAATGATGCCAATTTATATAGCCTGTGCCAAGATCTATAATTTAGTCACTAAAGAGCCGACACATGCTGGAGACATCATAATGTGGGGAATCCTGAGCCTTGGAATAGAACTGGTCCAAGAAGAATTCCCACCAGTTTCTGAGTTTTCTCATCCCCTTCACCCCCCTTAATTAGACCATTAAAGTCTAATTATCTTAATTAAAATAACGTTTCCAAAATACCACATATTGAACACACACTAGGCGAGGGACAAGATAGGAACTGGGAGTAGAAATCACTAGGTGAAATTCTTCCTACTATTTGGTTTATTTCAAACTGAGAGTTGTCTCTTTCCACAGTTACATTTTTCTCTTTTTTTTGATAAAATATCTCTTCCAATAAAAATGCAAAGATCAATAAGTAAGAGAAGACATGATTAACAGTTAAAAAAAAAGCACTTTTAATTTTACATAGTAAAAGTCCAGAGGAATGTAGTTTCTTTTTTTTATTATTTATTTATTTTATTATTATTATACTTTAAGTTTTAGGGTACATGTGCACAATGTGCAGGTTAGTTACATACGTATACATGTGCCATGTTGGTGCGCTGCACCCATTAACTCGTCATTTAGCATTAGGTATATCTCCTAAAGCTATCCCTCCCCCCTCCCCCCGCCCCACAACAGTCCCCAGAGTGTGATGTTCCCCTTCCTGTGTCCATGTGTTCTCATTGTTCAATTCCCACCTATGAGTGAGAATATGTGGTGTTTGGTTTTTTGTTCTTGCGATAGTTTACTGAGAATGATGATTTCCAATTTCATCCATGTCCCTACAAAGGACATGAACTCATCATTTTTTATGGCTGCATAGTATTCCATGGTGTATATGTGCCACATTTTCTTAATCCAGTCTATCATTGTTCAACATTTGGATTGGTTCCAAGTCTTTGCTATTGCGAATAGTACTGCAATAAACATACATGTGCATGTGTCTTTATAGCAGCATGATTTATAGTCCTTTGGGTATAGACCCAGTAATGGGATGGCTGGGTCAAATGGAATTTCTAGTTCTAGATCCCTGAGGAATCGCCACACTGACTTCCACAAGGGTTGAACTAGTTTACAGTCCCACCAACAGTGTCAAAGTGTTTCTCCACATCCTCTCCAGCACCTGTTGTTTCCTGACTTTTTAATGATTGCCATTCTAACTGGTGTGAGATGGTATCTCATTGTGGTTTTGATTTGCATTTCTCTGATGGCCAGTGATGGTGAGCATTTTTTCATGTGTCTTTTGGCTGCATAAATGTCTTCTTTTGAGAAGTGTCTGTTCATGTCCTTCGCCCACTTTTTGATGGGGTTGTTTTTTTCTTGTAAATTTGTTGGAGTTCATTGTAGATTCTGGATATTAGCCCTTTGTCAGATGAGTAGGTTGCGAAAATTTTCTCCCATTTTGTAGGTTGCCTGTTCACTCTGATGGTAGTTTCTTTTGCTGTGCAGAAGCTCTTTAGTTTAATTAGATCCCATTTGTCAATTTTGGCTTTTGTTGCCATTGCTTTTGGTGTTTTATACACGAAGTCCTTGCCCATGCCTGTGTCCTGAATGCTAATGCCTAGGTTTTCTTCTAGGGTTTTTATGGTTTTAGGTCTAACGTTTAAGTCTTTAATCCATCTTGAATTGATTTTTGTATAAGGTGTAAGGAAGGTAGTTTCAAAGGTAGTTCAAGAGCTCAAAGACATCATCAAGCTGGGGGTTCTCACATTACTGCTGTACCATATTCATTATGTTGATTTCCCTTTCTTAGATTACTTGTCCCCTGATCAAAGGATGGCTATACCAGATCCAGGAGTGGTCATGACTTTCAAAAGTAGGAGGCACTAACACCTGTTGCAAATCAAATATTCTTGACATGAATAAAATATAACATTTTAAACTAATTTTATTTAAGCTTAAAAGTACATACTTTTCATAGCATTTATTGCTCTGTTATATTTTAATCCAATTCATGCATTCAATTATATGATACAGTATGAGCTGAAGCAATAATTTGTAGATCTACATCATTATTTTTAATTAGGGAGCATTCATCGAGCAGAAAGAGAATATTCACATGTATAGGCAAGCAACCCACAGCATATGCAAATTCAAGCTAAAAAATACTGAGACGTGTAGCTACATAATACATACTTATTCTGAAAATAATGTAATACATACTTAAGCTTGATTCCCTTGCTTTTACTCCTAGGGACTTTAGTGGGGATATTTACACTTAACCTACCAATTGCGTTCAAGGACCCTTTGGGTATTTTGTGTTATTCTCAGAAATAACATTATGCTACTTTATCATCACTACAAATGTTCATTTATTATTTGTGATAAAAATCAGTAAAATTTGAATAAGAATTTCACTCATACTACTTAATCATCCTATTCCTAGTAAGATTTAGTAAGTCCATCTAATGTTGGTTGCTGTAAACATTAATCATAAACCTCATATCATATTATTACACAAGGGAGAATAAAGCTTGCCAGTCACATTTACATAGACAAGAAGAACTGATACAAATTTTTAATTGCTGAGAAAAAAATGATTTGATATAGAAGCTTAATCCAGAAAGCAGGAGTGATCATTATTTTAAGCTGTATAATCAAATAGCTTTGAACTGTTCTAGTTGGGTGAATTTGGGAAAGTTACTTAAGTTTTCTATGTCCCAACTTTCCTGTCAGATAATGGGGAATATATCCTAATAATATTTTTGTAATTATTACAGTAGTTAATAGTCATGAGATGCTGAGAACAGAAGCTGGAACTGGGCAGGCCCATGGCAACTCTTAGGCATTACTCACTGGCTCTTTAGCCATATCATTTTGCTACTAGAGGTAAGAAGACCTTGGTCTTGCATACATTTTTTTTGATCCCAGGTCCAATATGTGTAAAATGTGAGTAATAATTCCTGCACTTTCCACTCCAGTGAGTTATGTTGAAAAGCAAATACAATAATGGATCCGGGAGTCAAGTGTCATCAAAAGAGTAGCTTTATAGCAAGACAGAGCTGGTGTCAAATCCTTGTTATGGGATTATTTCTTCAAGGAGCGTCTTGAATGAGATTGTTAACATACGAATCTAATCTTACAATTTTGCCTATAGAACCTTTTAATTTCCTTTCCATTATCCTTGGAATGAAATCAATAATTCTCTAATTGATAGGTAAGGCCCATATAATGTGACCCCTTTCAATATTTTATTACATGTCATGCCATTTCCTATCACCTGCTAGACTCCAGCCCCATCCACTGCCTTTCTTTGATTTCCTTCTCCTTGCCAGAAATGTCTCCACATTGAGGTTTTTACACTAGTTTCCTCACTTGAATTGTAATTTTTCTTCCATATAGTTCAGCTTTTTGACTTTTATTTACATTCAAGGTCTCTTCTCAATTGTCACTTTCTCAGTTATTCCTTCTTTAATCTCCTAAACTGAATTAGTTACTGTTTTGATTTCTCATAGTACAATTTATTTTGCTTCATAACATATCACAGTATGTAATTCCATATTGTTTGAATGAATATTTGCTTGTCGCTCTCTTCTGCTCACTCACCATGCTTATTTAGACAGCAGCTCTATCCCCAGGTTCCAACACATAATAGACTCCTAATAAATAGTATAGTACTGAAAGAATTTGCATTATCCCTTGAACCTTATTGTCCTCATTGGAAAAGATGAATATTAGTAATACTTACCTTGAAAACAATGTGTTTTTATATTGAAGATAATGTGTGTGCAATACATTTCCTTTAAGCTATCAAAAAAATAAATATCATTAAGAAGCAATTGTATAAGATACAATGCATTTTAAAATAATGTGGTTCTTTGTTGTTGTTGCTGTTGTTCTTTTGAAATGGGTGAGATCAACAAAGGAAACAGAAACATGACTATTCCCCCATGGTACAGATTTAAAATAGATTTTATTGCGGTGGGGGTGAATTTACAAGCAGTGACGTCATAGCACGCATATGATCCCCTAAGTTATTATTGACACAAAGAGGGGTGCTCAGGCCACACTGGATACAACATGGAGAGAGTTTCAGTTGTGAATAAAATTCTACATATTCATGGGAGGTCAGGGATAATCTAGGCAACCGGGCATTGTGGGAACTCTTTGGTGAAGGAAGTGGCCTTGTTAGAATGAGGAACCTTCAGAGCCCAGTGGCTGGTATCAGTCTCTTTTTCTTTTGAGTTAATTCAGTTGAGCTAGTTTTTGCAAAGTGAGATGGTTAATATTAGGTGTCAACTGGGTTGGACTGAAGGATGCCTAGATGGCTGGTAAAGTATTGTTTCTGAGAGTGTCCGTGAGGGTGTTGCCAGAGGAGACTGATATTTGAGTCAGTGGACAAGGAGAGGAAGACCCACCCTCAATGGGTGTGGGCACTATCCAATCAGCATAAGAAAGTGGGATAACCTTGCTTGCTGAGTCTTCTGGCTGGCTCCTTCCTCCCATGCTGCGTGCTTCCCTCCACTCCTCTTGCCCTTGTACATTAGACTCCAGGTTCGTAGGCTTTTGAACTCTGGGACTTGCACCAGTGGCTTCCTGGGAACTCTTGGGCCTTTGGCCACAGACTGATGGCTAGACTGTTGGCTTCCCTGGTTTGAGGCTATCAGACTCAAACTGAGCCACTACCATCTTCTCTCTTCCCCAGCTTGCAGTCTGCCTATTGTGAGACTTCACCTTGTGATCCTGTGAGCCAATTCTGCCTAATAAAGATATCTGCATCTAGCCTACTTGTTCTGTCCCTCTGGAAAACCCTGACGAATACCCGAAGGTACCAAAGGTGTGGAGAAAATGAACTATCAGTGGCCTTCAGATTTGACTCTCATCATTGAGAACATAATTCCGAATTCTCTGTGGCTAAGATTCTGGATTATTATTCGTGGTGCTGAACATATCTTCAGTGCTTCCCCTTTGTCTCTACTACCTGGTCATCCAGAGATCTTTCTGCAAATCACTTTGTTTTATTTCTTTTTTCCATTGCTAATATCAAATGCCATATTTAGCCTGAGAAAGATGATGCTCAATAAATGTTTACTCAGTAAAACAATTATGACTCATTCAGGGAGGAAGTAAATTCTAATGATTGCGTTCTGGAGTGAGTGGGACAGCTCAGAGTTCTGATGCCAGCCATGTGTTTTCTGGCTGTTTGACCGTGGACAATTAAGTTTCATTTTCTTCATTGAAAAGCATCATAATGGTGCCCAATTCTTAGAATGGAAGGGGAAATCAATAGAAAAATAGATTTTTTTAAATGCCTAATCATATTCCTGACATATAAGTAAAAATAAATTAAAGCCCTCACTGTTAGAATTTACTCCTCTATTAACAATTCTTAGGTATTAGTCTAGTTGAAAGATGTGTGTATAGTTTGAGATATGAGAGAGATGGTGTGTGGCAAAGATAAAGGGGTTCTGGGAATGTTGATGAGGAAGGGGAGCACATTGGAAAGGAAAAGAACAGAGAGAGCCCAGACACTGAGACTACAAGGACAGAATTTTTGGAATTGACTCAGTAATTAGTACTGTGGATTCTGAAAATATGTCACCAAATGGATGTGCTTTGTATTTAATAAGCCAGAAATGTCTCTTCTCTGCTATTAATGCCAAGTTACTCTGGTGGAAAGATTGTGAAATTGGATGATTTTTAATAACTTTACACACAAATCCTGATTACATTTCTCAGATCATTTTACCAATTCCTTCCTCTCCTTGATGTGTGCTAAGAAAATGTTTATTGCTTATGTTAAACTTATAAAAAAAGGAACAGCTACCCATTTTGTTCCCATAGCCCCAAGTGATAAGTAAAGCAGTTTAGTCACACAGGTCTGTAGTTTTCCAGTCTCATAATTATTTTACCTGTGTCAGTATTCCTTGTTTTTGTATTATGGTGGTTAAAAACATAGTTTCTGGAGTTAGTCACTTTTTGGGCTGTTAGGCAAAGCCTGACCTCTCTAAACATGTGTTCGCTCCATAGTAAAATATGAATGATAAAAGCACGATCACATTGGTTTGTAGTGAGGCTCAAACTAGATAATGTCTGTGAAGAGACTGGCACTCAGCACATAAATAATTTTGGCTTTATGATTATCACTAGAGTAACAACCTGTGAAATTCTTTCATATTTATCATTTGATTGATTGTTAAGAAAATACTTTGAGGTAAATGTAACTCATATTACTTATAGAAATATGAATTATATATTTATAGAGAAAGAAACTGAGGCTTATGAAAATTTATCTTACTCTTACCCTTGTTTGCAGGAGATGGCAGAACTGAGAATTGGCCAGGCATAAATATCAAGAATCTATGCTTTTTCTACTTTAATATTAAGTGTGTGCGTATGTGTGCACATGCGCATGTGTGTTTTACATGCTTTATATACCTGAAACATTGAGTTAGTCATTGGCAAGTCTGTTAGTGGAAAGTATGAAGTATAACATGTTAATAATTTGGTTCAGTTCCATCAACCTTTATTGAGCATCTAGTGTAAGTAATGGAAGAAATATCTGAATAATAAAATCTTTGACCAAAAAATTCATATTCTATGTTGGGAGACAATCATTTATAACCTAGACGGATAAGCACAATATGAGTACATCAGACAAATTGGCAAATGGAAAAAAGATGTTGACTCTGCCAGGGATGGGTTAAGATGAAATGAATGATTTCTGAGAACAGTTATGGAGAAGGTGACCTGAGGCAATGCTTTAAAGACGGGCAGAGTTTCTTACATGGGAGGTCATCCAAGAAAATGAGAAATATTGCTAAGAAATGGAAGTGAAAGGAACATTATTTTGAAAACATTAAGAAACTCAGTATTACCAGAATTGATATGTAGACATTTGGCAGGATGGTAAGTAGGAGTTAGATAAGTATGAGACCAAAATATACAAAGATTTTTTTTTTTACTGAAATGCAAGTAAGATCCACTAAGAAATTCTGGATATTCCCAGTGCAGAAGGGATACATTTTCTCCTCTCTGTCTCAGAAATTATCAAATTAGAAATCCTGATTATAATCTCAAGGCACTAGGTCGCTGATGTTGGGTAATTCCAGGAGCAGAAGGTCAGAGATCATGCCTTATGATCAGAAAGTCTGTCTCTGATTTACTACACAAGGATAATCCACCTTGTTTTACTTCTTCAGGATCATTTAGGGAACTAATGGTGCAATGTCAAGCATATAGATGTGGTTGATAGAAAAATACGCAACTGGTTAGTGAGCTCTCACAGAGAGAGTTAAATGGAATGTTTATGATTTCATTTGTAGCTAGCAGAATCTTGGGAGTTTGTGAAATCCCTTTCAGAGCCTCAATTTAATAAAAGTCATCTAATTAAAAACCTACTAAACAATACTTTTTAAAGCTATTTCTTGAGCTTAATTGAATGTATGCCTTTACTTTTCAAAGTTTTCCCAGTTGACTTAAAATGCAGAGAAAACAGCTTTTATTGTGACAAAATCTAATAAGAAGTCAGGTATGTTTCAGTTTATTGAGAAAATTAAACATATAGGCAACTTGAAAATACAAGCTTATAACCATACTGAAACTAATCATCAATAAATATTTCATAACAGCCTTTCAAATTAAGCAATGTTGAGACTCAGAGACTCAGTCTCTTGGGATTTTGAATTTGATAGAGTCATTTTTGGACCATAAAAATTTCAGTTCTATACCTACAAGGACTTCACATATACATCTGCTCTTACATACTGCTTACTGAATATATCTGACTTCTTCAGTAGATAATTCTGAGACAAAGCATCCCTTGTCTGACAAACAGTGCTGCAACTCTATTCATTAATACTTTTTTATGTTTACAAAGGGATTACTGGCATGACAATAAGGCTCATTATTTTCAGAAGCTTGTGACTATGCGGGAGAATTTATATGTACTTCTGTGTGATGAAGAATTGGACGCAGTCTCCTTGGAAGCTGTGCACCAACAAAAGATGAAGAATAGACAAGCCCTCTCTTCATCAGGTAACAAATCTGGCATCTGATCACAATTGATGGCTTATCATCTACAAGGAACCATGCCAATACTGTGTTAAAAGTTTTAACAAAATTAACTTAAAATCACTCTCAATATGTATTTTTTCATAATACTGAGCATATACAGTTTATTCACAGCCATACAAGATGAAATTGTTGCATGGAGACAGGACTATGCTCTAAGACCATTTTTGCTCCATGGCAAGTTTCTGGAAAATGGTTGAGACTACAATCACATTGTATATTTGATTGATTTGGAAATCTTCCCTGGAAATAACAATCATTTATTGAAAAATAATAATGCCCATACAGGAACTTATTTTGTGAGTCTTACCTCTCAGGCTTTTTGGCTCATCATCAAACCATTCTTCTACCAGACTATACAATTAGGCATGTGCTGTATTGATGGACAGTCTATACAGTACATGAACACAGTAGATGTAAACACTGTGCTTGAAGGCTCAGCTACTATGTCATATGACATGAATAAAAGCATTTAATGGGCATTGAGAATGTTTTTTCCTGTCTTCAGTTTTCAACATATCTCCCGAGTCTTCTTTCAGCTTCTCTACCTGGATTCCTGCTTCAGTTTTTGGGCTCTGAGAATTTCTCACTCTGTCTCGTTTTTTGTTTGTTTGTTTGTTTCCTCTTCATTCTAGCCATGCATTTAAAAAAATGACATAAACATATTTTATGCAGAATCCTTATGTATTTTGTAGTTTATTTTGTTGCTGTGGGGTTTTTACAGGGTATACAATTTCCATGTTTTCATGAATTAAATCGTCACCTACTTTTAGCATATGAATAAAACTTTGGGGCTCAAAATGCAATTATAGCATTTTTTAATCATAACATAGATTTGAACATATGCATTTAAATATTATAAGCTCATATGTAAACTACCAAGATAGTTTAAAAAGTAAGCACAGTATAAGACTGAAATCAATATCATCAATATCATAATATAATTTATATTGCTTTTACCTAACATACCTAACTGATAATTATTAGAAGAAATTTGCCTTTTAAATTCTCAAGACTGTGAGAGAGAAAAAAATCATTTTAATGAAACATACAAAGCACGTTCATTATAAGACACAAGTGAAAAGCAACGTATTTTTGGGAAGATTTAAAATGAGACAGAAAACAGAGATAGAAAAAGAAACGTGTGCTTAGCCTCATGCATGAGGTTTTTCCTTAAGATTTAAGTTTTACTTGAGATATTAGAAATATTTTCTCAAAAATTACTATACCATCAATCAATGTAATGCATCTGATTAACAGTTTGATTTTTAAAAATCATATGATCATTTCAATAAATTTTTAAATAAACTTCAATAATAGTACATGATGAAAATATTAGTAAATTGGGATTAGGAAGAAAATTTTATTTGGAAAAGTACATATTTTTA
Organism: Pongo pygmaeus; assembly: GCF_028885625.2. NCBI lineage: Eukaryota > Metazoa > Chordata > Mammalia > Primates > Hominidae > Pongo > Pongo pygmaeus. Next base: position 27,076,470 of record NC_072376.2, read on the forward strand.
AAGACTATAACCAAAACCACGCTTGATTTTGGAATATTGAAAAGTTTTTCTTTAAATTCACTACTAAGAAAAATTTGTTCCATATGCCTATTTCTATTTTTCTTTGAACTGGAAACCCTGAACATCTCATTAAGGCAACATAAGTAAATAAATTTGTAGAGATTAATAAAAAACAATAAATGTTATTATAATTTTAGATGATACTATTGTGTATAGAAAATTTAAAAACAATCAATAGATACTACTAATTTTATAAGAGTTTTATAAGAGTGCTGAAAACAAAATAATTACAGAAAAATAAGTTGGACCAACCAAAAATCTTGGTCAAAATTTTAAAGAAATAATTTATATATCATAAAAGGCAAAAAATATATATGAAAATTATGATAAGTGGAAACAGTTAATAATTGTCCAGCTTGAAATGCATTGCAGAATTGATCTATTGATATACAACATATGGATAGAAAAATTCAATATTGTAAAAACATCAAGTCCCTTTAAATTGATTTATAGTTTTAATTTAATCCCAATCAATACCACACGTATTTTAGGGGAAAGCTAATACTAAAATTTATGTGAAATTAATTGAGAGAGGTCAATCATTGCCAAGATACTCTGTTAGGGAAAGACTATCGATAGAAGACTTGTTCAAAGAAATATCGTTATTTATTATAAAACTATATAAATTCTGACAAAATAGCACCAATAGGTGCAGGAACAGACAATAGAGAACCTGAAAATTAACCGCATCTATACAGACGCTTAACGTATAAAATGAATCACTGAAATCAGAAATCAGAATCTTTTCAATAATTGTTGGTACAATGATTAGGCATCCAGAAAGGGAAACAAAAGAAATTTGATTCCCACTCAAATTCATTCCAAGGGGACTAAACACCTAATAAAGTTTTAGAAGATAGAGTGTGAGAGTATCTTTGTGACCTCAAGCTGAGTGAAGTTTTCTGAAAACCCAAATATGCTACCAATGAAGGATAAGATTAATAAACTCAAATACATTAAAATTGAGAATATCAGCTTACAAAAGATTTCATATATATATTTTTTAAAGGCAGCCATCTTGGAGAACATGTTTCTAATATCAATCAATAGGAAATATCCAGAACATCCAAACAAAAACATTGGACAAACTATTTAAATATTTACTTCACAAAGGGATGTATCCAAATGGCCAATTCATGTGTGTAAAGATGTCAAACTCATTGCTAGTTGCAGAAATGCACCTTATATGACAATTGTTTACCTCTTTAAACATCCAAAATATTAGCAAGAATAAAATACTGTGTTTGTAAATACTATGTGCTGGCAAATAGAAGATAAGGAAACTCTCTTCTCTCCCATCTATCACTGATGAGGAAAAAAATTAATTCAAGCACTTTGAGAAATAGATAAGCATTATCCAGTGAAATTGAACACATGAATACTGTATTAATCATAAGTTAGGGTCCTGGATATAAGCTAGAGAGAAAGCTGTGTTCATGTACGAAAATGGTACATGGTAACAGTCTTAATAAAAGTAATAAAAAGGAAACAAAAATATTTTGATAGCAAAACAGAGAAATAAATTATCATATATTAATACAATTGAATACTACCTATCATTGAAAATGAATGAAATGTATTTATCAATACATATTGATGTTAATCTCTAAAACATTTAAAGAACAATGGTGATCACCAAAGAATACACAGTCAGATTCCAATATACCTCACTAAAGATTTTATTTATATGAGCATATATTTTTAGGTGCAAATAAAGACAACAAAGTAAATTATAAATATAAAATCACAGATCATTAACTTAGGCAGAAGGACAGACTTTAAGACTACTGAGATATACAAGATGTTGCAAGTATTTATAACATAATTTTTCTTGAGCTGAATGTGGATATTCGGGGATTTGCTCTGTTTTTTAATAAAATATCTTACTGATATGTTATACAGTACATATTTGTTTTATGATAGAAACATTCAAAAGTGTATTTAAAAAGAATATTTTAAAAAATTAGGTTTGTGTGAATGTTATAGCTATTTTTAAAGCTAATAAAATTAGCATAATCATTTACATATCAACATGAATAGAATTTAGTTATTTTAAAAGGCTGAACACTGTTGTTTTGACATTGCAGTTTTCCTTTCTTATTCTTTACTGCCTATTTGCCATAAAACACTGTTTGGAGTAAACTCATCCCCTTATTTTTTTTCCACTCTCCCATAACATTCTGATCTATTTTCCTTATGTACTTTTAAGCTTTCCAAAGGAATTTTCCATTGTATTTTTAAAATCATAGTAGAATGGCCTTTAGAAGAATTATACTTGCCTTTCCCTTTGCGAATGACCATATCATGTTTTTCTCATTTCATCAGGAAAAGTGTTATTTTTGGCAATCAAATTTTGACATTGTATCTTTAAAAAAAAAAACCCCACTAAACATGCCATCTTTTGATTATGTGTACAATATTCAGAATGCTGTTGCTGTAATCTAATAAATTAGAATTGGTACTTTTAAATTGAATTATGTCAAGGATGTCTTTTCAAATACTTTTGTTTCTTAAAAACATCTGTCTGCCTATTTACCTTCTTAACCATCCATGTTGAAAAAGAGAATATTTAATCCCTCTGAGGTGAACCCTGGGGACCCTGAACTGGTTTTCAAGTTTATAGTCAGAGGCTACATTCATGTGCTTTTATCTTTCTGACTGTTTTCTTTGCCCTCTACAAAGTGCTTAGAGCATGGTTTTCTACATTTTCTGTTTTTTTTTTTTAGACGGAGTCTAGCTCTGTCACCCAGACTGGAGTGCAGAGGCGCAATCTCGGCTCACTGCAAGCTCCGCCTCCCGGGTTCAAGCGATTCTCCTGCCTCAGCCTCCGGAGTAGCTGGAATTACAGGCGTGCGCCACCACACCTGGCTAATTTTTGTGTTTTTACTAGAGACGGGGTTTCACTGTGTTGGCCAGGCTGATCTCGAACTCCTGACCTCGTGATCTGCCTGCCTGGGCCTCCCAAAGTGCTGGGATTACAGGTGTGAGCGACGCACCTGGCCTCTGTCTTCTTAATCTATTATTGAGGTGCTGTTAGACAACAGGAGCAAGAATTGTTTTGCTAAAAACCCTTTAAAAAAATAATGCTAATTTATTGATGGCTTAAACTGGTGAAGAGAGTTACTAATGCCAACATATTTGGAACACTTGTCAAAGATGAACATTTTGAAAAGTTATTTTGTTTCCATATATTAAAGACCCATAAGATTCTCAAATGCAGTTCTTGAGAACCAATTGCCAGCTGAAGAAAAACATTAATTGGAGTCAAGGGAAGATGGATACGAGTTTGCACTTCCTCATTCTTAAATAATTAAGAAGCTTGTTCTAGAATGTGGTTGTTATGTAGATGGAAGGGCCTAACTCAAATCTTTTAATGTTAAGAGAAAATAATCCATATCAGATGACCTCAAGCTGGAGACTGGAGAATGCTGGAGGTCTCTGAGACACTTTCAACTGTTCTGAAAGGTCAAAACCATTTTTATAATAATATTTTCAAATTTGCATTCTTCAATCCCATTCTTTCACAAGGGTGAAGTAGAACTTTTCAGATGCTAAATAGCATGTAATATCACAATAGATTGAATGCACAAACAGCTTATGAGAATCCAGCTGTCGTTTATTGTCAGACATTAAAGACAGTTACAAAAAGAGAAAATGATGCCACTCGTAATTTTTTATTTTGGAAAATATGCTTGTTTTCACAAAAATAGAATCAGTGTGTTAACTAATAGGCGATTTGTTTGCTCATATTAAATGGAATAAAAAACATTTCATATTTTCATTTTTAATTTCACATAATGTAAATAAAAATATAAATCCCACTTAAAACCAAAGCATTTTGGGGTGCTCAGGAAGTTTTTAGAGCATAAATGGATATTTATACCCAAAAGTTTGAGAACTTCTAATCTTAAATTATTTTGTGAGCTTTTTTTTAAGATTATATTGAATTATAAGATGATTTACTCTCACAATATAGTTTATAATTTTTCCGGTTGTACAAACCATCTTATTTCTTAGTTTGCCTGAAACACAATGAGTTAGAGTAATGGCGATAGATTTCTAAGCAATTTGAACAAAATAGAATGATTACATTTTATCCAAAGTATTCCCTTATTAATTTATAGTATTTGATAAAATTTTATTCTATTTTTAAGAAAAGACTAGAATTAGGAAACTGATTTTAATATTTTAATTCTTTACAGTAATAAGTATAAATTATTTACAGGGAAAATTAATTTTTAATATGATTTTGAAATTTGTTTTTTAAATTGGAAGCAAGATTTATATCGACAATAATAAAATCAAACTTTTTTCTTTAAATTTTACAGGGATTTGTTTTAAATTTGTGTTTGTGCAAAGAAAAATATCTCTTTCCAAATATACAGTTCTAGATCTCAATTAATTTTATATATGTATATACTGCATAACCAACACCAAGATCAAGATGTAAAATATTTTCAAGAATATCCCATTTGACCAGTTTTAAGCAAACTGTTTTCCAAGAGATTTCACTCATTTGTATTCCCACCTGCAATCTAGTTGTTCTATGTCCTTTGCAACCTTTGACATTGTCAAGCTTTTAAATTGCAGCCATCCGAATGTGTATGTGTCACGGTATCTTGTAGTTATTTTAACTTTCATTTCAGACGTGATTACTGCTCTTCAGCCTCTTTCTGTATCATTATGGACCATCTGAATATCTATTTTGTGAAATGCTCCTTCAAACGTTTTACTCATTCATCAACTATATTCTCTATATTATGTGTAGACGTTACTTGTAGTCTATGTGCTTTATAAATCTTCTTTCCTGATCTCTGACTTCTATAAACATAACTTTTTATTGTAATCAGAACAAAATAATGAATATGTACTTTGCTGCATAGTGATTTTTGTATCCTTCAGAAAATCTTTGACAACTGTAACATCAAAATGCATTTTAGTATGTTTTTTGCTGTAACATCATTTTATATGTTACAGTAGTTCTATGATGAATCTCAAATAAATTATTTTGTATTTTGTGAGGAAGAATATGAGACTCATTTATTTTTCCACATGGATATGCACTTGATCTGCCGTCATTTATTTCAAAGAGCATTCTTTCCAGAATGGCCCCTTTTAGTTAAATCAGGTGGCTACAATGCATGGTTTTGCATCTGAACTGTTTATTCTGATCAATGATGCTCTGATTTTTTTCAGAATTCTCAGAAATTATGTCTTTGAATTGCAGTTTTAGAACATTTACATTTAATGTATATATTAAATGTCAATTGTGTTTAAATCTACCATTCTCATATTGGATTTCTCTCTGTTCTTTTTTATCTGTTTATTTCTCCTTTTATATTTTCATTGTTCTTTTGGATTAATTGCATTTTTTTAGCATTTCATCTTATCTACACTATACTTTTATTAGACATACTTCCTTTTTAATTTATTGCTCTCGAATTTACAGTATTCATCTTTATCAGTCTATTTTCAATAATGTTATATCACTTCACATATAATGTAAGAATCATACAATATTCTCCCTCTGTTTTTAGCTATTATTGTCATGTATTTTGGCTCTAAATAATAATATTTAAAATAAAATTATACATTAGATAAAAGGCTTTATATATTTTACTTAACATATTTTCCACCTATGGCGCTCTTCATTCTTTTGTTAAAACCTAAATTTCTGTCAACCTGTAGACCTTTTTTTCACATTCTTAAAGGGCAGGTACGGTGCCATCAAATTCTCTTAGCTTTCATCTTTCTGAACATGTCTTTATTTTGCCTTGATTTTTGAAGCATATTTTCTTTGGGTATAAAAATATGAAATATCTCAGTTTCCAACAGGACCACTTACTCTATTTCATTTTTTTATCCTGTTTAGCACATGTCTAGTAATACTTAGTCCTTGGTTGTCTATCCATATCTAAGTGTGAGACAATAAAAAATGAAGCAAAACCAGGAAAAACAAATATTTATATATGTATATTTTATAAATAATTTACACTTAAAATATATATTTGTTACATATCTCATTCTAACTCTAAGGCTGCCACTTTTAACTCAGGATGGTCTGATGAGAAGTCAGCTGCCAAGCAGGAAAATCACCTAATGGAAAATAAAAATATCTTTCCCTTGGAGACGTCTCCATTTCTTCACTTGATCTTAGCTAAAAGGCTGAGAATTGATTCAATTTCTTAAATTAAACACAAACTAATAGATTCTTTGCCTGGAAGGCAGAAAACAGGATTCCAGACATTTCACAAATGTACATAGAATTATTATAAATGTATTATTTGTTTTTAGTACCAAATGGTAATTGCATCTTTCAGCATACTCAGCATGTCTGAGTTTTCAAATATTTTGGGTATTGTGGAAGTAGTTGGCTTTCTTCTGGAGATATTTGAATAATTTTCCAGACTATTAGTCCCAAATTCAATGAATAAGCATCTACGCCAGTAACATATTTTAGTGGTACACACACACTCTCTCTCTCTATATGTACATACATATATATACACCCACATACATATGTATATATAAAATACATGTATATTATATGTAATATATTTATTTTTATATCAGTTAATACTTCTCTGTTCATAATATATTATTATTTATAAATTATTCATAGATGGCAGGAAACTTAATTTATATATGTCTCTTACTTATAGATTATAGTAGAAATATTTTACATTATATTATTAGTATATTAGTATAGGTAGCATTGGGATGCTTAAATAATTTATACATGTATATTATTTATGTTATAGTAGAAATATTTTGTAGTATATTATTAGCATAATTCCACATAAAACAAAAGCTTTTAATGATGTCAGTTTCTGATTATGATGATCTAACTCCCTGTAGCCTGTTTAAATCATCATTTTAAAAATCCTTATAATGTGGTTTAGTTTTCAACATAAAAGTAGGAAAAAAATACATGCTGCCTTATTTAATTTATTTACATTAGTAATGTAGCTTCATTTCTGGACATTTAAAGATAAATGTGTATTTTGTGATGGTAATTATACTGAAAATTACTTAACTGAATCCATAGATCTAGCTGTCCAAGTATTGTTAAGTTGCAAAGCCCAGGCTCCTGACACTGTGGTATGCTCACTCAGGTTTGAAGATGCAGCTCCGGAATGCAATTCCCTTATTCTAACCTCCTCATTTACCACCCACCCATATGGTCCCTGTTGTCAAAAAGTATAGACAGTGCCAGGTGCTGTGGCTCACGCCTGTAATCCCAGCACTTTGGGAGGCCGAGGCAGGTGGTTCACGAGGTCAGGAGTTAGAGACCAGACTGGCCAACATGGTGAAACCCCGTCTCTACTAAAAACCCAAAAATTAGTTGGGCCTGGTGGTGGGCACCTGTAATCCCAGCTACTTGGGAGGCTGAGTCAGGAGAATCCTTTGAACCCGGGAGGCAGAGGTTGCAGTGAGCCAAGATCATGCCATTGTACTCCAGCCTGGGAGACAGGGTGAGACTCTGCCTCAAAAAAAAAAGAAAAAAAAAGTATGGACAGGTCTCATTTTCTAATGGCTCCCTTCTAGTTCAATAGGTTGTAATGCTTTATTATTAATAAGTTATTATCATTTAAAATGGTTCTCTCTAAAGAAAAAAGAGGAGCGTTAACTTGCTCTGTTGAGCTAAGGACTTGAGTAGTATAATGTATAATCTTTCTAATTTGCTAGACAGAAGTAATTATATTGTATCACGTTTTAATTTGCATTGTGGTTACAAATAAAGTGAACATTTAATACCTTACTAAAGTGATTTTTTGATGACAATATTTAGAAGATTATTGATTACTGAAATTTAGCTTTAAAAATTATGTTTGATTGGCTGGGCGCGGTGGCTCACGCCTATAATCCCAGCAATTTGGAAGGCCGAGGCAGCAGATCACAAGGTCAGGAGATCGAGACCATCCTGGCTAACACGGTGAAACCCCATCTCTACTAAAAATACAAAAAAAAATCAGCGAGGTGTCGTGGCGGGCGCCTGTAGTCCCAGCTACTTGGGAGGCTGAGGCAGGAGAATGGCGTGAACCTGAGCGGTGGAGCTTGGAGTGAGGTAAGATCCTGCCACTGCACTCCAGCCTGGGAGACAGAGCGAGACTCCAACTCAAAAAAAAAAAAAAAAAAAAAAATTGTCTTTGATTGTGGCAGGCATACTTTATATTTCATGTAATGTATGCATCCCTCAAAATTATTTCAGATAACTTTTTATAGACCACTATTTGTATTGTTGATGAAAATATATATTTTCCTTATTCTATATTTTTAGTTTTTAAAAACTATCATGTATTATTTAATTTGACATATAGTTTACTTGGACTAATGCCATCAGCTAACAAAATCAATAAACAATGGAACTCATTGGGCATAAATCAACTTAATTAAGTTATACATCTGTTATTAAATATTGAAAGGCATTTTATTCTCTTGTTGAGTATAGATATGGCCCTAATTAACCATTATAAAACTTATACATACCCATAGAAAAAGAACATTCAAAATATAAATAAAAAATAGCCCCTGTGATTTTTTTCTGTTTACCAGGGTTCATATTTTAAATTATATTACTTTAGTGAAAAAATGCTAGCCAAACATCTTTATAGTATTTGTAAAAATGTAAATATCAGAGAATAAACAAAGCTCATTTCTCTGGTCAACTTTTACTACTTGGACTTTTTTTTCAGGATCATAATTCATTGTTAAACTTCATGTAAACTGATTAGCATATTTTATTTAATTATGTATTATCCATGCTTCTCTTTGCTAATTGAGTGGTTTTCGAATTATGTTTGTAAAATAATGTAAAATGTTGCCATGAGAATAATAGTAACTATGAAACTCACTGCCTTGTAAAAGTAAATTTAAATAATGAATTCATGTAACTACTGGTAGAATATGCTACAAAAGAGAACTTGTGTATTTATTTACATTTGTGAAAACAAAGTGTACTCATAGAAGCTGCTAACAGAGCACCCTTGGAGATTGCATGTTCACTCTAGAGTCTGTTAGATTTGCCCTGCATGAAAGTCTAAGATCTTTTCAAAAAATTGTTATTGTAATAAGCCTCTTAAAATGAGATTTACTCTATTAACCGATTTTTAAATGTACAATACAGTGTCATTATCCATAGGCTAAACGTTGCACAGCAAATCTCTAGAACGTACTTATGATGCATAACTAAAATTCTATAATACCAACAGAAAACAAACAAAAAATTACCAATCAAGGAATAATGTTGTTATTACACATTAAAATGAAAGTTTTCTATGTGACATTGAACAAATCAGTTCAAATATTTGAGATTCAATTTGCTTATTAGCCAAATAAGAAGACTTAGTGTGATTATCTTTAAGTACCATTCCACTCTCACTCTCCTTGATTCCAACTGATAAGAACAAGAATTAGGATGGGTTGAGCCTTTGACTTTGGAAAATAGCATTGCTCTCATGCTTTGGAATGCATTTACAAACTTTAAGAGTCCTCACTACAGTTACTGGTAACAACAAATAGGCTACTTCTGACTTCAGCATAGATTCCTGAAGGTTGTAGAGTGGTCAAGAGAGGCAAGTATGTTTTTGAGGAATATAATATAATTCTTCCCTCCCTCTACTTATTGACAAATACTCACCAAATGCATGCCCATGTCATATAAACTTGCACACTCTAGAGTCCTTTAGAGAGATGTTAGTAGAAGCAGTCAAATTGCAGCTTAAATATGTCAATAAATGTATATTTTAGAAAGCTTAGGAAGAAATTCAACTAGAAGTTAAACATAAGGTCTTTTGTTGGTGCTCTCTTCTAAGCCATCCTATGTTCTTATTTTCAATCATATGGTTCTTAAGCAAATTATGTCCTAGATTATACACAATTGTATGTGGATAAAACATATCATCTTACTTTTATTACTAGAATAGACAGAAAATCATTTTATTTAAAGTGATACAATTTTTTTTTCTGGTCATAGCATTAAAAAGTAAATAATAAAATGATATAAATTTTGATGATCTGGCCCAAGATCGATGAACACTAAACTAAAATATTAAAACCATTTTTTAATGGAAAATAACTCAGTGTGTAAATAGAAAAGGATTAAGTAAGCATAGAAAGAAATATAAACTGTGTTCTGTTACACAATTACATTAATTACAGAAATAATATAGAAGCCTGAAAATGTCATTTTTTTAATGTCCAGTGAAATAAATCAATTGAAAAATTGTAGGTGCTATGATTTTTATTGGATACACGTATGGGAATTTTGACAAGATATAGAGAATAGAAAAATGATAGCAGTTGATTCTTGAAGGATAGTGGGTAAAGTATTTCTAGATTAAAATTCTAAAATTATTTTATTGTTCTGCTAAGAAGTTATGCACCAAGGTATGAAAAAAAGTATTTTCATGAACAAAATTAGGATAGTATAAAACGTCTCCTAAGACTACACAGCCAGGAAAATTTCAGAGACATGTTTCAAACTTAGTTCTGTGTTTCGCACATGTACACTGTCAGTTACACCAAAATGTCCATCCTTATATTCATTTCCTCTATATTAATGATGAGAGAGTTAAAGTGACATATCGGTTCATCCTACATTGTGATCATTAACATTGGTTTTATATTTGAACATGTGAAGTTTATATTGGTTATAAATAATTAACATTGTAATTATTAAAGTTAATTCACTTCCATCTTATTCTATGAGCATCATAAAATTAATATAAAGGCTACAACTATAGAGATGACAAGTTAACCACATAGGAAAAGAAACTAAATTTGGAAAATACATAAATTAGGGAAATATAAAACCAGAATTTAAAATTCTTTGGTCAGGTAGAAAATTGAAAAAATTTATAACTCTGAAATGTAGTGGGATTAAATATAACATTGCATACTTATTTAAAGGAGGTAATAGTCCTTAAATAAAAGTGTAGTCATCTAGGTTTTCATGTAAAAAATACTACAAATTATTATAATCAAATATAAGGCTTGATATTAAAACATATGGTTAATTGAAACAGTACTAGTAAAACTAAATTTCCAATATAATGCTTTCTCACTGTGATTTGCAACACAACTCATTACTGGGGTCCATGTCAGAAGAACTACCCTTCTCTATAAATTATAATATACCATCTAAGAATTCAGGTCTTTTTAGTTAATAATCATTTAATTGCCTTAGTGAACCACTGTTACTGAAGAAAGCAAATAATTCTCCTTAACTTTGATGAAGACCAAACAAAAAACAATAAATTGAATTCTGCGTTTAGAGGTTACTATATTCAGATAATACATAGAATAATATGCTCAACTCACTTTGGTATAAATTTGTAAGCTGCATTTTCGAGCCAAAGATAAAACAAACACAATTAGAAATTGATAAGCCATGTTACACAAAAATAATGAAGAAAATGGGCTCTTTATTTTGGAAAATACATGAGCCAAATTTAAGTGTGCAATGTTATAAAGTAGAAGAGAATATGAATTTACTCTTTGCCTGTTTGCAGGGGAAGAGTAAGACTAGACGAAATTTACCTCTATTTTTTAAAAAAATAATAAAATTAAAATTGAAGTAGAAAGCCTCTGAAAGTATTAACCTCTTACCACTGGATTGTTCATCTGGGGCTTCCTGACCATCTATCAGGGAACGTGATTCTTGTTCCAACAGACTATCTCATGTTTTCTACCTGATGTCTCCAAAACTCTGAATCATTGTCAAACAGTTATGCAATTTCATGCATATATCAGGTAGAACAGACATAGAAGTGCTTCAGGTTTGAAAATAAAGCAAGGACGTTGATTTGGCTTGTTTGAAAGTTGTTTTAGTTTGTGCAGATAAGCAGTGTACAGACTCTAAAAGAAGATAATAATCATTGTCAGGAAATCTGTCTCCAGACTTTAGGCTTGCATGCATCAGAAGCAATGCTGAAGCTGAGAAATTTGGGGCATATAGTTAATTGTTCATCATACTTGCAGAGATCTGATTTGGGGACATCTTGCTTTTTGTATCAATGGTCAAGTTATAGCTAAAAACAAAACAAAAGTAAATTAAGCTAAATAAAGTAACACTAGCTTAACAGTTAATCATTATAAGGTAATAATTATGTCATGTTTCTAAGTTTTGAAAGTTTTGCTTTGCTAGAACTAAAATCTCAGCTACAATCAAATCCCTAGAAATTTGGCTATTAAAATCAATTTACCATCTCACCAATGAATGTGTTTGAATACATGCATTTTACTGAAGAGAGAATTTTAAGGAAATCTATGGTCAAAAATTATAAACCAGAGCAGATACTCACACACAAGCACTCAAACAAAACCCTTGGTCAGTTGAATAAGCAGATCAACAATTGGTTAAAGGCTACATGCTTATTATATTCTCCTTACGTAAAAGACTGTTAAAGATCTTCACATAAGTCATTTTAGAAAGAATCATGAGTTTGAGTTCTCTTATCCTTTAAATAAAACATTAATGCTAATCTTATCAGTAGTTGTGAAGATTAAATAATTTACACAAATTCTCATGGCCAGCAAGTGTTAAAATTAGGACTTCATTATACATGATCTCATAGATAACTCCTCACACCTAGGGGACTCTTTTAAGAAATAAACATTGATGCAGGAACTGACGTGCATAGATAGGATACTTTAAAGATAGGCACACTACCAGGACGATTACAAATAGAGATCACTCTGAAATAGTCTCCAAAAAGAGATACCATTTTGCCAGTATAGTTTCAGAGATATATGCCATAGAGTAGAATACCTAAGTTCTATGCTAAATATTTTTAGTTGTAGTTAGTGAATCAGCTTTGCATGATAGGTTTACTTTAGCTAAAAAATAATGGTGAACAGGTAGAACATAGTACATAATCAATCTCCTGGGCAGGACAGGCAGTAGAATTATTAAGCTGGAGATAACGTCAGAAAAAAAAGGTTCCATTTGCAGTGCTAATATGCTCTTGCATTAAGAAACAATGATTTCAGGGAAATGGTGAGCAACTGAATGTCCAAGGTTAAATGGCTGGGAAATACAGCAGTGGGCAGAATGAAACATGAGAGAGGCCTTGAGCAATCTTCACAACTCTGTGGTGTTTGGCATCAGGGGATCCATTAAACGAGGAACAGAGTCTCTATATATTCCCACCAAATGTCCAAATACTGAAATCAGATCTCTTGCCTTGGAGCAGGAAGGAATGCTTGCTAGAATTTTTGGCAGAGTTTTGTAGCATGGACGAAGACAACACAATGGATAGGGAGATGAGTTGTTTAACATACAATAGGATTTCCTGATACCATCCTAAAGGCAATAGGCCCTTGGAACTTATTAGCCAATTAGGAGTTTTCTGGATGCCAAGTTTTAATGCCATGGCTGGCCCTCCACGGTGCTTTATGCAAAATCCCACTGATTTGGTTTGGGGAACTAAGAACTTAATTGCACTAAGACTATTGATAGAGAGATCTGTTAAACTGGCTGTGGCAAAACAAAACAAAAGGCAAGAAATGCAGAAGACTGAAGGTTGGTGTCCAATTCCAATATGCTATGCCTCTAGAATCCTAAATGTCTAGAAGTTGTCTTTCAAAAATGTTCATACATCTATGTATGTCTACATAGATGTATACATTAAATGACCACATCGCCTACGAGTAGTTGAACTAAATTTTCTTCCAGGAGTCTTAAAGCTATATAGAAAAAAGTAACAATCAATTTTATTTTCAATCTTTTGAATAGTATTTCAAAACTGCTAATTATTCTTGTTTTTTACTATAAATGTATGGTAGCTTAGGTATAGTTTGGACTATTCTGGGAGCTTAACTCCCCATAGCTGCTGTTTATATGACAAATGTCATTCAGAATTTCTAACAAGCAATTTAAAACTGAAGGCATTGCTTTTTTTTTTTTTTTTTTTTTTTTGGTGGGTTCTCTATAAGCAGTATTACACATTTTAGTATTACATTCAAAGTTGTTGCTAAGGTATTGCCACTAGCATTCTTTCTGTCTTTGTCAGAGGATATTGGAATAAATCTTAAGGCAAAATGAGAATGGAGCAAAGTAGCAACTGGACATGTTAGCAGAAAGCAATGTCATAAAAATAGAATGGTGTAATTCATGTTTCATGAAAGCTGACTCTTCTACAGGGATTGTCTCACTCCTAGCTTATATACTGTACTATTTTACTAGAACCAGACATGATGGCATTATGTCAACATGTAATTAAGAAGGTGATTAAAATCAGTTTGGATTAGGCCAGAATTGTGACTTGAGAATTAATGGGTAAGTATCTTTTAAGAATGGTGATACATTGCAGAAGAAGGTTAATTGTTGGAAGAAAAAGTAAAAACGAACTCGCCCTACTTTCATATTTGTCAATTTTCTACTTGCTCACATTTTCCTCCTAAGATAGCTGAGTCAAGAGAAAAATGAGTCATTTTTTTTCCTGCTAAAATGCAAGATATTACATCAGGAAATGTTAAAATGAGTTTAAATCAACAAGGTTTTAAAAATCAAATTGACTCATTTTTAAAGTGAGTTAAAATGAAAACGAGTTATCATCAGAGGTAGGCTGAATTGGGTCACGTTAATAAAATGGAAAGAGCATGAACAATCTGATGAAGCTTGGCAGTTTCATCATCACAAACATTCCCTGCTGAGATAATGAACTTGACAATAACTCTTCTTATTCTTAAGATATGATAGCACAAAGCTATTGTACAAAATCTCAGAATGTGGGCAATTCATGCTGACTACAGAATCATTTTCCATAGAGACTAAGAGAGCCTGTGATTGATACATTTTCATAGTGACTTCTTCATGTTCATATAGGAATGCTAAGAATAAAACTGGCCTGGTTCTACTTATAATATTTAGGTGATGCTGTTAGTGATCTCAAGTAATAGTAGGCAATTTGCTGAAGTTGGTTATTTGAATTAATTTACCTAAGTGTTGAAAATAACAGTGAAAATATCAACAGGAAAAGTTTGATTCAAAATGAGTAGTTCAACGAGACTTCTGTTCATCCTACTTTTAAGCAGAGCTTAAAGTTTATCCAAATATTTCTCACGTCTAAATTATTTTGCATCACAGTCCTTATCACCACCACCTTCCATCATCAGCCCAAGAGAACTTCTCATAAGCAGATAAACATGTTAGATGCAATCCTGTGTGTTAGTTTCTATCCCAAGATATTTTTCATCTTTTTTTATGTAAGAAAATGTCCTAAGTCTATCTAGAAAATCTACATTGAATATAGAAGTCATGATAATCTCAAAGAAAGTTAAGCCTATGTAATCTACTAAAAGAAGTATTAGTTGTCATTGGTTAAATACTCTGCTTGTCAGAGAGTTAACTTTCAAATCTTGTTAAACCCAAATATTTAGAAGCCTTTAGGGACTTTGGGGTAGTGGGGAGACCATAGGACCCCAGAGGATCTGTCCGCCGGTAGCAGAGTTGGAGAGTCATAACTAATGATCTCAGGTATATGTTAATCGTCCTCAGAAATCTGCAGTGACAAGGATTGATTGAAAAGAATGAGCAACCTATACAGTAAGATATTCTTAATCGCTCTAGCACACGACTATGGTTGAGAAATAGCTGTATTAACCATCCTGTTCAACCAGGATACAGAACAAAACTAAAATTGACAAGTTCTCCAGCAATGACCCTTGGGGATTGTGCTTTCATACAATGTTGCTTTCATATTTGAAGTTCTCTGCAATAGTTTGAGAGACTGCTACATGCTCCCAGAAGGATACACAGTAATATCTGTGAGTTGTGTTTCCCACTTAGAAAAAAAACAAGCAGGAGCTAGACGTCTTTTGAGAAGTGCTTTACCAAATCCTTAAATAGATACTTTTTTAAAAAGTCTGTATCTTTAATTCTATACCTGGTGTTTCCCATTACTTCCAGCATTGCTTCTACTGTTTCGTAATGTTCCTAGTAGACAGGGCTACCTCAGAAGGCAACCAATTGAGAAGGAAAATGAGTGTTTAAAGTCAATCTTTTGCTTGATTTCCCAAACCATACCACCTAACACAGTGTTATGTTCCTTGTGTCTCCACATATGTTAAGGTATTATTATATAGAGTCACAAAAATCCTTACCTCTCACGAGTGGTGAATCAGGAGTGTCAAATGTATTTGTTTTGCATAATTCTCTAAACAGTTCCCGCAAAGGACTATCAAGTGTTCTCCATGCTATCAAAAATTGAGTCCTTAGCATTTTGGGGTCAATCATATTAACCATCCAACTCCAGAAACCCAAAAACCAATGAAATAACTTCATCCTTTATATTATGTTCCTCTAGAACTACTTCTGGTACCAAAATCTGTATTAGTCAGGGTTCTCTAGAGGACAGAACTAATAGGATAGATGTGTATAAAAAGGGGAGTTTAGTAAGCAGTATTAACTCACACGATCACAAGGTCCCACAATAGGTTGTCTGCAAGCTGAGTAACAAGGAAGCCAGTTCAAGTCTCAAAGCTGAAGAATGGGGAGTCCAGTGTTCGAGGGCAGGAAATATTCAGCATGGGAGAAAGATGTAGGCTAAGAGGCTACGGGTTGATTTGCCTCTCCAAGCCCACTGATTCAAATGTTAATCTTTTTTGGCAACACCCTCACAGACACACCCACGATCAACACTTTGCATCCTTCAATCCAATCAAGTTGACAATTAGTATTAACCATCACACTAACACAATGTACATGCTATGTAAAGAGTAGCTATGATGAATCTGTATTATTTTTATTGTTGTATTGTTGTGTATTATTTTATTTTTTGAATATTTTCTATTCATGATTGGTTGAAGTCATGGATGCAGTATCCACAGATGCAGAGGGTGGACTGTGCCCCTCAACTGCCTTAACCCTACTCTTTCCAATGAGTTAAAATGTTTTCAGAATTTTGTTTAGGTACACATTAATTGTGAGAAGAAAAATTCAATATATTGATATTATTTATATATTTGTGTTTTGCTTGATATAATTAGATCTTTCTTTTTTTAAATTTTATTATTATTATTATACTTTAGGTTTTATGGTACATGTGCGCAATGTGCAGGTTAGTTACATATGTATACATGTGCCATGCTGGTGCGCTGCACCCACTAACTCATCATCTAGCATTAGGTATATCTCCCAATGCTATCCCTCACCCCTCCCCCCACCCCACAACAGTCCCCAAAGTGTGATGTTCCCCTTCCTGTGTCCATGTGTTCTCATTGTTCAGTTCCCAACTATGAGTGAGAATATGCGGTGTTTGGTTTTTTGTTCTTGCGATAGTTTACTGAGAATGATGATTTCCAATTTCATCCATGTCCCTACAAAGGGCATGAACTCATCATTTTTTATGGCTGCATAGTATTCCATGGTGTATGTGTGCCACATTCTCTTAATCCAGTCTATAATTGTTGGACATTTGGGTTGGTTCCAAGTCTCTGCTATTGTGAATAATGCCGCAATAAACATACATGTGCATGTGTCTTTATAGCAGCATGATTTATAGTCCTTTGGGTATAGACCCAGTAATGGGATGGCTGGGTCAAATGGAATTTCTAGTTCTAGATCCCTGAGGAATTGCCACACTGACTTCCACAATGGTTGAACTAGTTTACAGTCCCACCAACAGTGCAAAAGTGTTCCTATTTCTCCACATCCTCTCCAGCATCTGTTGTTTCCTGACTTTTTAATGATTGCCATTCTAACTGATGTGAGATGGTATCTCATTGTGGTTTTGATTTGCATTTCTCTGATGGCCAGTGATGGTGAGCATTTTTTCATGTGTTTTTTGGCTGCATAAATGTCTTCTTTTGAGAAGTGTCTGTTCATGTCCTTCACCCACTTTTCGATGGGGTTGTTTGTTTTTTTCTTGTAAATTTGAGTTCATTGTAGATTCTGGATATTAGCCCTTTGTGAGATGAGTAGGTTGTAAAAATGTTCTCCCATTTTGTAGGTTTCCTGCTCACTCTGATGGTAGTTTCTTTTGCTGTGCAGAAGCTCTTGAGTTTAATTAGATCCCATTTGTCAATTTTGGCTTTTGTTGCCATTGCTTTTGGTGTTTTAGACATGAAGTCCTCGCCCATGCCTATGTCCTGAATGGTAATGCCTAGGTTTTCTTCTAGGGTTTTTATGGTTTTAGGTCTAACATTTAAGTCTTTAATCCATCTTGAATTGATTTTTGTATAAGGCGTAAGGAAGGGATCCAGTTTCAGCTTTCTACATATGGCTAGCCAGTTTTCCCAGCACCATTTATTAAATAGGGAATCCTTTCCCCATTGCTTGTTTTTCTCAGCTTTGTCAAAGATCAGATAGTTGTAGATATATGGTGTTATTTCTGAGGGCTCTGTTCTGTTCCATTGATCTATGTCTCTGTTTTGGTACCAGTACCATGCTGTTTTGGTTACTGTAGCCTTGTAGTATAGTTTGAAGTCAGGTAGTGTGATGCCTCCAGCTTTGTTCTTTTGGCTTAGGATTGACTTGGCGATGCGGGCTCTTTTTTGGTTCCATATGAACTTTAAAGTAGTTTTTTCCAATTTTGTGAAGAAAGTCATTGGTAGCTTGATGGGGATGGCATTGAATCTGTAAATTACCTTGGGCAGTATGGCCATTTTCATGATATTGATTCTTCCTACCCATGAGCATGGAATGTTCTTCCATTAGTTTGTATCCTCTTTTATTTCCTTGAGCAGTAGTTTGTAATTCTCCTTAAAGAGGTCCTTCGCATCCCTTGTAAGTTGGATTCCTATGTATTTTATTCTCTTTGAAGCAATTGTGAATGGGAGTTCACTCATGATTTGGCTCTCTGTTTGTCTGTTATTGGTGTATAAGAATGCTTGTGATTTTTGTACATTGATTTTGTATCCTGAGACTTTGCTGAAGGAAGCACTAAACATGGAAAGGCACAACTGGTACCAGCCACTGCAAAATCATGCCAAAATGTAAAGACCATCGAGACTAGGAAGAGACTGCATCAACTAATGAGCAAAATAACCAGCTAACATCATAATGACAGGATCAAATTCACACATAACAATATTAACTTTAAATGTAAATGGACTAAATGCTTCAATTAAAAGACACAGACTGGCAAATTGGATAAAGAGTCAAGACCCATCACTGTGCTGCATTCAGGAAACCAATCTCACGTGCAGAGACCCACATAGGCTCAAAATAAAGGGATGGAGGAAGATCTACCAAACAAATGGAAAACAAAAAAAGACAGGGGTTGCAATCCTAGTCTCTGATAAAACAGACTTTAAACCAACAAAGATCAAAAGAGACAAAGAAGGCCATTACATAATGGTAAAGGGATCAATTCAACAATAAGAGGTAACTATCCTAAATATATATGCACCCAATACAGGAGCACTCAGATTCATAAAGCAAGTCCTGAGTGACCTACAAAGAGACTTAGACTCCCACACATTAATAATGGGAGACTTTAACACCCCACTGTCAACATTAGACAGATCAACGAGACAGAAAGTCAACAAGGATACCCAGGAATTGAACTCAGCTCTGCACCAAGCGGACCTAATAGACATCTACAGAACTCTCCACCCCAAATCAACAGAATATACATTTTTTTCAGCACCACACCACACCTATTCCAAAACTGACCACATACTTGAAAGTAAAGCTGTCCTCAGCAAATGTAAAAGAAGAGAAATCATAACTATCTCTCAGATCACAGTGCAATCAAGCTAGAACTCAGGATTAAGAATCTCACTCAAAAGTGCTCAACTACATGGAAACTGAACAACCTGCTCCTGAATGACTACTGGGTACATAATGAAATGAAGGCAGAAATAAAGATGTTCTTTGAAACCAACGAGAACAAAGACACAACATACCAGAATCTCTGGGATGCATTCAAAGCAGTGTGTAGAGGGAAATTTATAGCACTAAATGCCCATAAGAGAAAGCAGGAAAGATCCAAAATTGACACCCTAACATCACAATTAAAAGAACTAGAAAAGCAAGAACAAACACATTCAAAAGCTAGCAGAAGGCAAGAAATAACTAAAATCAGAGCAGAATTGAAGGAAATAGAGACACAAAAAACGCTTCAAAAAATTAATGAATCCAGGAGCTGGTTTTTTGAAAGGATCAACAAAATTGATAGACCGCTAGAAAGATTAATAAAGAAAAAAAGAGAGAAGAATCAAATAGATGCAATAAAAAATGATAAAGGGGATATCACCACCGATCCCACAGAAATACAAACTACCATCAGAGAATACTACAAACACCTCTATGCAAATAAACTAGAAAATCTAGAAGAAATGGATAAATTCCATAACATATACACCCTCCCAAGACTAAACCAGGAAGAAGTTGAATCTCTGAGTTGACCAATAACAGGAGCTGAAATTGTGGCAATAATCAATAGCTTACCAACCAAAAAGAGTCCAGGACCAGATGGATTCACAGCCGAATTCTACCAGAGGTACAGGGAGGAACTGGTACCATTCCTTCTGAAACTATTCCAATCAATAGAAAAAGAGGGAATCCTCCCTAACTCATTTTATGAGACCAGCATCATCCTGATACCAAAGCCAGGCAGAGACACAACCAAAAAGGAGAATTTTAGACCAATATCCTTGATGAACATTGATGCAAAAATCCTCAATAAAATACTGGCAAACAGAATCCAGCAGCACATCAAAAAGCTTATCCACCATGATCAAGTGGGCTTCATCCCTGGAATGCAAGACTGGTTCAATATACACAAATCAATAAATGTAATCCAGCATATAAACAGAACCAAAGACAAAAACCACATGATTATCTCAATAGATGCAGAAAAGGCCTTTGACAAAATTCAACAACCCTTCATGCTAAAAGATCTTTCTTAATTGAGCAGAATTTTCCTAGGATGGATGGGAAAGGAACTTTCAATTTGGATTTCAGCCCAAATACAAACACTGCTTTAAATAGACAACAAATATTAGTGTTAAATAGAAGCGCACTGAGAACAGCAATAAAATCTTATAGGAAACCTAACTTTGAATTATTCTCCCAGACACAAACTCTTCAAATACATAATTAAAAGTGTGATAGTATTTGTGGATTAACTAGTGACTATTGCAGGCAAATGTATTACTTTAGTGTGGTCATTAAAGTGATGGCATAGATATTACATATCCTAAATTATTTTAAGTGTAATTGCATATTATAATTACAGATACTTAAAAAAACACTGATAAGCAAATCAGTCTGCTAAAGACAGACCTTCTTTAAAAATGTAGCTACCCAAACTCATTTTACTTCTTTCTTCTCTGTCAAACGAATATCTTTAAATGAGCAAGAATAGAACACATATTATTAATAAAGAATTAAAATCCATAATTATTTAGAATATAGGACAACTCTAGTTGCTTAACATCAGTTTAAATATCTTGGTCTCACACAGATTAATGGAACAGAATAGAGAGCCCAGGAATAAAGCTGCACGCCTACAACCATTTGATTTTTAACAAACTTTATGTAGATAAGCAAAGAATAATAAACTCGATATTAAATAAATGTTGCTGGGATAACAGGCCATCCATATGCAGAGGAAAGAAAATGGACTCTTACCTATCATGGTACACAAAAATTAACTCAAGATATTTTACAGACTTAAATATAAGACCTCAAAATATACAAATCCTAGAAGAAAACCTATAAAATACTATTCTGAATATCAATGTTGGAAAAGAATTTATGGCTAAATCCTCCAAAGCAATTGCAACAAAAAAAAAATTAATAAGCGAGACCTAATTAAATGAAAGGGCTTCTGCACAGCAAGAGAAACAGGAAAGTAAACAGACAACCTACAGAATGGGAGGAAATATTCACAAAGTATGCATCTGACAAAGGTCTAATATCCAGAATGTACAAGGAACTTCAACCAACCAACAAGCATGTTTTTAATTATATAAAGAATTTCAAAAGGGAACTTGCTGATAAGAAGGGGGGTAGAAAAGATGGGGATAAAAGGGAAGAAAAAATATGCCTTTGAAGATAAAGAGCTGCAGTCAGATTACAGAGGGTAGCCTTTTAAAATACCAGAGACAGAGAAAGGAATCCGAGAGGCCCCAAGGAATCAAGTACAAGAACCTTCAGGTAAATAAAGGCAGCAGGTAACAGGCACTTAGTACTGAGGTATCTGGCAGACATATTGAAAAGAAGAGAGCACAGCTCAGACAGAAAAGTGGGAACAAGGATTGGAGTAAAGAAGAAATTTCAGATATTCTGTTACAAGGATAATGGGGTAAAAACATACTTAAGAGAGTAGCACGGTGTCCATTTGAGTGTCGGTATAAAGGAATACCTGAGACTGGGTTATTTATAAAGAGAAAAGTTTTAATTGAGTCACTATTCTGCAGGTTGTAGAGAAAGAATGTTACCAGCATCTGCTTCTGGTGAGGGCATCAGCAAGCTTTACAATCATGGCAAAAGGCAGAGGGGGAGCCAGTGTATTATATGGTGAGAACAAGAGCAAGAGAGAGCTGGAGGAAGGGGCCACACTCTTTTAAACAACCAGAACTTGCGTGAATTACCAGAATCATCCCTGGTGCTAGATCATTGACGAGGGATCTGCAATCATGATCCAATCACCTCCCACCAGGCCTCACCTCCAACACCGGGAATTACGTTTCAACACGATATTTGGAGGGGACAAACATCCAAACTATTTCACAGAGAAACCACTGTTTTCTGTAAGAATACTGCCTAAAGTGCCTAAAGTTAAGTTTGTGTGTTTGTTTGGTTGTTTGGTTGGTTGGTTTGTTTTTGAGTTAATATTTGGATATGACAGTTTTTTACCTATGAAGAAATTTTTTTTTTTTTTTTTGAGACGGAATCTCCCCCTCTCGCCCAGGCTGGAGTGCAGTGGCACGATCTCAGCTCACTGCAAGCTCTGCCTCCCGGGTTCATGCCATTGTCCTGCCTCAGCCTCCCGTGTAGCTGGGACTACAGGCGCCCGCCACCACACTTGGCTAACTTTTTGTTTTTTTAGTAGAGACGGGATTTCACCGTGTTAGCCAGGATGGTCTTGATCTCCTGACCTCGTGATCCACCCACCTCGGCCTCCCAAAATGCTGGGATTACAGGCTTGAGCCACCATGCCCGGCCTGAAAAAAGATATTAAAGGAGGTAGTGGGAAGTCGGGACTCTGAGATGAACTCATTTTGCTTCTCCTCTTAAGGATAGCATCTTTTAAAATCAATCTGCTCCATCAACCCAAGGCACAGGCTTTATTCCATAGTCTTCGTGGATTTAGAACTTGGTCCAATGTCCAGGGATGGGTTAAGAATATCAAGTGGAGAAAACGGCCCTGTAGACTGAGAGATGTGTTCTGGAGAAAGAGGTGCACAAATGAGAGCTGATATGTTTGAAAGATTTTAGGAGGAAAAGCAGGAGGATAGAAATTAATGCTGGAGGTGGTCCTTGAAAGGGGGTTACAGGGTGGAGAGGAAGCTCATGGAACTGGAACTAGAAACAGGCACTAAGATGGTTAAGTGAGAATGAGATAAAGAGGATCCAGATAAGAGAGGAGAGAAATGAATGGGAGGTAAATAATTGGTGCCATGGGAAATATGAGGACTCAGGTATTATTCCAGGAGAAATAATTTAATGTAAGAAACTGGTTGAATGAGTATTAGAAAAATTAAAATGCAAAAAGTGAACCTAGAGTTGTTACACTCCTAAGGTTTTTATCAGAAAGTAGCTAACGCCCCTAGGAATGAAGAATCAAGTGGACATTTTAGAGTTATTAGAAAGAGAAGTTTGAAAAAGGACCCTGTGGAGTTGGGCACCAAATCTTTGAGAAGGTGTTGCTGCCAAACAGATGCTGGTATTTTAGAAACAAGAAAAAGTATCGTTGTAATGCTAAAACTGAACCTCTGAGGAGAAAGTGAAAATGGCTGATGCTGGCATCTCTGGGGAGACACAAAGAGGCCAGTTCTGAGGTGCTGAATGAAACTTTTGGTTTCAGTGGAACCCAATTGCTACTGACAACATGAAAGCCCATTGTTAGGATGACCCAAGAACTCAGGAAAACAGAAACAATTATTTCACATCCTCCCGAATTCCAATAGTCTGTAGCTCATTCTATGGGCGAAACTTAACAGGACGCTATCTGGCAAAGGTGAAGGGTAAGTTTTAGAGCCCTGGCCCTAGTTGCACACAAGTGCACACACATACACACACACACACACACACACTGGATTGAAGAATGAGACTAAATTTGGAACTGAGGGACAAAACCTTAATAGCATGTGGAAATGTCAACCTTGAGACATTACACAATTGCTTTCTTGAAATTTCTGTTCTCAGTCCTTTCCTCTTCAGAATTTCTTAAGTGATTTAAATAACAACACAATTAATATGATGACTATATGTAAATCAAATATGACAGTTTTTCTTGTCATGGTAATTGACAATAAGGGTTTATAGACATCGTCAATGGAAGTAAAATAGCCTAAAGTTTTATTAATTAGAGATGTAAAGAGCAAATATAAAATCCAAAGTTGGTCTAAAGTTGGAAAGAAAATTCAGGACTGGGCCGAGCGCGGTGGCTCACGCCTGTAATTTCAGCACTTTGGTAGGCTGAGGCCAGTGGATCATGAAGTCAGGAGATCGAGACCATCCTAGCTAACACGGTGAAACCTCGTCTCTACTAAAAATACAAAAAATTAGCTGGGTGTGGTGGCACATGCCTTTAGTCCCAGCTACTCTGGGAGGTTGAGGTAGGAGAATCGCTTGAACCTGGGAAGCAGAGGTTGCAGTGAGCCAAGACCGCACCACTGCACTCCAGCCTGGGTGACAGGGCAAGACTGTCTCAAAAAAAAAAAAAAAGAAAGAAAAAAGAAAAGAAAATTCAGAGCTGTAAATTGTATAAAAGCCAATATAGTAAAGAGACTGTCAGAAAACCTTACATAATCCTACCTTTTACTAAGGGGTTCCTTAGCGATATGATTATGGCCGCTAACATGTATGAAGTATATTTTATGTGCCAAGCACTACGTCAAGTGCTTTATAGGCATTATTTCTTTAAAAACACACTCACAAACTCTCTGAGGTAAATTCAGTTAGCATTTCTATTCGATCTATGAGGGAATGGAAGCTTAGAATGGATAATTTATTTTTTTAATTTCCAACTTCTATTTTAAGTTCAGGAGTACATGTGCAGGATGTACAGGTTTGTTACACAGGAAAACGTGCACTGTGATGGTTTGCTGCTCAGATCATCCTATCACCTAGGCATTAAGTCCAGCATCCATTAGCTGTTCTTCCTGATGCTCTCCCTCCTCCCAACCCCCACCCCCCGACAGGCCCCAGTGTGTGTTGTTCCCCACCATGTGTCCATGTGTTCTAAGATGGAGCTGGAAGCCATTATCCTTAGAATGGATAAATCTTTACAATGGATTTGCCTAAGCTTCACAATAAGTGCTGGGAAGATTCAAATCCAGTTTTATGCCAAACCCTTAACCAGTATGCTGTTACTCGTGATACACAGAATAATGACCCTCCAATTATGTCCTTGTCCTAATTCTCAGAATCTGTGAATTTGTTACCCCACATTTCAATAGGAACTTTGCAGATGTGATCAAGGATCTTAAGGTGTAATGATTACCCTGGATTATGCAAGTGAATCTAATGTAATCACAAGGTCCCAATAAGTGAAACAAGAAGGCAAGAAAGTTGGGGATGAAGATGTCAAGACTGAAGCAGAGTTCAGAGTAATTTGGTGTAAGAAAGAGTCACCTGGCTATTGCTGGCTTTGAAGATGGAAGACGACCAGAAGCTAAGAAATGTAGACAGCCTCTGAAAGGTAGAGAAGGCGAGGAGGCAGATTCTTATCTACAGTCTCCAAGGAAGTACAGTCGTTCTGATGCCTTGATTTTAGCCCAGTGATATCCATTTTAGAATTCTGATTTCCACAATTTTAAGGTAATATATTTGTGTTTTCAAAGTCTTCAAGTTTTCCATAATTTGTTATAGCTGCAATGGGAAACTAAACAGAAACTTTTTACCATGGAACAGATGACCATTCCATTCTTCTTTTCCAACAGATGAAAACTGGCATTCACCTATCTGCATGTCTCTTTAAAAAAAAAAAAAAAAAAGACAAATTGAGAGGACCCAGAGAAGACACAAAATAAGTTGTTGTTGGTACGCTTAGGGAGCTTGGTTCTTCTCTCTCACACTGCACATATGTTGGCAAATCCTGTCCTCTGATTCTCAAATCTGGAATCAATGTCTCACTACTTCTTCTTAATCCATCTGATACCACCATAACTTTTCCACTGGATCGTCATGGTAGCTTCCCAAATATTCACCTTGAATCCTACCACATACCTTCCCCCTTTAGCTTCACTTCAATTCAATAGCCAAAGTTATCTTGTTGAAATTAAAATAATCAACTGTCTTTCCATTTATACAAGTACATTTTTATGTCTTTTATGACTGGTAGTTTATATGTAGCCTTTTTTTTGTAGATTTATTTCTTAAATAATCATTCTACTAAAATTAGGTTTGAAAGATAACTTTTTAGATATTTATGGTCCATGCACATCTTTTGATTCATTTCCTCATTGATAATATTATGTACCAAGTTCATCATTTACCTACTTTCATAACATTGCTTTCTTTTTTTACTCAAAATATATAAAACTATGATGCAGAAATCTTTATTTTTTAAATAATAATGAATGGAATTTATCTTTATTTAATACTTTTTTATTAAAGTAGTAAAATGTCCAGGCTTTAGTATAATTTACAAAACTTCCAATGTCTAATTGTGCTTCCTTTTCCTGTTACTAAAACTTCATAGCCTGTTCTAAAAAAAAAAAAAACTACATTAAACCCTAAGCTGTTCCTTCTGTTTTTTTTTACTCATATATCTTAATGATATAATCATGTTACTATTTCTTTAGTTTTTATATGTACCTATTATTTACAGAATTCCCACTATTAAAGGTGAGAATTTTTCTCTTTTAAGTGCCTCATTCAGGTAGGCATGTCTTAGTACAGGTGTGAAAACACACACACACACACACACACACACACAGAAACACATAAATTTCTCCTGCTTTCATCTCTCAGTAATGGTGAAATACTCTGTATTTTCCTAATTATTGACTTAATATGATTTATCATTCATATTACCATCTTGAAATATACTATATTTCATCGTCTTTTTTGAATCTTGCTTGCTTTGTTTTCTATTGAGTAAATAATTACCTTGTGTTTATCCTGTCAATTTTTTACATGCTTTTACCAATTGAACCCCTATTAAATTCAGAACTACAAATCACTCCTTAGCATATCAAGCATATCAAGTATCTTATCCTTTTCATATTAATTTTCTAGGAGATCTCCCAACAACAACAACAACAAAATGTTCCCATGCTGTAATTTGGACTGGTTGGCTTTTCTGGCCTACAAATCAGAGCTATCTGGAGATTTTCCCTCATCATCTTCCAGGAACTTTATAAAATTTTATAACATGCAGAGCAATTCCTACATATGCTATAGCTTTTATAAAATATGAATTTGAAATATTTGTATGTATATGTTAACAATATTCAATAAGGAAACAAAAAAAGAAACCTGATAATATTGTTTGTCTCCAGGAATGGAAGGAAGATTGGGGCAACTTTTCAATGGAATTTTTTTGTACATTTAAATTTTGAACCATGTTATTATATTCCCTGTTCAAAAAATTTAAATAGTAGGCTTTGTAAACTTAATGAAATTAATATTTTTATGTGTTATGAGCTATTTACAAATCTGAGGCCTAGTATGACAACCATGTAATAATTTAATTATATATACATTTGCCAGTCAGCACACATATAAACATCAAGCATTTGAATCCTTGTCCTGAATTCTTTCAACAGCTCTCTATTTTAATAATATGTAACAAAGAAAGGTGACAATAGTAAGTTTCAGAAATGAAAGGTGTGCCAACTACAGCTGATGCCACAGAAATCAAAAGGATTATAAGAGACTACTATGAAAAACTATACACCAAAAATATTGGATGACCTCAAAGAAACAGATAAATTCCTAGAAACATACAACTTACCAAATCAGGAAGAAATAGAAAATTTGCACAGACCCGTGAAGGGATTAAAGAGATTTAATTTGTATCAAAAATCTCCCAACACAGAAAAGCCCAGAACCAGATGTCTTCGCTGAAGAATTCCACCAACTTTAAAAAAAAAGAATTAACACCAATCCTTCTCAAACTCTTTCAAAATATTAAAAAAGAAACACTTCGGAACACATTTATGAGGCCAGCATTGCCCTGATTACCCTGATATAAAAGCCAAACAAAGATACTACTAGAAAAGGAAATTACTGGCCAATGTCCCTGTTTAATACTGACACAAAAATTCTCAATGAAATACTAGCAAACTGAATAGGATCATATATCATCATCAAGTGCGATTTCTCTGTGGGTTGCAAAAATGATTCAACATATGCAAATCAATAAATATGCCACATTATAACAGAACAAAGGATAAAAAATCAAATCATCATATCAATATATGAGACAAAAGCATTCGACAACATACAAGTACTTTTATAATAAAAACACTCAGTGAACTAGAGATAAAAGGAAATGATCTCAACACAATAAAGCCCGTATATGGAAAGCCCACAGCTAACAGACTACTAAACAGTAAAAGACGGAAAGCTTTTCCTCTCAGAGAAGAAACAGACATATGTCCAGTCTTAAAACTTCTATGGTACTAGAAATATTAGTTATAACAGTTAGATTAGAAAAAGAAATGGAAGACCTTCAAATCAAAAAGGAAGAAATAAAATAGTCTATTCCCAGATGACATGGTCTCATATGTATACAACCTTAAGGATTCCACAGAAAAGGTTGGAAGTGATAAAATGAATTTTAAAAGTTGCAGAATATAAAATCAACATACAAAATAAGTAGCATTTCTATATACTAACAATGCATAATCAAAAAAAGGAAATTAAGAAAACAATCCCCGATGGCCAAATAGGAACAGCTGCAGTCTACAGCTCCCAGCATGAGCAATGCAGAAGATGGGAGATTTCTGCATTTCCAACTGAGCAAACGGCACACCAGGAGATTATCCTACCCCTAGCTCTGAGGGTCCTATGCCCATGGAGTCTCACTCATTGCTAGCACAGCAGTCTGAGATCAAACTGCAAAGTGGCAGCAAGGCTGGGAGAGGGGCGCCCGCCATTGCCAAGGCTTGAGTAGGTAAACAAAGCGGCCCTGAAGCTGGAACTGTGTGGAGCCCATCTCAGCTCAAGGAGGCCTGCCTGCCACTATAGACTCCACCTAAAGATGAGGAAAAAACAGAGCAGAAAAACTGAAAACTCTAAAAATCAGAGCACCTCTCCTCCTCCAAAGGAACGCAGCTCCTCACCAGCAACGGAACAAAGTTGGACCGAGAATAACTTTGATGAGTTGAGAGAAGAAGGCTTCAGATGATCAAACTACTCTGAGCTAAAGGAGGAAGTTCGAACCCAACACAAAGAAGTTAAAAACCTTGAAAAACATTTAGATGAATGGCTAACTAGAATAACCAATGCAGAGAAGTCCTTAAAGGACCTGATGGAGCTAAAAACCACGGCAGGAGAACTACATGATGAATGCACAAGCCTCAGGAGCCGATTCAATCAACTAGAAGAAAGGGTATCAGCAATGGAAGATCAAATGAATGAAATGAAGCGAGAAGAGAAGTTTAGAGAAAAAAGAATAAAAAGAAACGAACAAAGCATCCAAGAAATATGGGACTATGTGAAAAGACCAAATCTACATCTTATTGGTGTACCTGAAAGTGAGGGGGAGAATGGAACCAAGTTGGAAAACACTCTGCAGGATATTATCCAGAGAATTTCCCCAACCTAGCAAGGCAGGCCAATATTCAAATTCAGGAAATACAGAGAATGCCACAAAGATACTCCTCGAGAAGAGCAGCTCCAAGACACATAATTGTCAGATTCACCAAAGTTGAAATGAAGGAAAAAATGTTAAGGGCAGCCAGAGAGAAAGGTCGGGTTACCATCAAAGGGAAGCCCATCAGACTAACAGCAGATCTCTCGGCAGAAACTCTACAAGCCAGAAGAGAGTGAAGGCCAATATTCAACATTCTTAAAGAAAAGAATTTTCAACCCAGAATTTCATATCCAGCCAAACTAAGCTTCATAAGTGAAGGAGAAATAAAATCCTTTACAGACAAGCAAATGCTGAGAGATTTTGTCACCACCAGGCCTGCCCTACAAGAGCTCCTGAAGGAAGCACTAAACATGGAAAGGAACAACTGGTACTAGCCACTGCAAAAACATGCCAAATTTTAAAGACCATCGAGGCTAGAAAGAAACTGCATCAACTGACAAGCAAAATAACCAGCTAACATCATAATGACAGGATCAAATTCACACATGACAATATTAATGTTAAATGTAAATGGGCTGAATGCTCCAATTAAAAGACACAGACTGGCAAATTGGATAAAGACTCAAGACCCATCACTGTGCTGCATTCAGGAAACCCATCTCATGTGCAGAGACACACATAGGCTCAAAATAAAAGGATGGAGGAAGATCTACCAAACAAATGGAAAACAAAAAAAGGCAGGGGTTGCAATCCTAGTCTCTGATAAAACAGACTTTAAACCAACAAAGATCAAAAGAGACAAAGAAGGTCATTACATAATGGTAAAGGGATCAATTCAACAAGAAGAGCTAACTATCCTAAATATATATGCACCCAATACAGGAGCAGCCAGATTCATAAAGCAAATCCTTAGAGACCTACAAAGTGACTTAGACTCCCACACAATAATAATGGGAGACTTTAACATCCCACTGTCAACATTAGACAGAGCAACGAGACAGAAAGTCAACAAGGATACCCGGGAATTGAACTCAGCTCTGCACCAAGCAGACCTAAGAGACATCTATAGAACACTCCACCCAAAATCAACAGAATATACATTCTTTTCAGCACCACACCACACCTATTCCAAAATTGACCACATACTTGGAAGCAAAGCATTCCTCAGCAAATGTAAAAGAACAGGAATTATAACAAACTGTCTCTCAGACCAGAGTGCAATCAAACTACAACTCAGGATTAAGAAACTCACTCAAAACCACTCAACTACATGGAAACTGAACAACCTGCTCCTGAATGACTACTGGGTACATAACAAAATGAAGACAGAAATAAAGATGTTCTTTGAAACCAACGAGAACAAAGACACAACATACCAGAATCTCTGGGACACATTCAAAGCAGTGTGTTGAGGGAAATTTATAGCACTAAATGCCCACAAGAGAAAGCAGAAAACATCTAAAATTGACACCTTAATATCAAAATTAAAAGAACTAGAGAATCAAGAGCAAAGACATTCAAAAGCTAGCAAAAGGTAAGAAATAACTAAGATCAGAGCAGAACTGAAGGAAACAGAGACACAAAAACCCTTCAAAAAATCAATGAATCCAGGAGCTTGTTTTTTGAAAAGATTAACAAAATTGATAGACCACTAGCAGGACTAATAAAGAAGAAAAGAGAGAAGAATTAAATAGATGCAATAAAAAATGATAAAGGGGATATCACCACCAATCCCACAGAAATACAAACTACCATCAGAGAATACTATAAACACCTCTATGCAAATAAACTAGAAAATCTAGAAGAAATGGATAAATTCCTGGACACATACACACTCCCAAGACTAAACCAGGAAGAAGTTGAATCTCTGAATAGACCAATAACAGGAGCTGAAATTGAGGCAATAATTAATAGCTTACCAACCAAAAAAAGTCCAGGACCAGATGGATTCACAGCTGAATTCTACCAGAGGTACAAGGAGGAGCTAGTACCACTCCTTCTGAAACTATTCCAATCAATAGAAAAAGAGGGAATCCTCCCTAACTCATTTTATGAGGCCAGCATCATCCTGATACCAAAGCCTGGCAGAAACACAACAATAAAAGAGAATTACAGACCAATATCCCTGATGAATATTGATGCAAAAATCCTCAATAAAATACTGGCAAACAGAATCCAGTAGCACATCAAAAAGCTTATCCACCCATGATCAAGTGGGCTTCATCCCTGGGATGCAAGGCTGGTTCAACATACGCAAATCAACAAATGTAATCCAGCATATAAACAGAACCAAAGACAAAAACCACAGGATTATCTCAATAGATGCAGAACAGGCCTTCAACAAAATTCAACAACCCTTCATGCTAAAAACTCTTAATAAACTAGATATTGATGGGATGCATCTCAAAATAATAAGAGCTATCTATGGCAAACCCACAGCCAATATCATACTGAACGCGCAAAAACTGGAAGCTTTCCTTTTGAAAACTGGCACAAGACAGGGATGCCCTCTCTCACCACTCCTATTCAACATAGTGTTGGAAGTTCTGGCCAGGGCAATCAGGCAGGAGAAGGAAATCAAGGGTATTCAATTAGGAAAAGAGGAAGTCAAATTGTCCCTGTTTGCAGATGACATGATTGTATATCTAGAAAACCCCATCGTCTCAGTCCAAAATCTCCTTAAGCTGATACTCAATTTCAGCAAAGTCTCGGGATACAAAATCAGTGTGCAAAAATCACAAGCATTCTTATACATCAATAACAGACAAACAGAGAGCCAAATCATGAGTGAACTCCCATTCACAATTGCTTCAAAGAGAATAAAATACCTAGGAATCCAACTTACAAGGGATGTGAAGGAGCTCTTCAAGGAGAACTACAAACCACTGCTCAAGGAAATAAAAGAGGATACAAACAAATGGAAGAACATTCCATGCTCATGGGTAGGAAGAATCAATATCGTGAAAATGGCCATCCTGCCCAAGGTAATTTATAGATTCAATGCCATCCCCATCAAGCTACCAATGACTTTCTTCACAAAATTGGAAAAAACTACTTTAAAGTTCATATGGAACCAAAAAAGGGCCCGCATTGCCAAGTCAATCCTAAGCCAAAAGAAGAAAGCTGGAGGCATCACACTACCTGACTACAAACTATACTACAAGGCTACAGTAACCAAAACAGCATGGTACTGGTACCAAAACAGAGATATAGACCAATGGAACAGAACAGAGCCCTCAGAAATAATGCCGCATATCTACAACTATCTGATCTTTGACAAAGCTGAGAAAAACAAGAAATGGGGAGAGGATTTCCTATTTAATAAATGGTGCTGGGAAAACTGGCTAGCCATACATAGAAAGCTGAAACTGGATCCCTTCCTTACACCTTATACAAAAATCAATTCAAGATGGATTAAAGACTTAAACGTTAGACCTAAAACCATAAAAACTCTAGAAGAAAACCTAGGCAATACCTTTCAGGACATAGGCATGTGCAAGGACTTCATGTCTAAAACACCAAAAGCAATGGCAACAGAAGCCAAAATTGACAAATGGGATCTAATTAAACTCAAGAGCTTCTGCACAGCAAAAGAAACTACCATCAGAGTGAACAGGAAACCTAAAGAATGGGAGAAAATTTTTGCCATCTACTCATCTGACAAAGGGCAAATATCCAGAATCTACAAAGAACTTAAACAAATTTACAAGAAAAATAAAACAACCCCATCAAAAAGTGGGTGAAGGATATGAACAGACACTTCTCAAAAGAAGACATTCATGCAGCCAAAAGACACATGAAAAAATGCTCATCATCACTGGCCATCAGAGAAATGCAAATCAAAACCACAATGAGATACCATCTCACACCAGTTAGAATGGCGTTCATTAAAAAGTCAGGAAACAACAGGTGCTGGAGAGGATGTGGAGAAATAGGAACACTTTGACACTGTTGGTGGGACTGGAAACTAGTTCAACCATTGTGGAAGTCAGTGTGGCGATTCCTCAGGGATCTAGAACTTGAAATACCATTTGACCCAGCCATCCCATTACTGGGTATGTACCCAAAGGACTATAAATCATGCTGCTGTGAAGACATATGTACACGTATGTTTATTGCAGCACTATTCACAACAGCAAAGACTTGGAACCACCCCAAATGTCCATCAATGATAGAGTGGATTAAGAAAATGTGGCACATATACACCATGGAATACTATGCAGCCATCAAAAATGATGAGTTCATGTCCTTTGTAGGGACATGGATGAAGCTGGAAACCATCATTCTCAGCAAACTACCGCAAGGACAAAAAACCAAACACCGTATGTTCTCACTCATAGGTGGGAATTGAACAATGAGAACACTTGGACAAAGGAAGGGGAACATAACACACTGGGGCCTGTTGTGGGGTGGGGAGAGGGGGGAGGGATAGCATTAGGAGATATACCTAATGTTAAATGACGAGTTAATGGGTGCAGCACACCAACATGGCACATGTATACATATATAACAAACCTGCATGTTGTGCACATGTACCCTAAAATTTAAAAGTATAAAAAAACATAAAAAGAAAAGAAAACAACACCAATTAAAATAAAAAAGCTTAAAATGCTTAGGAATAAGCTTATCCAAGGAGGCAAAGAATGTACACTAAAAACTATAAAACATTTCTGAAGGAAATTATAGACACAAATATATGCAAAGACATCTTATGTTCACAGATTGAATATTTCATGTTTTAAAATGTCTACCCTAACCAAAGCAATCTGCATATTCAATGCAAATCCTGTTTAAATCCCAATTTTGCAGAATAAAAAAACCCAAATCTAAAATTGAAATGGAACCACAAAAGACTCCATGTTGCCAAAACAATGTTGAAAAAGAAGAAAAATGCTGAATGTCTCACAGTTTCTGACTTCAAAATATATTATAAAGCTAAAGTAATCAAGATAGTATGGTAGATCAATGGAACAGAATAGATATCCAAGAATTAATTATATGCATAGGTGGACTACACGGTGGAGAAAGGATCAGCTCTTCAACAAATGTTATTGGGAAAAATGATTATTCACATGCAAAATAATGAAATCAAACCATTATCTTACACCACACACAGAAATTAACTTAAAATGGATTAATGACTTAAACAGAGACTGGAAACTATAAAACTCCTAGAAGAAAATACAGAGAAAAATGCTCAACATCAGTAATCATCAGGGAAATGCAAATTAAATCACAATGTGATTTCATCTCACACCTGTTAGAATGGCTATTATAAAAAAGACAAAATACAACAAATGTTGGCAAGGATATGAGAAAAGGAAACCCTGTACATCATTTGTAGAAATGTAAATTAGTATAGCCACTATGGAAAACAGTGTGAAGTTTGCTCAGAAAACTAAAAATAGATCTACCACAAGACCCAGCAATTGTACTTCTGGTTATATATCCAAAAGAAAGAAAATCAATATGTTAAAAAATATTTTCACTCCCATGTTTATTGAAGCATTATTAAAAATAGCGAACATATGAAATCAGCCTAAGTACCCATCCATGAATAAATCCATGCGGAAAATGTGGTATATATACACAATGGAATACTATTATGCCTTAAAAATGAAGGTAATCCAGTCATTCTGTGACAGCATGAATTAACCTGTAGAGCATTATGATAAGTAAAATAGGTCAGATACATAGACAAATACTGCATGATCTCACTTATATGCAGAATTTTTAACAGTTGAACTTACCAGAGCAGAGAAAAGAATGGTGGTAACCAGGGCCTGATGGGGAGCTGACGGGAAAAGGGAGATGTTGGTTAAAGGGTACAAAGTTTCAGTTGGACAGGCAGGGTAAGTTCTGGAGACCTATCGTACAGCATGGTGGCTATAGTTCATAATAAAGGATTGCATGTTTTTAAATTGCTAAGAGAGCAGAGTTTAAATGTTTTCACCACAACAAAAACCACGTGAGGCATGAATATGTTAATTAGCTTGATTTGCTCATTTCACAATGTGTATATATATCAAATATCATCTACGCAATAAATATACAATTTTTGTCAATTAAAAATAAATTTAAAAAATAAAGATGTATTTTAAAATGCAGATGTATTTTAAAATGTGCAATAAATATAAAATTTTTGTCAAATCAAAAATAAATTTAAAAAATAAAGATGTTTTTAAAAGTGTAGTATATGTATATGTGTGTATATATGTGAATATGTGTGTATATATGGCATTTTAACCATATGTGTGTATATATGTATGGAGCATGTATACATATATGTACATAGCATATATGCACAGTACATATCTTTACACAACACACACATACAATAAAATATTCAGCCTTAGAAAATAAGTAAATCGTGTCAATAATACATGGAAAAATCTTGAGGACAAATACTTATTTCACTATGCTAAGTAAAATAAGCCAGTCACAGAAGGACATATACTGCACGATTCTACTTGTATGAAGTGACTGAAGTAGTCAAATTTATAGACACAGAAAGTAGACTTGCCAGGGGCTGAATGGAAGGAGAAATGGAATAGTTGATATTCAATGGGTATAGAGTTTCAGTTACACAAGATAAAAAGTTCTAGAGATCTAGAACATTGTATAACAACGTACATTTAGTTAATGGCACTTTATTGTACACTTAAAATGTGTTAAGAAGTTATATGTTGTTACATGTATTTTACCAAAATTAAAAAGAAAACAATTAACTAAAAACTTCTGTTCTCTAAAAGACAGTTATAAGAATAAAATAGAAAGCCACAGATTAAGATACTTGTAAATCATATGTCTGATAAAAGATATGTATTCAGAAAACATAAAGAAGTCTGAAAACAATATAAAAACAAACAACCTATTCCATAAAAAGGACAAAGAATATGAAGAGTTTTTTTCAAAGAAGATATAAAGATGGTAAATAGCACATGAAAATACGTCAATGTCCTTAGTCATTAAGGAAATGCAAATTGAAATCCTAAGTAGACATCAATATACATCCATTAGAATGACTAACATAAAAAAAAACCTGACAATAACAGGTAATAGTAAGGGTACAGAATACCTGGAGTTCTCATTCATTGTGTGCAGGCTTGCAAATTGCTCAACTTAAAAAAAAATTGGGTAGTTTCTTATAAACATACATTTACTATTATTACCCAGCAATCTCATTCCTATGCATTTACCCAAAAGAAATAAAATATATTGTCACACAAAAACCCATACAGAAATGTTTATAACAACTTTCTTCATAATTGCTCCACAATGGAAATAATCTAGATGCCCTTCAATTGGTAAATGGATGAACACGTTGTAGTATAACCATGCAATGAAATACTACTCAACAGTGAAACGTAATTAACTGCTCATACAAAAGCAAATGTAAATGAATCTCAATTGCATTATGCTGAATGACAGAAGCCAGAATCAAAAGGCAGAATGTCTTTATTGCCAATTAAATGACATTCTGCAAAAAAGCAAAATTATAATGATTACCAGTTTGCAAGAGTTTGAAGGTGAGGGGCAGGACTGACTCCAAAAAAACAGCATGAGAAAATTTTGGAAGGTGATCAAACTGTTCTATATCTTGCTTGTTGTAGGGGTTATAAGACTGTGCATTTGTCAAATTTCATAGAAC
Source organism: Pongo pygmaeus (assembly GCF_028885625.2). Classification (NCBI taxonomy): domain Eukaryota; kingdom Metazoa; phylum Chordata; class Mammalia; order Primates; family Hominidae; genus Pongo; species Pongo pygmaeus. Next base: position 27,114,069 of record NC_072376.2, read on the forward strand.
TGTACACCCAAAAAGATAAATATTAGTAAACATAAATTTAAAATAATTTTTTTAAATTAAAAATCATAGCATATGAAGAAATGCAGCCTCTGTACATCAGTTTTGTCTTCTTTTTTATTTCAACTGCTCAAACACTGCATCCCTCCATACAAGCATAATCTGTATAGTCACACATGACTGTATTTGTTACTTCAGTTTTTCAATTCCAGTGACTTTTTAATGTTTTTTTTTTCTTTCCATGGGTCACCTCCTTTTCTTTTACAGAGTAGTATATTTTTTACGAATTATTTTATGTTATTTCATCCAAAGCTTCCCTCCACCTTCCAGGCCAATCAACATGCCTTTCCTGTGGACTGCCATACATCCTATATGCATTTTCTTTGTGCTGTTCATTTTAATAAATTACCATTGCTTACTTTTGGGAATACTCATCATACTAAAGCAATTTATTACCAATGCCTTACCTAATGTCTGAAAGAGAAAAGGCATTTGAAAGAAATATTTCAAATGAACAAAAATGAATAAAGAGTGTCATTATTAGAAGAAATTAGATATATACCAAATTGCCATTTTTGTCTTTAAAAATTTCATAATACAGGCATATAATATGTTAATATTTCCTAACTCCTAATTCTAGGGCCTACCTATCTGAAACACATTTATTTTCTTTTTTTTTTCTCTAAGGCAGAGATCAGGAAAGTGTATTATCTGCTCTAAGATAAATAGATTATTTTTGTGGCTTCGGAAATGTCTAATTCAGAGATACACTTCTAAATCCAATCTAAAGTTTAACTCAATGAAATATTTTTGAGATTTTGGAGTTCTACCACACAATAAGGCTAGCACACAAATAACTACTTCTGCAACTTTAAATTACTTTATATATTTATTGAAAAACTTGGCAGGGTTCATAGATAAATTTTCAATCTTCATTTTGTATATATCTGACAATACCCCCAGACTACAGAATTTCAGCGGAAGGTATTAGGCCCCCACATATCTTGGTTGGAAGTGACGTTTCTTAATCACTTCTGCTTTTTAAAACACCCGTACTAGGTAACTGAAGTTATAATCCAAGGACAACATTAAAAAGAAGATAGAATGCTCTTCACTTCCCAATGTGCTTGCAAATTAATCAACATATTCAACTTGAACTTGATGGCCAAGAATCATGGCTTAGCCATGTATAATTAGTTTATAATAACAGAAGTGATAATCTGTTTAATATCTTAACATTTTGATATATGAGTTTTTAAAAATTGGTTTAAGTATTATCTTCTAACACAGATGTGTGTGTGTGTGTGTGTGTGTGTGTGCGCGTGCACATTGGATGGAATGAGAGATGTATGCGGGGGTATGTCATAAGACATTGGACTATTTAACTTCAGTGAACATTCAAAAAAATCATGATTTTATTCTAAGAAAATACTTGTTGAAAATAAGAGTCAATTATGCTAAACATAGTAGGGAGATAGCTAAAACTTAATCTTTATAGTTTAATTTTGCTAAACATTAAGCATTCTTTAGTTTTAATTCCGAAAAGATATTTACTTTTTCTTGTGTCCAGTTGTACCATCCTAATGCTAAAATCTGAATAGAGAACACATTTACCAGTCTTATGTTTTAACACTTTCATATATTTTCTCTATTAAAAACAAATATGCAAACAAGGCCTTGCCCTGCCCTGCCTTCCCTTCCCTTCCCTTCCCTGTCTTGTCTTGTCTTGTCTTTCCTTTCCTTTCTTTCCCTTTCCTCCCTTTCCCCTTCTCCTTCCCCTTCCCCTTCCCCTTCCCTTCTCTTTTCTTTTCTTTTTTATTTTCCTTTCCTTTCTTTTCTTTTCTTTTTCAGTATCTGGCTCTGTCACCCAGGCAGGAGTGCAATGGCAGGACCATGGCTCACTGTAGCCTCAACCTCCTGGGTGCCATTTATTCTCCTGCCTCAGCCTCATGAGTAGCTGGGACTACAGGTGTGCACCACCACACCTGACTAATTTTCATACTTTTTGTAGAGATACGGTCTCACTGTGTTGCCCAGGCTGGTCTGGAACACCTGGGCTTGAGCAATCCTCCTGCTTTAGCCTCCCAAAGTTCTGGGATTACAGGCATGAACAATCTACTGTTCTCAGTCATTGATGGACAGTGAGAAGAGCAAGTATTAGCATAAACATGAAAGCAGATCCAAATGGACAGGAGCTGATAGAAGCTGTCAGTCCACTATGTTCTTCTAGTAGTTCTCTTGATGGAAATTACAGCAGCACACCCACATGGCCATCACAGTTCACCTCTTGTTATACTTAGTTCCACTTCTCCATCTATACTTGGCAGCAGCTACATCATGGTTCTCTAAGATGGAATTTAGCAAAGCAAAGTTAGTGAGTTCAATTGTAGCCATCATCCTTGCAGTTGCTCTTGGGAACACACCTGTTACTCATACACTTTGTCTCTTAATGGACACTCTACATTCTCTGTATATCTAAATCCTCACCTTCAGCTATCGTGTCCTCAGGTTTTGGTGTCTTATGTGGTAGTGTAAATGAAACCTATACTCCAGGTGGTAAGGCCCTTTGGCAATCATTCTTCCAAGGTCAAGTTGCTTTATATGTCCAGAATGTATGCAAAAAGGCTCAAGTAAATCAGCTAGTGTCCACAAGTATTTCTTCATGTCTTCACTGTGTAAAACAGCCCAAAGTCCTCTGGCTGAGTAGGGTCAATTACCCCAGTCAGGATGGTGACTTCTTGTCTGATGGCTGCAGAATAAAATGCTCTGACAAAAAGCAGCAGTTTATAGTTAAATGGAACTATTACGATGTCCACATCAAGAATGTACCTATTTGGGGGATAAATAGCTTCAGTTCTGAAGATCCCAAACATGGAGGGACAAAAAGCACAAAATTCCTAGGGGTTATTGGGTATCAGTGAAAGAAGGGCCACTCCTGTTTGTAATCTTACATTCCTGGACCTATCTATTCTTTTTATTATGGACATAATGCCATAGAGAGATCTCTGATTTGATGCATGTACTGCATCCTGAAGGGTGGAATTTCTTCTTTACAGAATGTTATCTCAATGCTGCTACTTCAGCTGTAACTTTTGTAGGTAATTCCAAAAGTGTATGAGACTAGCTGTGTTGGCATGATACAGCATGTGACATAGCCGGTGGAACCCATGGTTATGGGACCACTGCTGTGCCTCCTTCACTATGAAAATTCTTCATGGTTACTAGCCATGTCTTGTCATATGGGAGTTTATACCAATGTATCAGGTATAGCGTAAACCTCCAGATAATTGACTGGCTGAGGTTGTTTGGGTAGAAAATGTAAGTTCATATATTAAATATCCCTACAGCTATGAGAATGAACTGTTGGCCTTTCTAAGACGGAAGTGATGTGATGTAATCTACTTTCCACCAAAGGGCTGGTTGGTCTCCTTAAACTATAATTCAGTATCAGGAATTCAGAATTATGCAGCATTCTCAGTATTATGGGGAATTGCACTACTTGTTCATGAAGTTTGCCTGTCCTCTCTGGTCCATTCAACTTCAACGCCTCTGGTGGTATTATGAATGGAATTACGTAATCCCCCAAAAATACATATATTGGAGTCAGCTCCTCAATAGCTGTGAATATGATCTTATTTGAAAGTGGGGCATTTGTGGATGTAGTCAAGTTAAGATGAAATCTTCAGGGTGGAATCTAATCAAATATGACTGGTGCCCTTATAAGAAGGGGGAAACACCATGTGAAGATAGAGACACAGTGAGAATGTATGTGATGACAGGGACAGAAATTGGAATGACATAGCAGAAAGCCAAGTAAAACCATCAATTGATGGCTACCACAAGAAGCTAGGATGCAGAAAGAAAGAATTCTCCTCTATGGTTTTAAGAGAGAGCGTGGCCTTGCTGTCACGTTGATTTTCAATTTCTAACACTGGAATCTAGGAGGAAATACACTTCTATAGTTTTCAGGCACCTAGTTTGTGGTATTTTGTTATGGCACACTAGAAAACTAATATAGGTGGCTTTATAGAATATCAATTTGGCTCAGCTGAACTATGTTTCTTCCAATAGCCTTGCCTGTATATTTCCAGTTAGGATGAACAACAAGAAATATTGTACAAGCTTTGTAGGTGAAAGCAAAGCAACCGCCATTATAATTCCATGGTCAGGAAAAATTTTTTTTTTAGCACATATACTTTGTCATCTATCTGCTAGCTTACTTCACTGGTTACCTAGGCATAAGCAGGTTTGCAACAACAGTTGGCTTTCTATATCCATGAGTTCTACATCCATGGATTCAACCAACCACAGATGAAAAGTATTCTGCGAAAAAAAAACAAAACAGAATGGTTATGTTTGCACTAAACATGTACAAACTTTTTTTCTTATCACTGTTCCGTAAACAAGACAGTGTAATGAATATTTACATAACATTTGTATTGTACTAGGTATTATAGATAATCTAGAGATTATTCCAACTATATGGAAGGATGTACATAGGTTATATGCAAATACTGCATTATTTGTATAAGGGACTTGAGCATCTTTGGATTCTGGTATCTGTGAGATATCCTGGAATGAATTCCCTTTAGGTGTGAAGGGATGATGGTACTGTACCTTTTCATGCAGCTTTGTGATGGTTAATATTAGGTATCAACTTGACTGGATTGAAGGATGCTGATATGGTTTGGCTGTGTCGCCACCTAAATCTCATCTCGAGTGGTATTCCTCATAATTCCCACATGTCATGAGAAAGACCTGGTGGGAGGTAATTAAATCATGGGGGGCAGTTAACCTCATGCTGTTCTTCACAAGCATTATAGTCCATTTGGGCTGCCATAGCACAGTAATGTAGACTGAGTGGCTTTATTAACGATAGGTTACTCACAGTTCTAGAGCTGGGATATCCAAGATCAGAGTGCCAGCATGTTGTTTATAGAGATTAGGTGACCTATGCATTTTTGGCTCAAATGATTCTTACAGTAAGACTAGTGGATGTCCAGGCCCACTCTATGACTATTGCTTAGTCAGTTATACAAAATATGAATAAACTTTTTCAGCTATTGGCACTGCTATAGGTTCCTTGAGTCATATAGTAGAGCTATTATGGTAGAAAAGGCCACAAAGAAGCCACTATAACTATAGCTACACGCAAATGTGGCAAGCCAAAGGCAACTCTAAATTCCTTGGGAAACTGCAAAGATTAGTGCCATAAACATAGCCTGAAAGATAAAGGGTGGTGACTCCTACTAATCTCCATTCACTTCACTTATTTGGTCTGTGCAGAAGATACATAGATCTTGGGGAATGAAAATAGATTATTGTACATTTTATCAATGATGACTAATTGCAGCTGCTTTTCTAAATGTACTGTAATTGCGGGAGCAAATCTATGCATTCCTTCGTACCTGGTGTGTCCTTATTAAGCTGGACACTGCATTTTTCTCCATACCTATTAATAAAAATCATCAAAAGCAGTTTTATTTCTGTTAAAAGGACTAGCATTTGGCTCCCTTGCTCTACTTTAGCATTATGTCAACTCTCCAGCCTATGTCACGTACTAGGCCGTAGAGACCTTGATTGATTTTCTAGTTTACTAGCCCAAGAACCAAAGAAGGCTTGTCAATAGATTCAGGCTGCCATGCAAGCTGCTCTACCATTTGGGCCATGTGAGTTAACAGACCTGATGTTGCTTGAGATGTAAGTTGCAAATAGGCTGCTTTATGGAGGCTTTGACGGGGAGTTATAGATGGATCACAGGGCAAAGGTTTAGAATTTGGTAGCTAAGCAATACTATCTTCTACTCTATGCCTAACCACTCTTCTTTTGAAAAATAGCCTTTGTCTTGTTATCAGGCCTCAGTAGAGACCAAATGCTTTATCATAGGTTATCAAGTCAATATGTGACCTGAACTGCCCATCAGAAACTGGGTATTGTCTGACTCCTCAACCTGTAAAGTTGGGCATTCACAGCAGTGCTCCATAAATTGAAAGTAGCATATATGAGATCAGCTTTAAGCATGTCCTGAAGGCACAAGTGAATGAGGAAGTAACACAAATCCACACTTCATATACTCCTGCTGCACTGGCTTCTCTTTCTCAATCCACACATATATGTTGATCAGTTGGTTGAGGAAGAAAAACTCAAGCTTGGTTTCCAGATGGTTCTGCACAATATGTAGGCACCATGCAAAGATGGACAGTTTGAGTACGATTGCACCAATCCAGGATGACCCTGAAAAGCAATGCTGATGGTAAATTCTCCTAACGAATAGAAATTCAAGTAGCACAGCTGGTTATTCATTCTGGCGGGAAGGAGGGGTGACCACAGCTATGGATCCTCACAAGTTTATGGGGTGTGGCCTTGCAATTTCAAGCATCTAACAAAGAAATCAGAAACTACAGAGGTTTGTTTCTAGTTATTATAATTTAATAAAATCGCTACTCCTATGTTATTTCTCCATGTTTACTATTTAGTGAACTTCTGTATGTTTTGGAAGTTTATAAGTTAGTGTTTTCAAGAATTGAAAGGATGAGTAGAAAATCTCAATTTATAGCCAGATTTGCATTAGAGTTGAGGAACCCTGAGAAATATTTCAGGTTTTGGTAGCTAATGAACAGCAACATAATAATAATAAGGAGAAGAAAAAGCAGACACAGGTGGAGAAGGAAAAGAGTAGGAGGAGAACGACATTACCAGATTGTTGAATCTCAGTCCACTAGGGTATAAATGTGAAAAGATTATAGTTGTCTTGTTGCTCTCAAGTGTACTCTGTTAAATCTTTCATCCTTATGAAGTTACAGGAACTCTTCATACTTGAGACAGATTCCATCACCTTTCCCCTTTTTTGGCTTTTAAATTTTAGTTCAGTCAATTTTTAGACTTGAATCACCTGTCAGATCCAAAGTTCTCCTCCTCCTTCATCCCGAGGAAGTCTAATATCTCAGAGTAAATGGTCTTCTCTCTCACATTTCTCCATTTCTTTTTCATATTTCTTATTCTCTCAGTTTCTATATTTTTAGAGCACTTTAAACCAGTATATTTCATGCTAGCCACAAAGGGAAGCTGGGAAAAAAAGAGAAAGAAGAAGAGATTTGCCTCTAAACATTCTGCTATCTTCACCTATAGGATGACTAGTTACAACTTGCTTTTCTCTATGCATTAGCTGTCTGTCCATCGGTCTATCTATCTATCTATCTATCTATCTATCTATCTGTCTTCCATCTATCCATGCATCCATCCACCCATCCATCCATCCATCCATCCATCCATCCATCCATCCATCCATCCATCCATCCATCATCTAATCTATCTGTATGTTCATGGAAAACTAAGATTATAAATGAGGTGATTGAAATTTTTACAGCACTTATGCAGTCTTAACATATCTTTCTAAGACCCTTTTTGGGATATTAATACAGTTGAACTTGTAGCACTCTATGAATACTTAGTGTTCTAGGACTATTTCAAAAGCATGGTGATGATTAAGCCCCTTGTATGTTGCATTATATGGATAAAAAGAAATAGCTATCAATATGGTTGCAGTAGACATTAAAGATAATTTAGACAAGAGAAATAAAGTGATTCAACCAAATTAACCATGAACTGAGACTAGAATTCTCTCTTGTTTCCTATATCAATTTGTAAAATATGAATTAATCTGTGGTAGAAAGTATTAGTTTTTTTTTGGTTTTTTTTTTGGTTTTTTTTGATACGGAGTCTTGCTCTGTCACCCAGGCTGGAGTGTAGTGGCACGATCTCGGCTCACTGCAAGCTCCGCCTCCTGGGTTCACACCATTCTGCTGCCTCAGTCTCCCGAGTAGCTGGGACTACAGGCACCCACCACCACGCCCAGCTAATTTTTTTGTATTTTTAGTATACATAGGGTTTCACTGTGTTAGCCAGGATGGTCTCGATCTCCTGACCTCATGATCTACACACCTCGGCCTCCCATAGTGCTGAGATTACAGGTGTGAGCCACCGTGCCCAACCTAGATTTTTTATTCACACTTATAAACTACATGGGTATAGACCTTGGCTATTTCATGTGTTGTATGTAAGAAGTGCAATAAAAATAAATAAATGTTTCCTAGCATTTGTACCATATGCATCCTAAAGACAAAATATCATTAAGTCAGAAAAAGAGAGTTTAACTGAAGATATTATCAGAAAATCTCTAGAGTTGACAGATGAGACCAAAACAAAGCCTAGATAAGAAACCTCAGCAAATGGAGTCAGGGGCTCAAACACCATTCTCTCTCTTTCTGTGTCTCTCAACTTCCTTGGCTATCTGTCTTTTTCTCTTCAATCATGACTTTATTCTAGCCATGGTTAAAATGACTACTTCAGCAAGACTTCTTTACAAGAGAGTGATCAGAGCCCCACAACCAGAATGAGAAGGGATTATAGAATTATTAAGGCAAACTTCAGTGCCTGCACAATAAAATGAGAAGAAAGGACACAAATAGATTTACATTGGGCATATTCCTATCCATCAGCTATTTACAATGGCTGTGATGGTGGGGTGAGGCAGTCAGAAAGTGGGTTGCTTTCAGGCCTTTTCACTTTTCTAGAGTAATGATGAATCATTTCTGAAAGTGGCTGAGGTTGAAAACTTACGGCCTCTGGACAGAATGATCATTGTGAGCTAAATAGGTACTCCCGACCTCGCCCATTCGAGTTTACTATATCTAATTAAAACAATGTACTGGATAAAAGAATGCTCAAGGTAATCAATAAGGATAGGCTTCCAACACCATGGACCACTGCTAGTGTCTTAGTTGCAAGAAAAGGGCAATTTCACTGAGAAGTTTTCTTCATTTGATTCTGAAAAGGTCATTGGTGTTTACATTCCAAATAAATTCACAAAGTAATATGAAAATGCTTAGAGATTTTGAGTTGTATGAATGGTTTTAAATATTATTGCAGAGCACAACAACACAGCTGACAGGGAAGCCTCAGCCCCCCCCTGCTTGGCACAGCTACATTTATTACATGCCACATTAGGAATAAAAGAGAAAGTTTGATATTAAATTATCAAAAATAAGGGATCATCTCTTTTTCTCACATTGCTGCACATTTTTAGCTCACGAGTCTCGGTAAATAGGTGGTCAACTCTTCTGAGATAAGTACGGTATTATCTTGGCAAATAAAATATATCATTAAAAATGAACAAAATTTAATTTTACATTCAAGGCTTTAAGATAAATAGATTAATAGCATTAAATTTATGTATGTTTTAAAATTAATCAGTAATTTTTATGCCATATTACATGTGTGGCTTCTGAAGAAATATTTTACCCTCATTTAATTTTTCAGCTTGCCCTGATACCTCTGGTTGAAGTCACCATCATCTCTCACCCATATTATTGCAATAACCTCCTAACTGGGCTCTTCGCCTGCACTCTTGCCACCCTTTAATCTATCCTTAATAGAGTAGCTAAAATGAACTGGTAAAATCATACATCAGATTATGTCAGTTGCATGCTCAAAACGCTCCAGTGATGATCCATTTCACTCAGTGTAAATGACAAAAACTGTACAATGGATTAGAAAATCCTATACAATCTGAATTCCATGATCTGTCTGAGCTCACCTCATATCACTGTCCCAATCACAGACTGTACTGCACCCACGCTAGCTTCCATGGTGCTCCAGGAACACTCCAGAGCGACTCCTGCTTCAGAATCTTTGCTCTGTGTTTAAAGTTTCTAAGATTTGTTTGTCTTGCTCTCCCTCACCTCCCATTTCTTCAGGTCTTTACTCAAACATCAACTTCTCTGTGAGGCACTCCATATCAACCATTTTTAAATGTGAAGCTGTCTGCAACAGGTCCAGTGTTTCCAATCCCCTTTTCTTGCTTGATTATTTTCACATCACTTAACTTTTTCTAACATGGATGGATAAATAAATCAATAAGGTGATGGCAAATTTTATGTGTCAAACTGACTGTCTCATGGGATGTCCAGATATTTGATTAAACATTATTTTAGGTATATCTGTGAGGGTGTTTTTAGGTTTAATTAACATTTACATAGGTAGACCTAGTAAAGGAGACTAGCTTCCCAAATGTGGGTGGGCCTCATCTAATTAGTTGAAGGTCTGCATAGAAAAAAATGGCTGACTCATACCCAAATAAGAGATAATTTATTTTGCACAACAGCCTTCAAATGGGGATATTGACTTTTTCCTGCCTTTAGACCTGAACTGAAATATCAGCTGTTTCTGAGTTTTGAGCCTGTGAGCTTTAGCACTAGAACGATACCATCAGCTTTCCTGGGTCTGCAGATAGCCAATTCACCCTGAAGTTCTTGGGATTTGTTGGCATTCATAATCACAAGAGCCAATTCCTTATCATAAATTTATATCTACATATTTATATATATGTACATACGTATAAATCTACTTTATATATACACATATGTACACATAAATCTCTTTATATAGGTACATACACACATATACATATATACATCCCATTGCTTATGTGTCTCTGGAAAACTAACATAGATAACTAGATAGACAGACATATATGATTGATAGACATGAATATATGAACGTACATGTATATATACATACAGTGTATTTATTAATTTTTTATCTCACCCTTCCACTAAAATGTAAGTTCCATTGATGCATGAATTTTTGTTTTCCTTGTTCATTGTTGTATTCCCATTGCATTGTATAAATGTACATAAATGAATGTTCATGAATATAATCTAAATATTAGCACCTTCAAGGCTAAAAGCACTAAAATAAAATTTTAAACAAACTGCAATCATTCATCATTTTCACCCAATTCTAGCAAAACCAGCTGTGTGGAAAATTAAAAAAAAAACAAAACTGAGGATACATATTCGGTAGGGGAAAATGTTTATATGGTCACTTCAATAATTTTGGTCATTTTTGCCACTAATCTCCATCACAAAATGGCATACGTAGTTAATTACCTAAATCTGGGTTTCTGATGCAGCTGAAAAGAAGTAAAGTAAAATGCCATAAGCAATTCTAATGGATCACACAGTCATAGTAAAGGAGGGGAAACCAAATATAGTTGTTTATGTAATAATATAATTATGTAATAGTCAATATTTCAGACTTAAATTAATCATTTCAGAGCAGCATTGACATCATTCACTAAGAATCTATTGTGTGGAGCAGCTGCAAACCATTATATCATTATTAAAGATTTCTATTTTGACTCAACAATTAGATTATGTATTATTTAGAGGGAAAGACCTGTTTGTACAACTTTGCACATAGTAGGGCCTCAACAAGTTTACATTAAAATTGTAATGAGCTTGATAATAAATGCAAATCCTGTGCCAACAAGTCAAACCTACCCCCTGCTTAAAATTCTAGTTTTTTTTTCTGCCAAAGAAAGTAAAAATTACTCAGATTCATAGCCAATGCCCTTTTCAGCTCGTCTTCAATTACATTCCATATCTCTTATAATTCCCCTTTATTTTCCTAATGCAACAACAAAATTAAATGCTTCTTGCTTCCTGAGGATAATTTCTTTGTGCCATCTCAGTATCTTCGTCCGTACTATCCTGTTCACACACACACACAAAATGAAAAATAAAAAATCCCTTTCTATTACTTCTGGAATAATCTCTGATAATATATGACTATAGCAAAAACTATATTCTCAATGTTTCCTAATCTTCTCAATAAAACTGTCCTCCCTCCTTCTTTAATAATCCAAAAAATTATAATATTTTTAAAGCTGATTACAATGCAGCTGTAAGAAACAGTCACTTAGGACTTCAACTTCTTAAGAATCTATATTTTGAAACTTCAGTATCAAATTGGGTGCCCACAGGTATCTGTTGAACTAAGGAGATGATAGATTTATCTCAAGACTTGAAGAATATTTCCAAAGTAATTTTTAAACAATTGTTTTTCTATAGCTCAGATGGACATTTTTAACATATATCAGGTGATTCAGAAAGTAAATAAATGTTTACAAATGCATTACAAATTAATGTTTAATACCAAACAAAATATAAGCAGGACTATGTTAATGCTTCTAATGTATCTCCTTTTCTTATTATTTTCCTTTCTAATGAGGTTCTCTTTTTCCTTAATATTATAACATATACCACTGTATCAGTTCATTCTCATGCTACTCTGATGAAATACCCAAGACTAGGTAATTTATAAAGGAAAGAGGTTTAAATGACCCATGGTTCCACATGGCTAGGGAGGCCTCAGGAAACTTACAATCATGGTGGAAGGCAAAGGAGAAACAGGCACCTTCTTCACAGGGTGGCAGGATGGAGTGAGTGCAAGCAGGGGAAATGCCAGATGCTTATAAAACCATCAGATCTCCTGAGACTCACTCACTATCATGAGAACAACATGGGGGAAAAGACCCCCATGACCCAAATAACTCCAGCTGGTCATGCCCTTGACACCTGGGGATTATGGGGATTAAAATTCAAGATAGGATTTTGGGCAGGCTCACAGCCAATCCATATCAACCACAGTGCAATAAATGTTTATGCTTTGGGCTGTCTTACTAGATGATAAGCTGGTTGAAGCCAAGCACTGTATTTTTTTCCTTGCTGTATACCAAACATCTGGCATAGTTCACAGCATATAGCAATTTTTTGGGTTGAAATCCATGACATTAAAAATATTGACATGGTTCTCAGGTAAGAAATAAAAACAAAATACTGATGTGAAATCAGACAGACGTGTCATTGAGTCCTGGTTACCTCACTCCATATTTGTGTTATTTTTCCCAAATGCTAATTTTATTAGGTATTTCATTAGTTTTTTTATTAGTAGTGTTAGTTATCTTGCTGAGACACCAATTTTCAGCTTATTCATATGCAAAATGAGAGAAACAAAAGCAAATAATTTAGAAGATTATTGTAAGAATTCAAATACTCATCACAGTGTTTAGACACAGCAGGTACTCAAGGATACCTTAGTTGTGAGTGAGTGCATGGGTTGGAAATTGTAGAATCTGAACAGACAATCTAGATTCAAGTGCCAGCCATCACACTAGCTGGTGACATTGGACAATTTTCTTAACCTTTGTGAGTCATCTATAAACATTGAATATGAATTATTACAATGATTCATATTTTAGAGAGTTATTCTGATAATCATGTTAGATAGAGATGCACTTAAAATTGTTATTGGCTCTCATAAGTAAACACTGTATAAATATTTACCAGTATTATTGACCTAAAAATTGTGATTTGGGGCTTTGATTTTGTACGTCATTTCCAATACATGTCAATAGATTTTCTTTATTTTTCTATGTACTTTTTAATCTATGCCAAAATGTTGAAATGTAAGCATACATCCTCCACAGCCTTAGTACTGTCTCTTACATTCTGGACTATTGCTTGCCACCGTCTCCCAAATGGCCTCCCAATCTCTTATGTTCTTTCTTTCTAACCCATCCTCTACCTTTGTCCTTAGATAATCTCTCTGATTGTGCCAATCCCATCCTTAAAGTGCCTCAACAACCCTCTTTCATAGATTTCTTGGCACAGGACACACAAACCTATGATCTGGTCCTCCCTTTCCCTAATCCCATTATCTGCTCCCTCCATTCCCTACCTATAATTCTTACTACATTGAATTTTGCATATGTTATTTCTTCTACTTGAAATTCCTTTTGCCTGCTTAGTTCCTACTTAGCCTTCAAGACTCAACACAAATGGCATTTACCTGCCACTCCCTCCCCAGCATTTTCCTACCACTCCACCCCAGTTAAGCAACCTGCTCCCTTCTGTGATTTAACACTTAGAATAGACCACCTACTTTTATATTCATGTTTGTTTTGTCTGCCTCTCCTAATCTGGGAGCTACTCAACAGCAAGTGGAAAGCCTTAATTTTCTTTGCATCTGCAATAACTTCCTAAATGCCAATTGTGAATAGCCTTTCACTGGAAGAAAGATGGGATAGTGCTTATAATTATGAAACACATATTAAATAAAAACAAATGACTATCTTTTTCTAAAATGCTGTATCATCCATCATAAATCCATTGTGAATGGCATAGATACAGTCAGGCCTCTGAGCCCAAGCTAAGCCATCATATCCTCTGTGACCTGCATGTATACATCCAGGTGGCCTGTTCCTGACTTAGCTGATGACGTTCCACCACAAAAGAAGTGAAAATGGCCTGTTCCTGCCTTAACTGATGACATTACCTTGTGAAATTCCTTCTCCTGGCTCATCCTGGCTCAAAAACTCCCCCACTGAGCACCTTGTGACCCCCCACCCCTGCCAGCCAGAGAACAACCCCCTTTGACTGTAATTTTCCTTTACCTACCGAAATCCTATAAAACAGCCCCACCTGTATCTCCCTTCACTGACTCCTTTTTTGGACTCAGCCTGCCTGCACTCAGGTGAAATAAACAGCCTTGTTGCTCACACAAAGCCTGTTTTGTGGTCTCTTCACACGGACTCAAGTGAAATTTGGTGCTGTGACTTGGATCGGGGGACCTCCCTTGGGAGATCAATACCCTGTCCTCCTGCTCTTTGCTCCATGAGAAAGATCCACCTGTGATCTCTGGTCCTCAGACCAACCAGCCCGAGGAACATCTAACCAATTTTAAATCGGGTAAGCGGCCACTTTTTACTCTCTTCTCCAACCTCTCTCACTATCCCTCCACCTCTTTCTCCTTTCAACCTCGGCCCCACACGTCAATCTCTCCCTTCTCTTAATTTCAGTTCCTTTCCTTTTCTGGTAGGGACAAAGGAGAAGTGTTTTATCCATGGACCCAAAACTCCAGCGCTGGTCACGGACTCAGGAAGATAGTCTTCCCTTGGTGTTTAATCATGTGGGGACGCCTGCCTGATTATTCACCCACATTTCATTTGTGTCTGTTCACCACGGGGATGCCTGCCTTGGTCATTCATCCACATTCCATTGGTGGCAAGTCAATTGTGGGGATGCCTGCTTTGGCTGCTCACCCACATTGCAGCCCAGGGCTGCACACCTACCCCTTCTCTCCGTGTCTCTACTCTCTCTTTTCTCTCCACTTTTCTTGGGGGCAAGCACCCCCCACCCCTTCTCTCCATGTTCCCACCCCTTCTCTACTTACCTGGGGGGCTAGCACCCCCCACCCCTCCTCTCCATGTCTCTACCATTCTCTTTAAACTTGCCTCCTTCACTATAGGCAGACTTTCACCCTCCATTCCTCCTTCTTCTCCCTTAGTCTGTGTTCTCAAGAACTTAAAACCTCTTCAACTCATACTTGACCTAAAACCTAAATGCCTTATTTTCTTCTGCAATGCCACTTGACCCCAATACAAACTGGACAGTGGTTCCAAATAGCCAGAAAATGGCACTTTCAATTTTTCCATCCTACAAGATCTAAATAATTCTAGTCATAAAATGGGCAAACGGTCTGAGGTGCCTGACGTCCAGGCATTCTTTTATACATCAGTCCCTCCCTAGCCTCTGTTCCCAGTGCAACTGGTCCCAAATCTTCCTTCTTTCCCTCCTGCCTGTGCCCCCAAGCATCACTGAGTTTTTCCTCTTTCCAATCTTCCTTTTCTACACACCCATCTGTCGTCTCCCCTCCTCCCCAGGCTTCTCATCGTCAGGCCGAGCTAGGTCTCAATTCTTCCTCAGCCTCCATTCCCCAACCCTATAATCCTTTTATCACTTCCCCTCCTCACACTGGGTCTTACTGTTTCGTTCCGAGACTAGCCCTCCCCCACCTGCCTCGCAATTACCTCTTGAAAAGGTGGCTGGAGCTAAAGGCGTAGTCAAGGTTAATGCTCCTTTTTCTTTATCTCAAATCAGTTAGTGTTTAGGCTCTTCTTCATCAAATATAAAAACCCAGCCCAGTTCACGGCCCATTTGGCGGCAACCCTTAGATCCTTTACAGCCATAGACCCTGAAGGGTCAGAAGGCCGTCGCATTCTAAATATGCATTTTATCACCCAGTCGGCTCCTGACATTAGAAATAAAGCTCCAAAAATTAAATTCCGGCCCTCAAACCCCACAACAGGACTTAATTAACCTCACCTTCAAGGTGTACAATAATAGAATAGAGGCAGCCAAGTAGCAATGTATTTCTGAGTTGCAATTCCTTGCCTCCACTGTGAGACAAACCCCAGCCACATCTCCAGCACACAAGAACTTCTGAACCCCTGAACTGCAGCAGCCAGACATTCCTCCAGGACTGCCAACACCAGGATCTTGCTTCAAGTGCTGGAAATCTAGCCACTGGGGCAAGGAATGCCCACAGCCCAGGATTCCTCCTAAGCCGTGTCCCATCTGTGTGGGACCCCACTGAAAATTGCACTGTTCAACTCACCTGGCAGCCACTTCCAGAGCCCCTGGAACTCTGGCCCAAGGCTCTCTGACTGACTCCTTCCCAGATCTTCTCAGCTTAGCTGCTGAAGACTGACGCTGCCTGATCGCCTCGGAAGCCTCCTGGGCCATCATGGATGCCAAGCTTTGGGAAACTCTTACAGTGGAGGGTAAGTCTGTCCCCTTCTTAATCAACACGGAGGCTACCCACTCCACATTACCTTCTTTTCAAGGGCCTGTTTCCCTTGCCTCCATAACCACTGTGGGTATTGACAGCCAGGCTTCTAAACCTCTTAAAACTCCCCAACTCTGGTGCCAACTTGGACAACATTCTTTTATGCACTCCTTTTTAGTTATCCCCACATGCCCACATGCCCAGCTCCCTTATTAGGTTGAGACATTTTAACTAAATTATCTGCTTCCCTGACTATTCCTGGGCTACAACCACACCTCACTGCTACCTTTTCCTGAAGTTCAAAGCCTCCTTCACATCCTCCCCTTGTATCTCCCCACCTTATCTCACAAGTATGGGATCCCTCTAGTCCCTCCTTGGTGACCAAACATGCATCCCTTACTGTCTCATTAAAACCTAATCACCCTTACCCTGCTCAATGCCAATATCCCATCCCACAGCATGCTTTAAAAGGATCAAAGCCTGTTATCACTCACCTGTTACAGCATGGCCTTTTAAAGCCCATAAACTCTCCTTATAATTCCCCCATTTTACCTCTCCAAAAACTGGACAAGTCTTACAGGTTAGTTCAGGATCTGCACCTTATCAACCAAATTGTTTTGCCTATCCACCCCATGGTGCCAAACCCATATACTCTCCTATCCTCCATACCTCCCTTCACAACCCATTACTCTGTTCTGGATCTCAAACATTCTTTCTTTACTATTCCTTTGCAACCTTCATCCCAGCCTCTCTTTGCTTTCACTTGGACTGACCCTGACACCCATCAGGCTCAGCAAATTACCTGGGCTGTACTGCTGCAAGTCTTCACAGACAGCTCCCATTACTTCAGTCAAGCCCAAATTTCTTCCTCATCTGTTGCCTATCTTGAAATAATTCTCATGAAAACACATGTGCTCTCCCTACTGATCATATCCGGCTAATCTCCCAAACCCCAATCCCTTCTACAAAACAACAACTCCTTTCCTTCCTAGGCATGGTTAGTGCAGTCAGAATTCTTACATGAGAGCCAGGACCACACCCTGTAGCCTTTCTGTCCAAACAACTTGACCTTACTGTTTTAGCCTAGCCCTCATGTCTGCGTGCAGTGGCTGCCGCTGCTTTAATACTTTTAGAGGCCCTCAAAATCACAAACTATGCTCAACTCACTCTCTACAGTTCTCATAACTTCCAAAATCTATTTTCTTCCTCCCACCTAATGCATATACTTTCTGCTCCCCAGCTCCTTCAGCTGTACTCACTCTTTGTTGAGTCTCCCACAGTTACCATTGTTCCTGGCCTGGACTTCAATCCGGCCTTCCACATTATTCTGGATACCACACCTGACCCCCATGACTGTATCTCTCTGATCCACCTGACATTCACCCCATTTCCCCATACTTCCTTCTTTCCTGTTCCTCACCCTGCACACACTTGGTTTATTGATGGCAGTTCCACCAGGCCTAATCGCCACTCACCAGCAAAGGCAGGCTATGCTATAGTATCTTCCACATCTATCATTGAGGCTACCGCTCTGCCCCCTCCACTACCTCTCAACAAGTCAAACTCATTGCCTGTACTGACTCTAAATATGCCTTCCATATCTTGCACCACCATGCTGTTATATAGGCAGAAAGAAATTTCCTCACTATGCAAGTGTCCTCCATCATTAATGCCTTTTTTAATAAAAACTCTTCTCAAAGCCACTTTACTTCCAAAGGAAGCTGGAGTCATTCATTGCAAGGGCCATCAAAAGGCATCAGATCCCATCACTCAGGACAATGCTTATGCTGATAAGGTAGCTAAAAAGCAGCTAGCATTCCAACTTCTGTCCCTCACGGCAGTTTTTCTCCTTCTCATCTGGCCACTCTCACCTACTTCCCCACTAAAACTTCCACCTATCAATCTCTTCCCACACAAGGTAAATGGTTCTTAGACCAAGAAAAATATCTCCTTCCAGCCTCACAGGCCCATTCTATTTTATCATCATTTCATAACCTCTTCCACATAGGTTACAAGCCGCTAGCCTGTCTCTCAGAACCTCTCATTTCCTTTCCATCGTGGACATCTGTCCTCAAGGAAATCACTTCCTAGTGTTCCATCTGCTATTCTACTACTCCTCAGGGATTGTTCAGGCCCCCTCCCTTCCCTACACATCAAGTTTGGGGATTTGCCCCCTCCCAGGACTAGCAAATTGACTTTACTCATATGCCTTGAGTCAGGAAACTAAAATACCTCTTGGTCTAGGTAGAGACTTTCACTGGATGGGTAGAGGCCTTTCCCACAGGGTCTGAGAAGGCCACCATGGTCATTTCTTCCTTTCCCTCAGACATAATTCCTTGGTTTGGCCTTCCTACCTCTATACAGTCTGATAATGGACAGGCCTTTATTAGTCAAATCACCCAAGCAGTTTCTGAGGCTCTTGGTATTCAATGAACTAATGGTCTTTTAAAAACACACCTCACCAAGCTCAGCCTCTAACTTAAAAAGGACTGGAAAATATTTTTCCCACTTTCCCTTCTCAGAATTCGGGCCTGTCCTTGGAATGCTACAGGTTACAGCCCATTTGAGCTCCTGTATGGACACTCCTTTTTATTAGGCCCCAGTCTCATTTCAGACACCAGCCCAGCTTGAACTGTACCCCAAAAAGTTGGATAGAGCCTAAAAACTCACCAACCAAGCAAGTAATTGTGCTGAACCCTCTTGGGCACTCTCTAATTGGATGTCCTGGGTCCTCCCAATTGTTAGTCCTTTAATACCTGTTTTTCTCCTTCTCTTATTCCGTTTAGTTTTTCAATTCATACAAAACCATATCCAGGCCATCACCAATAATTCTATACAACAAAAGTTACTTCTAACAACCCCACAATATCACCCTTTACCACAAAATCTTCCTTCGGCTTAATCTCTCTCACTCTAGGTTCCCACATTGCCCCAATCCCACTCGAAGCAGCCCTAAGAAACATCTCCCATTATCTCTCCACACCACCCCCAAAATTTTTGCTGCCCCAACACTTTACCACTATTTCATTTTATTTTTTTCTTATTAATATAAGAAGACAGGAATGTCAGGCCTCTGAGCCCAAGCTAAGCCATCATATCCCCTGTGACCTGCAGGTGTACGTCCAGATGGCCTGTTCCTGCCTTAACTGATGACATTCCACCACAAAAGAAGTGAAAATGGCCTGTTCCTGCCTTAACTGATGACATTACCTTGTGAAATTCCTTCTCCTGGCACATCCTGGCTCAAAAGCTCCCCTACTGAGCACATTGTGACCCCCACCCCTGCCAGCCAGAGAAAAACCCCCTTTGACTGTAATTTTCCTTTACCTACCCAAATCTTATAAAATGGCCTCACCCCTATCTCCCTTCGCTGACTCTCTTTTCTGACTCAGCCCGCCTACACTCAGGTGAAATAAACAGCCTTGTTGCTCACACAAATCCTGTTTGGTGGTCTCTTCACATGGACTTGAGTGAATGATACTTCATTTTAACTTTTTTTCCCATAGTTTCTGAGGGATGGGCTTTACTTCAGTGGTACATAGATTTTACAATTTGATGCAAATATATACAGACTCCCTGGTGTAAAGAAATTATCTGTAAGTGATATTTTAATATGAAATGAAATATTCACATAACATTAAAGAAATAAAACCATGAATCAAATTCTATTAATAAGGCTCATGGGAATCTGAGAGTATTTCTGTTTTATGCCAAAAGGCAACTGGTCAATTCACTGAATCTGTTGAAAGTTCAGATAAACTGTTTCTTCCTTGATAGTATAAATATCCTGTGATACAGAGAAAAAAAAATGACCAGCCTTGATTTAGAGAATCTGACCAGAATCCATGTCTTCAAGCAAATAATTGCTTAATGTAATCCAGTACCCTGTCATAGAAGGAGGTAATATGCTGTAGAATACAATTGCTTTTTTAAAGGTGCTCAACACTTTCCCCAAATCATAAATTACAGCTGTCATCTTACTTACAAAAGAGCTTTCTAGAAGCAATGAATCTTGATGATAATTACCTGCCTATCCCATTTAATTAATCATGCAAAATACAACTGGCTTTGAAGGAAAATGGACCTATGTTGAAATCAGTCTCCTGTAGGAACTGGTTGTATAACCTTGGATAAACTGGTTTTTCCAGGCCTCAATGACCATGTGCTTATGAGTAAAATGGGCATAAAAATAACACCCTCAACCAATTGTGGGAAATATGAAGTGAGTTTTATACTATCGAGAACTTGTTTAGTTGCACTGATAGAAAATCTCAGTATATAGGGTAAAAGAGTGTTGGCTAACGCATGAGTTATTGAAATGGCAATGACCAAATTGAGCTAAGCACCAATCCCTGAACAATATGCCATGGTGGCTAGCAAAATGGGTCTGTTTATTTTCTATGCCTGAGTTACATATCTTCTATATCACCAGGGTTTATCCAGAGAGGCATAACTTCATAACTACTAGGATATAATTCATCAGAGTTTAGGGATTTGACTTTGCACAATTCTTACAGTGAATGAAGCAATCTTTATAAAGCTGTTGTCTTTCTATCAGATGCTGGGGCTTGAAATCCACAGGGCAAGTAGTGAGGAGGTAAGATGAATGTACAGAGAAGGCAGAAACACACATGAACTGGGAGCCCAGGAGGAGGGACTGAAACTCTTGTCAGTCCTTCTTGCCTCTGGTGTTTGGGATATGGGTATGCTGTAGAAGCCAGGGGTCTTTCTCACTGAGATAAACACTGAGACACACACACACACACACACACACACACACACACACACACGAGTGCCAGTGTTAGAAAAACTGAAGGAGAATTCAGCAAAAAGCTGAGCAGTTGTAAGTCCAATGCTATTCACTAGGTGAATCAGCAAATCAGCAATAATGTGTACTAGTTACAAAATGGCTCCTGCTTCATTTTTGCCTTCCGAATCTCTCAAGAATCATGCATGTAGCCACCACAACTGGAAATATTCAGGAAAGATAATTCTGGGAAATGTAGTTTACCCTAGTCAAGCTGACACATTGCAAAGCCTCCATACTGCCTTAGAGCTAGGATGCAAATCAGCTCCATCTTTGGAGGATAGAGAATGAGACTCAGAGAGAATAGGTAATGTGGATATGAATGTGAGAAAGCAAGGACATCTCCACTGATCTTTTAAAATTGTTCAAGTTTGGGTCTATAACATGGTAAGCACTCAATATTTGTTTTAAAAAAATAACAAAAAAGGCCAGAATGAAACCATTGATTTAGAAACTTTTAGACAATCTAAAATGTATTTGAAAAAGAATATCATCTACAAACTTATGGGCTTCTTTGCTGTAAGAAATGCTGGTCATTGCCATGCAGATATTACTGTATCATTACTGTAAACTTTTCAGCGATCCTACTCTAATCCATGTTTTTTTTTTCTGGTTCATCATGTGATTTTCTTCATATGATACAAAGCTTAGCCTCTTGGGATGAAATATAAGACATGAAATAAAGGATCACACTGAGGTTATTCTTCTCAAATCTCCTGGATACTATGGATAAGCAAAGACAATAAGCAATTTTCATAAAATGCTCTGCCCTCTGAATTCCTTCAAGAAAACTCGCATTTCATTTAATGGAAACCTTCTTCATAACCATCCTCCTCCAATGAAAGCAGTCATTTGAGACATTAGTGCATGTGTAGGTTCATTACGAAACCCAAACACTTCCATTAGATAAAAGACCTAAAATGATCATGAAAAATGTTCTTTTTCTTCCAAATTGCTCTAAATCAAACACTCAGTAGTACAATATGTTTTAGGTTAATTAGTCTAATCCAGTTTTAATTAAACTGATGTTTCCATGCCAACAAATGGTTTTTAAATTGTTGAAATCTTGATGTTTTGGAATATGACTAAAATTAATTACCTAAGAGCATTTGACTCAATTTTTGGAACCGTGTAATGCACTTTTAGCATCAATATAGCAATGATTTTAATAATGGCAACAAATTATGATTAAAAACTTTGACAAAATGTTCTAGATGGTTTCCATTAATTTCCACATTTTTTAAATGTATTTTTTATGATGCACATATACTACTCAGATTAAATATAATTTAACAACAACAACAACAGAAAAAAATTAGTTACAGAGACACCAACACAGGCACACACATGTCAACTCACTATTAGCCCTAAATAAGCCCCATTTCCAGATGTTCAAAGTCTATTTCCTGGTAATATTTGTCTGTGTCTGTACATTCAACTGGAATATTAAGATCAATAACAAAATATGTGGTTTTGGCCTAATTTTAAAATTTCAATTCTCCCACTGAGCTGCTTAAAACCGAAGAAAAATTCTCAATATGAGATAAGGAAAATCATGACTCACCAATGTTAGGAATAGTGATATACCAGCTGAATAAAAATTGTATTTACATTTAAGAATTTAATTTTTATATTTGCATTGCTTTTTCTTGGAATCGCCTAATTTTTGCCAGGACCAAGTTGGTAAATAAAAATTATCTTACTTATTTCAACAGAGATCATTTAATACAGGGAACTTGTTACATAGGTATTAGAGACCTGAATACATAAAGGGAACCTTGAGTAACTCAGAGATAACAATTGCAGGAACTAGCTCTCATCTCTAGGGCTGGAGAAGAAAAGAATGAAATTAGGATTAAGTGAACATTAGAAGCTCAGATGAGGGTCCCCACATAGCTGGGGCTCAAAACTCAGAGAAAACAGTGTCACCTGGCTGCTGTTAGTACCTCCGAGAGGATGATACGTACTTGGTTCTGGAAGATGCTAGAGGCTGAAACCAAATGACAATGCTTTAGCAAATGGCTGCCGCTGGGCTGAAAGGTTGCTTCTCATAGGGAACCTCACCAGAATCAGAGCACAAAACAAGAGAACATCCCTTCTTGCCTTTGCCTTCTTTTCAGTCTCCTCTCTGCCTTCTATTGCCTAAATCTAATTATTTACAGCTAGTTAAAACTAATCTAATGTAAATCTAATATAAATCTAATGATTTACCGCTAGTTAAAATGAAACAAACAAACAAAAAGTATGGTTTGTATAGTGTCAGCCATAGCATCACAGAGTGATGGCATATGTAATTAAAGGATGAATTTGAAGCAGTAAAATGACAGGGAAGTGACCAGCATATTTAAATCATAATTTCATTTTCTTAGCTGGTCTGTTAGCTTATCTCTTGCATTAAATGCTTCTGTATTCTTCCTAGATGTTTCCAGTTTGCTTACAATTGTGATATCCTTCCAATTTTCCACTTTACATTGAAGTCCTTGGTCTTTCTCATCAAATCAGTGTTTCATAGGCCACCCTTATATTCATCAGGTGTTTCTATACATAAAGGTATTCCAGTATTTTCTATCTTGGAACTGCTGCCTATCTCAAATTCTAAAATACAACTGAACTCCCCCAGTTTAAATGATGAGACAGGGAAAGCAGATTTACAGAGGAAAACATCATGACATTTATACTTATCAGAAATCAGGAATGAGGAGCAAAAAAATAATATTGAACACAAACTATGGGTGAGGCATGATTGCTAGGTTACCTCTGATTTGACGAGCTATGTGACAAAACATTTAAATTAAAATTTAATTAACATTTAATTTAAAATTTAAATATCTTCAATTTTAACATGAAGGAAATAGTACACATACTGCTTAAGGAGAATTATGAAAGTTAAGTAAAATCGAAGTGTAGAACTATGTTGTAAACACAAGGAACCCAATAGAAGTGATAGGTGCACAAAAGCTTCTGTAGAATTGGTAGTCAATCTGAAACAATTAACACAGAGTTACTCGCCTGGAAAAAAAAAACCCAGCTGATTGTCAAATCAATGCCTGGAATTTAGCATATCTGCTATTGTGACTTTCAGTTTGACTTTTATATTTAAGGTCACACTTTCTTTGTGGTAACTTTGATGTGTGGCCTACTTCAATTTACAAAGCCACATAGCTTCACATTTTAGCGCAGTTTCAGTCCAGATGATGATGACCTACCCTTAGAGGTGTTGTCCAGGAAATCTTGAAGTGAATTTCGCACATACTGTAAGAATCTACTTAACTTAGATTTCTCCAAGCATACCATGAGAATTAGGTGAGAGTTCACCTGGCCATTTTTACCTGATAGAGAAATAAACATTCAAATAATATCTGATTTGTTAATATTGATTGTGATTTTTAGAGGAGAAAAAAACCTAGTAGATATTGATGGGAGGAGAATAAGGGATTAATAGAAGGGAAGAAATAAAATAGCGTAGCTTAATAATAGAATCTTTCCTTGGCGTTTTTTATAAACCATTGTAGATGGCAACTTCCAGAATAAGAAGTCCTGAGACATTTTTCATGAAGCCTAATGATATTTAATAGTTATTTGGGAAGAAAGATAAACTTCAACAAGGTACAAGTTGCACACTTGTCCCTAAGTTCTGTGTCAGAGCAATAATGTTAACTTCTGTAGTTATAATAATTAAATGGTCAGGATAAAGAAGAAATCCAGAGAACTTGATTTTAGGGGAAAAAAACAAAAAAAAAAAACTTTCTCTCCACATTGCAATTTTTAAGTGCTAAAATGGAGATAGCCACATGAAGGCACTTGGCATGGGTCACTAGTAAAGCATGCTCACAAGAAAAGATAAGATTAATGTGCTTACTTAAGAGAAGCCTCTCATCTGCAGTGGGCCTGAATATTAATGAACCTTCAGCTTTGCTTTCTTCGTGGGAATATGTTTGCTTGAACAGTTAATTCCACCAGAAACGTAACTTGCATCCTGATTGGTGAGACACTAAAGCGCTAAGTCAGGGCCATTGCTCTCAATGGAAGCCTTGTCTAAAAAGAAACCACAAAATAGGACAGTGAATATTTGAGTGGGGCTTATGTATAACCACTTCAGGAATAAGCTGACACATGCCCACAATAAAATTCAGAGTCAAAAATAGAGTCAGATCAGCATTATGCTAAGTCAAATCACTGCAGTGAAATGAGAATAAATAACAATGTGTTTGGAACAAGATGACTTTAGGGAATCATGGTTTTAGTGAATTGCTCCAGATCACAAAGGCATTTTCATATCATAAATTATGAAATTTAAATCAAAATATAAGAGCATATAGAAGTAGAAAAATAATATCTCATATATGAAACACTATGAATTTCCTTATTTTGATTATACAAAAACAAGATTATATTTGAATTTAATTGGTGACCTACATATTACCATATCAAAAAAGCCAACTGACTGCTATATCTATTTACTGAGGGAAAAATAAATTAAAATATACTTAATATATTTCCTGTATAAGCCTTTTATAATTGAGAAAAAAAGTATTTTTTTCTGTAGACCTTTATAAAACAAACAAACAAAAAACAACCACAAATACTTATGTGGTAAGAGGTATAGAGAGTTTCTTGGACAATTAAAGTATAAGAGTAAAAATTACCTTAGAAACTGCATGGATCAACTCTGGTTTGAACCAGTCCTTGCAAAAATATACTCCAAAGAATGTTAGGACTAAAAGGTGCTTTAAATGCGCACATACACACTGAAGATGTTTAGGATTTATATTTTATCTCCCCTTCATAGAGACTTAAAAATGAAAATTAACATTTAGTCCCCGTAAATTCCTAGATTAAAGAAATGTTTAATTTTTTAAATTAATTCAGCATTCCAATTTTGCAATGAAAATATTTTTCTCTTAACATGTATTAATATCTGTATTTTTAGTATTAAATGTCATACCTGTTAAGAAAAACCAGTTTAACTATTTAGGAGATGGAGTTCTCTAGACACTCGTGGAAAACCTCGCAAGTAGTGGTCTTACATGATCATCTGGAAGCCCATCTCATGAATTCATTTATTTATTTATTTTAACTTTTATTTTAAGTTGAGGGGTACATGTGCAGATTTGTTACATAGGTAAACTTGTGTTATGGGAGTTTGTTCATCTCTTGATTTTATAGCCACTCTCCTCATTTTAAATTTACTTCATTTAGTTTTCCACAGGTTGAGAAATAATGTACTTTTCTCCCAATTTTATATTCCTCTATATACTTCCTACCCCTTCATAGTCAGATACATGGTAATAAAAATGCTCATAGAAATCATCTTAAAAACTTATAATCAGGCCGGGTGTGGTGGCTGACGCATTTAATCCTAGCACTTTGGGAGGCTGAGGTGGGTGGATAACTTGAGGTCAGGAGTTAGACACCAGCCTGGCCAATATAGTGAAACCCTGTCTCTACTACTACTACTACTACTACTAATAATAAAAAATAGCCATGTATGGTAGTGTGTGCCTGTAATCCCAGCTACTCAGGAGGCTGAGGTAGGAGAATCGCTTGAACCCAGGAGGAGGAGGTTGCAGTGAGCCAAGATTGCGACACTGTACTCCAGCCTAGGCAGCAGAGTGAGACTCCATCTCAAATAATAATAATAACAATAACTTATGAGCACTTTTAATTGAAAGTTGTATTGAGATAATCTAATAAGAAATGACACAGAATAATCCTACATGTATTTTACCTATATACATTTTGTAAAACTATGATGTAATTCCACAGCTAGGGTATTTTTATCCACAAAATCCTTCAATGTATCCATATTTCCTTATTTTTTGTACTCATATGTATGCATTTAGTTCTATACAACTTTATTAAATGTGTAGGTTCAAGCATTTGCTACTATGGTCAAGATATTGAAGAGTTCCATTGCCATGAGACCCTTCCTTTTGTCCTTTCATAATCACATCCACCTCTATCCAGCCCTTCCAAATTGTGTGTATGAAATATTTGACCATTTTTATTGTGAGTAGTTGCAAGATATGCACCTACTTCAGAATTTTTATCATTCATCATTTGAAGAATATCTAGACTGATGCCAGATTTGGGCCATTATAAATGCAACTTCTTTGAATAGTGTACAAATATATGTGTTAAAAATATTTTGATTTCTCTAGCATAAATGCTAATGATAATCACTCTTTTCCTTTTCTTTTTCCTTTCCCCTCCCCTTCCTTTCCCTCCCCTCCCCTTGCCTTGCCTTCTCCTCCCCTCCCCTCTCCTCTTCTTTCTTTTCCTTTCTTTTTCTTTTCCCCACCACTCCCCTCCCCTTCCCTTCCCTTTTTTTCCCTTTCTTCCTCCCTTCCCTCGTTTCTTTCTTTTTTATTAATAAACTGCTGACAGATTTTGTTTTTTCTCAGAATGACTATAACGTTTTCCATTCCCATCAGCATTGCATGAAGGACTTAGTTTGTGCAGATCCCTGCCATAATGTGTTACTGCCACACTTTTGTTGTTGTTGTTATTCTGTTGGTAGGTAGGGATATCTCATTGTGTCTCTAATTTGCACTTTCCTAATGGCTAATGATTTCCAACATCTCTTCATGTGCTTATTTTTGACATCTGTATATTGTCTTTAGTAAAATGTGTGGTCATGTTCTTTGCCCCCTCATTTGTTATTTTGTTTAATTGATATATTTACTCTTGAGTTTTAAAAGTTCTTTGTATATTCTAGATATATCCTGTGATAAATAAGTATTTTCCAAATATTTTCTCCCTGTGTGTAGTTGTATTTTCATCCTCTTTGTATGGGCTTTTACATAGCAAATTTTATTTTTGATGAGATCCAATTTATGAATTTTTTATGGACTGTGTCTTTGGTGTCAACTCTCACAACCGTTTGACTAATGCTAGGTTCTAAAGATTGTCTCCTATGATTTTTCCAACACTTTATACCTATACATTTTAAATTCAATATTATTATCAATTTTGAGTTGATTTTCATATAAAGTTTGATGTGTAAGTAAAGGTTGATGTCAAGGTTTTTTGTTTATGGATGTCCAATTACCTTGGCATCACATGATGAAAAATCTCTTCTTCCTTATTTGAATTACTTTTGCACTTATGTCAAAAATCAATTGGGCATATTCCTGTGGGTCTATTTCTAGGATCTGTATTGTGTCTCACCGACCAATGTACTTATTTCTCTGGTAATACTATAATGGTTTGATTACTGTAGGTCTCTAGTAAGCTCTAAGATAAGATAAAATAATTCCTCTCATTTTATTCTTCTTTGTAAAGGTAGTTTTAAATACTTTAAGGCCTGTGCTTTTGCATGTAAATTTTAGAATAAGCTTGTGGAGGTCTA
The DNA here is from genome assembly GCF_028885625.2 of Pongo pygmaeus. Taxonomy (NCBI): domain Eukaryota; kingdom Metazoa; phylum Chordata; class Mammalia; order Primates; family Hominidae; genus Pongo; species Pongo pygmaeus. Next base: position 27,142,694 of record NC_072376.2, read on the forward strand.
CAAAATAATCTACCTGAGATATTAAACTATAGATCATTTTTAAGAATATTGATGTCTTTTTTGTTTTCATTCATAAATACACCATGTCTGTCCATTTACTTAGGTTTTCTTTGATTTTATTCACCAGCATTTTCTAATTTTTAGCACAAAAATCCTATACATGTTTTGGCAAATACATTACCTATGTATTTCATTTTCCTTAGAGTAGTATTTTATGGTTTTGTGTTTTAGTTTCATTTTCCAAGTGCCCCTCGTCAGTAAGTAGAAATGTAATCAATTTTAGTGTGCTGACCTTATATTCTGCAAATTTTCTGAGCTCATTTATTATTTTAAAAATTTATTTTGTGTATTTTGTTTTACATGCTTTTGGATTTTTACATAGACATTGATAATGTCATCTGCAAAGAGACAGTTTACTCCTTTCTAATCAGTATGCTGTTTTCTCGACTTGCCTTATTGCAGAAGTTAGAAGTTTCAGTATTATGTGAACAAGAGTGGTAAGAGCAGACACACTGGCCTTGTTCTTGATCTTAGGGGAAAATGTTAATTTTTTTAACCACTAGGTAAAGTGTTACTTGGCACATATTTGTAGGTAGCCTTTATCAATTTGAGGAAATTTCCCTATAATCATAACTTACTGAGAATAGTTATCATAATAGGTATTGAATTTTGTTAAATGTGTTTACTGAATTAATTGATGTTTGTTTTTTAGCTTGTTGACACTGATGTGAAATAGATTGATTTTCAAATACTGAAGCATTCTTGTATTTCTGGCATGGTTATGTTATCCATGTAACAAAATTGCACTTGTATCTCTTATAGTTACACAAAAATTAAATTTCTATTTATATATTGCTGAATTATATTTACTAATATTTTGTTAACAAAGTGTGTGTCTCAATTCTTGATAAATATTTTTCTGTAGTTTTATTTTATTTTTTGTACTCCTTTGATTTGGGTATCAGTGTAATCCTAGCTTCATATACTGAATTGAGAAATATTTCTTCCCTACTATTCCACTCTTCATTAATTGTTAGATTGAGTTTGCCAATGAAGCTCACTTGGTTAGAGATTTGTTTTTTGTAAAATTATAAATACAATTATTGTAAGAGTTATAGGAATATATAATGATTCACAGTAGCCCCTTATCATTCTTTTAGTGACTGCAGTATCCGTAGTGAATCCCCTGTATAATTTCAAATTTTGGTAATTTGCCTCTTTATGTCTCATCTATTTCTCAATGTTTAGTCAGTGTTGCTCAAATGTTACCAATTTTATTGATTTTTTGAAGAAATAACTTTTTGTTTTATTGTTTTTCTCTATTACTTTTCCAGTTTTAATTACATTGATCTGCCCTATCCTTGTTTATTCCTTTAATCTGTTTAATTTGGTTTCATTTTACTCTTCTTTTTCTACTTTGGATGTTAAGTTAGATTATTGATTTGACTTTTTTTCTAATTTCTAGTTGATTATTTGTTCTGTAATTTTTTTCCTCGGGACAGATTTGGCTGCATTTCATATGCCTTTATAAGTTGTGTTTTCAATTTCATTTTATTTCTCTGTATTTTTTATTTCCTTTGAGACTTTCTTACCTACAGAATATTTAGTGTGTTTAATTTCCACAAGTTTAGAAATTTTCCTGTTTTCTTCAAGTTACTGACTTTTATTTTGATCCTATTATGACCAGGGAACATGCTGTATATGTATAATTTCAATTCTTTTAAATTTGTTGAATTTTGTTTTAGGTTTCAGATACAACTTATTTTAGGAAATGGTCTACATGTATGTGAAAAAAAGGTATATTATGCTGTTTCAGGTGGATGAATCTACATATGTCCGTTGGATTCAACTTGTTGATTGTGTAGTTCAGTTCTTCCATATTTTGCTGATTTTCTTTTTTTTCCCCTTTGGTTGCTAAGAGAGGGGTGTTGAAGTCCCCAGCTATAACTTGGTTTGTCTACTTTTCTTTCATCATTTTGATGAGTTTAATTGTCGTATTTTGAGGCTCTGTTATTAGTTGTTTAAATATGTAGGATCATTAGGTCTTCCTGGTGTACCTATTTTATCTTTATGTAATGTCTCCCTTTGTTGCTAGTCATTTCTTTACTGTGTACTCGACTTCATCAGATATTAAATATAACCACTCCTACTATTTCTGGATTCATGTTTTCATGGTATGTTTTTCCCATCCTTGCTTTCAACCTGCTTATATTATTAAATTTGAAATGTATTTCTTTTTAGCAACACATAATTGTACCCTCCCCTTTTTTGTTATTAACTTTCATAATCTCTGACTTTTAATTGGAATATTTAGATCATTTACATTTAAGGTAACTGATATGTTAGTACTCGAGTGTGCCATTTGATCATTTTTGCTTTCTATTTCAGTCCTCTGTTCATATTTCACTGTTTCTTATTTCTTGCCTTCTTGCAGTTTAACTTGAATACTTTAAAGATCCCATCTTGATTTATTTATAATGTTTTTGAGTGCATGTCTTTGAAATTTTTATATTTGTTGCTCTGGGTATTATAGTATATGTTTGTGACTTGTAATGGTCTATTGGTATCAGCATTTTATTACTTTGAGTGAAGTGTGGAAACATCGCTTTTATTTGGGTAACTTTGCCTTCCCACCTTTTAAATTCCATTTTCTTGAGTATGAGATGGTGTTATTTTTTTTTTAATCATCAGGTATGTGTTACAAAACTCATGAAGAGAAAGATAGACCTATGTATTCACAGGTCTGCTCTTTTCCTTACTCTTCTCACCCGATTCTCCAAACATTTTATACATATTAAGTATTATGATTTAGGGACATTCCTGTGCAGAAATAAATAATTGGCATACATTATCTCATTATCCTTCTATCAGTACTTCTCTGAAGTAATACATATGAAGCACATAAAACGGTGTCTAACACATAGAGATTAGTAAATGTCTGTCTCCAGGTTTAGCTTCTGTTTACTATTTGACCTTCTTTACCACGTTTGATTTTATACATTTTATATCACCAACATTAAGCCATGTTCTAATATACAATTATGTCATACTTTTCAATGTGATGTTTATATAAATTGTTTTTATATTCTACAAATATTTTCCCATCTGACAATTTGTTGCTCATCTTTCAAGATGATTTCATGTGTGACACTATTTGTCTTAATATAGGTAGTACCTCTCAGAGAAATCCACATCAGGCGATAGAGTGAAGCAGATGTAACAGAAGTTTAATCATTTCATTTTACTGTGAGACAGCTCTGATGGGCAATACTAGAACTTCCCATTGGGTTGATTAATGATTTGTTGATGCTGCAAAGAATTTTGATTTCTTGATGTTACGAATTTTGATTTCTTGATGTTACAAATTTTGTTTTCTTTTCCTACCTTTTATAGATGTTGATCTCTAATAAACATCTTGCACCCCTAACAACTTCTGTTTCCAGAGGGGCCAAACTGTGACAAAGAATGTCATAAATGCAGCTAAGTGATTTGCATTTTACACAGGGAAACCAGGTGTGCAAACAACTAGAACATCAGAAAATTCAGCAATCCAGAATTCCAGTTTTTCAGAAAAGGGCAATAGCAGGGCCAAGTAAGCATGATGAGTACATGAGGGCTCAGGAATCAAACCAGGTTCTAAAGCCTAAACATAATCTCTACAATCTCCCAGGTAGTAAGATTCCAATATGTTTCACCTATCCTCTGATGATAGTAAAGTTTGTAGGATAAGAATAGACAAAAAATTTTTAAAAAATCAAATCTACCTAAAAACGAGCATTTAGATGGAAAGTATAGTTAACTATGAACTGTCTGGCAAAAAAAAATAAATTACAAATACAAATATAAATAAGCCATTGATGATGCTTAACTCGACTGATGAGTCTGCCTATGGTGAGTATGCCTGTCTTTGGATGAGGACAATTGAGGTCAGACAGGAATGGGCACTAAAGAATAATAAATATTTTTTTCAGTCTATTTGAAAATGACATTTTATAAAATGTTAGTTTTTTTTGTTGTTTTTTTTTTTTTTTTTCCTTAAGCAACATAAATTTATTTTCTCACCGTACTGGAGGCTGAAAGTCCAATGTCAAGGTCTGGAAATTATGGTTTCTTCTGAGGCCTCTCTCTTTGACTTGCAAATGGGTGCCTTCTCATGGCCTGACATCGTCCTTCTCTCTGTGCATACATACCCTGGTATCTCTTTGTGTGTCTGAATTTTCCCTTTTTTAAGTACACAAATCAGATTGAGTTAGGGACCCACCCTATCAACCTGATTTTAATTTAATCACCTCTTTAAAAGTCCTATCTACAAATACAGTCACATTCTGGAATACTGAGGGTTCGGGCTTCAACATATGAAATTAGGTGAGATGCAATTCAACTCATAACACAATCTATTTAGAGATCACTTTTCTTCCATCCCTCTTGGTTACTGGAAATTAGACTTTAGCTAGAATACACAACACACAACACAAGAAGTAATACAAAATACGTCTTTTCATGTTTTAGTAATATATCAGGATTTTCTGATCAATAACCGCATTATTTTAATGAATGTAGAAACAACAAATACAATATAACCTTAATGTTAGTGATGAGAACTATTCCAGATTAGACCACTCAATTGATATATGATGTGTTATAATATAAAATGTGTTATGAATACCTTTATTTATCTAACTTTGTAATTTACCAATGCCAATTTACACAATGAAAGCCATTTGTAGAAGAAAATGCCATTCTAAGTCAAAGGTTTAGGAATTATAACATTCGATGCTAGCAAACAGATTTTATTCAATACTAGCAAAATAGCTGCTGATCGATACTTTTTTTAACTTTTAAGTTCAGGGGTACATGTGCAGGTTTATTACATAAGTAAACTTTTGTTATGAGGGTTTGTTGTACAGATTATTTCATCACTGAGGTATTAGACCTAGTACTCATGAGTTATTTTTCCTAATCCTCTCCCTTGTCCTATTCTCCAAAATGTCCTAGTGTGTATGGTTCCCCTCTATGTGTTCATGTGTTCTCATCATTTAGCTCCCATTTATAAGTGAGAACATATGGTATTTGGTTTTCTGTCCCTGCATTAGTTTACGAAGGATAATGGCCTCCAGCTCCATCCATGTCCCTGCAAATGACATAATCTTGTTCTTTTTTATGGCTACATAGTATTCCATCATGTATATGTACCACATTTTCTTTATCCAGCCTATCATTAGCGGACATTTATGTTGATTCTATGTCTTTGCTATTGTGAATAGTGCTGCAATGAACATACATGTGCATGTGTCTTTATAATACAACAATTTATATTCCTTCAGGTATGTACCCAGTAATGGGATTGCTGGGTTGAATGGTACTTCTGTCTTTAGGTCTTTGAGGAATCATCACACTTTCAAATGGCTGAACTAATTTACACTCCTACCAATAGTGTATAATTGTTCCTTTATCTCCACAACCTCTCCAGCATTTGTTATTTTTTGACTTTTTAATAGCCATTCTGACTTCTGAAGAGATATTATCTCATGATGGTTTTGATTTGCATTTCCCTAATAATCAATGATGTTGAGCTTTTCCTCATATGATTGTTGGCTGTATTTAGGTCTTCTCTTAAGAAATGTCTGTGTGTATTTATTGCACACTTTTTAATGGGGATGCTTTTGTTGCGATTGCTTTTGGCATCTTCATCATGAAATCTTTTTCCATGCCTATGTCCTGAATGGCTCATGGATAGGAAGAATCCATATTGTTATAACGGCCATACTGCCCAAAGAAAATTATAGATTCAATGCTATTATTTTTAAACTACCACTGACATTCTTCACAGAACTAGAAAAAACTGTTTTAAAATTAATATGGGACCAAAAAAGAGCTCAAATAGCCAAGGCAATACTAAGCAAAAAGAACAAAACTGGAGGCATCATGCTAATCAACTTCAAACTGTACTACGTGGCTACAGTAACCATGTAGATCACTATCTGATTTTCAACAAACCTGACAAAAACAAGCAATAGGAAAAGGATTCCATATTCACTAAATGGGGCTGAGATAACTGGCTAGCAATATGCAGAAGATTGAAATGACCCTTCCCTTCATCACATACAAAAATTAACTCAGGATGGATTAAAGGCTTAAATGTACAACCCAAAAGTATAAAATGTTAATCAGCACATTGATTGCATATATGGGAAGAAATAAGATGCAATTTTAATCACCATGTTGGTAAGGTAGCATTTTGGATAAAGAGGAAGAAAAATGCACTAATGTTTAAAATAAGTGCAAAATGAAATAGACTTTAGCATTTGTTTGGAATAGATGTAAGGGAAGAAGAAGCATCATATATTGGGGTTATAAAACAAAAATAGGAAAGTTAATGATGAGAGATGTCATGAAATAGAGAAGTGGATGAAATCACTTGCTGTAAGTGTTTAAAGCATATATGTTATTTTTTTTTATTTCAATAGGTTTCCGGGAAGCAGGTGGTGTTTACTTACATGAACAAGTACTCTAGTGGTGATTTCTGAGATTATGGTGCCCCCATCACCCAAGCAGTGTACACTGTACCCAATGTGTAGTCTTTTACCCCTCACCACCCCCTACCCTTTCCCCTTAGTTCCCAAATTCCAACATATCATTTTTATGCCTTTGCATCCTCATAACTTAGCTCATACTTATGAGTGAGAACATATGATGTTCGGTTTTCCATTCCTAAGTTACTTCACTTAGAACAATAGTCTCCAATTCCATCTTGGATGCTTTGAATGCCATTATTACATTCCTTTTTATGACTGAGCAGTATTCCATGGTGTGTGTGTGTGTGTGTGTGTGTGTATATATATATATATATATATATATATATATATATATCTTTATCCATTTGTTGATTGATGGGCATTTGGGCTGGTTCCATATTTTTGCAATTGCAAATTGTGCTGCTATAAACATGCATGGCAAGTATCTTTTTGTATAATGACTTATTTCCCTCTGGGTAGATACCTAGGAGTAAGATTGCTAGATCAAAAGGTAGATCTTTTTTTAATTCTTATAGGAATCTCCACACCCTGTTTTCCATAGTGATCATACTAGTTTACATTTTCAGCAACAGTGTAAAAGTGTTCCCTTTTCACCACATCAACACATCTATTTTTTTTTAACTTTTTGATTATGGCAATTATTGCAGGGGTGGGGTGGTATCACATTGTGGTTTTGATTTGCATTTCCCTGATAATTAGTGATTTTGAACATATTTCCACGTTCTTGTTGGCCATTTGTATATCTTCTTTTGAGAATTGTCTATTCATGTACTTAGGCCATTTTTTGATAGGATTGATTGCTTTTTCTTGCTGATTTGAGTTTGTTGTAGATTCTGGATATTAGTCCTTTGTCAAATGTATAGATTGCAAAGATTTTCTCCCACTCTGTGGGTTGTCTGTTAACTCTGCTGACTATTTCTTTTACTGTGCAAAAGCTTTTTAGTTTAATTAGCGCCCATCTATTTATCTTTGTTTTTGTTGCATTTGCTTTGGGTTCTTGGTCATGAAGTCTTTGCCTAAGCCAATGTCTAGAAGGGTTTTTCCAATGTTATCTTCTAGAATCTTCATGGTTTCAGGTCTTAGATTTAAGTCTTTGATCCACCTTGAGTTGATTTTTGTATAAGGTGAGAGACAAAGATCCAGTTTCATTCGCCTATGTGTGGCTAGCCAATTATCCCGTCACTATTTTTTGAATAGGGTGTCCTTCCCCCACTTTGTGTTTTGGTTTGCCTTATCGAAGATCAGCTAGCTGTAAGTATGTGGCTTTATTTTGGGGTACTCTATTCCATTTCATTGGTTTATGTGCCAATTTTTATGCCAGTATTGTGCTGTTTGGGTGACTATGGATTTATAGTATAGTTTGAAGTTGAGGAATGTGATGTCTCCAAATTTGTTCCTTTTGCTTAGTCTTGCTATGGCTATCTGGGCTCTTTTTTTGGTTCCATATGAATTTTGGTTTTTTTTTCCTAGTTCTGTGAAGAATGATGGTGGTATTTCAATTGGAACTGCACTGAATTTGTGGATTCCTTTGGCAGTATGATCATTTTCACAATATTGATTTTGCCCATCCATGAGCATGGGATGTGTTTCCATTTGTTTGTGTTGTCTGTGATTTCTTTCAGCATTGTTTTGTAGTTTTCCTTGTAGAGGTCTTTTACATCCTTAGTTAGGTATATTCCTAAGGTTTTTTTTTTGTTTTATTTTGTTTTGTTTTTTCTGCAGTTATTGTGAAAGGGGTTGATTTCTTGGTTTGATTCTCAGCTTGGTCGCTGTTGATGTACAGCAAAGCTACTGATTTATGTACATAAGTTTTGTATCCTGCAACTTTGCTGAATTTGTTTATCAGTTCTAGTACCTTTTTTAATGAGTCTTTAGGGTTTTCTATGTTTATAATTATATAATCAGCAAACAGCGACAGGTTGACTTCCTCTTTAATGATTTGAATGCTCTTTCTTTCTTTCTCTTATATGATTTCTCTGGCTAGGACTTCTAGTACTACATTGAAGAGAAGTGGTGAAAGAAGGCATCCTTGACCTGTTCCAGTTCTCACGGGGAATGCTTTCAATTTTTCCCCATTCAGTATATTGTTGGCAGTGGGTTTGTCATAGATGACTTTTATTACCTTAAGGTATGTTTCTTCTATGCTGATTTTGCTGAGGGTTTTAATCATAAAGGGATGCTGGATTTTGTCAAATGCTTTTTCTGTATTTATTGAGATGATCATGTGCTTTTTATTTTTAATTCTGTTTATATGGTATATCACATTTATTTACTTTTGTATGTTAACATCCCTTCATCCCTAGTATGAAACCCACTTGATCATGGTGGATGATCATTGATATGCTATTGGATTTGTTTCACTAGCATTTTGTTGAGGATTTTTACATCTGTCTTCATTAGGAATATTTGTTTGTAGCTTTCTTTTTTTGTTATGTCCTTCCCTGGTTTTGGTACTAGGGTGATACTGGCTTCATAGAATGATTTAAGAAGGATTCCCTCTTTTGCTATCTTTTGGAATAGTATCAATAGGATTGGTGACAATTCTTCTTTGAATGCTGGATAGAATTCAGCTGTGACTCTTTCTAGTCCTGGACATTATTTCATTGGCAATTTTTTTATTACCATTTCAATCTCACGGTTTGTTACTGATCTGTTCAGAGATTCTATATCTTCCTGGCTTAATCTAGGAGGGTTTTATATTTCCAGGAATTTATCCATCTCTCTAGGCTTTCTGGTTTATACATGTAAAGTTGTTTATAGTAGCCTTGAGTAATCTTTTGTATTTCTGTGGTTTTAGTTGTAATATCACCCATTTCATTTGTAAATGAGCTTATTTGGATCTTTTCTTTTTCCGTTTGTTAATCTTGCTATTGTTCTATCAATTTTATTTATCTTTTCAAAGAACCAGCTTTTTGCTTCAATTATCTTTTTTATTTCAATTCCATTTAGTTGTGTTTAGGTCTCTGTTATTTCTTTTCTTCTACGGAGTTTGGGTTTGGACTGTTCTTGTTTCTGCAGTTCCATGAGGTGTGACCTTAGATTGTCTGTCTGTGGTATTTCAGACTTTTTGATGTAGGCATTTTATGCTATGAACTTTCCTCTTAGCTCCATTGTTGCTGAATCCCAGAGGTTTTGATAGTTTGTGTCACTATTGTCATTCAGTTCAAATAATTTTCAAATTTTCATCTTGATTTCATTGTTGACCCATTGATCGTTCAAGAGCAGGTTATTTAATTTCCATGTATTTGCATGGTTTTCAGGATTCCTTTTGGAGCTGATTTCCAATTTTATTCCACTGTGGTCTGAGAGAATACTTGACATAATTTCGATTTTCTTGAATTCACTGAGACTTGTTTTGCAGCCTCTCAGAAAGTCCATCTTGGAGTATGTCCTATATGCTAATGAATAGAATGTATACTCTGCAGTTGTTGGGTAGAATGTTCTGTAAATATCTGCTAAGTCTATTTGTTGAGGGGCATAGTTTAAGTCCATTGTTTCTTTGTTGACTTTCTGTCTTGATGGCCTGTCTAGTGCAGTCACTGGAGTATTAAAGTCTCCAACTATTATTGTGTTGCCATCTATCTCATTTCTTAGGTCCAGTAATAATTGTTTTATAAATTTTGGAATTCCAGTATTAGGTGCATATATATTTAGAATTGTGGAATTTTTCTGTTAGTCATTTTATCATGATGTAATATTCCTCTTTGTCTTTTTTAACTGTTGCTGCTTTAGAGTTTGTTATGTCTGATAGATGAATAGTTACTCCTGCTCACTTTTGGTGTCTATTTGCATGGAATACTTTTTTTCCACCAGTTTACCTTAGGTATATGTGAGTCCTTACGTGTTAGGTGAGTCTCCTGAAGACAGCAGAAACTTGGTTGGTGAATTCTTATCCATTTTGCCATTCTTTATCTTTTAAGTGAAACATTTAGGCCATTTACATTCAATGTTAGTATTGAGATGTGAGGTATTATTCTATTCATCATGCTATTTGTTGCCTAAATACCTCATATTTTTTAAAAAAATTAATTGTGTTATTGCTATATAGGTCCATTGAGATTTATGCTTTAAGGAGGTTCTATTTTGGTGTATCTTTAGGATTTGTTTCAAGAATTAGAACTCTTTTTAGTAGCTCTCACAGTGCTGGCTTGGTAGTGGCAGATTCTCTTAGCATTTGTTTGTCTGGAAAAGACTGTATCTTTCCCTCATTTATGAAGCTTAGTTCTGCTGGATACAAAATTATTGGCTGATGATTGTTTTGTTTAAGTAGGCTCAAAATAGGACCCCAATCTTTTCTGGTTTGGAGGGTTTCTGCTGAGACATCTGCTGTTAATCTGATAGGTTTTCCTTTATAGGTTACCTAATGCTTTTGTCTCACAGCTCTTAAGATTCTTTCCTTCGTCTTGACTTTAGGTAACCTGATGATTATGTGCCTAGGCAATGATCTTTTTGTGATGAATTTCTCAGGTGTTCTTTGAGCTTCTTGTATTTGAATGCCTAGATCTCTAACAAGGCTGGGGAAGTTTTTCTCACTTATTCCCTCAAATACGTTTTCCAAACTCTTAGATTAATTCTTCTTCAGGAACTCCAATTTTTCTTCGGTTTGGTCATTTAACATAATCCCAAACTTCTTGGAGGCTTTGCTCACATTGTTTTTATTTTTTGTCTTTTCTGGATTGGGTTAATGTGAAAGCTTTGTCTTTGAGTTCTGAAACTTTTTCCTCTGTTTGTTTGATTCTATTGCTGAGACTTGCAGTGCATTTTGCAGTTCTCTTAGTGTGTCCTTGATTTCCAGAGTTGTGATTGTTTTTTGTTTATGCTATCTATTTCACTGAAGAATTCCTCTTTCAAGTCAGTTTTTGATTTCTTTAAGTTGGACTTCACCTTTCTCATGTGCCTCCTTGATTAGCTTAAGTATTGACCTTCTGACTTCTTTTTCTGAAAATTCAGGGATTCCTTCTTTGTTTGGATTCATTGCTGGTGGGCTGGTATAATAACCTTGTTTTGTCCCATTACCAGAATTGTTTTTCTGGTTCTTTCTTATTTGGGTAGACTACGTCAGAGGGAAGATATGGGATTCAAGGGCTCCTGTTCAGATTCTTTTGTCCCATGTGGTGCTCGCTTGATGTGATATTCTCCCCATTCCTCTAGGAATGGGGCTCCCTGGAAGCCAAACTGTAGTGATTGCTTTTATCTTTCTGGGTCTAGCCACCCAGTGGAGCTACCAGGCTCCAAGCTGGTACTGGGGAGTGTCTGCAAGGAGTCCTATGATATGATCCGTCTTCAGGTCTTGCAGCTGTGGATACCAGCACCAGCTCCCATGGTGGTAGCAGAGGAGTGAAGTGGACTCCGTGAGGGTCCTTGATTGTGTTTTTGTTTAATGTGCTGGTTTTGTGTTGGTTAGCCTCAGCCAGGAGGTGGTGCTTTTAAGAGCTCATCAGCTATGGTCCTACTGGGAAGATGCAAATTTGCCCTAGGGAAACCTGGTTAAGTATTCAGGTTTCTCAGGCGGTGGACAGGGCCATAGAACCCTCAAGAGATTACGACCTTTGTCTTCAGCTACCAGAGTGGGTAGAGAAAGACCACCAAATGAGTGCTGGGATGGGCATGCCTGAGCTCAGCCTCTTTTTGAGTGGGGCTTTCTGCAGCTCCTATGGGAGATGGGGGTGTGGTTCCCAGTCCAGTGGAGTTATATTCCCAGGGGCAGTATGGTTGTCTCAGCTGAGTCACACAGGTCACCAGAGAAGTGGGAGAAAGCCACAGTCACAGGCCTTACCCTGCTCCCACGCAGCCCACCGTCCTAAAGGGTGGTCTCACTCCCACCATGCCCCTCGTTTCAACAGCACTGAATCTATTTCCAGTCAGCCAGTGACCAGGCCTGAGTACTTGCCCCAGACTATAAGCCTCCCCATTGAGAAAGCAAGCCAACTCACAGTTTTTTGGTGTCTCAGGGAGCCTTGTCCCTTCAAAGGGTCTGTGGATTCTCTTGGTTTTCCTTGTGTGTTCCTGAGGTAGTTCTTGTAGCAAAAGTTCATGATGTGAGTCTCTACATGCTGCTCTGTCCATCTGAGCAGGAGCTGCAAGCTAGTCCTGCCTCCTATCTGCCATCTTCTCACTCACTCCATACATATTATTTTTAACTCATCTCTGAAGGATGTAGCCCAGAGTCCTGAATGTATTAAGTACTCAACAAATAAATATATGTGTTATAATAACATTGATACATCCAAGCTGAGATATCTAGTTGAAGGTTTAATATATGGTTGTTATTAATGTAATATATTAGCAGTTTGAGCTAGAAGTAGACAGAAGTAGTTGCTCATGTCATTACAGAGATAACTGCTTCTTTCACTTTTTCTCCTCTTGCCTTTCCTCCTTTTCTTTTCCTTGTGTTTTCCCACTCCTTTTCTTCCTTCTTCTTCTTTTATTTTAGAGATAGAACTAAAATAATGAAGACCAGAACTAGACAAGTTATCAAGACGTACTCATTCCTTTGTTGATAAAAAGAATCTGTGCATGAGACAGTGATACATCAGAGAGAGAAAAACATTAAGCACTGAGAGGGGACAAACTGATGGATTCCACGGCAAAGTTTCCTGACACAATTCACCTCCAGAAATGTTAATGTTACTTAGTAGAAAAAAATTAAAATCTCCATGTTTAAAAATAAAGATTCAACTTAAATGACCCTATTAACCATGAAGAAATTGTCTTTAAAATGGAAATGTATTAACGTCTGTGAGGTCTAGAGAATACCTGGGGCCTATATAATATAAGTCAGAATTTCTTAACATTATAAACCAAGATTAGTTATTAAAAGTATGTTTTATCTTTTTACCCTGACAAATATGTCAATAGAAGTCTTGAAACTGGGCACAAGTGTAGACAGATGGCCACTCAGAAATGGTGATGCAAGGACAGCTGGTTTGCACCTCCTGGCTTAAGATTCCACCTACCTTCTCTTCCTACTCCCAATTTCTGCAGTTACACACTTCGACCCACATTCCAAGTTTCTGTCACAACCTCAGAGAAACAACCATCCCCTGGCCACTCTTGCTATCCATGAGGCTACCACGTTCATGGTGTGCCCTTAGGCGAAGGGAGCTTGAGATAATGCCCACTGAATTACTGGAAGGAGGCTTAAGGCTATTTAGACCAGACATGCAAGATCCTGGGCATTTAGAACAAGCAAGGTTTAGGGGTGGGGTGCATAAAGGTTCTGAGTGAACAAGGACCCTTGGTTCCATGGCCTGCTAACTGTGTGGTAAGTAGGAGCATGGCTAAAATAGGGCCAGAGTGGGGTTCTTTTGTCTGAGTCTATGGGCAGCCTATATGCCAATATACAAGTAAGATCTATACCACAGTTTGACTCTGTTATCCTATATACAGAATTTAGTTAGTGAATAAAATCTTTCTTCTTCTACATTCAAAAGCTTTGAATACAACTAGAACATAGAATATAATGTTTTTAAGAAGTAAATGTGTGCCCAGTTCCTTTGGCAAAATTTTGGGCCAGCTCAGCCCCTGTTCCCAGTGGGAATTATACAGATCTATTGAGAAAGTTCTCTAAACCATCTGGAGTGTTACAATGGCATTTACTTTCCTCTAATTTGCTCTCAGTGTGCCACTCAACTTTTTCTGTTCTCGAAGGACATCCCTGAGTTTTAAATTGGCTGTTTTCTTTATTTGTTATCAAAGACTAACATTAAGACAACACAGAAAATAATGTTGCATTTCAAAGCAACAGCTGTGCTGGTTTCAACAGTTCTTTATTAAAAGTCTCTAAGTTGTGTACCACATTGACTTTTTAACTTTCAGAGAACAACACCAATTTTTATCCACTTCACCAGATTTTTAATGAGCAGTTTCTCCCCTGATGTCTGTGTCAGAGGGTGGAGAGGTATGGTTTTTCGTTTCCAGCTGTTTCAATTTAGGAGATAATCATTATTTTGTGTACTCTAACATCACTAATAAATCTGATTAGGGAAAATTCTGACACAAGAAGTGGCTGAGTTGACATTGATTTTTAAACGACATTGATAATTACTCTAGATTGATAAACCTCATCTGTTTCAACAACAGATGCTTTCCACTAGAAGTCCCACACCATAATTTATCTTCATTTTTCCTGCTGTATTTTTTACCCATCATCCTGTACATTCTGGAGCGTGTAGGAATAAACAATCTCCTACAGAACAAAGGGAAGAACAGCAGATTCAAATCTGAATCAAGTCATCAAAGGCCCTTAGACTGCACAGTGATGCAAAGCTGCACAAATCATCAGTCTAAATCTATCAACACTTTCATGCTGTTTCCTCAATAGGAATAATTGGATGATTTATATTTCCTGCTGACTTTTCAACATGATTGTCAGTGCACAAAACAAATCGGTTTTAATAAGAACTTTTACATGAGCATACAGAAATGGAATGATGAGAGACGTAAATGAAGGTTTTAATAAGTGTATTGATAGAGCTGTACCAAAAAATATTCAAATAATTAGGATGATTAAGCAATAACGAACATCCTACTTATTACCTTAACCTATTTCTAAATGTCTAATGAACTTATTAATAAATAGCATACTGTCTTTAGAATAATGAGTCCCTTCTTTTTTCACCAGTGCTGAAATGTTACACTGATGATAGTGAAAACTAATCATACATGAAAAGGTTAAAATGCAGACCCCACACATTCATCTAAAATGCAGGTTTTATTATAAAATAAGTCCTTAATAGATTACACTTTACTAAAATATGTGGTTTTCATTATTTTTTAAAATTTTGTTCTGGAACATATTTTGAAAAGAATAGCAAATTGTAATAGCTACAAAACTAATTGTTGTTTCATTTTGGGGAGCGGATTGATGGAATTATGTAATGTTTGAATTGAATAACTTTGATTTTGTTTTATGAAGGTTGCAAATGCTGACATAAATATACTGACAAATAGAATTTATAATATTATGTTTTAACTACACAACATTGTCATGGAGCGGAGAGATTGGGGTCACCTGCATAGAGCCTTATCTATGACTAGGAGAGAGTGGTTGCAGTGAAGTCATATAAATGAAAAAAAATAAGTGAGGGTTGTGAAGTGGTTGGGTCAAATTGGGGAACCCTTTGAAAGCCAGATAAAACTTAATATTATGCTTCATTCTGTGCATAATATTGTTAGTAAATAGTGAGAAAAAATGTCAAAAATGTCTGCTCAGTACTTTTAGAGTAAGATTGACAAGATAAAATGAAATCACTGAGGCTTTATTTGGTAAGGTTTATTTTCTGTATCTTTTAATATAAAACAGTTTAGTTAATAGAGTTGACCCTTGAACAATGTGTGGTTTAGGCCTGCTGAACTTCTGTGAAGTTGAAAATCTGCATATAACTTTTGAGTTCCAAAAAACATAACCACTAACAGCCTACTGTTGACCAGAAGCCTCACTGATAACATAAACAATCAATTAACTCATATTTTGTATGTTACATGTGTTATATGCTGTATTCTGACAGTACATTAAGCTAGAGAGAAGAAAGTGTTACTAAGAAAATCATAAGCAAGAAAGAATATATTTACTATTTATTAAGTGGAAATGGATCATTATAAATGTCTTCATCCTCACTGTCTCCATATGAATAGGCTGAGGAGGGGTTGGTCTTGCTGGCTCAGGGTGGGCAGAGGCAGAAGAAAATTCACATAAAAGTGGACCAGCGGCCAGGCGCGGTGGCTCATGCCTGTAATCCCAGCACTTTGGGAGGCCGAGGTGGGCCAATCACAAGGTCAGGAGATCGAGACCACCCTGGCAAAACATGGTGAAACCCTTTCTCTACTAAAAAGTATTAAAAAATTAGCTGGGCGTGGTGGCAGGCACCTGTAGTTCCAGCTAATTGGGACTCATTCTCCTGCCTCAGCAGGAGAATGGTGTGAACCCGGGAGGCGGAGCTTGCGGTGAGTGGAGATAGTGCCACCTCACTCCAGCCTGGGCGACAGACAAAAAAAAAAAAAAAAAAAGTGGACCAGTACAGTTCAAATCCTGGTTGTTCAAAGGTCAACTGTACGTTGTTTCGTTTTAATTATTTAAAACCTCATGTTATTAGCAGATAAAAAGGATGGTAATGGGGTACAGAAGTTTGAGGATTTTTCTATTATTACTGGAATATAGAATTTTTTATATTACTATATTATTAGGTAATTTTTCTGTATTACTATATTTTATATTATCTATATTATAGACACCACATGTAATAATATATATCATTAAATTATTTGTAAAATTACTTTTTAAATATTCTTATTTAATAAGATGCAAATTATTGCATTAATATATTAGTTTCTTATTGTGACATTTTAAATTTAAATGGAAAAATACAGTTTGTCAGATACTACGAGCAGGGGCTCACCAATGAAATTTTAAGATCACGTCTCAATTTAAATTGGACAGTAAAAGAAAAAAACGATCTCCTCCTTATTATAAAAAGTTTTAACTTCTGAAAATAAAGTTCTGAACTTACTAATAGTTTGAACCCAGCCCTAGCACAGAGAGTGTGGTGAGGTATAGCTTTTGCTGCCTCCTCTCTTCCTTTGTGCATCTCTGAAACTTCAGTAGAGGCAAGAGACTGTGATCATAGCCAGGATGTGCAATCCGGAGTGGACGGTATTAAAAGGATTTTTAGGAACAGAAGAGAAGTTGGCTTAACTGCCTGCAGGATCCTCAAACAAGCCAACATTTTTAAACCAAACTTTCATTGAACTTATTATTTGCACAGCCCTCACCAATAAATGTACCAGGTAGAAAGAAAAGGAGGTTATTAAAATGAACAAGGGTCAAATGATCAAAAAACAAATGAATACTAATGTGTAAGCTAATATTTCATATTTCATATATATCTATATATCTCCCCATATAGGTATACATATATACATGATATATATGTGTGCATGTGAGTAAGAATATATATAAATATAATACTGTACATACATGCTATATATATGTATATGGCATTAAATATTACATCTTTATATCTGTTTTATATATACTACATATATATTTATATGTACTTATATAGGACATATAAAAAATATAAAGTTTTGGAAAAGATACAAAGCAAACTAATAAGATGGTTACTTTGGAGAAGATGGGGGATGGCGATGGTATTTATAATTGTCAACAAATGAGACCTTAGATATTGTATTTTAAACATTTTTCCAAAACATGTACTCATGTTCTATTTTTGTAACTTAGTAATTTTAACAAAGATTTGTGCCATATGAGCAACATGAGTTTCAATCAGCAGTTGAGTTTCCAACAAGCTCATACACAATGGCTTTCTTGCTTTGATGTGATAGTAGAGCCAAGAAAAACTAAAAGCAGATACTGTGCTCTACTATTTTCACCATTGCCCTGTGATTGCCCAAACATATTTTTTCTTTGGCAAAGATCTTCCAGTCTCACGTGACCTCTGTCTGCTGTGCCTTAGTGGCAACTCATTGGATTACCACAGCTTCCTTATAGCTTTTGCCGGCTGACAGCAGGAAATGCTAATATCACTTTAGCCAGTTTACCAAAAATTGTATTCATTCATTTACATTCCATTTATTTTGCTGAGCTCAGGTCAGAATCTATAGGAATGTAAGAGACAGAATATTAAAATGTAAATAAAACACTAATCCATTATGGCAAAGCTGTTTCAACCTTTAAGAAAAAAAGACATCCTTTTTGTTCTTAATATGAATAATTAAGAAATGTGTCTAATTTTATTTTTTGTTACATATTTGTTCTGCTTTTCATTTGTTAAATCTACTTAATGTATCTATGGGGTAAAATGTACTAACTAGCAATATTTTTATCAAATGCTTATAATATACTGCATACCATGAGGGAATTTAGAACTAAATTATTAGGCGCCTGACCTTAAGGAGTATATTAGCAAATTAGAGAAGTAAGATACATGCCTGGACAAATTTGAATATGACATAGGAGGGACTGTGAGAGCTCACAGAGAGAAAGATACTGTCTTGAGTAATGAAGAAACTCTTGCTTTAATTGGGATTAAATGATATCATGAAGCAAAACTCTGCAGTAAGGGTGCTTATAACTTAATTAGAAACATGATACATATATGTATACAGTATGCATTTATACACAGACATGAATATTAAAGTCATTCCTATACATGCACACAATATACATATGCATATAACAATATGTATATAATATACATTTATATACAGGGAATGACTTCAATATTCTATGGCATGAGACACAAACTTATTTCCATCTTTTGTGCGTGATGTTTAGGGTCACATCATTATTACCCTACTTTTACCTGCTCCATCTAGTGTAAGTATTTTGGTCACAATTCTTACAAAATAAATATTCTTTAAAAATAAAGAAGAGGAAAAACTAGTATGTTTGTGAAAGATTTTCCAAACCAACCAAATAAATACACCCACAACTAACAACAAAAACAAAATTAATAGAAGTAAAAATTAAAAGAAGAGGCCTAAAAGAGTAATGTTTTTTAAGCCAAATTTTAGATTAAAAAAAATAAATCAGAAGAGAGTCCATTTTCATGGGGGCTAAGATAGTAGACGGAAACAAGACCTTCATGTATACTCTATGACATTTAAAAAACAGTGATTAATTGTTTTCAGAAAAGCCTCAGCTGGGTCAAAATTTTCTCTTCAAATTAGAAAATGTTAGTGAAATTTGGAAAGGCTTAAGGTGTAATATGATCAGCTTATATACCACTAGACAGAAATAGGATTTGAAAGAAAATTTGGAGCTCAAATAAATACACAAAGACCTCCAAATTTGTCTTCATAAATATAAATATATGTCATATAAACGTACCGAGAAGCTATGACATACTAAGACTGAGAAATAAGAAGAGTGTGGCCAGACAGTGAAGAGTATTAAAAGCTGGGAAGATTGTGGGAGGAATTTGGAATTCTGTAATAGTTTAAAAGTTTGTAGGTTAGATTGACATAACAAAAAACTATATGAGTAACGGTATTGAATTGTATTGGGAAGGTTTTTAATGTTAACTCATATTCTTGCTCTCTCATTCTCATTTGGACAACCATATGCATATTTTCATATTAACAGACAAGTGTGATGAATATCAAATTAGAAAATAACCTCTGTTTATGGACCTTAGGTTTCCTGGAAGTGCATTCACCTTGCACAGTAGTCAGACAATCACAGTGTGCATGGCTAGGAAGGAGAGGAACTCCTAATGCAATCCTGGATCATGAGGCAGCTGCTGAAATTGAGCAAGATCATAAACTGATCCTAGATACACCCTATTTCCTCTCAAGACTGCTTGGTGAAATGCAACTAGTATTATCACCATTTTGAATTTTCATGACTTGAAAGCCTTTAATGTTAATAAAGTTCAAGGAAAACTTCTGATTTTTAAAATATTAAAGACTCGGGCTTAAATTTATAGCATCTGCATGATGAAGCTTTTGGGAGTTCTCCAAACCTCCCCTCTTTGAAAGCAGAAATGTAGTTTAGATAGTGACGCTCTTTGTTGGGAAGCCCTAGTAAATATCCTTCAGGGAATGAAATGATGAGGGCTTGAATGGAGAGAAAGGGCTGAGAAAATATTCTAATGTACAAAAATGTAAGATATTTTCTTGTGTAATAATTCCCATTTTTAAACAATTGAACACCATTAATAATGGCTTTTTGAGAGGCTATTTATACCAGATGCTGTATAGCTCATTTATATGTATGATCTTCTATTTTTATAACATGGACTATTAATTTTGTTCAACCCTGGGCAACCACAAGGTGCTGTAAATTTATTTACAGATATGAGAAATCAGA
The DNA here is from genome assembly GCF_028885625.2 of Pongo pygmaeus. Taxonomy (NCBI): domain Eukaryota; kingdom Metazoa; phylum Chordata; class Mammalia; order Primates; family Hominidae; genus Pongo; species Pongo pygmaeus. The sequence continues at coordinate 27,163,061 of NC_072376.2, forward strand.
ATTTTTTGTATTTTAGAGAACTAAACCAAAAGAGTCCATAAATTGTAAGAATACCATCAGCAATAGAAAAACAATAATTTATTCTCATCCATCAATATCAATGCAACACATTATTTCATATGAAATTTCCTAAAATTTCAATAGTGCCAGGTATTTTTAATCATATATTCAGTATGACTTATTTAAATGATGTACTTAATTTTCATTTTTATTTTCAGAATTTGCAGTTTGTGAAGGTAAGGACTCCTTCTATCTTGCCTAGAGGTAACATTATATCCATAGGGACTAACACATTTATTTTCACATAATAAATACTCAGCAATTCCTGAGTAAAACGATGCTGAAAAAATGGCCAATAATTGTACAACCAGATAGCTGCAGAATGAAAGAGATACAGAATTCCAGAACTCCAACAGAGATGACTCAGGAATAATCTAATTGTTGAAAGAGTAGATAGCATGCTAATTTGATCAGCAGTTATATTCATCATGGTAGGAGAAAGAGTGCAAACAGAAGGCAACAGTCAGAGTCAGGCTCCAACCTGAGCTGGGGTCCTAGGGGAGCTGGTAGATGGGTGGCGGGTAACTGAAAGTACACTCAAGGGACCATAGGCAGTTGTGATATGGTTTTACTTTCTTTCTCTTCATCAGCCTTTGTTTCAGCTGCCCGCTCTGGCTGCAGCCCCGCTCTGCACCAGCTCCACCTCTCCTGCTGCCCCCATGCCTGCAGCTGCTCTCCCTAGCATGCTTGTAGCTTTCTGACTCCCCGCTGCTTGTCTGACTGCAAGGCAGCTGGTGGCTGTCTTACAGAGTCAGCATGAAGTTATATTACTCACAGACAACAGTGGCTCAAAGCCAGGTGATGGGCCAACCCATAACATGGTTACAGAACTGTGATTATATAATGCACAGGACTGTGCACCTGTGCTCCAATCACACTATGTCATGCTGCATTGGAATGTTTACCTGGGCCTACTCTTGACTGAAGCACATCCATTTTCTTTACGCTCCACTCCCTAGGCTGAGGGAGTCGTTCTAGTGGGGAGATGTGCCCACAGGGCAGAACCTTAGACCCATAAGCTACAGTACTAATACAGGGAGCAACAACTCACTACTAACTAGTCCTATTCATTATAGATGCTATGGGTCAGCCAGGGGCCTCTGTGCTGAACAAAGGTACCACAGCTTTTCAACTCCCCAATGTTTCCTTTGGGTTCTGTATCTGTGTTTGTTACTGGGGAGCTTATAATAGGCCACACAACATACATGTCCCCCGGAGGAGGGTTCTTTCCCTGGCTGTTCCCTTACAAACGGTCAATCACAGAGGCCATATATTAAATACCCAAGGAGTGACATGTAAATTATACTGTAGGCCTTTCCCGCAGGAGGCTATGATGGCCAACCGCCTGCAGTGGGGCCTTGGAGGGTCCATGGCCAAAGCTAGGTTTTTTGTTTCCCTGCCTTTGTTGGTGTTGAGGCAGGCAACAACAGGTTACCATTTATATTAGTCAGGGTTCTCTAGAGGGACAGAACTCATGGAATAAAGGTGAGTTTATTAAGTATTAACTCACATGATTACAAGGTCCCACAATATGCTGGAGAGCCAGTCTGAGCTCCAAAACTCAAGAACTTGGGAGTCCAATGTTCGAGGGCAGGAAGCACCCATCATGGGAGAAAGATGTAGGCTGGGAGGCTAGACTAGTCTCTCTTTTCACATTTTTCTGCCTGCTTATATTCTAGCCATGCTGGCAGCTGATTAGACTGTGCCTACGCAGGTTAAGGGTGGGTCTGCCTTTCCCAGCCCACTGACTCAAATGTTAATCTCCTTTGGCAACACCCTCACAGAAACACACAGGATCAACACTTTGCATCCTTCAATCCAATCCAATTGACACTCAGTATTAACCATCACACTGTTCATCACCATTACTGGTCGGAGGAGGTCATCCTTCCTCCCATAGGTCTTGCCCATGGCCTGGCATCACATGGGCTGATGACCAACTAGCTAATTCTGTAACTTCTAGGTAGTTAACCACAAGGTTAAGCCTTGATACACTGCCCAGCTGTCGGTGCAGATTTACCATAGGTGTCTCCTCCTTGGTGATCACCATTCATATCACTCTGAGTTCAGCCCATTGACTATGTTGCCCACACCCAATATTAAACTGCATGATGTCAGTACTAGCCTGGACCACGTTAGTCCAGCACCCCGGCTGGACCCATCTGTATACCATGCCCCATTGGGGCTGGCTTGGGGGTGCCATTCTTTAAACAGTGATGAGGGTCTAAGGGTGCCTCAGCTGACCCATGGCCTTATCTTGCATTAGGATTACAGATCCCGAGATTTCTTGTAATTCTGCTGCTAAGGGGCTTGTACTCAGGGTACTACACTGTTCAAAGTAGGCACCACCCTTTGCTAAAGTGGATGTTTGTACCATACCAGTCCAGGGGGTTGTTACCCATAAATGTACCCACCACACTAATGGGTAAGTCACCTGCATGTTGACTGTAGCCCATCCTGTCATGCTCTCACGAGTCGGATGGGTGGCATATGCAGCTGCTAAGTGCTTCTTTATTGATGCATACTGGAGCTTGGGGCTAAAAGACTACTAGTGTTCTAAAGCTCTCCGTGTGCTGCCATAGGCCCCAGCCAAACCCATCTGTGGTCACGTGCACATCAAGTTCAAATGGGCACCCTTGGTCAATCATTTGTAGGGCCTGTGCTTGCTGAATAGTCTACTTGGCTGCCAGAAAGGCTGTCTTAGCCTTATCATCCCAATCCCAGATAGTCTCCCTTTTTGTCAACAGATACAAGGGTTTTATTATTTGAGCCAAAAGGGGCACACATGCCTGCCAATACCCCAGGAGGCCCACAAAGGTTTGCAACTGCCTCACCGTGGTGGTCCGGGGATATGCCTGAATTTTGTCTGTGATGGCCTCTGGTATGGCTTTTCATCTTACATGACAAGATAACTCTCAAGAATTCAGCAGTCAATCCAGGCCCTCATTCCTTGGATTCATTGATAGCCTAACCTCATGCTGCCAAATGTTGTCACAAGAGGGCTACTGATGCTTTTAAATCTGCAAGAGATTCAGAAGTTAACATAGTATCATCAATATAATGGAATAGGTGGATTCCCTTTGGACATTTCCAGGGAGCTCAATCTATGATAGCGAGACCATGACATATGGTGGGGCTATGCACACAGCCCTGTGGCAACACTGTGAAAGTCCATTGTGGCCTCTTCCATGAGAAGGCAAACTGTTTCTGGCTCTCTGGAGCAATGTCAATGGAAAATAATGCATTAGCCAAGTCCACTGTATAGTGGTACTGTCCCAATTCCGTTGTCAAGCAGTCTATGAAATCCATGATAGGTGTGGCAGAGCTGCCAAGCCATGTAAAATATCCATACCCAGAATGTACTCTGGTATGGGACAGACATATGCAGTGTATAACTATGGAGCCAAGCGGCTGATGCCGAGGTGCAGAGATACAGGCTTCACTTTCACTGACCAGCCTCCATAGCCATCTATGTATGCAGCTGTGCCCAGAAATTTATCCAGGTTCCCATAGACGAGTCTACAATTACCTCAGCAAGTTCCCTAATTAAACACAAAAGGCTCTATTCTTCTGCTCATTTGCAAGTAATCCATGAGCTGGAGCATTCAGGTGGGACTGGGTCTAGCAGCTAACCCTACCCCCTTATGGACATTTTTCAGAATTGCTGCTCCGGGGATAATTGCCTCCGCAGTTGGGCAGAACAGGAAATACTGTCAGCTCCTTAGTTCCAGAGGCCAAGCAACCAGGGAGGTAGGGGCTCCCCAGGAGGCTGCTGACATTGTTTACCTAATTCCCACAACTCAGTTGGGATATAGGCACTATATGAAGTGTGCTCTGCCATGGTAAGGATCCCTGGGCCTCCCCCTGGCGCTGTTCATGCCCTATTTTCTGGTGGAACACTGGACAAGCCTGAAAAGGAGGTTCTCCCTCCTCTGTATCAGACTGAGTGGATGTCCCTTACCTGTGCTGCATCCCACAGGGACTGAGTGTGCACGTCCCATAGTGTAGTCAGAAATGCCCATCCGACTCTGCCAGGAAAGGCCCACTTCTGCTCAGTGTTCTGTGCTTCCAGGTACTTCAGCACCTTTTCCATACTTACGAGGGACCTGTCCACTGCTGCCCATGTTTCCACTGGAGGCCATACGAGCAGCATGGCCACATAGCTGGCCCGGGATCATTGGGCCGAGGGCTCACTCACCTCAGAATCCTACCGACTATGCCAAGTATCGGGTTCCAGCCCAAGCTGGGATCTGAGGAGAGCTGGTGGACAGGTGGTGGGTAGCTGAAAGAGCATCTGAGGGACCATAGGCAGTTGAGATATGGTTTTATTTTCTCTCTCTTCATCAGCCTTTGTCTCACCTGCCCGCTCTAGCTACAGCCCCTCTCAGTGACAGCTCCACGGCTCCTGCCACCCCCATGTCTGCAACTGTGCTCCCTGGCACTTGCCGCTTTCTGTCTTCCCACCCTTGTCTGCCTGCAAGGCAGCTGGCAACTCTCTTGCAGAGTCAGCAGTGCAGTTATATTACTCACAGAAAATAGTGGCTCAAAGCCAGGTGATGAGCCCACCCATAATGTGGTTACATAACTGTGATTATATAATGCATGGGATTGTGTACCTGCACTCCAATCCTGCTGTGTCATACTGCTCCAGAAGTTTACCTCAGCCTACTCTTGACTGAAGCACATCCATTTTCCTTATAGTCCATCCAGGTAAAATAGGAAAGGGCAACTCCAGATGTTGAAGGCAACAGTGCTATGCTGACTGACTGTACTGTTGGGCTGCATGACTTTCCACCTGCCCATGAACCAGGTCTATTTGTCTTCATGGCTGCATCAGGCTACTAGAGCCTAGAGCTCTGACATTTGAAACATAAGAGTAACGCCTCTGATCAGGATTAAGTCTATCAGTAAGCTTTTTGATAATCTGAATTCCAACATAATTTTCTTGCAAAGAGAAAATATGCCAAACAGGCTGATGCAAATGTCCAGTTGATTTGACATTTTATTAATATTTCCTTCTTTAACTTCATAAATTGGAATGTCTAGTTTTTCAGTCTTATTAGTTTTGTGAAGATGCCATATTGCTGAAAGATAATGAAACCAGGTTCCTAAAATTCACGGCTGAGTGTACAAGCCCAGTTTGGTGAGAATTAGGCAAATACAATATCACTTAGCAGGCTTCTTGCCCCGACCTGTGACATGAGGCCACATAGCACAATGATCAATGTAGCATTAATAAGAAGCTGTAAAAACTGTTCCTTTAGAGGCAGTTATTTGCTGATTGTGACAAAAATGTAGCTTTGCATTGTAATGGGTTTAAAAGCCATTTCTAGTTTTAATAGCATGCAATGCATCAAGATGCAAAAATCATCACATCACGTAGATATGTCTCTATGAAGCCAAAACTACAAATAAGAAAGTGAGTAAATTTCATGAAAGAGTCAATGGAATTGAAATGTTTGGCGTTTGTTTGTCTTTTTGAAGAAGCTCAAATTTGCAAGTGGAGAAAATGTTTTTAAAAATTTAAAATATTTTACACAATCATTGTTTAGTGCCACAGACCCCAAAATGTATCAGAGTTCAAGCCAAATAAAATTAAAAGTTACTTTTGACCATTACACTGTGTAAATCCCATGGTTTTTTTTTAATCAGAAAGATGATGTATTCAGTTATAAAAATGTCAGCCTTCTATGGATAGTTTCTGCTAATACCTTGAACACAATTTTTTTTCTGTTGGTTTTCTCTCTGTGTCCATTTGATTTTGCCCTTTTGGCAATTACAAATTTCTTGAAAGAGGCTGTATAAGAATGATGCCAGCCACTGACCTTATCATCAGATAGATGACTCTCACTTCTGTTCTTCCACAAATTGGGCAAGGTGAGTTATTATTTCCTTTGCAAGAGAGACTTAACCTTGTATATTACACAGGCTGCTTTCATCAGGAGAAGCCTCAGCCCTAGTTGATCTGTGGAATGCTGATGATTCATTTCATCTTTCATGGGGAACACCTCTTGCAATCACAGCTCAGATGTTTCTTGCTATTTTCTTGAAATTGCTGACTGTTAAGCATTCTGGTAGGGCTTATTGACATATCACCTGTGTATTTTGGGAAGTGAAAAGCAGCAAGTGAAAGGCAAATGCAATGAAGGCATATTTTAGATGGTGACACCTGGTTCCTAAATCATCTGATTTATAGGCCAATAGCTAATGAGTGATAAAGTGGGTGATCAGGTGGGACTGTTCTGTGTTTAGAAGACTGAAATGATGAGATTGTTTCACAATGGGTCTGGCTAAATGGATATTTGGTAAGACAAAATTTACAATCATATCATTAACACTTGGGACTTTTGGCTGGGACTGGATTAGCCCAGGCTGCTGAGAAAGTGCCAAGCTAGGAGCTGGCCATTCTCTATCCTCCACAGCAGGCTCCCTTTTAATAACTGTATGTTTATGGTGTAGGCTAGTGTTTATTATTTGAATTCCTGTTAAACATCAGTCATGTCCAGGTTGAATGTTTATGTTACAAAAAGGCTGAGCCAAATCATCTCAGTTTCATTATCTGTAAATTAGGAAAATTAATCAATAAAATAGGTAGGTGATACCACATGTAGTTATCGGGACAGAGAAGAGTGTGTAGTTTGCAGTAATTTCTGAGTAAAGTTTAACTATGACCACAAAAATGATAATGATGATGAAAAAGATACAGATGATAAAATGACATATGTAACAAAATCTTGAAATTCTTATATCTCTGCTGGTTTTTAATACTCAAAAACACTACCAGACTTTTTACATTAACATGTAATTCTCAAATCTTCACTACTCAAGATAATATGAAAATTTCAAAGAGTCTCAACTAGATATAATACTACATTGGGTTTCATGGGGATAGGCAGAGGGGGCAAAAATAACATAGCTTACCTGGCCACCTGGGTATTTAATGTAATATTAAGCTTAGAAACTTTTCTCTAAGCAGAAAATTAGGAGAGATATAGACCCTGTTGAGTAATTAAACACAGGTACTACTTCAAAGAAGAATTTATCCATGTAACAATTATCTATTGGGAACAAGATTCTTGCATTAATGAAACTTACATTCTGGTGGGAGGACAATGAGAAGCTACTAAATCTATAGATACATGATATTACTTACGGAGATAAGAGATACTGAGAAAAACAATGTTAAGAAAATAGGTGCTGCTGGTCTAGGAGGCAGGTAGTTGTTACCTTATGTTGGGTCTTAATGAATCACTGAGAAGAAAACATGAGCAGTTCATTGAAGAAGAAGGAAATGAGCCACATAGCATTTTCTGAAAAGATCATTTCAGTTAGAGACCATAGCAAGTACCAATGCTCTGAGGCACTTCAGAGGTGGAGATAGTTTAGGGTGTTTCAGAAATGAGGAACGAGTGTGAGCGAAAATAAATGAACAAGGCTGGGAGCAATAGGAGATAATGGCAGATGGGTGGGTGGATAGAGACTAATTTATGTAGGATAATTCGTGAATTAAATGAGAAACTGCTGATGGATTTTGTGCAAAGGAATGAATTTATCTAACTTGCAGTTTTAAAGAAGTGCTTTGGTGCTGTGTTAGGAATAGACTATGGGGAAGAACGTAAGTACACTGGCAGGGAACGCCTTTAGAAGTCCGCCACACAAGCCTAACCAAATATTGGTGCTTTCTTAAACCACAGTAGCAGTGAAAGTATTGGAAATGGCTAGATTCTTTTTTAAAAAAACACCTTATTGAGGTATTGAGGTATGATCAGCATACAAATAGCTGTACAATTTACACAACTTGATGAGTTTGGAGATAAGTGTATACTGGTAAAACTATCATCATAGGCTATACCATAAACATATCCATCACCTCCAAAAGTTTTTTTTCACCCTCTTAATATATTGTTGTTATTGTGATAAGATCACATAAGATCTATTCTTTCAGCAGAATTTTAAGTATACAATATATTTTTAACTATAGGCACTATGTTGTATGGTAGACTCCTAGGATTTATTCACCTTGTATCACTGGAAGAGGCTTAATTCTAAATGTATTTGGAAGTCTGAGCTAAAAATGGTTATGAATTGAATACATGATAGAAGGAAGAGATAAGTCTCAGGGGCTTTGGGAGGAGAAATTTAGAAGGATGTAACTGCCTTTGGGGAAAATGCAGGACAAACAATTTTGGCAACAGTGGAGGTAAGAATAGGGAATCAGCAAAAGACACTGAGATGAAACACTAACCAAGAGAGAATGAGACTCCCAATACCAAATGTGGAAAATATTTCAAGCAGAAAAGTACCAAGTGTACCAACTGATGCTGTTACATCAAGAAAAGTGAAGAATGACGTGTGACCATTTGGTTTAGCATAAAAGTCTCTGGTCACCTTAAATGAATTAGTGTTGATAAAAGCCTCATCAGAGTGGGGGACAATGCAAGAATTGCTTTTCTTTCCTTGAGTACCTTTCCACAGACACTTCGGTGTGAAAAATTTGTCACATCAAGGCCACTAAGCTCAAAGAGAGGTCTTTGCTGTTACAGGCTCATGCTGATTCTTTTTCTTGAACCATGTGGATCCCATTAGAGTACAAAAGCTCTCCCAGAGTCTTAGTGACTGGCAAGCATGATTACTTTTTTTTTCTGTTCTTCTGGTGAACTAGGCTTAGCTAGCCCTTTGAATAATAGGAATATAATGGATTTCATTGAATTAAACTTAATAAAGCAGTTTTTGCGTGAGTACTCATTATATCTGCTGGCACTCAGTAACCTGTCTATCATTGTTTAAGCCATGCACACACAGGTTGGAAGCTGGAAATGTGATAATAAATTTTATATCAACTGACCTAGTATTCAATATACATGAGACATCATCATCATCATCTCCTTTAGGAACTTGTTCTGTAATCTAACAAAATTAGTTTACATGACAACGTCTCGTCAAGCCATTTTTAAGGGTGAATTACGTTATTTTAGTTATGTTATTTTACCGTTGGCCTCTCTACACCTCTATTTGAAAGTCGGAAAATCAGATGGCCTTTGCAAACTTAGCAGAACCTAAAGTAACTCCCGGTTTTCTCTGTTAAACCTGCTTCTCCTGGAGTTTCCCTGTTTTCTGCTAGTGACAACTCCCTTCTTATAGGTACTAACGCCAAAATATTTACAGTCACTTTGAAATCCTTTCTTTCTCTTACACCCCATTTCCAATTCATCCACAAATTCTGTTTTTCTGACCTTGATATTATAACCAAATCCAATGACTTCCAACCACTTCCACTGCTAATGTCCTGGTCTAAGCCACCATTAATTTTCATCTAGATGACTGAAGTAGCTTCTTCATTCCTTTTGCCTTTCTATACTTGTTCCCTACCTACATGCTATAGTCCAGAGAGCGGCCAAAGGAGTCTTTTGAATGTATATAATGATGTCCCTCATCTGATCTGAGTACTAAAATAGTTCTCAAGTTATTTCAGTGTCCTACACTTACATTATTGGTCCTCCCATCCTCATTTGTATAACTTAACTTCTACTACTTTCTCTCTCACTCACTGGATTTTGTCCAGCTGCCCTCCTTGTTCTTCCTTGGGTTTATGCAGAATTATTCTGTCTTAAGACTTTTCATTGACTGTACCATCCATCTGCAAACATTTCTCCCCAAGATCTTCAAAATTCCCTACCTTCAAGTTCTTATGCATATTACCTTCCCTAGCATGCTTATCCTAAGCACCCATTTAAACTATATGTGCAGATATAAAATTCACCACGGAGAGTCCTAATGCCTCCTAGTCTAGTCTGGTTTTTTTTTTTTGCTATTGTACATGACACTTGTATAGTAATGTTCTCTATAACTTATATATTTATTTATATTTTCTGTATAAAAATAATTTCTATATCCCCTTGCTAGAATATAAGCTCTATGAGAGGAAAATGTTATTAAGTGAAGATTCAAAAGCACCTGGATCTGTACGGCCCATAGTAGGAGCTTAGTAAATATTTGTTAAATACACTGATGAAAAAATCAACCATTTAACCTCAAAACAATCATATACATATAGCTATATATATATACAGCTATTGCCATCTTACAGGTAAAAAATCTAGTGATAAAGAGCTTTAAAATGCCTGAATTAATATAGCTAGCAAGAGATTGGATTTTAATGTAAAAAGAAGAATTTTAGTGCTAGTTTGAGAATCAACAGTCGACTAAGTATTCAAGTTAATACTCTTAAGAACTATACTTTCTCCCTCCAACTGTATGTTAATATTGTGGAATAGTATTTATTTTGAGATTAACAAATATAACTTTATATGTGCAGACATAAAGAGACAGCCCTGTCATGTATTAAGTTTAAGAAAAAATCAAAACCAAATTGAAGAACAAGTTCTATAGTATATCATATTTTAAAATGTATGTGTATGTATATATGTTTATACTCATATATGTTGTCCACCCCTGTATTTATTATATACATGTACAAAACCTTATCATGAAAAGTAGGATATAATACTGAAAAAGGAAAGTTTTAGGGTAATCTGTTATTCTTGAATGTTTTGCAACCAGCATTTGTTACATTATAATTTAAATAATTTAAAAATTGATAGATAACAACTATAACAACAGAATCCCCATAAATACTAAACATAAGTCTATATAAAAATCAATTTTTCTTGTCCCCACTGAGTTTCATGATATCTTTGTTCACTCCAAAACAGAGACCTATCCTTGAGGATGGTAATTGGATAAGTTCATCTGGTCCTCTAGGGAAGTAAAATGGTGCAGGAATCTTTATTACTCCTTATAAATATCATTACATTTTAATTTCAAAATGCTTTTTTCAACAAAATCCCAAAAGGCCTATGGAAGATGCTGATAGTGTTTCCTTCTTTTAAATGTGATTTAGTTTTCAAACTTAATCCCCTTGATCCTCCAACGATGGCCCTCTGAACATGACTAGTAATGTGGCATGATTTCAACAGCAAGAGCAGGGGTTTCCAATAGCGAGAGAGAGCTAGGGCAGAGCATATTTGAATTCTTTATGGGACATCATTCTTTGATGAACCCTTGAGGGTACACATTTCTTATTAAGAATAAATGTTCTAATATGTTAAATGAGTAAGGAAAATTAACATTGTCCTAATTTATTCATCCTCAAATTTAGGATTAAATGTGCTTTATATCAATTTATTCATCCTCAAATTTAGGATTAAATGTGCTTTATATAAATTATAAGTTATTATTCTTACACGTCTGAGTAGAGCTAGCTTTCTGTATACACAGTAACTGATTTGTTTCCTTCAGATCATTTGCAAAATTCAAATATATCTTTTTGAATCTTTAGAAGTGGCAAACAAAAACTCAACTCTTCTGGGATTTTTTTTGCTTAAATATTTTCCTGGTGATAATTCTTCTACACCTATTTATATTTAACATATACTGTATACATACCTGCATCATTCTCTCTATATATAAATTTAATCACTTATATGTGCATAGCAATTTAATTGTATCACTTTTTTTCACAGTATGTCTTTTTTTTTTTTTTTTTTTTTGAGACGGAGTCTCACTTTGTCATTCAGGCTGGAGTGCAGTGGCGCGATCTCGGCTCGCTGCAACCTCTACCTCCTGGGTTCAAGTGATTCTCCTGCCTCAGCCTCCCGAGTAGCTGGGTCTACCGGCACACGTCACCATGCCCAGCTAATTTTTGTATTTTTTATAGAGACAGGGTTTCACCATGTTGGCCAGGATGGTCTCGATCTCTCAACCTGGTGACCCACCTGCCTCGGTCTCCCAAAGTGCTGGGATTACAGGCGCAGTATGTCTTTTAAAAAATCATAAGCAGCAAAGTGAAAGCAGTGAGCTAACTGAAGAGGAGCAAATGTGTTATCCACAGTGCTTTCTGATATAGACAGAGGTATGGAAGAGTGAGCTTATGCTATAAGCATGTTTCCTAGACAATGGAAAAGAGAAGATAAATACACTCTGATTGGATCAAATGAAACAACATAAAAGTTGAACGGACACAGGAGTTTTCAGAGCCATCCTGTAATACCTGTTGTGATAATATCCTAAAAACTTTAAATTCCATTTTTAAATTTATATTTTCTCATTATCACTTCTTAAAACCAGGTAATTATTTTTTCATTTAGTGTCATCAACTCTTGCCTGAATTGGCCATCTAAGAGCCTTTCAGGGCCAAGGTCATTACAATATTTCTAAACAAGAAGTAATTTCCCATGAAGTCTCCAAGGTGTTAGATTTCAAACCAATACATATATTATGGTATTTGGAGCTCTTTGATTTTCATTTATGCATATCCCAGTCAGCATATGATCACAGCTGGAAAAATAAGTTTGAGTAATGGAATAAAGGAGATGCCAAAGCAATAGTTCTTAGAATGGAGGCCACTAATCTAATTGCCACGGACGAATGATTATAAGGTCCTGTAGCCCTGTTACTTGGAGCTACCTTTTAAACCACAAATATGAATATAACATTTTAAAAATATGACCAGACTGAAGAGTGTTAAATTTACAATTTCCGGAAGGAATATTCTGGGACTTCCAGCAGCTCAAAGTGATCCCTCAAAACTTTAGCTTGTTAAGTTCAACATGCAGGATGTGGTAGACGGAGATGTTTACTCCAGTTCCTCACCTATAGAAAGAATATTATCATAGTCATCATCCTCTGTGTCATCATCCTCATCATCATTGTCATCATCATCATCATCACTATTTTCATTATCGTTCCTGTCTAATACTGTGTGATTTATTGAGACATTTGATGTGAAGGCTTTTAGCATATACCCTGGCAGGTAGCAATCATATACAAATATTCTAAGTAAATTCTAAATATATTTAGTAAAGTAAAAAAATATATTTTTGAGATCTTGGCTCTTCCAGTTGTTACTTAAAACAAAATAGTAAGAAAGTTGTATAATCTTGGTAAGTCTCAGATTTGCCCTTGTAAAATGAGGATTATAGTGTCTATTTCTAGGTTTGCAACAGCATAGGTATCAAATTTAAATAGCCTGTATAACACTTAACAAATAACTTGACATATAGTGCAAGCTAAAAGATTGAATTCAACTTTAGCAATCCAAGAATATTCTCATAAAGCAGGTGGTCAAGGCTATGTACATTGAGCTTTTAAGAAGCAATCATTCTCTGTGACTAAAAGTTGATGGATATATGTTTTTGTTCTCCCTATTCTCCCCTTTGTTTATGTCTGACAGAATCCTGCCCTATAAAACCATTATAGACAAGTAAATTTATCAAATTTGTATGAGAAACATCCCCTTAAACAATACATCTTAGGCAAATGTTTTAAAATCCAGTGAAGGAAGAGTCTAAGGTAATTTATATTTGTTACATTTCTATATATCTTTAGATCTTTAATACACAACTCCCATCCTTTTTTGGGTCATCCACATGTTACATTTGTGTTAAAAGAAACAATTCTCACTGAAAAGAAATAAAGTGGAAAAAGTAAGAATTTTGGAGCCAGGATGACTCTGTTTCTAATACCTGCGTTTCTAATACCTGCATTGATTGCTACTTATAGGTGTGAGGCTTGGGCAAGTTATTTGACTTCTTAGTTTCCTCATCTATCATAGATAGATAATGGTGCCAGTACTGTAAGGTTCTTACAAGGATTAAATATCATATATGTAGAATGCCTAATAGATACTCATTAAACTGAAGCTTTCATAACCCTCTACTAGAATTTTATGCCAAATGTACCCCAGTCTGCATTTGTTACTCATTCTTTTCCATCGATAAAATTCTTTAGGAAAAATTTTTTAAGACAATTCCTTCAGAGACGTTTTCAAGATGAATTTGTCATGTGATTTTCACCTTCACTCAGTTCCCTTTTTCATTCTCCCTCTAGAATGGGAGACTATGATAAATGAATGACTGGGTCTATGGCCTTGACATTAGACACCACACTTGAAAGGAGTATTTCAAAGTTTCTGCCTTCTAAACTAAATGGAAACAATATAAGCTACTTTCCTTCTACAACCATCATATCTAGGCCTCGGTATTTAGAAGTTTCTGCATTTCAGAAACAATGGTGATTTTTTTTTTTTTTTTTTTTTTTAGTTGTTTTATTTTTATTTTTTTGAGACAGGGTCTCATTCTATCACCCAGGCTGGTGTGCAGTGGCACGAACATGGCTCACTGCAGCCTCAACCCCCTGGGCTTATCAGAAAGATCTGAGCTCCTCCTCTCCAGGCCTTCCCTTGCTCTGGTCTACCTTGTCTTTAGGCTGTTCTTTCTCTGTATCCACCCCACCCCTATCCAGAAAAGACCTTCTCTTCCTTCAGATCTAGGTTCACCTCAGAAAAAATGCTTCTTCCTTGTCTTGATTTAGAAAATTTACCTTCATATTATCTGAAGTCTCTCCTGCAGGATAATCATCACAGGGGTAATTATTCTGTTGACTTTCTTTCTGGTGAAATGTCCATGAGAGCTGGGATGAGTACTTATGTTGTTCAGTGTATCATGCAAGCATAGACACAGTACCAGATACACCTCAATCATTTAATGAATATTTTTTGAATAAACAAAGACAGCAATGGAGAAAGGATGAGCTAGAAATGCCAGTGAGGTACCTATATCTTAGGTGTTATATAATTCTTTTTGTTACTTTGTTTTCCTTTAATTGTGATATAGTTGCACTGGTAATTATTTTCCTGTTCTCATAAAACAAAACAAAATAACTAAAAAGCCATTTAAAATACATCCTAGTAAAATTACAACTGAAATGTAATTGAGTAAAAATAAAATTTACTTATGTAAGTCGTAGAGTTTTAGTTTTTATCCTCAAGGTCAATTTCTTAATCTCTCTGGAAATTTATTAATTTCATTAAAAGATATAAAGAAAATGACACCTGCAAAGACCAATTTAACTACTTTTAACTCTTGTTCTCTTTTTAGTTCAGCCATATGCTGTGTGATTTGGGACATGTTATTTAATCTGTCTGTGTTATGGAAATATGTATAATCTATCCAAATGAATAGAAAGAAAACTGTGTGATTTGGGGCATGTTATTTAATCTCTCTGTGATGAAATCCTTGCCTAAAAGTTAGAGAAAAATTAGAACTAAGCTCACAGAGATTTTAAGAAGCTAAAATGAGTCAATATATGTAAATCACTTAGAATATTATTATTGTTAGTTTTTTGAAAAAACTTGAACAGTATTTGGTGCTATGCCTTCTTCAATTTTTAGAGATGCCACTTGAATCATCAAAGGACAACTATCTTGTCATTTTACCTCTCTATTTAGTAGAAACACCTATTAAATGAGTTAGCATTCACTTTTTAATAACTAATTTGCTCAAGGTGGTTTCAACACTGCTTGTATCTAATTTTTTGAACCATAGGTAAACTTAAAACTCAACAGAAGTTTAGCTCTGTATTATAGATAAAATTGAAATGGTAATAAATATCAAATACTCTTATTGAGTTGATTGGTTAGTTCAATAAATATTACCTCCTTCTTTACAGTGGGAATAAATTAGGCACGTAATGAGCTTTCATGAACAGTTCAGTTTTCCAAACAGCAACCCTATAGATGGAAAACTTCTTCCCATGGTATCCAAAAATCACACTGGAGTGTGGAACATTTGGAAACAACAGCTGTACCACTCGGCAGGATATACCCAAAATGCTAATTCAGGGGAGTCTAATGAAGGTTTATAACACAAGATTTATTCTTAGATATGAAGGTTGAACTTAAGGACCTAAATAGAAGCAGTGTGATGTTGGCAATTGCTGGATACCTTCACCCCTTTTACTACTTGTTCACCTAAAGGAGCAATGCAGCATAGAAATATGAAATCTGGCACCTGGAGTGAGCAGCAGAGGTGGAAGTTTCCTCTACGTGGAGGAAAGCAATCCCTGTCCAAACTGCACCCTGGCAAAAAAGAGAGGAAAGAAAAAATTCTTGCTTTCTCTGCAGCTCATCAATTTTCTACTGCTGCCTCCAAGCTCAAACTGGGGATGGAGGAGTTAGGACGTGGGGGGTAATGAAACCCATAATTCAGTCTCCCGTGGCCCAGAGCAAGGTAGTGAAGAAAGCGTAAGTGAAGCATCTGAGGGAAAATGGAGATTAGTTAGCCCAGTGGCCTTAGGGAAAATTTGGTAATTTTAAGGTACCATCATCTTAGTCTAAATGAGTTTGGTTATTTTGTTTTGCTTACAATTAGATTTGTATAATCAGTCAAAATGAATAGAAAGAAAATGTATATATCTGTCATCTATCTAAGCTAATTAATTTGTATGACACACCGTTTTTGAGTAAAAATAACACAGGAATAATGTTATCTCCTGGTAAGCTGAAACTACTTGCTAATGAAACTCAATTTTTTTCTGGTCAGGTTAAGATTTTAGACATACTTGCCATATTACCCAAGGAGAACACTATTTTAGAATATTGTTTTTCCCTTGTGCTGATAAATGTTTACTTCACTGTGCTTTTGGTATTAATATAGTAGTATTTGTTACAAACATTTATGTTGTGATTGTGTACAGTATTACCCTTAATTTTTCAGGGTACATTTTGTATTTTATATGCAAACCTTTTCATAATTGATTGGTGCTCAGGACTATCAATGTTTAACTCCAGAACATTCTAAGACATAGATAGTAAGTACCTACGTATTTTCATGGTGATCTTGCCTAATTCTAATGTACTGTAAGATAATCAAGTTCATATAATTTGTCTTTGGGATTTCGTAACAAAGCCATTTCAGATAATAAAACAGAATTCAAATAAGTTGAATATTGGCTTGCAAAATAAGCTCAAGGTTTGTTATCACATCACATATATTATAGACATAATAAAATATTGACAGATAATAAATATCCATATTTTACAGATATATATATATATTCATCCTGGATTTTTTTCTTAAAGTAGAGATCACAGCCTAAACTTTCATGGTTGTAGAGAATGGTAAAAACGTAGAACGTTATGTGTGCAGTTCTCAAACATTTTCGTTTCCTTTATATTTTTAAAAATTATTGAATGCTCTCAAAACGTTTTTTGCTTATGTAGGTTAAATATATTAATATTTTTGTGTTAGAAGTTAAAATGGAAAAACATTTAAATATATATTTTTAAATGATAATAAATGGGCATATTAGTGTTTTAAACATATTTCATGTTAAAATAATATTTCACAAAACAGAAACAATAAATTGATGATAACAGTGGTATTGTTTTACATTTTTGCAAATATCTTTATTATCTAATTTTGATAGTAACACACATGAATTTTGACATGCAGTTCTCCATTCTGTTGCAATATACTGTTTTGGTTGAAATGTATAAAGAAAATCTGGCCTCACTCAGATAATGCAGTGGAAAAATGCAGAACCTTTTGGACCTACATAAAGGCTTTTAAGGACCTTCAAAGTGTCCTGGGACCACACTCTGAGCTTTAGGCCATTTCTGTCAATAGAAATAGTCAATAGAGAACAATGATACTGGTAATGGGCTGATTCCCTACTCCTATTCTGCTGGTTCAGAAAGAACAAAAATGTTATAAAACATTTATGATTATTGTATCGTTTAATAATCACACAGCTCTACAAGGTGGGTACAATGATGCCCAATTGATAGGTGATGAACTGGAGGCATACAGAGTAACATGTCTGAAACCACAATTACTAAGACAATAATCAGGGATTTGAGTCATGCCTATTTGATTCCAAAGCCCAAGCTCTTTTCACTATACCATTTTAAGGGAATTTTTTTTATATTATCAGCTTTTTCGGTTAGGACTACCTGAGAAGGGACAGTGTCACCTGTCAGTTGTGTTTTAACTTTAATATATGACTTTCCTTATATAATAATAGGAGTTGCGTTGCCTATATGCATTTTGTTTCATCATCATTATTGTTCGTTGTAATTTTTTAATATTGCTTCAAAAGAATACTTTACACTACCTGAGTAATAACAGGTTTGTCTTTGGTGAGCACAAAGCTATTTTTATCCTTAGTTTTTTTTTTTTAAATTCTTACATACAATATAATAGTACCCCTAATCTGCAGTTTTGCTTTCCACGGTTTCAGTTGCCTGAGGTCAACTGGGGTTAAAATTATTAAATGGAAATTACAGAAATAAACAATTCATAAGCTTTAAATTGTGTGCCATTCTGAGTAGCTGATAAAAATTTCTGTTATTGCACTCTGTCCTGCTCAGAGCATGAATCATTTCTTTTTCCAACATATCCATACTATATGCACTATCAACCCATTAATTACTTAGTAGCACTCTCAGTTATTAGATTAAAAAAAATGTATATAGGGTTTGGTACTATTTGTGGTTTCTGGCACCCACTGATAAGGGAGGACTATTGTATATGTACTTCATTTCATTCAATATGTTATACGTATACAGAAATTAAAAATAAGCTTTTCTCCTTCTGTATTGACAGGCAATATCGTCAGTATCTCCCTCAACTCACAGCCCTGACCTCCTACCTGATTAACTATTGCAAAATCCTGAATTTTCTTAATAGTATAGCTTGAAATATACTGATATAGGTGTCTACTTTTCTTAACTTAAAAAGTGGGTATCTCCTCTTTCCATGGGCATGAAAATAATAATCATAGTTTTGAGAATAAAGGGAATTGGTCAAAGTCCTTAGTTTCATTTTAGTGATACTCTTCCCTAAAATATCTTCCTTTGTGACTTTTCCCATAAATGTTCTGTGATATAACTACCTATGCATTCCTGACAATTGACTATTTCCCCACTAAAATACAAATACCCATGAGGTTATGAAGGGGTTAATTATTATTGATCATAATTCACTATCATTAAAGCAATTATTAGATTTAAAAAAAATAGCTATGTAGATCAGGAGTTAGAAAAAAATAGTAGTCAGTATGTATTTCTGCTAAGGAGTACAGAATAAAATGTAGACATTTGGGTTTCTCTGGATAAAATGTCATATGCTTGGAAAGAAGCACAACAAAAGTACTAGCTTTGAATGGGCAGTGGGAACCCATGAAAGAAAGAAAGGTTTATTTAATAATATGATCTATCTTGTCTTGACTCTTATTAAGGCTTTACTTTGTTCCTATTAGAAATGTGTTTAAAACTTAATGAAAGCAGTCAACCGTAATTTAAGTACAGTTTAAACCCCACATGTGGTTTTATATTTTACCTGTGGGAAGTTCAGGGGTAGAGAGTCAAAGGCTATGACAGCAGCTGAAAGATATCATCAACAGTTTTGACTGTTTTCTCTTGCTTTTCTCTCATCCTTGATGTGTTTTTATATCTTTAAAATCAAAAGATAACTGCTTAGTCTCCATATTTCACATTCTCATTCTAGGCAAGAGAAAAGTCATAAATTCCATATCCTTTTTTGTAAGAAATTTACCTTTTATTTGAGAAGGAATCCCTTCCTACAAAACATCCATTCATATCTCACTGACAAGAGATACAATAAGCTCATACCACACTGAAATGTAGCTAGGAAAAATGAATACTCATTTTTTAGTTCTTCTGAAAGACGAAGGCAAGGGAGAAGGTGGTGAACCATCATTTTTATTCATTCATTTTCACATGTTTATTAAGTGCGTATGGTGTTTCTGGAAGCTTTCTAGGCATAGATAGTACAGTATATTATACCAGAAAATACAAAAATTCTCATTTTAGAACTTACATTTTAGTATCAGAATGCTGCTGGCCTAGTAAAATGTGTTAGAGAGAAGTCCCTCATCCTTTTTTTTTTTTTTTTTTTTTTGGAATAATTTCAGTAGGATTGGTACCAGCTCTTCTTTGTATGTCTGCTAGAATACAACTGTGAATCTGTCACTTCCAGGGCTCTTTAGTTGGGAGGCTTTTTATTGTTGATTCAGTTTTGAAATTCATTATTTGTCTGGCCAGGCCTGTTTCAATCTTGGGGGACTTTTTGTATTTCTTTGTGGTTAATAGTAATGTCATCTTTGTCATTTCTGATTGTGTTTATTTTGATCTTCTCCTTTTTCTCTTTATTCCTTTAGCTAAAGCTCTATCGATCTTCTTTATTCTCTCAAAGAACCAACTTATGTTTTCATTCATCTTTTGGATGGATTTTTGCATCTCAATTTCATTCAACTCTGATTTCAGTTAGTTCTTTTCTTCTGCTAGCTTTCTGGTTGTTTTGCTCTTGTTTTTCAAGTTCCTCTTGTTGTGATGCTAGGTTTTAATTTGAGATCTTTCAAACTTTTTGATATAGGCATATACCGCTGTAAAGCTTTCTCTTAATACTGTGTAAGCTGTGTCCCAGAGATTCTGGCATGTTGTGTCTTTATTATCATTAGTTTCAAATAATTTTCTTGATTTCTGCCTTAATGTCTTTATTTACCCAGAAGCCACTCAGGAGTAGGTTGTTTAATTTACATGTAATTGTATGGTTTTGAGCAATTTTCTTAGCATTGATTTATATAGTTTTTGTGCTCTTGTCCAAGAATGTAGTTGGTATGATTTCATTTTTTGTATTTTTTCTGATAATTGTCTTATGGCCAAGTGTGTGGCTGATCTTAGAATATGTGCTGTTTGCAGATAATAAGAATGTATATTCTATTGTTTTTGGTTACAGTGTTCTGCAGATGTCTCTTAGGTCCATTTGGACAAGAGTTGAGTTTATGTACCAAAAAACTGTTAGTTATGTGCCTCAATGATCTACTACTCAGTGGAATGTTTAAGTCTCCTGCTATTATTGTTGATAATTTAAGTCTCTTCATAGGTCTCTGAGAACTTTTCTTATTTTAATACCAAAACCTGGCAAAGACAGAAAAGAGAAAACTTTCAGCCAATACTCCTGATGTACATAGACACAAAAATCCTCAACAAAAATACTAGGAAGCCGAACCCAATAGCATACCAGAAAGCTAATCCATAATCCCAAAGTCTATGGGATACAGGGAAAGCCATAGAAAGAGGAAGATTTATAGCTGTAAGTGCCTACCTAAAAAAAGCTGCAAATAAATAACCTAATGATGCATCTTAAATAATTAGATAAGCAAGAGCAAATTAAACGCAAAATTAGTAGGCAAAAGGAAATAATAACAATAATAATAATAATAATCAGTGCAGAAATAAAGGAATTTGAAATAAAGAATGTGATAAAAGATCTGTGAAACAAAACGTTGATTTTTTTTAAAGTTTAACAACATTGACAAACCTTTAGCAAGACTAACTAAGAAAAAAAGAGAAAAGACCCAAATAAAATCAGAGATGAAAAATAAAACATCACAACTGATGGTTCAACAATTTAAAGGAAAATTACTGGCCGCTATGAGCAACTATACACCAATAAATTGGAAAATCTAGGAGAAATGAAAAAAATTGTTAGACACATACAACCTACCAAGATTGAACCATGAAAAAAATCCAAAACATAAATAGACAAATAACAAGTAACAAGATTGAAGTAATAATAGTCACCTTGTAAAGAAAAGTCCAGCACCAAATGGCTTCACTGCTGAATTCTACCAAACATTTAAAGAATTAATAGCATTTCTACTGAAACTATTTTGAAAAATATAGAGGGAATACTTCTAAACTCATTCTATGAGGCCAGTATTACCCTGACATCAAAATCAAAAACACATACAATAAGAAAACTATCGTCAAATTTATCTGATGAATATTGATGTGAAAAGCCTCAGTAAACCATTAAAAAACTGAATTCAACAATACATTAAAAAGATCATTGGTCATAACCATCTGGTATTTATCCCAGAAATGCAAGGATGGCTCAACATCTACAAATCAGTACATGTGAGGAGTCACATTACCTGACCTCAGATTATACTACATGGCTATAGTAATCAAAATGGCATGTACTGGCATAGAAATAGACACATAGGTCAATGAAACATAATAGAAAACCCAGAAACAAAGCCAAACACATACACTGAACTCGTTTTTGACAAAGGTGCCAAGAACATAGTAAATGGTGCTGGGAAAACTGAATATTCTTATAAAAAAGAATAAAATTTGATCTTCATCCCTTATTTTATACAAAAATCAAATCAAAATGTATTAAAGACTTCCATATAAGACGTCAAACTATGAAACTACTACAAGAAAATAGGAAACCTGTCCAGGATATAGGTCTGAGCAAAAATTTTTGGGGGCAATACACCACAAGCACAGACAGCCAAAGCATAAATGGACAAATTTGAATACATCAAATTAAAATGCTTTCACACAGCAAAGGAAACAATGAACAAAGTGAAGAGACAAACTACAGAATGTAAGAGAATATTTGCCAATGACTCATCTGACAAGAGATTAGTAGAAAGAATATATAAGAAGTACCAATACTCTGTAGGGCAAAAATCTAATAATCTGATCAGAAAACAGGGAAAAGGTTTGAATAGACATTTCTCAAAAGAAGGCATACAAATGGCAAATAGGCACGTGAAAAAGTGGTCAACATCATTGATCATCAGAGAAATGCAAATCAAAACTACAATAAGTTATCATTTCAACTCAGTTAACATGGCTTTTATCCAAGTGAGGCAATAACAAATGCTAGCAAGAATGTGGGGCAAAAGATACCCTCTTGTACTGTTGGTGGAAATGTAAATTAGTAGAACCACTATAGGAAACGTTTGTATGTTCCTCAAAAAACTAAAAATAGAGCTGTAATATCAGGAATCCCACTACTGAGTACATATTCAAAAGAAAGAAAATTAATATATCAAAGCACTGTTTACAATAGCCAAGACTTGTAAGCAACCTAGGTGTCCATCAACAGACAAATGGATACAGAAAAAGTGATACTTAAACACAATGGAGCTATTCAGCCATAAAAAAATAAAATGAGTTTCTGTAATTTGCAACAACATAGATGAAATGGGAGGTCATTATATTAAATGAAATGAGCCAGACACAGAAAGGCAAACATCACATATTCTCATTTGTTTATGAGGTCCAATAATCAAAATAATTGAACTCATGGAAATAGAGAGTATAAACATGATTACTGGAGCCTCGGAAGGGTAGTAGGTGGGTGGGGAGTAGGTAGGGATGGTTAATGGGTACAAAAAAGTAGAATGAATAACACATATTATTTGATAGCACAACAGGGAGACAATAGTCAATGATAATTTAATTGTACATTTTGATATAACTAAAGTAGTATAACTGGATTGTTTGTAACAGGAAAGATAAATGCTTGTGGGAATGGATACCCAATTTTCCATGCTGTGGTTATTACATTTTGCATACCTGTACCAAAATATCATGTACCCTATAAATACATGCACTTATATGTACCCACCAAAGTTTTTTTGAAAAAGCTAATCCACCGTGATGAAATACACCTTTTTCTGGAGATGCAAGGTTGGTGCAGAATATGCAAATCAATAAATCACATAAGCAGAAGTAAAAGGAAAAAACACATTATCTCAATAGACACAGAAAAGACTTCTGCTGAAATTCAACATCCCTTCATGTTAAAAACCCTCAACAAACTAGGAATGAAATTAACATACTTCAAAATAATGAAAGCCTTCTATGATAAGCCAACATCATACTTAACAGGCAAAAGCTGAAAGCATTTCTCTTGAGAACTGAAACAAACAAGGATGCTTACTCCCACTACCCCTATTCAACATAGAACTGGAAGTCTGTATTAGTCCATTCTCAAACTACTATAAAGAAATATCTGAGACTGAGTAATTTGTAAAGAAAAGAGGTTTAGTTAGCTCATGATTCACCAGGCTATACAGGAAGCAAGGCAGCCTCAGCTTTTAGGGAGGCCTCAGGGAAATTACAATCATAGTGGAAGGAAAACAGAAATGAGGCACTTCACATGGCTGGAGCAATAGGAAGAGAGAGGGTGGAGGTGTAATACACTTTTAAACAAACAGATGTCTCAATTACTCACTCAGTCACTATAACAAGAACAAAACCAACAGGATGGTGCTAAACCATTCATGAAGGATCCATGCCTGTGATTCAATCACCTCGCACAAGGCCCCACCTCCAACAGTGGGGATTACAATTTAACATGAGATTTGAGCAGGGACACAGATCCAAACTATTATTCCACCCTGTGGCCCCTCTCAAATCTCCTCTCCTTCTCACATTGCAAAAGACAATCATGCCTTCTCAACAGTCCCCCAAAATCTTTTTTTTTTTTTTTTTTTTTGTGATGGAGTTTTACTCTTGTTGCCCAGGCTGGAATGCAATGGCATGATCTCAGCTCACCACAACCTCCACCTCCCAGATTCAAGTGATTCTCCTGCCTCAGCCTCCTGAGTAGCTAGGATTATAGGTATGCACCACCATGCCTGGCTAATTTTGTATATATACATATATTTTTTTTAGTAGACATGGGATTTCTCCATGTTGGTCAGGCTGGTCTTGAACTCCTGACCTCAAGTGATCCGACCACCTCAGCCTCCCAAAGTGCTGGGATTAAAGGCATGAGCCACCACGCCCAGCAAAATTTTAACTCATTTCAGCATTAACTCAAAAGTCCAAAGTCCAAAGTATCATCTAAGACAGGCTACTTCCTTCCAACTATGAGCCTATAAAATAAAAAACAAATTAGTTACTTTTAAGACAGAATGAAGGTACAAGCATTGGGTA
This sequence comes from Pongo pygmaeus, assembly GCF_028885625.2. Lineage (NCBI taxonomy): Eukaryota > Metazoa > Chordata > Mammalia > Primates > Hominidae > Pongo > Pongo pygmaeus. Next base: position 27,187,728 of record NC_072376.2, read on the forward strand.
AACATTCTTATTTCAAAAGGGATAAATTGGCCAAACCAAAAGGGCTACAGGCCTTGTACAAGTCTAAAACCCAGCAGGGCAGTCATTAAATATTAAAGTTCCAAAATAGTCTCCTTTGACTGGTTGTGCCACATCCAGGACACCCTGATGGAAGGTGTAGGCTCCCAAGAACTTGGACAGCTTCACCCTTGTGGCTTTGCATGGTTTGGCTCCCACAGCTTCTCTTAGGGGCAAATGCTGAGTGCCTGTGGCTTTTCCAGGCAAAGTGTGTAAGTTGCTGGTGGATTTACCATTCTGGGGGCTGAAGGACAGTGGCCCTCTTCTCACAATTTCAGTAGGCAGTGTCCCAGTGGGGACTCCGTATGGGAGGTCCAACCCCACATTTACCCTCCACACTTTTCTACTAGAGGTTCTCCATGAGGGCTCTGCCCCTACAGCAAGCTGTTTTCTGGACATCCAGGCTTTTCAGTACATCCTCTGAAATTTAGGTGGGGGCTTCCAAGCCTCAACTCTTGTACTCTGTGTACCCACAGGCTGAACACCACATGGAAGCCATCAAGGTTTATGGCTTGCACCCTCTGGAGCAGCAGCCTGAGCTGTACCTGGGCTCCTTTGAGCCACAGCTGAAGCTAGAGTGGCTGGTTTGCAGGGAGCAGTGTCCTGAGGCTGCTCAGGGCATCAGTGCTCTAGGCCTGGTCCAGGATACCGTTCTTCTCTCCTAGGCCTCCAGACCTGTGATGGGAGGTGCTGCCATGAAGGTCTCTGAAATGCCTTTCAGATCTTTTCCCTATTGTCTTAGCTATTAGTACTTGCCTTCCATTTAGTTATGCAAATTTCTGCAGTCCATTCGAATTCCTCCCATGAAAATGGGATTTTCTTTTCTACCATATGGCCATCCTGCAAATTTTCCAAACTCTTAAGCTCTGCTTCTGTTTTAAATATAAGTTCCAGTTTTAGGTAATTTCTTTGATCATGCAAATGAGTGTAGGTTGTTAGAAGCTGCAAGGTCAGTCTTGAACACTGCTGTTTAGAATTTTCTTCTACTACATATCCTAAATAATCTCTCAAGTTCAAAGCTCCACAGATCCCTAGAGTAGGGGTACAATGCAGTCAAGCTCTTTGCTAGAGCATAACATAAGTGACCTTCACTCCAATTTTTAATAAGTTTCTCATTTCCATCAGGGACCTCTTCAGCCTGGATTTCACTCTCCATATCACTATCAGCATTTTGGTCACAATCATACAACAAGTCTCTAGGAAGTTCCAAATGTTCATCAAATTGTTCTAATCTCTGCCCATTAACCAGTTCCAAAGCTGCTTCCACATTTTCAGGTATCTTTAAAGCAATGCCCCACTCCTCAGTACCAATTTTCTGTATTAGGTTGTTCTCACACTGCTATAAAGAAATACCTGAAACTGGGTAGTTTGTAAAGGAGAGGTTTAAGTGGCTCATGGTTCTGCAGGATGTATAGGAAGCCTGGTGGCATCAGCTTTGGGGGAGGCTTCAGGGAACTTACGATTGTGATGGAAAGCAAAGGAGATCAAGACACTTAACATGGCCAGAGTGGAAGGGAGAGAGAGAGTGGGGAGGTGCTACGCACTTTTAAACAACCAGATCTCACAATAACTCACTCTTTATCACAAGAACAGCACCAAGGGGATGGGGCTAAACAGTTCAGGAAGGAGCCATTCCCACCAGGCCCCACATCCAACATTGGGGATTCCAATTTGACCTGAGATTTGGGCAGGGACACAGATCCAAATCATATAAAAGTCCTAGCCAAAGTCATCAGGCAAGAGAAAGAAATAAAAATCATGCAAATAGAAAGGGCAGAAATCAAACTATCTCTCTTCACAGGCAATATGATTTTCCTTTTTTAAACGGAGTTTCACTCTGTAACCCTGGCTGGAGTGTAGTGGTGTGATTCGGCTCACTGCAGCCTCCGCCCCCCAGGTTCAAGTGATTCTCCTGCCTCAGACTCCTGAGTAGCTTGGATTATACGCGCCCACCACCATACCTGACTAATTTATGTATTTTTAGTAGAGACAGGGTTTCACCATTTTGGCCAGGCTGGTCTCGAACTCCTAACCTCAGGGATCCACCCACCTCAACCATCCAAAGAGCTGGGATTACAGGCATGAGTCACCGCACCCGGCGGCAATATGATTTTATACCTAGAACACCACAAGTCTCTGCACCAAAGGCTGCTAGAACTGATAAACATTTCAGCGTTTCAGGGAACAAAATAAATGTGCAAAAATCAGTAGCATTTCAATTCAACAATAACATCCAAGCAGAGAACTAAATCAAGCACACAATCCTATTCACAATAGTTATAAAACACATACTTGGGAATATAGCTACTCAGGGAAGTTAAAAATTTCTCAAATCAGAATTAAACAACACTGCTGAAAGAAATCAGAGACAACATAAATAAAATTTAAAAAGCATTCCAGGCACAGTGGCTCATGCCTATAATCCCAGAACTTTGGGAGGCTGAGGCATGTGGACCTCTTGAGGTCAGGGATTAACAACATCAACCTGGCTAACATAGTGAAACCCCATCTCTATGAAAAATGCAAAAATCAGCTGGGTGTGGTGGCACCCGTAATCAAAGCTACTTGGGAGGCTGAGGCAAGAGAATCACTTGAACCCGGGAGGCGGAGGTTGCAGTGAGCCAAGATCGTGCCACCACAGTGCAGCCTGGGTGACAGAACAAGACTCTGTAAAAAAAAAAAAAAAAAAAAAAAAAAAGCATTCCATGGATAGGAAGAATCAACATTGTTAAAATGGCCAAAGCAATTTACAGATTAAATGCTATTGCTATCAAACAGCCAATGTCATTTTTCATATAATTAGAAAAAAAAACTATGCTAAAATTTATACTGAAACAAAAAAAGCCAGAATAGCTAAATAATCCTAGGCAAAAGAACAGAACAAAGCCAGAGGCATCACACTACCTGACTTCAAACTATGCTACATGACTACATTAACCAAAACAGCATGATTCTGCTACAAAACAAACACACCAGACCAAGAGAATAAAATAGAAAACCCAGAAATAAGGCCACACACTTACAACTATCTGATCTTCAACAAACCTGACAAAAACCAGCAATGGGGAAAAGACTCCCTATTCAATAAACGGTGCTGGGAAAACTGGCTACCCATATGCAGAAGACTGAAACTGGATCCCTTCCTATCATCATATATAAAAATCAACTCAAGATAATTAAAGACTTAAATGTAAGACCTAAAACTATAAAAACTCTAGAAGAAAACCAGGAAATACTCTTCTGGATATAAGCCTTGGAAAAGATTTTATGACAGTCTCCAAAAGCAATTTCGACAAAAATAAAAACAGACAAGTGGGAACTAATTAAACTAAAAAGCTTCTGCAAAACCAAAGAAACTGTCAACAGAGTAAACAGACAACCTACAGAATGGGAGGAAATATTTGCAAAGTATGCATCCAACAAAGGTCTAATGACCCGAATTTGTATGTAACTTAAATAAATCAACAAACAATTCCTTTAAAAAATGGGCAAAGGGCATAAGTAGATATTTTTCAAAAGAAGACATACACATGGCCAACAAGTGAATGAAAACATACTCAATATTACTAATCATTAGAAAAATGCAGTCAAACCCTCAACAAGATTCCATATCATACCAGTCAGAATGGCTATTATTAAAAAGACAAAAAATAGGGCCGGGTACGGTGGCTCACGCCTGTAATCCCAGCACTTTGACAGGTCAAAGCGGGGGAATCACTAGGTCAGGAGATCAAGACCATCCTGGCTAACACGGTGAAACCCCGTCTCTACTAAAAATACAAAAAAAGTTAGCCGGGGCGTGGTGGTGGGCCCCTGTAGTCCCGGCTACTCGGGAGGCTGAGGCAGGAAAATGACGGGAACCCGGGAGGCAGAGCTTGCAGTGAGCCGAGATCACACCACTGCACTCCAGCCTGGGCAACAGAGCGAGACTCCGTCTCAAAAAAAAAAAAAAACTCAAAAAATAAAACATATTGGTGACGCTGTGGCAAAAAGGGAATTTTTATACACTGTTGGTGGGAATGTAAATTAGTTTAGTTGCTGTGGAAAGCAGTTTAGACCTCTCTCAAGGAAATTAAAACAGAATGACTATTTGACCCAGCAATGTCATTAATGGGTATATAACCAAAAGAATGTATATGATTTTACCAAAAAGACACATACAGTTTTATGTTCATCACAGCACTATTCACAATAGCAAAGACATGGAGTCAACCTAACTGCCCATCAACAGTGTACTAAATGAAGAAAATGTGGTATCTGTACACCATGGAATATTATGCAGCCATGAAAAGAAACAAAATCCTGTCCATTGCAGCAAACATAAATGCACCTGGAGACCACTATCCTAAGCAAACTAGTATAGGAGCAGAAAACCAAGTGCTGCATGTTCTCACTTATAAGAGGGAGCTAAACATTGATTACACATGGACACAAAGATGGGAATACTAGACATTGGGGCCTATCTGGGGATGTGGGAGGAAGGTGAGGGTACAAAAAAAACCCTACCTATTGAGTACTATGCTCACTACCTGGGTGATGAAATCATTTGTACACCAATCCCCCGTGACACACAATTTACTCATGTAGCAAACCTGCACATGTTCCCCTGAACCTAAAATAAAAGCTCTAAAGGGAAAAAAAATCATTTTAACTTTGTGAGACAGGCTTTTAAACAAGTCAAACAGTTAAAATGGTGGTTAACAATAATTGCTATGGAGGATAAATTGAGCTTTAAAATGGAATCTAGATAGCCAAGAGGAAGGATGTCGTTTCAAAGACGGTGAGGATGATTGACCTTCATAAAATAGCATCTGGATAGAAACTTGGAAAAGTTCAAAAACAAAGCCATTTGGATTTCTGAGGTAAGAGTGTTTCAGTTAGAAGAAATGGTAAATCAGAATTCTCAGGCAGGATGTCCCTGGTTTATTTAATGATGGAGATGAGCAGAGAGGAGTGAGATAGCAGAAAGGTGATGGGAGACGTAGAATAGAGGGATTCGTAGGTTATTGTTAGAAGTTTAGCCTTTTCTGTGAAATGGCAAATCATTGGAGTGGGTTGTGGGGCTTTGGGGAGCTTGAAAAGAGTTATCTTTCATACTGTGCTATACAACATTAAGACTATATTTGAAATAAGTTACTTATCATGTAATACTTTCATTGTTTCATTAGGTATACACAGTAAAATGATAAAATACATAGATGAGGGAGATGTCTTTGTTCTCCTTTTTGCAGAGAGGAAATAAAGCTCAGGAAACATATGACACTTATCAAAAATTAGATAGTGACAGAGCTGGGACCCAGAGCCAACTGTTGTCCATCCTAATCTAAAGAGATTTCCACTATACCTCACAACCATAAAGATAGATTCTTTATGGCAGGGTTTTCTTCTTTTTAGGACAGAAAAATATTCGTGTATATATATATGTATTACATATATACACGTTTTATTTATCCATTCATGGACACAGGCTGTTTTCATATCTTGGTGCTTATGAATCATGCTGCAACGAACATGGGAGTGCAGATGCATCTTTGAGATAGAGATCTCTGGCCAGGGCTACTGTCTGTGTAGAGTTTGCAAGATCTCACCATGTCCTTGGATGTTATGGCTTCCTTCCACCTCCAAAACATATGCATGCTAGGTTGAATGATGTGCCTAAATTGTCCAAATAACAGTGTACATGTATGTATGAATGTGTCCTGTGATAAAATAGTATTCTGTCCATGGTTGGCTCTACTTTGTACACTGAGGTGCTGGGATAGTATGTGGCCACCTGCAACCTTGAACTGCAATGAATGTCTTGAAAAATGAATGAATCAATGAATACAAATTATTGTAAAATAAAAAGTGGTGAAGCATATGATAGTCATACAAATGTACAGTAATAAATGATGTGGTACAATTGCTCATCTCGCCCACCATCTTTATTATTTTTGAACTGTGTGGTGGTTAGAGGTGCTCCTTAAATTTACACTTTACAAACATTTATTTCTTAATTCAACCTACCACCACTATGACTACCATCTCTTACTGATTCACCAACATTGGAGACATAATTATTTTGTTTTTATTAATCTATCTTAAATATGTGTATACCTTACAGTTATTTCAATGTTTAGTATCAGAAGTGTTTAGGGTCTTTATTTAGAACTTCGACAATGTATTTGTGAATAGAAATAGGCTGTAGGAAGTAACTCTTGGGTAGATCAATTAACCTATAGTAAAATCGGTTTTGTTACACTTCAATTAAAGTCACAATTTTCAGGAAACTATTGATGATATTACATGAGGACTTGTAATATTTTGCTGAGGATTTTTTCATGTATATATAGGTCTGTAATTTTTGTTCTTTAGTAGTGTTCTTGTCTGGCTTTTGTATCTGGGTTATGCTAGCCATTTAAAATGAGTTTGGAAGCATTTCCCACTCTTTATTTTTCAGGAAAGTTCTAGAAGGATGGATATTAATTATTTAAATGTTTGGTAAAATTCACCAGCAAAACTATCAAAATCCAGACTTCTCTTTGTTGGAAGATTTTTTCCATTACTGATTCAACCTCCATACCCATTATTGGTCTATTTAGAGTTTTAATTACTTCTTGATTTAGTCTCAGTAGGTTGTTTGCTTCTAGGAATTTATCTGTTTCTCCTAGACTTTCCAGTTTGTTGATTTATGATAGGTCATAGTTTTCTCTCCTGATCCTTCGCATTTTTATGGTGTCGGTTCTAATATATTCTCTTCCATATTTAATTTTATTTATTGAGTCTTTACTCTTTTTATACTTAGTCTAGCTAAAGGTTTTTAAATTTTGTCTGTCTTTACAAAAACCCTACTCTTAGTTTCTTTGCTTCTGCTATTGATATTTTAAAGTCAATATTTTGCTTATTTCTGCTTTAAGCTTTGTTATATTCTTCCTTCTGCTAACTTTGAGTTAAGTTTCCTCTCCTTCTAGTTCCTTGATGTTTAAAATTAGGTTGTTCATTTTAGATCTTTATTTTTTCTTATTGTAGCTGCTTATCCAATAAACTTCCCTTGTAGAACAGTTTTTGCTGCAGCACATAATATTTGGTATGTTTTGCTTTAAATTTTGTTTGTTTCAAGGTATTTTCTATTTTTGTTTTGAGTTATTTTATAACTTTTTATATTTTTAATTTTGGGGGGTCAATGGGTATATATATTTATGGGGTACATTAAATGTTTTAATACAGGCGTGCAATATGAAATAATCACATTATGGTGAATGGGACATTTATCACTGCAAGCATATATCCTTTGTGTTACAAACAATCCAATTACACTTTTTTAGTTATTTTTAAATGTACAATTAAGTTATTATTAACTATAGTCACCCTGTTGTGCTATCAAGTAGCAGTCTTATTCATTCTTTCTATTTATTTTGTACCTATTAATTATCCCCACATCCCCTGCAGCCCTCCACTACCCTTCCCAGCCTCTGGTAACCATCATTCTACTCTCTATCTCCATGAGTCCAGTTGTTTTGACTTGTAGATCCCACAGATAAGTGAGAACATGTGCTCTTTGTGTTTCTGCAATGGCTTATTTCACTTAACATAATGATCTCCAGTTACATTTATGCAGCTGCAAATGACAGGATCTCATTCTTCTTTACGGCTGAATAGTACTCCATTGTATATATGTACCACATTTTCTTTATCCATTCATCTGCTGGTGGCCACAGGTTGCTTCCAAATATTAGCAATTGTGAATGATGCTACAACAAACATGGGAGTGCAGATATATCTTCAATATATTGATTTCCTCTTTTATGAGGTGTACACCCAGCAGTGGGACAGCTGGTCGTATGTTAGCTCTACATTTAATATTTTGAAGAAACTCCAAACTGTTCTCCATAGTGTTGCTTCTAATTTACATTTCCACCAAAAGTATATGAGGGTTCCCTTTTCTCCACATCCTTGCCAGCATGTGTTAGTACCTGTCTTTTGAATATAAGTCATTTTAACTGGGGTGAGATGGTATCTCATTGTAGCTTTGATTTGATTTTCTCTGATTATCAATGATGTTGAGCACCTTTTCATATGCCTGTTTGCCATTCATATATCTTCCTTTGAGAAATATCTGTTCAAATAATTTGCCAAACTTTTGATTAAATTATTAAAATTTTCCCCATAGAGTTGTTTGAATATATTCTGGTTATTAGTTCCTTGTCAGACAGGTCATTTGCAAATATTTTCTCTCATTGTGTGGGTTGTCTCTTTACTTTGTTGATAGTTTCCTTTGCTGCGCAGAAGCTTTTAAACTTGATATATAATCCCATTTGTCTATTTTTGCTATGGTTGCCTGTGCTTGTAGGATATTTCTCAAGAAATTTCTGCCCAGATCAATGTCCTGGAGATTTCCTCAATGTTTTCTTGTAGTACTTCCATAGTTTGAGGTCTTAGATTTAAAGCTTTAATCCATTTTGATTTTATTTTCATATAAAGTGAGAGATAGGGACCTAGTTTCACTCTACTGCGTATGGATATTCAGTTTTCCCAGTACTGTTTATTGAAGAGACTATCTTTTCCTCAAGGTATGTTTTTGGCAACATTGTCAAAAATAAGTTCACTTTAAGTGTGTGGACTTGTTTCTGGGTTCTCTGTTCTGTTGGTCTAGGTGTATGTTTTTATGCCTGTGCTATGCTGTTTTGGTTACTATAGCTCTGTGGTATAATTTGAAGGCAGGTAATGTTATTTCTCCAGTTTTGTACTTGTTGCATAGGATATCTTTGACTGTTCTGGGTCTTTTGTGGTTCCATATACATTTTAGGATTGTTATGTCTATTTCTGTGGTATTTTGATAGGGATTGCATTGAATTTACAGATTGCTTTGGGTAGTATGGACATTTTAACAACATTGATTATCTCAGTTCAAGAACATGGAATATCTTTCCACTTTTTGATGTCCTCTTCAGTTTATTTCATCAGTGTTTGATAGTTTTCACTTTTTTGGTTAATTCCTAGGTATTTAATTTTATTTCTCACTATTGTAAATGAAATTACTTATTTGATCTCTTTTTCACATTGTTCACTGTTTGCTACTGATTTTTGGATGTTGATTTGTATCCTGTGACTTTATTGAATTTGTTTATCAGTTCTCACTTTTTTTAGAGTCTTTAGGTTTTACCAAGTACAGGATTAGATCATCCGCAAACAATGATAATTTGGATTCTTCCATTCAAATTTGCATGTGCTTTATTTCTTTCTCTTTTCTGATTGCTGTAGCGAGGACTCTTAGTACTATGTTGAATAACAGTAGTGAAAGTAGCCATCCTTGTCATGTTCTAGATCTTAGAGGAGACTTTCATTTTTCTTTGTTTCTTTTTTTTTTTTTTTCCAGATGGAGTCTCACTCTGTCGCCCAGGCCGGAGTGCAGTGACGCGATCTCGGCTCACTGCAACCTCCGCCTCCCGGGTTCAAGCAATTCTCCTGCCTCAGTCTCCCAAGTAGTTGGGACTATAGGCATGTGCCACTACGCCCAGCTATATTTTTTGTATTTTTTAGTAGAGATGGAGTTTCACCATGTTGGTCAGGAGGGTCTTGATCTCTTGACCTTGTGATCCACCCGCCTGGGCCTCCCAAAGTGCTGGGATTACACGCATGAGCCACAGCCCCCAGCCAAGACTTTCATTTTTTTTCCCATGTAGTCTGATACTAGATGTGGGTCTGTTGTATACACTTTTTATTGTGTTGAATAATGTTCCTTCTACATCCAATATTTTGAGGTTTTATTCATGAATGGATGTTGAATTTTATCAAGTGACTTTTCAGCATCAATTGAAAGGATTATATGTTTCATATCCTTAATTCTGTTGGTGTGATGTATTACATTAGTTGATTTGCATATGTTGAAACATCCTTGCATCCAAGGGATAAATCACACTTGGTCATAATGAATGATCTGTTTAATGTATTGTTGAATTCAGTTTGCTAGTATTTTGGTGCAGATTTTGGCATCAATATTCCTCTGATATTTTTTCTTTTGGATACGTTTTTTGTTTGGTTTTGGTATCAGGGTAATACTCACCTTGTAGAATGAATCTGAAAGTATTCCTTCTTCTTCTATTTTTTGGAATAGTTTTAGTGGGATTCATATTATTTCTTCTTTAAAAGTTTGGTATAATTGATTAATAATAATTAAGCTATCCAGGCTTTACTGAGAGACATTTTATTATGGCTTCAATCTCATTACTTACTAATTGTCTGTCCAAGTTTTGGATTTCTTCCTGGTTTAATCTTAGTAAGTTGTATGCATCTAAAACTTTGTCCATTTTCTCCAGATTTTCCAATTTATTTGTATATACTTGCTCTTTGTAGCTACTAATGAACCTTTGAATTTTTGCAGTATCAGTGGTAATGTCTTTTTAAAAATCTGTGACTTTATTTGAATCTTCTCTTTTTTTTAGTCTGGCTAAAGGGTTGTCAGTTTTGTTTAACTTTTTTAAAAAACAACTTTTTGTTTCATTGATCTTTTGTTTTCTTCATTTCAAGTGAATTTATTTCAGCAGTGATCTTTATTATTTTTCTTTTACTAATTTTGTGTTTGATTTGCTCTTGCTTTTCTAATTCTTTAATATGCATCATTACATAGTTTATTTGCATTTTTCTTCTTTTTTGATCTAGGCACTTACAGCTATAAACTTCCCTTTTAGTATTACCTGTGCTATTTTGGTATATTGTTTTTCCATTACCATTTGGTTCAAGAAATTTTTTCCCTCTGCTTTTCTGAAGTAGAATGAGTTTTACCCCATAGCCACCACAGCTGGTAATGCTGAGTTTCACTTGAAGCCAGCAAGTCTCAGAGGCTCATCCAAGGCTCTCAATGTAGTACCTGACTATTGCTGTTGGTTTTTCAGGGCCCCAAGACTCTTCTGTTAGTAGGTGTTGAATGCTGCCAGGACTGGGTACTTCCCTTCAAGCAACAGATTCCATTCTGGTCCAAGGTTTGTCTAGAAATGTCTTCTGAGAGCTAGGGCCTGGGCTGGTCCTTATGACTCTGAGCAGTGCCCTATCCTGCTATGGCTGAGCTAGTACCCAAGATGCAAAACAAAGTCCTTCCCACTCTTCCATCTCCCCTCTTCAAGCAGAAGGAAGGGGTCTTTTCTGGAGTCATGATCTATGTAACTTGTGCTTAAGGGAGGGGTGATGCCAGCACTCCCTTAGCCACCCTGGCTAGTTTATCAGTAGGTCATGTACCCCCTTGTCCACTGTCACTGGGCCTAGCAGAGCTAGGACTGACCTAAGATATGTAGCCCTTATGGCCTAGACTGCTTTTCAAGTTTACTTGCAGATACAAAGCACTGTAGCCCTCGATGACTAAGTTTGCGGCTCTGAAGTTCAGACTGCTGAGGTCAGCATTTCCCCACTGGCTAGGGCTGGTTTAAATGATCTTTCTGTGGGCAGGCATCAGCTGAGTTTGGTCCACTTTTTCTTTCTATTCTAACAGGATATAGTACTGAGTTCAGTGCCTCACAACTGCTATGTTCTCCCTCCCCCAGCACCCAGAGATGCTCTCTGCACCATGATGCTGCTGTGGAAAGAGGGGGAAGGAGTTGCGTCAGGGATTTAAGACTGTTTTTTTCTATATCTTTAGTGTCTCTTTTAGCAATATAACATGAAAACCAGATACTATTCAAATGAGGGCTCACCTGATTTTTGGTTCTTATGAAGGTGTTTTTTCCATGTAGATAATTGTTTACTTGGTGTCCTTGTGGGACAGACAATTGGTGGCGCCTTCTCTTCTGCCATCTTGCTCCACCTCCACTTCCTTCTGATTTCTTCTTTGATGCATTACTTGTATTGAAGTATGTTGTTTAATTTCCACATATTTGTAAATTTTCAAGTTTGCTTTCTATTATTGATTTCTACTGTCATACAATTTTGATCAGCAAAGATACTTGATATAATTTCAATCTTCTTAAATTTAAAACTTGTTTTGTGGCCCATCATATGCTCTATCCTGGACAATGTCCTATGTCCACTTGAGAAGAATGTGTATTCTGCTGGGTATCTTTTATGTATGTCAGTTAGGTCTATTTGATCTAAACTGCAATTCAAGTCTAATGTTTCGTTGTTAATTTTCTGTTTGTAAATGTATTCATTATTTAAAGTGAAGCATTATAGTCTACAATTATTTTACTGTTATTTACTTCCCCCTTAATATCTATTAATATCTGCTTTATCTAATTAGGTATTAAACTGTTGAATGCACGTAAGTTTATAATTTTTATATTTTCTTAATGAATGGAGTGCTTTATCATTATATAATGACTTTTAGTCTCATTACAATATTTGACTCAAAATCTATTTTGTCTAATAGAAATATAGATACCCTTGGTTTCTTTTGATTTTCACTTGCATTAAATATATATATGTTTCATTTCTTCACTTTTAGTATATGTGTGTCCTTAAAGCTGAAGCTCTAGGAAGCATACAGCTTGGTTATATTTTTTAATTTATTCAGTCACTCTGTGTCTTTTTATGATAGAATTTAATACATTTACATTGAAAGTAAATATTGATGAGTAAAAATTTACTATTGACCTTTTGTTACTAGTTTTATGGCTATTTTTTAGATTCTTTGGTTTTTATTTTTTCTTCCTTTTTCGCTCTTTTCCTTTGTAAATCTATGATTTTTTTTTGCTGGTATATTTTTATTCTTTTCTTTTTATCTTTTGTATATCTTATACAGTCTTTTGCTTATGGTTACCATGAGACTCCATAAAATATCCTATTGTTATAATCATATAAATATCCTATTTGAAATTGATAAAAACCTAACTTCAATCACATAGTAAAACTACATTTTTATTCCTTCCCTCTGCAATTTTATGTTTTCAATGTCACAGTTTATATCTCTTCATATTGTAAATTATTTTAGTAATAATCATTTTAATACTTTTGGCAGTTAACATTTACTGGCATTATAAGTGATTCACATGCCAGCCACCATTATAGTATTAGGGTAATCTGAATTTAACTGTATACCTGTCTTTGCCAGTAAGTTTTATACTTTGATCTGTTTCCACGTTAGTAGTTAGCATCCTTTCATTTTAGCTTGAATAACTCTCTTTAGCATTTATTGGAAATCAGGTCTAGTGGTTATGAACGTCCTCAGCTTTTATCTGGGAAAGTATTTTTCTCTCTTTTTCTGAAGGACAGAAAAATTTGTCAGGTTAAGTATTGTTTGTTGTGACTTCTATTTTTATTTTTTTAGTTTTCAAACTTTGACTATATTGTCTCACTCTCTGCTGGCCTATAAGGTTTTTGCTGTGAATTCTGAATGATCTGATTGGTAGCTTTATGGAGGTTTCCCTGTATGTGAGGAAACTCTTTTCTAATGCTGCTTTCAAAATTCTCATTGTTGTTACTATTGTTATAACAGTTTGATTATACTGTATATTGGTGATTTGTGTTTGTGTGTGTGCATTTGTGTGTGTGTATTTGTGTGTGTGTGTGTGTGTTGGGCAGGGGGGAGTTTAACATGATTGGAGAATTGTGAACTTCAAGTACCACGATGTACATATCTTTCCCAGGTTTTGGAAGTTTTTAGCCATTTTTTTAAATAATCGTTTTGCCCCTTTCTCCTTCTTTCTTTGTCTTCTGGGATTCTTATGATGTGCAGTTTACCCCTACCAGTGGTGCACCATAAATATCCTAGGCTTTCTTCATTCTTTCTTATTCTCTGTCTCTCTCTCTCTTGCTTGCACTTTTTTTTTTTTTTCTAACTGGATATTTTCAAATAACTCCACAGATTTTTTCTTCTGCTCAGTCAAGTCTGTTTTTGATGCTCTCTTACTTTTTCATACCGTCTATTGTATTCCTCAGCTCTATAATTTTTGTTTGTATTTTTATTTCTATATCTTCATTGAACTTATAATTCTCTTTGTGTAAAGTTTTCCAGATTCTTCTTGAGTTGTTTGTCTGTGTTCTGTTGTAATTCACTGAGCTTCAGACAATTATTTTGAATCTTTTGTGAAGCAATTTGAAGATTTACATTTCTTTGGCAATGGTTACTGAAATATAATTGTATCTTTTGTTGGTGTCATGTTGCCTTGATACTTCATGTTCTTTGAAGAGTTGTCTTTCTGTCTCCTCATTTGAAGGAATCTCATCTTCTAGGCTTTACTGACTGGCTTTCAGAAAGAAACATCAGAGAAACGTCTTTACCAATCAGCCCAGCTAGAGAATCTGTGGCTCTCAGATGTTCTCTGTGATGTTCACTCATACACTTCTTGCTCCTTCTTAGGAGGAAGGATTCTTAATATTGTTCTCTTTCTCCCAATCCCACAAAGCCAGACTCAGTGCAGAGACTCACATTCATTTTCCCTAGGTTAGTGCCCTGAAATACTCTCAGTTATGTGCCTTTTCCCAATACTACAAGGTAATACTAACTGCAAGAAGTTTGCACTCCCCACACAAGGGGGTGTGTTTGAGGAGCTGGTCAAGGAGTAGGGGGACGCATAAGCTACATAAATCATTTAGGGTATGTTTGGTTAGTAGTGTGAGACCTCCCAAGAGATCCATAAGTGGGCTTCCTGACAGAGCAGTTGGTAGGATCTGTGGCTTCTGTTCCCTGATCCCAGCCTCTCCCAACCACTCAGCTGTGCTGATCACCTAATTTATCTGGGTGAGAATAGAAAGAAATGAGTATTGGGGGCAGTGTCCCACATGGCTGAAGGAGTTGGGCACTCACTATACTTTCACTCTCCTCTGTGGGAGAAATCTCAGGTTGAGGGAGTCTCTCTTGGAATTGAGCTGTACCACCTTAGAGAAGGGGTGACCCAGATAAAATGAAGTTGTTATTCATACCCTCCTCAGTACATCTGGTCTCAGTCTTTTTTGGTTGTTGTTCCAATGATGTGCTGTAACTTCTTTGCTGGACCTCTAGACTCTCTCAAAGTAACTCTCATTCATAGTATTAGTTGTCAAAATTGATGCTTCTAAAGGTAAGTGATTGTAGAGAGCTCCTATTGTACCATATTGCTGATATCACCTTAATTTTATTTCTTGATCCATACTTTGAAAGTTTTCTTTCTGGAATTTCATACACACTGTGCTAGCAACCACTGAAGCTAATGTGATTTTGTTGAGCTAACCTTTATCTTCTTTTTTAATATAAAATTATCTGTGTGAGTGAAAATATATAGAACAATCTCTTCACATTGTCATGAATTGAAACTTCAAGGAAAATATCATTAATGACCCTCTCTAAGGCAGCCAGATAAAAAGTAACCTCTGTTCACACTTTTTCCCAGCTTCAGAATACAAAAAGTCTGTCTCATAACACCCTCTGAATTTCAGGCCACACACACAAATGGAAACAAGTGTTAAGGACATGGAACACTTTTTGCCAAGTACCAACACTCCTGCACAACTGATAATTTTGATGCCATCTTTTTTTTTCTTCTTTTATGTGGCAAACTGGCTGCTTTAACATTAAATTTGTTTTCACCCACAACTTTCAAAAGATATTTTGATTGAAATAGCTAATAGATATTGAGGCCAGGTTTTTAAAATTATTTTACTTATTATGAAAGTCATATATGATTATTAAAAGTTATTTGAAAAACTCAGAAATGTATTTTTTCCCATCAGCATTAGAAAATGTTATGTTTGGATGCTTGCAACACACACACACACACACACACACACACACATTTTAAAGATACTTTAGGATATCTTAATTTTTTCATTTTTTCCCATCCAAATAATGTATCATAAATGTTTCCACACATAATTTATTGGATTTAAAAAACATGATTTTAAAATATTGTTGTAATATTTAACTATGTACCACTATCAATTAATAATATTATTACTGAGAATTTTGGAAATATACTAGTAGAAAGCAAATTATTTTGAATATTGTATCTTCAATTCTAAATTGCCTTCCAGTTAACTTCTCCAAAATGAAGTCTATGAGAATCCTTCTTTCACTATATCCTTGCCTCTAGTATTGAATAGTGTCATTGCAGCTGGCTTTGATCTTCATGCCTGATGGCTGCAGAACAGTTAGTTGCTTTATTTAAAATCTCATTTACATTTTAGGTGAGTCAAAAGACAAAGGGGAAGGGGAAACATATCTATTAGCTGAGTCTTCCCACAATGCATGCATTTTTTTTTTCCTTCTCATCCTCAACAGAATTTTGTGTCTATTTGTAAAGAAAAGGGAAGATTGGGTGTTGAGTAGGCAACTGGAAGTGTCTGCTAGATATTGACTGCACAAAATGAATTCACATCTCAGCTCTGAAATTTGTCAGCTCTGTTTTCATCTGTTTAATCTCAGCTTCTTCATCCGCCAAATAAGGCAAATAGTAGTACCAATATCTCATGATTTTAAAGACAGTTAGGAGGCTGAGGCAGGAGGATTGCTTAAGCTCAAAAAGTTGAGACCAGGCTGGGCAACATAGTGAGAGCAAAACCATGTCTCTTAAAAAAAAATAAGTAAAACAAAATATTAATTTTACAAATTATTATAAATATTTCTTGGTCATGCATTTAACATTTTGTAGACAGCCATGAAATGTTAGCAATTATAACAAAAATTATTATTATTTTGCTGGTCTGGAGATTTTTAGATATATGATTTTTAAAATAGGAATAATATTATTGAATGTATTTTATGTTTTATCACTATTATTAGGAATATTCATTATGTCTTCTAATTGGTTGTAGGTAGAAAACATAGGAAGACAATTGACTTGTATATTTCTTTATGAATTGCCGATTCTAAAATATTTCTATTTTCTACATATTTAATGTCTTGCTCCTCTGTCTTTAAATTTTATAACTTTTTTTATCTTTTATTATTATTATTTTGGCTATTTTTTGGCTAATTTTTCTAGGACAATGTTATAATTATGTAGATGAACTTTTGATCTTCCTTCCATATGTATGAGAATGCCAATATATTTTGTCATTAGGTAAAATGATTGCTATTAATTTTGAATAAATCAATTTTAATCATATTAAAGATCATGTTTAATCACTTCAATTAGGAATAAGTGTTTAATTAAATAAAATTTCTTAACACCAATTTATCTGCTAGTTTTGTGTATTATTTGTTACATCATCTCACATCGAATAAATTTTTCAGTCCTAGAATAAATATTATTCAGCCTTTGTCCTTTAATTTATTCCTACATATGTGATTTAATGGGCCTTTCAGAAGATGCAATACTATTTAAAATATCTATAATATTATCGCTCAGGATATAGTAAATGCTTACTGTGTAGCCAGCACAAAATATAAAATATACATTATTTCATTTAATCCTCAGGGCATTTCTACTAAAAAATAAGTACCTCTATCTAGCAGATGCTCAAACTGATGTTTTAGAAGTTACATAATTTGATATGGTCAGCATTGGCAAAAGGGAGAACTGGGATTTTACCCATATCATTCTGCCACCAAAGTTCATGTTTGTAAACACTGGGCTACATTTTATTTTATTGATCACAACAGTAGCTCTCTGAATCATTAGAGGTTTACATGTGTTGAAGATATATTATTTATTCATTCTCTCTTGCAAAGGTATAGACCTCTAAGGCCCTTTAGGACTTTGTAACATTTGAGTAGTTAGTACTTGACTAAGCCTTTATTGCATTTTCCCTTTATATGTGTAGACAGATGCATAATGTAAAATGTATACTTAATTAAATTTTATTCTTTTAATTTTAGTAATGAAATACATTAGAGCTATGAATTAACTTGTAAATAACTCTTTGCTTACACCAAAGAATTTCAGTACATGTTATTTTCCTGTTATATTATGTTTGACTTAAGAGGAATTAAGAAGAGGGAGAGATAAATTTTGTTTCATTTTCAAATAATTTAGTTTTTTTTAATATCCCACCTTTATTTTTTGTTACATTAAACACAGATATTATAATCTACATTTTTTTTTAATCAGGGGATTAATTCAGTTTTAGTTTGTGGCTAAATTTGCAATGGGTAATTGACAAGTGTATTTTTCTGAAAAAATACAGTCCTTAATGATATATTTTCAATAAAGATTATAAAACAAATTCCAATTCAAGAGACCAATAATATTGAATTAAATTATTGAATTTATTGAAATTATTGAAATTAAACCAAGGAATATAGAAGTGAAGTATTAATAAAGACCAAAGTTTGTATTCAATAACTAGAAATCAAAAATACCGTTTTAATTTATGCATTGATGCCAAACATAAATTTAGTAAAATGAACACAAATATGATAAAGCCAATTAAGAGGGAAAAATGCAACTATATAATTGGCAAAATAAACACCATTCCAATTATGAGATGATTTTAAAATGTAAGAGAATAATATACAGAAATTCACACTAATTAAATTGAATACTTTTATAAATAAATATATTTTAAAAAATTTAAACAGTAAAAACTGACAAAAGAAGAGATGGTTAACTAGATTAAAACAACCAAATATAGTGAATTTTAACAACAATCAAAATTCTAGACATAAAAATAAGTAAGTACTGGGCATAATTTTGGATAACATCTATAAAATTGAGAATACCTACAATAAGTATGTTAGATGAAAACTTCTAAATCCAGTTCATTAAGCCAACATGATTCTAATACAAAAATATCTTAATATTCCTGTAGAGTAAATCACAAATCAGGAAAAAAAGCGATAGTATATAACATACATTATTAGTTACAATTTTTGTATGTTTTTGATAATATAGGAATGTGATTCTTGACAATTTAAGAACAATAAGCTTTTAAGTATAAGATAATACAGGATATCAATTTTTTTTGGAGGATCTGATTATTCTGGAAAAACACAAAAGAATGTAGAAATAGATTATTGGCCCTTCTGAAAGCAAACATTTCACATTAACCAGGCAAGGAAAACTTTATTCAAGAAGACTGTAATAGAGGAGAGAAGCCAGAGGCAGTCTAAGCTCAATTCAGCTGAGCACAAAGGACTGAGGAGTTAAGAGCCGGGCCAGCTACCTGTGTTTGCTAACCGGCCTTACCGAAAGGAAAAGTAAACTTTCTCAGATCTTCATCATCAGTGGTAGTTTTACAAATTAGAGCAGGGAAATAAAATAAAGTTAGGCTCCTATCCTGATACAGGAACAGGAAGAGAGGGGTGAGAGGGATACTATTTTCTTTGATGCTTGCATTACAAAGAGATGGTTTCTAGGTCTTTGAGAAAGATATTTTTGGAAAGTAACACCCTCAAAAAGTTTTAAAAGTATTTACATCTCCCGTGGCTCATGCCTGTAATCCCAGAACTGTGGGAGGCCGAGGCGTTGTGGATCATTTGAGGTCAGGAGTTCGAGACCAGTCTGGCCAACATGGTGAAAGCTTGTCTCTACTAAAAATCCAAAAAATTAGCCAGGCGTGGTGGTGCACACCTGTAGTCCCAGCTACTCAGGAGGCTGAGGTAGGAGAATCCCTTGAACCTGGGAGGCAGAGGTTGCAGTTAGCCGAGATCACCCACTGCACTCCAGCCTGGGTGACAGGGTGAGATTCTACCTCAAAAAAAAAAATAATAATAATACACACACACACACACACACACACACACACACACATCTCAGTGGGGCAGGAAAAAAGAATTTACAATAACTTTTCAGAAAAAGGAGATTAGGATATATAGTCAGAAAGAAGACTGTCTGAAGTTTTGTCAGGCTGAGAGACGCACTAAGCTTGTATTGGTCACTCCATACAAGAATATAAATAGACATGGCTTATATATTTGATAAAATAGAAAATATAACAACATGACAGAAAAAGTTTCTTTCACAATAACAGAAGACAAAAGATAGAAATAAACTACATAAGACTTTACACGAAGCTTTTATACAGAAATTTTGTAAGAAGACTAAATATGTTGAGAAAGAATTTCAAATTAGTCTTACTTAAAATAATTTGTCCTAAATCCATGGAAGGGAAAACCCAACAGTGTATAAATTGCATAAAGCTCAAAAAAGTAATAGAATGAAAGTTAAAATTTCAATGAGATTCAGGCTTGGCAACTGGCTTAATAATACAAATGTTTACTTTATAAAACAAATAGGTAAAATGAACCATACATATTTTGAATAAGGATGTAATTAAAATGTGATTTGTTCTTCCAGTTTTGAAAAAATATTAATAAAATTGCTATGATTGAAATACTACTTTAAACACAGAGAGACAGATAAGTAGAGCAGATCAGAAAGTCCTGAAACATATCAATATTTATATAGGACTTTTGTATGTGATAAAAATGGCATTGGAAGTTTGTGAAAAAACAGGTTATTACATTAGAGGCATTGTGATGGCTGGTGATCTGCCTTACACTTATAGAGGCCTTTCAGAATAATAAAGAAATTCAGCATAGTTGTTACATCCAAGTCTTCTCCAAAGTCATATTGAGGTCTGAGAGACTCGGCTTAATATATAACTGAAACGCGAGATCGCGCCACTGCAGTCCAGCCTGGGCGACAGAGCGAGACTCTGTGTCAAAAAAAAAAAAAAAAAAAAAAATATATATATATATACACACATATATATATATATATACACACACACACATATATATAACTGAAACGATGTCTTTACAAGTCTCACTTTCTTTGTAAAATTGGGCATAAAAATAGTTCTTAACTCATTAGATTATTTTAAATATTAAATTAATATATGTTATTTGCCACTTATATTCTATGCTTGACTAGCAAGCATTAAATATAATTTTCTTTTTTCTTTTTTATTTTTATTTGATTATTTAATTAGTTATTTATTTATTTTGAGAGAGAGTCTCGCTCTGTTGCCAGGCTGGAGTGCAGTGGTGCGATCTCGGCTCACTGCAACCTCCGCCTCCCGCGTTCAGGTGATTCTCCTGCCTCAGCCTCCAGAGTAGCTGGGATTACAGGTGTCTGCCACCACACCCAGCTAATTTTTGTATTTTTAGTAGAGATGACCTCTCAACATGTTGGCCAGCTACTCTGGAGGCTGAGGCAGAAGAATCATTTGAACCCAGGAGACGGAGGCTGCAGTGAGCCGAGATCGCACCACTGCACTCCAGCCTGGGCAACAGAGTGACTCTGTCCAAAAAACAAAACAAACAAACAAAAAAAGAAAGTAATATGATATAATGTATATTTTTTAAAAGATCTTTCTATAGAGAATGAATTATTAGGAGTGCATTAGAAGCAGAGAAGCCATTAAGAAATGATGGTGTTTGACAACGGTGGCAAAGAGAAACAGAAAGAAACTTCATGAAGAAGTCTGAGAGTGGCCTTATTTCCTTGTGACGTGTGTTTTAATGTTGTTGTTGTCGTTTGAGTTTCTGGTTATTGTCATTTTTATTGTTTGTAATATTTTTCTGAGTACCTCTATTGCATTGGGAAGTAGTTGGCTTAAATATCTGATGCAGAATATGTAGAAAACTGGGTAGAACTACGATGGGCACAATACATTTGAAGATTTGAAAGGTTGGAGAACAAAATAAAGACAGAAAAGGCAGATGGTTTATGTGGTACAAGGGAAAGAACTTGAATCTCTAATGGGATTCTTGGGTTTCTAGGCCTTTGGAGGAAATTGTCATATTTGTGTACTTAAGAGATTTATGATATATGTTCCATTGATTGTATACATTGACTGGAAAATAAGCTAAAGAAGTAGAAAAATGGAATGTAAAAATACTGACATATAAAAATGGAAACAGATTTTTACCTCATTGAGAAAGTCAATTCAATAAATATATATTTAGTATGTACAATTTAGAAATCAGTCTGCTTGGAATTACAAAATAGATGCTTGTTCATTTGACTTGGTTGTATTGAATAGAAGTAAATTGACTAAAATTGCACAAGGAGTAACTAATGTGATAGTCATTATGTCAACAATAGGAAGAAAGATATATGAATTTCAGAAGAGTTTACTGGATGAGAGTAACAGAATGCCAGCCTGAATATGGCAGACGTGAACAGGTGTGCACAAAAGTATCAGAAAATACTTTTTGATCTTGTCTGAGTCAGATATAAGAAAATAGCAAAGAAATATCAACAAAGCCTTAAAAGCTAGAATAGCTAGTATATTAATTTAAATTTTTCCTCTTTTAATAAAAAGAAAAAGATTATTCATGTGTTGAATAACCAGGAGACAAATAACAAATTAGAATTTTTTAAAGTTGGTTAAATCTAGTTCTAGAGGCACAAGCTTATATTGATGCACAACATAAATGAATTACTCTCAGGCCCTGGCAATTGAGTATGCAATAATTATAGCATAATGAGATAATGAAGAGACTCTGTCAGGCTTTTTTTTAAGCAGAGAGGCTTGAGGATACAAATATTTGAAAACAGAGAATACCAATTAGTTTTCATGCTGCCCTATTAGTAGGACAGAGAGTTATATTTTGTTAATTCTGCAGTGAAATGAAAGCAGGAGGGAAACAAAATGCAACTCACATTATGGTGCTGGTGTTCAACAAGTCATGGCCATTATGTGCTGGAAACATAGTAATTGAAAATCAGATTTCCTTGCCAGCAAAAGCAACCTCTGAACTACTGTTGCACAAGTGATACACAGGATGGGGTCTTAGTCCGATTCCTATATTCTCTCTGTTTGCTCGGAATTTGGATCCCAAATGTGACATTTATCAGTACTTAAGAATATCTTAACATCATTTTAGGTTAATTATCGTTATATTTATGTCCTAGCTATTTGACTTCTACCAGGCCTGGAAGGGTCGATTAAACTGTACTCAAATTTATACTGCTTTGTAGGTGTCCAGTAAAATTAACATTGTAAGTAGCTGTGCTCTAAGGTTAATTTGTTCTGTAAAATTACCCATATTTCTCCAGGGCATTCATTAGCGAAATAAAACAGAGAACTAATCTAGATGCAGAAGGATTATTGTTTTTGCCATGCAGTTATTTTTGAAAAAATTCCAGTTGAGATTACCTCCCAGGGATTGAACAAACAAAGCAGATTATGACAAATCTCAGCTCATATATAGCTTGCAAAAGCCACAGATGAAATTCCTGAGAATTGCAAGCCAATACAAACATTTGGAGGCTACTTGCTGCAGTAATGTATTGAAGAGTTTTTCAATGACATTTTGATGTTTCATAGGTATCTCAAACACATATTATTCAGAAATAAGCTTAATATTCTGCTGTAACGCTGGGCACATTTCAACAATTCAAATGCATTTCCAAACATTATTTGGCCTTTTGAGACTGAAAATAACATAGTTCCTATAGGAAACAAAGGATATTATGTATTTAAAACACACAGACATGCACACACACAAATAAAAAATAAAAATTAGCTTGAAAAAGGTAATACTTTGACATTTTTAAATAGATGTATAATCCATTTTGCTAATTTCCTATGTTTTCTTTACTTTTTGTTGTCATGTATATTTATATTAGTTTTATCACAGAAGATCAGGCTGTAGAGATTATCACAGAGTAAAATATAGAAGATCTCAGCTCTCATCCATACTCTTCCTTCTTCAAAGGTAATAGGTTGTAATTTGCTGTAAAATTTTCTACTCTTTGTTCTGTTTATTTGCTTGCATGTACTGTATATGTATATATTTACATTTTTTTCCATATTTGGATTAAGTCATGATTTTTTATTCCTATAATTTGATTTTTTAATAAAATTTTGATTTGGGAGAATTTCTTGAATGAGACTAGGGTAGTTCATTCACAGAAGAGAAGAAAGTGTTTAATGGCCACTCTTTCAACAGTAGAAGTTTATTGACCATTCCAGGAGCTGAGATTAAGGTAGAAAACTCTTTAATTTTTCTATGCTATGTAAATTTTAAAACAATATAAATATTAAGAATATGCATATTTATAAACTGTCTTTTCACCCAACATTATGTCAGCATTTTCCCATGTCATTACACTTTAATTTTAAAGTTTTTGTGTTGGTTTGTTACATGTATTCACCACAATTTACTTAAATATTACATTTTTACATAATTCTAACTTTGGAAATTTCATTTTTTCTATTAATATATAATGCTGTAATTAATATGATTGAGCATAAATCTTTTTTTCTCAGCTAAGATCAATATCTTAGCAGAGCTTCTCACAAGTGAAGTACTAATTTAAAACTGTTAATACTTTCGGAGTAGTTGTTGCTTTCATTTAAACTGAGGTTAAATAGAAAACCATTTTATTAAAGCCTCAGAGTGATATTATGAGTGATTGTGGTTGGTTAATGATACAAAAGCCTCTTAACTGCTTTGTTTTAAATGCTCCAACTGGTAAGATTTTCATAAACCCACTTCATTAATGCTGGTTTCCTCTTATGGCTACCAAACTTATGTCCATGGAACTGCTCTGTCTCTGTACACACTGGTAATTACAGTTTCTCAAGAAACTATTTATTTAGAATACTTACAGCCTGTTTAGCTTAAGGAAAAGTAAAGCAAATATCTCTAAAATATTATATGGAAATTAAATCACCTAATCTGTTGACAAGGTTGAAAACTTTGCTTGGTCTACCACTCCTAAAAGCTCATATATGTATGCTTATATATGCCCAAATCTGAAATTGTACTGAATTTAGCTAGGGTTCCATAGCAGATTGAATTCATAGGAAGGAGATGATGTAACTCACAGAAGTGAAAAGAGAGCTGAAGAAATAGAGCTGGACAATTTTGGAAAATTCCGTTGACTTCTCCAAGCAGCTGCCATTAATACAACTCAGTTCCAGCAGTTCCCTGTTTTTGATATCTCTAAGTCCAAATTACACATGCCCAATAATGAGGATCCAGTTCACCTACTCATGATCCATGTTCCAGGACAAAAATTTCAAAGGACACATAGCCACTGAGGATACAACTCTGTGTGTTCAGTGGGACAGAAGAATTATCATGAGCAGGCCACATCCTAATTGTCCTAATTGGTATCATCAACAGCTGCTAAGAATCTTGATAGTTATTTGTGAATATTTACTAGATACACTATGTAAGTGAGAAAACAAGTTTAGAGCCTGGTATTAGGGAATTTGTTAGATTTGTCTTTTGAAAGCAACAGGAACTTGACGTGCTGTCTAAAATTGGGAAGTATATAACAAGAAAGTTTTCTGTTTGGGTCCTAGCTTCGAGCAAGCTTAGGGTCAAATAAAGATTACCATTTATTGTTAACATATTTGCTTTTTGCTGTAGGTTCTAGTCTTAATTTTTTAAATATATCTTTTTCATTCATCATGTAGGTCACTGTAAATTGCTACAAATCCTGTGTCATGGTTCAGAAATATAAATAAGTAATAGAAATTAATTTTTGTAAGATTATATAAATTATGACTAGTGTTAAACTCCAGGTTTGTGGCTCAAAATATAGCTTCATGTGCATTTAACCATCACTCTTATTAAAACTCAAAACACCCCAAGTCATTTTAAATTTCTATTCCATTGTTTAACCTATAGCTTGCTTTCTTTCGCTTCTCAGATTATTTTATTAATAATGGTAATTTTAGACTTATAATTTTTAAATTCTGTTGCTTATTTATTCTATTATCATATAACTTTAAACACAGTTGATTCCAATGCAGCTGAAGCATTTGCTTGGAATTGGGGCAGATAAAATCTATAAATCATAATTTATATTGTCAAGAAAACCTAGTTCACTGTGTTTTAATAATTATTTTTTACTAAGAAGTAAAAGCCAGATTGATTTTGACAGTTTTTATAAGGATGATAATATCAGAAACTTATAAGATGATTATTATATATATATATTTCACAGAAGATAGATATATATGTATATATATACATAGATGGATATAGATAAATGAAAAGTTCTACAGTTAGAAAATCATTGGTTATCTCTAATAAAGGTGTGAAGAGAGAAGTTCAAATAACTATAATAAGGTAAAAAATATATATTACATTTTTACCTGGCATCAGAATTTTGTTAGGTAGTAGGCTGTCTTTTTTTAAAAAAAGTAAGTATCTTGCCAACCCCCCTTGAATCTGGATATTGAGATCCAAAAGATATTATTTGGAAATCAATTAAAAAATAGAAAGATAGCCTAAGAACCATAAATTTGAGGTTGGAGAACCTGGAGAAAGAGGAATGGGAATGGGATTAGATTAATTAAACTATGGATATGGCTTGAATTTAAAGTCTAGAGACCTGGGGAACATGATCAGGAAAGAAATTTCCACTAGCAGTTTGGTCAAAAGACTTTTATGAACAGGACATTTCTTAATATTTTATTTTGAAGTGTGTTACTGTAATATAAATGTGCCCTTCCTCCAACTTCTGCAAAACATTTTTTTTTTTTTTGAGACAGTCTCTCACTCTGTAAGCCAGGCTGGAATGCAGTGGTAATCTTGACTTACTGCAATATCTGCCTTCTTGGCTCAAGCCCAGCCCCCAAAGTAGCTGGGACCACAGGCATGCACCACCACTCCTGGCTAATTTTTTAATTTTTTTGTAGAGATGAGGTTTCACCATGTTGCCCAGGATAGCATTCTTAAATTCTACTGTATGCATTGGTTTTATTTCAAAAATATGTGCATATTTTTATTTTATTTTTGAGTGTGGGGACATCAAGCAAAATAAGCTATATATCACTCTTGAAACAGCACTGAATAGAGAGAAAAGACCATCTGCAGAATCAGAGACACATATGAGATCAAAATTTGGGTAGTTGTCAGTAGAAAAGGCGTGATTGTTTCAACGGGATGATTTAAATGGATTAGGTTTAAATATGAGAGAATAAGGTAAACTCATCTGACATTTTGAATTCATTACCGAAACACACAAAATAACCTAAGTACAAAGAGTTTAAAAAATGGTAGGATATAGAGTTGATAGATAATTCAAGGCAGAAATAGATCAAGCATTTGGTCATTTTCAAGAGGGTACTTGAAGATGATTT
This sequence comes from Pongo pygmaeus, assembly GCF_028885625.2. NCBI lineage: Eukaryota > Metazoa > Chordata > Mammalia > Primates > Hominidae > Pongo > Pongo pygmaeus. Next base: position 27,214,662 of record NC_072376.2, read on the forward strand.
AGAATTCTTCAAAGTGAAGAAGGGAAAATATATTCCAGAAAGAAAAATGTGTTAAAAAGATGATTGGATTCCTTTGGCTTCAATACGCTTATACAATGTCTCTGGAAGAAGTAATCTTAGAGTCACACTGGTAAGATGAAAAATGTTTTGATTATAGATACTCAATACAGAAAACTCCTGTCGGTGGCAGAATGAATCCTGAAATTGTGAAACATCCATCTTACGGATATACTATCACTTTTATCCAGACTTGATAGGGCTCCAAAGTGAGATATCTTTTGAGTATTTTATATGTTTTATCATCTAGATGACTTGGCTATTGGTTAGAACTGTAGATATAGATATATAATGTTTTTATTTGTAATTAACAAACTTGCATATATTTATGGAATTGAATTATTAAATCAAACTAATGTATCAAAAGAATAGTAGATGATTTATAAGATCTATTCTCCTCTCACATCACTTATTAAAGAGGGGCCATGTAAACATTTGTAGAGGTATGTGTAACTTTTACAAGAAATAGATCTTTGGAAGTGCCCACCATATAGTTCGTATTAAAATCTGTGTGGATTGATGAGACCACATAGAATACAGTGGTGCAGATAAAAATCAAAAAGGTCATAGAAAAAAGTCTGAGTCACTTAAAAATTTGAAGATTTTTTCATCCTGATATTTTGGAAGCATGAGTGTGGAATAGAATTTGGTCAGACTCACCTCAACCCATATATTTGGAATCAAATTCATAGGTGCGTTATGTGTCCCTTCATTTATTTGTATTTTATATATATTTGTATATGTTTATATTTCATTTATTTATATTTCCCTCATTTCTTCTTCTTCTCTCCTTTTTGTGCTCTCCTGATGGAGGTATATACGTCATAACTTTATTAACTTCCAACTCAGTATTCACAATTTGGGGAGAGGGTTATCTTTGTATGATAAACTTATAAATTTTCTACAAAACAAAAGGAGTTGGCAGAGCTTGGAATAGACAGTCATGGGTGCATGAGATGTGTGATGGTTAATACTGAGTGTCAACTTGATTGGATTGAAGGGTGCAAAGTATTGTTCCTGGGTGTGTCTGTGAAGGTGTTGTCAAGTGACTTAACATTTGAGTCGGTGGACCGTGAAAGGCAGACCCACCCTCAATCTGAGTATCATCATCATCTAATCAGCTTCCAGCATGACCAGAATAAAAGCAGGCAGAAGAACATGGAAAGACTAGACTGGTTTAGTCTTCTGGCCTACATCTTTCTCCTGTGGTGGATGCTTCCTGCCCTCGAATATCTGACTCCAAGTTCTTCAGTTTTGGGACTTGGACTGGCTTCCTTACAGATAGGCCAGCTTACAGATGGCCTATTGTGGGACCTCACCTTGTGATCATGTGAGTCAATACTACTTAATAAACTCCCTCTTAGAAATACATCTATCCTATTAGTTCTGTCCCTCTAGAGAACCCTGCCAAATACAGATTTATGTAAATTTTCTGTAAGTTCAAGCTTGCTGTATATAAAACAAATCTTAGAGTATTATGAATATTGTCATTGACAATAATTTTTCATTTCTACTTTTTGGCTAAAAGAATTTATTAAGTAATTCACTCACACTCACAAAATCTATTAATCAATTAGCAAATTACACATTTTTAAAATTCTGCCATAACATATCTGGTACATTGGTTATATAGGGTAAAAATTGATCTTATAGTTTTTATGCCTCAAATCAAATATAAATTTGCTTCATGTTCTTCTGATAGTTATACTCAGCAAAGTCTTTTTATAATAGAAAATATAGGCATGAATGTGAAGAGTAGCATTGATATTACTGCACTAAAAATTCATTATTATTATTTTTCTTATGCAAATTAGTTGTCTAGTTGCAGAGCTTTTCACATGAAGATGGTATTCAATTCTTTCACTATTTATAGATACAAACCATACAACTTAACAATTAAATTCTGTCAGGTATTATTTTCACAATATTTCACCTGCGAGTCTCTCTCTCCTCAGTCAGATTTTATGCTTACCAAGGGCAGGACCATTTTTATAGTAATTTTGTATTCCCACTGAATCTGTGATAATGTTTTGTGCACAGAATATCATCTAAAATAATTGATTGGCTCATATTTTATTATCATATGTACCCACAATTTTATTCTTGATTTTATATGACTGGTTTGGCGAGGTATTAAAAGGTCATAATTATGAACAAACTAAGAATGTAAACAAGTCAAAACAAATAGATTTAGACTAATTTTTATTATTTGATCTATTTAAACAAATTATAAATGTAATTACTTTTATTTGCACACTGCAACAAGTGTATGTGCATATCTCTGTGTTTGCATATTTAATATTTATTTGGAGAGAAAAAGAGAATGTATTCAAACTGAAAATTTAACCCAAATCAAAGTTTGGTGACATTTTTAAGTTATATTATACATGTTATGAAAGAAGTAATTTGAGAAAAATGCTTGTCATTTTCAATAGTTTATTTTCCTAATATTATTTGACATTACTTTCCAGTAGATACAGAGACATGTTCAGCACAGTCTTGACCATTCAGAGCATATTATTTAGTAGGAACAAGGCAGGTGCAAATATCTATAAAGTAACCAAACCCGTGCCAGATTACTTAAAACCAGATGTATTTGTAATGTGACCATATATACAACTAAAATGATAATGGCTAGAAAATATTTCAATGATAAAAGTAAAATCACAGTACTGAGTTAAGAGCAAGTTGAAGTCCCTTTTATAGGTGAACGGTAGAAATCCTAACTCTTATCCTAACACTAATCCTAACTAACACTCTGTTAAGTCTAAAATTTGAACTAGCTCTTAAATGATGGCTATCATATATAGCTGAAGATTTCAAGGAGAAAAACCATTCCAGATGGAGATCAGCTTGAAAAAGCATGATAGTAAAATAGTACGGTGAGTTTGAGAACTGGCAATATGGTCTGTTTGTATATGTTTTCTGATCTGTTACAGCACATTTAGCAGTTGTTTTTCTGTTTGTTTGTTATTCCCTAACCCATAAAAGATGTAAAAATGGACTAAACTAGTGCCTGTTTCTATCCTACACCCACTGCCCATATTGCACTTCAACATGTGTTTCATTTCTCTGGTTTATTTTGTGATCACTTCTAGTTTTCTCTCTGTCTAACCCCCTGATTTTGGTACATCTGTTGGAGCATCTGTCTAGCTTTTCATTGAATCTTCTCTAAAAAGGATATACCCCATCACTTCCCTTGCTCCAAGCACCACTACCTCTCATGCCTGTTTGTGACTTCATGCCTGGTCCAGCTCTCAAGTTAGGGTGATCAGCAAGAGGGCAGGTACTGTCAGAAATAAAAGCTGAGTTCATATCATAGCGGAGATGATATCAATTAGCACCTTACATAATTTTTATTTTATTTGCCTCATATTTCTAATTGTATTATTTTAACATCTAACACATTGTTCCTTTCATTTATTAAAATGTCCTGAAAAAATTAAATCTATGAATTATTAAAGACATATTTTAATTTGTTTCAATATCCAAATAAAGCATAGTATTTATTAAACTGCAATAGGAAGCCAGTGAATATTTTTTAAAGTGCAGTGAGATGCCACTGTGAAGCTGTTCAGTAGTGAAGCTGTACGACTGTAAAAGTGCTTTATGAAAATAACATCTGGCTATAAAATCTAATCTCCTATATAACAATATAATTGTTTTATTGTTAATGTAATAATGTAGCATTTTTGAAAATAAAGTTCTTTGTTCAATTTTTAAATTGAGTGCTCTGATTTATATACCACATTCATGTATATTTGCTTTGTTCCTTCCATTTGTTTAACATGTATAATAAGACTTTGTGTTTTAAAATACAGAAGACAAGGCAGATAGTTTCTAAAGGTAAGTATACATATGCATTTTTAAAACGACAAGATTCAAAGCCTGGAGCTACAAATGCTGCTAAATAAAATTGAGAATTCAATGGCTGGGCTTAACAGAAGATTAGATAAAGCTGAGGTTACTAAAAGAGAAACAACCACATTGTTAAACAGTAAAAAAGCTTAAGAATAGAGCCCCAGTAAAGAAAAAGAATGGAGCAGAAACATTTTTAAAAAGATATTGGCTAAAATTTTTCAAAACTAATTTAAGGTTTTAGGCCAGACACTCAAGAAACATTACTTAGACTAAATAAGATAAATACAAAGAAAATCACATCGTAGCATACTAAAATAAAACCAATACCAGCCTCCCAAATAAAGGAGAAAAAATATTTTAAAAACAACCAGAAAAAAATACAACTGTTTCCTTTCAAAGTAGCAATAATAAAACGATAGAAGACTCATTAAATTAAACACTAAAGCTCAGAAGCAAATGAAATGATTTCTTCAAAAAGCTGGAAAAAAAATCTTTCAATTCAGAATTCTACTCAAAGAAAGCAGCCTTAGAAAATAATCATACAATTAAAACATTTTCAGAAAAATAACTGAGAGAATCTGTCACCATCACTAAAGAAAACACTAAATAATTTTTTTAACTTTCTTTTTGTCCTTTTTTATTGTACTTTAAGTTCTAGGGTACATGTGCACAACGTGCAGGTTTGTTACATATGTATACATGTGCCATGTTGGTGTGCTGCACCCATTAACTCATCATTTACATTAGGTATATCTCCCCCGTCCTCCCACCCTACAACAGGCCCCGGTGTGTGATGTTCCCCTTCCTGTGTCCAAGTGTTCTCATTGTTCAATTCCCACCTATGAGTGAGAACATGCAGTGTTTGGTTATTTGTCCTTGCGATAGTTTGCTGAGAATGATGCTTTTTCCAGCTTCATCCATGTCCCTACAAAGGGCATGAACTCATTCTTATTTATGGCTGCATAGTATTCCATGGTGTATATGTGCCACATTTTCTTAATCCAGTCTATGTTTGATGGACATTTGGGTTGGCTCCAAGTCTTTGCTATTGTGAATAGCACAGTAATAAACATACTTGTGCATGTGTCTTTATAGCAGCATGATTTATAATCCTTTGGGTATATACCCAGTAATGGGATGGCTGGGTCAAATGGTTCTCATAAATAATTTTATTTTATAAGAAAAAAGTAATCCCAGAAGGCAACTCAGGGAATTAGGGATGAATTTAAAAAGCAATGAAAAATATAATTATGTATATTAGTAACAGTTATATGATTGAGTAAAAATTGGTCTCTGAGTGTACTGCATATATAGAAGTAAATAATCAGCAAACAATAAAGTAGCAAGGTAAATGGAGTTAAAGTGTTTTAATAGGAAATAATCAAATTATTACTTTATATTAAACTATGATAAGTAAAGGATACTATTATAATTTTTTCGATGTCCATTGAAATAATAGTTAAGTATTAATAGAGGGAAAATAATAAAAATATAATCTAGGCATTAGGAAGAGGGAATAAAAATAAACATAGTGATTTGAAACCAAAAGAAAAGTGAGGATATACTGGGAAAGACCAGGCAGTGAGGGGCTGGTGTAGAAAATCCCATGGCAGAGTGCAAAAGGGTGGGCCTTTATTTCCTCAGATTGGGGGAAGTATGGTTCTATGTTGATCCATTTTTCATGAAAATTTTACTTAAATATTCTAGTCTGCCTCTACCAAGGTAAGAGTAGTCTCAAGGGAGTTACATGAATCTTGTGTACAGACATTTGAATTCACTTACAGGAGATGAGTGGAGGACTGCTTGTGTGGCCCATTTCATCATCTCTGGTGCTTTGATTTGCTTTTTACTTTTGTCTATAAAGATATGAACTAAAAAAATATGAATATAGAAAGCTCTCTGTTTTGCTAGCATTTTAGAGGAGTGGGTATAAGATGTGGCTTCCAACTACAGCACCTTCCAGAGTGTTTGTTGCTTGAAATGATTTAGGTATTTCTGATAGAACTGCCAACTGCCATGACTTTTTCTTTGGAAAAGATGTTAGCATTATGCACAAAGAAAAATCTTCATAGCTTCTGACATGGTAACATCACTTCTACAAACATTCCATAACAAAATACAATTTTGAAAATTAAACCTGTGTTCTACTAAACCTGTGTTATTAAACCTGTGTTATTAAACCTGTGTTCTATTATGTTCTATTATTATGAAGTCTAATACGATTTTTAAAATATGGTAATAAAAAACAACAACAAAAGAAAGCCCAGGACCAAATGGAGTCACAACTAAGTTTTATGACCCATACAAAGAAGAACTAATGTCAATCCTCCCAAAAGTGCTCCAGAAAATCAAGGAGGAGAGACTTCTTTCTAACTTCTTATATAAAAAGGCCAGTATCACCTTGATACCAAAGCCAGACAAGGAGACACACACAAGATAAAACTACACATCAAAATACCTGACAAACAGAGATACAAACATCCTCAGCAAAATACTAGCAAACCAAATCAAAAAGTAAACCAAAAAGATACTACTCCATGATCAAATGGGTTTTACCAGGGATGCCAGGATTGTTCAACATATGCAACTTAACAAATGCTATACACCACATAAACAGAATTAAGGACAAAAAGTATGATTATCACAATAGACGCAGAAAAAGTATTTGATAAAATTCATGATAAAAATCCTCAACAAATTAGGCAGACAAGAGACATACCTCAAAATTGTAAAGGCCATATATGACAAAGCCATAGCCAATATCATACTAAATTAGGAAAAGTTGAAAGCAGCCACTCTAAAAACTGGAACAACACAAGGATGCCCACTTTTACCGTTCCTTTTCAACATAGTACTGGAAATTCTAGCCAGAGCATTCAGGCAAGAGAAAGAAATAGAAGGCATCCACATTGAAAAAGAAGAAGTCAAGTTTTCGCTGTACACTGATGATATAATCTCATATCTACAAAAGATACAAGAAGACTAATCCACCAAAAAAATCTCAAGTTTTATAAGTGACTTCACTAAAGTTTCTGGATATAAAATCAACATCCAAAAATTAGTGGCATTTCTATATACCAATAACAATCTAGAGGAGAACCAAATCAAGAAGGTAATCCATTTGCAACAGTGACTAAATTTAAAAAGAAAAAAACTTAGCTAATATATTTAAACAAGGAGGTGAGATATCTCCACACACACACACACACACACACACACACACACACAAAAACCCTACTAAAACTGTAGATGACACAAACCTCCCTCCTGGTAATTAGAATAATTAATATTGGTAAAAATGATCATACTTCTTAAAGCATTAGACAGAGTCAATGCAATCCCTGTCAAAATACTAACACCATTTTTCACAGAATTAGAGTAAACAATCCCCAGATTCACATGGAACCATAAAAGAGCCTGAATAGTTAAAACAATCCTAAGCAAACTCTGGAAGCATCACAGAATCTGACTTCAAATATACTACAAAGCTGTAATGACCAAAACAGTATGATACCAGTATAAAAACAGACACATAGATGAATGGAACATAATAGAGAATCCAGAAATAAAGCTATTTATCTACAGCCAATGGATCTTTGACAAAATTGAGAAGAAATGCACTGGGGAAAAGACACCCTTGTCATTAAATGATGCTGGGAAAATTGGATAGGCATAATGCAGAAGAATAAAACTGAGCTATATAAAAAAATCAACTTATGATGGATTAAAAACTTATATATAAGTCCTAAAACTATAAAAATATTAGAAGAAAAGCTAGGCTAAACTCTCTGGACACTGATCTAGGCAAAGAATTCAGGACTAAGACCTCAAAAACAAAAGCAATAATAAAAAAATAGGCAAGTCTTAAACTGAAAAGCTTCTGCAAAGCAAAAGAAACAATCAACAGTGAAAAGACAATGTGTAGAATGTAAGAAAATATTTGCAAACTATGTATCTTATAGGGGACTAATATCCAGAATCTACAAGGAACTCAAATAACAACAAAAACAGAATGAAAACAAATACCCGTTAAAAGACAGGCCAAGAACATAAGTAGATGTTTTGCAAAAGAAGACATGTAAACGGCTAACAAGCATGTGAAAAAAATGTTAACATCACTAATCATCAGAGAAATACAAATTAAAATCACAATGAGATATCTTCCTACACCAGTTAGAATAGTTACCAATAGAAATGTTATAAATAATGCCTCCTTTAATTTCTTCTATCCTTTATAGGAATATTGAAAGCACTAAATGACATAATATATACAAAGCGCAGAGCACAATATTAAATTGCCTAAGAACAAAAAAAGAAAAAAGAATAGTTATGTTGGCAAGGATGTGAAGAAAAAGGAACTCTTATACATTATTGATGGAAATGTAAATTGGTACAACTTCTACATAAAGCAGTATGCAGATTTTTTTCAAAGATTAAAAATAGTACTACCATTTGGTCCGGAAATCCCACTACCGGTATCCATGTAAAGAAAAAAAATTATTATATCAAAAAACTCTCTAAACTTGTATGTTTATTGCAGCAGTACTCACAACAGGAAAGACATGGAACCAACCCTCATGTCCATTACCAGATGATTCAACAAAGAAAATGTTGTGTGTGTGTGTGTGTGTGTGTGTGTGTGTGTGTGTGTGTATATGGAATATTTTTATTCCATATAAATATACAATGAAATAGTATTCACACATAAAAAATAAAATCATGTGTTTGCAGCAACATGGATGGAATTGGAAGCCATTATCTTGAGTGAAACCAGTCAGACACAGAAAGACACATGTAGCATGTTCTCATTTACAAATGCCAATTAAAGTTGTACACATGAATATGAAGTCGGAATGACAGACAAAGGAGGCTCACGGGAGTGAGGCAATGGGAGGAAGTAGATGATGGTAAATTACTTAATGGGTACAATATTTTATTCAACTGATGAATACACCAAAATCCCTGACTTTACCACTATCCCATCAATCCATGTGACAAAATTACACTTGTACCCCATACATTATAGCAATAGAAAAGTGCATAAAAATAAAATTGCACAGGTACTACGATCATAGCTATGCAAATACATGTAAAGATTAGAAGAAAAATTAGCAACATGTGTCAATACATGTGACAATAGTATCTTTATGTAGACATTATTAAAATGAGTGATTTTATATCTTGTCCTGCTAGTCATTATTTCTATTTTGAGTATTCATTATACGTTTATGGACAAACACACAGTAAATGTTATTCAGCTTTAAATTCCCCTTGGAAAATTGCAGGTAAATATACATATATTATCATATTAAATAAATTAAATATTTTATATTTATATATTTGTATATGTTAAATATTAATTAGAACATTATATATTATATATAAATATATATTACATATATAAATTGTATGTATAGTTAGTCAATTTGACATACGCCTAAGACTTGGGGTTCCAATATAAGGTCTGTGTTTGAAGCTGGCTTCTCATTTCAAGCACTCTGAGACTTTAGATAAATTATTTTAACCTTGAATCTTAGTTTCCTTATGTGAAAATTCCTGTTATAATAATGCCTACTTTAATTCCTCCTATCCTTCTTAGGAATATTGAAAATACTAAATGGCATAATATAGATAAAGCACAGAGCAAAATATTAAGTTGCCTAAGAACAAAACCAAAACAAAATTTGCCAGTAAAGTGGTCAATAACTCGATGATAATAGGTAATCATGCTTCCAACATGATGAAAAACATATTAAATTGCCTGAATCAAAGTTTTTTTTTGTTTTGGTTTTGTTTCTCGAGACAGATTCTCACTCTGTCACCCAGGTTGGAGTGCAGTGGCATGATCTCGACTCACTGGAGTCTCCGCCTCCCGGGTTCAAGGGATTCTTCTGCCTCAGCCTCCCGAGTTACTGGAACTACAAGCACATGCCACTTTGCCCGGCTAATTTTTGTATTTTTAGTAGAGTCAGGGTTTCACCATGTTGGCCAGGCTGGTCTCGAACTCCTGACCTCAGGTGATCCACTGGCCTCGGTTTCCCAAAGTGCTGGGAATACAGGTGTGAGCCACAACACCTGGCCCAAAGTTTTTAACCAGTAGAAAAACAAATATATAACTCCTTACATTTTAGACCTAATCTAAACTGAATAAATAAAAGAGCAAATGTTGTTATTAGAAAATATAACTATCCATCTGGGTAAAAAATGAATGTTGGAATAATGATAATAATAATAATTGAAAGTAATTCAAAATTCACCGCTCTAGGTCACGTCCTCTACCATGAAACTAGAGCCATGTGATCGACTATGAAATGTAGCTCAAGAAAACATGTAACAATTCTTTTTCATAAACTTCTAATTTAGTGGGTACTGCTGAGAAAAACTCTGGTTTGGAGATGTCAAGTAGGCTTTAATAGAGAAATCTAAGTTCTTTGAATTTTCTGTTTCATGTTGTAACTCCATATCTAATCATTTAAACATTTATGTTTTATAAAGAGTCTTTTGATCTGATTATGCCTACATGGCTGAATTCTCTTACAAAACACAGAAGGTGGTTTGCAACTCTTCTCTTAGTGTGCAAAGGGGAACTCAGTGGAGTTGGACGGGGGATGCATGGAACAGAGGGGCAGGTGAACTGGACAGAAATCCAGGAATCCAGAGAGAAAAATCTATCTCACTTTGCAGTTTAGATTGACCTTTCAAGTAAGAATCGCCTTTAAAGAAATGTTCTTGTGTCAAAATGCTTTAAAACAACTATTTTAAACCAATGGTCCCCATCCTGTGCCCTGGGGACACCTAGGGACAGGAATTTATTTCTAGAATTTTTTCTTCTTTCTTCTTTTTTTTTTTTTTTTTTTTTTTTTTAGACGGAGTCTCGCTCTGTTGCCTAAGCTGGAGTGCAGTGGCGCAATCTCGGCTTACTGCAAACTCAGCCTCTTGGGTTCAAGGGATTCTCCTGCCTCAGCCTCCTGGGTCGCTGGGACTACAGGCCTGCACCACCATGCCCGGCTAATTTTTGTAGTTTACCATGTTGGCCAGGCTGGTCTCCAACACCTGACGTCAAGTGATGCACCTGCCTCAGCCTCTCAAAGTGCTCGGATTACAGGCATGAGCTACCACGCCCGGCCTCTAGGGGTTTTTAAACTATGTGCACACTAAGGATTGCCTGAAGACTAAAGTAAAAGTCACATGGTCTACACATGTGTAATATATTTTTCAAATATTTACACGTGATATTATGTTTAATAAAACATTCATTTATGTAAATTTGGGTCAATGAATATTTTCCCAATTCACAGATGAAAAAGCATAACTATTAGCAAGTGAGGGTTGGTAAACCTTGAATTGTTTCTTTTTTGGTGAGAGGAGAAGATATAGATTTTATATACATGGACATATATTGAAAAATTTAAGAATAGTAGGTCAATTATTTTTACAGAGCCATAAAATGTGTTGACTTTTAGATGTCATTGATTATCCAAATATACTTTCCAGTGCTTTACTGCTTTAGCTTTTAGGAATAACCAATATTTTACTGCTGAATTACAATTACAAAACATAGTTGATAAAGTAATCATTTCCTTGAAAGGGGAAAAAGTGTACTGAGTACTGTTGAGAAAAACTCTGATTTTGGAATGTCAACTAGGATTTAACAGAGAAATCTGTGTTCTTTGAATTTTCTGTTCAATGTTGTAATTCCATATCTAATCATTTAAACATTTATATCTACGTATTGAGAGCCTACTATTTCAAAATAAGTACTTTATAGTAAGTTGGTATCTGAAGATAGTATTAGTTTCAATAGGCTTTTTTGAAAATGTTTTGTTATCTTTGTGATGAGAGGAGGGCAATGAGGTGGTGTGTGTCTGTGTTATGTAGTTGGGAGAAGTGAATATTATTTAGTTTGCCAGGTTTTAAATTACTAGCTGAGGTTAATATATATTTCTACTCATGTTTCTCTCTCCTAACATACGCAGAAAATCATACATATATTCACATACCCATTCCCACCAACTTTAGTACCTCTTAATGTGCCCCAAGGTCACAGATGAATCAAACACTGTAAAGGAATCTTTTAGAAAATACTGATGAAAGCACACCAAACTAGTTAGAAAACTAAGAATATTAAAAGTTTAATGTGGATGAAAGGGGAATAAAGGAAGACCTTTTGATCTGGTTTGGGCCTGTAATCAAAGATATGAGAAATGTACATCAAGACAGGGACCAAAGGAAAAGTTAATCTTTTTATCCAGAAGGCTCACTTCCACTCTCTTGCCTTCATTTCATGCTTTCTTGAATAGTCAGTGCTCTTATTATGCATCCTTAACGCAGTACCCCTTCACCTGGGGCAAATCATAATCTGGGCTGTAACTTTCAAGGGAATGTCCCATGTTTAAGTCTATGAAAGCTTTTCTGGTTTTGCAAATGTACTTACAAATCTACTGCAGGAAGTATCAATTATAAAACAAATGGCTAGAACAGTCTCTTAGCCTTGAGTTCATCCTGAATGTTTGTCTTTTATGATCTAACTTTTTACCAAATATAGCCAGGGGATACTTCTTTGGCATCTTACAGTATAAAGTCATAAAGTCAGAGAGATGATCAAGCCAGTTTCTCTCTAGTGTGTAATTTAAAGGTTTAAAAGATAGTGGAAGACTGAAGCAACATACTATTTATCTTCCAGTCTAGTATATGCTATGAAACAGAAAGTCCAGCCTTCATTAGAGTGAATGTTATAAAGCTTCATAGATTTCTACCTCTTTCAAATTAAACATATAAATGATACTTGTTTATTTTTTCAAGTTTTAATATTTCAACCTGAATATTATTTGGGCACTTTTTCATTATAAAGTGAACTTCAAACAAAATAATTAATTTCAGTTCACATGTCTAAAAAAATGGGTATAATGAATTCCTATTTTGTGATTTGACAGGAAGTTCTTTCCAAAGAACTTTAATGGCATTAGAAAATAAAATAATGAGATTTTAAAATAAATGAAAATTATTCCAAATTGATATACACTAATTGATTATACTGCAACACAGTGTAAAACACTTTTTCCCCTTACAGGAAACAATTATTTTATCAACTATATTTTGTAATTATAATTCAGCAGTAAAATATTCTTTATTCTTAAAAGCTAAAGTAATAAAACACCAGAAAGTATATTTGGATAATCAATAGCATCTAGAGGTCAACACATTTTATGGTTCTGTAAAAATAATTGACTTACTATCGTCAAATTTTTCAAATCATTATGTTTTCTACATACAGTCTGTACTTTAAGAAACATTTTAAAAGAAATTGTTACATATCTCTTTTCATAAAAAGTTATTTCTTTATAGGTAAAAGATTATTTTTAATTGCTCCTTTCTTTTAAATGTGAAAATACAGTAATTTAAAAATCAAAAGTTTAGAAATATATATTGCTTTTTTAAGAAAATCATTCATTTCTTGGAGTAATACAAAGCACAAAGAAGCCTTAATTTTTAAGGATAATAAATAAGCTATAACAAAAGAAAGTTAGTTTTTGACCAGATAATAAAGTATTTGAATAAACAATACTGTATTAAGAAAGATAAGCTTTTAGACAAATCAAACTTTCTCTGGAACTAAAAGTCATTTTTTCAGGATTCATGTATGGAATGATGCTGTGAGAAGATTCCCAGAGAAACAACAAAAAATGTTAAAACTTATTTTAAGTAACCATTTAAACTTTCTGGGAGTCTGTTCCAAGATGGCTGAATAGGAACAGCTCTGGTCTGCAGCTCCCAGTGTGATCGACGCAGAAGATGGGTGATTTCTGCATTTCCAACTGAGGTACTTGGTTCATCTCATTGCTACTGGTTGGAAAGTGGGTGCAGCCCATGGAGGGTGAGCTGAAACAGGACGGGACATCGCCTCACCCAGGAAGTGCAAGGGGTTGGGGGATTTGCCTTTCCTAACCAAGGGAAGCCATGACAGACTGTACCAGGAAAATCAGGACCTTGACACCTAAACACTGTGCTTTTCCAATGGTCTTAGCAAACGGCACACCAGGAGACTATATCCCATGCCTGGCTCAGTGGGTACCATGCCCACGGAGCCTTGCTCACTGCTAGTCTGAGATCTAACTGTGAGGAGGCAAGCCTGGTTCGGGGAGGGGTGTCCACCATTGCTGAAGCTAGAGTAGGTAAATAAAGCGGCCAGAAAACTCCAACTAGGTGGAGCCCACCACAGCTCAACTAGGCCCGACTGCCTCTGTAGACTCCACCTCTTGGGGCAGGGAAAAGCTGAACAAAAGGCAGCAGAAACTTCTGCAGACTTAAACGTCCCTGTCAAACAGCTCTGAAGAGAGCAGTGGTTCTCCCAGCAGGGTGTTTGAGCTCTGAGAACAGACAGACTGCTTCCTTAAGTGGGTCCCTGACCCCTCTGTAGCCTAACTTGGAGACACCTCCCAGTAGGGGCTGACTGACACCTCATACAGCCAGGTGCCCCTCTGAGATGAAGCTTCCAGAGGAAGGATCAGGCAGCAATATTTGCAGTTCTGCAATATTTGCTGTTCTTCAGTCTCCACTGGTGATAACCAGGCAAACAGTGTCTGGAGTGGACCTCCAGCAAACTCCAACAGACCTGCAGCTGAGGGACCTGACTGTTAAAAGGAAAATGAACAAACAGAAAGGAATAGCGTCAACATCAACAAAAAGGACATCCACACCAAAACCCCATCTGTAGGTGACCATCATCAAAGACCAAAGGTAGATAAAACCACAAATATGGGGAGAACCAGAGCAGAAAAGCTGAAAATTCTTTTTTTTTTTTTTTTTGAGATGGAGTCTCGATCTGTTGCCCAGGCTGGAGTGTGGTGGTGAGATCACTGCAAGCTCTGCCTCCCAGGTTCACACCATTCTCCTGCCTCAGCCTCCCAAGTAGGTGGGACTACAGGCACCCACCACCACGCCCAGCTAATTTTTTTGTATTTTTAATAAACACAGGGTTTCACCATGTTAGCCAGGATGGTCTGGAGCTTCTGACCTCGTGATCCTCCTGCCTCAGCCTCCCAAAGTGCTGGGATTACAGGCATGACCGACGGCACCCAGAAAAAAAGCTGAAAATTCTAAAAACCAGAGTGCCTCTTCTCCTCCAAAGGATTGCAGCTCCTCACCAGCAACAGAGCAAAGCTGGACGGATAATGACTTTGACGAGTTGGCAGAAGTAGGCTTCAGAAAGTTGGTAATAACAAAATTCTCTGAGCTAAAGGAGGATGTTCAAATCCATTGCAAGGAAGCTAAAAACCTTGAAAAAAGTTTAGACAAATGGCTAACCATAATAAATAGTGTAGAGAAGAACTTAAATGACCTGATGGAGCTGAAAACCGTGGCACAAGAACGAGGTGATGCATACATAAGCTTCAGTAGTTGATTCGATCAAGTGGAAGAAAGGGTATCAGTGATTGAAGATCAAATTAATGAAATGAAGCAAGAAGATTAGAGAAAAAAAGAGTAAAAAGAAATGAACAAAGCCTCCAACAAATACGGGACTATGTGCAAAGACCAAATCTATGTTTGATTGGTGTACCTGAGAGTCATGGGGAGAATGGAATGAAGCTGGAAAACACTCTTCAGGATATTATCCAGGAGAACTTCCCCAACCTAGCAAGGCAGGCCAACATTCAAATTCAGGAAATACAGAGAACACCACAAAGATACTCCTCAAGAAGAGCAATGCCAAGACACATAATTGTCAGTTTCACCAAGATTGAAATGAAGGAAAAAATGCTAAGGGCAGCCAGAGAGAAAGGTCGGGTTACCCACAAAGGGAAGCCCATCAGACTAACAGCGGCTTTCTCAGCAGAAACCCTACAAGCCAGAAGAGAGTGGGGGCCAATATTCAATATTCTTAGAGAAAAGAATTTTCAACCCAGAATTTCATATCCAGCCAAACTAAGCTTCATAAGTGAAGGAGAAATAAAATCCTTTACAGACAAGCAAATGCAGAGAGATTTTGCCACCACCAGGCCTGCCTTATTAGAGCTCCTGAAGGAAGCACTAAACATGGAAAGGAACAATTGGTACCAGCCATTGCAAAAACATGCCAAATTGTAAAGACCATCAATGCTAGGAAGAAATGGCATCAACTAAAGGGCAAAATAACTGGCTAACATGATAATGACACAATCAAATTTGCAATTACAATATTCTTAAATGTAAATGGGCTAAATGTCCCAATTAAAAGACACAGACTGGCAAATTGGATAAAGAGTCAAGACCCATCAGTGTGCTGTATTCAGACCTATCTCACGTGCAGAGACACATATAGACTCAAAATAAAGGGATGGAGAAAGATCTACCAAGCAAATGGAAAGCAAAAAAAAAATCAGGGGTTGCAATCTTAGTCTCTGATAAAACACACTTTAAACCAACAAAGATCAGAAGAGACAAAGAAGGCCATTACATAGTGGCAAAGGGATCAAGTCAAAAAGAAGAGCTAACTATCCTAAATATATATGCACCCAATACAGGAGCACATAGATTCATAAAGCAAGTCCTTGGAGACCTAAGAAGAGACAGACTCCCATACAATAATAATGGGAGACTTTAACACCCCACTGTCAATATTAGACAGATCAATGAGACAGAAGGTTAACAAGGATATCCAGGACTTGAACACAGCTCTGCACCAAGCAGACCTAATAGACATCTACAAAACTCTCAACCCCAAATCAACAGAATATACATTCTTCTCAGTATCACATCGCACTTATTCCAAAATTGACCACATAGTTGGAAATGAAGCACTCCTCAGCAAATGAAAATAAGAGAAATCACAACAAACTGTCTCTCAGACCACAACGCAATCAAATTAGAAGTCAGGATTAAGAAACTCACTCAAGGCCAGGTGAGGTGGCTCATGCCTGTAATCCCAGCACTTTAGGAGGCCGAGGTGGGCAGATCATGAGGTCAGGAGATTGAGACCATCCTGGCTAACATGGTGAAATCCCATCTCTACTAAAAGTAAAAAAATATATAGCCAGGCATGATGGGGGATGCCTGTAGTCCCAGCTACTTGGGAGGCTGAGGTGGAAGAATGGCACGAACCTGGGAGGTGGAGCTTTCAGTGAGCCGAGATTGTGCCACTGCACTCCAGCCTGGGCAACAGAGTGAGACTCCGTCAAAAAAAAAAAAAAAGTAACTCACTCAAAACCACACAACTATATGGAAACTGAACAACCTGCTCCTGAATGACTACTGGATAAATAATGAAATGAAGGCAGAAATAAAGACGTTCTTTGAAACCAATGAGAACAAAGACACAATGTACCAGAATCTCTGGGACACATTTAAAGCAGTGTGTTGAGGGAAATTTATAGCACTAAATGCCCACAAGAGAAAGCAGGAAATATCTAAAATCGACAACACTAACATCACAATTAAAAGAACTAGAGAAGCAAGAGCAAATAAATTCAAAAGCTAGCAGAAGGCAAGAAATAACTAAGATCAGAGCAGAACTGAAGGAGATAGAGACAGAAAAATCCCTTCAACAAATCTATGAATCCAGGAGCTGATTTTTTTGGTCAACCACATTGATAGACCACTAGCAAGACTAATAAAGAAGAAAAGAGAGAAGAATCAAATAGATGCAATAAAAAATGATAAAGGAGATATCACCACCAATCCTACAGAAATACAAACTACCATCAGAGAATACTGTAAACACCTCCATGCAAATAAATTAGAAAATCTAGAAAAAATGGACAAATTCCTGGACACATACACCCTCCCAAGACTAAACCAGGAAGAAGTTGAATCACTGGGTAGATCAATAATAGGCTCTGAAATTGAGGCAATAATTAGTAGCCTATCAACCAAAAAAAGTCCAGGAGCAGACGGATTCAGAGCCGAATTCTACCAGAGGTACAAAGAGAAGCTGGCGCCATTCCTTCTGAAACTATTCCAATCAATAGAAAAAGAGGGAATCTTCCCTAACTGATTTTATGAAGCCAGCATCATCCTGATACCAAAGCCTGACAGAGACACAACAAAAAAAGAGAATTTTAGACCCACATCCCTGATGAACATTGATGCAAAAATTCTCAGTAAAATACTGCCAAACCAAATCCAGCAGCACATCAAAAAGCAAATCCACCAAGATCAAGTTGACTTCATCCCTGGGATGCAAGGCTGGTTCAACATATGCAAATCCATAAATGTAATCCATCACATAAACAGAACCAAAGACAAAAACCACATGATTATCTCAATAGATGCAGAAAAGGCCTTCAACAAAATTAAACAACCCTTCATGCTAAAAACTCTCAACAAACTAGGTATTGATGGAATGTATCTCAAAATAATAAGAGCTATTTATGACAAACCCACAGCCAGTATCATACTGAATGGGCAAAAACTGGAAACATTCCTTTTGAAAACTGGCACAAGACAGGGATGCCCTCTTTCACCACTCCTATTCAACATAGTGTTGGAAGTTCTGGCCAGGGCAATCATGGAAGATGAAGAAATGAAGGGTATTCAATTAGGAGAAGAGGAATTCAAATTGTCTCTCTTTGCAGATGACATGATTTTATGTTTAGAAAACCCCATCGTATCAGCCCCAAATTTCTTTAAGCTGATATGCAACTTCAGCAATCTCAGGATACAAAATGAATGTGGAAAAATCACAAGCATTCTTATACACCAATAACAGACAATCAGAGAGCCAATTCATGAGTGAACTCCCATTCACAATTGCTACAAAGAGAATAAAATACCTAAGAATCCAACTTACAAGGGATGTGAAGGACCTCTTCAAGGAGAACTACAAACCACTGCTCAATGAAATAAAAGAGGACACAAACAAATGGAAGAGCATTCAGTGCTCACAGATAGGAAGAAATAATATCATGAAAATGGCCATACTGCTCAAGGTAATTTATAGATTCAATGCCATCCCTATCAAGCTACCAATGACTTTCTTCACAGAATTGGAAAAAAACTACTTTAAAGTTCATATGGAATCAAAAAAGAGCCCACATTGCCAAGTCAATCCTAAGCCAAAAGAACAAAGCTGGAGGCATCACACTACCTGACTTCAAACTGTACTACAAGGCTACAGTAACCAAAACAGCATGGTACTACTACCAAAACAGAGATATAGACCAATGGAACAGAACAGACGCCTCAGAAATAACACCACACATCTACAACCATTTGATCTTTGACAAACCTGACAAAAACAAGCAATGGGGAAAGGATTCCCTATTTAATAAATGGTGCTGGGAAAACTGGCTAGCCATATGTAGAAAGCTGAAACTGGATCCCTTCCTTATACCTTATACAAAAATTAATTCAAGATGGATTAAACACTTAAATGTTAGACCTAAAACCATACAAACCCTGCAAGAAAACCTAGGCAACACCATTCAGGACATAGGCATGGGCAAAGACTTCATGACTAAACCACTAAAAGCAATGGCAACAAAAGCCAAAATTGACAAGTGGGATCTAACTAAACTCAAGGGCTTCTGCACAGCAAAAGAAACTACCATCAGAGTGAACAGGCAACCTATGGAATGGGAGAAAGTTTTTGCAATCTACCCATCTGACAAAGGGCTAATATTTGGAATCTACAAAGAACTTAAACAAATCTACAGGAAAAAATCAAACAACCCCATCAAAAATTGGGCAAAGGATATGAACAGACACTTCTCAAAAGAAGACATTTATTCTGCCAACAGACACATGAAAAAATGCTCTTCATCACTGGTCATCAGAGAAATGCAAATCAAAACCACATTGAGATACCATCTCACACCAGTTAGAATGGTGATCATTAAAAAGTCAGGAAACAGCGGGTGCTGGAGAAGATGAGGAGAAATAGGAATGCTTTTGCCCTGTTGGGAGTGTAAATTAGTTCAACCATTGTGGAAGACAGTGTGGTGATTCCTCAAGGATCTAGAACTAGAAATACCATTTGATCCAGTGATCCCATTACTGGGTATAAAACCAAAGTATTATAAATCATGATACTAAAGTAAATCAAGATACTAAAAGACACATGTATGTTTATTGTGGCACTATTCACAATAGCAAAGAGTTGGAACCAACCCAAATGTCCATCAATGATAGACTGTATTAAGAAAATGTGGCATACATACATCATGGAATACTATGCAGCCATAAAAAAGGATGAGTTCATGTCCTTTGTAGCAACATGGATGAAGCTGGAAACCATCATTCTGAGCAAACTATCACAAGGACAGAAAACCAAACACCACATGTTCTCACTTATAGGTATGAATTGAACAATGAGAACACTTGGACACAGGGTGGGGAACACCACACACCGGGGCCTGTCGTGGGGTGGGGAGAAGGGGGAGGGATAGCATTAGGAGATATACCTAATGTAAACAACGAGTTAGTCCATGCAGCAAACCAACACGGCACATGTATACATATGTAACAAACTTGCACATCGTGCACATGTACCCTAGAACTTAAAGTATAATAAAATTAAAAAATGGAAATTATCTTAATGATATGCAGAAAATGAAGACATATTTGTGAAAGAGAATCTACTAAATCTCAGTGGTAAGAACAGGGAGAGTCCCTGGCATGAGTCACAACACACACCCTTATTTATCCCATCCGCAACTCAGCATGATGGAAATTCCCCTGTGAAGGGCAGGTATAGCCCATATGATAGGGATTCCTCTTCCTAGAGTGCAAGAAAGAGAAGTCATCTGCATTTTTTATGCCTCCTTCACAGCTCTGTATAAGAAAGGCTACAGTCCAGGAAAGTGTGGTCAGACTATCAGGGGCTTTCTCCTCTACCCAGCACCCATTCATGGTATGGAGGCCTTACCCCAGGGATGGCAGGCCAAAAACACTGGGGCTCAGATTATCCTCACCTCAACTCACTCACAGGGATAAGGATTCACACTGGAAGAGAAAAGCCAAGAAATCGAGAGGCTACTGCCCCTTTCCAATATCCTGGAAATAAAGTGAGTGTGTCATTCTGAGGATAAGCAGGCCACTGTCATAGATATGAGTCCAGAGAACATGGCCAGACATGTTGCCAAGGGAAAGAGGACATTAAAACACAGATATTGGTAACTATATCTATGGAAACTAGCTTTATTTGGGAAAAATGTATGAAGAAGTTCAAGCATAAGAGTACTTCCCAAAAGAGTAGAGACTTTTGTGGGTTGTGAGCAATTAGGAGGAGGCCAGGGGCCCTGTGACAGCCACCATCAAAGCCTGACAGTTTACCAGTGTTAAAAGAAAACCTTAGCCGAGTTCAATTGAACACAGTATAATTGAGCAAAGAATGATACATAAATTGGGCAGCCTCTTGAACAACAGTTGGCTCAGAGAGACTAGCACAACAACCTGTTGGAAGATTTATAGACAGAAAAAGGAAAGTGACTACAGAGAATGGAAGTGAAGTACAGAAATGGCTAGATTGGTTATAACTAAGCATTTGTCTTATCTAAACAGGATTTGAAGAGGTGGCCACTGTATTAGTCCATTCTCACACTGCTAATAAAGACATAGCCAAGACTGGATAATTTATAAAGAAAATAGGTTTAATTGACTCACAGTATAATATTGCTGGGGAGACCTCAGGAAGCTTACAATCTTGGCAGAAGGGAAAGCTCACATGTTGTTCTTCACATGGAGCAGCAAAGAGAAGTGCAGAGCAAAAGGGAGAAAAACCCTTACAAAATTATCAGATATTGTGAGAACTTACTCAGTATCATGAAAACTAAAGCATGGGAGTAACCACCACCATGATTCAATTACCTCTCACCAGGTTCTTCCCACAACATATGAGGATTATGGGAACTAAAATTCAAGATGATATTTGAATGGGGACACAGCCAAACCATATCATTCCACCCTGGACCCTCCAAACTCTCATGCCCTCACATTTCAAAATCAATCATGCCTTCCCAGCAGTCCCTCAAAGCCTTAGCTCATTCCAGTACTAACTCAAAAGACCAAGTCCAAAGTCTCATCTTAGACAAGGCAAGTCTTTTCTGCCTATGAGCCTATAAAATCAAAAGCAACTGGTTACTTATTAGATACAATGGGGATACAGGCATTGGGTAAATACAGCCATTCCAAATGGGAGAAATTGACCAAAATAAGTAGCTATAGGCCCCATGAAAGTCCATAATCCAATAGGGCAATAGTTAAAACTTAAAGTTCCAAAAGGATCTCTTTTGTCTCCATGTCTCACATCCAGGGCATGCTGATGCAAGAGGTGGATTTCCATGGCCTTTGGCAGCTCTGTTCCTGTGGTTTTGCAGGATACAACCCCACTCCTGGCTACTTTCATGGGCTAGCATTGAGTGTCTGCAGCTTTTCCAGGGACACAGTGCAGGCTGTCAGTGGATTTGCCATTCTGGTGTCTGGAGGATGGTGGCCCTCTTTTTATAGCTCTACTAGGCAGTCTCCCAGTGAGGACTCAGTGTAGGGGCTCTGACTTCACATTTCCCTTCTGCACTGCCTTATTAGGGGTTCTTCATGAGGGCTCTGCCCCTGCAGCAGACTTCTGCCTGGACATCCAGGCTTTTACATACAACCTCTGAAATCTAGGCAGAGGTCCACAAACCTCAATCCTTGACTTCTTCATATCCACATGCCCAATACCAGGTGGAAGCTGCCAAGGCTTGGAGCTTGCACTCTCTGAACCCACAGCCTGAACTGTATGTTGGCCCCTTTTAGCCATGGCTGGAGCAATTTGGTAGAGAGGCACCAAGTCCCAAGGCTGCACACAGCAGGGCAGGCCCTGGACCCAGCCCAGGAAACCATTTTTCCCTCCTAGGCCTATGGGCCTGTGATGGGAGTGGCTGCTATCAAGGTCTAGGACATGCCCTGGAGACATTTTCCCCATTGTCTTAGTGATTAACATTCAGCTCCTCATTACTTCTGTAAATTTCTGCAGCCAGCTTGAATTTCTCTGCAGAAAATGGAGTTTTCTTTTCTATCACATCATCAGGCTGCAAACTTTCCAAACTTTTATGTCCTGCTTCCACTTCAATGGTTTGCCACTTAGAAATGTCTTCCACCAGATACCCTAAATCATCTCTCTCAATTTAAAAGTTCCATAGATGTCTGGGGCAGGGGCAAAATGCCACTAGTCTCTTTGCATAAGAGCAACATTTACTCCAGTTCCCCTTCTCCGTCTGAAACCCCCTTAGCCTGGACTTCATTGTTCATATCACTATCAGCATTTCAGTCAAAGCTATTCAACAAGTTTCTAGGAGGTTCCAAATTTTCCCCATTTTCCTGTCTTCTTCTGAGCGCTTCAAACTGGTTCAACCTCTTCCTGTAACCCAGTTGCAAAGTAGCTTCTACATTTTCAGGTATCTTTACAGCAGCACCCCACTCTACTGGTACCAATTTTAGTCCATTCTTACACTGCTAATAAAGACACCCAAGACTGGGTAATTTATAAAGAAAAGAGGTTTAATTGACCCACAATTCAGCATGACTGGGGAGGCCTCAGGAAACTTGCAATCACAGCAGAAGGGGAAGCTAATACGTCCTTCCTCGCATGGGGACAGGAAGGAGAAGTACAGAGCAAAAGGGAGAAAAGCCCCTTATAAAACCAGCAGATCTCCTGAGAACTCACTCACTGTCACAAGAAGAGCACCATGAGAGTAGCCCCCCACCATGATTCAGTTACCTCCCACTGGGTCCCTCTCAAAACACATGGGCATTATGGGAACTACAATTCAAGATGAGATTTGGGTGGGGACACAGCCAAACCATACCAGGTCCTTTTAATTGGCCAAAACTCAGTGATTCGCATAAGAGTAGCTTACGGTGTGTTTACACCTCCATTTACATTATAGCTCACTATGTACAGAGAAACCTTTTGGGCAAGATTAAAATATGTAAGGAGGCAACTGTAAGTTCAGCTTGATTTTACAGAAGAGAAAATCAGGAAACCAAGATGGTTAAGAACCCTCTGGAGTCCTAATGAACTTCAAAGACTGTTCTCAAAAACTCCCCCTGTAAAGGGACCCACATGTAACTGCAGCTCAATATATGTTCCAAGACATTGTTAAAAACAACAGAGGAATCACTGGGCAAATATCAGAGCTTGACATCTGAGTATGATACCTGAAAAGGCAGATAGCTGCAAAGCGAGATTAGGGAAAGAGACAAAGAGAGCCCTCTAAAAACCAGTCATCCTAGGGTAACTAAGTGAATCCTAAGACTGCACTTTCTGAGGAGCAATACCAGATAGTTCACACTGCAGGGAAAATAGACTTCACTAAAATACTTCAGCCAAGTTACTAAAGAAATAAGCAACAACAACAATAACAAGCCTTGAGGTAGAATTGGGGCAGAGGGGAGGTATCCATAGTTGCAACAGTATGTTATCTAAAATACTCAGTTTTCACAAAAAATTATAAGACAGGAAAAGAAACAAGACAGTGTGACCTACACATAGAAAAATAAGCAGGCAACAGTACTGCCTGTGACATGTCTATGGTGTTTGACATAATAGAAAACAATTTCAAGGTAGCTATGATTTCAATGAAATGAAAAACCCATGAATAAAGAAGAAAAGGAAAATATGATGACAAAGTCTCACCAGTATAGAATATTAATAAAGAGGTAGAAACTATAATAAAGAACCAAATAGAAATTGACTTTAAAAGTACAATGATTGAAATGAAGAAGTTCACTGGAGAGACTCAACAATACATTTCACTACCAGCAGAAACAACCAGCATAGTTTAAGATATATCTATGCAATGTAAAGAACGGAGGGGAAAACAACTGAAAGAAAATAAACAGAGCCTTAGAGAAACGTGACTGTACTAGGCACGCCAACATACACATAACAGGAGGACCAGAAAGAGAAGAGAGAAATAAATAGACTGTACTAGTTTCCTATTGCTCTTGTAACAAATTACCATAAACTTAGGGGCTTTAAACAACATACATTTGTAATTTTACAGTTCTGGAGGTTAGAAGTCTAAAATCCATCTTTTGGAACTAAATTCAAGGTGTCATCAGGGCTGGAGGCTCTATGAGAGAATCTGTTTTTTTGTTTGTTTGTTTGTTTGTTTTTGCATTTTCCAGATTCTAAAGGTTGCTGCGTGGCTTGGCTCATGGCTCCAATTACATCCCCAACTAGGCTATTGTCTCATTTGTTCACTTACCTGAAACAAATAGAGAGTTTATAAATGACAAGAACTCTTCTAGATGCTGGAGTACTGTGATAGGTTAACTATGTCATTGACTTTTTGTCATTCTCTCCAAAATAATGCATAGCTATACAAAAAAAATTATCATGCTGCATATCACAATTTATTAAAATAATCAAACAAATGAAAAAGATAATTGTGATACATATGGTTAAAATACAAACTTAATATAGTGTTATGTAGAAATCAGAGTGGTAGGTCAAAGAGGGGAATTATGAACTCTAAATCAATCAAGTGTGGAACAAAAAAATAGGACAAAGAATAATCCAGAGAAAAGGATAAAATTTCTTAGGACCTTGAATGATAAGTAGGACTTTTCAAAAGCTAAAACCTGGACAAAGTAATTTTTAGAAAGGAGAATGTTATTCACAAATTTAAAACAAATTGTTATTAATTAATTAATTATTACTATTATTAATAAACAATAAAATTATTTATTAATAATATTAAATTATAACGAGAAAGTATGGTAGATAAACCTGCTGATGTTTAACAGTTTTAATGCTAAGTTATGTAGTTAAATTTAATACAATTATACTTCATTTCTAAGAGCAAATGAGGGTCAATTCTCAGACATATTCTACACATGTCTTCATAATCTTCATTATTAACATTATATTAATGCACACTTTGTGGCTTTTTTTCCTCCTCTACTTTACTTTCTCTTCTTTTTCACTTCTGTTCAGTGGGTTCCCCACCAAAATGTATTACCTGCATTTAAATCCTTACCTTAGGTAGGCTTTTGAGATAACCAAAATTAAGAGAGATCATACTGGAAGTAGTCTTTCAGATAAGTGCTTTAGGGTGGTATTCTAGTGTAAAAATGTCTACTTGTTGGATTGCATCAAAGACCCCATTGCCAACGGTACGTGGAGTGATGGTAACTCCTGGTAGGCTGTAGCATCATTATTATTAAATAACTCTTTTGTGAGTCAGAAGGCTCAAAGAGATGGTCTTTTAGAGTGAATGCTTTACATGAAACCAGAGTACCCATTACATGTCTAAGTTCCCAGATGACAGTCTCTTAACTAGGGAAATTAAAAACACACTACTAAGATTGAAACCAGCGTATCTGAGTAGCTACATTATTGTTTATGGCTAAGATTTACAGTGGTACATCTTACATAAAATTAGTGTCCAGGCTACTGTTAATAGGTGTGTAAAACTGTATTTCCCAATGATGGCTACAGGTAGACAGGTAAAATATAAAGATACAGATATTCTACATATTTATAAATAGAGATAGATATATACCCCAGCTTATGTATTATTCCTACATATTTTGCTGACGCGTCTTCCACTGAGAGTACTATCTTTGCTTCCACTACCCTCCTTAAAACTAGAAGAAAAAAAGAAATAGACAAATTTTTCAAGTATAATTGGAAACTTCAACACCTACATTTCAGCAACTAATAGAATTACTACACAAAAATTGTGTAAGAATATAGACCATCTGAACAACATATGCTACCAACATGATCTAATTGACTTATGTAGAATACTCTACCTAACAACACAATGCACTTTTTTTCAAGTTCCCATGAAACATACACCAAGAAAAAAAAACATTATTCTATCTTGAGCCATAAAAAAATGTAAACAAATGCACTTCTAAATAATCCATGGATTAAAGTGGAAGACTCAAAGGAGATTTTTAGCAACTGAACTAAAATGAAATTGCACCGTATCACAATGTGCAGGATGCAACAAAACAGGGCTGATTGGAATGCATTGCATTAAATTATTATGTTAAAAATCAGAAAAGATCACAAAGCAATAAGCTGTTTCTAACTCATGAACTAGGAAAAAAAGCAAAATGAACCCAAAGCAAGAAAGAAGGATAAAAGATAAGAACAAGATCTGTGAAACTGAAAATAGGAAATATTAGAGTAATAAAACAACATTAATATATCCTCATAAGAAAAAAGAGCTAGTATCTAGAATATATAAAGAAAATTCAACAGTGAAAAAAGGCAAACTAAATAGAAAATGGGCAAAAGTCATGAATAGAGATTTTGCCAAAGTCACATAAACAGATGAAAATATGTTCAACATCATCACCCATCAGGGAACTATGAATAAAAATCACATGAGATCACTATACACTTATCAGAATGGCTGTTTAAAAAAAATGGTGATAGCAAAAAATTTTGGTGAGGATTTAAAGAAACTGAATCACTCATACGTTGCTACTATAGCCACTCTAGAAACCAACCAGTTTGGTGTTCCCTGTGAAACTAAGTTTTCAATTCCTGTCAGACCTAGCAATTGCACTCCTGGGCATTTATCCTCCAAAAAATGATAACTTATGTTGACACAAAAACTTGTATATGAATGTTTATAGCAGCTTTATTTGTAGCAACTAAACCTTAGAATCAACCTAGATATCTTTCAATAAGTGGAACATACATACCATGGAATGCTACTTGGCAAAATAAAGTAACTAGTCTAATGAGGCACTCAACAATTAGAATAAATCCCCTAGGAATTACAGTGAGTGATAAAGGCAAATCTAAAAGCATTATATACTGTATGATTCCACTGATGTACATTTTCAGGTAGCACTACAAAAATGACAAAATTTTAGAAATAGAGAAGAGAGTGGTTAGAGATGGAGAAGGAGAGAGGTGGGTGTGGTTATGAAAAGCATAATTTGAAGTATCCTGGTTGTGTTGAGTCGGTTTCGAATCTTTATTGTGACGGTAGATACAAGAACCTGCACAGGTGATAAAATTACATAGAACTTAATACACACACACACACACACACACACACACACAAATGAGTGCAAGTAAAACTGAGGAAATCTGAATAAAATCAGTGGATCACGCTAATGGCATTATCCTAGTTGTGATATTACAATATGGTTCTGCAAAATGTTACCATTAACAGAGGGCATAGTATACACATTATATCTCAGTGTTATTTCTTACAACTGCATGGAATTGAACAATTATCTAAAAGAAAAATTTGAAAAACCCAAAATAACACAGAGAAGGCTGTGATTGTCACAACCAACAAAATAAAGCAGAGGTGATGCTATTTGACTTCAGAGGGTGGATCTCTCTCTCTTTCTCTCTTCCTCTACACATACATTTGGAGCTCTGAGATACCCTGTAAAAAGTTTAACTTCCCTGAAACTGCCATACTGGGAAGACCAAGAGAAACAAGAAAATACCTGAAGAGTCCCCGCCATTCTATTTTTTTAGCTGTTTGAGTCTTTCAAGCCTCAGTGGCAGGTATGAGTCATGAAGTTATTATCTCTGAGGACAACTCTCAACCAATAGGAGGTGGAGCCTTGTGGATACATGCACCGTTCTTTCCAGTACCTAATGAAATAATTCTGACCTGCATGTACAAAGTGGAATTTCCACAACTGTAATGTTAATATATGCTATACCAGCTTTTATCTTTCCCTCTTTCTTCCTATCTTCCTCACTTTTTTCTGTTCTGTCATTTCTGTTTCCTTGGTTTAACTTTCAGATAATCTAACTATTTCTAATTCTTTTTCTTCAAGTCTGATTTTTTAATAATTAAAACTCAAATCAAGACATCTTCAGGGGAATGAAAGAGTAAATTGCATTTTATACAGGGTGATATTTCAGCAAAGGACCAAACAGGTTTGTCAAGTCCTGAAGGAGACAAGGAAGAAAACTATGCAGATGACTCAGAGCACAGCATTCCAGGTAGACAAATGTGCAAGTATTAGCAGGTAGAAATACTCAGAGGTAGGAGGTTGACAAAAAGTCCAAGAAGAGAATGGTTGGGTTAGAATCTGTAGGATTAGATTTTTATGATATGAGGTTGGTATTAGAGATAAGGAATCACGGCGCCATGAGAGGGTGCTATGGATTATTGTCAGGATTTTGGTTCTTACTAAGATTAAGATAATAACATGTTAGTAAGTACTGAAGAGGAAATGATAGGATGTAATTTATACTGTTTTTAAAGTAACATATGGCTACTTTGTGAAGAAAAGAATAATGAAAAACAAATGCATTCGTGGGAAAAATTGGGAAGAGACTTTAAAAATCTAGCTGGAAATATGATGAGAGGGGCTGGAATCAAGTTTGTAGCAGAATCATTTTGGACAACTATCATTAGAAATGGTAAATTTGGAATGGGAACATAATATAAAGAGACCATGCAAGCATTATTCTGCACTTTTGAGGTGAGTAAATAGAATTGAGTTGGCAATTACTAAAATGGGAGACTTGTTTAAGCTGTAGGTTAAACAAGTTTACAAGGCATGATTAGACATATTAATTTGGAGATATCTATTATATATTCAAATGAAGTGCCTGATAGGCAGTTGAAGATATAAACCTGGAATTCTGGGAAGTAGCCAAAGTTGGGTGTACCCCTATTCAAATTTTCAGATTATAGAATAAATAAAAGTCATGAGTGGGCAAACTCGTACTGAGAAGAAATGCTGGAAACAAGGAAAAGAAGTCTAAGAACTGAGCTCTAATCTTCTTCAACATAAAGAAAATGTTACGGAGGATAAGAAAAATGGTGCAACTGAGGTTGAGAAGCAGTGAGTGAGATAAGGAAAAAAAGCAGATAGACGAGTCTCTTTCTATAACAGTAAAAAACATATTTTAAGAAGCACTAATGAAATCTGTCTAAATCTACTGAGACATCATGTAAGACAGTTTACTACTAAATTTAGCATTGTGGAAATCATCATTAGGGACCTTTTCCAATATTGATGGAAAGGTGGGGAAGGGTACACCTGATTACAACGGTTTTAAATAGAAAACAATTGAAACTGGCAAGTTCAAACAACTCTGCAGAAATCTGCTGAAAATCTAAGGTGAATAAATTGCATTTCCAGTATCCTCTTTCTCCAAGAAATCATATGTTAGAGGATTTATTATAACTTTCAATTTACAAAAGAGGAGACTGAGGCTTTGGCAAATTAATTTATTGAAGTTCCTGAGAGAATATATCTGTAGGTTCTACTACTTGCTTAATGTGGTTTAAACATATTTCTAGATAAATTCCATGCAGATTGCAATTTTATTGCTGCTATTTCATTTATATGTCTCTCTATCCTCACCTTTTCCTCTGACTTTCTATGACTTTCTTTTAGTGCAAAGCTCTAAAAATTGGATTCAGTAAGGTTTAAAAGAGTGTGGGGCAGTGTATTTCATTGTAATCAGAAAAACATCTTGCACTGTTAGATAATTAGTGATTGATCGTTCATTCATTCTTGTACATAATCCCTATGCATTATCTGATTTCACTTTAGTAAAAACTATAACAATTGTTTTGTGCTGCTCCTTTCCTATGTACAACATCGAGAGGATTACTTTAGATCTTTCATGCATTTGTGTACTGAGTTGCTTATTATTACAATAACATAAAACATTCATGAGACTGTGCTGAGCCTAAAAACAAGGACAAGTCTTAAAGTTTTAAGACTCTAAGTATTTGAACTTTAAACAAGCCTTAAAAGTTCTAAGTATTAGGTCAAGTGAAACAATACCAGTTTGCCCAAAGCATGAAGAGAAGGAAACAAGACCATCTCTAATAAGAAACTGATAAGCTGGAAGAATGGACAGAGACACTGATAAGGATGATTCATTTTCTTGATTATTCAGATTTTAGGTAAATTTATGATTCATAGACAATATTTGGAAATATGAGAATTTTCCTGTTTGGCAGCAGAACACTTTTCTGTTGGATATCCATTCATTCAGCAAACATTTATTGTGCTCTTGTGACTCATATATTCTTTCATTCAACAAATATTTATTGATTGCCTACTATATGCCAAGTGTTGTGCTAGACATAAAAGAGAAAACAATAAAAAGTCAGATACAGTCTGTCATCATGGACTTAAACCATAGTGCTAAGAAAGACATTGAAGTATTTAGTTATAGAACAGGAAATTTAGTACACTAAATGAAGCCTAATCATATTAATCAGTTTTCTTTGTTTTTGTTCTTTTTTTAGGTATGTTATTCCAGAGCACCAGGAAGAAGTTTCTGTAAAAGTGAAGATACCTCACAGACTGGTGTCTGTTATTAAATGCAAAGAGTGACACAATGACAGAGGACTGGTCTTCTGTTCTCTTTCTACAAAACTTTACCTTATTTACTCAGTGCTAATTCAACAGCAGGTGTGTGATTGCATGTGATTTGGCCTACCATTTTTGTCATTTATCATTTGTCACGGGTCCATTTTGAAGCATCTGTTTGCTTGTCTGCAGGTAATTTGCGATTTGTCAAAAACATTAGGAGCAGTTGACACAAATCATGTGTTGCCTTTGTATTTATTGGAGCTGTGATCCTTTCTGTTTGTTTTTATTTAAAATACATCTGTGGAGTCACACAAGAAGGTCAAGATCAGTGTAGGGAATTGATCACACTGATTAATTTCAAACTTTAAGGAGATAAGTGGATTCATATAAATATACACTTGATAGTTGACTCAATTATAGCATGTCATTCTCCATAGTGCAATAAGTACTTTTAAGTACTTAATTCTAGCATCAGACTATATGAGATTACTCTCCAGCTCTATCATTCACTAAAAGAAGAAAACAATATACATATCTATATATCTCTATTTCTATCTATCTATCTCTATCTATCTCTATCTATCTATCTATCTATCTCCATCTATCTATCTATCTATCTATCTATCTATATATATATATATATATATATATATAGACAGAGAGAGAGAGAAGGAACAAATGCTCTTGAAAACTTGAGACATTTGCTATCCAAGGAACAACAATCTACGTTTGGGGAGCAAATGGCAGATACACTGCTTCCCACTAAGCTACCAAAAGGCACAGCTTTCAGAATCATCAATAACAGATAAAGTCCACTTTTTATTTAAAAAAATGAGATAACTTTCCCAAAAGGTGGGTTTCCTGGGCCTGAGTTATTTTACAGCAGAAGCCAGTGGAAGAAACAAATATGGCCTACGACTGAAAACGTCTACTCACAAGTGGTATGTCAATAAAATTCTTTACTTTAAGGCAAGAATGATAGGAAAACAACAATAATAAGAACAATAGCACCTATATATTATATATAGTGTGTGTATGTGTGTGTATATATACGTATATACATATGTGTATACATATATACATATATATACACGCACACATATATATATCACACATTCATCACATTTATTCTCACAACCCAAGAATCTTGAATTAGATGTTATTACTAATTCTCTCTCAAAGAAAGTGAAGGACACAGAGATTAAATAGTATATTCTAAGATATACCTTTAGTATTTAATTTCTCTCTGGTGTTTCCCTATACTTTCAGCAAGGTTCAGTAGATTTTTGAAACAGTCATACATTCTACTTGAGTTCTTACTTTCTCTACCTCATGTAGGTCTAGTATTGTTTCCAATATCTGTTTGCTTTTCTTCTTTTAAGTTTTCATTTCTAAGCCATTAATTTTTTAACATTCTACTTTAGACAATGTAGCTGATTCCCTCATGGTGAGTTATATGAAATGTATGCTTTTTGAGTCATGTGCTTAAATTTAAGAAAACATACCAAGGTGTATTATCTTTCTCCCATTGCTATGAAGAAATACCTGAGACTGGGTATACAAAAGAAAGAGGTTTAATTGGCTCATGGCTCTGTAGGGTGTACAGGAAGCATGATGCTGGCATCTGTTTGGCTTCTGGGTTGGTCTCAGGAAACTTACGATCATGGTGGAAGGTGAAGGGGTATCAAGGCATCTCACATGGTAGAAACTAGAGTAAGAGAGAGAGTGGGGAGCTGCTCCACACTTTTAAACAAACAGATCTTTTGAGAACTCCATCAGGAGAATAGCACCAAGGAGACGGTGCTAAACCAATTATGAGAAACCCCTGCCCATGATCAGATCATCTCCCAACTCCAACAATGGGGATTACAATTGGAGATGAGATTTGGGTGGGGACACAGAACCAAACCATATCAGGAGGCAAAACAATTAGACACATTCAATTCTATATAACAACAACATTTTAAAATAAAAAACCGAGTTGCAAGAAAGTAAAAGACAGCTTCAGCATACTAAAACAAAACACAATTTGAACTTGAAGATGGTGAACTAAACACAATAGAAGAAGGAGATAAGGTTTTTGGGTATACAACGAAGAGAGTTGAAACTGAGCTGTGTTATTAAGCCAGGCTAATGTTCTACCCTTCTAATAAAAGTAATAGCTAGAAAAATATATGTATATAAATTGCTCACTGACAAAAGCAGACAGCAATGAATCTTGTCTGCTTAGCCTGTCACTGAACAGAATGCTCTTTCTGACTGTGAATATATTCAAATGTTTCTGGTCTTTGCCGTGTTAGGTCCCTCGGTCAGCTGCTTCCTTGTGGCTGCATTGTCACATTTTCTGCATCATTTCTGCTGGTCCCAGTTGCTTTGGGCTACAAGTACATGCAATTTGGAGTTGATGTTTCTATTGTCTCCTGGCTTAGCTCTAAAGATTTTATTCTCCTCATCCTTCTGCATACATTCCAAGTGGAAAGGTGGGAAGAATCAGAACTAAGTTACTGATCTGTAATTACCAAATAGAATGACCCCATATCAGGATTTTCAAAGATAACTAACCCAGCCTTTTGTCCAGAGTGTTGTATAGCCAGAAATAAAATTCCTCTCTAATCTTGTTTTCATTTTTCCATCTGCCCCTTTAATACTGTCTCCTTTGTCATACTACTTGTTTGGTTTTTTTGTTTGTTGATTTGTTTGCCTAACTTTGCTGTTCCCCAAACATGTTTTGTGTTACTTTTTGCTCCACATTCAGAAGTCAGGTCAACACCTTACACTGGTTTATGTATCAAAACCTAAAGGCCAGAGCTCTACTTGTTAAAGAAAAGATTTGGGAGAATAAATACTTAAAAACTGATCAAAAGGGTACAGCTTAAAATCTGTAAGAACACTCATGCCAGATGTACCTAATTGTATTATTAATAGGAATAGTGGAATGACGTTTACCAGTGCTCCCTAACCTTTGCAATTCATGTAACACTGATAAGACTTGTACAGCTATGCCCAGATACCTCCAGAGGTAAACTGACCATCACCTAGCATGCATGTGTTTTCTGTGGGCACACTGGAAGTCCCCAGAACAATATTTGAGAATCTCTGCCACGGAATAAATAAATTTGGAGTTCAGTGATGTGTTTTTGTGATATTAGTTATCTCCTAATACTTATAATTAATTCATATATTCAAAGTGTTTTCAGCAAGTGACTTAAGAGTGGCCTTTAAAATTTTCAACGTTAACCTGACATTTTTCTTTCTGTGAATAGTTTATAAAGAATAAAATAGATCTTTTGTACAAATTTGAAGGTTAGGGAGAGGTAGTCTCACAAAACCGTTAAAAAATCTCATAATGAAACTTTACAAATAATTTGCACTGAAAATAAAGCAAGTTAGAATATAGATATGTAAATTATGCCATTCAGTAGGCATTTGCTAATCACTAAGAGATTGGCAAGTTCACTGCCTCGTGGAATTTGCATGCTAATTAGGGAGAACAGAAAATGTTCAAATAAAATAATACACAGCACATATTAAATAATGATAGTATTACGCACATCACAGTCTCCCAAAATTGTTTTATGAAGTTGGAGAAGATTTTCTATTTTCAATATTAATGATGTCCTATTATTTTTATTCTTTGTTTTATATCTTGGCCTTTTAAGCAGTACATTTTCAATTGCTAAATGAGTTAATTTGACTTTTTGAAAACTCTCGGATCAAGGAAAACTTTATTTCTAGCTTATATCTGAAGTATTTCCTTTTCGTTCTGAAAGATCTTTTCTGTTTTCTTTTCTTTTCATTTTTATTAAGGTTAGTGTTAGCTGTTGAAGTCCTGTCTCTTGAATCTATTTGTTGTATAACTATCTTATCTTTTTCATAGCTAATTCGAGATAAGCAAAGAACCAGTTTCCAGAGCTTTCACTGGAAAAACCCTGAATTGACCCTTGAAAAAAAATATGTCTTACTTTGTATTAGAGCTCTAGCTTGAGAGAGAGAACAAGAAAGAGTGCTATATGCAATCAATTCTTGCAACATTTCCAGAATAATCACGTTCAGATATGAAATGGATTCAGAGTTATTTGTTCTTTGTCAATAAACTAGTCAATAAAAGATGCAAGTCCTGAAATATAGAATTACGTGTTGCTTCCAACTTCTAGAAGCAAGGAAACCAAATATCATATGTTGTTCAATTCCAGCCATATGTCCATATGAAAGAAAAACACAGATTTGCAGTTTTATATCTTTAACAATGTGATGACTATAAAAGGACTTATAAAGAACTTAGAGAATAGCTACTTATAGAGGCCTCCTTGCTATTTTGCCAACTATAGAGTTATTACCAAGAAATATGAAAATTGGAAACTTATTATTGAAGGGCAGCTTTTTTCCTTCAACTGTGGTTCACTTAGGATAGATATAGACATACTATATATTACATATATATATATAAGAACAAGTTAATGCATGTGGAAATTATTATATAGAGTAATGAAAAGAAAAATTAAGTAATAAAAGGTCAGATTAGCATGCCAAGAGAAGAGCAGGTCTCTTAAATTTATTATTTTTCATAACTTAAATTGATCTTTAATGTTTTTGATGATGAAATTAGTGTGTATTATTACAGAAATCTGAATAATTTAGAAAATCTATCTGAAAAATTAAAATTAGTCTCTATTCCAGAGTTAATGTATTTTTCTTTGCTATGTGCACATGTGTTAACATGTGACTATATATGTAAATTAGGCATTGCCATATTTACCAACATATTGTAGGTACCTTTCTTTTTACGTTCAAATATTATCTGCAATTATTACACGCGTCTAACAATTTATCTTATAAATAATGATATTTTATTTTTGCAGTTTTCTATGGCCAAGATTTTAATTCTTTCTAATACTTTCATTATCTTAAATAACTATAGTAATTATGTTTATGTATTTATGGTTACCATGAGCGAGAAAATTTTAAAATGTAGGATAACTGGGAAAAATTACCTTTTTTAAAAACTATGTTTGATGTAAACTGACAAAATTATTTCAAGAAATGCAATAATATGACATCATTCTACGCTTGCGGCAGCAGCAAAGAGAATTATTTATTTCTTGTTGCACCTGCTATTGTGGAAACCTTATCCAATGTTTCAATGTTTGCAAATTGGATTGGGGAAATATCTCTCGGCATTTGTATGTCTTCTTTATACATTGCCTATTCATACTTTTTCCCAGTTTTATGAGTTTCTTTCTCTTTTTTAAATTTATTATTCTTTTTAATATTAGGTATATTGAGCCAGATATGCATATATGGAGTTAATGTTCAATTTGTGATAGCTTTTATGTTTCAATTTTATATACTGTTTTGTAACGTGCACATTTAAACATCTATGTGATCAAATGTTGTGAAATTTTTTTTTAGGCATTGTGCAAAAAACTTCCTCTGTAATATATAATAAATGTATACCTATATTTTTTGGCTAATTCTCATGTTGCTTGTTTTTGAGACAGTAGTTGTTATTTTATTTAAAACAGAAAACCATGTCCACGTATCATTTGATCAGTGTTGCACCTTGTCACACAACCTTGAAATACCATCATTTTGTTTAAAATGAATCAGTACACATAAACAGAGTTATACACACACACACACACACACACACACACACACAAACACAGAGTTTTTGTCAGGTTCTATTTTGTTTAAAAACTGCCTATGTATTCTTTACAGAATAACATAGTTTAATATAATTTTATATC
This sequence comes from Pongo pygmaeus, assembly GCF_028885625.2. Lineage (NCBI taxonomy): Eukaryota > Metazoa > Chordata > Mammalia > Primates > Hominidae > Pongo > Pongo pygmaeus. The sequence goes on from NC_072376.2 coordinate 27,251,564, forward strand.
AAGATAACACAAATCCCTCGTTACTTACTTATTTTTATAATTTTTCTGATAATTCTGATATAATTTTTTTCTCAAATGTGTCTGAATATAATTTGGCCTGTTTATAGTAAGACATTCAAATTTTTATTGGTGTGTCGAATTAAGAAATTAGCTTGTGAACATTTTATACCTTATAGAGGTTTCTCTAGACAGTCTACTATGATTACTTTTAAAAATAAGAAGGTATATATTAAAGATGATCAAATGATTCTGTAGCATCTGTAAAGATGACCTAGTTTTTTGCTCTTTTACTTTGATCTATTAATATAATGAAGACTATTACTAATATTGTCTAATGTATATAAATTAGACAATTTAATATTTTGACAAAATTATATAGAAATATTTCTTTTTTCTTTTCTTTTTTGAGATGGAGTCTCACTCTGTTGCTAGGCTGGAGTGCAGTGGCACAATGTCAGCTCACTGCAACCTCCGACTCCCTGGTTCAAGCGATTCTCCTGCCTCAGCCTCCCGAGTAGCTGGGATTACAGGCACGCACCCTCACGCCCAGCTAATTTTTGAATTTTTAGTAGAGACGGGGTTTCATCATGTTGGCCAGGATGGTCTCCATCTCCTGACCTCGTGTTCTGCCCCCCTCTGCCTCCCAAAGTGCTGGAATTACAGGCGTAAGCCACTATGCCAGGCCAAAATTATTTCTTAATAGCATCATTCATATTAAATAAAGAAAACACCTTTATCATATATTTATCTTTCATAATGTTCAGGTTTCAGCTTTGTCCCGTGCAATAGTTGTCTAAATGAGAGCCCTCCCCAATCAAAAATGGTAATCCCCACCACTCCAAGAAATTAGCCTTCATGATAAGGGCCAGGCCTTTCAGAAAACCCACATGTCATTTTTTTTTTCCTCATTGTAACCTCTTAGCAGCATTCCAGGGTAAATTAATTTTCCACTAAGCTTCATTTAGCTAATTTGACTCCAACTTCACAGAACAATATTTTTATTCAATCTTCTCTTACTTGCTCCCCTCATCAACATCAGTTCTAATTGTTAGAATGTAAAAGGTTTCTTTTTTATATTCTTTTTTTTTTCTCTTTTTTGGGGGGGGGACAGAGTTTCGTTCTTGTTGTCCAGGCTGGAGTGCAATGGCATGATCTCAGCTCACTGCAACCTCTGTCTCCCAGGTTCAAGCAATTCTCCTGCCTCAGCTTCCCGAGTAGCTGAGATTACAGGTGTGCACCACCATGCCCAGCTAATTTTTGTATTTTTAGTAGAAATGGGGTTTTACCATGTTGGCCAGTCTGGTCTTGACCTTCTGACCTCAAGTGATCCTCCAGCCTTGGCCTTCCACAATGCTGGGATTACAGGCCTGAGCCACCATTACCGGCCTCTTTTTTTTATTCTTCTGCATTTTCAATGATTTTATCTGGTCTAGAGGTTTCATATACTGATATCTTTCTAGTTTATTTCTGAACCCTTGAACTCTACCCTGAGTTTCAGAGGCACAAATTATTACACTATTATTTTAAGATATCATTGTATTATACTTAACACTGGTTTTATTTAGATATTTTTAAAACTTTATATTTTTACTGTTGACTGCATTTCTCCATGCTAATATTTTCATGCAAAACGTTTAGCATGTGTTGTATTGAGAATATATTAATTTAATAAAACAAGTTGATTTATTCTTCTCTTTTTTTCTGTGCTCTGTAACAATGTAAGTAGTGTAGGATTGGCCAGGTGCAGTGGCTCATGCTTGTAATCCCAGCACTTTGGGATGCCAAGGCAGGTGGATCACAAGATCAGGAGTTCAAGACCAGCCTGGCCAAGACGGTGAAACCCCGCCTCTACTAAAAATACAAAAAAAAAAAAATAGGCACGATGCAGGCGCCTGTAATCCTAGCTACTTGGGAGGCTGAGGCAGGGGAATTGCTTGAACTCGGAGGGCGGAGGTTACAGTGAACTGAGATTGCACCACTGCACTCCAGCCTGGGCGACAGAGTGAGACTCTGTCTCAAAAAAAAAAAAAAAAAAAAAAAAAACTCTCTGACAGTGAGTTCAAGGTGGACTGATATAAAAGATAAACATCATTTCAGGTAAGAGTTTCAATTGGCCTGAACATTGGCATAGGTCAGATAAGGAAGAGCTCTAATTTCAAAAATAATAAATCCATAGCATTTAATAGAGTAACTGTGTGCCAGGCACTGCTCTACATGCTTTATCTGCATTATCCCATTTTGCCCAATTCTGTGAGGACTATTATTATTTTTGCCATTTCCTAGATGAGCAGAAATAGGCATAGCCATTTAGGTCATGTGTCCCAGGCCCCGTAATGAATAAATAGAAGATCTAGGATTTGAATCCAATTAAGTCACCCCAGAGACCCAAGTTTTATGACTATTAATTACAGCTTCCCAATATATGTAGGCGGGAGAAGAGAATGTGCAAACAATAGGTACAGGAGAGAGGACTGTTCAATTATTCAGAAGTATTAATGGAACGTTTTTGCTATGCTAGCACAAAAAGTCTAGACTTGTAAGCCTGTGCTTCTGGGAAGATGGTGGAACAAATCATGAGAACATGGGATTTGGTATTAATAGAAGATGCATTACATTTTCAATCATGGTTCTTGGGCTATTCGGGAGGAGATATCAATCAAATGGTTAGGTGGACTATTGTGCTTTCAGGAAAGAAGCACATCCAGAGGATGTAGAGGATAGAGAAAAGTATCATCATATGAACCTATAGTTGAAGTTGTGGACACAGATGAATTTCCAGTGAAAAAAATGTTTAGGCTTATGTGAAAAATTAAACCAAAGCAGCATTCCTAGCAAACAGAGACATGTAAAGAGAATTGCAGTAATAGTAACCCATTAGGCCGAACATTATAAAGTTAGACTGAAATACGTTGATAAATAAGACACAGAAACAAATAATAAGGGAATAAAAGCACCATTTTGTTTGGGAGTAGCATTCTAAGATTACAACTAAAATTACACATTAGATATGGCAAACAGCAAAGATATCCTGGGTGATCTTGGCAAAATAATTTCAAAGGTATTGCTTTAGAAAGCTGAAGAATCATTTAATTGGTGTAAGAAAATAAATGACACTGAGGATGAGAAGCTGTTATAAAAATTATTTCCAGAATCTTTTCTTAAAGAAAAAAAAAACGAGTTGGTGAAAAGGCTAGAGGGGGCTATGCACCAGAGATAAGGTTTTGGGTTTGATTATGTCTGTGTGTTTTTTTTTTTTTTTTAAGAAGAAAAATATTGAGGGTGGGGTTTGCCAGCTGAACTTATGAGCAGGAGCCAATGGTGTTTTAAGAATCTGCTTTTAATGTCATTTTATTGCTCCTTTTGAATGATACATTATTATTTGCATATTTCTCAGATGCATATTTTGCTGGGTTGGTTTTTAACTGACCCCAATCCATTTACAATCCATCACACATGCAGAGACATAGACATCTACTTGTGTGCACACACAGCACAAAAACAAAAAAACCAAACAAGCAAGAAACTATCATACATGATTTCACTTATGAATCTATATGCCAGTACTAAAATGATTACTAGGTGATTGATCATTATTCAATATATATTCATGAAGTTCCTAGAGTGTCTCTTGGAGGTGACAAGAAGAAAATTGTGGGCAAGAAACACAAATCTCTACTCTTTTACCTTTACATTCTATTTGGAGAACAGAGAATAAAGAAATAAATAGATAAAGTTAAATAGAATAATAAGTAATTACAGGAGCCATGAAGAAAATTTAACAAGGTCAACAGGATACAGAGTAATGAGAAGGGAAGGTACTTTTATGAGGGTTAAGAGTAGGTGACCATGAGCATGGGACTGACTGTCCTAAGCAAAGGGTCACCAAGGGCAAGGCACAGAGGGGCTTTGTGAAAAGGACAGGATGAGTGTGACCTGAGAGTATGAGAATCCTGAGGATCTATGAGCAAAGAAGTTAAATGGTTAGCTAGGGACCACTCTGCAAATTCTCACAGCCAATGGTAAGGAATTTATTTTATTCTAGTTGCAATCAAATACAAAAAGAGTGCAAATCAGAGGAGAGCCTTAATAATTACATATTGTATTTGATTTTGTGGATGCTATAGATGTATATTAGACATTTGAATGTATAATAGGTATAGTTTTGCATTCTTGTAAATGAGAATGTTAATAAGAAGTATTATCAGAACAAATAATAATTTAAACCTGATTTACTTTTTGTTATCTTATGGAAAGTGAAACAGAGTTGCATTAATTTGGGTAGAATTAGGGAGCTTTTCTACTTCATATGCTTACCACGTTGTTTTCACATCGGTCATTTAAATCATCCATGTATGAGATTGAGGTCAACTCCTAACAAAATTAGAGTCATCCACAGCACAACCGGAGCTCAGACAATTCTTTCAATGCTATCATTGAAAATGTTTTTTAAAGGATATTCAAAGAACTAAAAAGAGTTATTTTGCTATTTTTCTCTTAATTTTCATAAGGCTCTGTAATAATTGAAGAATAGCTCAGAACTTAGAAAAAAGGTAAGATAATACTGGATTTAACAAGGTGAAAGTCTCTTTAGAGACTCCAAAATCTTGAAAAGGGTTTCCTTAGTTTTTGCTTTTATTGTAACTACATTAGGTGCAGAACTGCCCAGTAGTGGCATCCTACAACACTATAAAAATCCTATTTTTGGCCAGGCATGGTGGCTCATGCCTGTAATCCCAGCACTTTGGGAGGCCGAGGCAGGCAGATCACAAGGTCAGGAGGCACGGTGGCTCATACCTGTAATCCCAGCACTTTGGGAGGCCGAGGCGGGCGGATCACAAGGTCAGGATATTGAGACCATCCTGGCTGACACGGTGAAACCCCGTCTTTACTAAAAATACAAAAATTAGCCGGGCACGGTGGCAGGCGCCTGTAATCCCAGCTAGTTGGGAGGCTGAGGCAGGAGAATCGCTTGTACCCAGGGGGGTGGAGGTTGCAGCGAGCTGAGATCACGGTACTGCACTCCAGCCTGGGTGACAGAGTCAGACTGTCTGAAAAAAAAAAAAAAAATCCTATTTTTTTTTCTGCTTGTGACTAATACTCTTTGAAAAACATTTTAAGATACACAGTGTGTGAGTTGCTATATAAAAATAAACGACATTGCATTATGGGCACTTTTGCTTTTGATGTATTATACAGTGCTTCCAAGATGTTCTAATGAATAGCAGATGAGGTGTGTCTCATAACAAATAGGTTAGTGTATATTCTCTTTTGAACTCTATTTTCAACCTCTATTAATCCTAATGTGAGTTATGTCTTCTATGTGGGCTTTAAATATATCAGCCACTGTAAAAATTACATGCAATGAAAATCAGCATTTGATGATGAAAATATTTTGTATAATACAAGAGATAAGCAATGGGAATGGACTCTTGAAGTAATTATTATATTCCAAAATCTAGTTTTTTCTTTCTTGTTTTGAGCAACACTTTCCTTTAAACCCCTTGTTAGAAGATTAACATAAAGATTTTTTTTGTGATAGCTCTAAAAAGCTGAAGTTATAATTGAATTATTTTCTTTAAAATGGTTGACATGACATTAATAATTTATCCTTCTCTCTCATTCATCTCCAATATACCACACAGGTAAATGGCTTTGAACAGGTTTGGGACTGAACAGACACTGTAGTCCAGTTTAACTTATCAGAAAGATGTAATTAAAATTTTTTTTACTAAAATTATCTGATATGCTTTTCATGTCATAGACAGATTCTTAGTGACAGGATGGAAATGCCTGCTTGCGCCAATTTATTTTCTCTCCTAGTTTGCTATATTACCTGAAATTCTCTTCATTAAAATCTCTTTTTTGATCAAAGCATTGTGCCTCTAGATGGCTCCTTTAAAGTAAGGTTAATGCAAAATCTCAATTCATTATTTAATCTGTTACATGATATCAAATACCAAAAGTAAGAAGCATAAATTTAGACACACCTCCAAGGCAATGAAACTCAGAAAAAAAATACTTTGTGATAAGAAAAAGGGAAAAGATGGATTATGAAGGTGAAAGCAGGACAAGGTAGGTAAGAAGTAAGGGTGTGGGAAGGGGTAGACCCAGGTATGACATTGCCATCACATTCTTAGACAGCAAAGGACTAATGTCTTTTTTTTATATATTTTCTATTCAGGTAAGCATAGTTACTCTGAGGATGTAAGGCATTTGGTGTATGTGCAGGTATTGTGTATGTGTGGGTGACAAACTTTGCCCATCCTGTAACATTTCTTCCTTTTCCATCTGAAGAAATGATGTTTGCTTATGCAAGTATTTGCCCTTTGCCCCAAATAGAAGACAATGAACTATTATATTTAGAAAAATACAGTGGAATTATCATAGCCAAGTCTTCAAAATGAGGTCGTGGACCCTTAAGCACACATGAAATCTCAGGGACAAAGATTATGTTAGGACAGGGCTTTTTGATCTCTGTCCTGTTGATATTTTGGGCCAGATTATTCTTTGTTGTAGGTGACTGTCTTGTGCATTGGAAATGTAGCAACAGGCTGCTCTCACCAGACAGCAGTAGCACCCCCATCCAAGCTCCAACACCCAGAATTGCCTCCCTATGATCCCTCACATGCCCTGGAAGGGAGACAAAATTGTTTCTCTTCTAGAATCAGTAGTTTAGAAAAATCAACTTCCAGATGTTTCACTTCTACATGAAGTGTTTCTTTCAACAGATATGTCTGAGAATGTGGGGTGTGAATAAAGCATCCTTTAATAAGGCAACACAAACGTATAGCTGAGCTTCGTGACTCAAGCACATTTCTGATAATTTTGAAGTTTGATGTTAGAAATGGTATTTTAATCTGTGTTGAGATGTCCTGAACTGCAAAATGAGTGACATGAATAATGGCAGTTTTCATTACACAAATGTACATTTTCCTTTGGCCATTCTAAGGAGAAAAAGAAGGAAGGAAGGAAGGAGGGAAGGAAGGAAGGAAGGAGGGAAGGAAGGAAGGAAGGAGGGAAGGAAGGAAGGAAGGAGGGAAGGAAGGAAGAAAGGAAAGAAGGAAGGAAGAAAGTAAAGAAGGAAGGAAGGAAGAAAGAGAGGGAGGGAAGGGAGGGAGGGAGGAAGGAAGGAAACAAGGAAGGAAGAAAGGAAGAAAGGGAGGGAGGGAAGGGAGGGAGGGAGGAAGGAAGGAAGGAAGGGGCATTGCTCTTCTGGAAAACAAACAAACAAAAAATCCAGAAAGACTGATGGTAAATCTATTGAAGGCAGTGATACATTGTTTTATTGATAAAATAAAATAACTATGTGTAAGTCATAACAAATCTATCTAGTCATCTTTAAATTATACATTAGATGTGATTTTCTTTAAATTACAATGGGATAACCTTTTTTAAAAATTATTTTATGTGATCTTAAAGCAAAAGTTAAGGACTGTTGGATTAGTTATTTTGGATCTTGCCAGCAATTCCATCTCTTTAGAATATACACAAAAACACACAGGATTAAAAAAATTATTTTGTAGTCAATTTAGATGAAACAAGAAATTTCAGTGCTTTAATTTGATTGTATTTATTTTTGTATGCCTTATCTACAGAAAATTTCCTTACTCCAAGTTTACTTACTGTTAGAGTACATGAAATACTTGCTAGTTGATATAGCATCTGTCTGAGCCTGAAAACTCTTGTCAGAGTTGATCCAGTAAAATGTCTTAAATTTAAATGTAAGATTTAGAAATGGGTAAGAAATAATTATTTTTTGTGGGTCAATTTCTCAAGCATCTTTCTAAAAATGTTGAAAGGTATAAACAATTGTTTTCTGACATGCTCAACAACAGTTGGAAACTGCTTTTACAGTGTTGCAAAAGTTTGATGTATTATGTTTCCCAAATTCACCAAGAACAAGATCTTATTAATCAGACTTGATTTTGAATAGCTTTGCTACGTTTTAAAAGAATGTTTTCTTCTGAGCCATCAACATTTTCAATAAGTAAACTTGTATTTTATTTTTGGATCTTCTAATAAACCGTAAGGAAAAACAAGGAGAACGAGATTCTTGTAAAATTGTGGATTTACAGAATGGTTATCTTTAGGCATGTTTTTGATTGACCACGACTATCATTTAGTTAACTGTAATGAAAAGAAGAAAAATAGCCTAGGATTTGATAACTCGGTATGATTATAAGAATTCAGAATTAAGTGAAGATTGTGTATCAGTCTCTAGTTTTTTTTTCTTTTGTTTGTTTGGTTTTTTTTTGTTTGTTTGTTTGAGATGGAGTCTCACTTTGGTGCCCAGGCTGGAGTGCAGTGGCATGATCTCAGCTCCCTTCAACCTCTACCTCCTGGGTTCAAGCGATTCTTCTGCCTCAGCCTCCCGAGTAGCTGGGACTACAGGCACGAGCCACTATACCTGGCTAATTTTTGTATTTTTAGTAGAGACAGGGTTTCACCATATTGGCCAGGCTGGTCTTGAGCTCCTGACCTCAGGTGATCTGCCCACCTCAGCCTCCCAAAGTGCTAGGATTACAGGGGTGTGCCAATATGCCCAACCAGCAGTCTCTAGTTCTTTAAAATTTAATGTTTCTTTTGCATATGTGACTTTTTCAAGACATATAATGCCATTGTCCGCTGAAGCTGGTGAAAGGAAAGCCTTCTTTTTGGATATTATTTAGAAAGGCATGTGTCAACCTACTCTCCTGGCAATCAGATTTGCTTTCATCAAACATCAATGCTTTGTTTGAATATGTTCCTGAAAATAAATAGTACTGTGTTGGAAACTCTATTACTAGATATCATTTTCAAATAAAGGTTATTCTTTCTCTAAAGAAAGAATATATACTGCTGAACATAAATTCAAACATAACAGTTATGAATTAGAATACCTTGAAAAATGAAAATGAAGAATTTAATTCTGAATTTTATCACAAAAATAAGAGTTAGTATTGAGCTTTGCAAAAGGACCGTTTCGGCACACATTGGCATATGACTCACCTCTTCTGACTAATGTTAGAATTCGTTCATCCCTTAAAATACTGCTTTCTGCTAATTGGGCAAAAAAGTTTGTAATAATTGAATGTAACATTTTTAAGGGACCCTACGTATCTAGAGTCCCAAAGATATTACAGTTTATCATAAATCCTGATCTTGAAGTTGTAATCATTTGAATTTCTGTGTGTATGTATTCAATCTTAAGCTCTCAAAAGTAGCTTTGTCATGACAAACTGTTACTAGATCACATACTGTGTTTTCTCATCTAAAATGATTACCCTATGTGAAATCAGGCTTTGACAGTTGTATTCCTTTTTGTTCTGTCAAGAGGAATGCTTTCTCATTTACTGAAGAAGAAAATAATATTCTCTAATTCCTGAAAGGAATTGTGTTTCCTAGAACTTGATTATTAATCATAATTTTAGAATTTTCTAGCACCTGCAGCTGAATAATTTTCACTGCTAGCCCACTGTGAATGGAAAATAGACATTTCTGAACAATAATCTATGTTACATCCTAATGTTAGTTCCCAACTTACATTGGTTCAATTTAGAACTTTTCTACTTGACAAATGGTAAGAAAGCAATACACATTCAGTATGCTTCTCAATTTACCATGCGGTTATGTCTGAATAAACCTATATGTTAAAAACATACTTTTGACTTGTTATTTTCAACAGAGAATGAGTTTATTGGGGCACAACCCCATAGTAAGTCAAGGAGCACCTGTGTAGTGTCACAACTTGCACATTTCTTAGTGACTGAAAGCACTGACTTTTTGGGGACTGCAAATTGTCCAATTTGAGCTTTTGGTCCTGGAATTATGATGAATTTAATGATGAATCAGACCTATATTTGTGCTCAAGTAGCTTTGAATCTGGTTAGTATAACAAAAGGATCAATACCAGGGCCCAGAACTTGCTTAAAGGTTTTAATAATTCTGAAAAATACAAACACATACACACACACACACACACACACACACAATTACTTTTAGCTTATTATAGAAAAGAAGAATTGTTTGCGGAAAAAAAAAACCATCATACATTGTGGAGGAATCTGAATTCAAACTGAATTTAGAGGTGAATAGAGTAGTTCATCATGGAAAAAAGTAAAAGGGGTAAGTTCTGCAACAAGCAACAGCATGAACAAAAAAACAAAAAAAGGAAATTACTATCATATACATCAAAGAATAAATAGGTCAAGAAAAGTTTATAAAATATATATTATGACAATAATACTCTATGGGTACAGTTATAACTGTCAAAAAATACATAATAATGTGTATTGCCTAATTGAGCACAACTTATTATCTATATCCGTTTATGTTTCCCATGTATTAAAAAATTATGTTTTATTGATAATTGTTGGGTTGTGCCATATGAGAAAGATCATTAGATATCAGATTAAATTTATGTACTAATATGCAGAAATCTTCATGTGGCATAAAAAATTTAACACATGAAAGCATACAGCAGCTGATCATTGTACTGAAAATTGTCTCCTGTTCAATGGCCTATTTCTTACATGTTAGACAATACAGTGCAGTAAAGCTATATTCCTTTAAGAACATAAACTCAGGATTATAATGATTTCATCAATTTTCAAAGATCCTAATCAGTTTATATTAAAAATTTCTCTGCTTTTTCAGTAACATATAAAAAGTCTTGGACAATTTAGTCTTCCTCTTGCTGTCTTAGCATGTAGCTGCCAGCCACAGTATTTTATAAATAAAACATTTCAATAAATACTCCATAAAAAAGGCATTTCCTCATGAATATGTGCATTCAGGCTGGAATCTTGTTTTAATAACTATCCATTGTTGAAAGTCACTTACTCTTACAATGCAATTGTTGACATAAAGTAGATATAACTTCTATCTTATCTTGGGTATGTAAGTAACACATACACTCTCCTTTTACAGTAACTTTCTGTAAGGCCTATCAGTCCCAAGAAATTGATAAAACGTGAAAGATTTTATATTATTTGTAATGAGAGCTCTGAGCAGCGACGTTTTTCTTTTCTGATAGTTCTGTTCACTAATTTGATTTTTCAGATTAACTGCCAAATAACTTCCACATAAATAAATCATTCTGTAATGACCTTGAATATGTCCATTGAGATGAGACATATTTTTATTATTATGAATATTTATGTACAAGATCACATGTTTATATTTCCGCAACATGGCCTAAATTTAGATACTTCAAAAAAATCAAAAAGGGAATCATATTCCCAAGATTAAAATATTAAACCTCATGAAGTTAATCTTTTACATTTTATATATGCAGAGTATTTTGAACCCTTGAAAACTAACTGTATCATGCTATCTGGCATGGGTTTCCATTTCAATTTATATTTTTAAATATTGATGTGGAATTCAGTGGAGAAATAGAACTCTATTCCTGAAATATAATATCATTATTCTACATAAAAGAGATTGGTAATCATATGGCTATATATACACGTATACAATCTTTTGACTTCTGTTAAACAAATTTGCTAAGTGGCAAATAGCATATATCTATGACTTCACTTATTTTTTTTTCATCTTGGTTATATATATGTGTGTGTGTGTATGTGTATATATATGTGTGTGTGTACACGTATATATATGTGTGTGTGTGTGTATATATATATATATATATATACTCTTTTTGACTCCATTAAATAAAGCTGCTAAGTGGAAAATGGCATGTATCTATGGCTTCACTTTTTTTTTGTTCAATCTTTCAAATCTAAATATGCAGTCCAAAGTTCAGATTTTTTTTGCTTATTTTTATGAAACTTTAGACTCCTAGAGGACAAAGACCATGGGTTTTATCCTTATACTAAAAGTCCTATCATAATACTTGCAAAATGGAAGTACTAAATTAATGAGTTGTTTAAATAATTTACATCAGATAATAGTCAAGAGCAAAATACAATATTGCAGCAAAATACAATATTGCAACAAAATACTACATATTTCTAAATACACAATTTATCAGATAGGGTATACACATTATTAAGTTAAATATTTTAAAATGTTTACATAGATAATTATATACACACACATATACATATATATGTCCCAAGAAAATATTGACAAATAAATAGATATTACTTGAATTGTAAAATAGTTTAGTAATTGATATAACAAGACTTTTTAACAAAGTATGAACATAGATATTTTGAATTGCACAGTTGTCATATCAGATCGTTTAATCAATTGCAGAGCTCATTATTTAATAATTAGAGAACACCTATGCTTTCAAAGTTCTGGAACACATATATTTTATCAAATACTAGACTCCAGTGAGGCATCAGAAAACTATTACAATTTTCAAATCAAATAATTTGATATAAACACAATAATATTAAATAGCATTGACAAAAATTTACCCTAAATGTAATGGAGAAAATATTTGAAGAAATAATGAAGATAAAATTACCATAAATAAGGGTGAAAGAGCTAAAGTAACATTGAAAGGGCACATGATGTGCCAAAGAGATCAGTAAAGACTTGGATCTAGATATAAGTGACATTTAAATAGATACGAAAGAAGGGTAAAATAATTTTTAAATAAAAATTTCCCAGGCACACAAAACATCATTTGAAAAAAAAAAATAAACAGATCTTCATCAGTGTTTTTCTTTTAACCACACTATGAGATATAAGAAGATAATTGAGTGGCATTTGTTAAGTATTAAAGAAATGGTACTTAGAATTTAGAATCTTCTTTTTTTGAGACAGAGTTTCACTCTTGTTGCCCAAGCTGGAGTGCAATAGCACGATCTCAGCTCACTGTAACCCCGCCTCCTGGGTTCTAGTGATTCTCCTGCCTCAGCCTCCCGAGTAGCTGGGATTACAGGCACGTGCCACCACGCCTGGCTAACTTTTTTGTGTTTTTAGTAGAGACTGGGTTTCACCATGTTGGCTAGGCTGGTCTCGAACTCCTGACCTCAGGTGATCCACCAGTCTCGGACTCCCAAACTGCTGGGATTATAGGCGTGAGCCACTGTGCCTGGCCCTAGAATCTTCTATTTAGCCATAAAATCAAATCCAATAGTATTCCAATAGTATTTTGGGAGAGGGGGTGATGTCAACCAGGGTGAAGTGCAGTGGTGAGATCATGGCTCACAGCAGCTTCAGGGTTCAAGCAATCCTCCTACCTTAGCCCCTGGAGTAACTAGGAATACAGGTACAGCCGCCATGCTCAGCTGATATTAATTTTTTTTTTTTGTAGAGACAGGGTCTCACTATGTTGCCTAGGCTGGTTTCAAACTTCTGGAGATCCTCCTGCCTTGGCTTCTCAAAGTTGTGAGATTACAGGCATGAGCCAGGAGGCTGGCTCAATAGTATTTAAAAGGGTAAAGTATCTGTTAAGATAGCAGAGTAGGAAGCACCAGTAAACTGTTTCCCTACTAGAGAACAATCTCACTGGTGATATCTAACCAATATAACTATTTTGCAGCCATAGAGTGTGCTGAATACTTGCAAAAGAAGACTTGGATCACAAATGATGATTTAAGTTTGGTCATTTCAAGCCTGAGCAGAGTAGTGAGAGGTGACAGCATGCTGGCAGCCCTTGCAGCCCTTGCTCGCTCTGGGCACCTCCTCTGCCTGGGCTCCCACTTTGGTGGCACTTGAGGAGCCCTTCAGCCCACCGATGCACTGTGGGAGCCCCTTTCTGGGCTGACCAAGGTCAGAGCCGGCTCCCTCAGCTCGCAGGGAAGTGTGGAGGGAGAGGCGAGAGCGGGAACCGGGGCTGTGCGCAGTGCTTGCGGGCCAGCTGGAGTTCCCAGTGGGCGTGGGCTTGGCGGGCACCGCACCTGGAGTGGCTGGCCAGCCCTGCCGGCCCCAGGCAATGAGGGCTTAGCACCCAGGCCAGCGGCTGTGGAGGGTGTGCTGGGTCGCCCAGCGGTGCTGGCCCACAGGTGCTGCGCTCGATTTCTCACCAGGCCTTAGCTGTCTCCCTGCAGGGCAGGGCTTGGGACCTGCAGCCCACCATGCCTGAGCCTCACCCACTCCTTGGGCTCCTGTGTGGCCCAAGCCTCCCCGACAAGCGCCGCCCCCTGCTCCACGGCACCCAGTCCCATCGACCACCCAAGGGCTGAGGAATGCGGGCACACGGCAGGGCTGGCAGGCAGCTCCACCTGCGGCCCAGGTGCAGGATCCACTGGGTGAAGCCAGCTGTGCTCCTGAGTCTGGTGGGGGACTTGGAGAAACTTTATGTCTAGCTAGGGGATTGTAAATACACCAATCAGCACTCTGTATCTAGCTCAAGGTTTGTAAACACACCAATCAGCACCCTGTGTCTAGCTCAGGGTTTGTGAATGCACCAATTGACACTCTGTATCTAGCTACTCTGGTGGGGACTTGGAGAACCTTTATGTGGACACTCTGTATCTAGCTAATCTAGTGGGGATGTGGAGAACCTTTGTGTCTAGCTCAGGGATTGTAAAGGCACCAGTCAGCACCCTGTCAAAACAGACCACTGGGCTCTCTGTAAAATGGACCAATCAGCAGGATGTGGGTGGGGCCAGATAAGAGAATAAAAGCAGGCTGCCAAGCCAGCAGTGGCAACCCGCTGGGGTCCCCTTGCACACTATGGAAGCTTTGTTCTTTCGCTTTTTGCAATAAATCTTGCTGCTGCTCACTCTTTGGGTCCACACTGCCTTTACGAGCTGTAACACTCACCGCGAACATCTGCAGCTTCACTCCTGAAGCCATCAAGACCACGAACCCACCGGGAGGAACGAACAACTCCAGATGCACCACCTTAAGAGCTGTAACACTCACCCCAAAGGTCTGCAGTTTCACTCCTGAGCCAGCGAGACCATGAACCCACCAGAAGGAAGATACTGAGCACATCTGAATGTCAGAAGGAACAAACTCCGGACACGCCGCCTTTAAGAACTGTAACACTCACCGCGAGGGTCTGCAGCTTCATTCTTGAAGTCAGTGAGACCAAGAACCCACCAATTCCAGACGCAGTAGCATCTACATACCTTCTCCTATCTCAGCCTTGAGGCAGGCAACTATAAGTGTATTCCTGGAGCAGCTTGCACATAACTCCTGGGAGCATGGGTGGACCAAAAAGACTCTCCCTTCTCAATACGAGGGGTCATTACCGATTGCTGCTTCTGATGAGAGAGGTACTGACAAAGATGCAAAAGCCATTGTTGTTGCACCTCGCCTATTATTACAAGCCTGTCCCCCTCTAGCTGAAGCGACTTCCAGGGAATTTAAAGGGCTGGTGCTTCTTTATTGTCCTGTTTCGTTTTTCTCTTTTTCCTCTTTCAAGGGCCAGGCATTGAAGATTATGACATTTAAAAAGTATCACATAGGGCCATGTGCGGTGGCTCATGCCTGTTATCCCGGCACTTTGGAAGGCCAAGGCAGGCGGATCACCTGAGGTCAGGAGTTCGAGACCAGCCTGGCCAATATGTTGAAACCCTGACTCTACTAACAATACAAAAATTAGCAGACGTGGTGGCATGGCGGAGGTTGCAGTGAGCCGAGATTGCGCCACTGCACTCCAGCCTGGGTGACAGAGCAAGACTCCATCTTAAAAAAAAAAAAAAAGTATCACATATATATATTTGTCCAGTTTAAGTCGTCTTGGTCTCCAGGAGACAGAGGTTGCAGTGAGCAGAGATCGTGCCACTGCACTCCAGCCTGGCTGACAGAGCGAGACTCTGTCTCAAACAAACAAAAAAAGAAAAAAAAAAATGAGAGACATTATAACGTCATCTGGCATGCCTAGGGGAAGGAAGAAGCTCAGAAAAGACATGAGAACATCTTATGCTTCATCTCAGACTCATCCTCAGTACAGAGACAGCTTACAACAATCAAAAATGAAAAGCGAAAACAAAAATACAACAAACCCTAGGAAAAAAAGGAAAACCTGATTTCCAGAGTTACCATATGCAATGGGCTGCAAGTTTATGTCCTCCCAAAATTTGTATGTTAAAATTATACACTTGAAAGTGATGGTATTAGGAGGTAGAATGTGTGGGAGGTGATTGGATTATAAGGGGGGAGCCCTCATGAATGAGATTAGTGGCCTTAAAAGAGGCCCCACACAGCTCATTCATCTCTTCAATGATATGAGAACACAGTGAAGAAGTGCCATCTATGAACCAAAAACCAAGCGCTCATCAGATCTTCTGGCATCTTGATCTTAGGCTTCCTAGCATCTAAAACTATGAAAGATTGTGATGGTTAATATTATGTGTCAACTTGATTGTTGTGAGAGATGCTTACATGGCTGATGAAATATTGGTTTTGAGTATGTTTGTGAGGGTGCTGCCAGAGGAGACTGACATTTGAGTCAGTGGACTGAGGAAGACCCACCCTCACTGTGGGTGGGCAGCATCAAATTGGGGTAATAGTGCAGCTAAAACAAAGCATGCAGAAGAAGGGCATATAAGCAGCAGAGTCTCCTCCCTCCCTCTCTCTCTTCCCATGCCAGACACTTGCTTTCTCTCCTCCTGCTCTTGGATATCAGACTCCAGAATTTTGGCCTTTGGACTCTGAGGCTTGCACCAGTGGCTTTCCAGGGAGTTTCGGGCCTTAGGCCTCAGACTGAGGGCTGCGCTGTTGGCTTCCATGTGGTTTTTTTTGTTTTTTTTTTTGAGACAGAGTCTCGCTCTGTTGGCCAGGCTGGAGTACAGTGGCACGATCTCCGCTCACTGCAACCTCCGTCTCCCGGGCTCAAGCAAATCTCCTGCCTCAGCCTCCCGAGTGGCTGGGATTACAAGCGTGTGCCACCACGCCAGGCTAATTTTTGTATTTCTATTTTTTATTTTATTTATTTACTTATTTATGTATTTATTTTTTTGAGACGGAGTCTTACTCTGTCGCCCAGGCTGGAGTGCAGTGGTGCGATCTTTGCTCACTGCAAGCTCCACCTCCCGGGTTCACGCCATTCTGCTGCCTCAGCCTCCCAAGTAGCTAGGACTACAGGTGCCTGCCACCACACCTGGCTAATTTTTTGTATTTTTAGTAGAGACGGGGTTTCTCCGTGTTAGCCAGGATGGTCTCGGTCTCCTGACCTCATGATCTGCCTACCTCGGCCTCCCAAAGTGCTGGGATTACAGGTGTGAAACACCATGCCTGGCCTCATTTTTGTATTTTTAGTAGAGATGAGATTTCACCATGTTGGCCAGGCTGGTCTCGAACTCCTGACATCAGGTAATCCACCCACCTTGGCCTCGCAAAGTGCTGGGATTACAGACTTGTTTCTTCATTCTTCAGCTGTTTACTGTTACTTCTACCAAAACTTCTTTATATGTATTTTCTGAGTCTACTAAAAGGGTAGTTACATTGTATCTGGAATTGGTGGGTTCTTGGTCTCACTGACTTCAAGAATGAAGCCTCAAACCCTCCCGGTGAGTGTTACAGTTCTAAAAGATGGTGTGTCCGAAGTTTGTTCCTTCTGATGTTTGGACGTGTTTGGAGTTTCTTCCTTCTTGTGGGTTCGTGGTCTCGCTGGCTTCAGGAGTGAAGCTGCAGACCTTCCCGGTGAGTGTTACAGCTCTTAAGGTGGTGTGTCTGGAGTTGTTTGTTCCTCCCGGTGCATTCCTGGTCTCACTGGCCTCAGGAGTGAAGCTACAGACCTTGGCGGTGTTACAGCTCATAAAGGAAGGGTGGATCCAAAGAGTGAGCAGCAGCAAGATTTATTGCAAAGAGCAAAGGAACAAAGCTTCCACAGGGTGGAAGAGGACCAGAGCAGTTGCCACTGCTGGCTTGGCAGCCTGCTTTTATTCCCTTATCTGGCCCTACCCACATCCTGCTGATTGTTCCATTTTACAGAGAGCTGATTGGTCTGTCTTACAGAGAGCTGATTGGCCCGTTTTGACAGGGTGCTGATTGGTGCATTTACAATCCCTGAGCTAGACACAGGGTGCTGATTGGTGTGTTTACAAACCTTGAGCTAGACACAGAGTGTTGATTGGTGCATATACAATCCTCCAGCTAGACATAAAAGTTCTCCAAGTCCCCACTCCACTCAGGAGCCCAGCTGGCTTCACCTAGTGGATCCGGTACCCTGGCCACAGGTGGAGCTGCCCGCCAGTCCCGCGCCCTGCGACCGCACTCCTCAGCCCTTGGACGATTGATGCTACAGGGCGCCATGGAGCCAGGGGCGGCGCCCGTCGGAGAGGCTCGGGAGGCGCAGGAGCCCACAGTGCCGGGGAGGCTCAGGCATGGCGGGCTGCAGCTCCCGAGCCCTGCCCCGCGGGGAGGCAGCTGAAGCCTGGCGAGAATTCCACTGCAGCGCTGGCGGGCCGGCACTGCTGGCGGACCTGGCGCATCCTCCGCAGCTGCTGGCCCGGGTGCTAAGCCGCTCACTTCCTGGGGCCCGCGGCTCCGGCCAGCCGCTCTGAGTGCTGGGCCCGCCGAGCCCACGCCCACCCGGAACTCGCGATGGCCCGCAAGCGCCGCGCGCAGCTCCGGTTCCCACCCGCGCCTCTCCCTCCACACGTCTCTGCAAGCTCAGGGAGCCGGCTCCAGCCTCAGCCAGCCCAGAAAGTGGCTCCCACAGTGCAGCGGCGGGCCGAAGGGCTGCTCAAGCGCGGCCAGAGTGGGCGCCGAGGTCAAGGAGGCGCGGAGAGCCAGCGAGGACTGTGAGTGCTGCCAGCGTTGTCGCCTCTCAATATGACTTAGGTATGTAGGAGAAAACAGAAAATTGTGAGGGCAAAAATTAGTTCAATTAGTTTATTTTCTAGCACTTTCATTCCTTAAGACCTAAGTGGCATTTTTATTAAAAACAAACAAAACGAAACAAACCCATCTATCTCTCTTTCCTTGATACTTCCTCTCTCATACATACACTTTACCCCAACACCTTAGGCAAGCTTGGTGGATAGGCTAGTCCCAGAAATACTCTAATTCTAAGAAATAAACTAAATTCTGCCTCTGACATTCCATTGCCCCTGTGGTTTTAATTAAGTGTGAATTCTCCTATGCTCACTTTGAAACACGCCTCAGGA
This sequence comes from Pongo pygmaeus, assembly GCF_028885625.2. Taxonomy (NCBI): domain Eukaryota; kingdom Metazoa; phylum Chordata; class Mammalia; order Primates; family Hominidae; genus Pongo; species Pongo pygmaeus. The sequence continues at coordinate 27,270,529 of NC_072376.2, forward strand.
TCTTAGGGAGATGGCAGGCAGATGGGTATTAATGTAGGGTAATATTTCTCACTTCACAGTGCCCATACATTTATTGTCATTAAAATAGTGTCATTCAAATGAGGCAGCTGAAGTTGAAAAATGAATGCAAAGTTCATCATTGTTCTGAGGATCTGAGCTTTGGTGAAGAAGCTGAATTAGAGGCAGCACTTGAGCTCTGCTTATGTGAAATGTATAGATGTACTGATCACTCAGTAGTGAAACCCTTGAGGCATTGACAGGAGGACAAAGTCTCTAAGACTATATGAAAGTCATGGGGATGAAAACACCTGCCTCTCCTGCTTTACCAGGCTGTGGGGAGAATGAGGGAAATAATGTGTGTGAAGTGGCCTGTGTGTCTAGAAGGAAACGTGTAGGTGCTTTGTTAGCGCTGTGTACGATAATCGGTTAATTCCCCAGAACCCTGTAGAGTCCTGGAATCCCTGTAATAAATTTATTTTTTCCATCTCAGGTTTTCCTTTTCCCTGGTGCCCAGGTTAAAGAGAAATTGATGTCTTCCAACTTATGTTTAGCTTCTATTTTTCTGCATTGAGGATTTGAATTCAGAAAACATTTCAGGATCTGTAGAACTGTACATTGATGTTAGGTTTAAACATTCAACAACCTCACAATATTTAGGTTTTATGAGCTATGGTCAAGTTAACTAAATTTGCTTGATAGAATTTCTGAGAAGAAAAAAAATACACAGATTTATGATTTGGTAAGACTTTCCTCAAAGTGTCTGTCTCCTTGGAAATGCAAGTGTTACTGACCTAGTGGAACTGTTTTGTACTAGCTCAGCTTGGGAATATCCCCCATATTTCTATTCTCTATTCTTTATGACTTCCTTCCAACTTGAGCTGTGAAAAAGTGAGGGGGACTGGAGCCATTTTGGAGAAGTATTATAGAATAGAATGAGTCAAATATCTAGAGAACAAAGTTTGATTAACTCAAAGCTGAAGCCCTGGCTCCCGCAGTCTCATACTCCATAGCAATAAGTTCTCCTCGTCCAGAGGCCTAAGCATCTGTTTCCAAATCTCATACGCTTTCCTGGATAGATTCATCAAGTCAAACCTTAAGTTGCTTGACTTTTTTCTGCACCATCCCCTAATTTATGTTAAGCTTAAAAATTAGAGCCATTAAATAGCAAAACAAACAAATGCAACAATAAGAACAGAACATTATGCCCTGGTCTGTGGAGCTCAATTTAAACTTCAAAAATCTAAAACTTCAAAAAGACTTTTGCTGGAGGGTTACTAGAAAGAACATCATTCAAGATGTTGCCACATGCTGCCATTCTGTCACTTTGGTGTTATTTATGGATTGTATCTAATAAACTTTTAGCTTCCTTTCAGCTTTTCCTGAGTCGAGATGAAACTTCACCATTATCATTATTGAGAATATGTAAACAATATTTAGATATCTAAATGTTACATTTCCGTTTACAAAACCAAGCACTGAGACAGAACTTCTCAACCTGCTTTGATTTATATCAAAGGGAACACTGTGTGTGTGTGTGTGTGTGTGTGTGTGTGTATGTGTGTTTTCACACAAAAGCTGGTAGTGAGAGGAGCAAGAGTTTTCAGGAAGAAACATGGCTGGAAAAAGTAAAAAAAAAATTCAGTGAATTGAAAGTGTATAATAAAAAATTCTAAAATTGAATTTTAGAATGGCTTTCTTTTTTCTCTCACCTCTTCCTCCCTCCTTTCCTTCTCCCCAGTCTCACCAAAAGCACTGTTGAGGTTCTTTGCCCAATTCACAATTGGGTTACTTGTTTCCTTGCTTTTGAGTTGTTTGAGTTCTTTACATTTTTTAGATATTAGAACTGTATCAGATGTATAGTTTTCCTTTTTTCTTTTTGTTCTTCAGACTCCGTAATTTTTATTGTACTATTTTCAACTTTGTTGATTTTTTTCTTCTACCAGTGCAAAATAATTCTAAATAACATGTAAATACTCTGCCCTCAAGGTGGTGGCACATTACTCCCCATTCTTAAAAGTGTGGACTACCAAAAGTGATTCTTTCCGGACAGTACATTTTGGAAATGAGCAGCAAACTACTTCACCCTGGAGAAACTTGACAGACACCAACTGAGCAAGGTCATCACTATCAACATCAGTGGTGTTTAGCTGTGTGGATACAATGTGCTTCCTTGTTAGAATGTGAAGAGAAGGGCAATTTACTTCTGTGGTTTTCCTTCCAAAAGCCCACTACCCTAGTCTAATCATGAAAAAAAAAGAGGCAAATTCCAGTGGATGAATAGTCCACAAAATATCTGACCTATAATCCTCAAAATTGTCACAGTCATCAAAAACAAGAAAAGCCTAAAAACCATCATAGTTAGAGGTGCCTAAGAGACAGGATAACTATCTGTAATGTGGTATCCTACATGGCAATGGTCCCCAAGCTTTGTGGCACCAGGGACCAGTTTTGTTAAAGGCATTTTTTTTTTCCATGAACTAGGGGTAGGGGGATGGTTTCAGGATGAAACTGCTCCACCTCAGATCATCAGGCATTAGATTTTCATAAGGAGTGTGCACAACCTTCGTCCCTCACCTGCACAGTTTACAGTAGGGTTCCTACTCCTATGGGAATCTAATGCTGCTGCTGATCAGACAGGAGGTGCTCAGGCAGTAATGCTTGCTAACCTGCTGCTCACCTGCTGTGCGGCCGGCTCCTAACAGGCCACAGACTGGTACTGGTCCATGGCCCAGGGCTTGGGGAACCCTGCTATCTTGGATCTTGAAGAAGTCAAAGGACATTAGTAGAAAACTGAGGAATTGTGAATAAAGTGTAGACTTCAGTTAATTATGATGCATAAATATCAATTCATTAGTTGTAACAAATATATCACACTAATGGAAAGATATTAATAAGTAAAACTGGTTGTGTGATATGTGAAAACTCCCTATACTGGTATCACACTAATTCTGTAAATTTAAAACTGCTCTAAAATAAAAAAGTTTTTAAAGAAACAAGGAAAATCCTAAAGATTCCATAAAACTAATAGAACTAGTAAACAAATTTAGCAGTTTGCAAGATACAAAATCAATATGCAAAAATCAGTTGCTTTTCTATACACTAACAATAAAAAATCAGAGAATAAAATTTAAAAAAATTATTTACAGTACCATCAAAGAAAATAAAATACTTAGGAATAAACTTAACCAAGAAGGCGAAAGACAGCCAGGTGCGGTGGCTCTTGCCTGTAATCCCAGCAGTTTGGGAGGCTGAGGCGGGTGGATCACATGTGGTCAGGAGTTAGAGACCAGCCTGACCAAAATGAAGAAACCCTGTCTCTACTAAAATTACAAAATTAGCCGGGTGTGGTTGTGCATGCCTGTAATCCCAGCTACTCGGGAGGCTGAGGCAGGAAAATAGCTTGAACCGGGGAGGCGGAAGTTGTGGTGAGCTGAAGTTGTGCCATTGCACTCCAGCCTGGGCAACAAGAGCAAAACTCCAAAAAAAAAGGAGAAAGACTTGTACACTGAAAACTACTAAATATTGATGAAAAAATTAAAGAAGTCACCAATAAATGAAAATTATCTGTGTCCATAGATTGGAAGCCACCAATAAATGAAAATTATCTGTGTCCATAGATTGGAAGACTTAATATTGTTAAAATGTAAATTCCACTCAAAGCTACCTACAGATTCAATACAATCCCTATCAAAAATCTAATGACAACAAGCCCCAGATAATATTATATTCAGTGGTGAGAAGGTGAAAGACTGTTAACTGAAATCAAGAGTAAGACAAGGATGCTCACTCTCATCATTTCTTTTAACATAATACTGGAAGTCCTACCTAGTAAAATTAGGCAAGAAAAAGAAATGAAATATATTCTAATAGAATAGGAGGAGGTTTAATGGCTTCTGTTTGTTAATGACATGATTTTAAATTTAAAACCCTAAAAAGTCACCAAAAAAACACTGTAATTGTAAAACATAGTATAAAGCCATTGTAATCAAAACAGCATGATACTTGCATAAAAATAGACACATTGACCAAAAAAATAGGATAAAGAATGCAGAAATCAACCTATCCACTTATGGCCAATTAGATTTTGCCAAAGATACCATGAAGGCAATATGAAGAAAGGATGTTCTCTTTGATAAATGATACAGAAGCTTTTTAGTTTAATTATGTTCCATTTATGTACTTTTGTTTTTGTTGCTTCCAATTTTAAGGTCTTTGTCCTGAATTCTTTGCCTAGACCAATGTTTAGAAGAGTTTTGCCTATGGTTTCTTCTAGTATTTTAATAGTTTCGGGTCTTACATTGAAGTCTTTAATCCATCTGGCATTAAATTTTGCATATGGTGAGAGATAGGAGTCTAGTTTTATTCTTCTGCTTATGGCTATTTTAGTTTTCCCAGCACCATTACTTAAAAGGGTGACCCTCCCCCAGTGTTTGCTTTTATCAACTTTTTCAAAGATCAGTTGGCTATGGATATGTGGCATTATTTCTGTGTTCTCTATTCTGTTTCATTGATCTAGGTATCTATTTTTATAATAGTAAAAATAGACTGTATGCTATGGTCATTCATAAAAAAATTTAAATGATGTATATATAATTCAGCAGTTCCACTTCAGGTATGTAATCAAAAGAATTGAAAGCAAGGTCTTAACAAGATGCAGGCATGCAATGGAGACACTGTGGGCTCAGTTCTAGATCACCACAATAAAGTAAATATTGTAATAAAGTAAGTCACACAATTATTTTGATTTCCCAGTGAATATAAAATTTGTCTTTACACTATACCATAGCTTGTTTAAATGTGTAATAGAATTGTGTCTAAAAATGTACATACCTTCATTAAGAATATAAAATAAATTTTATCCAAATTTTTTAAATAGAAATTGAAAATAAATTATGGCTAAAGAATGCTAACAATCATCTGAGCCTTCAGAAAGTTGTGATCTTTTTGCTGGTAGAGGGTTTTGCCTTTGCCTTGATGTTGGTGTCTGCTGGCTGATCAGGGTGGTGGTTGCTGATGATTGGGATGGCTTTGGGAATTTCTTAAAATAAGGCAATAATGAATTTTGCCACATCTATTCACTCTTTCACAAAATATTTCTCTGTAGCTGTGATTCTATTTGGTAGCACTTAACCTAGAGTAGAGCTTCTTTCACATTGGAGTCCTGACTTTATCAAAAAAAGTTTATGTAATATTCTAAGTCCTTCATTGTCATTTCAAAAACTCACAGCATCTTCACCAGGAGTAGATTTCATCTCAAGAAACCACTTTCGTTACTCATCAGAAGAAGCAGCTCCTCATCCATAAAAATTTTATCATGACATTGTAGCAAATCAGTCACATGTGCAGGCTCCATTTCCTGTTCTTTTGATTTTTTTAAATTACATCTGCAGTTACTTCCTCCCCTGAAGTCTTCAATCCCTAAATGTCGTCTATGAGGCTTGGAATCAACTTCTTTCAAACTTCTGTTAATATTATTTTGACGACCATCCATGAGTCATGAATGTTCTTTATTGAATCTGGAATGCTAAATTCTTTCCAAACAGTTTTCAATTTATTTTGCCCAGATCCATTACAGGAATCACTCTCTATCACAGCTATAGCCTTACAAAATATATTTTGTAAATGATATAACTTGAAAGTCAAAATTCTTAATCCATGGGCTACAGAATGGATGTTGTGTTAGCAGGCATAAAACTAACATTAATCTCATTGTACATTTCCATTAGAGCCCTTGGGTGACCAGGTTCATTGTCAATGGGAACTAATGAGCAGTAGGTCTCAACAGTGGGCTTAAAATATTCAGTAAACCATGCTGTAAACAGATGCATTTTCATCCAGGCTTTGTTTTCTCATTTACGCAGCCAACAGAAAGTAGATTTAGTATAATTCTTAAGAACTCTAGAATTTTGAGAACGGTAAATATGCATTGGCTTCAACTTAAAAAGCACAGGATGCATTAGTCCCTACCAAGGAAATTAGCCTATTCTCTGAAGCTTTGAAACCAGACAATGACTTTCCACTCAAGCTGTTAAAGTCTTAGATGGCACCTTTTTTCTATATAAGGCACTTTCATCAACATTGAAAATTTGTTGTTTTGTGGGACTTTCATCAATAATCTTAATTAAACCTCTTGGATAACTTGCTGCAGCTTCTACTTCAGCACTTTCTGCTTCAGTTTGCACTTTTATGTTATGGAAGTGGCTTCTTTTCTTAAATCTCATAAACCAGTGTCTGCTAGTTTCCAACTTTTCTCCTGCAGTTTCCTCACTTCTCTCAGCCTTCACAGAATTGAAGAGAGTTAAGACTTTGCTCTGGATTAGGCTCTGAATTAAAGGAATGGTCTTGCCTGCTTAATCTTCTATACAGACTACAAAAACTTTCCCCACATCAGCAATAAGGCTGTTTGCTTTCTTATCATTTGTGTGCTCACTGGAATAGCATTTTAAATTTTCTTCAATAACTTTTCCTTAGCATTCATAACTTGGCTAACTCTTAGCTGCAAGAGGCCTACCTTTCAGCCTAACTCAGTTTTTGACATGCCTTCCTCACTAAGCTTATTTCTAGCTACACACACACACACACACACACACACACACAATCATATTTTTTATATATATATATAAAAATAAATATAATCATGGAGTAAAAGTGCAATTTTACTATATTGATATATTGCATGATGGTCAAGTCTTCAATGTACCCATCACTGGAGCGATGCACATTTTACTCAACTAACAACCTCCCATCTTCCACTCTCCTCCCACCCCCAAACCTCTGAGTCTCAATTGTCCCTCATTCCATACTTTCCATGTGTATGCATTATTAAGCGTGCATTTATAAGTTAGACATGCCCTATTTGACATTTTGATTCTGAGTCATTTTACTTAAGATAATGGCCTCCAGTTCCATCCATGTTACTGCAAGAGGCATGATTCCATTTTTTAAGGTAGAATATATTCCATTGTCTATATATACCATGGTTTTTAAAATCCATTCATTCATTAATGACCCTGAGGTTGATTCCGAGTACTTGCTATTGTGAATAGTGCTGCAATAAACATATGAGTGCAAGTATATTTTTAATATAATATATATTTTTTTCTTTTTGGTAGATACCTAGTAGTGAGCTTTCTGGATCAAAATGGTAGTTCTATTTTTAGTTCTTTGTAAAATCTCAATACACTTTTCCATACAGTTGTATTAATTTACATTCACAGCAACAGTGTATAAGTGTTCCTTTCCTCTACATCCTCTCCTACATCTGTTATTTTTTGACTTTTTAGTAATAGCCATTCTGATTGATGTAGGTGGTATATCTCATTGATTTTAAATTGCATTTCTCTGATGATTAGTGATGTTGAATATTTTTTCATATGCTTCTTGGCCATTTGATTTATATTGAGAGACTTGAAACTCTTCCTTTCATCTGAACACTTAGAAGGCATTGTAAGGTTATTTATTGGCCTAACTTCAATATTACTGTGTCTCAGAAAATAGGGAGGCTTGAAGAGAGGGAGAGAGACTGGGAATGGTTGGTTGACAGTAATAAAAAAGCTTGAAATATTATAAAAATTACCAAATGTGACACAGTAACAGGAATTAAGCATATGCTATTGGAAAAATGAATAGACTTGCTTGGCTCAGGGTTACCATAAAACCTCAGTTTGTAAAAATATAAGCAATATCTTTGAAACAAAATATAACAATGCACAATAAAATAAGGTATGCCTGTATTTGTATACTCATGTTCATAGTAGCATTTTTCACAATAGCCGAAATGTGGAAGTGTTCACTGGCAGATGAAAACATAAACAAGAATATGATATGTACATACAGTTAGATACAATTCAGCCTTAAGAAAAGGAAGGAAATTCTGACATATGCTAAAATATAGATAAAGGTTGATGACACTATGCCAAGTGAAATAAGTCAGTCATATAAAGATAAAGGCTGTATGATTCCACTTATATGTGGTTACTTAAAGTAGTCAAAATCAAAGAGACAGAAAACAGAATGGTGGTTTCTAGGGTTTTGGGGCAGGCAGGTAATGGAGGAGTTATCATTTAATGGGCATAGAGTTTGGGCTTCGAAAGATAAAAATAATTATGTTAATGGATGGTTATGATAGTTGTACAATAATATGAATGTACTTAATGTCATTAAACTATACACTTAAAAGTGAAATAAGGGCCGGGCATGATGGCTCGTGCCTGTAATCCCAACACTTTGGGAGGTCGAAGCCGATAAATCACTTGAGGTCAGGAGTTCAAGACCAGCCTGGCCAACGTGGTGAAACCCCGTCTCTACTAAAAATTCAAAAATTAGCCTGGCATGGTGGTGCACACCTGTAATCCCAGCTACTTCAGAGGTTCAAAGAGAATCCCTTGAACCCAGGAGGCAGAGGTTGTGGCAAGCTGAGATCATGCCACTGAAGTCCAGCCTGGGCAACAAAGCAAGACTCCATCTCAAAAAAAAGAAAAAAAAAAAAGAAAGAAAAAAAGCAATAAGATAGCACATTTTATGTACATTTTATGTTATGTTTATTTTACAACAATAAAAGCTGAAAAGGAAGATTAAATACCATGACTATGTTTATTTCGTCTCATACATACAAAGAAGTTCAATCTATAAATTTAATTATCACATTAACAGATAAAATAAAATCTCCAGATAGTTATTTAAACAGATGCAAAGTATGTATTTGAAACATTTTATCATAAATTTGTGATAAAAATGCTCAGTATATTAAAACATAGGAAAGTGTGTTTCTGTATCTAATATATTTTTAAAAAAGCAATATGTATTATTCTAAATGTGTAAATGTAGAGAGATTTTCATTTAAAATAAAAAACACAACACAAGGAAGCACATTTTCACAATTTCAAATAATACATATTTTGGAAGCCCTAGCATGCACAATAATATGATGAAAAGAATTTGATGCAGGGGGATTTAAAATAAAGAAATAAAACTGCCATGTTTGTAAAATATATGACTATTTACTTAGAAAACTATTTAGACACATTATTACATATTATTGTAAAGTTTATCTAGAAAGCAGAACATAAGGACAATATAGAAAGTTCAAATGCATATCTTTATATCAGCAACCACCAACCAAAAATTATTTAAAATAAAATCTCGTTTAAAAAAACATTAGACAATATAAGTAAATAAACATAAATTTTTTTCTAGTGTCATAGTAAATATTGCTTAGTCCTTCCCCCCCACCCCACTGGGTAGTTTATATACTACCCTATAGGTCATGCCAAAAATGAATAAAAGTTTAGATGCCAAAATGTTTATGAAACTGCTGTCTAAATACTGATTGATTGCACAATTTAAATAAAAGTTTTCCTTAGTTAAAAAAGAAAAAAAAAACATAAATTTAACAAAAAGAGTGCTAGACTTTCTAAGAAGTGCAATTAAGGTTTATTAAAACATATAACACCTAAATTAATGGAGAAGTTTTTTCCATTTTTGGGTAATATACCATTTAGAGACTGTTAGTTATTTTGAAATGTACCTACAAATTACAAATAAAAATGATGTGTAAACACTAATTTGTTTTATAAGATCAGTGTTTCTCTGATGTAACAACTTCACAAAGACATTGAAAAAAAGATAAATTATAAACTAATATTTCTCATAAATACAGGCACTTTAAATTTAATTCAGTAATATATCTCAGGAGTTTAAAGCTAGTTAACATTTCAAGACCAGTTAGAGTATTTAACACATGAGCTGTATGAAGGAGTAAACCGTATAATCAACTCAACTCAATAATCATCCATTCATGACAAAATTTATAAGTTAATTACAGTTAGGATGGTATTTCTTCAATCAAATAAAAAGCAACTATGATAAATTCTACAAGTAATGTCATTTTAATTGTGAAATATTGACTATTTTTTCTCTAGTTTGAGAAAAATGCAGATGCCACCTTTCACAACTTCCATTCAGCATTAAAATGGATTTCCCAGCCAGTGAAAGAGGGCAAGAAAAACAAATAAAAAGCATAAAGATTAGAAAAGAGTAAGTCAAACTGTCTGTATTCTCAAACAAGATTCTGTTGAAGGTATAAAAATATTAAGTAATTCACCAAAACAAATCTCTTCTAGTTCTAAAAAGTGAATATTGCCACCTCTGAGGACATGGAGTATCCATTTTAGAGTCAATTATATTTCTACATAGTAGCACCAAAAAAGTATAAAATTAAATAAAAATATCTATTTCCAATAGCATTAAAAAGCCTGAAATACTTAGGAAGGAACTTAACAGCAGGCAAAGCAAGATATCTATTTTGGAAATTATAAAACATTGCTGAGAGTAATTAAAGAAAAAATAAATGAAGAAATATAGCTATCTAAAAAGACTGAAATTGTGAATGTTTTTTAAATGATAAATATCCAAAATTGATTTATAGAAACAACAAAATCTACCACATAATCTCAGCAGGCTTTTTGTAGTGAATGACAAGATTATTCTAAAATTAAAAATACAAGATACTTAGATTAATCAAAATAATCTTGAATAAGTACAAATTAATTCGAAGACTCACATTATCAGATTTAACAGCTTACAATGAAGCTACAGGCACCGTGGCAGTGTCATGAATAGACAAATCAATGGAACAGAAATGATAGTGGAGATGTAAACTAATGCTTGTAAGTTCAATTGATTTTTAAATGAAAGTTCCAAAGCAATTCAATGGGAAATACAAAGATTTTTTTAACAAATGGTGCTGGAACAAATGGATATCCATGTAGAAAAAATAATCAACCCTGTTTTATATATAACAACACACACAAGCTTAATTCAAAATAAATCATGAGCTAAATTTACAAACTGAAATCATAAAGGTTAAAAGAAAATAAGTGGCGCAAAACTTATCAGAGGGTAAGGAAAATTTTCTTAGGCAGAATAAAACAATTATAAAAGAAAACAATGATAAATTACGTTTTATCAATATTAAAACAATTCTGATCATCAATAGGCACTGCTAAGAAAATTAATAAGTGAACCACAGCCAGGAACGTATGTGTGATAAAAGACATATCCAGAATGTATTTTTTAAAAATCTTATAACTCAAGAGTTAAAGTACAAAGAGTCCAATAAATAATTGGGCAAATGGCTTGAACAAACACTCTTAAAACAAAAATATACAAATAACTCAAAAGCTTAGGGAAAAGTATATATCATTAGCCAAGAGGGAAATACAAATTATATCCACAGAATAACTTTATGTGTTCACCTTAATGACCAAGATTTTAAATAAACTATCAATATCAAATATGGGCAAGGGTGTGGAACAATGGGAATTCTCATATATTGCTTATGTTAATGTGAAATAGAGCAACTGAAAAGGTTTGGCTGTGTCCTCACCCAAATCTCACCTTGATTTGTAGTTTCCATAATCCCCACATGTGGTGGGAGGGACCCAGTGGGATGTAATTGAATCATGGAGGTGACTTCTCCCATGGTATTCTTGTGATAGTGAGCAGGATCTCACAAGATCTCATGGTTTTATAATGGGCTTCCCCCTTCACTTGACATTCATTCTTCTCCTTCCAGCCGCCATGTGAAGAAGGACGCGTTTGCTTCCTCTTTTGCCACAATTGTAAGTTTCCTGAGTCCTCACCAGCCCTGTGAAACCGTGAGTCAGTTAAACTTCTTTTCTTTATCAATTACTCAGTCTCAGGCAGCTCCTTTTTAATTCCAATAATCACTTTATTTTTTTAATTTCATCTTTTAATCCTCAAAACACTTTTACGTATTAGAGTCAACCTCTTAAGTAGCATTTCTTAAGTTACTCTGGTACAGGTGGTATTTGTTTACATGAGTAAGTTCTTTAGTGGTGATTTGTTAGATTTTTGGTGTACCCATCATAAAAAGGAGCCCACATAGCCAAAGCAAGACTAAGCAAAAAAACAAATTTGAAGGCATCACACTACTTGATTTCAAACTCTATTATAAGGTCATAGTGTCACCAAAACAGCATGGTACTGGTCTAAAAATGGCACATAGACCAATGGAACACTATAGGGAACACAGATGTAAACCCAAATACTTACAGCCAACTGATCTGTGACAAAGCAAGGAAAAACATAAAGTCGGGGGAGGACCCCCTTTTCAATAACTGGTGCTGGGATAATTGGCAAGCCACATGTAGGAGAACAAAACTGGATCCTCATCTCTCACCTTACACAAAAATCAACTCAAGATGGATTAAAGACTTAAACTAAGAACTGAAACTATAAAAATTCTAGAAGATAACATTGGAAAAACCCTTCTAGACATTGGTTTAGGCAAGGATTTCATGACAAGAACCCAAAAGCAAATGCAATAAAATCAAAGATAAATGACTGCGACCTAATTAAACTAAAGAGCTTTTGCATGGCAAAAGGAACAGTCAACAGGGTAAACAGACAACCCACAGAGTGGGAGAAAATCTTCATAATCTATACATCTGACAAAGGACAAATAACCAGAATCTACAATGAACTCAAATCAGTAAGAAAAATACAAACAATCCCATCAAAAAGTGGACTAAGGACATGGATAGACAATTCTGAAAAGAAGATACACAAATGGCCAACAAACATATAAAACAATGTTCAACATTGGGCAGTTCTTTATAGCAGCATGAGAATGGACTAATACAACGACTATTCCATAAAATGCTTGGCCGTTTCCTATAAAGTTGAACATACAGTTGAACATATAAAAAAAGTAAATAAATGAATAAATAAATAAAACCCTTCCCTACCCTTTGACCTAGCAATTATATTCCTCAGGATTTATCCAAGAAATATTAAAATATGTCTACAAAAGGCCGGGCTCAGTGGCTAACACCTGTAATCCCAGCTCTTTGGGAGGCTGAGGCGGGTGGACCACGAGGTCAGGAGTTTGAGACCAGCCTGGCCGATATGGTGAAATTCCATCTTTACTAAAAATACAAAAATTAGCCAGGTGTAGTGGCATGTGCCTGTATTCCCAGCTACTTGGGACGCTGAGGCAGAATAATTGCTTGAACCCAGGAGGCGGAGATTGCAGTGAGCCGAGATTGCGCCATTTCACTACTGCTGTAAATAATACAAAATTCAATCTACAGCAGGATAGATACACACTGTGCATCAAATTCATACAATGAAACACTACTCATCAATAAAAAGAAGAAAAACTGATTTCTTTACTATTTATAAATCTCATAGATATTTTGATGAACAAAATAAGCCAAAGACAAGGAAGTACATATGATAAGATTTCCCTTATTTGAAGTTCTAAAGTATTCAAAACTAATTTATGGTGAAAAGATAATCTAACTGTGGTTGCCTAGGGTTTGCGGGGGTATAGGGAGATATAATTTACTCCTATGACAAATGAGAGAGTTCTTTGGTTTGAAGGAAATTTTCTATATCTTATTATTGTTATTCATTGCTTGAGTATATTCACTTGTTAAAACTCAATAAACTCAGTGAATTTCAATATATGTAAAGAAGTAGACAGGTAGTAGTAAACTCTAGTTAATATATTGAAAATAGTGAAATCCATGTTTCTCACTGTTGAGACAGTTTCAGTATTGGAAAGGGGAAAACTAATATGTACTATGTGATGTTGGATTGAAAATATCAATATTTATTTACATCATATATATTTGTGTGTGTGTGTGTGTGTGACAGAGAGAGAGAAAGAGAGACAGAGAGAAAGAGAGAGAGGGAGAGAGAGAAGGGAGAAAGAAGAAGAGGAAAGGCAGGAGAGAAAAAAGAGAATAAGCACACTCAGCATTCATATTTAAATACCATTTCCCACTAAAAGGATCCATGGCTTAATGGAGAAATGGTTACTATTTTCAGGGCTAGAAAAGAGCAATATAAGCCTGGAGCATCTTGTTGCATTGAGGAAGATGAGCTCAAAGAATTAGGGAAATACGTCAAAATGCACAAGTCAGTTTGACAGGGCTCCCTCTTGTCATATTCAAAGTAAATATTGAAAGGGTTAGATTGAAATAACTCAATAAAGTAATAAATCATAAACCCATACTCATAGAAGTAAATAAATGAATAAATAAATAAAGCCCTTCCCTACACTAGAGGGCCAAATCTTAAGCATAGCAGAAATGATATATTTGAAATTACCAATGGATGCTAAACTTACAGGGTAGATGTTGATTGGAAAAGAAATTGTTTCAAAGTATCTCCAAAAGTCTACTCATTAACTTCAAAGGAAAAAGTGTAATAATGTCATTCAATAATGTAGGTACTACCACCTGAACCAAAATAACAAATATAGCATAATCAAATTTGGGACAAACAAAATTGTGTCTAATAAGAAACTCAGAGAAAGACAAAACATCATTAGTTCTGTTAATCTAATCATGAGGAGGCATCGGACAGACCTAAGTTGGGAGACAGTCTACAAAATAACTAGGTCTGTCCTCTTAAAAAATGTTAAACTCAATACATAGAAAGAAAGACCGAAATATGACAATTAAATACAATATGCAATTGTGGAATTTGTTTCTGGAAAAGGAAAACAAATAGCTATAAAATACATTATTATGAAACTTCATTGAATGTAGTATTGTCTGTAGATGGGATAATTTCCTTATTTTTCCTAGTATTTAAAATTTATCTGTGGTTTTGTTAGAAACTGTTTAATTTCTTAAGAAATATGAACTAAATTATTTAAGGTTAAAGAATCAGAATACTTTCAACTTACTATAAGATACATACAAAATCCTGTATGTATAAAATTAATACAGTATAAGATACATACAAAATCCTGTATGTATAAAATTAATATACAGATATGTAAATGGTCTAAAATGAAACAAGTGTTGCATTTGGATAAAGGGTATATAAGACTTCCTGACACGATTCTAGCAACTTTCCTGTAAATTTGAAGCTATTTCAAAATATAAACTATGCCCCCTGTGATGGTTAATATTAAGTATCAACTTGATTGAAGAATTCAAAGTACTGTTCCCGGGTGTGTCTGTGAGGGTGTTGCCAAAGGAGATTAACATTTGAATTAGTGGGCTGGGAGAGGCAGACCCACCCTCAGTCCAGTTGGGCACCATATAATCAATCAGCTGCCGGCCCAGCTAGAATAAAGCAGGCAAAAGAACATGAAAGGACTGGACTTGCTGGTTCTTTTGGCCTTCATTTTTCTCCTGTGCTGGATGCTTCCTGCCATCGAACATCAGACTCCAAGTTCTTCAGCTTTTGGACTCTTGGACTTACATCAATGGTTTGCCAGGGGCTCTTCAGCCTTTGACCACAGACTGAAGGCTTCACTGTCGGCTTCCCTACTTTTGAGGTTTTGGGACGCAAACTAATCCACCACTGGCTTCCTTGCTCTTCACCTTGCAGACAACCTACCGTGGGACTTCATCTTGTGATGGTGTGAGTTAATATTCCTTAATAAACTCCCTTTTATTCCTTAATAAACTCCCTTTCATATATACAAGTTTCCTATTATTTCTGATACCTAGAGAAACCCAGACTAATACTCCCCCTCCAAAAAAAGAAAAAAAAAAAAACCTAGTATAATCTCAGATCCCCCTCCCCACTCCACAGTCAAGGAGGGTGTTCTCCCATCTCCTACCTCCTCACCCTTGACAGCATACTTGAGAATTATTCTCTTGCCTAGGTAAAACAGTATCTGTAGATCGGGAGACATAGACCTGACTTATCATAGGTAGCATAGTGTAAACTGGAAGTAAATGAGAGTTTACTTGATGAAGATGGAGACTCCATAATCATTTCATTCATACCAGCCTTCTTCCTCATTTTGCTTTCAAAATGCTAGCATATAGGTGGAAGGGTGTATCTAGTCTCTCTTCACCAGAATCAAAATTTAAGAATTGGTGATTGTAGAGATCTCTGACATAATACCAAGGTTTTGTTCACATTGGAGCACTGTAAGGCTGAGTAACACCTTTCTTCAGCCTTTTCCATCTCAATTAGTAACAACCGCATTATTGAAGTTTCACCTGCCCAAACCTCGAGCAACATCATTGACTCTTTTCTTTCCCCACCACACACATCATCCATCAGTAGATCCTCTGAGCTTCAGGCTTTTTCACCTTTTGTCTTTTTGGAATGCATTGCTTTTCCTCAGTTATTCCTTTCCCCATCCAAAAAAAAATGGATGTACCTTCATCTATTCTGCATTTTTACTTAGCAATTTTTACCTTATAACTTACAATATGAAATTTTTATTTCTTATATTTAAAGTATGTCCCTCTCATTTAATTTCAGCTACAAAGAGTCAGGAGTGTTTTTACTTAACTGTTAATTAATGTATCTTGAGTGCATTGAATAATTCTGTTGACACAGTAAACACTTAGTATTTGTGGAATAAATGTTTCTTTTCTACACAATTCTAATTTAAGTAACACCTATTCCATTTGAATCTAAATTATTAGATTCACTGAAAAATAAGGTTTTAGTAAGATGTTTATACTTGGAGTAATATTTTGGGCTTTAAACTATTGCTGTTATTTATTTAGCATTTTTGTATTTGTTAATCTTTGTTCCAAAATGTTTACAATTAATCTTCCAAACAACTTTACATTATCATAACAATTTTACGTATGAAACAAATCTAGGCTCTTAGACGTTAAGCAAATTGCCCAAGGACACAAAGTCAAGAAAGTAATAACTTTTTAAAACTTTTTATATGAATACAATTTACATACATAAAACTGGAGAATCATAAGTATAAAGCTAGATTAATTGTTGTGAAATAAATATACTAATCGAGCACAACCTAAGACAAGAAAAACAATTGGATAAAAAACTGCTACTGTGATTCCTTGTTTACAATCTCTACTTCTCTACTCTCCAAAGACAACCACTATCTCTTAGCACCGTGGATACTTTTCCATATTTTTGAAATTTATATAAATGAAATCAGATATTATATATTGTTTTGTGCCTTGATGATTTCATTTAACACTATATTTGTAATCACTGACTAATACTCTAATTGTATTGCTATACAACAGGTTGTTTATTCATTCACCTATTGAAGAACATCTCAGATGCTTTCAGATTTTGGAATTACGAATAAAGCGCTTAAATATTTGCATGCAGGTTTTAGTGTGAACCTGTTTTTAATAATTGGGTAAATACATAAGACTGTAAATGCTGGATTAAATGGTTTAGCTTTTTAAAAAGCTGCTATACTGTGTTCTAAAGTGGCTAAATCACTTTGCATTGCAAACAGCAATGAAGGTGAATTCCATTTGTCTGCATCACCTGCAGCAATTGATATTAGCTCAAATTTTAGTCATTCTAAATGATACGTAGTGTTATCGCATAGTTGCCTTAATTTGCATTTTCCTCTAAACAAATAATATTGAGCATCTTTCATATGCTTATTTGCAAAAATGTGTTTTCTTAGAAAGGGTCTCTGTTCAGATTATTTGCCTCTTAAAATTGTCCTGGTGCCTTTTCTTTTAGAATGCTATTAATTATTGAATCAATTTTAACAGGCACTAAGTTTTTAATAGATTAATTATTACTTACTATTTTGTGTAAGTTTTGGTAGTTTGTGTCTTTCAAGAAATAACTACATACATTTCATCTAATTTATGAGAATTGTGGACATAGGTTTATTCATAGTATTCTTTTATTATTATTTTAATGAACATTTATAGGATATGTTTAATGTCTATGGACCACTCTTTCATTTCAAATATTTTCAATTTATTTATTCTCTCTTTTCATTCTGGATTAGCTTGGCTAGAGATTCCTTAATTTTATTGTTCTTTTCAAATAATCAATAAATTGTATTTATTGATTTTCTCTATAGTTTTCCTATTTGCAGTTTTCTTCAATTCTTCCCTGATTTTTATTAGTTCTTTTCTTCTACTTGAGTTCAGCTATAATTACTTTTCTTTCTCTGGAACTTATATGATGGAAGCTTAGACTATTATGTTTAGATTTTTTTTCTTTTCTAACATACGCATTTAATGTTAATTTCTCACTAAACACATCTTTCATTGCAGCCAACAAATTTTGGTAAGTTATAGTTCTATTCTGATTTAGTTTGAAATATTTTAATTTCTCTTGACATTTCTTTTATGAATAATATTTAGAAGTGTGTTACTTAACTTCCAAATATTTGGAAATTTTGAGCTATTCTTCTCATTGATTTTTTGTTGTTGTTTAATTACACTCTGCTCTAAAAATGGATATTGTATAATTTTAAAATATATTTTATATGTTTTATGGCATCAGTGTGGTCTATCTCAATTATCTATCACGTGATACTGAGAAAAATAAGTATTCAGCTGTGATAAGACAGAATATTTTATAAATGTCAATTAGATCGAGTGGATTAGCAGTTCTGTTCAGATCACTTATATCTTTACTAATTTTTTTGCCTGCTTGATCCATCAGTTATTAAAAGAGTGGTATTTATCTACAACTATAATCATGAATGTGTCTATTTCTCTTGGTAGTTCTGTCAGATATTGCCTCACATATTTTGATACTGTTTTTATTGGCATACACATTAAGCAGTATTATGCCTTCCTTAAGAACTGGCCTTTTAACATTATGTAGTCTCCCTCCTTGTCTCTAATAATAGTCTTTATTCTAGAGTCTACTTTGAAATTAATATAGCTACTCCAACTTTGTTTTTATTAGCAAGCACCACATGTTTTTCTCCATTCCACTGTATTTAACCTATCTGAGTCTTTATAAAAGTGGGTGTCTTGTACAAAATGTATAGTTAGGTTTCTATTTAAGTCCACTTCATGGTCCTTGGCTATTAATGTCTCCCATTTTTGGTGTATTTAGACCATTCACATTTGAAATGATTATTACTGTATTTAAATTAGTATATATTATTTTTGTAATTGTTTTCTTTTTTCATTTTTGAAGTCTTTATTTCTTTAATTACAAAAACTTCACCTACTCATATAAATCCAAAACTACAAAAGCTTATAGAGTCTTCCTCGACTCCAACCCCTCACCTCACACCCTTGATATAACGGTTTGATTTGTATACTTTGAAGTGATTTTTCTGTGATGTACCAACAAATAACATCGTGGTGGGGCTTATTGTTTGTACAAGATTACACCACGAGTCTGCAACTTAATTTTTTACTTAGTAATAAGTCCTGGATTCATACAGATAGATCTTTTCTGTTCCTTTTAATACATGCGTAATAGTCCTGAGCATGGATATACTATGTCTTTTTAAAAAATCCCTGATTGATTGATTTAGGTTGCTTTCAATATTTTTGGAATTGCAAAAAATTCTGCAATAAATATATTTGAACACATAGTGTGCACAGTGACATGGATGTTTCCAAATAAGATGTCTAGAAATGGAGATGCTAGGCATCTCATTTGAGTATGTACATGTTATGCTCTGGTAGATCCTTTGCTCAACGGTTGCACCAATTTCCCCTCACACCAGCAATGGATATGCATGTTCATTTCTCCACATCTTTTCCTGAACTCCATGTTATCATCTCTATGGTTTTTGTCAGTCTGATGGACTAAAAAAAAAATTTTTATGGTAGCATCTTGTTGTTTTTGTTTGCATTTTTAAAATTTTTGGTAAGATTAAATCTCTCTTTATATGGTCCTTGGCTATTAATGTCTCCCATTTTCAACATCTCTAATTATTAAAAAATTATTCTTGCTGTTGATTCTATATCTTACTTTCTGTACATTCTACTTATTGATCTCAGTTATGTTTCTGAACTCAAATGAGGTAGGTCTGCTCTAACCTCTAAATGGCAGTTCAAATATTTGGAGAGTTCTACCAAATGTCCTTCTAGCCTGCCCGTCTTTAGGCTAACATCCTTAACTCCTCTCTCCTTAGGAGTGATTTTGAAATAGTTTGAAATTCTAAGTTCTGCCCTCTGGAATACCCTGGTTATCAATGTCCCCTTTTAAAACATTTCTTCAGAACTAATTACAGAACAACAGCATATATGTTCTGATAAGTGCTGGGTACAATAGAAACTATCATTTTTTATTATAATAATATAAGTTTAAGTTTGGAATCCATTTTACTTGAGTATATAGTCAATTAAACAAAAAAGGTATATTTTTGCATGGTTGACTTTAAAATCGCATTTCTTTCTTTTCCTATTATGCAGTGGATATTTTTCAGCTTTGGTACACGTTTTTGTATTTACTCCACTCATGCAATCATCTACTGTTTTTGGATCTTTGTTGGGGCCAATGGATTATTTATTTTTTAGTTATTTTGTGTAGCATATTAGTGACTCCTACCATTTTATCTTTTGTAGCTTTAATAGGCAAATTTTTATTTTAAATAAAGTAAGCAGAAAAAGGCCAAACGTAATCTTCCTTCAAAATCTGCACGTATCCAGCCTCCTCCATATCCTTTGGATTTGGTCATGGAAGTAGCTCATTCTCATTCTCAGCCCACATTTCTTCATTTAGGCCAGACAGAAATATGGTATGACCTTTTTGGGATGTGATCTAAATAAGCTTAATTTCTGATTTCACTCTCATACCCCAGTCCAATAACTGCCAAACAAAGAAAATAAACCTAATTGAACATAGCTTTCATTGTAATGAAACTGTGCTAGGTCTCTAGTTACCATGACTTTCTATCTCTTTAAAGGGTTATATTAAGTTTTAATTTTTTTTTATTTTTTTTATTTCAATGCGTTTTTGGGGAACAGGTGGTATTTGATTAGATGAGTAACTTTTTTAGTGGTAATTTCTGAGATTTTGGTGCATCCATCACCAGAGCAGTGTACCTGTACCCAATGTGTAGCCTTTTAACATTCTATGCAGGAAAATTTACCAGTGATATTTTTTTTTCAATTACTCTTTGAGAAAGTTTTTATTTCTTCCTTACATTTGAAGAAGAATTTTGCTGGAGGTAGAATTCCAGTTTGGTGAATTGTTTTTCCAACACTCTAAATATCTTACTCCAGTTTCTTCTTGTTCACCTGGTTTCTGACAAGATGGCCAACATATCCTTATTCCTCTATAGGTAAGATGCTCCCCATACCCCAGCCTTTTCTATGATTTTATCTTTGTCTTTGGTTTTCTGAAGTTTGAATATGATGTAATTAGGGTGTTTTTTATTAGTTTGGTTTAGATATTTTACAATTTATTTTATGAATGTTCTCTGAATTTTCTAGATCTGTGGTTTTGGATCTATCATTAGATTTGGAACATTCTGAGCCATTATTACTTCAAATACTACTTTTGCTCCATTCTTTCTTTATCTCTTCTTCAGTATTTCAAATGTGTATGCAAAAGATTTGAAATGGTCCCATTGTTTTTGAATTTTTTTGTCTTTGAATTTAAAACTTTCTATTGAACTATCCTCAAGCTAATTTTTCACTCAACCATGTGTTCTAATAATGAGCCCATCAAAGTCAATCTTCATTTCTATTTTAGTGCTTTTGATTTGTAGCATTTAAAAAAATTTTCTTACAGTTTCTGTTTTTCTCTTTAAAGCATCCATCTGTTTTTTCATGCTGTCTACTTTTACCATTAAATCCCTTAACATACTAACCACAGTTGTTCTAAATTCCCTGTCTGATAATTATAGCAATTTTCTCATATCTTAATCTAGTTTTGATGATTGCCTTTTCTCTTCAGATTGTTTTTTCTTGCTTTTTTTGTCGTGTCATTCAATTTTTGGTAAAAGTCAGATATGTTGAATTGAGTAATTGTAATGAGGTAAATACACCTTTACTGTGAGCATTTCTGTTAATTTGATTGTGAGTTGAAATATTTAATGTTTGTTGCAGCCATGGGCACTAGAGGCTTTGAATTATTTTAGTGTGCTTGCTTTTGTTTCTCCTCTTGAATTTGGACTTCCCTAAGTACTTTGCCTTAGAGAGGTACTGTGTTATAAAGCTTAGATGAAGCTCACAGATAGTATCCAAGAGCTCTGTCGGTGGTATTCTTGCACCCAACCCCACACAGAGGATGGAAGCTCTACCCAAGTCATGGCAGGCTTAGGGTACTTGGCTGGGTTGAGTTTAAAATCATAAAAGGTCAAAGCTGTCTTCCATACTGAGTCAGTTCCTGGGTGGGATCACAAGACCAGTTGAGACAGTTTCTTGATATCGATTACAGGTCCATGGGATATACATATTATATATAAATATATAAACATATATATTTATATGTATAAATTTATATTATATAATATATAAATTTTTATATATAATTATATATAAATATAAATTACATTTATATTTTATAATATATGATATATATTTTTATATTATATATCAAGTGATTTTGATGTAGGTGCTATAAATATTTATATATATTTATATATAAATATATACATATTTATATATAAATATTAAAATATTAAATATTTAAATATATAAACATATATTTAAATATATATTATATATTTATTATATATAAATTATATATTTATTATATATAATATATAATAATACTATATAAATATATATATTTATATATGTGTATGTGTGTACATATCTCCAATGCTGTAGCTTTGTTCTCCCTGCCCCCTACTGCCATATCTGATACCACCATGCTAAACCTATTTTCTTGATTATCACATTCCTTATTACTATAATTTTTCTTCCTTAGATGATACAAGCAGAGTCTAAGAGGTTGGTACAGAAGAGAGCTCTTTTCTCAGCTAAAGCAAGGCTCTTGCACAATGTTTTCCTCTGTAGGGTAGGTCTTTGTTATGGAGAACAAAAGCTTTGGATATAATTCACAATTATTCCAGTTTTCCTCCTTTTGCCAAGGCCAAGAAAGCATCAGATTTCTCTTTTATTATTGCCTACCTTTCATTCTGCAGAAAATCTCTGAGCCAGTACTATGAGTCCTGGGCAAACCAGCAGTCTTTCATATTCTTGCCTGGCATATCTGGTATGGAGCATCTGCCTTCTGAGCTAGCTGGATAAGGGCAATTGGGGCCCAAGAACTCTGAGTCTTCCATGACTCAGGTAGAATTTTCCATCCTATGTGTAGCACTGGGTGGAAGAAGAAAGCCTCTGAACTGTTAGCTGTACTCATGAGGAATTTAGCCTGTAAAATTCAGAGTTTAAGGAGATTAAGAATACTGGTGGCCTTCCCCAACCTCCCTTCACCCTCAGTAAGAGAAGTTAATTGTAATCACCCAATTGGTTCTTCTTGCCTGCTGCACAGATAAAGCTAATTCACTGAGATAGCAGTATTGCGGTAGAGAAAAAATTTAATGATTGCAGAGCTAGCCAAAGGGAAGAAAACAGTTTATTACTCAAATCAGCCTCCCTGAAAGCTTGGAGGCTAGTTTTTCAAGGATAGTGTGGAAGGCAGGGTGTTTAGGAATGGAGAATGTTGATTAGTTGGGTTGAGGATGAAACCATAGAAGGTCAAAGCTGTTTTTTGGTGCTGAGTCAGTTCCTGGGTGGGGTCACAAGACCAGTTGATCCAGTTTCTTGGTATGGGTTACTGGTCCAGGTGGTGCCACTTGGTCTATCAGAATGCAAGGTCTGAAAAATACCTCAAATACTAATCAGGATTTTTAATATTAATGTTATCTATAGGAGCAATTGGCGAGGTTATGAATCTTGTAATCCTTGGTTACGTCACTCCTGAGCGATAATTTTAATTTTGTAGCTAATTGCTAGTTTTACAAAGGTAGCTTCAGTCCACAAGAAAGTAAGGGGGTTAGTTTTGAGAAGGAGCTGTTATCATCTTTGTTTTAAAGTTATACTATAAACAAACTTTCACCCATAGTTAGCTTGGCATATGCCCAGGAATGAACAAGGGCAGCTTAGAGGTTAGAAACAAGATGGAATAAGTCAGATTTATTTTGCTATCATAATTTTTTATGTCAGATTTTCCTCACTGTCATAATTTTTGCAAAGGCTATTATATAATCATTGATTGGTAGCTGAGAAGAAAGGGAGCCCAGTTTTTTTTACCATATGCTCCTGGAGTGGAATGTAATTCAAGTTGAACTGGAAACAGGAAAGAGTGGAAGTGGATTGTTGCTCAAATGCTAAAGACTTCTAGTGTTCTTAACATGCTTCAGTATATTTTCTTGAAGTAATTATTCTGAATTTGCTGTATGCTCTTAGCACATATCCAAGGGTCATAAGATGATATTTTAAATATTTTTTTACTAATTTGGCTTATTTTGCTGTGGAGTGGTTCCATGGAGCTCCTGCCATTCTAAAAGTGAAACTCCTAAATTTATTTTTATACTATTCATATTGAATATAGTAAGTATACTTTATTACAGCAAGGAAGTCTGGTGATAGCGTGGCATAGAAATATGAGCACTGGCCTTGAAGCCACACACTGTTGGGTTTGACACGCAGCTCTGTCATTACCATCTGAGCAGACTAAGGCAAATTACTTTAGTCTCTCTGAACATCAATTTCCATAACTGACATAGAAAAATTAAAACATTCTTTTAAGGTTGTTGTAAGATATTGATGAGACAAAGTATACATGCAAAATGCCTTGCTCAGAAATGTCATTAGTGTTCGATTAATATTATTAGTGGATTAATAATTTAATAATTTTATCATATCAGAATCTTTTCTACTTCCTTACATACAGATAATTATAGTTTTATATGGCTTTATCCTCTTCTTTTTAGGTATGTTTGTGTGTGTATGTGTGTGTGTGTGTGTATGTATATTATATGTATTTAAATATATATATATGGATATATGGAAAAAATAACTTTTATTTGAAGAATCTGAACACTTTAAACTTCTTGGATCCAGAGAGACATTAAAACGAGACAGCAATCACATGCTATGTCCCCTCTTTTTAGCTATATATTGATCTATTGAAACTGCTTGGTACTGCCACAACTAGCTATGAACTAAAATAATAATGCTGCAAGATGGGACTCTGTAATTTGAATATTTAAGCACGTCAAGTGATTTTGATGCAGGTGCTATAAGAAACATTTTGAAATGTCTAGAAACATTAGGGTTCTAATGATGGTGACTGAAATCCTGGAAAGGCTTCTGAGAAGGACTTGGAGGTATTTCAAACAAATTTTGAATATGGAACAGGTACTGTCTGTTTCAGTATTTCCCTACTGAAAACATTTTTAGAGTTTAAATACCCTGCCAAATGTTTCCAATGCTTCTACATACTTTGCACTTAAAATTCTTAATAGAAGATACTTAATTTGCTTATATAGAGTGGAAAAGTGGTGGATGGAAAGAAATGTAAAATGGTTCTGCATTCAGTGTTATCCCATAAACAAAGGTAAAATGGAGCAAATTAAAGTTTGGGGTTAGAAAGCTTTAAAAATTCAGATATACTTTGTACAGGGTGCAGATGAATAATTTAAGTTTATTAAAGTGGTTCTGCTTTAAAAATGTGTCATTTTGAAGAACATTTTTAATCAATAGTTTATTAAAACAATATTCTACTGGATATATTTTATCTCTGGAATTTAAATGTTAATGTGACACATTAATCTGTACTATAATACCAATTATAATAAAACACTCCACATAAGGCATTTTCTTACTTTATTATGTCCTATTTCATGAGATAATTTCTCATATCTTCAGATGTTTAAAGCACTATAAGTATAAAGTGAATGCTACTCCAAACTATGTAAAAAGTGTGGCATCCATAGCCATTGATGTCCCTAGTTTTACGGTTGTGTCTGTGATTGCAACAAAAAGAAATTACATGGTAGTTTGATGTTTAGTGCAATGTATATTTTTGTTAATTTTAACATCCCCTGTGAGAAGCCTCCAGAAAATTAGAGCGGAAAGCTATGATGATTCCGATTATTTTTAAGCTGTACGTTCTCTCTTAGAGTAAGAAAGAAGAAATACATTTACACATAACACAGACACCTACACAGCACACACAAACAGCATGCATTAGTAATTTGGGACACTTTTTGCAAGTTAAATATTTTGTTTTGTTTTTCAAAGAGTAACCCAATCCAGTTTGAACAACTCAAAGTACTCATTTAGAAAAAAAAAAATGGGTGGCAAATAAAGACAATTTAGAATACATGAAAACTGAGTGTGGATTAAACAAAGAACAGATATGTGGGAGACCTGTAATGTTGGGCTGCTATCCATTAATATTCAAGGGAAGTAATAATGTGGCCTTCCAGGAACAGAGACATACAAATCTTGGTCCTGCTCCTAACTCTTGCTGCTTCTGCTGTTGATATAGCAATATTGTTAATAACAGCCAATAAATTTTAATGCCTTTTTTTTGGAAAAGACTCATTTTGTTTCCTCTTTTAAATTGATCCCCCAAATTGATCTTTCTCACACACACACACACACACACACACACAGACAATCACACATCCTATATCACCATTCTTTAACTTGTACTCATTTTCTAAATCTTTAATGATTGGAACAATGCTTCCAGAAACCTTCCGTTACTACCTAAAACTATATTAGATCCTTAGTGATGGGTTTGGCAGCACGATACTCATACTCCATCATAGCACATATGTGCCTATTATTTGTTTTCTCCACAAGATCATAAAAACTGGATGACAGAGGCTATAGCAAGTTGTCTGGCATATCTGTGGAGCTCAGTAGTTTGTAATTAAATGGAACTCTACACAACAACTACATGAGGCATGTTTCACTCACCATTGATCATAGAAGCAAGGCATGGGCCCAAGTTCACTCAACGAATATGTAAAGGGGGAAGTCCCTGAAAACAAACCTGGTGGTTCTAAATGAAGTTTTCTTTGCCAGTACAGAGGCTGGCCTTTTGAATAGGCACAGATCTGTCTCTCAGTATCTCATTAGAACTTCCTTACATTTACACTGAAATGTCCACTCTTAGAATTCCAGTTCCCGGATTTTTTTTTACTTCACTCACTTTTCATTGATTGAAGATTGATTGATTTTTAATATCATGTGTCTTTCATGGGAACTAGCTGGTTTGCTTTTAAATTTTATGGACTTCTCTTTTAGAAATGCAGGTGTTCCTAAATTCATGGTGCATTACCATCATTGATTCACTCAGCAACATCCTGTATTCATGTATTCTCTTTAATCTCCATCACCCATTCCCTTTATTCCCCCATCCTAAAAACAATCATCTTGTATATTTATATATTTAATGCATTTTGTCATAAATGTGTAATTTGTTTTGTGTTAACTCATATATAAATACATTATTCTCTATTAAAGGTCTCATATGTTGCTTATTTTTTTCATTCAGCAAAAAGCTTTTAAGATCTATCTATTTAGACCGTACATATCGATTCTTTTCCACCTGTTGTATAGAACTCCATGATCTATTCTACCATGTTTTACCAGTTTGCTCCCCTAGTGGTGACACAAGCAGATTATCACCCCTCCACGGCCAATAACACTGCAACTAATATCCTTGAGCATTTATTAAGGATATGTTCTCAAAAGCAGAACTTTTAGACTACAGATAGGCACATACTAAATTTGATGTTCATTTTGCAGAACATTTTTAATCAATAGTTTATTAAAACAATACTCTACTTGATATACTTTATTTCTGGAATTCTAAATTTTAATATGACAAAAATTAATCTGTATTATAATACCAATTATAATAAAATACTCCCCATGAGGCATTGTCTTACTTTATTATGTGCTATTCCACAAGACAATTTCCTGTATCTTCTGATATAAGAGCCAGATTCCTTTTGAGGATGTGACAATGTCTGTACCATTTTACAATTCTAACAGCAGAATAACTACAGTACATTCTGCCATTTGGAAAAAGAAGAGTGGTAAACTGGTCTACAGAAAATCAAATATTGGCCAGGCGTGGTGACTCACGCCCGTAATCCCAGCACTTTGGGAGACCGCGGTGGGCAGATCACGAGGTCAGGAGATCGAGACCATCCTGGCTAACAAGGTGAAACTCCGTCTTTACTAAAAATACAAAAAATTATCCAGGCATGGTGGCACGCACCTGTAGTCCCAGCTACTCGGGAGGCTGAGGCAGGAGAATGGCGTGAACCCGGGAGGTGGAGCTTGCAATGAGCCGAGACCGCACTACTGCACTCCAGCCCAGGCGACAGAGCAAAA
Source organism: Pongo pygmaeus (assembly GCF_028885625.2). Taxonomy (NCBI): domain Eukaryota; kingdom Metazoa; phylum Chordata; class Mammalia; order Primates; family Hominidae; genus Pongo; species Pongo pygmaeus. The sequence goes on from NC_072376.2 coordinate 27,298,566, forward strand.
CTCTGTCTCAAAAAAAAAAGAAAATCAAGTATTATGGGCAGATGTTGCAAATATCCCATTCCATAGGGAAGGGAAATGCTGGATTAAGCCCTGATTCTGCTTCCTGAGAGAAATAAGTATTCCATTGAACTCTGTAACGTCTTGCTCCATCTTCTGGAAGATTTCTCTGCATCCTTTAATCTACTCAGAGAATATCCAATTAAGTCAACATTTGGGCATCCAACAGTTATTTTTATTCTCATACAGTGGGCTGGGTTAAATCTTCAACCGTGACTAACTTGGAGTTGACAATGCTTGGAGTTTTGATTTCTTTGGTATTACAAATCTCTTACAAGCTTAGTTGGCTTCTAGATATTTGATTCCTGTCAGCTCCATTGCAAATATCCACATCTGCAAATATCCAGACATTCTTCTTATATTTCATCTGTTTCTCTGTTTGCCTGCCCCTAGGCTTCTGCTCTCTCTCAACTAAATCATGGGCAACTTGGCCACATAAGTAGGAGAACAGCCACGCTTTCACTCTGCTTTCTGAGCTGTTTTGTCTAATTGGAAGAATCTATTGGATGCCAACTTAGTTTATTAAAGGATCTTATCAATGGTTGTGCAATCCAAACTTTTTTTAGTAATATTCGCTGGATGACTAGTTTGAATTTGTTTTTTTTTATGTCCAAGATCTGTTTTATTCCATTTCTTAGTGTTTGAGATAAAGAGGCAGTTGCCTTTCCAATCCAAAATATCCCTGAATTTCTGAATTCTGCTTCTTTTCTTGCCTGCTTTAAAGTAACCAGTCCTTTTCTGAGCTCAGCTTCTTGTAACACCCAGCCACAATGAACATTAAATGCTTCCAGCGTTCTTTTCTGCAACCTGTTCCCTCAAGCTACAAGTTAATTAAGGTGACAATTTTATCAAATGTTTCACCAATACAGGACTTGCATCAACATCCTTCCAGGCTCTGATAACAGTTTTCTCTTTGTCCATTTCTTGTTTCCTAAGCCAATACCACATGGCTATACTAAGCCATAACCAATGACAGTGACTAAAAAACAATAATGTTAATTTCTTGATCATGTTATATATTCATAGTGAATCCACTAGAGGCTGTGCTCTATGTCCTTATTCCACATTTGAAATGGCAAGAGCAGCCACTACCTGGACCATTACTAATGGTGGTAGCAGAAGAAAACAAATCTAGGGTCTTGTTCCAGCAATTAAATGTCTGGCCTAGAAGTGACACTTTCTATTTCCTCACAATGTATTGGCTAAAACAAATTCCATGGTCTCACCTGTTCAGAGAACCAGAAAGGCAATGGATCCACGTGTTTATAAGGTGGAGAATTGAGATAAAGTAATTGGTGAACAATCTACTACAATTATAAAGTAAGATTTTCTTAGGAATTTTAAGATGGCTTAACTATAAAAATCTATCAGCATATAAGACAGGATTCTGTATAGAAAATAGAAGGCTCTCTGCATTCTGTATTAGGTCATTCTTGCACTGCAATACAGAAATACCTGAGACTGGGTAATTTAGGGGAAAAGAGATTTCATTGGCTTACAGTTATGCAGGGTGTACAGGAAGCATAGTGGCATCTGGTTTTGTGGAGGCCTCAGAAAGCTTTTATTCAAGGTGGAAGGTGAAGTGGAAGTTTGCCTTTGCCACATAGTCAAAGCAGGAAAAAGAGAAAGGGTAGGGGCGAGGGGGAGATGCCACACACTTTTAAATAATTGGGTCTCACAATAACTCACTATCATAAAGACAGCACCAAACCATTAGGGATCTGCCCCCATGATCCAAATACCTCCACCAGGCCCCACTTCCAGCACTGGGGATTGCAGTTCAACGTGATATTTAGGCAGGGACAAATATCCAAGCTTTATCAATTCCAAATATAAAGTTGCTGGAAACTAAAAGCTAATACAATTTTTGAAAGGTCTGATGGAGTAAAGAACAGAGGAGTTTCCACCAAAAGTCACAGCCCACATGATAAAGTCAGGTCATTTTTAAAATAATTTACCTGAGACCTGCTGCTGCTGCAAATCTAAAGAATCACTGGCAATCTCTTCTACTTTACTCAAATGCCATTAAGAAGCACCTAATTCTCAATAATCTCTCCTGAAAGCTGCTTTAAATACCACATTTATGCATTGTATGTTTGCAAATATCTACTCAGAACAATACCTCTGTCTTCTTATGCTTTTGACATCTCCTGTGAAGTCCGTTCACAGGCAGCCTTTAACCTACAACACAAGCTAGATGAAGGAGATTCTGGGAAATAACAGATTCTAATTACTCCTTTGTGAAGCAGAAAGATATCTTAGAAGGGACTAATGTTACGCTTTGTTGACAACAGGCAATTCAGCATGTACGTAAAAGTATATGATCATATGACTAGATAGAGAAAAAGCATTTGATGAATACCAGCATTCATTCATAATATAAAAAAGAAAAACACCTTAGCCATAAACAATAAAGAAATATCATAGGTGAATTCTGTTTATCAGAAAGCCATCAAAAACATCCTTCTTAATGGTTAAAAAGTAGAAGCCCTCACATTAAAATAAGAAACAAGAGAGGGATATCCACTGTCATAACAATTCAACATTTTACCCAATAGCCTTAACATTCATGCCTTCATGGGTGAATGCTCTAGTCTAAATATCTGTCCCCCCCAGGGGTTGTTAGTTATCCTAGTTAACGTTTTTGCTTGGATGATTGGTGACCATCTCACATTGAACTTGTAAAATAGAACTTTTGACTTGCCTCTAACCCTTTTTCTCCCATTGCTCTGGTTCTCTATTGCTGTATAATAAGCCATGCCAATAGCTGTAAGCACACTTATTGATTGACTGATTATTTCATGGTTTTGTGATTCAGATTACTAGTCTCAGCTGAGTGTTTTTGCTCAGGAACTCCCATGTGGTTGCAGTCATAGTGTCTGGGGTAAGAGATATTTGAAATATCACCATAGGTATACTTTTAAAACCCTGGCCATCTTTAAGTTTACATTATTCATTTCATCTCATACTTGTAAGTTTGTTGCTCTGATTACAATTATAATTGGCAATTTAATACGCATTTCTAAAAATATTTAATTATTAATAAATGAGTAACAAGTTTATGATTTGTTGTTTGTACTGTCATTGATAAAGTAATATCAAATATTTCATTTCTCTTGGCACTATTATAATATCATGACCAATAATTTGTCATTTGTGTCAAGATAATAACTTTTTTCTTAACATATTCAGAAAGTGATACCATATAGACATATCTTTGAGACATATGTACACATATTTTAATATAAATTTAATGAACAATCCTTACGAAGTGAGCAAAAGAAAGTAAGGTATCATTCATAATCACAGGACATGCTAATGTAAAATACTAAATTTTAGTGCATTTTCTTCCAGGAAAAGTATGCATGTCTGTCTCTATGATGAGATACATAATTTTAAAAATTACAATAACATTTGACAGTTTGTATTATGTTCTCATTTTAATAAATTTTATATTTTATTATGTGATAATTTGTTCTAAAGAATGCATAAAATTACATTGTACTACTGCAGTTCTTTTATTTTGGTGTTATTTACTCAACTATTTCTTTAATAATGGACATTGTTCCTGATCCCATGGTTTTGCTACCATTAATAATGCTACAATTCACATTGTCATGCATAATTCATTGTGAGCATTTCTGATTATTTCCTTAGGATATATTTCTAAAAATGGAATAATTGGGTCAAAGTGTATGGGTATTTTAATGATCTGGATAAACGTTGCCAAGTTGCCCTCCAGAAAGTTTACATGCATTTGTATTCCCACAAGCAGTATATCAGACTATCCATTTGCATTTCTTTAATTATAAGTCATGTTGAGTATTTTAACACATTCATTAATGGTTTTAGTTTTTGAGTTTTCTGTATGGGTGAAGTTGGACCAGCTGGTGATTTACTCGTTGTCTATTTTTCTTATTTATTTAGTTAAGATTTTAATTTTCTGAGTGATATTTATAGCAAATTGATTTCCAGTTGCCATTTGGCTGTTAATATTATTAATATTTTAAAGTTGTAATACTTTAATATACATTTTTTCAAATTTTCACATTTTTTCTGTTTTACTTTTACCTTCCTGTGACTTATAATTATTTCCATATCATGATATTATGTATTTAGTTACATTTTTTGTTCATTTTTATGTTGTTAATTTTTATTTTATCAAATTAACATATATTTCATTTTACTTTAACTTTCTCTGTAACTTACTATTGGTGATATCATTATTATTATCATTATTTTGAAATGGATTCTCACTCTGTCAGGCAGACTGGAGAGGAGTGGCCCAATCTCGGCACACTGCAGCCTCTGCTGCCTGGGTTCAATGACCCTTCTTTGAAACATTGATATGATTTATCAAGACATTAAGGGTTTTTCTATGGATCCTTATCAGAGACACATTTATAATTGTATCTGTGCCAGTTAGGGGTGAACATGGAAGGAAAAATATCAAATATAAAGTTTAAAAAGTTAAAAATATAACTTCTATTATTAATTCACCAAATATATCTTAAGTATCAGCTTCCTACTTTCATCTTGCAAACTACTTGTTGGAAGTTAGGCTCCATATTTGAAACATTTTTAAACTTAACTTAGGAGATTACTGATTCTTCTTGACAGACAAAGTTGATTTTGACAAAAAGTGAACATTGTAAAAATCTCCAATATAGATCTGATTTTGAATTACTTAAATGTAGAATATTATGATTGTAGTCCATTGCTTGTATTTCCCATAATATTATAATATCTAGATGACATCATATTGCATTTCTTCCTTCTCCTCAACCAGATGTTGGCTAATAGCTTCCTTCAGACCTTTTCTTTACATACAGTCACATAGAAAATTCTTTAGACATGACTGGTGCCTAGCAATGACTTTAATTTACTCATAACATAAAATGATGATGATTATTCAGCAACTGAAAGATTAAGGAGAGAGACATAAACTTAATGAACTAGACTTATTTTACATTAAAATTTGAAAGTATTTTTAAAGATTTGCCTTTAAAAAGGGTATTTTTGAAAAGGCTTTTCATACTTTTAATCCGTCATCTTCATTGTTTTACCATGGTCTATGACTTACCTAGCATTAGCAATTGATCTGCACATATTGTTTTTTTTCATCATAACCACCCACATATTTACATTTTTATAGTAAGACTATGATAATCTGGACATCCCAATGAGACTAAAGTTAAGCAAAACTTATCTAAGCTACATTTTGCCCCAACTCTTTTTGTTTTTCTGATACTCTAGTCTTACCACTGAATATTAACCCTGTTTGAGTTTTTAGTTTCTGGTTTCTCCCTGATTCACATATGCATCTGACTACAAAGTTTGTTGCCTGCTCATTTTTCTGCTCTCTAATTCTCTGGCATCTGATTCTTAATTTTGAAAACATATAGATGTTTATGTGGTGTGACTCTAAATTTCAACTTGTATCCCCTTATGTCAAAATGCTAGAAATATGTTCTTGTCAATGTCTCTGTGAAAAAAAAATACCAATGAAATTGCAATATATTCTGGGCCTAACACCTATCTGAGGATTAATTCATTAGATGGTTTATCAGTTGTTCACTGAAAGAAGAAACTTGAGCTAAATACTTATAGAGGGTTAAATGTTGAGAAATATATGAAGGAATGAAGCAGAGAATGGGACCTCACAGCTCTTTACTGGGCATACCCGGCCTGTTACCTTTTATAAGGTAAAGAACTATAAGGAGGGAAAGAAGGGTAGCCCTCCATGCATTTAAACACATAAACATCCATCTAATGAAGAAGTTGAGTGAATGATCTAAAGATAATTTCTGTTTAACAGCCAATTTATGAGGATATGGGAGAGTCACTGATAAACTTCTCTCACATCATAGATAGAATATTTTCACATCCTACTTCTGTGAAGACTGAACTTAGAGATATTTAAATCAAGTAAAAGTGGCACTGGAACCTAGAGCTTTAGATTATTTTTTCATGTGTGTGCATCTTTATAACTTACTCAAAATTAAAATGAATTTTACTTGTAAAAATATAAAGTATAAGGTGAAATAGTTTATGCAATATAAATAATTCCAAAGGGAAGAATGATCTCCTTCCTACATATGTAAAGCAATCCATGTTGTCCGTGTCTAAATTTGCCTAGACATCCGGTATGTCAAAAACTTTTGGATAAAGTTTGAACATTTTCCCACATACAATAGTATTCTGTGTCAAACCACCATGCCAGAAAGCTGGCATAGAGTAGGGCCCCTTTTGCAATAGGAGAGCTGCAAACTGCCACCAAGGCTTCTCTTCATCAAGGTGTATGATTTGGCAGATAGCTCACTAATTGGGCTTTATAGAGATTACTGTCTTCAGAGCTGCCAACTGATTGTGCTGTTTCATTCTCAAATATAATGGGAATGTCACAGCATTTGATATTACCTGCCAACTCTCAGATAATTCCATGGACTCTGAAATAGACATGTATCTAAAGCAATCTGGACACAAACATCTAGTATTTTATGAAAACAGTATGCAAAAGTTTATCATTGTTTATTTTTTAATAACTCGCAGAAATAAAAATAAGCCAGTTGCCTCCTAGGCACATTATGGAAATAGAGTAACTGTAGAAAGGCACATTGATCTCAGAAGAAGTTAATTTAATTTGAGTTTATAAAATTATTTTGATATCTAGGTACCACTATCTTTTGCAATTTTTCAAGTTTACAAACTTTTAATAAAAAGTGCATGCTTCTTTGAATTTTGTATCTACTCTCATTTTATAGGATCTGAAAGGTCTATGAAACTGTTTAAAAATTCCATTCCACCTCTGAAAATGACACGGAAATAGAAATTTTTTGATAACTATGTTCAAATCCATTTTTCTGTGTTAAACATGGTGTTGAGTCTATAGCTTTATCTATGGCAATAAAATCATTGCAGGAGAATATTCATTATTAGCTCCATTGGTCTTATTTCCTCCTAAATAATCATCAGGTAAGAGAAGAACTACTGAGATATTTCACCTTCTTTTAATGAAACATATTACTGATTTTAACATACATCACTTATTAAGGCAGACGCTAATAATCTCATGAGAAAGAAAGACTGAATATACTGCAAATAAGCCCAATGTTAGAGCCAAAAATAAACCTAGAAATAGGTTTGCTCACCCTCTCATTTAAAAAAAAAAATGAGGCTGCCACAGTAGTTCTCTATGTTAGGAAAGCGGGTCAATAATCCTTCTGAAATGCTATTTCACACAGAGGGGGTGGCGAGTGAAAACGTTATGTTTTCATTGTAAGAGAAATACAACAGCATCTTGAAGACTCGGGAAACAAGTACAGACAGTCCCTGACTTACACACCCACTGTAAAACTGAGGCACATCTGGCCTTAATGGTAGTTTGACTTTTTTTTTATCTTTACAGTTTAATTTATGATATTTTCTTTCTATCTATCTATCTATCTATCATCTATCTATCTATCTATCTATCTATCTATCTATCTATCTATCTATCTAAGGCAGTATCTCACTCTGTTGCCGAGGCTGGAGTGCAGTGGTGCAATCTCGGCTCACTGCAACCTTCATCTCCCAGGTTCAAGCAATTCTCTGGCCTCAGCCTCCGGAGTAGCTGGGATCACAGGCATGTGCCATCACGCCCGGCAAATATTTTTATTTTTAGTAGAGATGGGGTTTCACCATGTTGGCCAGGCTGGTCTCGAATTCCTGTCCCCAAGTCAGCCTCCAAAAGTGCTGGGATTACAGGTGTGAGCCACTGCACCCAGCCTAATTCATGATATTTTTGATGTATAATGAGTTTACTAGGACACAAACCCATTGTAAGTTGAGAAGCACTTGTATATGCCTTAAAATAATCTAATGCAAGATAAACAAAATAATATCCAAGTAAATAGGCCAAATATTTATCAAACCTCTTTTTGTCTTCCCAGAAAAATGCACAGTCATGTAAAAGATAATTTTTGCTCAGTTTTGCTGGGTTCACAGATGCCTACTTATTCCTCCAAATTCTTGTACCCTAACTTATTATTAGTCTTTCATTACATTATTTATTTCAGGCTGCACACTAATTTAAACAAAAATTTGATGGTATTCTATTGTGGCATGCTGTCATGAAAGGTATGTTTTCACTATTACAGACTGGTTAAACTGAGAAAGAAAATGTTGAAAGGAAGTTAAGCATCTTGATGAGTAAGGGATAACACAGCATATCAAAACATAAAAATATTCTCAACAAGAGTATAAACAAATTGACCAATGGAGCATAACAGGGAGCCCGGAAGCCATCCAAAGACACAAAAACTGGATTTAAGACATGTAGCAGCCTTCCAATTCCATTTCCGCCCCCAGCCCCCCGCTGAATAATTATTATTTAGAAGTTTCTTCATTGAATAGTTGTTCTTTCCTACTGATATGCCATACTACCTGTCCTATATCAGATATCTATATATGTGTGCATCTATTTCTGGGCTCTCTTTCTGTTCCATTGATCAGTTTGTCTATCTTTCTACCAATACCACACTATATTACTTACTCTAACTTCAAGAGGCAACTTGTACTTGGTATTACATCTCTTTTTTTTTTTAATCTTTTCCCAACCTAACTTAGCTGTGTACTTTTTCTTACAAAATTTTTATCAATTTGTTAAATGCCATAAAAATTGTTTTTGATATTCATTAGAGATGTTTTGTTGCTCCATTGGAGTGTTCTATGAACAATTGGGAAAATTGACATTATTTAATATTAAGCCTTTTAAACATGGGATGTCTCCATTTTCTTAGGTGCTCTTGAGTGCCCTTTGTTGCAGTTTCATTACTGACTCTAAACACACTTGGAATATCATTTGATAAATTTATTCCCAAATAAAGCATAGTAGTATTGCTATTGTAAATTATGTCATATAGTCTGTGATTCAAATGTTTTTTCAAAATATGTGATGTTCAGAAATAAATTTGACTTTTAAAATTTTATATCCAGGGAACTTTGTAAAATCCTCAGTTATAATACATTTATAGTAAATTATCCATATATCTGTGAGTCCATGTGAAAAATCATTCATGACAAATACTGAAAGTTTCAGTTTCCTCTTTTCATTTCCTATGCATGCATTGCACTCTGTTTTCCTATTAGCTCTGTAAAACCTCCAGTGAAAAACTGAATAGAAGATAGAGAGTATTTTAGTATTACTTATTCACCTTTTTAATGGGAATGTTGATAACATTTAACCACTTGTTTATTAATATTTTCAGTTGTATAGTTACTATTTCTCAAATTAAATGTTTCCTTTTATTCATTCAATAAAAAGTTAATTTGTCTTCTATGTATGAGGAACTATTCTTGGTGCCTGAGATATATCAATAAACAGAATAGGTTAAAATCCCTTTCCTTATGAAATTGACATTGTAGAGTTCCTTGTTCAGGAATAGTCTTTGTTTCTTTGTTTTGTTTTTCTTAATTATTATTTTATATGAAATTGTATCAAAACCATTTTCTGTATCTATAAGAGGAATCACATTTTTCTTTTAAATCTCTTAATGGAATTGACACTTTAAAATATAATATTCAAACCTTATTGAATATATAAGAGAATCCTAACTTAGTAAATATTGATATTTAAAAAAATACATTCCAGACTTCAATTTACTAATACAGTAAGATTAAGAAAATGATACAAACAGTTCTATACAGCTAGCTGGCAGAGAGTTTCAGAAGAATTTTCCTGAATCATTTAAGTACAGATCCAAATTCATTGGTATTATATGACAGTGGTTTTATAATGAGGTTTAAATATGTGATGAATACATATATAATTTTGTCATTTAGAAATGACAAACTCCTGGACTTCCAAGACGATAGCAGAGATTTCAGAAATATCGTAGTTCATTAAGGCTTGTATTATTGGCCCAATCAAGAGCTACTGGGCTGGGAAATGTCTATGTACATAAGGATCTAAACTCTGCACTCCTGCTCCTTAAAATAGGATTTTATGCCTCTACTTCAGAAGTCCATTCCCTCTCTGCATTTTCCTCCCGCTCCTTAACAGATACACTTTTAATTTATTCATGAAGATAGGAACTGACTGTAGGATGACTGTAACTCACCCATTGGTTTGTTTTCTAATTTGTGTTATTGAAGTTTTACCAAATTTATTTAGGAGGCTTGCTTCTATATTCATGTTTCAAGTAAGCCTGTAATTATCATTCATCGCACTTTCTTTTTGAGTATTGGTAATAGGGATTATTTTATTCCGAAAGAATGAGATGTAGAGTGTTTATTCCTTTTTTTTTGAAAAATTTAGTATAAGATCACATTGATTTCTGTCTTGAAAATTTGAATTCAGTATCCTCTAAAACTTAAAATTGTTGTTTTCTTTGTAAAAATATATTAAAATATGGTTTCAGTTTATTTAACAAGTATAGCAACATTATTCAGTACTTTCATTTCTGTTGGAGTAAGATTTAACAAATTAGACCATCTTATAAATACTTTTATTTCAATCTAATTTATCAAATGTATTGCCATAAATTATTAATAATATTCTCCTATCATTCTTATAATATCTCCTGTAGTTATGATTTTCTTTTTATTTACAACTCTATTGACATGTGAATTCTTTTCTCTTTTTCTTGGTTCATGTTTACAGAGATTGGTCTATTGTTTTTTATCTCACCGAAAAATAAACTTCTGTCTCTATTAATTTCTTATGTTCTTTCTAAATTTTATATTTCATTGATTCATAATTTTATTTTTATTTATTTTTTATAAAATTATTATTTTTATCTCTTTCATGCGACCACCAACCTCCATTCTATTCTCTTAGCCAGAAACTTGAAGTTATCTATGATTCTTCTTAATGGACCCTCCATATGCATATTTTAATCTCATAAATGTACTTCAAATCCATATACTACTGTCCGTCATCCTAAAAGGAGCACCATAAATGTGGCTTCTATGCACTGAGTTATCTTTTTGCATTCATTTTATTAACTTTTTTCATTCATTTTATTAACTTTTTTTCAAGCTTTTAAGCTTCTCCTAACAAATAAACCTTTTCTTCATAGCATTTATGCTAGTTGTAATTTCTTATTCTTTTGTGAGTTATTTAAACAATGCTCTCTCACTAGACTTAAATCTTTAGGTGACACTGGGACCCTGTCTATCATATCACCAATATGATTGCATATCTGGATAATCAATAGATATATTTTAAATACATAAACACATTAAAACATGGGCAAATAAACATGGCTACCACATAAAATTGTAGGAACTGAGATTTTGACTCTACAAAGTACATTTTATTTCAGATCAGTAGAAAATTGCTGCGTTTGGGAAGTAGTTTCTTAGCCAGTGGATAAAAATATCATACAGAAGATTCAAGAGCCAGACAAGAATTAAACAGGTGTCTTTTATGATTCTTCCAATTTGAAGGTATTAGGATTAGCATCAAGTAAAAAAAAAATTCTAAAGGGAAAGGAAATAGAAACATTTACTGATGAGAGAATTTTTATTCATTATATTCAGGGCACTTGATATGGTGAATCTTTTATCATCTAATTAGTAAAGTAATTGTACCCAGTTTATATGTGTTGAGTGAAAATGTGAAATCCCTTACTGCAAGTTATTAATTTAAAATGCTGTTTTATTTTCTTACTTATTCAAGTGTTATGATCATTAGGTTGATGACAAGTGATAAACTGTTTACATGGCCTATATGGTTTTGCTGTATATTCTTCTCCAAAAAAAGAAAACAAAAATTACCATTAGAAGTGTCAGAACTGACACAACCAGAGAACTAGACACAACTTACTTGAATAATGAGCAGGCACTATTTTTATTTGGTTATATTGGTACTATTGGTAATATTGGATTTATCCTCAGGGTGCAGGGTTAAAAAATGAAGTTAAAAAAAAAAGAGTCACCATAGAGTTTATGTTGAAGAGTGGAATTGATGGATAATGTTTAGAAAATCTCAAGATGGTTGTTTTGGTTTCAGGTTTTATGTCACAGCCTTTGGGAAGAATCTTTAAAACTCTCATAGGCAACATGCTGCAAGTGAAGTACACTCCTCTGCTTTAAAATATTATGAATGAAATGTTTTCGTCAGGTTGTTTCTCTAAGAAAAATCAATCAACACTTTTATTAATGCAGATCAGGCTATTTCCACACTAGGGTTTGCAAAAATTGTTACTTAAGGTACTTTTTTTTTTTTTTTATTGTTACTGCTTCATTTGAAATAACATAGATTGGCTCTTCAGAGATCTGTGAGAGCACTCTCCATGCCAAATGTCTGGTCCCTGGAACTAGGGAACAAACAGACGAACACAGCAACAAAATTCATGAAAAGAAATGAATAGTGTATTTTATTATACTATATTATTATTATATTATTGAGTCAGGATCTTCCCTTTTCGCCCAGGCTGGAGTACAGTGGTGAAATGATGGCTCCTTGCAGCCTCAAACTCCTGGGCTCAAGCAATCCTCTCACCTCAGCTTCCTGAGTAGCTGGGGCTATAGATGCACACCACCAGGCTTGGCTGAAGAGTGTATTCTATTTTATCTTATTTTATTTTTTCTTCATTTAGGTTCAAGGGGTACATGTGCAGGTTTCTTAAATGGGTAAACTGCATACCACTGAGGCTTGATGTATGAATGATTTCATCACCTAAGTAATGAGCAGAGTACCTGATAGGTAGTCTTCCATTCCATTCTCCTCTCCCTTCTTCCCCTCTCAAGCAGTCCTCAATGTCTGTTGTTCCCATCTTTGTGTCCGTGTGTATTTAATGATTAGCTCCCACATATAAGTGAGAACATGTGATATTTAGTTTTCTCTTCCTGTGTTAGTTCACTCAGGCTAATGGCCTCCAGCCACACCCATGTTGCTACAAAGTAGGACATGATTTGATTAATTTTTATGGCTGCCTAGTATTCTGCAGTGCCATTTGTACCACATTTTCTTTATCCTCTCCAGTGTTAATAGGCATCTTGGTTGATTCCATAGCTTTACTCTTGTAAATAGCACTGCAATGAACACACGAGTGCATGTGTTTTTTTGGTAGAACAATTTATTCTCCTTTGGATGTATACCCAATAGTGGAAAAGAGCTTTTGCACAACAAAGGAAGCTATTAACAGAGTAAACAGACAACCTTAAGAATAGGCGAACATATTCATGAGCTATTCACCTGACAAAGGTCTAACACCCAGTATCTATAAGGAACTTAAACAAATCAGCAAACAAAAAAACAAATAAGGCCATTAAAAATGGGCAAAGAACATGAACAGACACTTCTTAAAAGAGGACATGGGGAGGAGCCAAGATGGCCGAATAGGAACAGCTCCGGTCTACAGCTCCCAGCATGAGCGACGCAGAAGATGGGTGATTTCTGCATTTCCATCTGAAGTACTGGGTTCATCTCACTAGGGAGTGCCAGACAGTGGGCGCAGGTCAGTGGGTGTGCGCACCATCGAGCCGAAGAAGGGCGAGGCATTGCCTCACTCCGGAAGCGCAACGGGTCAGGGAGTTCCCTTTCCTGGTCAAAGAAAGGGGTGACAGACGGCACCTGGAAAATCGGGTCACTCTCACCTGAATACTGCACTTTTCCGATGGGCTTAAAAAACGGCGCACCAGGAGATTATATCCTGCACCTGGCTCAGAGGGTCCTATGCCCACGGAGTCTTGCTGATTGCTAGCACAGCAGTCTGAGATCAAACTGCAAGGTGGCAGCGAGGCTGGCGGAGGGGTGCCCACCATTGCCCAGGCTTGCTTAGGTAAACAAAGCAGCTGGGAAGCTCGAACTGGGTGGAGCCCACCACAGCTCAAGGAGGCCTGCCTGCCTCTGTAGGCTCCACCTCTGGGGGCAGGGCACAGACAAACAAAAAGACAGCAGTAACCTCTGCAGACTTTAATGTCCCTGTCTGACAGCTTTGAAGAGAGCAGTGGTTCTCCCAGCATGCAGCTGGAGATCGGAGAAAGGGCAGACTGCCTCCTCAAGTGGGTCCCTGACCCCTGACCCATGAGCAGCCTAACTGGGAGGCACCTCACACTGTACTCCAACAGACCTGCAGCTGAGGGTCCTGTCTGTTAGAAGGAAAACTAACAAACAGAAAGGACATCCACACCAAAAACCCATCTGTACATCACCATCATCAAAGACCAAAAGTAGATAAAACCACAAAGATGGGGAAAAAACAAAGCAGAAAAACTGGAAACTCTGAAAAGCAGAGCGCCTCTCCTCCTCCAAAGGAACGCAGTTCCTCACCAGCAACGGAACAAAGCTGGACGGAGAATGACTTTGACGAGCTGAGAGAAGAAGGCGTCAGACGATCAAATTACTCTGAGCTACGGGAGGATATTCAAACCAAAGGCAAAGAAGTTGAAAACTTTGAAAAAAATTTAGAAGAATGTATAACTAGAATAACCAATACAGAGAAGTGCTTAAAGAAGCTGATGGAGCTGAAAACCAAGGCTGGAGAACTACATGAAGAATGCAGAAGCCTCAGAAGCCGATGCGATCAAATGGAAGAAAGGGTATCAGCGATGGAAGATGAAATGAATGAAATGAAGTGAGAAGGGAAGTTTAGAGAAAAAAGAATAAAAAGAAACGAGCAAAGCCTCCAAGAAATATGGGACTATGTGAAAAGACCAAATCTACGTCTGATTGGTGTACCTGAAAGTGACGGGGAGAATGGAAACAAGTTGGAAAACACTCTGCAGGATATTATCCAGGAGAACTTCCCCAATCTAGCAAGGCAGGCCAACATTCAGATTCAGGAAATACAGAGAATGCCACAAAGATACTCCTCGAGAAGAGCAAGTACAAGACATATAATTGTCAGATTCACCAAAGTTGAAATGAAGAAAAAATGTTAAGGGCAGCCAGAGAGAAAGGTCGGGTTACCCACAAAGGGAAGCCCATCAGACTAACAGCGGATCTCTCGGCAGAAACTCTACAAGCCAGAAGAGAGTGGGGGCCAATATTCAACATTCTTAAAGGAAAGAATTTTCAACCCAGAATTTCATATCCAGCCAAACTAAGCTTCATAAGTGAAGGAGAAATAAAATCCTTTACAGACAAGCAAATGCTGAGAGATTTTGTTACCACCAGGCCTGCCCTAAAAGAGCTTCTGAAGGAAGCACTAAACATGGAAAGGAACAACCAGTACCAGCCGCTACAAAATCATGCCAAAATGTAAAGACCATCGAGACTAGGAAGAGACTGCATCAACTAACGAGCAAAATAACCAGCTAACATCATAATGACAGATCAAATTCACACATAACAATATTAACTTTAAATGTAAATGGACTAAATGCTCCAATTAAAAGACACAGACTGGCAAATTGGATAAAGAGTCATGACCCATCACTGTGCTGTATTCAAGAAACCCATCTCACGTGCAGAGACACACATAGGCTCAAAATAAAAGGATGGAGGAAGATCTACCAAGCAAATGGAAAGCAAAAAAGACAGGGGTTGCAATCCTAGTCTCTGATAAAATAGACTTTAAACCAACAAAGATCAAAAGAGACAAAGAAGACCATTACATAATGGTGAAGGGACCAATTCAACAAGAAGAGCTAACTATCCTAAATATATATGCACCCAATACAGGAGCACCCAGATTCATAAAGCAAGGCCTGAGTGACCTACACAGAGACTTAGACTCCCACACATTAATAATGGGAGACTTTAATACCCCACTGTCAACATTAGACAGATCAACGAGACAGAAAGTCAACAAGGATACCCAGGAATTGAACTCAGCTCTGCACCAAGAGGACCTAATAGACATCTACAGAACTCTCCACCCCAAATCAACAGAATATACATTTTTTTCAGCACCACACCACACCTATTCCAAAATTGACCACATAGTTGGAAGTAAAGCTCTCCTCAGCAAATGTAAAAGAACAGAATTACAACAAACTATCTCTCAGATCACAGTGCAATCAAGCTAGAACTCAGGATTAAGAAACTCACTCAAAACTGCTCAACTACATGGAAACTGAAAAACCTGCTCCTGAATGACTACTGGGTACATAACGAAATGAAGGCAGAAATAAAGATGTTCTTTGAAACCAACGAGAACCAAGACACAACATACCAGAATCTCTGGGATGCATTCAAAGCAGTGTGTAGAGGGAAATTTATAGCACTAAATGCCCACAAGAGAAAGCAGGAAAGATCCAAAATTGACACCCTAACATCACAATTAAAAGAACTAGAAAAGCAAGAGCAAACACATTCAAAAGCTGGCAGAAGGCAAGAAATAACTAAAATCAGAGCAGAACTGAAGGAAATAGAGACACAAAAAACCCTTCAAAAAATTAATGAATCCAGGAGCTGGTTTTTTGAAAGGATAAACAAAATTGATAGACCACTAGCAAGACTAATAAAGAAAAAAAGAGAGAAGAATCAAATAGATGCAATAAAAAATGATGAAGGGGATATCACCACCAATCCCACAGAAATACAAACTACCATCAGAGAATATTACAAACACCTCCATGCAAATAAACTAGAAAATCTAGAAGAAATGGATAAATTCCTCGACACATACACTCTCCCAAGACTAAACCAGGAAGAAGTTGAATCTCTGAATAGACCAATAACAGGAGCTGAAATTGTGGCAATAATCAATAGCTTACCAACCAAAAAGAGTCCAGGACCAGATGGATTCACAGCTGAATTCTACCAGAGGTACAAGGAGGAACTGGTACCATTCCTTCTGAAACTATTCCAATCAATAGAAAAAGAGGGAATCCTCCCTAACTCATTTGATGAGGCCAGCATCATCCTGATACCAAAGCCAGGCAGAGACACAACCAAAAAAGAGAATTTTAGACCAATATCCTTGATGAACTTTGATGCAAAAATCCTCAATAAAATACTGGCAAACCGAATCCAGCAGCACATCAAAAAGCTTATCCACCATGATCAAATGGGCTTCATCCCTGGGATGCAAGGCTGGTTCAATATACGCAAATCAATAAATGTAATCTGGCATATAAACAGAACCAAAGACAAACCACATGATTATCTCAATAGATGCAGAAAAGGCCTTTGACAAAATTCAACAACTCTTCATGCTAAAAACTCTTAATAAATTAGGTATTGATGAGATGTATCTCAAAATAATAAGAGCTATCTATGACAAACCCACAGCCAATATCATATTGAATGGGCAAAAACTGGAAGCATTCCCTTTGAAAACTGGCACAAGACAGGGATGCCCTCTCTCAGCACTCCTATTCAACATAGTGTTGGAAGTTCTGGCCAGGGCAATTAGGCAGGAGAAGGAAATCAAGGGTATTCAATTAGGAAAAGAGGAAGTCAAATTGTCCCTGTTTGCAGATGACATGATTGTATATCTGGAAAACCCCATTGTCTCAGCCCAAAATCTCCTTAAGCTGATAAGCAACTTCAGCAAAGTCTCAGGATACAAAATCAATGTACAAAAATCACAAGCATTCTTATACACCAACAACAGACAAACAGAGAGCCAAATCATGAGTGAACTCCCATTCACAATTGCTTCAAAGAGAATAAAATACCTAGGAATCCAACTTACAAGGAATGTGAAGGACCTCTTCAAGGAGAACTACAAACCACTGCTCAAGGAAATAAAAGAGGACACAAACAAATGGAAAAGCATTCCATGCTCATGGGTAGGAAGAATCAATATCGTGAAAATGGCCATACTGCCCAAGGTAATTTATAGATTCAATGCCATCCCCATCAAGCTACCACTGACTTTCTTCACAGAATTGGAAAAAACTACTTTAAAGTTCACATGGAACCAAAAAAGAGCCTGCATCGCCAAGTCAATCCTAAGCCAAAAGAACAAAGCTGGAGGCATCACACTACCTGACTTCAAACTATACTACAAGGCTACAGTAACCAAAACAGCATGGTACTGATACCAAAACAGAGATATAGATCCATGGAACAGAACAGAGCCCTCAAAAATAACGCCGCATATCTACAACTATCTGATCTTTGACAAAGCTGAGAAAAACAAGCAATGGGGAAAGGATTCCCTATTTAATAAATGGTGCTGGGAAAACTGGCTGGCCATATGTAGAAAGCTGAAACTGGATCCCTTCCTTACACCTTATACAAAAATCAATTCAAGATGGATTAAAGACTTAAACGTTAGACCTAAAACCATAAAAACCCTAGAAGAAAACCTAGGCATTAACATTCAGGACATAGGCATGGGCAAGGACTTCATGTCTAAAACACCAAAAGCAATGGCAACAAAAGCCAAAATTGACAAATGGGATCTAATTAAACTCAAGAGCTTCTGCACAGCAAAAGAAACTACCATCAGAGTGAACAGGCAACCTACAAAATGGGAGAACATTTTTGCAACCTACTCATCTGACAAAGGGCTAATATCCAGAATCTACAATGAACTCCAACAAATTTACAAGAAAAAAACAAACAACCCCATCAAAAAGTGGGTGAAGGACATGAACAGACACTTCTCAAAAGAAGACATTTATGCAGCCAAAAAACACATGGAAAAATGCTCACCATCACTGGCCATCAGAGAAATGCAAATCAAAACCACAATGGGATACCATCTCACACCAGTTAGAATGGCAATCATTAAACAATCAGGAAACAACAGGTGCTGGAGAGGATATGGAGAAATAGGAACACTTTTACACTGTTGGTGGGACTGTAAACTAGTTCAACCATTGTGGAAGTCAGTGTGGTGATTCCTCAGGGATCTAGAACTAGAAATACCATTTGACCCAGCCATCCCATTACTGGGTATATACCCAAAGGACTGTAAATCATGCTGCTATAAAGACATATGCACACGTATGTTTATTGCGGCATTATTAACAATAGCAAAGACTTGGAACCCACCCAAATGTCCAACAATGATAGACTGGATTAAGAAAATGTGGCACATATACACCATGGAATACTATGCAGCCATAAAAAAGGATGAGTTCATGTCCTTTGTAGGGACATGGATGAAATTGGAAATCATCATTCTCAGTAAACTATCGCAAGAACAAAAAACCAAACATGGCATGTTCTCACTCATAGGTGGGAATTGAACAATGAGAACACATGGACACAGGAAGGGGAACATCACACTCTGGGGACTGTTGTGGGGTGGAGGGAGGCCGGAGGGATAGCATTGGGAGTTATACCTAAAGTATAATAATAATAAATAAAAATAAGAAAAAAAAGAAGACATACATGCAGATAACAAATATATAAAAATATTAATCACTAATCATCAGAGAAATGCAAATCAGAACCACAATGAGATACCATCTCACACTGGTCAGAATGTCTACTATTAGAAAGTCAAAAAACGACAGATGCTGGGAAGATTGCAGGGAAAAGGAAACACCACTTATACGCTGCTGATGTTCAGCCACCGTGGAAAGCAGTGTGGTGGAGACTTTTCAAAGAACTTAAAACATATCTACCATTTGCCCCAAGAGTGTATTTTATATAATCATATGACAGGCAGATTGTAAGCTAGTTGGTTCATTGAATAACCAATGACACTTTTTTTAGCTGAAGAGAATTTGACTTAATTTTGTGAAGACAATTCAAGTTTTATTTTTCATGTAGACATTACTCTTTCAACAGGAGACACTGTCTGTGGAATTTGAGCTCTAAGTCATAGATGAATCATGGAGTCTCTATAATTTTATTTAGTGAGCTATTGACTTTCTGGTAGTCCACACCACAGATAATTCCAGGAAACTAATTCCACTGGCCACTGCCCTTATTGGAAATATGATCTAGAGAAAAGGAGACAGGTAAACAATTACAATAACATTCATCTTGCAGGAAAAGAGAAGGACACTCAACAAAAAGCAAATGCTGTGAAGTCAGAAGAGTAGTCTATTTTGTCAGATAGCTCCTTAAGGGACTGGTTCAATGGGAATGTGAGATTAAAAAATAAATATATCCTAGATATTATTTTATGTTTCAGTCTAAATATGAGCATTGGGTTTTTATTTACTTGATGAATCTACATCAGTAGGGAAATTAGTTGTAAGTATCAAAATATATTTTTCAAATTGTTTAATGTTTGAATATTTTACCACAATGTAAATGCAATGAGAAAACAGATGGGAAATACTATATTTTATATCCCCAGTGTCTCATACATTTTTGACAAAGATTAAATAAATGAATGAAGGCTAAGTACCTAATATTTAACAGAAACATTATGGATCAAAATGTTCCAGTCAACAAAAGCATATAATTATGTGGTAATTGCAATTTTTGGTTCATTCGTGAGTCACTAATATGTTATTTTGTGCATACTTTGTTACCAGTAAATAAATCTATAAATAATAGGAATATTTAGCTGTCTTCTCATAAAGAAAGAAAAAGTACTTATGAATGCAGTCTATTATAGTTACTTCGAAAAGTGACTTTCTCTGGCTTGGTGGCTAGAAAAAACAAATTTTGTTATTATAAATCTAATGATAATAGCTTATATTTTCAGCATAATCACATCTGGATATGTCTATCATCTTAATTTAATGCTCAAACAACTATAATAATTTGGTAATATCATGATTGCCATGTGATAGATGATAAAACTGAGATACAGATGGTTTAATGAAATTATTAATGGTCAACTAGCTATTTAGTGACTAAACTAGGATTTTCACACAGAGTGATGGATTCCAAAATGTCTGTACTTTGCATTATTGTATTAGATAGACTTCTAATTAAAGTAATAATGATGATTATAATGATAACATTTATTATTTACCATTTGTGTAGTATCCTGCAAATAGCTAAATATTTTTCATACACTTTATTATAATTAAAACACGAAACTCTTAGGATTGTGTTACTCTTTATTATCCCCAATTTAATAATGAAGGTACTAAAGTGTAGTGTGTTTACATTTACAAGAATCTGGTAAGTTTCAAAAACCAGAAATTAAATCTGGTTTAGTTCATGCCAGTATCACTTTTATTTAATAAAATATGAGTGAAAATATTCTCAAAACTACAGAAAATACTCCGTTTTATTTTCAAATCGAGTGCTGAATGAAATAAATCTACCTTGGTAAATGCCCTGCTTGATATAAACAGAAGAATCATTGCTTTTTAAAAATGAAATGCATACAGTATTGCGAGGATGGGTATTACATACTTCGGTTCCTGCCATTTGTTATATCTCTACACACACACACTTGCACACACATATACACACACATACACACACACACACAGTCTGGGGAGTGTATGTCTAGGTCAGGAACATATATATGAAGCACACAATTTAGTTTTCTACTCACTCCTATAAAAATTACAATTCATGTATTTGTATTAGACAGGAAGAATAAGAAATATATTTGTTTTCTAATTTAGGTTTTGATGGAGTAAGGAAAGCTTAATTAATGTGAAAGATTAATAAAATGATGGGACAGAACATAAAACCAAAGAGTTTATCTTAAAAAATACTACAAGTTTTCTCATTTTAACTCTTCTAATGCCTTAATCAACTTACAACACCTTAGATTTTGTTACAAGTCAATCTGTTCTATTTTCAGAAGGCTTTAATTGTTACATTTAAATGTATGATGCATTTAAATCTTGATTCCTATAACTTCCAGACTTTGATGTAATTCTTCCCTCTGGGATAACATAGATTAAGGTCATTCCCTCTTCTATAACTATCATCTTGAAACTTAGATATTCCTCTTGAATTAAATACTCCCAGCTTTTCAGTCATTAATTTCAGCCCTCATCTTTACTTCTCCTTACTGTCCAGAGATTCTATGACTTTACTCTATTGATCCCAGAATTTTAATTCTACGCTATGGTCACACTCTTGGTTACTCATAAACCATAGCAGGTGAATAATACCTCAAGTATGGCAAAACCAACTGGCAAGAGATATCAAAGACGGTGGGGCAGAGGGCAGATCCCTGAATTGTGCTATAAAACTACAATCCCCAGAGCAACACTGTAGAATGTTTAAAAATGTCCACAATTCCTTGCAGTTCCTTCATTAAGGGGGTCTCTTTTCCTCCTCCTTAAATTGAGGATGGCATTGGGACAGCAACAATATATGATTTCCAAACCTGGTCTTCAATAGCCTTATGTATTTCCATTCTTGCTCTTGGGATTCCCGTCTAGAACCCAGCTGAGCTGAAAAGTACTAAGCTAAGATGGCAGGTGTGGAAATGGCAGATTAAGACAAGAAGCCAAAAAGAGTAACAGTTAAGCCTTTAATCACTTTTTGCAATAGTATAGGCAAGAAGCTAAATCTGACAAGGTGCCAACTCTCCCAGGTGCCTGAAGGAATGGCATACAGGTGGAGGATCTGGGAGTTCTGAAGACTACACTTCTGATGCATGAGTAAGCCAAGCCTGGCCAAGATCAACAGAACATTCCAGCTAAGACCAAGCCAAACAGTCAACCCATAGAATAATAAATTAAACAACTATTTGCAGTTTTAGTCTACTCAGTTTAGGTTAAGTTTGCTTTGTTACACACATGCACACAAAGTTAACTGACAGGTATTTACAAAAACCCTTGAAATATGAACTGTTAACATAGTCGAAACCACCCAATCATACTGTTTACTGGACCTTATTTTCTTGGTTTTATATTCCCAAAGCTATTTTAAAATCAGTGCTGCATGCCTGTCATATGCTTTTTTCTTAGATTTCTATTATTACTTACTTCAGCATTGCTTAAGACACCTTCTTCTTCTTCTTTTTTTTGGGGGGGAGGGGGGTACCAAGTCTCACTCTGTCACCCAGGCTGGAGTGCAGTGGCACGATCTCAGCTCACTGTAACCTCCGCTTCCTGGGTTCAAGCGATTCTTCTACCTCAGACTCCTGAGTAGCTGGGACTACAGGTGCGTGTCACCAAGCCCAGCTAATTTTTGTATTTTTAGTAAAGAAGGGGTTTCACCATATTGGCCAGGCTGGTCTCGAACTCCTGACCTTGTGATCCGCCTGCCTCAGCCTCCCAAAGTGCTGTGATTACAGGTGTGAGCCACTGCACCCGGCCAAGACACCTTCTTAATTCTGCTGTTTGTGTCTCATATTTAATTTCTGCAACTTTTCCCACCATTCAAATGTTTTGCCCTCCTTGTCCCAGAGAAGGAGAAAAAACTAAACAGTCAAATGTTATACAATATGCATTTCCAGAGCCATAGCATATTGGCCCAAATTTTCATAAACACATAATATTTTATACTCTTACATATCAAAGATGAAGAAAGAACAAAAATTGATTTACAGTTGTTTGGAAAAATGACATTCACTTTCTTAGAATGAGGAAACTGAGGTCCAGAAAGAAAAGAGACAGGCTAAATCTTTGAAACTAGTAAGTGGCAAAACTGTGATTTAAACCTTGTTTTTCTGAGTGTGAGCTATCCACACTCTCAGAACTTCAGATTCTGATAGGGGGACATGTTCCATGATAAATTGTTGTGTCTCCCTACACTGTGGGTTGTGGAAAGGCATGACAGAAATGACATGGAATTCAGTGGAAATAAAAGTTCACACATTACTCTATTGATAACCCATTGTTCTGAATGTACCTACTAGTTGTAAAAATTTGGGGCAATCTGTGTAGAATAATGTCTGCAGATTGTTTGGACTGAATTTTTGTTTCAGTACTGATTTTCAATGTAATTATAGGCCAGTTATTTGCCTTCCTATACTTTAGATATTTAAATTTGTAAATTGAAGGTGATTTTACTTCCAGTCTCATAAAGTTATTGTGATGATATATGTAGAGATAATGCTGCAAGGCAGTGTTAAATGTTTACTATCATCCTTCCTGCACTTTCTACTTGCACTGTCCTGAATAGGCTCTACGGTTCTTGAGGGCAGGGACGCCCTTTTGTTAGTTTTAAATCCCCAGGACTCCTATCAGATATTATATGCTCAATAAATATTTGTGAAAAAAATTTAAAGATGCATGGTAGGAAAATGCATAGAAAAATAAGTGAAGGAAAGAAGGATGAGAAGGAGGGAAGGAACCATAGATGAAAGGGAGGGAGAGGGAGTGAGAGAGGAAGAAAGTCAGGAAAAGGGGAATTGTGAGTCCAGAACGTCTTTGTGAGAAGTATCAACGTGTTTATTAAAGTTCTTAAAGTCAGAGCACACAAAAGTATTGCAAACCATTGATGAAGTAATTGAAGATAAAGAATTCCATATGTTAGTAGATGCTCACAATTGCTGTTACATAAGCATTTGGACTTAGTAATGGGAGTAAGAAAGAGTAGATAACATCCTCTTAGCTTTGGTTTGGAAGCAGCACATGAAGCTGTGTGTATTGGAGTGACTTACAAGGAAAGATGATTACAAGGTCAGGGAGAGTTAAATCGTTCACTTCTACAAATATTCTTATCTGCCTCCTTACCCAGTTTACATTCCATGGCCAATCATTATAATCACTTTCGCCTGCACAACAACTACACCTCTCAGTTTTGACAGGAATGATTTATTTCATTAATTTTCATGCAATCACATCTTAGTTTGAAGATTCTATTATTTCTATTTCAGAATTTATGCTATTTATTATTTACTGCTTCTTTCTTTCAAATTCATTTGCCATCTTTTAAAAATGTGTATGTTTAATTTGCATGGGTACATATATAGTAGATATATATATTTATGGAGTACACAGGATGTTTTAATACAGGGATGCAATGCATAATAATATCATGAAGAATGGGGTATCCACCCCCTCAATTATTTAGCCTTTGTATTACAAACAATTCAGTTAACCTCTTAGTTATTTTATAGTGTACAATTAAGTTATTATTAACTACAGTTATCCTCTTTTGTTATCAAGTACTAGGTCTTATTTGTTTTTTTCTATTTTTTTGTACCCATTCACTGCTCCCAACACCCTGCCGCTCCCACTGTACTATCATTCCCAGCCCCTGGTACAATCCTTCTACTCTCTATGTACATAAGTTCAATTGTTTTGATTTGTAGACCCCACACATAGGGGAGAATATGTGATGTTTGCCTTTCTGTGCCTGCCTTATTTCATTTAACATAATCATCTCAAGTTCCATCTGTCTTTTTGCAAATGACAGTATCTCCTTCTTTTTTCTGAATGAATAGTACTCCATTGTATATAGGTACCACATTTTCTTTATCCATTCATCTGTTGATTGACACTAAGGTTGCTTCTAAATCTCGGCTGTTGTGGACAGAGCTATGACAAACACGGGAGTGTAGATATCCCTTTCTTTTGTGTATAAATCAAGCAGTGGGATTACTGGATCTTATGGTTGCACGATTTTTAGTTTTTTGAGTAATATTTTCTCCCACTCTGTGGGTTATCTCTTCACTTTGTTGATTTTTATTTTTGTTGTGCATAAGATTTTTAACTTGGTGCAATCCCATTTGTCTATTTTTGCTTTGGTGGCCTGTGCTTAAGGGGTATGACTCAGGAATTTTTTTGCAAAGACCAGTGTCCTGGAGATTTTCCCCAGTGTTTTCTTGTAGTAGTTTTATAGTCTGAGGTCTCAGATTGAAGTTTTTAACGTATTTTGATTTGATTTTTTTTTTTTTTTTTTTTTTTGAGACAGAGTCTCGCTCTGTCGCCCAGGCTGGAGTGCAGTGGCACATCTCAGCTCACTGCAAGCTCCACCTCCTGGGTTCACACCATTCTCCTGCCTCAGCCTCCCGAGTAACTGGGACTACACGCATGTGCCACGACGCCCAGCTAATTTTTTCTATCTTTTGTAAAGACGGGGTTTCACCGTGTTAGCCAGGATGGTCTCAATCTCCTGACCTCGTGATCCGCCCGCCTCGGCCTCCCAAAGTGCTGGGAGATTTGATTTTTGTATATGGTGAGAGACAGAGGTCTAGTTTCATTCTTCTGCTTGTGGATATCCAGTTTTCCCAGCAACAGATATTAAAGAGACTGTCTTTTCCCCAGTGTATGTCTTTGGAACCTTTGTGGAAAATCAGTTCACTGCAGGTGTGCAGACTTGTTTCTGGGTTCTCTCTTCTGTCCCTGGGTCTGAGTCTGCTTTTATGCCAGTACCATGTTCTTTTGATTACTGTAGCTCTGTAGTATAATTTGAAGTCAGGTAATGTGATTCCTCCAGTTTTGTACATTTTGCTTAGGATAGTTTTGGCTTTTCTGGGTCTTTTGTGGTTCTATAATAATTTTAGAATTGTTTTTTCTTTGAAGAATATCAATAGTATTTTTATAGGGATTGCATCAAATCTGTAGATTGCTTTGGGCAGTATGGACATTTTAACAATATTGATTCTTTCAGTGCATGACCTGGAATATCTTTCCAATTTTTGGTTTGTTTTTCAATTTTTTTCATTAGTATTTGATAGTTTTCATAATAGAGATCTTCCACTCTTTGGTTAATTCCTAGGTATTTAATTTTATTTGTCACTATTGTAAATAAAATTACTTTTTTGTTTCTGTTGATCTCCTGTATCACATTGAAAAGTTGTATATGTTGAACTATTCTTGCATCCCATGGATGAATCCCACTTGGTCATGATGATGTATTATCTTTTTAATGTATTATTGAATTTGATTTGCTAGTATTTTCTTGAGGATTTTTGCCCCAATATTCATCAGAGATATTGGCCTGTAGTTATTTTTTAATATGTTTGGTCTGGTTTTGGTACCAGGATAGTACTGGCCTCATAGAATGAATTTGAAAGTATTCCCGCCTCCTCTATTTTTTGGAGTAGTTTGAGTAGGATCAATATTAGTTGTTTTTTAATTGCTTGGTAGAATTCAACAGTGAAACCACTGGAACGTGGGCTTTTCTTTAAAAGAAGACATTTTATTGTGGCTTCACTCTCATTACATGTTACCGGTCTGTTCAGGTTTTGGATATCTTCCTGGGTCAATTTTGTAGGTTGTATATGTCTGGGAATTTGCCTACTTCTTCTAGATTTTCCAATTTATTAGCATATAGTTGCTCACAGTAGCCACTAATGGTCATTTGAATTTCTGTAGTATCAGTTGTAATGTATCTGTTTTCATCTCTGATTTTATTTGGGTCTTTTCTCCTTTTTTCTTAGTCTGGCTAAAGTTTTGTCAATTTTGTTTAACTTTTAAAAAAAGCACAACTTTTTCTTTTGTTGATCTTTTGTATTGTTTTCTTCATTTCAAAGTTGTTTAGGTTGTTTACTTGAAGTTTTTCTTTTTTTTTATGTAGGCACTTAAAAATTTTTTCCTCTTCATACTACTTTTAGTTTATCCTATATTTTTGGTATGGTTGTGTTCCCATTATCATTTGTTTCAACTTTTCTAACATTTTCTTCTTAATTTCTTCATTGACCCACTGGTTATTCTGGAGCATATTGTTTAATTTTTTTTTTATTTTCATAGTTTCAAAAATTCCTGTTGTTACTAATTTCTAGTTTTATTCCATGGTGCTCAGAAAAGATGCTAGATATTATTTCATTTTTGACTGTTTTAAGACTTATTTAGTGACTTAGCATATAATTTATGTTTCAGAGTCATCCTTGTGCTGAGGTTAAGGATGTGTATTCTCCAGTTCTTGGATGAAATGTTTTGTAAATATCTATTAGATCCATTTGGTCTGTACTGCATATTAAGTCCAATGTTTCTCTGTTGATTTCCTGTGTGCAAGATCTTCCAATGCTGAAAGGGGGGTGTTGAAATTTCCAGCTTTTATTGTATTGAGGCCCAAATATCTCTTTAGCTCTAATAATATTTGTTTTATGTATCTGGGAGCTCCACTCTTGGGTGCATATATATTTAAAATTGCTATATCCTCTTGATTTAATTGACTTTTTTATCATTATATACTAACCTTTGTTTCTTCTTACAGTTTTTGTCTGGATATCTACTTGTCTTACATAAGAATAGCTGCTCCTGGTTCTGCTCCTTATTGGTTTCCATTGGCATGGAATATTTTTTTTCATCCCCTTATTTTCAGTCTATCTGTGTCTTAATAGGTGATTTGTATTTCTTGTAGGGAACAAATCAATGGATCTTTCTTATTTTTATCCATTCAGCCACTCTATGTCTGTTGATAGAAAGTTTTAGTCCATTTATTCAAAGTTATACTTGAGAAGCAAGAACTTACTCCTTCCATGTTTTTATTTGTTTTCTGGTTGTTTTGTGGTGTTCTCTTCTTTCTATTATCCTTCCTGTCTTCCTTCAGTGACGGTGATTTTCTTCTGTCATATGATTTAGTTTCTTTCTTTTTATTTCTTTGTGTAACTATTGTATATTTTTGGTTTGTGATTGCCTTGAGGCTTGCAAATACTATCTTATAACCCATTATTGTAAGATGATAACACTATTTGCATAAACAAACAAGCAAAAAGAAAACTAATAAAAATTCTACACCTTAACTTTATCACCTCACTTTTTAACTTTTCATTGTTTCTATTTCTATCTTCTTGTACTGTCTATGTTGTTATTATTTTTGATTGGTTCATTGTTTATTCTTTCTACTTAGGATAAGCATAGTTTATACACCACAGTTACGGTATTATGGTATTCTGTGTTTTTTGTGTACTTACTATAACCAGTGAGTTTTATACCTTTAGGCAATTACTTGCTCACTAACTTTCTGTTCTTTCTGATTGAAGTACCCCCTTTAGCATTTCTTGTAGGACATGTCTAGTGTTGAATGAAAAACCTCAGCTTTTGTTTGTCTTGGAAAGTCTTTGTTTCTCCTTTATGATTGAAAGATATTTTCATCAGATATACTCTTCTAGGGTAAAAATTTTGTTCCTTCAGCACTTTAAATATGTCACTCTCTTCTGACATGTAAGGTTTCCACTAAAAAGTCTGTTGCCACACATATTGGAGTTTCATTGTATGTTATTTATTTTTTTTTCTCTTGCTGCTTTTAGAATCCTTTCTTTATCCTTGATCTTTGGGTGTTTGATAATTAAATGCCTGGCTGTAGTCTTCTCTGGGTTAAATCTGCTTTGTGTTCTATGACCTTCTTGGTCTTGAATTTGGTATCTTTCTATAAGTCAGGGAAGTTTACTGTTTTTTTTTTTTTTAATAATCTTCCTAGCCCTATCTTGTTCTCTACCTCCCTTTTAAGTCCTATAACTCTTAGATTTTCCCTTTTGAGGCTATTTTCTATATCCTGTAAGCATGTTTCATTGTTTATCATTCGTTTTTCTTTTGTCTTTTCTGAGTGTGTTTTTTCAGATAGCCTGTCTTTAAGCTCATTAATTCTTTCTTCTGCTTGATCAATTATGCTATTAAAAGACTCTTATGCATTCATTCTTCAGCACACTAATTGCATTTTTGAGCTCTGGAATTTTTGCTTAATTCTTTTAAATAATTTTAATCTCTTTGTTAAATTCACGTGATAGAATAATGAACCCCTTCTCTCTGTTATCTTAAATTTCTTTGAGTTTCCTGAACCCAGCTACTTTGAATTCTCTTTTTGAAAGGTCACATATCTCTGATTCTCCAGGGTTGGTCTCTGGTAGCTTTTTTAGTTAATTTGCTGAGGTCATGTTTTCCTGGATGCTGTTGATGCCAGTAGATGTTCTTTAGTGTCTGGGCATTCAATAGTTATATATTTATTGTAGTATTCACTGTCTGGGCTTTTTGTATCTATCCTTCTTGGAAAGGCTTCCCATATATTCAAAAGGACTTGGGTGTTGTGTTCTATGCTGTATCTGCTTTGGGGGCACCCGAAGCTCCATAACACTGTGGTTCTTGCAAACTCGTACAGGTACCTTCTTGATGGTCCTGGACAAGATCTGGGAGGATTCTCTGGATTTCCACTCAGAGATTATTGTACTCTTCCCTTACTTTCTGCCAAATGAAAAAAAAAACTCCCTCTCTCTGTTCTGAGCACCTGGAGCTGGGGATGGAGTGACATAAGCAACCTTGTGGGGCCACCACCACTATGACTATGCTGGGTCAAACCTGATGCCAGCACAGCACTGAGACTCACCCAAGGCCTGTTCTAGCCACTCCCTGGCTACTGTCTATGTTTGCTTAAGGCCCTGGAGCTCTACAATCAGCAGGTGGGAATGTCAGCCAGGCTTCTGTGCTTTCCTTCAGGCAACAAGTTAATCCAGTCTCTAAGCAGGTCCAGAGGTGCTGTCCAGGAGCCAGGGTCTAAAGTAAAAAAATTTTAGAAATCTACCTGGTATTCTGTTTTACCGTGCCTGAGCTGGCACTCAAACCACAAGTCACAATTCTTCTCATTCTTGCCTACTCTTTCCAAAGGCATAGGAGCCTCACTGATGGCCACAGGGAGTGCTGCCAACTTGTGAATGCTGCCTGGCCTGAGACTTACCTTTCAGGGAACTGTGCTTTCCTCTGGCTTAGGGTAGGTTCAGAAATACCATCCAAGTGCCAAGTTCTGGAACTGGGGACCCCAAGAGCCTGCTGGGTTCTCTAACCCCCTGTGGCTGAGGTAGTATTTAAGGTGCAAGATAAAGTCCTTTTTACTTTTCCTCTGCTTTTCACAAGTAGAATGGGTTTTGCCCCATAGACACCATAGCTGGTAATGGGCTGATTACTTCCCTGAAGCCAGCAAGTCTCAAAACCTCACCCAACACCCTTGATGTAGTGTTCGGCTATCACTGCTGCTTATTCAGGGCCCAAGGACTCTTCAGTGAGCAAGTAATAAATCCTGCCAGTACTGGGCCATTCCCTTCAAGGCAGCAGGTTCTCTTCTGGCCCAGGGTATGTCTAGAAATGTCATCAGGAGCTAGCACCTGGAAAGAGGGCCTCGTGACTCTGATCAGTGCCCTGTCCTGCTGTGGCTGAGCTGGTGTCCAAGATGTAATACAAAGTCCTCCCCACTCTTCCCTCTACTCTCCTCAGGGGGAAGAAAGGGGTGTCTTTTCATGCTGCAAGCAGTACAGCCTGGGGCCAGGGGAGGGGTGACACCAGCACTCCCTTACCTACCCAGCTGGTGTCCAGTAGGTTGCATCCACTCCCACCCAAGTCCACTGTCTCTGGGCCGAGTTCAGCACTAGGAGTCATGTAAAACTTGCCATCTTTGTAGCCTAGACTGCCTTTCAAGTTCATTAGGGCCCCAGAGCACTTTAGCCTTCAGTGGCAGGGCTTGTGGGAACTAAAGTTGCGACCACATCATCGGCAATTCCGCTCTGGCTAGGGCTGGTTTAAATGCTCCCTGAGTTGGTGGGCATCAGTTGATTTTGGTCCAGTTTTCCTTTCTGCTATAACAAGGCAGCACTAAGTTCGATTTCATAATTGCTGTGCTCTCCATCCGCTAGCACCCAGAGATGCCCTCTGCACTATGCAGCAGCTTTTGGGGGGTGGGGCGGGTGGCGTCGGTGATTCAAGTCTGTTTTTTTTCTACCACTTCAGTGCCTCTTTCAGTGCTATGAAGTTAAAAACCAGGTACTATGAGTGCTCACCTGATTTTTAGCTCTTATAAAGGTGGTTTTCTTGTGTAATAGTTGTTAAATTCATTTCCTTGGGGTGGGAATGATAGTGAAGTCTTCTATTCTGCCATCTTGCTTTGCTTTCTCCTAATCTGCTATTTTACTAATTTCTTAGAACAAGCTTCTGTGGTGAACTACAAGGCCTTAAAAGATCTGTCTACGCCAATAACTTCTTGAGGTAGATGCTTACATAACTGATTTTCAGACTTTCTTCTCTTTAAATATATGCATTTGAAGGTAAATTGGTTTTCTGTTCTTGGCCTTAATATCTTTCCACTGTTATATTTTCATTATCTTTTAGTTCAAAAGCCTTCCTAATTTCAAGTATAACTAAGCTTCCAATATAATTATAACTAATTTGACTCATGGGTTATTTAGAAATGGATTACATAACTTCCAAAAATATATCAAAGAATTTTCAAATTATCTATTCATTATTGGTTTTCTGGTTAATCTTATGGTGGTCAGAGATCATAGCCTGATGATTTCAATGTTTTTGAAGATGTTTGAGATATGCTTTATGACCCACGTGCATAAATTTTTAAAATGTTTAATGTGGTTTTTAAAATAAAATATGTTGGCAGTTATTGGGTATAATCTTAGGAATATTAGGCAGGTCCATTTTTAAAATTTTATTTTAACTATTTTCTGCTTTTTTTCTGTTCATTCAAGCTATGAGTAACAGAAGCTTGTTAATATCACTCACTCTGAAAATAGGTTTGTCTATTTGTTCCTTTACATATGTCCCTCTTGATTTATTTGAAGACTATTTTATCAATACACAAAATTTAATTGTTTTTTAACTTTTATGATGTATTGACCCTATCATTATTATGAATTATAAATTTTAATCCAATAATACTTTGATATTAGAATAAGTGGGCCTTTTTTATTTTGGTTGCTTTCATATGGAATGTTCTTTTCCATCCATTTACTGTGTACGTTTCTGTATCTTTTCTTTTTAGATCTGGAGTTATTTCCAAGGCTTCCCCCTATTGGAAGGTACTGAACTCCAGTTTTTCTCCTCTCAGCCATGTGAAATTACTCAAATTCTGAGACTCTCAGATATGATTTTTGAAAAGACAAATGCTTCAAGAGAAAACACAGTTTCAAGTATTGAACTCACTCCTCTGTGTTTCACTTGGTCTGAGAGTTTGACTCATCAGTTTTTACTGTCTTGGTAGCTCTTCTACTTTTTCCAAATAGATATATTTGGTTTGTCTAGCCCCAGCAGAAGATTTGGCCTGAAATGAACTACACTGCTACTGACATTAATAAAAACTATCCTTTGATTCTACTTTTTATATATCAGGTTGCACGATCATATTACATGGACATTCATATCATTCTGCTCAAAATTGGCCCATGGCTTCCCATTACAGGATAGAAGCACCTGTCCCCAGGAGGTGTACAGGACCTTACAAGGCCTGCTGGTGTCAATACCCTTCTGAGCACATCTTTCTGCTTTTTTCTTCCTCAGACTGCTCTAGTCTTTTGTCCCTCTGTCATTCCTAGGACATGCTAGGCATCTCCTAACACATTTTAGGCATACTTTGTACTTGTTCTTCTATGCAAAAAAAGAAAAAAACCCTTATTCTCAGATATTTTGGAAAATCATCTGCCCTATGTATGTTTGTGTTAAATCAAATATCAATAAGGTATTTTTGACCAGTAATATAGAAAAGCTGTGACCCTACCTTTTCATACCAAACATCACCTAACCTCTACCCTACTTTATTTTTCTCTTTAGAACTTATATCCACCTAATATATTCCATGGTTTATTTTATTCTTTCTTCCTGTCACAGAATGCAATCTTTCTGAGACCCAGGATTTGATTCTCTGTTGTAGTGTCTTATCTATCCATGGAAGCTAGAACAGCACCTCTCACAGAGTAGCACTCCATAAATATATGTTGAATATATTGTTATACTATTAAAATATTTACTTAATCAAAACTTTAAGTTCTTTCTTACTTGTGTAATTATGAGAAATACACAAAGAACAACTAAAAAAACAAATTCAGTGCACATGATAAATATCTAAATATATAGTATATTTAAAGCTTCCTTAATTGAAGAGTGTGCAGAATATATGTGATTTTTCTAAATTGTTTTATTATGAATCTGAACCACTATTATCATATTGTATTTAAGATATTTAGTAATTTAGTTTAAATTAAGTGTTTTCTCAGTTAATAAAAATGAGACCTCTTTTTCTTTAAAATGGAGATTAAAAAGTAGGAACAAGGCAAAAATATCTCAATGGTACTGTTTCTGAGCCCAGCATTTTTTCAAGATTTTGCCTTGTTAACTCATCTTATCCTCCTGCCAATACACTGAGGGCGATATTATTATAATTATGCTATTACCCCCATTTTATAGCACGAAAATTGAGACAGATTAAATAATTTGACCAAATTCATACACCTTGTAAGAAGTTGAGGCTCCCAGATAACTATGTCCAGAGACATAGAAATAGACATTTACAAGACATATCCTTGTAAACCCAAGTGATGTTGTTTTATTTGTTACATAATAGAAATACAAAAGTTACCTTAGGTAATGAAGTAAAAAACAGACAAAAAAGAAATCTTTTAAGTTAAGTTATACGTTTAGAAGTCTAGAAAGCAGAAAACTCAGTGGTCAAATGATATATAGTCACATGAAAGAAGAATTAGATTTTTCCCCTGTGTGGCACCAATGAATATGACAGAAGTAATAAGGGGAAGTAGCACAGAAATAAAAATAAATCACACTGAACTTTCTAACATACAGAGCTATCCAGAGGAAATAGGCTTCTTTAAGAATCATGAGGCTTCTTTAATCTAAGACTTTCAAATGAGCTGATGGACCACTAAGTATAACGAGGAGAAAATCAAGAGCAATTGGGCTTATAGGCCACATACATTTAGCCACTATCAGCAATAGCTTCCGCAGTCAGGAGATTCTATGATTATGAATACTGGCACATTAGCTAATGTTTCATATTCTTACTGATCCCTTACATTGCACTTGAAATATTGGTTTTCCCAGAGAAATAATATCTGAGTTGGAAGCATTACTGAAGATCATCAAACACTGCATTTTTGTCAAATGTTAAGTACAAGAAATACTGTGTTTTTGTGTTATGATTTTTAGTCAATAATAAAAGCCATAAAAATGATTAAACCGTAGGAAAAGTAGAGTCCCTGAAGAAATATGAAAAACAACAAAAATCTACGAAAAGAACAAGCTGAGGAGAAGCATGAGGGAAGCATTAAACATTAAAAGATAAAACAAAAACTCATATAAAACACTAAAATAATTTTTTATTTTGTCTATTCACCCCCTTCCCTTAGTGACAGATAATTTAGGTTGTGATTAGATTTATAAAGAAAGATTTAATGTCTAAAGAATTGGCAAACATCAGATAAGGGGCAAATGCAAAGTAAATTATTAGGTACCCCCAATAGCAGATACTAAGAGAAAAACCAAACTAGCATATACTCTGATTATGAGAAAATTATCTCTAACAGATCCCAAGTAGCTGCTAACTCTGTGAATAACTCTATCAACTGTCTAGTATCCAGTCTTTGAAGGGAAGAGGCTCAGCTTCTCCCACGTGTTTATGGTTAGGGAGCAAGAGGGTTATGGTGGCTCTAAAGTGTATCAAGCTCTTACAACCAAGATTTGAAAATTCATGAAGTTATGGAGTTAATCTAGGCACTCCACACCACTCCCTACTATTGACTCTGCTCAGTATCCTCAGATCTGGCCAATAAAAGCAGCTCAATTGATCAGGACACACCTGCAATCACAGCCACCATCTTCAATATCACAGCCAGCCACAAGATCTTAAAAAGGAATCAGCAACTGCTACCCATGGGTACCAAACTGTAGCCAAAAACATGGCTGTATATGGATGGGTAGCTCAGGTGGCTTTCTGGCTAACTTAGTGTCTAGTTTAGTTATACAGGCTCAACTTGGCTATTTCACAAACTCAAAATTCAAAAATCTCTTTTTTTTGTGATTAAAAATTTGAAGACTGCTTGTCATGTTGGAATAGAGTTGTCCTGTACTTAAACTGGAGCCCCTTCTGAAGTAGATGTCGGATGCATGATCTTGCATGTCTTAGCGATACTTATTTTTTGAGTATGCAGTTTTTAAATTTTTTATCCAAATAGTAAGAGAGAGAGACATAAGTGAACATGAAAAATTATGTTCATCAACAATAATTACACTTTTGTCTTTCTATTTACTACATTAATACTTCCAGTACAGACAGCAAAATGGTTACTTGGTGGATTTTCTTGTGAAGTTCTTAAAAATGCTACATGGCGATTTTGATTGTTTATGTAATTTAAGCATTCCAATACAAATGCAAAGTATTGTGACTTCACACCGCATTATTGGTGTATGTGTTTTGATATATGAAGATAACAGTCTCATTATCTTCAAAACACTCCATTGGTAAACAATACCCTATATTATGAACAGCTTTGACAAATATAAAAACATCTAGGAGGTTAATAAATAAGGAAAGGACTTAGGATATAATGGCTTATAATGATAAGTGGAGAAACTTAAGGGACTTTAACTTAGAAACATGATAAATACTTTCAAATCACTGAAGTTCCTTTGCACAGAAGAATGAATTTTGTGTTCATTCGAATTAGAAAAGCCATGATAAATAAGCAGGTATTCCAGGGAGCAAGATTTTGGTTTTTATTAGGAAGAACTAAATACTAGAACTCATTAAAAATGGGAGTTGCCAGAAGCATCCACGCTAAATTTTAGTGACAACTTGTTAGATGCAATTATACTACTGTGGGTTGTAGATTGAACCAGTTTTTACTGGTATTGTGTTTAACTCCAAGTTTGTGCTATTTTCTGAAGAATGTTTCATAAGAATGAGACTGAAATTAAAGTAGCTAAATCCACTTAAGTTACAACTAGAGAGTATATAAAGAACATAGAGGAAAAGCACTTTGTTTTCCTTGAAGACAACAGAAAAATGAAAACAAAACAAAACAAGATTTGATGATAGCTATATTAGAAAACTGCACTACATGAAGTCACAAGACTTGCACTTAATTTTTATAAAATGAAGTAAAATTTGATTATAAGCATTGTAGAACTGCTGAAGTTTATTACATGCTTTTGACAATTACACTAACAATTTTAGCATTGGTTCAGTTCATACAAGGAGAACATAAAGAACATTTCATGAGGTAAAAAATCAGTTTTTGGGTAGGGGGAAAAATAAGCCCAACTTTTTGCAATACTTTTTGAATTATGGAAATTAAATTTGATTTATGGTGGCCTTGAATTGCCAGTTAAAGATTAGGACATATTAATATAGATAAAGTGATCTTGTGAAGGTTACTAAATATCATGTTTGGTTATTTATCAGATACTTAGCTAAACTTCCCAGAAGGACTATGACAAAATTTTCACATGGTCTCATTTAAATGTCTACTATATATAAATTACAATAATCAAAGAACATAGATGAAAATTTAGTAAGTACTTAGGATGAAACACAGTATAGGTTTCTCTCCTGCTCTCTATCTCTTCTGCTTGTTTGAATTCACCAGAAACTGAAGAACAGTAGTCATTTGATAAATGTTTGTTAAATGACCATTGAATAAGTGGATTCACTTATCTTTGCAAATGGGCTTTAAATAAATAAAATATAGGCTGATTGGCAAATAATCTCAGATAAAACCCAGCTAAATTATCTGTTTTAAGCCAAAAGCCTTTTGGATTTCAAATAACCTCACTACAAATGTGTATGCCATAACACTAGTTTTCAATACCACTTTATACTATAAACTGGTGCAAACGTAATTGCGATTTTAAAACTGCAATATAATATAATCTGTATAACACTAATATAATCAGTGTTCTGTGGCAGTGAATGAGTGTTCTTTGCTGCTGTTATTGTTGCTTTCATTGTGGAATCCTCTTTTAGTGAATTTTTGCTGAGATAATGCCGCTCTCAAAATTTCAATGACTTATAACAACTTACATTCATTTTTCATTCTGAGACCTGTGGATCAGATGCCGAAGCTCTTCTCCAGGCTGCAGGTTTGGTTCTGGTCTACTCCTTATGTTCTCATTTATCCACCCAGGCAGAAAAGTCAACTTCTGCTTGTTGTGTGCTTTTCTTACTGCAGATGAGAGTGGCCAAGAGGCTAAGCCATATCCAGCAAGAGCCCGGACTTGATACATGTCATGCCTTCTGACAATCCACTGGCTCAAAGCAAATCACGAAACCAAGTAGGATGTTCATAGGGTGGGGAAGTATATTCCTCAAATGGGGCTTGGGGGCTGATGAACATTTTCTTCCCATTAATCCCATCAAACGAAGTCCCATTTTATATGCTTTCTGTGCTATCCCAATAATTCAACATTTCACACATTTTGAAAAATCTTTTCAAATAAAAGTTAAAAAAATGTCTTGGTATTAAGCTATTGTAATAATGGGACTTATTCAAATTGTAGTTTATATTATGTATGATGTTATATTTGGTAAACTGTGGGAATGAAAAATAACCTCATAGAAAAAGTATGTCAATATTATTCCTTAAAATTAAGTCTGTTCCTAGTTATCTTCTGGAGCCAAAACTCATCTGACATGAAAATTGCAACATAAGCCTTTATTTTTCAAATTCAATTTTTAAAATTTAGATTAAATGGTATCAAGAAATTTAGATCACTAGTTTTGATCTTTTGCAGTATTTAACTTAATAATTTATAAAGTTAACTAAATATATAACTAAAATATTGTGAGCAGTGGGTTTGCAAGAGCCTAAGAGTATTAACTGAGACGTTAACTGCCCTCTGTGTCATATAATGCCTCCCAAAACCATCATGATGAACTCTAGGCCACATTTATGCAACCAAAATAGTTAATAATTCATTTTAAATTCCATTACTGACTTAATATTTTTAATCATATTTAAGAAGAGTTTATTTGCTTTTCATATATTGTTTCTCTCTCACACTCTCTATATATACATACAACACAGATATATTTTCTATATATACTGAATGTTTTCTAAGGAAATGCATGATTTTCTAATGACTTTCTACATTAAGAGAATCACATTTTTACTATACAAATGACCTATAAATGATTTTGGCAGGTTAAACCTTTGTCTAAAAATTACATATCAAACCTGAGTTCCTTATGAATTCCAAAATAAATTGCCATTTTCCCCAAGTTCTTTACATCAGTCAGCAACATGGGCTTATATCTGGCAAACATATTTACACATATGGTATTGGTAAGAATATTGATAATTAGAGAGCATGGATGCAAATTATGTCTCCATTCCATAATGTTATTTTTATTTCTTGTTAGAAATATATGGATGTTCTTATCTATAAAATGTCTTGCTAAGACTATGTATTTCTCATAATATTGAATTTGCTATCATTCCATATTTTCTGCTGCAAAAATGGAGTAAAACTTTACTAATTATAACTATATTATACATAACTTTAAATATACTCTTTGCTTATAATCAAATGATCAAAATTTTCAATAGTTTCAAAATCAATTACAAATAAATGAATTTGATTTTTCTAAATGTTATGAGAATTCAAGCCAATGCTTTGTCTGAAAACATTGGCATTTTTCATCGACCATGTTTGTAAGGAAGATGTTTAAAACTTAAATCCCAGAATAACTGAATAATGAAAATGAGAGAGAGAGAAAAATATATATAATTTTATAAAATAATTTAAGTA
Source organism: Pongo pygmaeus (assembly GCF_028885625.2). Lineage (NCBI taxonomy): Eukaryota > Metazoa > Chordata > Mammalia > Primates > Hominidae > Pongo > Pongo pygmaeus. The sequence continues at coordinate 27,337,758 of NC_072376.2, forward strand.
GAGAGTAAAGAAACACTTCCCAAACAAGTCCAACAAAACTCTGAAGGTTTGCTTTAGGGAGAGGTTTGATGAGTTTTAGAATTTTCTCTAACTTATCTCTTGTTTTAACACATGATATTTGAAAGAGAATTTGGGCGGGATTGGTGATCTCAAAATGTAGATATATAAGATGAGGCTCTCTGGAACAGTATTGCCTTTGGTAGAACTGAATGAATCCTTCCTTAACCTCTGATTGACATTTAATAGATGAGAGTGCATTCAGGGTATTAGAGTTATGGTATGTAAATAGAAATAGGGTTGACATAAAAATGCAGAGTCGTGGTGAAATTTGACATCAAGACCATGCCTAGGCAAACAGAAATAATTGCACAACAGCCTTGAATATGCTGCTGTATCTACGTCTTTCATACTGCATTTGACTTTCTGTAATCAAAAGGATTATTTAACAATCAAATAGAGCAATGTCACTGCAAATTCACTGAATGTGAACTGACATAACTGACAACTGAGTTTTGACTTAAAATGATCAGGTAAGAATCCATAACTCTTGATGACTTGCAAACATTTACCACACTCTTTTTTTCTTAATTCAGTATTTCTTGCATGACCTTATTCTAAGTTTTGCTCCAAATTGATTTATGTGACTTAAGAAGTACATAATGTAGGTATTTGACTATAGGCAAGCTTAGCACTGAAAATTTAAGAATATCTAAGAAATACAATTGACATAATTACTTCAAAGGAATATTTATTAATACCTGGGTTAGTGAAAGAAAAATACTATTTAAGCACTAAACATAATATTTCAATTTCCATATATACTCATGGATTTTTTCTATCTAACTCATTTATACATTTTAATCTTGGGGTGCTCATGTAAGAACCCTATCAATAGTACTATTTCTCTATGAGATAGAGAACACCAATATGCAATTTGCTCAGTGTTACAGACTAAATGTTTGTGCCTCCCCAAAGTGAACATGTGGAAATTGAATCCCCAGTGTGATAGTATTTGGAGGCAGGGCATTGAAGGTAATTAGGTCATGAGGGTGGAGTCCAAATCAAAGGATTAGTGCTCTTATCAGAAGAGACCAGAGAACTAGCTTTCTCTCTTTCTGCCACGTGAGGATGCAAAGGGAAGTCAGCAGTCTGCAGTCTGGAAGAGGGCCCTTAACAGAATCTAACCATGCAGACACGCTGATCTTGGACTTCTGTCGTCCAGAACTGTAAACAATAAATTTATGTCATTTGTAATTCACTCAATTTATGGTACTTGTTACAGTTACTTAAAAGAACTGACACTTAGAGGTTTTGGTTTGTTTTTTGCTTCAGACAACAATCTGGGTGAAGCTCTATTTTTGTTTTACTATTTTCCTTGACATTTGACCACACTGAAGTGGTGAAAAATAATCAGTTTTCTCCCTGTCTTTTTGATGCATTTTATTTAAAAAATGGCAGTAGCAGGTTACCAATACTCCAAATTATTTACTTCATCTTTCTATTATCAAATTATACTTATCCACTCTATTAATATGAGGTTTGCTCATATAATTTGCTTGGTCAATAGACTTTGAGAGAAAGCATCATGTGACTCTTACTCACATGAGCTTTTAATAGCCATTATGGATTTAATCTATTTTTAAAAAATATTGGCCACAATACACTATTCACAATAGCAAAGACTTGGAACCAACCCAAATGTCCATCAGTGATAGACTGGATAAAGAAAATGTGGCACATATACACCATGGAATACCATGCAGCCATAAAAAAAGGATGAGTTCATGTCCTTTGTAGGGACATGGATGAAGCTGGAAACCATCATTCTGAGCAAACTATCGCAAGGACGGAAAACCAAACACCGCATGTTCTCACTCATAGGTGGGAATTGAACAATGAGAACACTTGGACACAGGGTGGGGAACATCACACACCGGGGCCTGTCGTGGGGTGGGGGGATGGGGAAGGGATAGTATTAGGAGAAATAACTAATGTAAATGATGAGTTAATGGGTGCAGCAAACCAACACGGCACATGTATACATATGTAACAAACCTGCACTTTGTGCACATGTAGCCTAGAACTTAAACTATAATAACAATAAAAAAAATTGGCCACAATAAAAGCATGGCCCAAATCATGTTTTTTTTTTTTCGGTTCAGGATGAAGAAGACACACAGGGCAAAATTTTAACCAACATAGAACTGATATGGCAAATGCAAACTATAAACATTTACTGTTATAAATCACTGAGATTTGGAAATTATGTGTTATGACAGGATAATTTAGTAAAAGTGATGCAGAGGCACAATAGTTTTAGGTCTGTCTAAAATAATGAAAATAATTTTAGATTCATCTTCATCTCAGAAGTGAGTATTCAAGAGTTTTTAGAAAATTATCTTTAGTGCTATTTGATATTTATATTGTTCTTATTATAGACATGAGACTCATTTGAAAACCACAAATATGTGATGAGTTGATTGAAGTCTACAAGAAAGATCCAGTACTATATTTGCTTGGACTACACAGGCATTTGCAAAGTGCTACCACCAGCAACTAAATTAACCAAAACAAAATTTCCACTATTTGCTGTTCACTTGCCATGTGCCGTGTTCCATGCTAAGTGTTTTATGTCCGTTATGCCATTTTTACTTATGACTGTACCATATGAAGCAGATACTCTTGTTATTTTCATTTACATATGAAGTGGATGAGATATATATTGTTTAAGTAACTGGCATAAAGAGGTAATCTAGAGGTGAAAACACCTGTATCCATACCTAGCTATGTCTACTTCTAAAGACCATGCACAAGAAAAAAAAGAAAAACCATAAAATTAATTAAATAGCTTATTTATTAAGGTGTGTAATAAAGGCAACATCTGTACCTGGAAGAGGTTTTGTGGATAATATCTTAAAAACATCTTGAAAAAACACATAAAAAGCTATGAAAACCATGTACTCTAAAACTATAATAAACAGATGTGTGGCACTTGCCCAGATCTAGAATAGCAAAGTTGGCAAATTAAAAGAGAAAAGTAAAGACTAAAAACCTCTCTAAGTATTAAAAAAGTTGAGTATTTGATAACAGAATTACTAATTAGTAAGGCAAAAGTATATATTTTTAAATAAACCGATCTTTAATAAACTTGTTTTGGAGGAAACAAAAATTTGATACCAGCTTAATATAATGCATTAAGCCTTAAGATAAATTAAAGGTAGATAAGCTAGAGATTTAAAAATATTATATATGTAAAGTATTATTTAGTATACAACTATATATATCAGAGAAGACTGTAAGTGAATATTTATTAATATTGGGATTAAGGCAGGACAGTTCTATTTAACAATATTTAACTAAAAATATCCCTAAACTAAAAGAGATATTTCTTACAAGATAAATGTGTCTGCAGAAAATTCATAAAATAAAATAAGAAGCAAAACGTAAAATGTGAAGAGAACAAAACACATATAAAAAAAGATTATTATGATCCTTATGTATTAAAGTCTTTCATCATAGAAAACAAGTATCTTAGTAGACTAATAGACGATAGACAAAAAACTCAAAAGAGTTCACTAATGCAAAGACATAGAAAATGGTATATTAAAATAAGTCAACCTCACCAATAAGCCATATGAATTAATTTTAAAATGTCAGCTTTAACCTATCCAATTGATAAATTATTAGATACTATGGCACATAAATATTGTGAGTTCAGTAAATGGGGCAATTTACTGGTATCTTTTTATATTTATGTTAGAAATGTAAAAAGATACCAGTTAGAGGATCTTAATTGTAGATTATATGACTGAATCCTGAAAATTTTTTTAGTTGTTTTTTAAACCAAAATTCTACCACTAAGGTTTTATTATGGGTTAATAATAAGAGATGAGATACAAAAATATATCTGAGGAATTCATGTGATTGTATTAGTTCTGACACTCAATGTTCAGACATGATTATGGTAAAAATGCATAATCATTAAAATCACAGTTTTTAGCAATATTTAGATATTTATATGAATTAAATACACTCCAGTGGAAAACCTTACAAGGTATATATTTAGTATGTTCACCAATTTGCAATATGTAATGCATATATACATATATTTTAGTGATGAAAAATAAATGTACATAGTTTCAGATTACATGTGAAAATTTAATACCTTCATATAATTTGTAAAGGTCAAATCAGTGTGCTTCATGTATTCATTACTTTATATATTCATCTTTTCTTTATGCCAGAGCCATTTGAATTTTTCTTTTCTAGTTTATTTTGAAATAAACCTTAGATTATTGTAACTGTAGTCACCCTATTGGTCTATCTAACACCAGATCTTATGTCTTCTATTGAACTGTATATTTGTACACATTAATCAACTTCTCTGCATCCTTCAATCCCCTTCCTTCCCTGGTCTCTGGTAATCACTAATTTACTCGTAGCTTCATGAGATTCACTTCTTTAGCTCCCACATATGAGTGAGAACATGCAATATTAGTATTTCTGTGCTTGGCTTACTTCACTTAACAACATGATTTCTAGTCCCATCTGTTTTGCTGCAAATGACAGGATTTTATTCTTTTTCATGGCAGAATAATATTCTATTGTGTATATATACTACATTTTCTTTACTCAGCTGTTAATGGGCACTTGGGTTGCTTTTATAGTTTGGCTATTGTGAATATTTCTGCTATAAACACAGGTGTGCAAATGTCTTTTCAAAATATTGATTTTCTTTTTTTTTTTTTGTCTTTGGATATATACCCAGTAGTGAAACTGCTGGATCATGAAAATGTTATTCTTTGTTTTTTGAGGACCCAGTGTATGATTCCCCATAGTGGCTATAGTATTTTATGCATTCCACCAACAGTGTGCAACAATGTACAAGAGGGAATGGTGTTTTCCTTTTCCCATGTCTTTGCCACCATCTGTTATTGTCTGTCTTCTTAACATAACTCACTTTTACTAGAGTGAGATGACATTGTGGTTTTGATTTGTATTTCTCTTATGATTAGTGATGATAGACATTTTTCATATCCCTGTCGGTCATTTGTATGTCTTCTCTTGAGAAATATTTATTCAGCTATTTTGCCAATGTTTTATTTTATTTGCTTCTCTGGTTATTCAGTTGTTTGAGAAGTTTGCAAATATTTTCTCAAATTCTGTAAGTTGTCTCTTCACGTTATTGTTTGATTTTGCTGTGTAGCAGCTTTTTAATTAGATGTGATCTCATTCGCCTATTTTTGCTTTGGTTGTCTGTGCTTTTGAGGTCTTACTCAAGAAATCTTTGCCCAGATCAAGATCCTGGAGAGTTTCCTGAATATTTTTTCTATTAATTTCATTGTTTCAGATCTTAGATTTAAGTCTTTAATCCATTTTTATTTGATATTTGTTTATGGTGAGAGATAGGAGTCTAGTTTCAGTCTTCTGCATATAGTTATTCAGTTTTCCCAGCACTTTTTATTGAAGAGACTGTCCTTTCTCCATAGTATGTTCTTGGTGCCTTGATTGAAGATGAGTTGGCTGTAAATGTGGGGATTTATATCTGAGTTCTCTATTCTGTTTCTTTATTCCATGTTTCTGTTTTCATGCCAATACCACACTGATTTGGTTACTATAGCTTTGTAGTAAATATTAGTATGATGCCTTTAGCTGTGTTCTTTTTGCTCAGGATTGCTTTTTCTATTCAGGGTCTTTTGTGGTTCTATATAAATGTTAGATTCTTTTTCCATTTCTGTAAAAAAAAAGGTCATTGTTATTTTGATAGGAATTGCACTAAATTTGTAAAATACTTTGGGTAATAGTTATTTTAACAATATTAATTCTCCCAATTGATGAGCATGGAATATCTTTCCATTTTTTGTGTCGTCTTCATTTCCTTTTGTCAATGTTTTATAATTTTCCTTGTATAGATCTTCTACTTAGATTATATTGATGCCTATATTTTTATATTATTCTCTGTAGCTACTGTAAATGGAATTGATTTCTTGATTATTTTTCAGATTGTTTGATGTTGGTATACACAAATGATAATGACTTTTATATGTTGGTTTTATATTCTATAACCTTATTGAATTTATCAGTACTAGCAGTATTTCAGTAGAGTCTTCAGGTTTTAGTAAGCGTAATATTATGTCATCTGTTAACAAAGCTAACTTGACTTCTTCCTTTTCAATTTGGATACTGCTATTATTTTTCTCTTGCCTAATTGCTCTGGCCAGGACTTCCAGTACCATATTTAATAAAAGTGATAAAAGTGAGTATCCTTTTTCTTTTCCAGATCTTAGAAGAAAGACCTTCAAATTTTTTTCCTGTTCAGTATTATATTAGCTATTGGTTTGTCTTACATAACCTTTATTACTTTGACGTATGTTCCTTCTATACACAGTTTGATGAAGGTTTTTATCATAAAGACAAGGTGAATATTATTGAATTCTTTTTTGGCATTTATTAAAATGATTATATATTTTTTGTTCTTTGGTTAATGTAATTTAACACATTTATTGATTTTTTTGTGTTAATCCATCCTTGCATCCCTGAGATGAATCTCACTTGGTCATAGTAAGTGACCTTTTTAATGTTTTGTTGAATTTGGTTTTGTTGAAGATTTTTGCATCTATGTTCATCAATGATTTTGGCCTGTTGTTTACTTTTTTTGTTGTGTTCTCTAGTTTTGATATCAGGGTAATGCTGGCCTCATAGGATGTGTGGAAGTAGTCCCTTCTCCATTTTTTCTGAAGAGTTTGAGTAGAACTGGTATTAGTTTTTCTTTAAGTGTTTGGTAGAATTAAGTAGTAAAGCTATCAGGTCCTTGGTTTTTCTTTGATAATAAATGTTTTATTACAGCACCCATCTTGTTACTTGATACTGGTTTATTGAGATTGTCTGCTTTGTCATGGTAGGCTGTATGTGTACAAGAGTGTATCTATTCATTCTAGGTTTTCCAATTTATTGGCATATAGTTGTACATAATAGTCTGCAAGGATTCCTTGTATTTCTGTGGTCTCAATTGTTTCATCTTGTTTTTTATTTCTGATGTTATTGATATGGGGCCTCTCTTTTTTTCTTTAGTCTACCTAAAGGTTTGCCAATTTTGTTTATCTTTTCAAAAAACAAACTTTTCATCTTGTTGATCTTTTGTACTTTTTTGGCCTCATTTTTATTTGTTTATACTCTGATTTTTTTTTTTTTTTTTTTTTTTTTTTTTTGGACAGAGTTTCTCTCTTTTTGTCCAGGCTGGAGTGCAATGGTGCAATCTAGGCTCACAGCAACCTTCACCTCCTGGGCTCAAGCAATTCTTCTGTGTCAGCCTCCCGAGTAGCTGAGATTACAGGCATGCACCACAATGCCCAGCTAATTTTGTATTTTTAGTAGAGACAGGTTTCTCCATTTTGGTCAGGTTGGTCTCAAACTCCCAACCTCAAGTGATCCACCCGCCTCAACCTCCCAAAATGCTGGGATTACAGGCGTGAGCCACCGCACCCAGCCCTCTGAAACTTTATTTCTTTTCTCCCACTAATTTGAGGTTTAGTTTGCTTTTGCTTTGCTAATTGCTTGAAGTGCATTGTTAGGCTATTTATTTGAAGCCTTTCCACTTTTTTGATAAAAGCATTTATTGCTATAAATGTCTGTCTTTCTACTGCTTTTGTTTTATCCAATAATTGTTAGAATGTTTGACCTTTTTGAATTTGTTCAGACTTGTTTTGTGGCCCCAAATAGTGTCTATTTTGGAGAATGTTCCATGTGCTAATGAAAAGAAGGTGTATTCTACAGCAATTGAATGGAATCTTCTGTAAATGTCAATTAGAACTATGAGGTTTAATGTGTAGCTTAACTTCAATGTTTCTTTGCTGAATTCCTGTCTGGATGATCTGCCCATGCTAACATCATTTATATCTGTGTTCCTGAGCAAATACCATGTGATCCCTGATGTTGGAGGTGAGGCCTGATGGGAGGTGATTGGATCATGGGGGCAAAGTTCTCATGAATGCTTTGGCACAATCTCCTGGAGCTTTTCTCATGATTTTGAGTGAGTGAGTTCTCATGAGATCTGGTTGTTTAAAAGTATGTGGCATCTCCTCTCTTTCTGCCTTGCTACTGCTCTGGCCATGGCAGATGTGCCTGCTTTCCCTTCACTTTTCATCATTATTGTTAGTTTCCAGAGGCCTCCCCAGAAGCAGAAGCTGTTATGCTTTCTGTGCAGACTACAGAACCACAAGCCAATTAAAGCTCTTTTCTTTATAAATTACCCAGTTTCAGGTATTTTTTTACAGCAATGTGAGAATGGACTAATACAATTACTGAGAGTGAGATGTTAAAGTTTCCAACTGCTATTGTGTTGACATCTCTCTCTCCCTTTATATGTATCAACATTCATTTTGTATATTTGGGATCTGTGGTGTTGGATACATAAATACTTGTAATTGTTATATCTTGTTGCTGAATTCACACCTTTATCATTATACAGTGACTTTTTTTTTTTTTTTACAGTCTTTGGGTTTTATTCTATTTTATCTGTGGCTATAAGTATGGCCACTCCTGCTCACTTTTGGCTTCCAGTTGCATGGAATATCATTTCTAACCTTTCACTTTCAGCCCATGTGTGTCTTTATAGGTGAGGTGGGTTTCTTATAGTTGGTCTTATTTCTTTATTTATTACCCAATCTATGTCTTTTAGTTGGAGAATTGAGTTCATTTACATTTAGTGTTGTTATTGTTAATTAAGGACTTACTACTGTCATTTTGTCACTTTTTTCTTCATTTTTTGTAACTCCTTTCTTCCTTTCTTCCTGTCTTCCTTTGTGATTGACTTTTTTATTTTCTTTTTCTTCTTTCTTTTTTTTTTTTGAGATGGAGTCTCGCTCTTTCTCCCAGGCTGGAGTGCAGTAGTGAAATCTCAGCTCACTGCAAGCTCCGCCTCCCGGGTTCATGCCATTCTCCTGCCTCAGCCTCCCGAGTAGCTGGGACTACAGGTGCCTGCCACCATGCCCAGCTGATTTTTTGTATTTTTAGTAGAGATGGGATTTCACTGTGTTAGCCAGGATGGTCTCGATCTCCTGACCTCGTGATCCACCCGCCTCGGCCTCCCAAAGTGCTGGGATTACAGGGGTGAGCCACCATGCCTGGCCCAACTTTTTTCTAGTAATGTGTTTTAATTTATTGGGTTTTTTTTTATTTTTAGTAAATTTATTACGGGTTTTGCATTGTGTCTACTATGAGAGACACAAAAACATCTTATAGTATAACAAATTGTTTTAAAGATATGACAACTTATTTTAGAATACAAAGAAAAGAACAGAAAAAACAAAAACAAAAAACTTCCAAAATTCAACTCCATTTTCCCCACATTTTGACTATCAGTTGTCTCATCTACATATTTTATATTATCTACCTCTTAACAGGTTGCTATTGCTATTCTTGATTTTGATAGATTTGTCTTTTAAGAGTGGATTATAAAATTAAAATTATAATATTAGTGTATTCCAAATTTATCCATGTACTTAATTTTACCAATGGATTTTATACCTTCCAATATTTTTTGTGTATTTTTTCCTGCACATTTTTCTGCATGTTTGTTGTTTTTTCTTACACATTATTATTTTTTTCTTTCAGACTGAAGAACTCTTTTTATCATTTCTTATAAGATGGATCTGCTGGTGGTAAAATTTCTCAAGCTTTTGTTTGTCTGGGAAAGACTTTACCCAGTCTTTGTATTTGAAGGATAGCTTAGCTGGACACAGTGTTCTTGAATGGCAGTTTTTTTTTTTTCTTTCAGCATTTTGAAAATGCCATTCAACTCCTTTCTGGCCTGTATGATTTCTGTTGAGAGTGTGTTGGGGCAGATAAATTGGGGCACCTTTATGTGTTATTTCCTCCTTTTCTCTTGCTGCTTTTAGGATTCTCTCTTTGGCCTTTGAGAGTTTGATTATTATATGACTTAGGGTAGTCTGATTTTGGTCACTTATATTTTGTCTTCTCAGACCTTCCTCTATCTGGATATTTATCTTTCTCATGTTTGGGAAAGTTTTCTGTTATTATTACTTTGAATTATCTTACTACCCCTCGCTCTTGCTCAACTTTCTCTTAAACACCAATAATTTTTACATTTGTTATTTTGAGTTTTTTTTTCACATTATAGGTGATCTTTTTATTTTTTATTATTTTCTTCTTTTTTCTGCTCAAACTTTTCAAATAGCCTGTTTTGAAGGTCACCAATTTTTTTCCTGTTTGATTCTTCCCATTGTTGAGAGCCTCTAATTTTTCAATTCAAAAATTGTATTTCGGTTGGAAGATTTCTGTCTGATTTTTAAAAATCATTTAAATCTTTATCTGACAAATTTCTAAATTGCTTTTCCATGTTATCCTGGAGATTACTGAGTTTCTTTAAAACTACCATTTTGAATTATTGATCAGAAAGCTCACATATCACTGCCTTATTAGAATCAGTTGCTGGTTCCTTGCTTTGTCCACTTGGGTTTTGAAACCATTCCATAATGGTTTCCTGTTTGCTGTTATTTCTTGTGGATGTACATCTATGTCTTTGCATTAAAGAGTTATTTATTTCAGTCTTCTCAGTCTGAATCCTTTCGGTTTTTATTGAATACATTTGCTTACAGGTTTTTTGCCATTTGTTCACTGCCTTCTTTTCAGCTCTAGGTGATGCCTTATGCCCAAGTTCTTCTTTTCCCTAGTAAATAATTGAAGCACTACCATTCCTGATTGGAGGAGGCTCCAAAGGGGTTATCCCGTCAGTGTGGGAAGGCTAGCAAGGGGTTCATGCCAAAGGAACCTCTGTGATGCACCTCTGACGCATGGTGCTGCTGAACGACCACACTGATTTGGCACTTTCTTTGGCTGAGTGAGAGTACAGTTTCCAGGTCTGGTGATAATAGTCCCACCTTCTCCCTTTGTCTCTCCCTGTCCTCAGGAATATTTGTTACTTCAAACACTTGTGATGCTTCCAGTGGGTTTAAGCAGGGATAGGTCCCCTGTCAGGGAAACTAAGATGGTGAAGAAGCTAGTTGTCCACCTTGCTCTCAGTTTTTCAATATAGAAACAGCGACCTGGGGGAAAATTTTTCACATTTTTGTGCTATTCAGAATGGGAGGATGGATATTGCACATGGGAATGTTTGACTCTCTTACTTTCTGCTTGGAGATTTTTCTCTTCTCTGTGGCTCCATAAACTGTCTCATCTTCATATTTCAGTTATGGGATATTTCTGGTGATAATCTTAGTGCTATATATTTGTTTTGTTTTGTTTCCTTTGGTGGTTGAGGAGAAGCGAAGCCAGGTTGCTTGTGGAATCCGAAGTCCAATACATATATATTTACATATATTCATTCACATATATGTGTAAAAAAAGCAGAAAAGAAACTGCTGTGCAAATACTAATAGTACTACTGTGGAATTATGTGATTTTTACTTTCTTTGATTCTTTTGTAAATATTTTACAATGAGTATTACCTCTTAAGCAAAGAAATAGGATTGTTGTGCATTGAATTTTGTCTCTCAAAAATTATATATTTTAGTCCTAACCCTTAGGACTTAGGACCCCTAACCTCCAAATATGACCTTATTTGGAAATAAGTTCATTGCAAATTTAAACAAGTTAAGATGAGATCATTAGAGTGGGCCCTAATCCAATATGATTGGTATCCCTATAAAAGGGAAAAACTAGACATAGAGATGCACACAGAGGCAAGATAATAAGAAGACACAGAACGTCATGTGAAGGCACAGGATTGCAGTGGTATATTTCCAAGCCTAAATGCATCTATACCACTAAAGATTGTTGGCAAACCACCACAAACTAGGTAGGGGCAAGGAAGGATTCCTTTACAGGTTTTGGAGGAAGCATGGCCCTGCCAGCACTCTGACTTTGAACTTCTGGCCTCCAGAACTGGAAGAAAATAAATTTCTGTTGTTTTAAGCCACTCAGTTTGTGGAAATTTGTTAAAGCAGTCCTGGGAAATTAACAGTGAGGAATACCTTTGATAAATGACCTAATATTGAGCCAAAATAATGTAAATCTTTTGATCTAAAAGATGCAAATGGTTATTTTTCTAGAGTCAAAATGTCCCTAGAAGTTTGAATTCTGTGACACAATAATTGATTATTAAATTGACATGTTTTTATCTTCCAGGATAGTTACTATAGTTTTTCTTAGCCTTTCTATTTATTATACACAATTCCAAAGGAAAAAAAGTCATGTAATAATATTTGTGTTGTGGAAATTGTTATTTTTGCTATTGTTTTTGTTCTTATTTCTTTATTGTGTACATCAGTCTCTACCATCCCAGTTTAAATTGGGCATAGTAATTGCTTTTTGGAAATATTTGTTGCTATGATTCTATATATCTAATGTGTAAGAGACAAAAGCAGTGATTTTGTATTTAAGCCTTGGCTCTCTCTTGACCTCTCTCTCTTTCTCTTTAGTAACTAGTACTTAAAAAGCAGTTAGAGTCATAGAGACTGTCTGCCATTTCCCTTTTTCATGCCCTCTTTTTGAATTTCAAAGTACTAGCCAGAATTTTTTTAATAAGTGTATATTTTTTCATTCCCTATACAAATATTTTAGTTGTAATTTCACTTCTCTTGGGTCCTGTCTTATGTTGGTTTATCCTTTTAAGAAACCCAATCCAAATTGGCAAAGACCTCAAGTTTACTTTATAACTGATGAAAGAGAATCAAGAGTTTTGAAGGGACTTTACCAAATTTTCCCAGTCCATATTTTCATAATCTAGTTTCATCTACACAGTTTTAAAGAAGATATTTTATACAGAAAGACTTTTCAGTGAAAAGTAATAAATCAAATGAAATGTGTAATGTTGAAATGGCTAGTTTTCTATGAAGACAGCTGAGTAAGCCCAGATTTATTTTCTTATAGCTAGAAGTTTTTTCATGCTTTATTCAACTTTTAGGGTTTGAATAAATATCAGATTATTTGGATAAGTATGTATATTTATATAAACTGATCCACAGAGAGGTTACTTAAAGAGATTTAGACAGAACTACCTAGGGGCATGTCACATGTTGGATATGAAGCCAATGCATAAGAAGAAAGATTTCTGCCATATAACTTATATTTTATCAGAAAGTGGATTAACTATTATTCAGTTTTAATTTAGAAATTTGACCTTTTCTGATATGCCTATGTTTTCATCAGTTCTGATGGAATTCTTATATTCATTAACGTATTCAAACATCTTTTTTCTAACCAATATAATATTTCACTTTCTTCAAGTTCTATTTAAAAGAAATACCTGAGAAATTTAAAAAATCTATAAAATTCTCAAACAAATAACTTTAGGAAATTCCATTAGACTGAAATTTCTGAATAGAGAAAGAAGAAAGAAACAGTGCAAAAGATTAAACTCTTATTCTTTCTGTCTTTGCTTTTCTGTTTGCATTCATTGGCTTTCTGTCATTTTTCTTTTTATGTAATATGGAACGTTCATTGTAACTTACTGGTGTACATAGATGTAAATGCAAGAAATCTTATTCTTTTTCCTTTTGTTTTTGTTCTGCATTTTGCTTCATAGATAATATGATAAATATTTCATAATTCTTCCCAACTAAGTATACTCCTGATTACTGCATTTTATTCTCTCCCATCCTCCATTAAATTGCCTTTAGACATAAAGTTCAATTGAAAGAATCTTAGATTTGGGGTTAAGAAATCTGAGTTGAATTACTTCTGTGTGACTTTGAACAAGCAAATTACCTCTAAATCTGTGTTTCTTCACATATACAAAAACATTAGAGTGTTTATTATATCCTCCTCAACTGTTCAGAACAAATAAAAGGACTTTAAACATGTAGGGTTGTTCATATAAACTGTATTCAGAAAACAATCTTCCAATTATTAGACATTCTTGAGATAAAATTAATAATCACTCTCACTGTTTAGCTAAATATAAAATATATCCAAGGTTACCCCAGGAGTATATTAAAAGCAACATTATCTAAAAAATTTGTCTGGCTTTTGCTTGGATGTTAGCTGAATGCAGTAAGCCATTTATGTTAACCTAAGGATAAGTGGTTTAAATGAGAATGAAGTCAATGAGACCACAGGGAATTAAAAGAAAATCATATCATGATGAGATTTAAAATATTAAGTAACTGATGGGAGTTAGGGTGATATGTAACTCTGCTAGTCAATTTACAGGTAGGTCATGTGTAAAAGCACTAGAGAGAAAAATCTCCCCAAGATGACAGGAAACAAAGAAAAGAAAACTACTCTTTATAATCTTCTAATCTCCACTGGTATCATTCCACTTTATATAATAAATGGAAGATTCCTTTCTTAAAGAGTAGCTTTGAATGAATACATGAAAACTCCATCTTTAAAAAAAAAGAAGCAGAAAAAAAATGTAGATTTCATTTATTATATAATGTGGAATGGTACTAGTGGAGATTAGAAGATTATAATCACTTGCTTAACAGTGTACTTACATCACTTGTTTAATAGTGTACTTTAACATTACATAATCTTGTTTTAAATATAGTAATTTATCTGCATATGTGGAAAATTTAATACAGAAGCACAGAATTAACTCTGATAACTGGAACCAATGTATCTTGACAGGCATTCTCTTTGGTTTTACTATCTCCTCTTTATTCTTCAGTTCTCATCATTTCCTGCAAATCCACACTGAAGTTGAGCACTACCGTTTTTTCCTATTTGTCTTTCTTTCACTAATTATTAATTTCAATTGCATATTAATTGTTATATTTACCTATTTAATATTCAGCCTTCCAAATACATTGTAAGTACCATAAGTAGAGAGGCCATGTTTGATTTCTTTATTTTGAACTCAATGTGTAGGACAGTATTTAAAAAAACAGTAGTTACCAAGAAATATATGTAAGTTAAAAAATGAATGGCCCTACAATTATTAATAATTTAGGCACTACTCAATCCTTTATTCATTAAATAAATATTTATTGAGCACTTTGTAGGCACTCAGAATATATAGGTAAACAATACATAAAAGAGGCCTTGCCCTGTTGAAGTTACATGGTATTAGAGGATAGGGACTATAATAATAAAGAGTAAATAAATAATTTAATAATAGGTTAGAAAAGTGCTAAGTGATTATGAGGAAAAAATAACAAAGTAAACTACTATAAGGGAATTAGAAATTTAGGGATAAGGTCCAGGGCATCTCTTATGTAGTATTGAGAGATTGAAATGCTAGGGCATGTCTTTGCTTTGCCATTCAATGGCTTTATGGCCTCATTTTCTTTTTTCTTTTCTTTTTTTTTTTTTTTTGGCGCTATTTTTAAGGTACCTCTGCAAAATTAGATATTTGAGAGAAATTTACTCCAGGATGCTTATAATATTATATGATTCTGTCTAAGCTAAGTAACTCTTGCAGAGTGCATGAATCAGTGATATTAATTCTTGTTACAATTTAAGAAAACAAACAGGGGCATCAGATTCAAACAAAAAACATCTGGCTTTGATGATTGATGAACAAACCACATTTGTTATTATTTGATATTCAATACTAACTTCGTTCATTACCTAGAATCCCTGCATATGAAAAGCTGTCAACTATGTTATAAAATTTTCTGCCATTTTTGGAAATAATACAATGGTAAGCACAAGCAAAATCACTTCACAGTAGAACATGAATAAAGTACAATTTTACAATGTTATGTGATATTATGCTGTGTTACATTTATGATGTTGTATTATGTCAGGTTTGCTTGGTTTTCTGAAATATAAAATTGTGATGGAAAAAATGTTAGATATTCATATTCTGGTTTTATTGTGCTAGATGTACCGCCTGTCTATAATTTCCAGGTGATTCTTCAAACTAAAGCTTAACTACTTAAAAATTTCAAATATGACAAATAGCTCTTTCAAGTTGACTTTTGTGTGTGTTTCAGAGAAACACAAGATGGAACATAAATAAAAACAACTCACAGAAACAAGGTTTAAGATCTGACATTTCTAAGCAGCAAATTTCTTCTGTCCTCAGGGAGATAAACAAAACTATTGAAAACCCTATTAGGTATATTTATAGCCCAGGTTTAATGTCCGAGATGTAAACTAAGATGCCAGACTGCCAGCCACCAACTTTGGGACAGAAGAAAACAGCTTCTTAGAAGGAATGTTTTCATCCTTTTCTCATCTATATTCCAAAGACATGACACCTTAATCTTTTATACAGTGCAGGGGGAGCCTTCTTTTAGATTACTTTCCATGAAAAATTTTATTTTTTGGTGAAATGTTTTCTGGGGGAAATTCACTAACCTGTTTTCTGATATACTGTACTTACTTATTCTTGAGTCTGGAAAGAGGGGGCTGGGGAAGCAGAATTCAGAATTTTTCATGGCTCCTCAATGGAAAAGAAACATGAATAAATAACTGATCCCAAAGAAAACATACCAATGAGCTGCCCTAGCAAGAACAATTATTGATACTGTGTTAGTCTGTTTTCACGCTGCTGATAGATACATACCTGAGGCTGGGTAATTTATAAAGAAAAATAAGTTTAATGGACTCAACAGTTTCACATGCCTGGGGAGGTCTCACAATCATGGTGGAAGGCGAAAGTTACAAATGGCCTACATGGCAGCAGGTGAGAGGCAATGAGAGCCAAGTGAAAGGGGTTTTCCCTAATAAAATCATCACATCTCATGAGATTTATTCACTACCAGGAGAACAGTATAGGGGAAACCACCCCCATGATTTAATTACCTCCCACCAGGTCCCACCCACATCAAGTGGGAATTATGGGAGATACAATTCAAGATGAGATTTGGGTGGGGACATAGCCAAACCATATCAGATGCTGTGAGGTATGTGAGAGCCAAAGGATATCTTATATGTCAACGAATCAGTGTAGTTTTATAGGGCATCTGAAATAGACTTTTTCATAGTTCCACAGGGCCAAATTGGTATATGTTATGGACTGATGCTTGTGTTCTCTCAAATTTCATGTTGACCTCTAACCTTCAGGGCAGCTGCATTTAGAGTAAACAATAAGGTTAAATAAGGTCAAAAGTGTAGGCCCCTGATTTAATAGAGTAAGTGTCTACATAAGAAGCGACACCAAAGAGCACTCTCTCTTACTATCTCTGCACACAAAGGAGAGGTCATGAGAGCACATATGGAGATGCTGGCCACCTACAAGCTGGGAGGAGAGGCCTCAGAGTGAAGCCTACCTTGCCAGCACCTTGATGTGGGACTTCTAGCCTTTGGAACTGTGAGAAAATATATTTATGTTACTTTAAGTCACCTAGGCTATTTTATGTTGTATTTCTTTTTTCTTTTTTCTTTTTTTTTTTGAGACAGGATCTTGTTCTGTTGCCCAAGCTGGAGTGTGATGCACAATGTCAGCTCACTGCAGCCTCGACCTTTCTGGGCTCAAATTGTCCTTCCACCTCAGCCTCCAGAGTAGTGAGGACTTTAGGGATGGACCACCATGCCATGATAATTTTTGTATTTTTTGTAGAGATGAATTTCACCATGTTGCCCAGGCTGGTCTTGAACAACATTGAGCTCAAGCAATCCACCCACCTTGGCTTCCCAAAGTGCTGGGATTATAGGTGTGAGTCACCACACCTAACTTGATATATTTTTTTATGGCAGCCCAAGGAGGCTTATCTAGTATGTATAATATAGAAATAATAATTTTATTTATATATAAGTAAAACTTTCTAGCCTTGTGCTCAGGTGAAATTGACAAACTTGAATAGCATACTGAGTCTACTTTCGTTAAGAGATTAAAAAAGGCCAAATAATCCAGAGTGTGTTTATGGCTTGAAGAGGAAATGGATTAAATAGAGCATAGAGTTCTATTTCAAACTTGGATGAAATTTCCTGATTATGTGGACTGAATTGGAAATGCCGACCAAGGAATATGTTTATAAAGAAATGTTATTCATTGTAATTGTGTACTTTTAACATGTGAGAAAAGAGAAATCTAGAAATGAAGACAAAGAAAAAGCAGTGAGTTCCAATGTTGTGAAATAAATATTACTGGAAAGGGTTAAGAAGTGACACTAGAATCTGAAAAGAAACTATATTTGCTGGTAGAGTCAGGAAAATTGTTTTAATGACTTTGCCAATTAACAATTGACTGTGATAATTGCTAAGGATTAAAAAAGATTACTATTACTTTTATTTTGCTGTCTCATATAAATCTACATTTTTTCTGCCTTTTTTTTTTAAGGATGGAGATTTCACATATCCATTCAAAGCTACTCTTTAAGAAAAAGATCAAATCCTATAGGGCAAATTACAAGACATTTGTCCTAAATTAGAAGTGGTTCTAATCTTTTCTAATGTTCATTGAAACAAAAGAAATTAATCTTAAAATATTTGATCATCTTTAAAGACGGACTCTATAAGTAATAGTCTTGGACTTGTCCAAATACTGCTATGATTTTTAAGTATCTAGATTTATCAGAAATTTAACAATTATTTTCTCTTTCATACAAACTTCTTTTTTCTTCTGGACTTATTTTTTCGAATCATTATCTTTATGCTGAACTGGTATCTGTCTCAGGATCACTCTAAATATAGCAAGAAATATAGCCTAGAGAATTCTACTACCTTATGGATTAAAACAATCCAAGTAAGAATCTTGAAAAGTAAGCAAAATTCACATTCAAGCAAATTTACATATTTGTTAGCCTTTGTATAAGCAGATTCCTTTAAGTATCAACTTTCATGCCTAACTTGCCAGTTACTTAAAATCTTTTGCAGCTGTTATATGACAACTTAAAATATTTGACCTTTTGTTTAGAAAGCTGTGAATAAGAACATAGCACACCAAAACTTCTCAGCTGACATATTTAACACGCCAAGTTTGGTTCAAATGAACATTTGGTACAGATTTTTACATTCTGTCTTTACACTGGCAAAGGTGGAAATCAGAAAACTGATTTATACAGATTCTACACGTCAAGCCCCCAGCAACTGAATTTCAAATCTGGTGGCGAAGACTGTCAAGTGTTCTTTTTCACTTCAGAGAACAAAATATTCCTTATTACCACATTTGTCTATTAAGAAAGCTCATTGAGGCTGGTCCACATCTATAATCCTAGCACTTTGGGAGGTTGAGGTGGGAGAATCACTTGAGGCCAGGAGTTCAAGACCATCCCTGGCAATGTAGTAAGACCCCGTTTCTACATTAAAAAAAAAATTAAAATTTACAGATCAGCTGAGTATGGTGGCTCGAGCGTAGACATGGTCTTAGCTACTTGGGAGGCTGAGTTAAGTGGGATAACTGCTGGAGCCCAGTAGTTCAAAGACTGTAGTGAGCTAAGAATGCTATGAATGCATCGCTGCACTCCAGCTTGGGCAATAGAACAAGATCACATCTCAAAAAATTAAAAGAAAGAAAGAAAGAAAGCTCACTGAACTTCTGAAAGTTTGGGTTTTCTCTCTTTGGTATTCTTATGATCTAATTCACTGGGATTACTTCAATCACCATTTGCTATTCTGGCTTAGAATTTTACATTCCTCTAATCTGGTTCCCACAATGCTGCCATGGAAGTTTTTCAAAAACACAAGTTTATTTTATTGCCTGTTTCAGACAATTCAATATCACCCATGGGAGAAAGCCTACACTCTTTAGCCAATCCTATGAATGTGTACATGATTATGTGTTTGTGTGTGTGCACGAGTGTGTGTGTGCACTCAGATGTTTGCCTTTGTGGGTGTTTCTGTGTGTGCAATCAGGTTCATATATATCTTCCACCTCCTTTGCAAACTACTTTGTACTCATGCAAAACTACCTGTAGTTTTCAGAAAGTGCGACACTGATTTATCCTTTTTTTTTTTTTTTTGCCTGGGACAGCATAACTCCCACTTTTGAAATGCCTGTCCCTTCTTCACCACCAATATCCTAGAAAACAGGCTAGATTATTTTATTCACTTCTCAAAATTTCTGGCAAAGGTCTCTTATTTATTTTAAGAGTATTAAGGCTTGGTGCGGTGACTCACACCTGTAATCCCAGCACTTTGGGAGGCAGAGGCGGGCAGGTCACCAGAGGTCAGGAGTTCGAGACCATCCTGGCTAACATGGTGAAACCTCGTTTCTACTAAAAATACGAAAAATTATCTGGGCGTGGTGGTGCTCGCCTGTAATCCCAACTACTAGGGAGGCTGAGGCAGGAGAATCGCTTGAACCCGAGAGATGGAGGTTGCAGTGAGCCTAGATCGCGCCATTGCAGTTCAGCTTAGGTAACAAGAGCTAAACTTTGTCTCAAAAAAAAAAAAAAATGTTAAACACCTTTGTTTGATGAGACAAAATTATTCAAACAATCCCTTGTGACTTTGTTGAAGTTTGTAAAGATTTCTAGCACTTTATTGCACTTACTTATTTTTGCCTAGCTCTCTCTTCAAAACTAATGACTCCCAACATTTGGAGGTATGTAAAAATACTTATGTTAATGGGAGGTGATAGAGTTGGGGGGCAGGCATCAAACTGAGGAGTTTAATTTTCTTTACAAGTTGATGTGTGCCCTAGAGAGAGATCAACTTGAGCCAAGGACAGGGTCTCTTTATAACCACTTCTCAGCAAGGTACCTGGTAGACATAATGCGTACAATAAATACTTGCTACACAAATGCATAGATGGTTTTTCAAAAGGTTACAAAGAGATCTTCAGTGTGTGCAAACATTTTATTTTTTCTTCTTTGCTTTTGTTAAAATTTTATGTTTTGAAAAGGAAAATACTCTGTATTAATTTGGATTAATATTTCAGAGCAAGTATAACTATAGAAATATACTTCTAGCTCTATCTGAATATATGTTTGTTTATATGATATATATTTGTGAATCCAGTAAAATCTGCATTCTGAAAAGATGGAGACATGCCATCCTTTCTGCCATACGTAATAAACGTCTTTAACTCTCCCAACTTTTATGAGAATTCTAAGTGGGTGTTCAATAAACGTTGATTAAACAGGTGCATTTTTGATATGTAGTCGGATGGGAAATAATTGCTGTTTTAAAAGCTGCCTCTGGTTTTCTTAGGTGCTATAGTGTGAACCAGTTGTGCTCTGGTGCCCCAGTGACCAGCTTGTCTGAGTGCAGTGAAACAAAACACCCACATGCACAATTACCTGAAACATGTTCGTTACTTCCAGACAGGCAGCAAGGGACAAGAGAGCCTAGGATGTATCGCTATCCCGTCCTCCAAGGCTCGGGAAAGCTGCTTGGGGTGGATGGAGATTCATCTGCACATGTCCCATTTGCACAGCTGCTGAGGGACCCTGGAAAGTAGCCCGCTTTGGGTTTTATACCTTGGGGTCACATGATGCACTGAGCTGAAGTGTTAAAGTACATCCTGTTTCTAAAAGGGACTAGATTAGAGCCCAAAGTGTTTGGCCAGTCTCTCCCATATTTGAGAACGTTGCATTCCCAGCACATTCTACAGTTATTCTTAAGAGCAAGCAAGGAAGAGAATTGGTAAAAGGCCACGCAGAGAACTATTCTACATCTAGGAATAGAGATAAAATTCATCTTTGGAAAAGACTTCTTCATTATTAAGTAATCAAAACCAAAGAAGTATACACACATACACACACTCAAATGTGTCTTTTAGGTATGCAAGTATAAAACCCAGAGTCTAGGTTTTATAGTCTAGAGAGAAAAGATTGATAAGAGAAGTGCTAAATTGTTCTGCACATAAATGTAAAATGATTGCTTGTCTGTCTCACTATCCAAAATGAGCTCATCTTTTATCTGAGTTTTGCTTATCTTTATCTGAGATAATATAATTGTGCTTATCTGAGCACAATTGTTGGCACTTTTCACCTACTCAGTAAATCCCAGGTGATGAACTAAATGCATTGATCTGAACTGTTACAGTGCTCAACAAACAGCAACAGCAATCATTTGCACATCTAAAAGTTTATGTTTGCATTACCATATGATTACAAAATGTACAAAACATTATGATATATAAAACAACAATTTAAACAATCATAGAAAGTATTTACTTCAAACCAAATGGCTATATTTATATCTTAACTGACATTTCTTAGAGAACCACCTGCCTGGCAGTAACTTCCTGTCATTTAAGAAACTATCTGTCAAACACATTTCTAAATAGTTATTAAAGATCATTCATGCCGTTAATTGATAAGGGGGTAAATCACCATTACTCTTATTTTACCAATAATGACATTTAGATTTACAGTTTAAGAAACTATTGCAAGGCCGGACATGGTGGCTCATACCTGTAAATGCCAGCATTTTAGGAGGCCAAGTGGGAGGATCACTTGAGGTCAGGAGTTTGAGACCAGCCTAGCCAACATGGTGAAATTCCATCTCTACTAAAAATACAACAATTAACCAGGCCGAGAATTGTGCCGTATGCCTGTAGTCCCAGCTATTCGGGAGGCTGAGGCAGGAGAATCACTTGAACCCCAGAGGCGGAGGCAGCAGTGAGCTGGGATTTCCCAGCTGCCCGCCAGCCTGGGTGACAGAGGAAGACTCTATCCACACCCCTCCCCGCAAAAGGTATTGCAAGATGGCACCCTTAGGAAATTTGCCTGATTTCACATGATTCTGCCTTTGTTATAGGATAGTAATACCTTTCAGTGCTTCGTTGAAAGTAAAAACACAAATTTAGGGTTTGTATTTTGTCCTGCAATGCCTGTTCTAATTTAGATGCAAAGAGACGTAAAACAGTGGCTAGGATTTTTAAGCCATTTGCATACATTTAATTTTTTTTCCCATGACTGAATATTTGTATTCAACTTCAAATAAGAAAAAAGCCATAATTACACTTTATATGTATTTTATATTTCTAGAGTGTAATTGTTTCTACATAATAAACTATGAAAGAGATGTTTCAGAAATTTTGATCAATATTCTCTTTCCGATTAGTGATGTCTCAACAGATGTTTTCAAAATGATAAACTGGCTTCATCAACCTTATTAACATTGGTATTTGAGAAATTACTTGCCGGTAATATACCGAAGGCTAGAGCATAGTTAATTGCTATATTGTACAAAATTGCTAAGTACTACAAAAATCCTCTCAGCTTAAGAAAAATAGTGAGCAGTACACTCAGAACTCTGTACAGGCATTTTTAAAAGCAAAACTTGATATTTAATATAAAGAATGTGATTTTTTTCTCAAATACCTTCTTAAGTTCTCTCTCTCTCTCATTGTCATATGGAAGTTTCTCAGTTATTTTGATAAAGGCATATGACATGTTTTGTCTTATCTATTCATATACTTAAATTCTAAGAGTTACAAATTAACCTAGAAACTTAGCTTGGCTGGTTGAAAGTAGAATCCTGCAGTATGTCTTAATGAATTACAACATTAATTTTCATAAGAGCTTAATCACTTATTAAGCATATTAATGTTAAGGGTTTTACATCTATTTAATCAATACCACCTTGTAAGCAAGCTAATGTTGTCTTCTAGAAAATGTGCTATCTTTGATTGGACAGTGTGCCTACTCAATTATATTATATGTGACTGTGTCAACTCTATGTATTACTGCATCCCACTGACTCATTCTTTGATTCATTCATAGGAAAATATTTTTGAGTGCCTACTATGGACCAGGTACCATTCTGGGTTTGGGAGGTAGAGTAGGGAGGAAAACGAAGTCTCCACCCTGGAGCTTATATGCCTTCTTTGATAATAATTTGATTAGAAACAAATGATATTTTACCACTGGCCTTGATTATTTATTTTTATCCTACAGCTGTTTTTCATAGAATTAAACAAATCTCAGCAGACATCCTTGTTATTTCAATTATGTTAAATTACACTTTGTCTTAGGACAGAAACAAAAGCAAAATAGGCTACAAAAGGGCCTATTTGCCTCTCAATCCATGTAGAAATGTTGTAGGATATACATTTCATGTATCTGTAGCTTCAGTATCTAAATATTTTGGACCAGGTCTGCTCTGGTAGTAAGTATTGAGTCAATAGTTTTCCAAGTAGGATGCTGCAACGGAAGGCTTTTTCATGGTCTGCTCTTAAGCAATCAAATATAAAAGCAAATAGATAAGCTAGAAACTTCTGCTGCACACTGAATGAAGCGCAACTGATTTAAACACCTACATGTGTGTCATTTTTTTGTTTGTGTGTTTACTTGCTTAAATTATCTAACTAAAAGAGAAGATTTGCCCTGAATAATCCTGATGATAGAATTGGTTGTATCTTTAGTTCATGTAATCTAGATCAATGGTTCTTAACCAGAGATGTTTTGGTCCCTGGAGACACTAAGCAATATCTGGCGACATTTTTGTTGTCACAACTGAGGGAATGTTCCTGGAATCCAGTGGGTAGGGGTCACAAATGCTGCCAAATACTCTAAAATTTATAGAACAACCTCTCATAATGAAAAATTATCTGGCCCAAAATGTCAATAGCACTGAGGTTGAGAGAGACACAGTGTAGAAACCTAGATAGAGTTTGAAGTGAAACTTGAAATTTTCATTACTGATGAAAGGTCATTCGTTTTTTGGAGGGCATTGCCAGATTGAGACAACAAAAATATAGGATATAAAATTAAATTTGATTTTATATAAAGAGCTTTTCTTTTCCTTTCTTTTCTTCCTCATTTTTAGTATGAATGTTTTATATGAACAATTGGGACATACTCATACTAAAAATGTATTTATATTTTTTCTGAGATTCAAATTTAACTGAGTATCTTGCATTTTATATTGAATATCTGTTTGTGGGGCATTTAATAACTACAAATCTTGTCCTATTTGTTTATCAATGTAGCACTGAACATTTTCCCACGTCTCTTTTATCAGAACACATTTTTAATTTATATCCTTTTCACTCCCATAGTGCTTTGTCTCAATATTTGTTATAATATTTATGCAAGTATTCTTTATATTATTAGCAATTTATAATAACTTGCCACCACTATTAACTTACAAGTCCATGTGATATGGAAGAAGAGGAGATAGCAGTGGGAAAACATGTACTATTTACTTTTAAGTTCATCATCATACCGTAAACATCTGAATTGAACATCCTAGGCTATCAATATCAATATTTTTGACTTAAACAAAATATCTGAAGGTCAGTTTAGTAATTTTTTTGAAAAAATACACGCATTTTAAATATATTTTAAATCCATTTTAAACTCATTTTAAAACTGTGACAAATTCTATCATAGGAATGACTTCAAGAAATACTGTATATGGTAGACGGCAAAAGAGCAAAGTTTAATCCATGTCACTTCATTTGTGACCTTGGCAAAGTTACTTTGGGAGCACAAAACATTGACACAACATTCAGCATACATATAAAAAAGTATATTTAAGCATATATAATATATATAATGTATAAGCATATGTATAATATATAAAAGCATATATAGGTACACAAATATATTTGTACACAATGATACAGACCTTGTCCTATTTGCTTATCAATGTAGCACTAAATAAATCTAGTCGCATGTATCTGCCTCACAAAATCTCAATATGGCCTAAGGCATAGTTTTGAATCAAAAACAATTAGTGAAAGGAAGTTGGCTGATTGGAATTAGAAAAATAACCAGGAAATTAAAAATCTAAAAAATTTTTCAGGGCAATGTAACATCTCAAATATTCAGATAATTTTTATTGGAATCAAGTCATAGTTCCAGCAATTATGATGAATTCCATTTTAAGTGAGTTTATGAAAGGTTCTGATATGCATATTTTACCAATTTTACATGATTATGATGAGTAATATGACAGTGGAATAATACCTCTCTGAATATTTTTTATACAGAAATAAGATAGGTGATGAGTATTCGTTGAAACATCAACACCACATTAGAGTCCTAGAGGAGCTGATTCCAGCATTTGTTCTAAGAAACAAATTAATCTGCACTGTGGGAGGAATGGGCTTTACTGCCTGTTGTGATAGGACAGCCTTTCCTCCCTTCAGGACCAAAACAGGATTCCTCAGGCATCTAGGAGTGTTGTGTCCAGATGATGGTCCTATACGAAGCCCCTCTTAGGATATTGCCCTGAGGGACCCACTTGGCCCATGTTAGTGCTCACTCCCCAGCAGCCCACCTGCATCCAATGAATGTTGGTTACATGGTGTGTATCCCAGCCCCCTTGCCTTAGTAGGGCAACTAAGAAAGGCCATTTCAGCTTAGAGCCCCTGAATAGTCAGCAAAGTTGTCCTTTGCATCTGCATCAATTTTCAACACCTCCCTCTATTCATTCTTACTTCTTTTACTTCCACATAGCATTGACCCCAAGGAACTTAGCCTTCTGCTTGCCAATATCCATCTCAGAATTTGCTTCCTTGTCAACCAAATTAAGGGCAGATGGGTTGTTCGTTTGTTGCCAAGTGACCCAAATGGTGAAATATAGAAATTTGTATAGGCTTTGACATTTGCATTTCAGAGAATGGGACATTTCTCTTTTTTTGTGTGGGGCTAGAAAATAGATCTGGGCAGAATTTTGTCCTTTCTATGTAGAAAACAATATAGTATTTTAAACTTCATTTCATCTTTCATTGAATCAAACCATTGTTCTGTGCATTAACTACATACTTACAGTTCATGACTACATTGTACTACATTGTTCAATCTATGTTATACATGACTAGGTACTGTGTAAAATCTAGTGATGAACTAAATAATAATTGAGGGGGAAATATCATGTTATGTTATTTTCATTAATTTTATTTGTAATACATATTGTGTAATATGGTTAACAAGGTGTTTTTATGTGTTTTTTTTCATTTTATTCTCATGAAATCATGGCAGTTGGCATGCATTACTATTCTCCCTCAAGAGGAATAAACTGAGATTTGGTAAAACTGATTATCTTGCCCTAAATCACCCAGGTAAAAATTACTGGATCCTTTTTCTTTCTAATATATTTATTTAACAGATATAGGATCTTGCTCTGTTACTATATTAGTCTGCTGTCATGCTGCTAATAATGACATACCCGAAACTGGGAAGTTTATAAAAGAAAGAGGTTTAATTGGACTCACAGTTCCACATGCCTGCGGAAGCCTCACAATCATGGTAAAAGGCAGTGAGGAGCAAGTCACGTCTTACATGGATGGCAGCAGGCAAAGAGAGAGTGAGGAAGATGCAAAAGTGGAAACCCCTGATAAAACCATCAGATCTCATGACACTTATTCACTACCATGAGATGAGTATGGGGGAAAGTGCCCACATGATTAAATTATCTCCTGCCAGGTCCCTCCGTGGGAATTATGGGAGTACAATTCAGGATGAGATTTGGTTGGGGACACAGAGCCAAACCATATCATTCCACCCCAGCCCATGCCAAATTTCATGTCTTCACATTTCAAAACCAATCATGCTTTCCCAATAGTCTGCCAAAGTCTTAACTCATTTCAGCATTAACCCAAAAGTCCACAGTCCAATGTCTCATCTGAGACAAGGCAAGTGTCTTCCGCCTATGAGACTGTAAAATCAAAAGCAAGCTAGTTATTTCCTAGATACAGTGGGGTACAGACATTGGGTAAATACAACCATTCTAAATGGGCAAATTGGCCACAACAAAGGGGCTACAGTGCCCATGTAAGTCTGAAATCCAGCGGGACAGTCAAATCTTAAAGCTCCAAAACCATCTCCTTTGACTCTATGTCTCACATCCAGGTCACACTGATGCAAGAGGTGGGTCCCCATGCTCTTGGACAGCTCCACCCCTGTGGTTTTGCAAGGTCCAGCCTCCCTCTTAGGTGCTTTCATTGGCGGGCATTGAGTGTCTGCAGTGGCATTTTCCAGGTGCTTGGTGCAAGCTGTCAGTGGATCTACCATTCTGGCGTCTGGAGGACAATGACCCTCTTCTCACAGCTCCAGTAGGCACTGCCCCAGTAGAGACTCTGTGTGTGGGCTCTGACTCCACATTTCCCTTCCACACTGCCCTAGCAGAGGTTCTCCTTGAGAGCCCCGCCCCTGCAGCAAACTTCTGCCTGGGCATGCAGGCATTTCCATACATCTTCTGAAATCTAGGCAGAGGTTCCCAAACCTCAATCTTGACTTCTGTGCACCTGCAGGCCCAATACCATGTGGAAGCTGCACCATCTGAAGCCATGGCCTGAGCTCTACATTGGTCCCTCTACATTGGAGTGGCTGGGATGCAGGGCACCAAGTTCCTAGGCTGCACACAGCTCAGGGATCCTGGGCCCAGCCCATGAAACCACTTTTCCCCCTAGGCCTCCAGGCCTGTGGTGGGAGGGGCTGCTGTGAAGGTCTCTGACATGGTCTGGAGACATTTTCCCCACTGCCTTGGTGATTAAAATTTGGCTCCCCGTTACTTTTGCAAATTACTGCAGTCAGCTTGAATTTCTCCTCAGAAAATGGGATTTTCTTTTCTATCTCCTTGTCAGGCTGCACATTTTTCAAACTTCTATGCTGTTTTCCTTTTAAATCTGAATGCTTTTAACAGCACCCAAGTCACCTCTTGAATGCTTTGCTACTTAGAAGTTTCTTCCACTAGATACCCTAAATCATCTCTCTCAAATTCAAAGTTCCCAAATATCTAGGGCAGGGGCAAAATGTTAACAGTCTCTTTGTTAAAACATAGTAAGAGTCACCTTTGCTCCAGTTCCCAACAAGTTCCTCATCTCCATCTGAGACTACCTCAGGCTGGACCTTATTGTCCATATTGCTATCAGCATTTTGGGCAAAGACATTTAACAAGTCTCTAGAAAGTTCCAAACTTTCCCACATTTTCCTGTCTTGTGAGCCCTCCAAACTGTTCCAAGTTTCAAAGTTGCTCTGACATTTTCAGGTATTTTCTCAGCAGCGCCCCACTCTCCTCGTACCAATTTAGTGTATTAGTTCATTTTCATGTTGCTGTTAAAGACATACCAGGGACGGGGCAATTTACAAAATAAAGAGGTTTAACTGGACTCACAGTTCCACATGGCTGAGAAAGCTTCACAATCATGGTGGAAGACAAGGAGGAGCAAGTCACATCTTACAGGGATGGCAGCAGGCAAAGTGAGAGTGAGAAAGAAGCAAACATGGAAATCCCTCATAAAACCATCAGATCTCATGAGACTTATTTACTACCATGAGAACAGTATGGGGGAAACTGCCCACATGATTAAATTATCATTTGCCCAATTCCTCCCACAACACATTGGAAATAAGGGAGTACAATTCAAGATGAGATTTAGGTGGGGACCCAGAGCCAAACCATATCAATTACCCAAGCTGGAGTGCAGTAGTACAATCATAGCTCACTACAGCCTCAAACTCCTGGGCTCAAGCAATCCTCCTGCCTCAGTCTACTGAGTAGCTAGGACTCCAGGGGCATCTTAATTTTTAAATTTTTTTTTTGTAGTTCTGGGATATTGCCATTTTTCCCAGTCTTGTCTCAAGTTCTTGGCATCAAGTCATCCTCCTGCCTTGGCCTTTCAAAGGTCTGAGATTACAGCTGTGAGCCACCATGCTTAGCCTCTTTCTACTTTAAGCCCAATGGACACCAGGCCACATCAGCACTGAATCTGCTACTAGACCTGAGACTATAGAGCAGAATCTGCTACTGGACCCTGGAAGTAATTTTGTTCCAGGAGCGATGAAGACAGGATATCTGTGGGGTGAAAGGAGAAAAGCAAATAAGATGACTTTGAGTAGATTTAATTCTATGGGCAAATTCACCTGTAGAATGTTATAAACTTGTGTAGACCTGCTAGGATCTGAAAATCAGTACCCAAGCATATAAGTCAAGATTATGGGAAAAGTGGAAGCACAAAATGGTATGTAACCAGAAATCCTTCATGGGCCTGGTACACAGTAGGCCTCAGTAACCATATGTAGAGATAATTACTGAATAAATCTATAGGGAATGTATAAGTCCACTTTGATCTGGTAACCTTATAAGACAATGAATCCTTTACCTTCTGGAAGAGTCAGTCTTGTGAGTACCCTGGATTATTACACAATAAAGTCTTTCTCTGGGGTTAATGATTTGAGGCCAGGCCTCCTGGTAATGTTTTCTTCCTGAGTTTCAAATGTACAGGGCTTATGATGCAGTGAGTTGGGTGGTAAGGACCTGCCATTTGCACTTGGTTCACTTAATTTGCAGAATTAGGGGTCATTTTGGGGAGGGCATTCAGTGTCCATGTGTCTAATATCTTGCCTGAAAACAGATCCTCTCCTACCTGGAATACAGCCACTCATTTACATATGGTTTGGTCATGCCATCATTTCCGTACCATAGAATTCTAGAGAATTCTATGTATTGGTAAACTTACTGATAAATTGTTCTAATTTGCTCTGATTAAACTATCATATCCTTGAAAACAAGAAAGTTGCTTAAATGTGCCATGTCTTTAACATAGTTAATAAATCTCTTTAAAAAGACCTAATGAAGACAGAGCTAGGTCATGATAAAATGTAAGAATTCAGCTGGTAGACACCAGTAGAATAAGTGTTCACAGTGGTCAAATGCATAGGTAACTTAGTTCTATCCAAAAAATGGTCTGAAAAATAATTTGACCAGAGATCATGCACATGGTAAAGATTTGAAAGAGGTAAAATGCAATTAGAAAATATACGAACAGATCATATAGGGGTGTAATTGTAAGAAGAGTTGAGGTGGTTGGACAATAAATAACCGTAAGAGTTACTTGGGAGAGAAGCCACCTGATACAGTGGAGCTTTAGAAAAAAAAAAAATATATATATATATATATATATATATATTTTGGTTTCTAAATAAAGTAAGAATTGGGATATAGCAGCACAAAACATCTGAATACTATGAAAGCTATTTGTTATTTGTGTAGAGGATAAAATTTAAAAGACACAAAAATTCTCCCTGTTCTTTTAGTATTACATTTTAATTTCCACACCATTCTTTTGAAAACTACATTCTGGTTCTAGAAACTTGACAGAAATTTTACAAAGTATAAAAAATCTGCATAAAATAGAATATACCTCTGATTAATAAATATTCAAAGATAGATCATTAGAAGGCCTGGGATATAGTTATCTAAGATCTTAAATACTTCCAAATTCTCTAAATTGTCAAATATGAGGCTACACAGTAATCTCTGATTTATGTTAGATTTTTCAAAAAGATGTATTTTTGCCTCATGGTTAGGAAAAGATAGATGACTACATATTTTACAATGATGTCTATTAAAATTAGGCTTCAATAATGTCAGATAAAAGTCTCCTTTCATTTATAGCACAAAAGCAGCATATTTGAGATGAATTTCCCCAGTTTCTGCTTCAAGTCTATGACAACTGTTTATATTGGTTAGCATTATATTTGTTGCACAATTAAGTGTTATCAATTTATATTATATGTATATAATTTGATTTTTTTCCAATGGACACTCCAACTTATTTGATGTGATTGCCTTAACACATATCTATCTATAACTATTGACCAACATGTTTTTCTCAAGGCTTGCAATATGCTCGTTGAACATACTCTATACAATTCTACTCTTAGATGTAGTGATGAATTGTCTGAGTATAATCTCAAATCTCTGAATTTTCCATTTCAGTATGGTCATTCTAGAATGTCCTATACATCCTCTATCCTGTAGCTTCTTATTTACATTGACTTCCCTTCAGTGCCATCAACCAATTCTATCTTATCCAAGACACCTTTCAACGTCACTTTAATCAGAACACATTTTTCATTTATATCCTTTTCACTCCCATAGTGCTTTGTCTGAATATTTATTACAATATTTATGCAAATATGCTTTATATTATTAGCAATTTATAATAACTTGCCACCAGTATTAACTTACAAGTCCCTGTGATTTGGAGGGAGGAGAGGAGATAGCAGTGGGGAAACATGTACTGTTAATTTTTAAATTCATCATCATGCCTTAAACTTCTGACTTGAACATCCTAGGCTATCAATATCAGTGTTTCTTGAATTAAACAAAATATCTGAAAGTCACTTTTAGTGATTTTTTTTGAAAGAATACACTCATTTTAAATCTATTTTAAATTGATTTTAAACCTAGGACGAATTATGTTATAGGAATGATTGCAAGAAATACTGCATTTGCTAGACAGAAAAAGAGCAAAGTTTAATCCATGTCTCTTCTTTTGTGACCTTGGCAAAGTTACTTCGGGAGTACAAAATATTGACACAAGATCCAGCATATAACTCCATCTCAAAAAAAAAAAATATATATATATATATATTTTAAAGACACAGCATATTATTTGTGTGTTTCATTTTGGTAACTATATGAAGTTTACCAATGTCTACCTATTGGTATTAGTTTTGCCATTTAAAAACTTACAAAATAATAATATCTACTTTTTGTTTCTTACAAGGTCAATGTGAGCATCAAGTAAGACAAAGTGAGTGGAACTGCATGGTGCTATACAAACTGACATTGTTAGCATTGTTTTCTATTTTATTATATATATGTTGGATTAATAAATACTCTCTCCTTTTGCCTTTGTACATGTTGAGGAGATTAATCAATGGCTGCTTTAGAGTGTTTTATAGTTGGCATATTTTGTGTGATATGGTTTGGATGTTTATCTCCTCCAAATCTCATGTTGAAATGTGATTCCCAGTGCTGGAAATGGGGCCTGGTGGGAAGTAATTGGATCATGGGGGCAGATCCCTCATGAATGGCTTAGCACCATTCCCTTGATGACAAGGGGGTTCTTAGTTCATGTGAGATCTGGTTGTTGAAAAGTCTGGGACCTTCCTCCTTGCTGTCTTGCTCCCTCTCTCACCATGTGACCTGCTTGCTCTTACTTTGCCTTCTGCCATGCATAAAAGGCCCCTGAGTCCTCACCAGATACCAAGCAGATGCCAGTGCCAGGCTTTTACAGACTGCAGAATCATGTGCCAATTAAACCCCTTTCTTGATAAATTACCCAGCCTCAGATATTTCTTTATAGTGATGCAATGGAATAGCACAATGTGTTTATGTGCATTATCTCAATTCTCACATTAGGTTTCATGACTGACTTTAAACACTACTAAGAAATAGGCTTAAAAATAAAATTTAAAATCTGTACTCTACAATTTTTTTCCCTTCTTCTTCTTCTTTTATTTCTTCCTCGTCCTCCCCCCTTCCCCCTCCTTCCCCTCCTCCCCCTCCTTCCCCTCTTCCCTTTCCTCCCCTCTTCCCCTTCCTCCCCCTCTTCCTCTCCTTCTCCTTCTCCTTCTCTTTCTCCTTCTCCTTCTTGATATAGGGTCTCACTCTGTCACCCAGACTGGAGTGCAGTGCTTATGATTATGACTCACTGCAGCTTCGAATTCCTCGGCTCAAGCAATCCTCCCACCTAAGCTTCCCAAGTAACTGAGACCACAGGTGTGCACCACCACATGCAGTTAATTAATTTACGTATTTACTTTTTGTTGAGATGAGGTCTCAATACATTGCACAGGCTGGTCTTAAACTCCTGGGCTCAAGTGGTCCTCCTGCCTCAGCTTCCTAAAGTGCTGAAATTACAGGTGTGACCCACGGCACCCAGCCCTGTGTTTCTTTTTGCTTGTTTGTTTTCCTTTTGCCCTAAAATTTTTCACTTATTTTTGTTTTGTTTTTCATGAGCCTTAAACATGGTATAAATATACACACACACATACATACACATATTAAAATCTCTCTTAAAGCTTTATTTGTAATTTCAACTCAGTATTTGACATTACCTCAAAGATGTCCCAATACACTCTTTACCTAAATAGATCAAACAAACATATTATTTCCATATCACAACTGCCCACTCTCTTTTCTATCTTCATTTCTGTTAATAACACAAACATTACCCTGGATATTTTTAACATTTCAAAGCAATTCCTGACACCAACTTCATATTTTACTTCATATTGTAGAAGCTGAACAAATTATATAGATTTTTCCTCCACAAAACATCGTGCATTTCTTTATTCTTTCAGTAATATTTCCACCCATGCATAATTTATACATCTGGAATTAGCAATACTTCAATAGTCTTCTAGAAAGGCTCTATTTCTCCTTTCTGTTAACATTTTAAACTATCCTAACCTCAAAAGAAATTTAGTTTTCTAAAACATAATTCTGCACATTCCCATTGTGATTAAAATCTTAATAATTTTTTTACTTTTCAGTTGATATGAAAGCTTTACATTGGCAATTTATGGTTCGTAACGAGTCAACTGACCTGACCTGATTTATTTTCTAGGGCATCTGTGTATATAATCTGTGTTCAAACAAATCTAGATTATCTACTGTTTCCTGAACCTGCTTGTGAATCTATGGTCATAATAGTTTCTCCCTAGTTCCAGCACCACCACCCATCTTCATCCGTCAAGGCTTATTTCAAATGTCATCTCTTTAAGGATCACCTTTGGGCTTCCCTTAACTCAATGCTATCTTTCTTCCTAGAAAGCCCCATAAATATTGATTTTCATGTTTCTCCCTGAATTTATCATAATCTAGCTTTTCAAACTGAAAGTCAGAGAGCTGAGCATTTTCTCTTAGCTGCTTTGGAAATTGTCTTGTAGGAGCAGGGACAGTAATAAGTAGTATAGACATGAAGTCTAAAACTCAAGCTGGAATCAGAGCCAGTATACTCTTATTGGGTACATAGCATGTTTTCACATGATATATATTTTGAAGACAGTGTTTCACAAATTAAAATTTTAAGGAATAAAGACCCCTTTAATTAGAGCTGTTTAGTGTATTTATGTAGCATGAATTCATTACACTGCAAGTTTCTTAGGAGCAGAGGTTGTATGGTATGTAGCTTTGCTTCCTAATCCCTCCCCCACCATCTAACACAGTTCTCCAGTAGTAAAATAATGCAGTGTTAGATTGACTTGG
This sequence comes from Pongo pygmaeus, assembly GCF_028885625.2. Taxonomy (NCBI): domain Eukaryota; kingdom Metazoa; phylum Chordata; class Mammalia; order Primates; family Hominidae; genus Pongo; species Pongo pygmaeus. The sequence continues at coordinate 27,372,513 of NC_072376.2, forward strand.
TGATTTTTCAGTGTGTATGCCTAGCAAAAAAGACATATTTCTGAACATGGATCATGATCTATCTATGAGAGCCGAGTTGAATCAAAAGAACTGTGTTATTCACAGGGAAGAAGTTCAACATAGTAATGGTTCAGAACGTGGTCTCCAGAAGCTGACTCTTGTTGTAAATCCCGTCTCTGCCATTTAAGGGCAAAGTGTTCATGAAATTTTTACATTATCTCACTGTGTCTTCATTTCCTCATATGGAAAACAAGAGATAGTAATAAAAGTGTCTATTTCACATAATAAGGTTAGTACATAATGAGTTAAAATATGTAAAGCCCTCAGAACAGTGTCTTTTACATGGTTTAGAAAAAGTATATGTGTTAGTTATTTTCATTAGTATTTTATTAGTTTGCCTCTGTTCATTTTGCATTGCTATAAATGAGACAGGATATTTTATAAACAAAAAAGGCTTATGTGGCTTATATTCTCCTGGCTGAAAGATTGTTATCTGTAGTGTCCAGCCATTCATGCCTCAGCTGTTATGAATTCCTCCAAGTTGTGGCTCCAGTTTCTTCCTGATCTTTTTCAGAGCCTGTTTCTCTGGTCATCACAGTGATAATGTGAAACACCAAATATCTATTTTACAAATCACAGCTTCATTGAGATATAAATCATATACTATGCAATTCATAGTTATGCAACAATTATCACATCAAGTTTATAATATTTTTATCACTCCAAATAGCAACACTACACCCATTAGCAGTCATTCCCTATTTTCCCCAACCCTTCCACCCCCAGCCCTAGGCAAGCACTAATCTACTGTCTGTTATTATACATTTGCCTATTCTGGCTATTTCGCATACATGGAAGCGTATCATATGTGATATTTTGTGATTGGCATCTGTCACTTAGAATATAGTATTTTCAAAGTTCATTCATGTTGTAACATATATCAACACTTCATCCCTTTTAATTGCAAAATAATATTCCATTGTACATTTATACATTTTTCCTATTTATTAGCAGTGAACATTTGGGTTATTTCCACTTTCGAGAGGTAATCTTGGAGACCAGTCTTTGAAGTTTGTTCTGACTCCAGGAGGGCTGTTCTCAGCTGCCTCTTTCCCTGCTTTTGTCTGGTGAATTAGCTGGCCTGCAGTTTAGTTTGCTGAACTAATGGAGCTACCAACTTCCTCTTAATCACTTACTAGCAAGTCTTCACTGTTTTTATACCACCGGTATATCTGTACTTCCTGTACTGTGCTCCAAATGAAGTCAGTTCCTTTGGAGAGAGCTTCAAAACTCTCTATATAGCTTGCCTCTCTGCCTGGGCAAAATCTCTGAACTATTGTTACAGAGCTAGGAGCAGGGACAGTGACCCACTTTCTCAGAGTGACATCCTGCTTTACAAGCAGGGTGCTCAGAATGGATGGTGGTCTCATTTTCTCTGCTTGCCTCCTCCAGCATAGATACTCCATCCTAATAGTGAGCTGGGTGAGGGCACTGGAGGCTCCAGTATTCTAGTCCTGGCTGTGTCTATGACAGACTCTACCCTACAAATGGAGACTTATAGAAGATGGGAGCCTCAGCCTTTCCAAGACACTCACCTAGAATACAACTTCTGCCATAGAGATAAGGATTATGAGAAATGCTGGTTGACTGTTGCTCTTACATAAACATGGCAGTTCTTGATTGGGAGCTGGGATTAGAGAAAGCCCCATCTTGGTAGACACACCCAGAGTGGTGCTTTCAGTCATGCCAAGCTGTGACTAGAGGAGGGTAGGGTAGAGGTTGAGGAAATGAGTGGGTTTGAATGTAGCTCAATTCCTACAGTTTCTTGGTGTTTTTTACTGAGCTTTAATTTCTTCATTTTTTGTTTGTCCTTAGGACCACTTGCACAAATGTTAAATGTTATTTTTTAATGTAATTTCACCACTTGTGGTTGTTTTGCTGAGAAGGAGCAATTTTGCAGGTCTCCTCACATTGTCATTTGAAAAGGCACCACTCGGCCCGGGGTGGTGGCTCATGCCTGTAATCCTTGCACTTTGGGAGGCCGAGGCAGGTGAATCACCTCAGGTCAGGAGTTTGAGACCAGCCTGGGCAACATGGTGAAACCTTGTCTCTACTAAAAATACAAAAATTAGCCAGGCATGGTGGCATGTGCCTGTATTCCCAGCTACTTGGGAGGCTGAAGTGGGAGAATCTCTTGAACTTGAGAGGTGGAAGTTGCAGTGAGCTGAGATCAGCCACTGCCTTCCAGCCTGGGTGACAGAGCAACACTTTGTCTCAACAAAAACAACAACAACAACAAAGAAAGAAGGAAAAAGGAAAGAAAGAAGGAAGGAAGGGAGGGAGGAAGGAAGGAAGGACAAAAGAAAGAAAGATAAGAAAGAAAGAAAGAAGAAAAGAAATAGCACGACTCAACATCCTATTGCTAAGTCCCTTCCTATTAAATACTTACATCATCAAGATTCAGTTTCAAGTTTTTGTATCCCACAAACCTAACCAGCATCTTATGAATGCTCTGCATTTAGATATCCACATAGCGAGACTTGCTATGGGTGTGTCCCATATTTCTCACTGTTGAAAAATGTTAAGCTAGAACTTACATGAATGTAAGAAATAAAAAAAAAATCCACCTCAAGTCTATGAGGTTTAAGCCACTACTGTAGGGACTTTCTTAATGAAATGGTCTATACTGTATGTCTAAATCTGGATATATGAAAAAATACTTTAATATCTCTCTATTTAATCTGCATGTGAATTAATATAATTATGCTGCATTTAAAATTCTATTTCTCCATAATTAATTGCATTTACTATTTAGCTATACACCCTTAAATTTGGAAAATATTGTGTAAAAGTATTTCTTATGTGAGATTAGACCATATTTAGGAAGAATAAAGAAAATGTAATAGTATGACTGCATGTTTATTCCCGTATTACAACTTGAATATTTTTAAATGTCAGATTTTTCTAAAGGGAACATTTAGGACAAGGTGTTTAGAAGGTGTGAGCTTATTAAACAGTACTCTAACTTAATTGTTAGAACATTTTGAGATAATCTGTATTTTCTTCTAACAAAGTTATCTTACTACATGAATTTATACTCATTCTGAACAAAGGTTCTGGGTAGACTGTGAACCTAAAAGACAGATGCACATGTCAAACCCTATCATGATTAGACATACCAGCCACTCATCAGAGATCCGAATCTCCACACATTCCATATGGCTATAAATAGTGCAATAGAAGGAGGTCTCCAGAATGAAAGTCCCACATGTTAGGTGCCATATTCTAGTTAGATACTTGCAGTTTTCCCACTAATAAATTATAAAATTCTTGTTGGCAGGGATCATGTCTTATTTGAGCTGTTGCTCCTCAGTAGACATCATAGGTTCTTGTAGATATGTATCAATCCTTCACAACTAGATGAGTAAAGATTCTAGTTCTAGTTTTCTGAAAAATAGTTGGAAATTTGTTTCATTACTAAGTTGTAAATGCCAACAGAAAAATAAAAAAAGCATCGTTTAATAGAGAATTTGAATATGCAACTCATATAGTGTTTATAGTCTAGAAAATTGGAAGGAACATTGCTTGCAGGTTGAAGACCTGCATCCAGGATTCCATTCTGTACTATTTTGGGTAAGTCACTTATCCTCTCTAAACTTCTGCTTCGTTATTTGCAAAATTAAATTATTTACATTTAGCGATGTTTTTCAATTTTAAAAAGCTGTAATTATGCCTTTTTAGTACTCTAGTTCCAGTGGAAACTTTTCAAACAAGCAGTTTTTAGGAGTAAAGAAAATTAGTAAAATATGTAAAAGCCAGCCTTCTCTTCTTTTCTCTCTGTGTGTGTGTGTGTGTGTGTGTGTATGTGTGTGTGTGTAGGTATGCACATAACCTCTTTACTACCTAGGTGAAGAAGACCTACCTTTTTAAATCATTTGATCATCATCTTGAAAACTTAAGCCAGGCCACTGATAAAGGAAAAAGTCAACTTTAAATAAATTCTCCTAAATTTACCAACCTTTTCCAGAAGGAAATAGACTATGAACTTTTGCCAGAATATTCTTCTATGAATCTTGATGATCTGAGACTGTCTTGCACCATTAATCAATTCACAAAATAGCCCTCCGTAGAAATATATCTCCTCTGCTTCTTTGTGGTTTTAGAATGGACATTTATTTAAATGCAACCTACTGCAGTTATTTAATGAGATTATTCGCTATTTGTTAGGTTTTTATATTTTTATTTTATCTTCTTATGAGAAGAAAACCAAAATTATCTGACCACTTATCATATCAATTTTTCTATAAGTTATTGTCCAAGGCAAATGTGAATATACAGATAAAGGGAAGATTTAAAGGAATTATTCTATTTGCTTAAAACATCCTGTTTAGATCATAAATCATGCTGTGTATAATAAATTTTGTACATTTAGATGTCCAGCTAATTTTCATTTTGATTATACTCATGATTTTTTTTTACTTCCTGTTCTTTTTTCAAAGTCTATTAATGTAGGAAGATGATTTTTAAGCAATTATCATACAGAACATGTTCCATTAGCAGAATCAAGGTGTTCTGCTGCTAAAATTGAATAATGAGTATTCTCCCAATTTGTAGGACAAAATACTTACTGGAGAAAATTTTTGTCAATGTTAAGTTTTTCATATGAATATATTTGTCTTAGAACATTGACTATTATTGCATCTTATTGATCCTATATGTATGAAAAATATCTAATATGCCAAAAAATTGTGTGTTTTGATTTCGTTAGTACATAATGCTCAGTATCTCAGTTTTGGTGGTATTCCACAGATAGCACTGTGTCAATATTGCTCAGTGCTAACCAGCTGAACAATATTGACAGCAACTGATCTAAGTAAGAACTTTAAGAAAGCAAAAGGAAAAATTATAAGTGTGAAAAATATGAAGAGATGAAGTGAATATTCCTGGTGAATAAACCTCTTTGAGTACTATGGATATACTAAGCCATCTAGTGCACCTATATCAAATTATTCATCAACTGCTCTTGAAAATTTTCCATAAGGAGAAACTTAGAAACTACCAGCTTAACAGAGTGAATTTTCAAGCTTGAGCTTTCCTTATTGGGATGAAAATGCTTCTCGGCCTGGCGCGATAGCTCACGCCTGTAATCTCAGCACTTTGGGAGGCCGAGGCAGGCAGATCAAGAGGTCAGGAGATTGAGACCATCCTGGCTAACATGGCGAAACCCCATCTCTACTAAAAATACAAAAAAATAGCCGGGTGTGGTGGCACGTGCCTGTAGTCCCAGCTACTCAGGAGGTTGAGGCAGGAGAATCGCTTGAACCGGGGAGGAAGAGGTTGCAGTGAGCTGAGATCACGCCACTGCACTCCAGCCTGGGCGACAGAGTGAGACTTCATTTCAAAAATAAAAATAAATTAAAAAAAAGAAAAAGAAAAAAAAAAAAAGAAAATGCTTCTCATAGTATACTATAAGAAATTTGGAAAAGTTTATTTACCATAAGTATTTCTGGTAAATAGTGACAATTCAAATACTAACACTGATTTTATTTAAACAATTACATTTTTAAAAGGCCTCATTTAGATGGTCATAATTTTGCAGAAGAAGAGTTAGAAACGTATTTTCAATGGTGGGGATTATGATCCCTATTTCTAACCCACAGAATCACAATTATTAAAAATAAAAATAAAAAGCCAATCATGCAAGCCGGCCAGAAAGCAAGAAACAAACAGACAAAAAGGCATGTTTGAACAAAAGCCTATTGGGAAGGCAAGGGGCTCACTAGACTATAAGGCATTAATTGAATCACACAATGATGCCTTAGTTCAGAGAAGTTTTATTTTATTTCTTAAGGTTTTAGCATGTTTCCTTCATTACCTTTAGACCCATTATTGAAAATAATTTAAGAAGATAATGTCATTATTTGCATAAGCCTTCTGCCCCCTTGAAAGCTACTATGCATGAGAAAGACAGAAAAATACAGAGAAAGATACTCAAAAAGTACAAACATCTATGGAAAATTTCTCACAATAGGGAATGCCAATGACACAGTATGTATTTTTGTATTCAACTGACACTTAAAAATAAAGACTTCTTTTCAAATCTAACATTTTTGTTAAAAATAATTATTTAAATTCTGCCATTAATTAGTTTTGCCTTTTATTCAACAAGGCTTTTTAAAAATAATTTGAGGTTAAATTATTCATCTCTTATAAATCATTTATGCATACATTTCTTAGATCATACCTGTGCATGATCAAGTACATCTATTTTTGTTTTCCAGATGACATGATGTCTCTACAAACAAATGCCTTTTCCAAATTTACAATTTATCATGGGTAAAATAAGTCACTCTCATGAATTCTAGGTAGAGTGAGAGAAGACTATAGTGTAAAACTAAGTTCCATGCTCAGGTATCTTCCTTTCAAAATCGTCCAATCTCCCTTAAATAAAATGCTACAATAACACTATTTATAGCTGTAGAATGAGAGAAATTTGGAGCTTGGTCCTATTATTGTCCTTAATCATGAAGCAACAAGAACAATCTTGAAGCTGGAAGTTGCCTTAAAAAAAAAAAAGGGAAAAGAGCTAGATTCTAAAGAAAAGCATTCACAAGGCTGCTCAACAATTTAGAGCTTTAGAAATACTGAAATCAGTCATCACCCTCATAAAGTTAGCAATTCTTTGCTGAAACTCAGACTTTCTGTTCTAAAATCTTAACAGGAACTCAAATTCTCATTATTTTAGATGGAAAACATTATAAATGTTACAGGAATATTTAAAACTCTTGAAACAACTTCCAAAAATGTAAATAAACTCTTTAGAATGCCAAGAATAAGTATCAAACTATTATTTAAAAATATGAAATGCTTAAACATTGCTACCTAGTCTCCAAAATGTCAATATGGTTATTAACAAACAGGCCAGGTGCTGTGGCTCAGGCCTATAATCCCAGCACTTTGGGAGGCCAAGGTGGGCGGATCAACTGAGGTAAGGAGTTTGAGACAGCCTGGTGGACAACATGGCGAAAACCCGTCTCTACTAAAAATACGAAAATTAGCCAGGCATTGTGACGCATGCCTGTAATCCCAGCTACTTGGAGGCTGAGGCAGGAGAATTGTTTGAACCTGGGAGGCAGAAGATGCAGTGAGCCCAGATGGCGCCACTGCACTCCAGCCTGGTCGACAGAGCAAAACTCTGTCTCAAACACATACACACACACACACACACACACACACCACAGTTGTTTTATATACAGATATATGATCATAATAATTACATTTTGTTTACCTGTTTTGCTTCCTTTCATATGATTTCCTTCAACACTTTGTCAGTTTTAGGGGAAGATTCATTGCATAGTAATAGACAAAAAGAAGTGCTAAATATAAAGGCATAGTGCAGTCATTTCCAGGATGAGATCAATACAGCAGAGAAAGGTTCAGGTTGTGTATTTTGCCATATGCTTCCATTAAGAGCCCAAAATTGCAAAAATCCTTTCTAATTGACATACCAGCTTCTTGAAATTTCTATACGTGATATGGCATACTATCAATTACATTTGAAATGTCACTCGAGAACTTTGTCTGATATTTTGTTAAAAATGTTGTTTTATAGAAAATCACCTTTGGGAAAATAAACATAAATTGTTCCTATCTAAGTACCAGTTGAAAATCATGGTAATGAGAAACATGTATGTGTTGGGATATTGGGGTTAAAAAACAAAAAAAATATTTTATAAGGAAAATGTTACTAGAAGAAAGTCTACAGAAATTTGCCCAAATTGACATTTAGATTACAGAAAATTAGCAGAATCTTTTCAGTTTACATACAAAAGACCCCTCAGAAAATTCTGCCTAAGTTTTTTCAGCAATATGGAGAATATAGAAATGTTTATTTTGGAACTGAAACAGGACAAGTTCCCAATCTGAAAATGTTTGCTCAGAATTTCCAGGCATTTCTCTAAAAGACTTTGGAATATTGTAGTTGTTTAAGCTTATTACCTGCCTTCTAAGTCTCATAAGCAATAAAAAATTTTTGGTGCTACTGCTTCAAGTTTTTAACCTATACCTTGATTACTTCATCTACCTTGACTGCATTCAGAACAGAGAGATTCTCTGTTCTAGACTTTCAGCTTTGTCTCATGATTAATTATTGTGGCATATAAAGACACAATAACAGTTCAGTTTAATCAGCTATATGGCTTTACCAACAGCTGAATAGAGATATTTATTTATTTATTTAGTTAGTTAGTTATTTAGTTTTACATTGGTTTCATGCCCTTAGAAAGGCAAGCTGTTTCCAGATTGAAATTATTTCTGGTCATTTCTAAGAAAAACAAAAAGCTAGCAAAATAGGAAAAGGAAGGTATACATAAAGCACTTAAAATGTAAACTCCAGTTATTGAAATAATAATTGAATTAATGCTAAAATAATTTTATTACTAATTAATGAAAACATTCATTAATTTATAATTTGAATGAAATAAATAAGTTATAAAATTAGATATAGCCACCATCTGTATTTAGGAATGTTTAAGAGAGGAAAGAAAACACAAGTATTTCAACATGCTTTTAGAGAGAGTTATCTATCTATTGAGTACATTTATTGACAATCTTTTTTTTTTTTTGAGACGGAGTCTGGCTCTGTCGCCCAGGCTGGAGTGCAGTGGCCGGATCTCGGCTCAATGCGAGCTCTGCCTCCCGGGTTCACGCCATTCTCCTGCCTCAGCCTCCGGAGTAGCTGGGATTACAGGCTCCCACCACCACGCCCAGCTAATTTTTTTGTATTTTTAGTAGAGACTGAGTTTCACTGTGTTAGCCACGATGGTCTCTATCTCCGACCTTGTGATCCACCCACCTTGGCCTTCCAAAGTGCGGGAATTACAGGCGTGAGCCTCCGCGCCTGGCCTATTGACAGTCTTTTATTGCATCATGTATATAGTGACCAAAACAATCACTGTTCTCTGTGAATTCATCATTCATTCTCAATTTCTCAATTTATATTGTATATGAATACTCATCAAATTATTATATTAAAACAAATTAATATTTATAGATAACATACAGATTATATACCATAACTAGACATATAAACATTGTATGCATACACATATTGCAATTTATAATGTTATGCTATATATGTTGTCATTTACAAACATTAGATTAAGCTTTTATGTCATCATTTGATAACCATTTACTGTTTTTGAAATCTTTGAGCCAAGGACTGCTTTGAAGAAATGTATACCTAACTATATAGACAATGTTCCCCTTTTGTTTACTTCATGGCCTCATATCCAATGAACATCCATAAAAAATGAACTTCAGTTTGCTATCTCTCATGTTGAACCACCTTCAGGACAAGATATAGAGTCTATGATGTTTCAGTATTAGAGAAGCTGGAGATACCAAGTCTGTCAGGATTGAGGATCATCACTGTCTTTCTCTATAGCATCATTAATCAGGATTTGATCTCAATCTACATGTCATCTTCCAAAAAGACTGTCGAATGCAAACTTTAAACTGCATAAGGTAAAATCTATCCATAAATGCTCCACTTGAGATTTACAGTGGATTTTTTTTTTTTTTTTTTTTTTTTTTTTTTTGCAGAAATCTCTACTTTCCATTTGGATACAATTAGTAACCAAGGCCACGTTGATTTTTCCTTTCTTGCTCAACTAATGTTATTTGTTTGGTTGTTGTTTTAATTGTACATTACTGAGAACATTTTCAAGTCAGTTTGTACCCTTAGATAACTTGTAACTCAAGATATAGGCAGTTATTTAATATTTTGTCCCTGAGTCTGATCTTTTGTCTTTCTCTAATATATGTTGTTTTATCCAATTCCAACCTGTTCACTTCCCCTTGTCGATTATTTGCATGAATTGAAAAGCATTTCAAACTCCTGCTAAATCTCTTTTTATCTTTGTGTTTCTCAACCTTAATCTATTTTCCCATACTAAGTCTGTAATTCTGTCTCCACATTCTTTTCTCTCCCATGAACTTATCTCTAATCGCAGGCATTTTTCGTGCATAAAGCCTGTAATACCTTGTGTTACTATTCATGCCATGTGCTCTCACAGATTCAGGAGATCAGCATTTATATTAGCACTCTGGGCCACATGAATCTATTTTCCCAGCTAACAAAATCTTCCTATAGGTATGTGCCAAATGAGGGAAAGTGTCTGTAAACAAGTTTGCATGACAACTATCACTGTTAATGCTATTTTTAAAAGTCATTTTCAGACAATATTGTCATTTGCAACAGGATTCAAAAAAAAGAACAAATTGGACTAGAATATGAGTATCTCCTGCCTTTTCACCTGACCTATGTGATTGCCAGATTTTATAGTTATCCTCTTCTGTTTAAGACACTTGACTCACACCTAAAGAGACAGCTCAGACACTAGCGCCTGTCTTAAGTTGGTGGCTCAGAGAAATGCTTAAACCAGCAGTCAGAACACAACATCAAGTACCTGTTGTTCTAATTCTGACTTTGCTTCTTTATCTGATTGTACTGATTTTTAACTTACCCACCTGAGAGAATTCTCTAAATAGCAACCTGCATAATATCTTTTCATTTTCAGGACCTTGGTCCTACCTTCCTTATGCCATTTCCTCCTCACTCCGCTATCTCCCCTCTTTCATTCCTCTGTTAGAGAGCAGAGGCTTTATACTAGAATCTAGCTTGTTAAAATTAGAAGCACAACACCTCATGCCAGGATTTCTAATTCATAATGCCTACTCCTTTATTTGCCAGAACTCTGCTGTAAGCTCTGTGGGGACATCCTACAATATAACTTTAGCCTTCCAGCTACATAGGCCCACATTGCTTTTTCCTGCACCCACCTATGAGTACCGGGTATAGAGGCTGCTTATACTTCTTTTTACTTCCTTATATGTCTCATACTTCCTTTGACTGGTTCCCCAGAGCCTATGCACTTACAGTGGGGAGAATTAATTCCAAGACCTCCCACTTATTCATTGGAAAACTGAATTTAAATGATCCTTGACCAGAAATATGGCCATTTGGGTACTAGTTATGTCTCCTTTATTTTTCCTATCTTACCGTGTTGATGTGTGTGATACTCACACTTTCCTCATAGAGCCATCTCCCACTCTTTTTTGTTCTTCCTGTTGATTTTAGCCTCTTAGTTTCTTTCTATTTCATTTTCCTTCCCATGTGGTTCAGGCTTTCATGGATCATTAATTAATTCATTCATTCATGTAACCAATATTTAACAAAAACGTGTGCCTGCACTGTTTAAAGTACAGGGGATGCAAAGGTAAATAAAACAGACTGTTCTCACTGAGATTTTGTAAGATGGACTATAAAAGGTAAATAGAGAAAAGTTACAATAATTTATTATTGCAATAAATTTCAGAAAGGAAATAAAATGGCATGATGTGCTGGAATTAAGAAATGATGAGAACAGGAAAAGGAGTTGCTTTACCTTATATGGTCAGGACCAGTCTTGGGACCAAGGATTTGAAGCAAAAATTTGATTAAGTCAAGAAGCGAGCTCTTGAAGAAGATCAATATTCCAGGAAAAGAAAGAGAAAGTAAAGGGCTTGATGTAGAAAAGAGTTTAGTTGTTAGAAAAAACAAGAAAACCTGACTAAAGTGGAGTGACTGCACAGGAGCATGAGTATGCAGTGAGTTTACAGATATTATTAAGACCTTATCAAACATGAATAAAAGTTCAAATTTTATTTTTAATGAAATGAGAAGTCAAATGAGGATTCAAACCAGGAAGTTCAGATTTTTAATTTCAGCCAATGCGGTAGTCCAGGTGAAAAATGATGATGTCTTGGATCTGGGAATTGTTAGTGATGACGGACAGAAATAGACAAATACTTGGGTGTATTTTGTCAAGTTGATACATCATCTAATGATTCTCTGGGGGAATTTCATTCATGTCTCAGTGCTCCTTTGTAATTTTTACATCTTCATAATATAGTCAAAGGTTTTACATCACATGCAGAATGATTCAATTTGGATATTCACAGTGTTCTCTGCTTCCGTAACCATTTATTTTCTGGGAAGAATAAAATTATTTAGGAGTAGAGAAAAATATTCATAACCAGCCAACATTGACAGGTAGAATAAAATGATAGGCCAATGGAAGATTTGATTGTTGAAAAGGAATGAAAAGAATTATAAATGAAAATGGCAATATTTCAAAGAGAAGATAAATCAACATTGTATATAATAATGCATGACCTTCAATGTAAGTATAAATAATTTAGCTTTGATATAAAAGATAATATTGGAGAAATACATTTTCACATTGTCTTCTCCCAAAATAAGATAAAAGTCCTAAAATGTAAAATATGTTAGTTCATAGTTCCTTAATGCTTATAGTACACCATTTAAAAGTTCAGCACAGTATTCGAGGCCTTCCAAAAATCTATCCTGCTAACCCTTATTTGTTATTATTTCTAACACATAACTCAAGCTTTTTCTACATTTAATTTTTTCATTATTCTCTGACTACTTCATACATTCTTTTGAGAAGTACTCACCTTTACTACTTCCCTACTTAGAATGTTTCCTCTTTTATTCCAACTCTAAAAATACTACTTCATGTACCACAACAGATATCACCATCTCTATGAAAACTACTCTGAGAGTGACATTGACTTCTTTTGCCTCTGTAATCCCACAGCACTTGCTATAAATCCGTCTAATTTCTATTTAGGTAAATGTATATCTCTGTTGTATCCACTGACTTGCAAACTGTATAAAAACACATACATCATTTACTTTTTTCTTTGTACAATGACTACACAGAACAGCACATTTTGTGTAATAGGTTCCCAAAAATATGTGGCAAATTGAATTAAAATCTTACTTCACATAACCATAATCTAACCCACAAACCACAGCTACTAAATTAATTTATAATCTGGAATGAAAGCAGAAACCATTTTGTTGTACTGTTCTTAGAGTCACTCATTAAGGAAGACTACATTAGTAACTTCATAGAGACTACAGTACAGTTTATATAGCATTCATCCATTTCTTTGGTCTCATGTAATAGTGGGAAGATCACATCCTTCATAAATGTTCATGACCATAATCATCAGCGTCATGTTAGTAACAATAATAGAAGGCATGACAGATGACTTGCTAGCCATTCTCCTTCATTTTCTAAATTAATCCTACAGCACTGGTTTAGCAAGGTAGTTGCTAATTCCATTTTGGAAGGAGAAAATAAAGTTGAGAGGGGTTAAGTGAGTTTCCCAAGAGCACTTAGTTAGAGAATAGCAGAGGGGAGATATAATTCCAGCTCTGTCTGATCCCAGAATACTTGCTGTTTCTCTGTATTACACAGACACAGAGAAAACAAAGCATCATCTTAGAAAAGGGCAGGTCTGCACATTAAGTCTCTGTTGCCTGCTCTAAGAAGCAGAGAGGAGAGCCTGCATGCCCTATATACCTATAAACCTGTGATGTTGGGTAGGTATTAAAAAGGTTTGCTGTTGGCCAACCACTAAGGGGCAGTGATACATAACAATCGGCACCTTGTGGCTCTGAGCAGCGAGTCATGGCAGCTATATAAGTCCATTGCAGAAAAAAGAATTGAATCCCCTTGGTTTTATTTCTCAGTAGAGAACTGGAGCAGAAACAAAGCAAAACACTTTGTCTCCCCCCAGGATCTAGTTATACCTTTTACTAAGACAAACATATCACATTCAATTCTCCGATCTCATTGCTGATGAGAGAGAAGTACATTCAGAGAACCAACTGGAGCATCCAAATATCCCTCACACAAAAATAAGCAGTGGCTTTGTTTACAAATCTCTTTCTTTTCTTTACCACCGTCCTATGCTCATAGAGGCAAGCAAGTTAACTTGTATGAAAACATGTTCTCTTTTTGTTACTGAAGTTTAAGATTTCAAATGGGCTATAATGTCTGAATGCTTAGACCCTAGCAATTAGGGTACTGGTAGTTAATGTCCTTCCAGCTCTGTCAGCTCCAGCTCCTTTACATAATATCCTCAAATATTGCCTTTATGCTGGACAAGGTTGGATGCATAGAAATTGCTATTATAAAGGTTAGAGGGAAAATCCTTGTACTAGAGTTGACATGCTGTATTGATCCATATGAAATCCAACCATTACTGAGACAGATGGGGGAGCTCTGAGACTCTCAATCCAAAAATTGCATCCATTATTGCTGATGCTGCTGTACATGCTGACAATAGCTACAGTCTGAAAAGCAGGGTTTACATGCCTGAAATAAATTGTTTTGATTAGAACCTTTAGGAGAGAAAGTCATAAGGTACAGTTTTATTGACTACTTGCCAAACAACACGGACCCATGCACTGTAAGCTGTTTTGCTCTTGTAAGTCAAGCAACAACTAGGCTTTTATTTTCTAATGTTATGGACTTAGAGTATAATATATCGTCATTTACTTTGAATTATTGCACACATGGCATTTTAGGAAATGGGATTAATTTTCAAGTATTGCTGACTTCTCTTCATATCTTTGCTTATGTATTTGCTTGTTTTCTTATAGCAGGTATACTTTAATTTTGTGTGATAAAATTAGACTGCTTTGATTGTGTGATAATCCATTAAGTGTTATGGCCAACAAAGTGAGTTCAGAAAGCTGCTATTGGGCCCTAAGAAACAAATTGTAAGGAGAATAATTATATAACTAACTATATTAATAATGCCTTTTTTGTTCTTTCCTCTGAAGCTTATTTTTTTTCTGTGCCGAGAGCTTTCTTTTAATCTATTGCTGTTTTTCCAAAACAAAACAATTCAGTGCAATCAACCAAAAAAATTGGACAAATGGTTGTAAAATGCAAAATGAGAAGCCAGCATCCTTGTTGTCTGAAGCTGGACCTGTGTTACTTTATCCCCCACTAAAGCAATTCATCGTGATGTTCTTTTCCCATTGAAATGCATGGAGCTCATTCTTCTTTCTTACATTCTTAGCATGCATATGTGAATTTCAGTGTTGGCTCTTACAGATAGAATAGAGAGTACAGAAAGTTCACTCTAAGTACTACTTATAATGATACAATTCCGGTGTCTGTTATACCTACGTGAAAACAAACATCTTGCCTAGAGAGAACGAGGGGTGCATGTTTTCCATACAACCACTTTTATGAATACATAAAATTAAGTGCATGATAAAAGGAAACTACATGTATTATATAATATATTTTATCATGAGCACTGTATTGCCTGTTTTACATATATTATATACCAAATTTTATGTCTAACTTACTGAAACAAGAAAAATAATAACTAACAAATATAGTGTTGTGCCCATTAAGTGCAAACTTGACTTAATCCGTCTTGTATTTATTAATCCAACTACATCCTAACTTTGTTCAGATTAATTAATCAATTAATAAAATGCAAGTAGAACATGATGACTGCCCTCTAGGATTTTATAATCAATTCAACAGATATGAATCATTGCATTCCATTGTTAGCTAGGAAATGCTAAATGTCAAATGATTATTAAAGCTATGTACTGAGATATCAACAAAGGCTAGATATTGCTAGCTGAATAGAATAATACTTTTTTCTCATACAACAAATGCCTGTTTAAAAAAAGGGCATGTATTAATTAATGTGGCAGCACGAGTATATATAGCTAACATTTGACCAATAGCATTTCAAGGTTTCATAAATTGTTCTTAATATGTGCTGACACCACCAGATTCTAAAATGGTGAGATCCAGGGTCTCAATTTTTAATAACTCATTTGAATGACAAGTTGCCTAGCTTCCAGTTTGTATGCCATAGGAGAGCTAAAGGTAGAATTAAATTTGCTAGAATCTGAACCTTGGATTTAGGGTTAGCATTGAAGTCTGGACCACAAAGTGTATTTTTCAATACCCAGTCTGCATTACCAGGCACCCACAGTAATGCTAATTGCAAGGGTCCTGTCATCTTTCTAAATGACACAGTGTTGCATGAAGTTTTATCACCATTATCATTACAGGATAAATAAAAAAGATTATTACATGAAACTAGTTAACACTTGTCCATATGTCAGAATGGCAGGTGTGTTCATAAGTGGCCCACTTACCTAAACAACTTACTTTATCCATTTACATTCTTCAAGAATTTCAGACCATTGTATGCAGCAGGAATATGTAGTAGTCTCACTGCAATGCAAGAGTTAAATCCTGTCTCTGCTCTTAAGCAGCCAGGAGGGTCATAAGCATTGAAACAAATGGAGCATCATTTATTACCTCTGTCTCCTCTGCTGTGTTTTTGAGAGGAAGTATTGGCACTTACTTTGCAACAGATTTGATCTTCTGTTCTCTGAGGAAATGCTGTCACTGGTATTATTTACTCTCTGAGCAACAAATCCTCATAAATTATAATGGTTCTCCAGACAGCCATTTACAAATTTAATCAGGGATGATTTCCTTGCCTTTTTCAATTATCCCCAAATTATATTCAGGCACTGTCCTGTGCCACATTTATTTCAGAAATACAACTACAACAAGCTTCCAATCTAAAGATATATAGCTGGTAGCCTGTTGAAAAAAAGATGTTATTCCTCCTGCCTAAGAGTCTAAAAGTGCCGCAGGAGATTCTAGGGCACCCTGTGTGCCAACAACCTTTTTTGTTTCCTGTTGACAACACATATCCCCCAAATAACCAATAATCGTAGAATGTGAACATGAACAAGAACCATATCCCAATAGCACAGACTTTGAATACAGAGAGACATGAATTTTTTTTTCTGCCTGCACTATTTACTAGATATGCACCCAAGAGAGTGTCTTAGCTTCTTTAGGACACATTTTCTACAAATGTAAAATCAGATCAACAGAACTCATACAATTATTGATAAAATTAAATGGTATAATGTATATAAGTAATATAGAGATGTCTAGATAGAGTAAATACTCAATAAATCGCAGCTATTATTAATGGCCCAACTCTCCTCTCTTTCTAAATGAAGCAATCAAACCAGAAAGTATTTGCCAAGGATCATATAGAGTTGGGAATAACCTCAGAGTTTAAACATGTGTTTCCACTTTTGCATCACTTTCTATTAAACTCTGTAGTAGTTTATATTATGTGACACTCAAATGTAAATAACTGCCTGGGCACTCTACTCACTGTTTAGTGGAGATCCTACTAATTCTGTGTCATTTCAAGTAAGGACGTAGAGGAATTGTAGAATGTTGCCTCTGGATATATTTTAGGCTCATTTCAAGCTGTTTTTATATTTGGGCATAGTACTGTTGGATACTGATGCAGGATGAAGTTGAGCTGCCTCAAAAATAAAAGCTGAACAGGGCCAAGCCGATGTTAATAAATGTGATGACTACTTTTAATGTGTCAACTTGATGGGAATCATGGGGGGTGTCCAGATATTTGGCTTAGCCGTATTCTGGGTGTGTCTGTGGGGGTGCTTCTGGATAAGAGTTACTTTTGAATCAGTAGATTGAGTAAAAAAAGATTGGTTTCCTCAATGTGGGTGGGCCCGATCCAAATTCCTGAGGGCCTGCATAGAACAAAAGGCATATGAAGAAGGAATTGATCCCTTCTTTTGTAGTGCTGTTTGAATGAGATATCCATCTTGCTCTACCCTCAGGCTGTGACTTAGATTTGGTTTTCAGGCCTTCTGACTCAGCGTGAATTACACCATTAAGGTTTCCTGGGTGTCCAGCTAGCAATGATGTGCAACTTCTCAGTCTCATGTGAGCCAATTCCTCATAATAAATCTCTTTCTACATTTACAACCTATCAGTTATGTCTCTCTGGAGCACCCAAGTACAATAAGCTAAGTAAAGGATCCTGGATCAGGAGGCCAGAGTACAGTAGCCTGAAGAATTGAAGGAATAATATTGTCTTTCACAGGCCACACATAAGGAGGGGGCCACAAGCAGAGAGTTGTATTCGATTTATTTTTGCTTTCATTTTTATAATGACATTTGGGGTCCAATAATGGAAACACCAAAGAAATTGTGTGAACAGGCAGAGACGAAGACTAAGTACACAAAATTACCTATATCTATTTCCTTTCAAATAATTGATAACTAGTCAAAATTACAACAAGCAGACATCAATAATTTCTTTAAAAATTAAGACAATAATTTACAATTTTATTGTCGGTGATAAGCCAGTCTTCTGAGTTACAAGGTTTAGAAAACCAAATAGATAGGCATTTTAAAAATAGGTCCCAATTCAGAAAGTGCTAAAAATGAATAAATTTATGCAAAATAAATTAGTATTAGTTTTAACATGCCACAGTATTATACAGAATCAAATTGAGCAAAATGGTAAAATAATTGCATTCCACTCCTGTGTCATTAGTATTTGCTCTGGGATTACATTATATATTTGATAGATGTAGGAGGTAGATATGGGGGATGGTCCCCAGAGAATCCCTGACCCACCTCACAGTGTTTACATCAGATGCTTTTGTGCAGATGAGGGAAACTGCCCAGGATATTGTCTGCACATGCCTGCAACAGACGGGGGACCCTCCTGGGCACTGGGAGAATGAGGTGGAGACGCAGGAAGTTTGTGTCTTGTGTAGGGGTAAGAGCCTGGCCTCTTCAACTCCTATGTGGTGTCCTGGTATTCAGTCTGTGAGGTGGGAGCCTGTTAACAGAACCCCTTCTTTTTTCACTGAGAGTTTTCTTTTAATAAATTCCCCTCTCTTCACCTTTCAATGTGTCTGCATGCCTAATCTTTCCTGGTCATGTGACAAAAACCCGGTTTTAGCTGAACTGAGGAGCAAAAAAGTTTGCATAATTTTGATCGTATGCCATAGATTACAGGGAAAGAAAGGCAACATTCAGTGATTTCCAAATAAAAAATGATCCAAAATGTACAGACTTTCAAGCTCTAAAGTAATTTAAAATGTTGTATATATGTATTTGTATGTAGGAGCTGAGGAATACTGATAGGTATTGAAAGCAGTGTATTGAAAGATAAGTACTTACATATAATGAGAGCTGAAGTCTCTGAGGCATCCCAATGAATAACGCTTCTCTTCCTTGCCCCGATTTTTTTAATTAAGGTCTAAAACAAAAGGAAAGTGGAAGACAATATATAATCTCTCTCTCTCAGTATTTCTGGGATATATATATATTTCTATAGAAACTTTTGGTTTCATTATGACTCTATCTCATAGACTCTAATTTTTCTAAATTATTATCTATGTTAATATAAATCCTGGAGTGTCTAATATACAATGAACAACAGGAAAAGTGTCAGTGATTTTTAAGTGCAATAATATTGTTACTAGTGAAAGAGATCCAATTTACCCTAAGTTACTGGTGGCCTATCCTTATGAGTCCATAGCAACTTGAGTCCTCGCTTCCTCAGAAGAAAGAACTGGACTGAGGGGCATAAAGCAAAAAAAAGAGACCTAGGCAAGTTCTAGAGGAGGAATAGAAGTTTATTTAGAAAGTCCTCAGAACAGAAAAGAAAGGAAGGTGCATTTGGAAGAGATTCAAGCAGGCACGTGAAGGTTAAAGAGAGAAGGTCAAGTGCCTCATTTAACCGTGATCCTAGAACTTTTATAAGCTTGTCTCTCTCGCATGATTCTTCTCCTAGGGTGGGCTTTCCGTATGCCCAGCGCTTTCCTTACCCTTCAGAAGTGAGCACAAGCCTTGTGTTTAGGGAGTTATATTCATGCCCATCTGAAGCTTTCTTCCCTTTTCTGGGAGAATGTGCCCCGGAAGATCATACTTCACCATTTTTATCTCTTAACACGCATTCCCAGGAAGTTGTTTCTCCCTGGGTGCTGCTTTCAATGAACATTTTGATGTTAACAGGTGCCGACCATCAGGAAATGGCCTCTCCCTGGTGCTGTGGAATTATTTTTAGAGAGGCAATGTGAAATTTGCCGAACCATCACCTGGCATTTCTAGTGGGTAGGAGGGGAGAGCCCTCTCCTGCCCCACTCATGCCTAACTACCTGTATCAATATTTCAGTAATTTAATCCAATAAGAGCTAGCGTTCTCTTCTGATATTTTGCTCTCTCAAAGTCTATGGTACAACGATGTTGATTATCTTCAACATCGTGTCCATTTCTCAATTATCTTAATAATTACGTATTTATTGCCCATACAGCATTTACATTGCATTGGTAGTCTTCCCAGGTAACATGAATGTGTCACTTTTGTTCAGCTTTAATGAGCTTTACATATAATATAAAAGATAATTTCTGACCAGGCGAGGTGGCTCATGCTTGTAATCCCAGCACTTTGGAAGGTCAAGGTGGGTGGATTGCCTGAGCTCAGGAGTTCAAGACCAGCCTGGCCAACATGGTGCAACCGTGTCTCTACTAAAAATACAAAAAAATTACCTGGGCGTGGTGGCATGCACCTGTAATCCCAGCTACATGGGAGACTGAAGCAGGGAAATTGCTTGAACCAGGGAGGTGGAGGTTGCAGTGAGCCGAGATCTAGCCACTGCACTCCAGCCTGGGTGACAGCGAGAGTCCATCTCAAAAAAAAAAAAAGTTGATTTCTGTATCTGTCATGCTCTTGCAACTTAATACTACAAAACCACAAGTTTAGTAAACCCTAAATGCTTCACCTTTCTATTCAGTTTTATACATTTCATTCACATTTACAAGTGACCCTGTCCATCCCTCAGCAAATATTATGAGATAAGCCTCCTATCCCAGCATTATTTTTTAACAGAATCCAAATGTTATTGCCTCTATTCAAAATCTTAGCTGAGGAATAAATGGAGTTTCATTGCAACTATTCTCAGAAAAGCACCATAGACTTCCCTCACTGCCTTGTGAACTCCTTTGTCTCCCATTTCCTCAACCCATCAAACACCTTAGACAAGCAAAGGCCCTTAAAGACAGGCTACAGGAACAATTTTGAAATGTGACATCTAGGTTGCATATCCAAGTCCTTCTCTTGGCATATGCCTAGCATAGCAGACAATGGAATCTGGAGTTAAATGACTAGCTGTTAAACATTTAATAACAATAGCTCAAGCATTTGTTAATTGTCTTCTTCTTTTGTAACACAGTTAAAAGAATGCCCAAGTGAGAAGGTAATACAAAATGGCTAATATCCTATCAATATTTATTCTACCAGTCTAACTGGGACCACAAGGTTGAAACAAAATATTCGGACAGTTCATCTCCTTAATTCCAAATATGAATATCTTTAAATCTCTCAAGAGATGATTGTTACTATTATTATTATCTTTTAAATTTCCATTGATAATAATAATAGTAGTAATGCTTCCAATAGGGTAAAATAAGGATTGCTTTCTGACTTAATATTCACTCTTGCCCATGAGAGAAGTAACTTTTCCCATGGGTGATATTGAGAGAAGATAATAAGTGTGAGTGACCCAGCCTTTTCGTCACTGGAATATGCCTACTAGCAAAAAGCACATACTCTCTGCATCACATTCCTTAGGTCCTTAAAAGAGCAGGACCCCATTGAGACGTCTTGTAAGTTCCCAGCAATACTTGGAACTGGGTGAGCAAGTTCAACTTCAGGCTATAGTCTGAGCTAGCCAACATGGCTAATAGACTGAAAGACACATTCTCTAATTTAGGTGCTATCAGTATTCTCGATGCTCTTTTGATCTCTATCTGTCTGATCCCTGTGTTTCTTAACTGGTTCCCAACTTGGGCAGAAAAAAAAAGATGCTATTAATTATTCCCTCTTCAAGTTGCAGCAATAGATCACATTTATTGATGTTTCATGTATTTGAATTTTATACATTTATATTGTTCATAAATGCCACTGAATTACAATTTAGTGTTTCACAAACAATTATTTACCTCTATAGCAAAGTTATAGTTTTCATTATATTTATAATGGCTTTATGAATTTTCATTACTTAGACACAATTAAGCATTAGTAAAATCTCAAGCAATGATCGTAGATAGAAGACTTAAGTGACAACAAACAGTAAGAAATGTGGAAGAAATCAACTCAAATAAAATCTAGATTTGCTGGAGGATTTGGAAGCAATGATTGTAAATTGCCTTTGTGTGTGTGTGTGTTTTAATTATCTCCACCTCTAGGAGATCACAGTACCACCAGATTTTTAGTGAAAGAGTTCCAAGTTTTTCAGCCTTTAAATATTATTGGAGATTTTCCAGTTTGTCTTTATTTTCCTAGAATAGCATAGAATCATCACCCTGGTATTTCCTCAATTCATCATAAATTTAGTTATATAGTCAAAGTATCTTCTGAATAACATATCAGTGCCAGAATGTGTCTAGATATAAACCAGAGTCAAAGGATCTTTAATATGCCTTTGTTTAATACACACATAAATGAATCACCAGGGAGTAAACTGATTTCCGTAATTGTCCATAGCCATGAATTATAACTCTTCCTCAAGAATATATATTTAGTGTATGTATTTTGGCTTTCCACTTTTAACTCTTTAATTGTATTTAATTATATTTGGTACATTGTATTTTACATTTAAACTAAACTTCACTGTCATCCCTCCACCCAAAGTCATGAGAAAAATGATAGAGAGAAGAATTTTCAGATTCCCTTGCCTCCCAGTTGTATTTTCTGTCCTTCAAATATAAAGTGATATGTTATCTGTAGGCCAAGTGCTTTGAGTTCATTTTCCACTTATGAAAATCCAAGCATGCAAATATCCCTGTGCTCTCAGAAATACAAGCTCAATTTAAGCTATGTCACTGAGGAACAAAGGCAATTAAATTAGCCTTCCCTCTTCTCCTCGATGCCTTTCTTCTGACCCTTCCACTCTACTGATAATTTGTCTCAAAAACCATGTCAGGAGAGCTCAAGATCAAACTCATATGCTACTCACCATTATAAGCCTCACTTGACCTCTGGAAAAAAAGGCTTAGATAAGACTGATTTTTCTCATTTACCTCCCACTCTGATGAAAACTTTTCTCATGAGCTCGGGATCTCTGTTGACACTGATGTTATCTCACCTAAAACTTAAATTTTCATTTCCACTTTAAAAGTCATTGAGGTGACCTTCTCTATGGAAGCATAGTGATTAGAACAAATAAGTGTGCCTAATATTATCTTCCATTTACTTTTTTGCTGATAGTTTTTCTGGTTCATCTTAGAATTTTAAAGTTGGATGGAATCTTAGCAGAGAGAGTAGATAAATTGTGTCTTTCCATGACTAACATGTAACCATTTGGTGACCACCACAGATTCAGTGAAGACCTTAAATGAGAAAGTTAGCAAAGTAGGATCTGAGAATGGTACCTATGTTATCTGATTAAGATAGTAAAACAAGGGGAGGAATTACATTTTAAAATCCAGAGTTGTAATCATGAATAATTTTAGAATTTTATTTGGAGTGTTCTGCACTTACAAAAGATTGTAGTCCAGGTTCTGTGTAAAAACTATTACATGAACTAGGTAAAGTTAGAGCCAGCCCATACCAATGTGACTTACACACATCAGGATTTGATGGCTGATTCATTCATCAACATTTTTGATGTGATTTATTTTTTTGTCTTTCCTAAATATTTTTATGACTTAGTCTTGCTCTGTATCCCAGTCATCTGAGAGTACTTGCATGTCTACTCTGATAACTGAGAAACAGTTATAAAATAGAAGAAATATAATTAAACCCACCAAGACAGATTTATTCATTGCCAAACTATGTAGACAAATACACAAAAATTAGATATGCATAAGATTGTTATTCTGGTGGATTTATGAATGAGAAACTGGTTATCTTTATATATAATTTTATCTAATTTTTTTTCTTTTTAAGAAAAACAGAGGTACTATCCCTTGGGTGATCACGGAAAACCATAGTTAATGCTGAGAATCCATATTCATACCATGGGAAAAAAAATTGAATAAAGTTCTAACTGTTGCTCTGAGTGGGATCAAGGAATGCTGAAATGCTTAACTGTCACTTTTTTTAAACCTTTTTCAGCCAACCTGTGCAAAATATCAGGAAGAAATGTCAACCTAGAGACACTGTCCTTCAGACTATAGCAAAGTACAGGCATCTGGTAAATGTATTTCAAGCCCCATGGGGAATCACTTTAGGCATTGGCACTTTATATTTTTGCACATATGCTAAAGGCTAAATGTTAAATGAAATTCATGCAGGTATTTGTTTATACGTATACAACGATCTAAATTATTTGGGAAAAGATGAAGCTGAATCAAATATAGAGAGCCATAACACATATTTAATGCTGTGACAAGGGATAAGTACTGGCCTCCTTAGCAGAATCAGACTACCATGTTGAACCTATTCTCCCCTTGCAGCTCAAAGGGGCTGTTCCTAGTGGGGGTAGGGATGGATAACAGCTCTGCTAACTGCACACAGTAGAAGGAGGAACATACCAAACTCTTCTGCTCTGTCTTCTGAAGAGGCCATTCTTTCAAGCAGTAGCTTTAGCAATTCACTTCGATTTGGAAGAAATTAGTTTCTGTCACTTGACTATCCCAGTCTCAGAAATACCTTCAGCTTGTCAATGGGAAAGGTCCATTTGGGGTGCACTCACTGCATAAAGGAGGTTTTACAGTCACAGGAGATCCTTACCTTTCGATAGAACTACTTTCCCACCTTTCCTTTCCTAGGTAATTCCCAAGCTCTCTCTCACAGTTGCATTGTTTGAAAACCATTACTTTTAGTAACGGTGGGAGGATTGTGATCTAAGACTTGACTGCAACCATTTCAAAGCGCTAAATGTAGTGGTAATGTCACCTTAGTGACTAGAGAAACACCAACTGAATTGAAATGTTCTCTTGTTAATGGAAAAAAAATAAAACAAAAAAAACACTGCAACTTCAGGGAGAGGGGGCAACAATGACTCTCACAATGCCCAGAACAGCAGGGAGCTATCCTGTACATACAAGTGAAATAATCATGCCTTGGTCATATTGGGATGAATTTCTATTAAGGGTTGATGTAGGTCTTTATGCTGCAGGCTACTGGGCTCTTAAGAGGAATAAAAATGACTCCCTGGGAATCCTGGGTACCATTAGACAAAGGATATCTAAATGGCCTAGGGTGAGAATATAACACATTTCCTTATATGTCAGAACAGAATCAGAATTTGATATTAACCTCAAAATGGCACTAATTCAGAAACCCATTTTTTAATCAACTTGGCTATTTCCATATGTCTATTTTTAAATTTCTTGCCTGTCACCAGAATTTGAAGTTACTTTGACAAGAGTACTATTTTAGGATTCTACATCTAGTCCCTCCCTGTGCTTTTGTGTTTTCTGTCTTTTTAATATCAATTATAATCCCCACTAGATATAAGAATAGGTATGCCAGCTCATGTCTTTGCAGTTAGAATTCAGGAAATGCTGACGATATCTTATAAATATATAATTCATATCATTCTTTAATTAATTGTGACCTCATAATTACAACAGTAGCTTACATGACTTTAGATCAAAAATCAGTATTCTGGAGAGATCATGTATTTTGCTACCGTGGCATAGACGCTTTACCTATTCAAGGAATATTAATCAATAGTGTCAGAAGTATATATGTCATCTTTTATGGGAGATAAAAGATGACATGACACTGGCTAACATGAGGCAGATAATATCTTTTAACTTAAACTATGAATTTTCAAATAATAATAAATGGTATGCTACTATTATCTAATTCGGAAAGGAAAAATATCCTCCCCTTCTTTTTTTAAAAAAAATACTAAATCTCAGAGCGTCATTTAAGGACTGAGGGCTCTATCCCTTACTGAAAAATCCCTTCCCATACGTTACTGTCTGTCTAATTCTGAAACAAGTCAGCTTTTAAATTGCTTTGTCAAGGGAGTAAATTTCTGCACATACATTCAGCTGCACATTAAGTTCAATAGCAGTTATTTTCAGATGAGTAGTTTACTAAAGTTGCACCAACTATCCAATTTTATAAAGATATATAGGTAAACTTTTTAATTTTTTTAAATTTATGGGATCTTGGGATAAATAATTGCTGAGTTATAAGACTCACAATAGCTATGTTTCAGATTTATAGAATATGCGTATATCTTTCAGAATGCAGAAGTTTTGCACAGTGTGATATGCGCTTTGGGCATGGATCAAAAAGAATTTCCAAATTCTATATTGGCATGTGGAAGGGGAGGGTGAATTATTAGTGATATTGAGGTATTAATTATTCAGTCTTACTGCCATGCATTATGAATAATGTACATGGCATTCAACAGCAGAACAGCAGTTCCCATCAGTATGCAATGGTCTATAAACATATATTGGGACACCAGAGCATTAGTACTGTAATTAATTGGTCCTGGATCTTAGTATGAAGACTTCATCTTCATCAGGATTAGTAGGACAGGCCTTTGTTTTCATATACCTCTGGTGTTGACTCAGCGGGTAGCATGAGATGAAACAAAGTTATGCTTGGCAAACTGGATTAATTCTGTTGGGAAATAGAGCTTAGAAAATAAACTGTGATATGCAGCAAACTAAGGTAGAGAAAAAGAGGTAGAGAATATTTCTTTCTTTTTTTTATTTTTGTTTTTTAGTTCTTGTTTCCCTCCCTCCCTTCCTTCCTTCCTTCCTCCCTCCCTTCCTTCCTTCCTTTTTCCTTCCCATCCTTCCTTCCTTTCTTCCTTCCTACCTTCCTTCCTTCTTTTTCCTTCCTTCCTTCTTTTCTTTCTTCCTTCCTGTCTTCTTTTCTCTCTCCCTTCCTT
This sequence comes from Pongo pygmaeus, assembly GCF_028885625.2. NCBI lineage: Eukaryota > Metazoa > Chordata > Mammalia > Primates > Hominidae > Pongo > Pongo pygmaeus. The sequence continues at coordinate 27,399,139 of NC_072376.2, forward strand.
TCTCTTTTTCTTTCTTCCTTCTTACTTTTAACCAGTAAATGCTTGCCAGTGTTTATTCAGCACCGGAGGACAATAGATTGTAATGACTGCAAACTTAGATTCTGACCAATTCAGACCTCAGTTCAAATGCAAGCTCTGGGATTCAAGAAAAGTTATTTATCTAATAATTTTTTCATGGAAAAAGTGGTGAAAATAATATCTAAAGTAATAGTTTAATACAAAGACTAAATTAAATAATTTTTCAGAACAAAATACTGATTAAGATAATCACTACTGTTAGTGAGGATGCATCTTAGTTTCTACACAGCATGCCAGGTACGATGAGCACATCTGGAAATACAATATGCCTTAAAAAAAAATCAATTTGGGGTTAAAAATAAATAGCAAAATTTTATAGAAGTTAATTAAAATGTATTAAAAGCCTATGAATATATGGTGAAATAGTTTTTATTTCTGCCTTAGTCCATTGGCACAAATAGAAGAAAGATGGATAAGAAGAAACTTTAACTGCTTCCTGAAAAGATAGCACACAGCAGGAGTTTATGACTCCCTCCTCAAAACTCAGTGCTGGGGAAATTAAAGGCAGGCGGGAAACATGCACTCTAAGAACTAATCAATCAAACAATAACAATAATAGTAACTAAGCAACAACACAAGACATCCACGGGAAGATCAGATGTTGTTTTGGACTTGTGTGCTTAGGCAGAACACGGCTGTCATCTAAAAAATACTGTCCCTGGAACCTACAGAGAGGTTAGAGAAAATGTTTTAAATTTTATTCCTGCATAGGCTCCTGGCAACACTGTTTCTTCATAAGAAAACCCCAAGCAGTAGCTTAGGCCATCTGTGCTAGTGTCTTGAGGTTTTATCAGTGCATTTAAGAAGCCTGGCAGGGGTGAGAAGTTGGAGAAAACAGTTGTCAACTGAGTACTCCTTGGGCATTATTTTAAGACTGTAAGATTTTTCTGAAGGACTGACATAACATAGTAATAATCAAACTGGCTGAGACTGTCAGAAAAAAATGGTCTGACTTTGCAGCCTTACTCAATGAATATTAGCAGATTATATCTGATAACCTTAAGGCAACTTGAGTTCAGAGGCCAAAACCTAGATATCTGAGAAGGACAAACACTCTAAAAGACCTTGGCAAACACAAACATGAAGCTGAATTATTGCAACAGGCAATCATTTTAAATAGGAAAATAAAGATATTAGCAGTAACTAACAATTTGAAATATCACATATGAAACTGTAATGGGTGAAATAACAGAAAAATATATACAGCTCATAATAGTAAAGATGCAGTAAAGAGGAAATTGGTAGATTGGAATATCAGATTGAGAAACTCCCAGATGGCCGAAGGAAGTCTTGAAAATATAAAAGGAAGGAAGCTTAAACATATAAGATAAATAACTAATACATATCACAATGGCCTAGTAATTAGAACAGTACAGCTTGGCTGAATGACAGATAAATAGATTGAATTAAGGCTTTAGAGGTAGAACTATGTGTATAGGAATATAAAATACTATAAATATGTTACTATGAATCAAAAGGACAATAATACATTGTTCAATCTATAAAAATTGGTTCATAATATGAAAAAACCTAAAACTATATCTCTATATAATACCAAATTGACTCCAATTGGATTAATTACAGAAAAGTGAAAGGAAAAGCTACAAAGTTAGTAGAAGGAAATGTAGAAAATATCTCTAACCTAGGGAGAAAAAAATTCGTATATAAAACTTCTCACCAACATCTAAAAGAGGATTAATTGAATTACATCATAATTAACAATTTCTGTTAGTGAACGGCACTATAAACAAAACTATCAGAAGGATGACAGAATGGGAGATGATTATATTTACATATTTAAAATTGGCAAAGAATAAATATACAAAAAACATGTAACAAGGAGATTTTGAAAATCAACAAAAATTACATAATAATTCCAACAAGCAAATGAGCAAAGGTTAGAAAGTGTCATTTACAGAAGAGAAAGACTTAAGTGCTAATAAGCATATGAAGAGATGCACATGTCATTTGAAATAAAAATCATGCAAATGAAAGCAACAATGAAATATTAGCTTATACCTATTTCTCTGGCAAAACTTTAAAAACAGATTCATTCTAGGTATGTGCATACACACTAGAATACAGCAACTTTCAAGCACTGGTGGTGTTACTATAGACTACAGAATCCATTCTGGATAACAACCAGTTAATACAAAGTCAAATAACTCTTATGCATACATTTTGTTCAGGGAAGTCTGTTCCTGGGAATATATAGTGCAGAATTTCTTACACAGGTCCAGAAGGGGTCATTTATTAGGACGTTCAATACATAGCATAATGAGATAGTAAAGAGTTACTGGCAACCTGGGTGTCCATCACTTGGAAAGCAGGTGGCGAAGTATAGTGGATACACAACATATAGCAATTAAAAGAAAAAAACACACAAAGACACACATTCACATAACAGAGCATGGCTGGATCTTATAAATACAGCTCTAAGTAACAAAAAAAGCAAAAAAAAGGATCATACGAAGCACCTTATTATTTATTTAAATTAAAAATATTTGCATGTAATCTATATACATTTTTTAAAAACACATAAATGTAAATGCATACTAAATATATTTGAATTGTTGTTTCTGAGGAGGAATGGAAGAAAAACACCTACGAATAGAGAAGAAAGGAAGGAAAGGACAGGAAGAAGGATGTTTGAGGGAGGGAGAGAAGGAGGAATAAAGAAAGAGAGGGTAATTGAATGAACCAACAATGATAAAATACCATGAATAGTATGATTCATTCAACTCTCTGGATTTGAGGTTTTAAACAAAGGGATTAATAATGTGTAAGAAAATACCTTTTCCTTAGGAGAAAGATGCGAACACATAAAAATATATGTCCTATTTTGTATAACTGCATTCCAGAATTATATACACATAAACAAAGTAAATAAGAAAGTAGGAAAAAAGATAATATAATACATTTTTTTTTTTATTCCATAGTTTTACAACTTTGGCATAATTTGTGTGACATACAATAGCATAGAGTCTGACCATTACTATATGTTCAATGGACATTCGTTAAGCCATCTGTGCCATAATTAGTAAAAAAAAGAAAGAGAAATATATTTATTTCTACTTTTGAAAAAGATTGAATAAAATAGACCATATTTACATTCCCATGTGAAACAGCTAAAAAATATCGAAACCCTAGTTTTTAAGATACTGAACAGACAAGGAAAGACAGAAAACAATGTGAGCTCCAAGATGGCCCAGCCTATAGCCTAAAGTTTCTAGGCTGTGGTGGAAGGAGGAGAAAACTAGTGGAGCCTGTTAGACTTTCTGAGTTGAGGAGAGGATGCCAGGCATCTTTGGAAGCCAATGTGACTAGGGTTTCCAGAACAGAAGGGGAGAGAAAGCTGCAAAGATATGTATAAACACCCTTTCTCCCCTTCCCTTACACCTCGTATGCAGTATTGATCAGTGCAGATACACGAGGAAACTACCTGAGGCCAGAGCAGAACCACTAGAAAACTTTAGCGATTTAGGAACAGATTATGCAGAGCCTGGAATAATACCTGTTCCCGCTAATCAGCCTGGAGAAATTTCATAATTCATAGCTATTGGGTAGAATACTGGAAAAAAAAAAAAGTCTTGTCTCTATAGTGAGAAAGAGTTATTCCTAGGCCAAATACTGCTTTGATCCTAGCTAACAAACCTTAAAAGCAAGAATTGAAAAATCAAACTCTTTTTGTATAACTTAACTGCATCTCAGAACAAAGTTCAAGAAACAGGAAAATAAGACACATAATGAGGAGAAAAATTAATCATTTGAAACTACATCAGAACTGTCACAGATTTTACAATTAGCAGAAAAGTACCTTAAAAAACAGTTATTAAAACTGCATTCTATGAGTTTAAAAAGTTAAGTAGAGGCATATACTACCTTTCAGAGATGAAAACACAATGTATGAGATGAAAACATACTAGATGGAAATAATGGCAGATAAACATTGAAGAAGAAAATAATTGGTAAAGTTTAAAAACTATGATAGTAACTTCATAAAAAGACACTGCGAGAAATACATAATTTTAAAAGTAAAAAAGCATAAGTGAGCTATGGGGCAATAGAAGTTTCCATCTATTCTCTATTCCTAATTTGCTGAAAGTTGTTACAAGACATGTTAGATTTTTTCAAGTACTCTTTCTGCATCTATTGAGAGGATCATTGGTTTTTAATGTTTAGTTTGTCAATTATTGTGAACTGTATTCATAGGTTTTTATTGCAAAATCAATGTTGCATTCCTGGGATAATTTTTTTTCACACTTGGTCAAGAGTTATAATCTTTATTCACTATGTACAGTTGGATTTGATTTGCTAAATTTTATTTAGAATTTTCATGTCTAAATGCATGAAGGGTATCTGTAGATTTCTTTTTTTACAGTCTTTTTTCTAGTTTTATCATCAGGGTAATGCTGGCCTCATAGAATGTGTTAGAAAGTATGCCCTCATCTTCAATTTTCTGAAAGAGTTATGTAAAATTGGTTTTACGTCTTTAAATGTTTGTAGAAATTATAAAGAAAGCCATTTAAGTCTGGAGTTTTCTTTGTGACAATGTTTTGAACTACAAATTCAGTTACCTTAATACATTTAAGGCTATTCATGTTATCTCTTTCTAAGTGAGCTTTGGAAGTTTGTGTCTTTCATGGGATTTGTACCACTCTGTAAAGATGTTGAATATATAGCCATAAATTGTTCATAATATTCTGTTATATTTCTTTTAGTATCTTTAGAACATGGAAGCATGATCCTGCTCTCATTCTTAAGATCAGTAATTTGTGTCTTCTGTATTTGTTTTTCTGAACAGTCTGGCTAGATGTTTATCAATTTTATTTATCTCAATGAACCAGCCTTAATTTAATTTTCTGTATTATTTTTCTGTTTTCTATTTCATAATCCAAAAATAACAAGTTGATAACTTATTTATCAAATTTAAAACTTATTCTCTTTGAAAACATTGATAAAAGTGAAATACAGTACATACATCAAAAGGAAATATTTGGAAATCACATATGTAATGAAGAACTTACATCTAGTATATATAAAAAATTATAAAACTTCAGTAATAACACAACAACAACAAACATAAAATTTGAAATAGACCAAAAAAATGGATAGTTTGCGACAGTATTTATGGATAGCAAATAAGCACGTGAAGATATCTCCAACATCATTAGTCATCAGGGAAACACACAATGAAATAAGCCTACACACATATTAGAATGGCTAGATTAAAAAGGCTATGTAGTGGCAGGGCGCAGTGGCTCACACCTGTAATCCCAGCTCTTTGGGAGGCCGAGGCGGGCAGATCGCAAGATCAGGAGATCAAGACTATTCTGGCTAACACGGTGAAACCCCGTCTCTCCTAAAAATACAAAAAATTAGCTGGGCGTGGTGGCGGGCACCTGTAGTCCCAGCTACTAGGGAGGCTGAGGCAGGAGAATGGCATGAACCTGGGAGGCGGAGCTTACAGTGAGCTGAGATCGCGCCACTGCGCTCCAGCCTGGGCGACACAGCGAGACTCAGTCTCAAAAAATAAATAAATAAAAATAAATAAAAAAAATTAAAAAGGCTACCTATACCAAGTATTGATGAAGATGAAAAGAAAATGGAATTTCTATATACATCTAGTGAAAATGTAAAATATTACATCCATTTTGGAAAAGAGTTTTGCAGTTTCTTAAAATGTTAAATGTTCACGATCGTAGAAAGTGGCCATTCTACCCCTACGGGAGTAGGAAGTGTAAGTCTCCACACACAGTTGCACATAGATGTTCACAGTCTTTTTAGTTTTAAAAAGCAAAAACTAGAAACAACCCAAATGTCCATTAACAGCTAAATGTATAAAGAGATATTGGTATAGCCATAAAAGAAAATACAACTCGGCAATAAAAGGATGAATAATTGATACTTGTAACAAAATGGACAAATTTCAAAATTATTATGTGGAGTGAAAGAAGTCTGAGAAAAAAAGAATTTATATTGTAAGGTCACATTTATATAAAACTTGGAAAAGGCACACTAATTTATCATGGCTTAAACCCGCCAGAGGTTACCTGCGGGTAGAGAGAAGCTGTTGGTAGGGGTGGTAAATGGGTGGGAGAAACAGGAGGGTGAATCACAAAGGAAAATGAGGAGACTTTGGGGAGTGATCAATATGTCCATTATTTTGATTTTCATGATGGGTTAGTGGGTGTACAGTCAGTCCTTCATATCCACAGGTTTCACATCCACAGATTCAACCAACCATTGATTAAAACTGTTTGAAAACAAATATAAAATTACAATACAAAACTAAAAATTACACAAATAAAAAATATAACAACTTTTACATTGTATTAGCTATTACATGTAATCTAGAGATAGCAAATTATTAGCTATTATATGTAATTATTAGCTATTATTTTTAATCTAGACATATATGAGAGGATGTGTGAGTTAGATGCAAATATTACATAATTTTATATCAGGAACTTGAACATCTGTGGATTTTGGTTTATTTGTGGAAATCCTGGAACCAATTTCCCCATGGATACTGTGGGATTACTGTATATATTAGCAAATTGTACCTTTAAATGTGTGTCATATATTGTATGTTAATTATAACTCAATAAAGCTGTATTTTTAAAAAATGCTTAGCAAAGATATAGAAATACACTTGAAGAAAATCACCCCACCGTGTAAAGACGGAACTTAATTGAACATACAAATTCACAGTTAAAACCAAAACAACAGCTGGGTGTGGTGGCTCACACCTGTAATCCCAGACTTTGGGAGGCTGAGGTTGGAGGATCGCTTGATCCCGGGATGTCGAGGCTGCAGTGAGCCGTGATTGTGCCACTGCACTCCAGCCTGGGTGACAGAGTGAAAACCTGTCTCAAACAAAACAAAACAAACACAATAAAACCTGAGTGATGTGCCTGACTACAGTTCAGCATAGGCATGGTATGTACCCTTATTAGCTTTTCCAGATAGTGAACATCAGGGTAAAATGTTTTGACCTAAAGTGATTTTTTTTTAACCTGTTATTCTCACTTACTGAAGCCATTAAGCCAGGGGTCCCCAGTCGCGGACCGCTACCAGTCCATGACCTGTAAGGCACCAGGCGGCACAGCAGGAGGTGAGTGGTGGGTGAGCTAGCATTATTACCTGAGCTCCCCACCCCCTTTCAGAAAGTCATGGCATTAGATTCTCACAGGAGACGGAACCCTATTGTTAACTGAGCATGCGAGAGATCTAATGTTCACTCCTCATTTGTGGAAAAATTATCTTCCACAAAATCGGGCCCCTCTCACTAAAAAGGTTGGGGACCACTGCCTTAAGCCATAGGCATAGACTCTTCGAATGTATCAGATAAGGCTCATTCTTCATAAGCAATAATTATATTATTTTCAATGTCATTAATTGTAAAAATAAGGTAATTTTAGGTATGTTTCTGCCTCCTATTTTCAGGTAGAAAATTCAACTTTGGCTATGGTCAGCAGCAAAAAAATAAAAAATAAAAAATAAGTTAACATAAATAGTTCCCTGTAGTTTTTGATCATCAGTGTGTGCTGCTTCCCTCTAGGAGACCCACAGGTTCATTTCACATGGTTCTCTCAGTTTCCTCTGTCCTGATGCCTCTCTGCCTTATAAATCTTTACCAGAGCTGGCAACCATAAAATGTTTCCACTTCGAGTTTCTGATTCTTTTCTGGAAAACTTCTTCAAAGTGGATTAAATATCACCATTGATTGTCCTAACACAGATCTATACCACAGTTTGCTTTCTCTGTTCCCCCAATTCTCTTGTTGGCCTGGAAGAAACTCTTTCTGTCCATGTCTCCTTCTACCTCTTCTTCCTTCAGGGAAGCGAGACTGATTTCTTCAGTAGTTTTGGTTTTAGAAAACAAATGCCAAACAAAGAGAGGGTCCCGGAAACAAATTCTGCTTTTTCTTCCTGCCAAAATTACCAATGTTAGGAAAAGGAGGCTCAAAACGGTATTATCTACAGGACAGAAGAAAAAAACAAAAGGAAGAATTCAAGGTGAAACAGCTACATTGATGCCTGAAACCTTTCATGTGGACAAAAGTTTTAATTTCTGAAGCTTTTTCATGGGATTTGCTAAAATATTTTCAGTAGTCCAATTCAATGAACAAACAGTGAAGGCTGCCCATGTCTTACAAAACAATGCACTTGCATTTCATCATGAGCAAGGCCAGTAGAACCAGCTTATACTCCATATTTGTGAACATGTGAGTGTGTATGTATGTGTGTGTGTAAGACAGAGAAAGAGAGAACTATAAACTGTACTTCATTTTCCAAAATAATTATTTAGCTTATGTTGAGTGTTTTCTCAGATATTGGCTATGTTTTTCTCACTTCAGCCCTTATGAGAAAATAATTTAATGATACTCTATATTAACAAAAAGTAAACTAGGCTTAGAGAAGTTAAGTGACCTGTGAAAAACATGCAATTAATGTGACAGAGGTAGAATTTGAAACCAAGTTGTTAACACCTCTCTTTTATGTAATTTTCAGATTTTAGTATTATATAAGTGATGTGCATTGAATGATTTTGTTCATTCCAAAACTCACATGAAACGTTAATCCCCAATGAAACAATGTTGAGAGGTGGGGCCTAAAGGGAGGTGTTTATGTCATGAGGGTAGAATCTTCATGAATGAATCAATGCCATTATATAGGGCTTGAGGGAAGAAGTTTGCTCTCTCTCTTTCTCCCTCTGTATCTGCCCTTCTACCTTTCACCATGGGATGACACAGCAAGAAGGCTCTCTCCAGATTCTGACACCTTGATTTTGGACTTCCCAGCTCCTAAAGCTGTAAGCCAATGACTTTCCATTCTTTATAAATTACCCAGTTTTCAGTATTCTCTTATATAGCTTTGGCAGCACAAAATGGACTAAAATAATAATCTGTCAGCAGAGCTAGATTGAAATTTCAGTTTGACATTTTAGCACAGAAGACATACTCTTCTGTGCTATAAAATTAGGAGAGCCAATTAGCTAACCACCACGCTTACTATAAGAACTATGTCAAAATATACAAACAAATTGTTAAACAAACATGATGTTCTTAACATGAGCAATTCCTCTACTTTCTCTGGAGAAAAAGAGAAATTATCCCCAAATCACTTTGGTAATGTTTACTGTTTAAAAAATTAATTTTTGTCTATTTAATATAATTTCAGAAAATATCAGTGAAATATAATCAAACACATCATAATGATATTTCATTCTAAGATTAAATACTATATATTTATTTTACCTTTTCTATATTTAGATACATTTAGATACACAAATACCATTGTATTACAATGGCCTAGAATATTCAGTACAGTAACATGTACAAGTTTGTAGCCTGGGAATAATAGGCTATATCGTATAGCCTAAGTGTGTAGAAAGCCTGGGAATAATAGGCTATATCGTATAGCCTAAGTGTGTAGAAAGCCTGGGAATAATAGGCTATATCGTATAGCCTAGGTGTGTAGTAAGCCTGGGAATAATGGGCTATATCATATAGCCTAGGTGTGTAGTAAGCCTGGGAATAATAGGTTATATCGTATAGCCTAGGTGTGTAGTAAGCTATGCCATCCAGGTTTATGTAAGTCCACTCTACGATGTTTATACAATGACGAAATTGCCTAACAATGCATTTCTCAGAATATGTCTGTGTTGTTAAGAAATGCACCATTGTAACTCAATTCAGGCCAAACAAAAAGAAAGATTTTCTAAAAGAAGTTATTTACTACAACGTTGTTCATTCTTTACTGGCAAACATTTTCTATGAGCCATTTTTAATAAGTAATTAAGAGCTAAAAATGTAAAAATTTCTGGATGACAAAGCTATTCATGACAATGAATGCACTGCAAGAAACCTAGTGAAGCATAGTTAAGAATAGGGTGGTACATTTCTTCCATTTGCCTCTCCCAATATGCTGTACACCCCCTCCTCCGTGTGTGTGTGTGTGTGTGTGCATGTATGTGTGTGTGTTTGCTGAGAAGCTGATTCATATGAACCATATATGGACAGGACACTCGGCCTCTCAGGATTGCTTGTTGGGTTCAGATGAAGAAGAGAGAAATGAGAATGAGGTCAAGGTCCTTATTCTTGTTGCCTAAGTGTGAGAGCAACTTAGGTTGTCTTTGTTCCTCTAATGACAACCTGTTCTATTAGATTCTTCCTCTTTTCAACATTTGGAAGCCTCTTTCATTTTTTAAAAAAATCCCTTCAGCCTTACGTGTGATAACAGTTCTGCTACTAGTAGTCAAGAATTTTGTACTATTCCTTTCTTTCAGTTTCCCATACACATCCACACCTTTGTAATTAATTTCTTGGTAAATAAACCTTCATCAAATTATTCTAATTTGAGTGTGCCATCTGTTTCTTGTTTGGACCCTGATTGATACAAATAATTGTGTAAACTTCTAGAAATGTGCTTGCATATAAAAGCTTATATTCATATATATATATAAAACAATTTTCATCTCAAAAGCTAGTAGCATTCTCTGCACACCCCGTTTGTTTCAATTAATAAAATATTTGTAAACTTTAAAGAACATAAAATTTGGAAGGCTATCAGATGAAAGGTAAATATTATTTATAATGGAAACATTTATGGTCACAAAAATAATTTAATCAAAAATATTTTTTTCAAACTTCCCACAACTTCGGAATCTATTGAATGATAATGTCACTGTAGGATAGAAGACTATTAGTTTTTTTAAAAAAGAAACACATTCTTCTTTTCTTCCAATCCCACAAAACAATGATTTCCTTCAAAGTAAATCCTTACCTAGCTATTTAGTAAAACAGAGCACATTTACCACCTCAGTAAAAATGCATGTTACTTGAAAGTGAAAAATATCAGGGAGTGGTGGTATAATTGTAGGTGGGCCTCATTATCCCTGAGATGAAAGTGGAATAGCTCATATTGAACAACTACAAAACTGCTGCTACTGTCACTAGTAATATGTCTTTCTGATAGATTGGGGGGTTTGTTCTTTGAGCAGATTTGGAAATATTAGTAGGGAGGGAGAGAGACCATCTTTTGACTCTGAGAATGAGTTAGCAGGGTTTGTGTGCCCTTTGTTCAGCTTTCAGGCATCTGCAATCATCATATTCTGTGTGTAGCTGCTTTTTCTTCTTACATTACTCAGCTTCGTGGGATTCTAAATATAACCACCCACAAGTTTTCATTTTGTTGACGTCTTCTTAACCCCCATCAGTATATTTATTATCAGAATGTTCTAATAAAAGTCACTGAAAATGCCTTTCCAATTACATAAATATTCTAGAGAAGTATTAAGTAACATTAACAAAATAAATAAATTATCTTGAAATCTAAAAGGAATAACATAACCCTGAGGAAAAATGACATTTTCACAGAAAATACAACCATATGGCCGTGTGAGAACACTTTTCCTTATTTACATCACCTTATTATTAAAAGTTCTCTCTGCTATTGTATGGAAGACTGCAACCACTGTATGTTTAAACAGATTCCATTCTACTCATTTAATACAATTATGAAATAGAATGATTGTTTATTTCCAAAAAAAATCATACCGTTTTCTCCATGGCATTCCTTTTCTCTATTAATTCCATCAGTTTTTGGCTAGGAAGTGAGTTCTCATAAATGCCCCAGAGGAGTCTGCTTTCTTTTAGTTGGCAATTATTCCTTTCTCAGAGTTTATTTCAGCACTAAGATTTAAGAGTCTTGTGGAACCTGTATCTGTGCCTGCATTATTCCTTTTACCATTTAAAGCTATATTTGTCTTTTTAAGCCAAAGAAGAATGGGCATACTCTGTTAGTCATATCAGTGTCTAACTGGAAATCTCTGTCTTAAAACACATTTCTTATTAAGAACACTGTAATCTTACAGAAGCACATTATAATACTGGCTATAACCCTAACCAGGATTGGAACTCAGTGTATACCTATAATAGAAATAACCATAATATGTTACAAAGCAAAAAAAAAAAAAAAAAAGAAAGCTATCATAGACCTGTATAACTATTATACTAAAAAACTTAAGAAGTTTTTAAGCCGTAAAAATGGGCAATGATATAAAATATACATTAATTTTACTAGAGATTCCAATGTATTCAAAGTTCACACATGGCAAATAAAATATATATTTATACTATACCTATACTATATCTTAAATCTGACCTAAATTTATGATGGTGCCATAGATGTAATAATATTCCCGTCACCAAAAATGCCCACTCACTAATCCTTGATACCTGTGAATACATTACAAATGTAAATTCAGAGGTCATTAAGTTGACTGGCTTAGAGGAGATTATCCTGGTTCATCTAGGTGTGCTCACAGTTCTCACGTGGATCTGTAAAAAGAGTGCAAGAGGGAGGAAGAGATGAATCAGAGACGTGCAGCAGAAATGGGAGACAGAGGAGAGATTTCAAGCATGAGAAGGACTGGACTGCCATTGCCAGCTCTGGAAATTGAGTAAGGCAGCCTTCAGGAAGCTGAAAAGACCCTTGGCCAACAGCCAACCAAGAAGCCAGGGCTTCATTCCTATAGCCACGTGGGCTCAATGCTGCCAACGATCTGAATGTTTTTGAAAACAGATTTAACCCCAGAGACTCCAGATAGAAATTAGCCCTGCTGACTCCTGGATTTCAATCTTTTGACAAGCCAAGTTCACTGACCTACAGAACTGTGAGATAATACATTTGTGCCGCTAAAGCTACAAAATGTGTGGTAATTTGTTAAAGCAGCATTAGAAAATGCATACAGTAGGGTAAGCTTTGCTTGTAATTATATTGATGGTTCCAATTCTTCTAAATAACCAAATTAATTTTATTTTACATCATTTCATTTTATTTCTTCTAATTTTATTTATCATCAACAGACAGAAGGGAGGGTCATAAACTAAGATGTGTTATTGTCCAATAAAGGCAAAAACAGGTTAGATTGATAATAGATGCTTGAGTGATCTTCCAAGATACACATTACAACTGTCTTTAAGTCATCTGTCTGGTTTTCTTTTTTTTTCTTTTCTTTCTTTCTTTTTTTTTTTTTTTTGAGACAGAGTCTGGCTCTGTCGCCCAGGCTGGAATGCAGTGGCGCCATCTTCGCTGACTGCAAGCTCCGCCTCCCGGGTTCGCGCCATTCTCCTGCCTCAGCCTCCTGAGTAGCTGGGTCTACAGGCACGTGCCACCACGCCCGGCTAATTTTTTCTATTTTTAGTAGAGACAGGGTTTCACCGTGTTAGCCAGGAAGGTCTCGATCTCCTGATCTCATGATCCGCCTGCCTCAGCCTCCCAAAGTGCAGGGATTACAGGCGCGAGCCACCGCCCCCGGCCAACTGTCTGGTTTTCTAAGGAGCTAAGATGTTAGTACTACCTAGCCCCTTTGCTTCTGTGTTTGTTTTAGGACAGATAACTAGGTAACAAATTTGGCCTACCCAGGCTTTGTGCCTCTGATTGTTGGGATGAGGATTTGAGATCTGCTTCGAGTTTTGTGGAGAAAGAGAAGGAAGCTGGCACCGAAACTACAACACCAGAGATGAAGAGAAAGCCTACATGGTTCTAATCATTCCTCAGTACCTTTCTATCTTGACATAAGATAATAAGTTACTTTTTTTCTCAAGCTAGACAGGTATGTGTCTCTGTCATCTGCAAATAAAAAGACAGTGATGAATACTTATTCATTTCCTATTGATACTGTAAAAATGATTACAAACATAGTGGCTTAAGAACAACAGAAATTTATTATCTTACAGCTCTGATGGTCAGAAGTCTGACCTAGTTCTCACTAAACTAAAATCAAGGTGCCAGCCGAGCTCTGCTCCTTTCTGGAGGCTCTATGGCAGAATCTGTTTCCATGAGTTTTCCAGCTTCTGGAGGTCATCCTCATTCCTTGGCTTATGGGCCCTTTCCTCTCTCTTCAAGATGTCGTAAGGTTGCATTGACTGTGATGTTCTGTCATGCTCACATCTCCAGAGCCTTCTGCCTCCCTCTTTCCCTAGTAAAAATCCTTGTAGTTACAATGGGCCCAATCAAATAATTAGAAGAATTTCTCTTTTTTAAGGTCAGCCCATTAGCAAACTTAATATCATCTGCCACTTTAATTCTCCATTTGCCATGTAATCTAACTTATTTACATGTTCTGGGGATTAAGGCATGGACATCTTTGCAAGGGAATTATCCTGCCCACCACATGTTCTGAGAGTTCAGAGAGTAATGGTCAGAGAAGCTGGGCTCACATTCTAATTCCTGCTTGTTGTGTGATGTTGGGTATTTATTAATATTTTCTGAGCCTGAGCTTTCTCAGCCCTAACTTAGAAGCCATAGAAACTACTTCATATAAAAGCTTTGACAATTAAATTTATGTAAAGTGCTTAGAAAAGTGTTAATATAGTAGTAATGTAATAAATAATAATTATAATTGTAAGCCTTAAATCAGAGAGAAAAAAGTCACCAGAATTCTGGCTTGAGGAAGTAGAAGATAGTGACTGTGATTAAGAGAATAAACAACGATTCTCCTAACACTTTGGTATGTATATTACCCAAGAGAAGGGTCCGAGAGAGAAACACAGTTTCTTTACCTCTATCTTTTAAGAGTAGAAGAGCTTCTAGACCTGGTGATTTCTTTGGTGAGTTAAGTTTCCCCAAATGGACATTGAAAAAAAAAAAAAAAACTTATGGTAGAAATGAAACGATTTAAAGGATATTTAGTAGCATCTGGTAAAAAATGCACATATCCCATGGATTAATTTCCTAGGACTTCCATAAAAAGACACAACATATTGGGCTACATAAGCAATATAAACTTACTGGCTCACAGTTCTGGAAACTAAAAGATTCAGATTGAAGTGTCAGCAGAGTTGGTTTCTTCTGAGAGCTGTGAGGGAGAATCTGGTCCATGCTTCTCCCCTATCTCCTGGTGGTTTGATGGCAATCTTTAATATCTAATGTCTTTTACCTTTATCATCACATGGTGTTTTTCCTGAATGTACATGGCTGTGTTCAAATTTCCTCCTTTTTGTAAGGACAACAGTCTTACTGGATTAGAGTGACCACATGTTCAGTTGATTATCACTATGAAAACTCTGTCTCCAAATAAGGTCACATTTGGAGGTACTAGGAGTTAAGAATTCAATATATAAATTCTGTGGGAACAAATTCTAACCAATAATGTACTATCATAGAAATTCTGTTTTAAGAATGTATTAGAAAAAGCATTGCATAAACATGACTGAACATAGGCATAAAGATAATCGCCACTACACTGTTTTCTGTAGTAACCTATTAGAAAACATCTCCATCAATATTGTCATAAAAAACTATCTTAAGCCTATTTGCACCAAATACTACCACATAGCGTTAAAAATTATCAAATTTGGGGCAGCCATCATCACTGAAGCTCCAGCCAGCTGTTTTCCCCAGCTGTTGCCAGGGAGACTGGGTGGTTTGGACTGGGGGAAATTCCCCACAGTGCAGCACAGTGGCTGTGGCAGATTATGGCCAGATTGCTTCTTTAGGTGGGTCCCAGATTCATCCCTCTTCACTGGGTGGGGCCTCCCTGTGGGAATTTCAGCAACTCCAGCCAGGGGTTTACAGACATAAGTCTGATCTCGCTGGGACAGAGCCCCTAGGGGAAGGGTGGTTGCAATCTCCATGGCTCAGCAAACTTAGTCTTTCCTGCCACTGGCTCTGAAGAGTCCAGTCAGTCGGGACAATAGGGATTCCCCTAGCACAGTGCACCTGCTCCACCAATGGGCAGTCAGACAGCTTCTTTAAGCAGGTCTCTGATCCCGTGCCTCCTGACTGGGTGAGGCCTTCCAACAGGGGTCACCAGACACCTTATACAAGAGTGTTCCCACTGGTATCAGGTCGGTGCCCCTCCAGGATAGAGCTCCTAGAGGAAGGAGAAGGCAGCCACCTTTGCTATTCTTCAGCCTCTGCTGGTGATACCTCCAGGTGTGGGAGGAACCCAGGTAAATAGGGTCTGGAGTGGACCCCCAGCAAACTGCAGAAGCCCTATGGAAGAGGGGCCTGACTGTTAAAAGAAAAAAAAAAAGACAACAACAACAACATCATCAACAAAAGCGCCCCCATAAAAACCTCATCCAAAGGTCAGCAGGCTTAAAGATCAAAGGTAGATAAACCCATGAAGATGAGACAGAATCAAAGCAAAAATGCTGAAAACTCAAAAAGTCAGAGTGCCTCTTCTCCAAATGATTGCAACACCACTCCAGCAAGGGCACAGAACTAGGCTGAGGCTGAGATGGATGAACTGACAGAAGTAGACTTCAGAAGGTGGGTAATAATGAACTGCACTGAGCTAAAGGAGTATGTTCTAACCCAATGCAAAGAAGATAAGAACGATAATAAAACATTACAGGAGCTGTTAACCAGAATAACCAGTTTAGAGAGAAATATAAATGACCTGATGGAGCTGAAAAAGACAACACGAGAACCTCACAATGCAACCACAAGTATCAATAGCCAAATAGACCAAGCAGAGGAATGAATTTCAGAGCTTGAGGACTATATTTCTGAAATAAGACAGGAAGATAAGATTAGATGAAAAAGAATGAGCAGAACCTCTGAGAATTATGGAATTATGTAACAAGATGAAATCCTATGGCTGATTGAGGTATCTGAAAGAGATGGGGAGAATAGAACCAAGTTGGAAACATACTTCAGAATATCATCCAGGAGAATTTCCCCAACCTAACAAGATAGGCCAACATTCAAATTTGGGAGTTCCAGAGAACCCCAGTAAGATACTCCATGAGAAGATCAACCACAAGACAATAATCACCAGATTTGTCAAGGTCGAAATGAAGGAAAAAGTGTTGAGGGCAGCCAGAGAGAAAAGTCAGGTTAACCACAAAGAAAAGCCTATCAGACTAACAGTAAACCTCTCAGCGGAAATCCTGCAAGCCAGAAGAGAATTAGGGCAAATATACAACATTTGTAAAAAAAAAAAAAAAAAAATTTCTGACCCAGAATTTTATGTCCAGCCAAACTAAGCTTCATAAATGAAAAGAAATAAAATCCTTTTAAGACAAGCCAATGGTGAGGGAATTTGTCGCCACCAGGCCTGCCTTGCAAGAGCTACTGAATGAACCACTAAATATGGAAAGGAAACCATTACCAGACACTACAAAAACACACTGAAGTATACAGACCAATGACACTATGAAGCAACTACATTAACAAGTCTGCAGAATAACCAGCTAGTGTCATGATGACAGAATCAAATTCACAGACAACAATGCTAATCTTAAATGTAAATGGATGAAATGCCACAATTAAAAGACAACAATACTAATCTTAAATGTAAATGGGCTAAATGCCCCAATTAAAAGACACAGACTGGCAAATTTGATAAAGAGGCAAGACCCATTGTTGTGCTGTATTCAGAAGACCCATCTCACGCACAAAGACACACATAGACTCAAAATAAAGGGATGGAGGAAAATTTACCAAGCAAATCGTATGCAGAAAAAAATAGGGTTGCAATCCTAGTTTCTGACAAAACAGACTTTGAAACGACAAAGATCAAAAATACAAAAAAAAGGGGCATTACATAATGGTAAAGGGTTCAATTCCACAAGAAAAGCTAACTATCCTAAATACATATGGACCCAATACAGGAGCACCCAGATTCATAAAAGAAGTTCTTAGAGACCTACAAGGAGACTTAGACTCCCGAACCACAATAGTGGGAGACTTTAACAAATCACTGTCATTATTAGACAGATCATTGAGACAGAAAATTAACAAAGATATTCAGGACTTCAACTCAGCTCTGGATCAAGTGTACCTGATAGATATCTACAAAACTCTTCACCCAAAAACAACAGAATATACATTTTTCTCAGTGCCAAATGGCACTTATTCTAAAATTGATGACACAATTGGAATTAAAAACACTCTTCAGCAGACGTAAAATAACTAAAATCATAACAGTCTCTCAGACCACAGCACAAATTAGAACCCAGGATTAAGAAACACTCAAAACTAGAAAACTACATGAAAAATTTTTTTAAAAATGTATAGGAGGAAGAAAAAATGCATCAATAACTCTAAACTTAGAATTATTACTGTTTCTCAATTTATGAGTACTCTATTTTTAAGTTTCCTCCTCCTCCTCCTCCCTCCTCCTCCTCCTCTTCTTCTTCTCCTTCTCCTTCTCCTTCTTCTTCTTCCTCTTCTTCATCTTCTTTTTCCTTTTTGTTTGCATAGGAATGAAAATATAACTTTTTTTCCTTCTTTCTACTAGTCACCTCCTCACATTGCTAGCATAGCTAGTCACATGCACGCTTGCTTAGAAGTTCCAAAGACTGGCCAGGCACAGTGGCTAACACTTGTAATTCGAGCACTTTGGGAGGCCGAGGCGGGCAGATCACGAGGTCAGGAGATCAAGACCATCCTGGCTAACGTGGTGAAACTCCATCTCTATTAAAAATAAAAAAAATTAGGCCAGGCACGGTGGCTCACGCCTGTAATCCCAGCACTTTGGGAGGCCGAGGCAGGCGGATCACGAGGTCAGGAGATCAAGACCATCCTGGCTAACATGGTGAAACCCCATCTCTACTAAAAATACAAAAAAAAAAAAAAATTAGCTGGGCATGGTGGCCGGTGCCTGTAGTCCCAACTACTCAGGAGGCTGAGGCAGGAGAAGGGCGTGAACCAGGGAGGTGGAGCTTGCAGTAAGCCGAAATTGTGCCACTGCACTCCAGCCTGGGCGACAGGGCGAGACTCCATCTCAAAAAAATAAAATAAAATAAAAATAAAAATAAATAAATAAAATTAGCCAGGCATGGAGGCACGTGCCTGTGGTCCCAGCTACTCAGGAGGCTGAGGCAGGAGAATTGCTTGAACCAAGGAGGAAGAGGTTGCAGTGAGCCAAGATCGCGTCACTGCACTCCAGCCTGGGCAACAGAGTGAGACTCCATCTCAAAAAAAAAAAAAGAAAAGAAGTTCCAAAGACTAAATCTTGAGCCAATTCAGGCCCTGTGGAACTCTTCCCCACCAGAAGATTATTTCAAGGCTACAGTTAGTTTCCAACCTGGTCATCTTGAGATAGCACCAGCCCATTCACCAGATAATGGCAATAACTCAAGATAAAACAACAGAACAGGAGGAGTGCGGTGGAGGCCGAGGAGGGTGGATCACAAGGTCAGAAGATTGAGACCATCCTGGCTAACACGGTGAAACCCCATCTCTACTAAAAATACAAAAAATTAGCCGGGCATGGTGGCGGACGCCTGTAGTCCCAGCTACTCGGGAGGCTGAGGCAGGAGAATGGTGTGAACCCGGGAGGCAGAGCTTGCAGTCAGCAGAGATGGTGCCACTGCACTTCAGCCTGGGCGACAGAGCAAGACTCCGTCTCAAAAAAAAAAAAAAAACAGAACAAGTTACACAGATGCATTCCCCCACCACACCGAATGCCCTCCACACCAAACTTCCCCTTCTTAAACCCCTGCATCTTGCCTGGGATTCTGAGGCTGTTTGGTTAGGGCAAGAGCCTAAATCCATTCCCCATGGCTAGCTTTGGAAAATATAAAGTCACTTTCTTTTACCACACCATGTCCTTGTTATTAAGTTTTGCATGTGGTGAGCAGTCGAACCTGTATTTGGTTACAAATTGACATAGAACCCAGGGATAAGCCGTAGCAAATAAGTTGGTTTCTAATACCATCATTTCTGTCTTAAAGCTGCCCAAATATTTGTGAAATCACCAGGTAGGCACATTCACATTTTTTTTTTTTTTTGCCGAAATATACACACAGACACATTTAATTTGCATACTACTTTAAAGTGGTTTAACATCCACTATCTAAGGTAAAATACAACTTTAACAAATCATTTAAAAGTTCAACATTCAAAATTATTAAATTGAACAGAATTTTAGAAAACTCCCTTTACAGCAGTATTTTGATGAAGATGTGGCAGTTTTGATTTTCTGGAGAATTAAGATTATTTTGTGATAGCTAGGAAGAAGTTTGGTGTAGTGGTTAAGTTTATGAGTGCTAGAACTCCGATCTAACTTGGTGATCAACCCATAAATTTTCTCCTCTGTAAAATAAGGCTAATGATATATCTGGCTATATATATATCTCTCTTGATATTCTAGATAGCCATATAGAAATTGTATGTGTTAAGGACCTGGCACTGGCAGCTATTTTTTTTTTACGATGAGTTTTTTGAAGTTGCTGTAGTTGGAATACTTGTCCTCTCTGAAATTCATGTTGAAACTGAATTCCCTATGCAACATTATTAAGAGGAGGGGCTGTTAGGAGGCGATTAGGGCAATGAGGGCTGTGCTCTCATGAATGAGATTAGCAACCTTATGGAAAAGCTGTAGGGAACTAGCTAGGCCCTTTTTGCCCTTCTGCCTTCTGCCATGTGAGGATACAGCTTTCATCCCTGGGCTGTTGAGGATGCAACAACAAGGCGCCATATTGGGAGCAGCACTCACCAAACACCAAACCTGCCAGCACCTTGATCTTGGACTTCTTAGGCTCCAGAATTGTGGAAAAAAATAAGTTTCTGTTGTTTATAAATTAATCAGTCTCAGGTGTTTTGTTATAGCAACACAAACAACAAGAAACAAGTGTTCGTTTATTTTTTCTGATAAACTAGTGCATGCTTTTCCTGACTGTATCATGTAATTGACTAACAAATACCTTATGGACAATGAACTAAAAAACAAACCTAAATTTACGTAAGAAGAGATTGTATTCAAATAGACTATTGCAATAAATGGAGGGAGACCATTGCGAAAGGGAGAATACTCTCAGGATAAAATCTATGCCTATCTCAAAGTTTAGACAAAATGGGATCATCTTATACAGGGAGGAGGACATTTGGCTAGAAAGCAACAGGTGTAGGTAAATTTGATGATCAAGTGGCATTATCTAACTGTGGAGCCAATAATGATTTTCCCTGAAAGTAGGCAGTTCTCAGGAGAGGCCATTAAAAAGGAACTGTTCTGAATTCCAATGCTTGCTTAAGTTTAAAATGAATCGAGGTCCATAGACCTATGGAAAGGGAAGAAGACAGACTAAAATCAGTTTCTGCCAAGTTAGGAGATATTTTGTTCAGATCAGGTGGGTGAGACAAAGCATAGGAGTGAAATAATCATCATAATCTATGGCAGCAGCTGAAAAATTCAAATATGAGTGTAACTGATTACAATCAGTAAAACACTTTCTCTAAAAAATAATTTTATGTGTACCTCTCATGAAAGCAAATTAAACATTATTAACCTAGATTTGCTGATTGGCAAATAGGACTGGCTTTATATTTTATTAAAGGTGTTAAAATAAAAATAAAAGTAAAGTAATATTTTTCTCAAATATGTCAGTCACAAAATTATTGGCTCAACATCTATTGTAATAATGTTAGTGGAGACTTGATAAAGATACACTGTGATTATTCTATTTTACTGCATGTCACTTTGAACCTACACTTACCATTGGCATATTTTATGTTGTAAGATACATGATATTATCTTTTTGGCATTGTTGGTTTTACAGAAGGCTGAAAGGAGAAAGAGCTAGTTTTGGAAAATGTAAGCCTTTGTTTAAACATGGACGTATTTAGTTAAGAAAGTAGTAAATATTGTAATACTTATACAAGCATAGCTAAGGTAAATGGAACTACATGAATTTATGTTTGAGGATGTTCACTTCTCTTCTCTTTCCATGCATGAACTCAAAATATTAACTCAGTGACTGTATTTTCTTTTCTGTTCAAGTTTACTCTCACAATTAGAAATAATTATACATATTAATGGAAATAATCATTAATGTATTACCTATAAAAGTTATTAAATTTTATAGAATTTGGAAACAAGTTAATGCAAATGAAATTCTCCAATATGAATAAAATAGGATATAATCATTAATTCTGTTTTTATAAAACATCTGTAAAATTGGTTATAGAAACCTAAAAATTGTATACAAAGAAGAATGAAAATATTTACACACACACACACACATAAAATTTGACAATTCCTTTTAGAAAAAATTCAGAATCTTTTATATATTTTGTTATATTTAAACTGTATCTCTAATCATATCTATTTTCTGTCTTGACCTCAAGTTTTGAAATGTTAGCACCATTTCATCGTTTTTATTATTATTCATGTCTTCTCTATCTTCATTACTAGTTAAGAATAGAAATATTTCATTATATAATTTTTAGCTAGGAAAAATCCTGACCCTTCATATTTGGCTGCTCTGAAGAATTATTATATCACATTTGAATCTGAAACTTGGAATTGCTAATGTTTTATGCTGAAGGAAGTATGAAGTATAGCTCTACTTTTCTCTAAATGATGCTCCTTCTATTACCAACCTGAATTTTTCATTTGATGATTGGTTGGCTGTTTGAAATTAAAGAGGAAATGGTAGCAATAGTACAACAAAAGCAAATTAACACTAAAAAAAAAAAGACCCCAAACATTTAATTGTCTAGATTCAGGTCACTTGTACAACTTCCTAATCCCCTGATATAATTTTTCTTTGGTGCAAAAGCTTTGTAGCTCTGGGTTCTTTCGAATAAGCAAAACAGAAACTGAAGTGGCCTTACAGGGTGTTCCTTCTGTGGGAAGTGCAAGTAAGTATGATGAGCAGTGGTGCCTTCGAGGTCTCTTGCTAACACTGCAAATAATCTGGCTGAATTAAAAGAGTCTTCAATTAGTGGCTGAGTGCTCAATGTGGCACTTAACTTTAGAGTCCCAGATAATTTCTTAGCATCTCTCTACTTCTAAAGAGCCAAAGCAAGCTTCAGGGACTGATAAAATGCCTTATAGATTTGGTTCCAACAGATCTATATATGAGATGACTAGCTTAACAGAGCAAGTAAAAAGTAGGTCATACTCACTTTTTCATGATAATTCAATTCAAAAAATATATGTTAAACACTTTCTATATGTAGTAAACTAATAGGTGATTGGTATCCTAAAATAATTTAGTTTATTCAAGTGCAAAAATATAAATATTCCAATAGAGACTCAATTCACATTAAATGTTGCAATATAAATACACAAGATATGAAAGAAGGAAAGGACTGGGGTGTACTCTAGCCTGAGGAATCTGGGACAATTTATGGATGAGATGGTACCTGAGAAGAAGCATAAAACAACACAGATAAATAGCCTTTCAACTACTAGAATTAATTTCTTTTATCATTTTTAAAATTATTTCTATGACTGCTATACTACAGCAAACTCTTCACATTTGTAAATTTATAGTGCATAAACCCACTAGTGAAGAATCACTCTAAAGTTATGTACCATGAAATATGTAATTTTCCTTAAAATAAAGTTAAATTGCTTTTGTTAGAAATTCAAGTAATAAAATACCCATGTGAAGCTCGTTTAAATAATAAACATAATTAATTTCAAAGTATTATTGATTCTTTAGAATTTTGTTTTGGTATTGCTATATTTGGCTCTGTGCTTTGACTCTATTTTGCTATATTATATGATGCTTCTTTTATTCACATGACTGTTTCAGACCCAGGTGTCTTCTCCTCTGGTCATGAAATGATTTCAACTGCTCTAGTCCACACATTTGTATAACAAACCATGCAGAAGGAGAAAAATTTTTTCTCTTACTCCAATCATTAAATATAAATTCTGAATATCAAGATAAATGTTACAAATTGGGTCCCCCTTTGAACCAATTCCTTTTGAGGAATGCACAGAGATATCACATAAAGTCAAGGTTAGCGCTGTCCATGAAACAGTTACAGGGATAAATGCATGGGTTTCTGCCATTTGTTTAGAAGACGCATCAGGATTTGGCTTTAGGCCCAGAGCAGGTATAATGCAATAGGGCCAATAGAAAGAGTAGTAGGGGAGAGCAAATGTCCCAGATGATCCTAGACAACTGCCCAGCATTTGCACCACAACCTCTTTGTAACATTCTCTACCAATTTTCTATTTGATGTTTGATGCCTATTAGTGGGATATTTTCTAAACTTTTATACGTGGAAAGTGATATGATGCTTTGGTCTATGTGAATGTGAAGATTTTAACAGGTCTCCAGTTATGTCACACATGAATATCTATGAACTTTAACACTTATATTTAGTTTTTTAAAATTGGCTTCTAAGATGAAGATGGTATAAACAGACACCTTTATTAGGTTTTTCAATTGCTGCCACAATAAATTACCTCAAATTAGTGGCTTAAAACAATACTTTTTTTTTTTTTTCTCACAACTCTGTGGGCCAGAAGTGGAATGTTTGTGTAAATAGGCTAAAATATAGTTGTCTGCAGGGCTGTGCTTCTTTGGGAGGTCTCCAGGAAAGAATACAATTTCTGTTCATTTCCCTGTAAGAGTTAAAGTCCCCATTTTTTTTCCTAGCCTCTAGATTGAGAGCTGTTTCCAGCTTTAAAGACTGCCACATTCCTTGGCTTCTGCCTTCCTTCCTCCATTTTTAAAACAAATGATGAAGTATCAGGTTGTTCTTGCTAAATTTCTTTGACCCTCTTCAGCCAGAAAAGATTCTCTACTTTTAAAACGATGAATGTGATCCAATATAGCTAGACTGGGCTCACCCAGATAAGCCAGGCTAATCTCCCCATCTCAAGTCTCTTAACTTTATACTCAAACCTTATAGTTTGGATCTGTTTTGTTTCCACCAAACCTTATGTTGACGTTTGATGCCAGTATGGCAGTGTTGGAGTGGGGGCCTGGTGGGAGGTGTTGGGCCCGTGATTGTGGATCCCTTATAAATAGATTAATGCTCTCTCATAAGGATGAGTGAGTTCTTACTCTAGCTAGTTTCCACTGAGCAGGTTGTTAAAAAGAGCCTGGCTTCCTTAGTTTTTATCTCTCTTGCTCTGTCTCTCACCATGTGACTTCTTAGCACATCCCTTCTCCCTTTCCACTTTCCACTATGAGTTGAAGCAGCCTGAGGCCCTCACAAGATGCAGCTGCCCACTTTTGAACTTTCCAGTCACCAGAACCATGAGCAAAAATAAACCTTTTTTTCCTATGAATTACTCAGCCTCAGATATTCTGTTATAGACACACTAAATAAACTAAGATACCTTACTCACATCTGCAAATTCCCTTTTCATACATTCTCAGGTTCTCAGGAGCAGAACATGCACATCTTTGAGGAGCCATTATTCTGCCCACCATACACTAATTTCTACATAATTTCCAGAGTAATCACCTTAAAATTATTGGTTACTGTATTAGAGCATCTTAAAATTATTAGTTTTTCAGAGTAACAGAAGAAATGAAGTGTGGAAGTTTGGGAAGAGGGTGGGATTTATTTTAAAGACTCGCTCATGTGATTCTGAAGACTAGAAAGTCCAAAATATGCAGGGTAGGCCAGCAGGCTGGAAACCCAGAGAAGAGAGGATGTTACATTCCTGAGCCCAAAGGCTGTAATAGAGGTGGAGTTCCTCTTCCTCAAGCTACCTCAGTCTTCTCCCGTAAGGTCTTCAACAGATTGAATGTGACCCACACACATTGTGGAGAATAATCTGCTTTACCCAATATCTATTGATTTAAATGTTAACCACATCCAAAAAATACCTTTTCAGGTACATTTACACGGGTGTTTGAACAAAACTGGGTATCATGGCCTAGATAAGTTGACACATAACATTAACCATCACAGTTACTATATATTAAAATTTTCTAAGTGCAATATTCTACATTTTGCCTTATTTCATATAAGTACCACTTAAATTTTCATTTTGCAGAGGAGAAAAATGAGCCCCAGAGAGGTTAAATGATTTTCCTGGGGTTATGCAAAGACAGAAACTACTTGGGCTTTTCTTATAGCAAAACTTAAAAATGGTACTCATTGTCTAATAGGGAAAAAAGGCCTCTTTTATTTTTTGTATACCATATAAGACTGTGTGATCTAGTATATAATTACTTCTTCAGCCTTACCTCTTACCCTATATTCTCCTTACAAGTTATATACAAATCCAGAACATATTCTTAGAAATTGTGATCCTACAACATGTCAGGTTTTGTCACCATCCACTTGCAACAACTAATAAGTGCTCTTTGGTATCTGAATAGTGAATAATCTAGTTTCAGAATATCATTCTAAGGGTTGACTTCCAAAACTACTTTCATTTAAAACTGCCTCAGTTTATGTTTATCTGAAGGTGGAATTTGAGAAGATTGTCTGCAAGTAGTTTATTTGTCAGACGATCCTATGAAGAGATATGAGGAAGAGGAAAAATGAGTGTAGAGAGAAAAAAATATACAGTATAGTGTTTATTAAGCTGCCTAGTGCTGTTAGTGACTGGGGCTCAATCTTACCTGAGACCTTTTGCAGAGCCATGCGGAATACATCAGACTGACCCATTGAAGGTAAAGAGGCATTTAACTTCTGATTCTTGTCTACCCTCTTAGAGTTTCTCCAGGACCATTCCTTCCCTTGCATTACTAAGGCTGACCTTGGGAGAGAGCTGTGAGACAGAAAAGCCGAAACATGGCAGAAAATGATAAATATCCAACACAGGCAACTTTAAAAGGAATTGTTCACCATTGCTGAGTTGAAATTAAATGGATGGATAGGGGAGATCTGTCATATGTGGAGTGAGTGCTGCACGGTGTCTGCAGGTATGGACTTAAGCAGAGTTAAAGAGCTAGATCTGGACGCGGATAGAGATTAAAAATTATATACATAAAAATCATTTAAAGGAGGTCCTCTATTCCTTGATGAATACAATCTTCACATGATATGAATTTGTTTCCAGTGATTTTCCCTATTACTTTCCTAGGGATACTGTAACAAATTACCAAAAACTTGGCGGTTTAAGACAAAAGAAATGTATTCTTTAAAGTTCTGGAGATTATAAGTCCAAAACTGGTATTGCTGAATGGAAATCAAGCTCTCTGCAGAGCTGTGTCTTTCTGGAGACTCTAGGGGAGAAGCCATTTCTTCTTCCAGCTTCTGCTGGCTGCTGGCATTTTTTGGCTTGTGGCTGTATTGCTCCCATCTCTGTCTCTTTCTCTTCTATATGTCTGTCAATTTTCCCTCTACTTCCCTCTTTTAATGATACATATATAGAATTTAGTGCCATTTGGGAATTTTCTATTTTTTTTTACATTGACAAATAAAATCCTATATATTTATGGTGAACAGCATGATGTTTTGATATATGTACACATTGTGAAATGGCTAAATCAGGTGAATTAACATTGTCAAACATCCTTTTTTTATAGTGAGAACACTTAAAATCTACTCTAGCAATTTTCAAGTATACAGCAGGTTGTCATTAACTATAGTGACTATGATTTACAATAGATCTCTTGTATGTATTCTCCTGTCTAACTGAAATTTTCCATTACTTTGGTTAAAATTAAGTGTAGGGTTGTTTGGATAATCCAAGATAATCTGCTCATTCAAGTCCCATTCCCTATCAGTTACAGTGCTCATAAATATTCCTACTCTTTTGTTACTACAACAGACTTATTGTTTCAGTCCTATTTATTTTTAAACTTAAATTTATTTTCCTATCTTCCACTCAGTGCACATTAGAGCTCTGCCTCTCTGTTCATTGTAGCTTCCTTCTCTGAGATTGAGAGAATATAGAGGATAGTGGCAAAACATAGACCCCTTACCTGTCTAAGTAAGTCTGTAGTTCAATTTAGATAAGATATTAGGTGGCATCTTATATACTGCTGCATAATAAATCCTGGAATTGTACCTTTGATCATGATCCCTTCAATCAATTGCTACTGACAATATCTTCAGCAAATATGTACTAAAAAGTCAAAACTTGATAAAAAGGAGGCTATGTTTTTGCATCACTTTTGCAGGTAATCTAAAAACCCTTGAAATGCCCTGCCTTATAGAACTGTCTTTGTTTGCCTAGAGTCCTTGATAGTGTAACAATGTAATTTAGAGTAGAAGTTGGCCACACAAGATGTTCTAACAATGTGATTTAGGGTAGGATCATGTGGTATCTGCTCAAACTCCTGAGAGGCTAGAGACTGAGATCAGCCATGTAGGCATTCAACCGTGTTTATGAGATGGACCCCAATTAAAATCTGCACACCAAGCCTCAGGTGAGCTTCCTTGGTTGGCAATACCTTCTTACAGACACTCAGGCTTGATGAGAAGGTAATGACATCTTCAAGTCCATAGAGAGAGAACAACTGGGAAGTTACATGGTTAGAACTTTCCTGGACTCTGCTGTCTGCAGTTCCTCCCTTGGCTGCTTTAAATTTGTGTCTTGTAATATAATAAACAGTAGTAAGTATTACAGCTCTTACTGAGTTCTGTGAGTTGTTCTAGCAAGTGAATGAAAATCAGAATGGTCTTGGAGTTCCTTAACTTGTAGTTGGAATCGAAGCAAGGGCAGTCTTGTAGACTGGGCTCCCTCTAACTTTGCTGCTCTTCCTTGATAAACTTTACATGTCTTAATCCAATATTTTACCATCTTGTTTACATCCAGCACCAATCTCATTTTCAAGCTTTCCCAGGCATACATCCTTAATTCTACACAAAATATTTCAAGGTGATTCCAACTTTTTCCTGCTCTAGTATATAATTGCAGTAATTTCCCATGTTGTTAACACCTCTTTTTATCTGTAGCTTGGGCACCTCTTTCCCATTCTACTTTAGGGTACACTATGTGATTTTATTTTGCAAGTGGGCAACAGACATTATGATATAAGTAGAGACTTGAAAAGTGCTTACACATTGAGACTCTTTATCTTGAGGCTTTTAAAACTCCTGTGCTGTCTTGTTAATAAGCCTCAGCTAACCTGCTGGATGATAAGAGACATTTGGTGACTGAGTGACCCCCACTTCCCCAGCTGACGGCCTGCCATCCATGAGACCCATGAGTGAGGCCACATTAGATTCTCTAGTAGGAAGCTGACCTACTGGCTAAACACAGATGCAGAAACAAGCTCAACTGACATCATTTACTCACATCTTAAATCTCAACAAGAGACTGGAATTGATTAATCCTAATACAGGAATATATGACTTATAAGGCACAGGGAATATAAGAAGGATGGTGCATTTCTGGGCCGTGATATCATCAAAGAGGTTAATCAGGAAATAGAAAAGAAAAGAGCTGACTTCAGTTCTACTGAATTAACAGAATTTATATTCATTGGAAGACATACAGCTCCCTGAATGAAAGAGAAACTAGATAAATTAGTTACTTGTTCATTATAGTTGCTGATATCTTTGGAGTTAGATTTATAATTTCAAGGGTATGCTATAGTGCAACATTATCTCAAGGTAGACATATTAAGAAAATAGGTTGTTTAAAGAGGTCTAGTGGTATTCTAGTTAGATTCATAGTCTAATTTATTAGTTTTTATTTTTTTTGGCTCCTCTAAGAAGGGTTCCTGATTGCAACCCTTTAGAGGGCAACAGCAGAGCAGTGGTTTCTTATTAATGAACTATTGCATCAGTGAAAACATTAGTAATAGTAAGGTAGATAGAACTCATTAATGTATACATGGGTTTTATTTAATGTAATCTGTAACATATTTTATGCTTAACATTATAATGCAAGCCTTTCTAAAGTTTAAATACTCAAGACCTTTTCATGGGATCAAATCCTTGTTATGAACAGAATTGTGTTCCTTTCCAAATTCATATGTTGAAGCCTTTAATACCAATGTAACTGTATTTGGAGAGAGGGTTTTTAGAGAGGTGATTAAGGTTAAATGAGTTCTTTAAGGTGGTTCTCTATTCCAATAGGACTGGTGTCTTACAAGTAGAGGGAAAGACTACATTAATCTCTATCCCCACAGAAGTACAAAGGAAAGGCCATGGGAGGACATAGCAAGAAGGTGGTCATCTGCAACCCAAGCAGAGAGGCCTCAAAATATAGCACCCCAGCTGGCACCTTGATCTTAAACTTTTAGCCTTGAGAATTGTGAAGAAATAAATTCCTATTGCATAAGCCACCCTCCCTATTGTATTCTGTTATGGCAGCCCAAGCAAATAATATACTCCCTATTGGTTAAAATGAATCTTTATACTTTTCCTATCATGGTTTCTTGCTTTTTACCTACCCAGTGTTACTTTGTTGTCTTGAGAAACTGCATGATGCTTGTCATGGTGGAAACCAATTGAAGTTTGTAAATCACTTTAATTAGATCTTTCTATGAAATATTAAATAATGGATAATTCATTATCACCAACCCCTTTAAAAACACTAAAGACTTAAATAATCCTTTAATTATATGTATGCTTTATATAATTAAAATTAAATAAATAATTAATATTATTTATTAAATTCCATGTACATTCTCAATCTTTGTGTCTGGACAAAAATAGAGGGCAAATTGAAGTAAAGACACATTTCAACGTGTGGTACATTATAGCTGCATGATTTTGCTTCCAATATACTAGACAATTAATATCCCACAGGTGAAAAATAATGGTACTACAATATTCTTATACATATGAGTGAGCAAACTACCACTCCTACATTCACTTTGCCATTTTGTTCATTCAAAAACATATATGAAACCTTGATGAACTGATATCTTTAGGTCATAAATTCAAATTTCCGAGGTATCTGGCTAAGACCTTAGTGGGAAAGTGGATGAAATGGGTACAAATGATTTCCTGCTCAAAATGATTAAAACGGTTTTGAATTCATGAGAAATGTGCATTATTTGAATGGAGAAATATAGACATATTAGGAGACAAAAGAATTATTTGTGAAACTGAGTATAGCTAAGGTGCCTCCAAGAAGCAAAAGAATCTGTGAAGTGCTGTATGTGTTAAGACAACAAATGAGATATGGAAAACTTATATTTAAAAGGAAGAATTTTTTTTTCTAAATGAGAGAAACCTGGAGTCAAGGAATTTATATATGCTATAAAATGAACAAGTAACTAGATTTTTTTTCTACATATAAAAAAAGTAGGACTCTGCATAAGTTTTTGGCTGAATAACAGGAATTGGGAAGAAATCTCATACTGTAAAACCACACCACTATTTTCAACCTCTCATGTCTTGTTAAAACCTTGACAAGAAAGGCTTATCCCACTGGGATCTGTTGTAGTCCATTTGGTGCTGCTATAACAAAATACCACAGATTAGGTAATTTATAATTAACAAATACTTATTGGTTCATGCTTCTGGAGGCTGGGAAGTCCATGATGGAGGGGCTGGCATCTTGCAAGGAACCTTCTGCAGAGTCATTCCATGGCAGAAAGTCATACAGAGGGTGTGAGAAAGAGAGAGAGAGAGACAAAAGTGGGCTGAACTCATTCTTGTATAAGGAACTGACTCTTGTGATAAAGGCATTAATCAACTTCAATGACGTTCTTTTAGTTATTTTTAAATGTACAATTAAGTTATTATTGATTGTAGTCCCCATGTCGTGCTATCAAATACTAGGTCTTATTCATACTTTCTTTCCAAATATATTTTTTGGTAATTAAATTTTAACGTGAGTTTGGAATAGGATAAACATTCACACCATAGCAGTACCTTATGTTTCTTGTCTGGAGTAAATTTTTCTGCTCTACACTCATAAGGTATCCTGCTTATAAAGTCTTATATCTTCTACCACATTATATTGAAATAACCTTTTAAAGTATCTATCATTTTTATAACATTAAATATCTACAAACACTAATGATGAAGATTGATCTCACTGTCTCTTCCAGGTACATGTCTGATATCTAATAGGTGCTCCATCAGTGTCTATAGAAGTGAACTATAAATCCATCCTGTGAGCAATTAAAATACTATTTTCCCTGTGGACATTGTATAGAGAATGATATTTTAACAGGATTTCAAAGACTTAGATTTACATAAAGTGAACAACTAAAATCCAAAATGGCACTGGGAGACATGGACAACATACTTTCACTTTTAAAAAATATATTTTTAGTCATTTCATCTTATACATTTTTGCTTTTTACTCAATTAAGCCGATTTGTTTGATTTCTGAATTCTGAATGAATTTCTATACTGAAAATTGATTTGACTATTGGTTCTTTTAATATATGCTTGTCTGTGAAGAAATGTAGATCTTTATTTGTATTCTGAGCTCCTAGCACTTACGATGCTGTTGTTAATATGTTGAGTGAATTATTAACCAGCTGAAGCACTTAAATGTCAGTATCAAGTACCTTGATGGCATTAATTAATTTTTTTAAAAGCACTGATCATATAATTTGTTTTGACTCTAATTTGCTCTGAGATGCAAACAAACCCACTTATTTTTCACAATCTAAATGATAAGTAAAGAGAAAAATAGATAATATGACTGACTACATTCAAAAATTAAGAAAAAATATATTGATGTCTAAAATACACTGTAAATGGAGAAAAGAGTTTCAATATGAAATTTGCTAAATATGTATTTGTCTACTTAGATAATTATATTTATGAGTAATTATTTTTAATATATATTTCAAAAATTCCCAAGTATTTGAAATATCAAAATATTTCACACTAAGTAGCAAGTCTTCAATATTGTATTAATGTTTCAGAGAATATTGAATGTTTGTGTTTCTGAGTGTTTGCCTGTATAAACAAAACTTACTAATTAAGAGGAAAGATTCACTGAACACCCTTTTATCATATTGTTACTCCATTTCTTTCCAGAATTAGCCATATCTTACATATGTTACAGTGGTTATTGATTATTCAATGTCATCACTTCTTTATTGAAACAAACATTATTTGAGTGCCCATCATAAGCCTTGGGCACTGCATAGAGAGCAGAGTAAAACTTTCACAGTATTTACAAAAATGACACAAATTTATGTAATTATCAATATGCATAGTATTGTTTTTATGTTTTGAAATATTTTTAAATGATAATAGAGTCATATGTACTTCTAATTTCAGCAGCTTTAGAAATTTTTATGAAATATAGTTTTGAGATAATCCACATTAAAACAAATAACTATAGGTAATACATAAAACAGGGTATATAGAATTTTCATGTAAGAATGGATCACATGTATATCACATGTATTCTACTGACAGAATACACTGTATGTATTTATATATTGTATATCCTTATTATTCTTTCTTTTGTTATGAAAATCATGCTGCCACAAAAACTTTAGACATAAAAATGTTACACTTTATTTGTATGTCTGGGAGAGGAACTGCTGGCTCTAAGGATATAAAAATTATCTTCAGTAGTGAATATTGATAAATTGCTTATCAAATTGTTTGTACTAATTTACTTTGCAGATAACAGCATATGAGGGTACTTGTCCACCACATATTTGCTATCAGTTATTATTCTCAAAATTTCTCCATTTATTAACTTTAATATTATACCATAACATCTTTACACCATTGGTGGGAGTGTAAACTAGTTCAACCATTGTGGAAGACAGTGTGGCAATTCCTCAAGGATCTAAACCCAGAAATACCATTTGACCCAGCAATCCCATTACTGAATATATACCCAAAGGATTATAAATCATTCTACTGTAAAGACACATGCACATATATGTTTATTGCAGCACTAATTACAATAGCAAAGACTTGGAACCAACCCAAATGCCCTTAATGTTAGAGTGGATAAAAAAATGTGGCACATATACACCATGTGATACGATGCAGCCATAAAAAAGTATGATTTCATGTCCTTTGCAGAGAAATTGATGAAACTGGAAACCATCATTCTCAGCAAACTAACACAGGAACAGAAAACCAAACACTGCATGTTCTCACTCATAAATGAGTGTAGAACAATGAGAACACATGGACAGAGGGAGGGGGACATCACACTCTGGGGCCTGTCAAGGGGTAGAGGGCAAGGTGAGGGAGAGCATTAGGACAAATACCTAATGCATATGGGGCTTAAAACCTAGATGACGGGTTGATGGGTGCAGCAAACCACCATGGCACACGTATACCTGTGTGACAAACTTTCATGTTCTGCACATGTATCCCAGAACTTAAAGTAAAATAAAAATAAATTAAAAAAAATACCATAACATGCTGTTTTTTAAATTGATACATAATATTTTACCTATTTACAAGGCACATGTGAAATTTTTTTACTTGCATAGAATGTGTAATGTTCAAGTCAGGATAATATAAAATGTCCTAATGTGATTTGGAACTATGATTTCTTGATTAAAAGTGAAAATGAGCATTTTTCATATATTTTTGTAAATTGAATACTTCCTTGCCTATTTTGGTAGTTTCTCTTTTATTATTAGTATTAGGAAATTGTAGGCATTGTAGTTAGTTTGAATTTTTACTTTGTTTTCTATACCTTTTGTGGTATAGAAAACAAAGCAATCACAACTTTTATTATCAATGAGGTCAAATTAATTTATTTTTTATGTTTTGTGTTCTTAGTGTCTTGCTAAACCAAAACCATAAATATATTGTCTAATATTTTATTCTAGATATTTTATATTTTGCTTTTCTTGATTAAATAACTTATTGGTCAGCATAATAATTTATTTTTTAGGTGTACTAAAAGATAAGAAATTAGTTTCTTCTTTGTTTTGTACACAAATAGTTATTTGGCTTAGTGTCATTTATTAAGCAAACAGTGATAATGTCTCAGATCTCATTCTATATCAATAATATATCAAATTTCACTGAAAGCATAGATTGTCTACAATCACTGTATATCATTTCTTCCATTTATCTATTTGTCCCACAGCATCTTGTGGAATGCTCTTATCAATCAAAATAAATGACTCAAATATTTTCTCATTTTTTCTGCATGGAAAATTTTATGTTTCAGATATTCTTGCCTTATTTACTTGACTATCCAGAGTAATTTTAAACATATGCACAAACATAGGGCAGGCATATAGCCCTTGTTAACATATTTTGAATACTGAACTATCTTAGAATCCTGGGATAAAGCCCAGGTGGACATAATGTATTTTTTAACGTTAATTGTTAGGATTGTCTTGGCTATAAGGGGTCTTCTTTGATTCCATATGAAATTTAAAATAGTTTTTTCTAATTCTGTGAAGAATGTCAATGGTAGTTTGATGGGAATAGCATTGAACCTGTACATTACTTTGGGCAGTGTGGCCATTTTCATGATACTGATTCTTCCTATCCATGAGCATGGAATGTTTTTCCATTTGTGTCCTCTCTAATTTTCTTGAGCAGTGGTTTGTAGTTCCCATTGAAGGGTTCCTTCACAGCTCTTGTTAGCTGTGTTCCTAGGTATTTTATTCTCTTTGTAACAATTGTGAATGGGAGTTCATTCATGATTTGGCTCTCTGTTTGTCTATTGTTGTTGTGAAGGAATGCTTGTGATTTTTGCACATTGATTTTTGTATCCTGAGACTTTGCTGAAGTTGTTTATCAGTTTAAGGAGTTTGGGGGCTGAGGTTATGGTGTTTTCTAAATATAAAATCATGCTATCTGCAAAGAGAGAGAATTTGACTTCCTCTCTTCCTATTTGAATACACTATTTCTTTCTCTTTCCTGATTGCCCAGGCCAGAACTTCTAGGACTATGTTGAATAGGAGTGGTGAGAGAGGGCATTCTTGAGAGAGGGCATTTTTGTCTTGTACCAGTTTTCAAAGGGAATGCTTCCAGCTTTTGCCCATTCAATGTGATATTGGCTGTGGGTTTGTCATACATAGATCTTATTATTTTGAGATATGTCCTATCAATACCTAGTTTATTGAGAGTTTTTAACATGAAGACGTGTTGAAGTTTATCAAAGGCCTTTTTTGCATCTATTGAGATAATCATGTGACTTTTGTCTTTGGCTCTGCTTATGTGATGAATTATGTTGATTGATTTGCATATATTTAACCAGTCTTGCATCCCAGGGATGAAGCCGACTTGATCATGGTGGATAAGTTTTTGATGTGCTGCTGGATTTGGTTTGCCAGTATTTCATTGAGGGTTTTCACAATGATGTTCATCAGGGATATTGGTCTGAAGTTTTCTTTTTTTGTTGTGTCTCTTCTTGCTTTTGGCATAAGGATGATACTGGCTTCATAAAATGAGTTAGGGAGGAGTCCCTCCTTTTCAATTGTTTGGAATAGTTTCAGAAGGAATAGTACCAGCTCCTTTTTGTATTTTTGGTAGAATTCAGTTGTGAATCCATCTAATCTTGGGCTTTATTTAGTTGGTAAGCTATTAATTACTGCCTTAATTTCAGAACTTGTTATTGGTCTATTCAGGGATTTGACTTCTTCCTGGTTTAACCTTGGGAGAGTGTATGTGTCCAGGAATTTAACCATTTCTTCTAGATTTTCTAGGTTTTTTGCATAGAGGTGTTTATAATATTCTCTGATTGTAGTTTTTATTTCTGTGGGATCAGTGGTGATATTCCCTTTATCATTTTTTATTCTGTCTATTTGATTCTTCTCTCTTTTCTTCTTTATTAATCTAGCTAAAGGTCTATATATTTTGTTAATTTTTTTCAGAAAACCAGCTCCTGGATTCATTGATTTTTTGGAGGGTTTTTCATGTCTCTATCTCCTTCAATTCTTCTCTGATCTTAGTTATTTCTTATCTTCTGTTAGCTTTTGGATTAGTTTGCTCTTGCTTCTCTAGCTCTTTTAATTGTGATGTTAGAGTGTCAACTTGAGATCTTTCTAGCTTTCTGATGTTGGCATTTAGTGCTATAAATTTCCCTCTTAACACTGCTTTAGCTGTGTACCAGAGATTCTGGTATATTGTTTCATTGTTCTCCTTAGTTTCAAAGAATTTCTTGATTTCTATCTTAATTTCATTATTTACCCAGTTGTCATTCAGGAGCAAGTTGTTCAATTTCCATTTAATTGTGTGGTTTTGAGTGAGTTTCTTAATCCTGAGT
The DNA here is from genome assembly GCF_028885625.2 of Pongo pygmaeus. NCBI lineage: Eukaryota > Metazoa > Chordata > Mammalia > Primates > Hominidae > Pongo > Pongo pygmaeus. The sequence goes on from NC_072376.2 coordinate 27,435,967, forward strand.
TCTAATTTGATTGCACTGTGGTCCGAGAGGCTGTTTTTATTATTTCAGTTCTTTTGCATTTGCTTAGGAGTGTTTTACCTCCAATTATGTAGTCAATTTTAGAATAACTGCCATGTGGCTCTGAAAAGAATGTACATTCTATTGATTTAGCATAGAGAGTTCTGTAGATGTCCACCAGGTCCACTTGATCCAGGGCTGGGAATATCCTTGTCTAATACTGACAGTGGGGTGCTTAAGTCTCTCACTATTATTGTATGGGAGTCTAAGTCTCCTTGTAGGGCTCTAAGAACTTGTTTTATGAGTCTGGGTGATCCTATAATGGGTGCATATATATTCAGAATAATTAGCTCTTCTTGATGAATTGTTCCCTTTACCATTATGTAATGCTCTTCTTTGTCTCTTTTGATCTTTGTTGGTTTAAAGTCTTCTTTTTAGAGACTAGGATTGCAACCCCTGCTTTTTTTTTTTTTTTTTTTGCTTGGTAAATTTTCCTCCATCACTTTATTTTGAGCCAATGTGTGTCTTTGTATGTAAGATTAGTCTCCTGAATACAGCACAACGAGTCTTGACTCTTTATCCAATTTCCCAGTCTCTGTCTTTTAATTGGGTCATTTAGCCCATTCACATTTAAGATGAATATTTTTATGTGTGAATTTGATCCTGTCATCATGCTGCAATTTGGTTATTTTGCACACTAGTTGATGCAGTTTCTTCATAGTGTCATTGGTCTTTATATTTTGTTGTGTTTTTGCAGTGTCTGGTGCCGGTTTTTCTTTTCCATATTTAGGCTTCTTTCAGGAGCTCTTACAGGGCAGGCCTGGTGGTAACAAAATCCCTCAGCATAAGCTTGTCTGGAAAGGATTTTATCTTTCCTTCACTTATGAAGCTTACTTAGGCTGGAAATGAAATTCTGGGTTGAAAATTATTTTCTTCAAGAATGCTGAATATTGGTCCCCAATCTCTTCTGGTTTGTGGAGTTTCTACTGAGAGGTCCACTGTTAGTTTGATGAGCTTCCCTTTGTAGTAACCTGACCTTTGTCTCTGGCTGCCCTTAACAGTGTTTCCTTCATTTCAGCCTTGGAGAACCAGATGATTATATGTTGATCTTCTTATGGAGTGGGTGTTCTCTGTATTTCCTGAATTTGCATGTTGTCCTGTCTTGCTAGGTTGGGGAAGTTCTCCTGGATAATATCCTGAAGGGTGTTTTCCAGCTTGTTTCCATTCTCCCAGTTTCCTTCTGGTACTTCAATCAATTGTAGGTTTGGTCTTTTTATGAAGTCCCATATTTCTTGGAGGTTTTCTTCATTCCTTTTCATTCTTTTTTCTCTAGTCTTGTCCGCATGCCTTACTTCAGCAAGGTGGTCTTCAAACTCTGATATCCTTTCCTCTGCTTGGTCAATTTGGCTATTGATACTTGTGTATGCTTCACGAAGTTCTTATGCTGTGTTTTTCAGCTCCATCAGGTCGTTTATGTTCCTCTCCAAACTGGTTATTCTAGTTAGCAATTCTTCTAACCTTACATCAAGGTTATTGGCTTCTATGCATTGGGTTAGAACATGCTCCTTTAGCTCAGAGGTTTTTTATTACTCATCTTCTGAAGCTTACTTCTGTCAATTCATCCATCCAATCCCCCATCCAGTTCTGTTCCCTTGATGGAGAGACACTATGATCATTTGGAGGAGAAGAGACACTCTGGCCTTTTGGGTTTTCAGCATTTTTTCTGTTGTTGTTGATTCTTTCTCATCTTCATGAGTTTGTCTAGTTTCGGTCTTTGAGGCTGCTAACCCTTGGATGGGGTTTCTATGGGGGCTTTTTTGTTGTTGTTGATGCTGTTGTGGCTTTCTGCTTGTTTTTCTTTCAATGGTCAGGTTGCTTTTTTATAGGGCTGCTGCAGTTTCCCGGGGTTTCACTTCAGGCCCTGTTCATCTGATTTGCTCTCACTCCTGGAGATGTCACTCAAGGAGGCTGGAAAGCAGCAAAGATGAGTGCCTGCTGTTTCCTCTTGGACCTCTAACCTCAAGTAGCACCAACCTGATGCCAGTAGGATTGCTCCTGTATAGGGTGTCTGACAATCCCTCTTGGAGGGTCTCAGTTGGGTGGCATAGGGAACAGGACCAGTTTAACAAAGCATTTAGTCCCTTGTTGGAGGGGATGTGCCTCACTGGGGGGAAACCCACTCATCTTGGCTGCCTGGATTCCTCAGAACTACCAGGAGGAGAAGCTAAGTCTGCTGGTCCACAGAGACTGCAGCCCCCTAGGGGCTCAGGCCCAGGGAGATCTGGGTTCTGTCCCTGAGCCTCTGGCTGGAGTTACTGGAGATCCTGAAGGGAAGCCCTGCCCACTGAGGAAGGATGGCTCAGGGTTAGGCCTGAAGAGGCACTCTGGCTGCAGATCACCACAGCCGGTGTGTTGGGCTGTGGGGGACAATTCTTGGGACCAAGGCATTCAGCCTCCCTGGTTCCAGCAGGGGAAGCACAGCCTGGAGCTATAGAAATGGGTGCCGCCCTTCCCCATCCCAGGCAGCTTAGCATGTTGGGCAGTTGTGAGTCCCATTGCTGGTTGCTGCCCGTCCCCTAAGGAGCTCAAATGACTTAGACAGCAGGCAGCTGCAGCCAGTGCTGGTCGCCCCTCCCACTGGGAGTTCTGTAGGCTTAAGCAGATTCCAGCTGAGAGGCTGTAAGAATATGCGCCTTCCATGGTTCCAACACTAGGCCTTGCTGGCATGGGTTTGCAATTGAGATCTTCCGATCTATGGGTTGCACAGTTCTGTGTTTCCAAGCACAGAACTTTTTCAAGCACAGTTTTCCAGCTGGGTAGCATGCTCACTCACTGCCTCCTTTGGCTGGGTGGAGGGGGATTTCCTGCCCCATGTGGCTCTCATGTGGGCCAGGGCACCACACTGTTCTTCCTTCTCTCTGTGGGTCACACTAGCTTCCTAGTCAGTTCTGATGAGAGAACCTGGATTACCTTGGTTGCCAGTGAAGGATTCACATGCTTATTATGGTGATTTCTGATGGGAGCCTCCGAATGCTGCTGTTTCTAGTTGGCCATCTTACCCTCGCTCCCACACAGCTGTATAAGTACTGCAGGCCAACAAATTGCACCACTGGAACTCCTAAGAAACTTTATTCCTCATTCAAATACTTTTTCTTTGTTTATGATGTGTAAATATTAAGAATTCTGCATAGAAATTAATTTACTTTTTAAAAAAATATTATGAAAGAAAGAGATAGAAAATACCAAGAACAATGCCTGAAACATATTTGGTGCTCAATAGTGGTTGAAAAAAAAAATAAAAGTAATAGGTCGTGAGATAATGAGACTGGAAGGATGAGCGGAGAGAATTGAGGACTGTGTATTTCAAATAGAATTCACACTTCATTTAGTAGAGATGAACTTTTGAAAGGCAGATGGATTTCCCTGATCATTGGTGATGTTGAGCATTTTTTTCACAGCTTTGTTGGCCATTTGTATATCTTCTTTTGAGAATTGTCTATTCATGTCTTTAGCCCACTTTTTGATGGGATTGTTTTTTTTTTCTTGTTGATTTGTTTGAGTTCATTGTAGATTCTGTATATTAGTCCTTTATTAGATGTATAGATTGTGAAGATTTTTTTCCCCACTCTGTGGTTTGTCTGTTTACTCTGCCAACTGTTCCTTTTGCTGTGCAAAAGCTCTTTAGTTCAATTATGTCCAGGGAATTTATCTTTGTTTTTATTGCATTTGCTTTTGAGTTCTTGGTCAAGGAAATGCAAATCAAAACCACAATGCTAAACCACCATACTCCTGCTAGAATGGCCATAATCAAAAAATCAAAAAAATAATAGTAGATACTGGTGTGGATGCAGTGAAGAGGGAACACTGCTATACTGCTGGTGGGAATGTAAGCTAGAAACAACCACTATGGAAAACAGTGTGGAGATTCCTTAAATAACTAAAAGTAGGACTGCCATTTGATTCAGCAATTCCACTACTGAGTGCCTACCCAGAAGAAAAGAAGTCATTATACAAAAAATATACTTTCACACTCAAGTTTATAGCAGCACAATTCACAATTGCAAAAATGTGGAACCAACCCAAATGCCCATCAATCAAAGAGTGGATAAAGAAACTGGGATATATATAGATAGATAGATAGATAGATATAAAATATGTTTATCATATTTATATATAAATATATGTGATATATATATATTTATATATATGATATATACATAATGGAATACTACTCAGCCATAGAAAGGAATGAATTAATAGCATTCACAGTGACCTGGATGAGATTGAAGACTATTATTCTAATGAAGTAACTCAGAGATGGAAAACCAAACGTCATATGTTCTCACTCATAAGTGGGAGCTAAGCTATGAGGATGCAAAGGCATAAGAATGACACAGTGGACTTTGAGGTCCCACAGGGAAAGGTTGGGAAGGTGGTGAGGGATAAAAGTCTACAAGTAGGGTGCAGTGTACACTGCTTAGGTGATGAGTGCACCAAAATCTCACAAATCATGACTAAAGAACTTACTCATGTAACCAAACACCACCTGTTCCCCAGTAATCTATGGAAATTAAAAAAAATATTAAAGCAAATGGCTGGAGATGACATGGCAAGATTTTTATTTTATGTGTAATACTCTGATAGTTTTTATGGTAGATGAATTTGAAGGGTAAACAATTAACATGCTGTCATGATCATCTTCGTTAAACTTTGATCACCGAAAGTAAGTCTAGGTAGTTTGAACAGGAAATAGTGTGTGCACTCTATGTATACTCACACATGTACAGATAACATGTATAAATAGGAATTAAAATGACTGAATTTGTTACTTAATTGAATTTAGCAAATGGGAGGAAAAAAAAAGAATGAAAACCCTGTGCCAGTATTTTAGTTAGAATAACCAATGACAGATAGTAATATTACCAAATAGAAATATATGGCAGTAAAATCTGAATGAGGACATTACAAGTTGCAGTTGGGATGTAGTGATTTTGATATAAACTACCCTAACTAACCATATCCTACATATCCTACATATAAGACTCAAAAAAGATTAGGAATATGAAATCCTTTTAAGAAATTTAAGACATTAAACTAATTTAGGGACATAAAATATATCATTACTATTTGCATCAGAAAAGGGAACTATGTAAATCAGAAGAAATGAAAGTTACTTTTTTTTAGCTGGACAGAATGTACTACAAAGGTGAGATGTATTGTTTAATGTACTACAAAGGTGAGCTGTATTGTTTAAAATACATTAAGATGAAGTTTATACATAGATAATTAATTTTATATAATTGATATATACGCACACACACACACACACACACAAACACATATTTTAGGCCTTGAGACTCTTTAAATCTGTGTTTTAGGCCAATATGTTTTAATATGAACCACTTTTCAAAGTCTAGATTATTTTCTTATAAATCTAGTTTAAAAAATCACAGTAACATTTTCTATGGGAATTACTGACTATGCCAAAAGTAGTACACTTTGAAGCGATGCCATCAGACTACATGTATGGTAAAAATCATAAAATATTATTAAGAAAACTCATCATCATATCTATTGTAAACACTTGACAGCAGGCATGTGAGATTGGTAGCTCACTCTGACAATACAAGGAATTGCTGTTTATGGTATAAAGCCAGGGAGGTTTCAACTACAATGAACGTAGAATTTTATGTGATAAAATGTCAGCAGTTTTGAAAGTTTGTTATTAAAATAAATAGCAATTCCAGGTTTACAGTTAGAAAGCATTTCTGTGAGGAGCTAACAGGTAAAGAAAATGAGCGACTTTGGCCATATAGATGTGTTCCTATATCTACATTTTGTCAGTTGTGTGGAATAGACTCACATGCTGAGGGGAAGGGTTATGCTAATTGATTTTAAAACATTTCTAAACCTCGTTTCTGGCACTGTCTTTGATTATTTTTCATGTCTAATTGTAACTTTTGTTATTTTATTAAATTTTACATTTTTTACAAGCAAACAGGTATTTTCTAAAATTAGATTGGAGAGAAAATAATATTACAAATATGTATGTGTCAATATGCATATATGTGCATATATGCACACACATGTATATATGCATATATATTTATGTGTATATATGGGTATACATACATGTGTATTTGTGTGTTTATACATATATAAAGTATATATATGTGTGTGTATATATACATATATGGTATATGGCAGTTCATATCATATATATATGTATATAGGGTAGTTTATCTCAAAATTACTACATAAAGTATATATGTGTGTGTATATATATATAAATATATATGTGTGTATATATATAAATATATATGTGTGTATATATATACATATGTGTGTATATATATAAATATATGTGTGTATATATATTTATGTGTGTGTGTATATATATAAATAAATATATATAAATATATATAAATATATATATATATATAAATATATATAAATATATATATATATATATATATATATATATATATATATATAAAGTTCCCTTTCTTGACTTTAAAGGGACCATTTCTGCCTCGGAGAGCAACACTACTCAGGAATATATAAAGAATAGATAAATCATAATACTTCTATTTTTATTATTTTATTAATCAACCACTGGACTGAGATGGGTGTCATAATAGTGCCCAGAAACTTTTGGCTGCTAGTAAACAGGAGATAGATTAAATATTATCTAAGTTCCTTAAAACACACAAGGTGAGTTTGGCTCTGCTCTATTGGGAACAATGACATTCTAAGATTCTTAATGTTTTTAAGTTTCATAAACCATTTCCTATAACGTGTAAAAACATTTTCATGGTTTTGGAATTAAATTACTTACAAATGTGATTATATTTAAAATTGTTTTTGAGCTTTAAAGTCTAATTTTTAAACAACACAAATTCATAGTCAGGTTCAATAAGCAAGTAAAAAAAGTGTAAGAAGAAAGTTGTTAATTGCATGTGTTATATTGGTGATTTCCAATTATACAAATGTGAAATCAAAAAATTGTTTGATTGTGTTTTCCTTTAGAGGGAAATTTTGAAAATCAAAACCAGTGATTGTCTTTGTGAAACAAAGAACCTATTACATGTTTAGTCAATAAGAAAAGAATGTCTGGTTACATGTTTTGTTTTGTACATTTATTTCCCCAGCTGCATTTACAAGGTTTTCTTTGAAATTGCAATAAAATGAGATGGTCTCTTGGTAGAGAATAAAGAAAATAGTGTTTTCTCTTTTTCATAATGGTCCAGCAGTGCCATGTGCTATGTATAAGCAGGCTCTGAATTGCAAAAAGATAAGGTCACAAAGGAAAGCTTTCCTATGGTGGAGGTTATAATCTATTTCAGCAGGTTCCAATATGATAGGAACTGGCCTGTATGTGTGCACAAGGAGGTGGGGATTTGGGGAGGTGCTAAGGGAAGAGTTGCTAGAAATTGTGCACACTGGAAAAAAAAAAAGGAAGAAAGAAGATGAACTTTGAATATTTTCCTTTTTCAAAGATTATTCCATTGTACTCTTACATACACTTCTGCTACATTTTCCAGGCCATGTGTACAAGAAAATTGGGCATGCCAACTTACGAACCTAATCAGAAAAAGTGCCTAGCCCAAAACAGGACCTCACGCTAGTTCCCACAGTCATTCCTCATCACAAGGGAGTTCCAAGCTTCATCTTCACTTCTTTTTGCTTGGATATCCCAATATTTGTGTTTGGGAAGAAAGGATCCTGGCTGGCTCTTTTGCAGCAAAGTATACTATGCTTAAATACTGTGTTAGAAAATTTACTGATTTTTAGCTACTGGATGAGTTTAAAGTTGTCATTCTCAGCTCTCAGTAACTCTTGTCATCTGAAGTTGGATTAAGGGGAGAAAGGGTTACTTTACCAAACTGACAGCAGTTCTATCACATATCTGTAGTTTCTGCATCAAATATTGAGGCTCAACAGTGAAAGTACAGTCTGTCCCGGATGAAGGACTGGGGAAGGTGTCAACAACAACAAACAAGGTCTTGGAGTGGTTGTGAGGGATGCAGGGTGGAGGTTAGCAGCTTGTTTGACAAAAGAACACATAAAGAAACAAACAAACAAAAAACCCAGGAATTAAGCAGACTGTAAGCATACACCCACACCCAAACATGCATACATTTTCCCAGTTTAGAGATTGCTGTAGTGGTTTAATACATATTTATGAACATGTTTCCTTGTTTGGGGTAAGTGAAAACTGAGAAAAGGAAAACACACACAAATAACAAGATAACATAATTGTAAACCAAAAATAAAATTATAAGGCCCCCAGCCACCTGAGTGGACTTCCTCCTCAGCCAGGGCTCTTTTAAAATTTAACCTAAGAGACTGTTAGGCCATGATGAGAAGTGGGGTTGGACATGCCTCATTATACCTCTCTAGTGTTAGCATCAACACAGACTTTAAGTCTGATAAGAAACATTTTATGACCTATTCTCTCTGTGGCCTACTACCTGAAGGTCTCCACTGCAAATAAGAACTTGTGTGTCCACAATTCTTTACCTTAACCCAGACATTCCTTTCTGTTGACAACAGGGCTTTAGACAAACTCAACCAATTGTCAACCAGAAAATATTTAAATTTACCTATAGCTTAGAAGCCCCTGCCTTTCTGGCTCAAACCAATGTCTTTCTTAAATGTATTTGATTGAAGTCTCATGCCTCCCTAAAATGTATAAAACCAAGCTCCACCCCAGTCACCTTGGGCAAACACTCTCAAGACCTCCTGAGGGCTATGTCACAGGCCATGGTCACTTATATTTTGGTCAGAGTAAACTTCAAATATTTCACAGAATTTGACTCTTTTCATCAACATAACACAGTCAAAGCTTTAGAGGAATATTTTCAATATTCTTGTCATCAGAAAATATAGGAAAATAACATTTAACAGAATCTTATTTTGTTTCAGGTCTACTTTGTTTATATTTTGTTCCCTCCTCCCCTTTGAACAATAAACTTGCTCTTTTTGTACTACAGTTTTTATTAAAAGAACCCTATATATTTACCCAAGTAAGATCAGTAAGTTATTCTGAGGGTAATAGCCTGGAAAAATGGAGGATAGGAGATATGACCAACTTGAAGCTCCCACTTAGAAGGACATAGTAGTATGTGGAGACCCACATCATGAACTTTTGCTGCAAGAACTACTGTAGGAACATACCAGGAAAGCCAGAGAACCCACGATCCCTTTGAAGGAGGTGGTCTGCCTCTGCAGGCTCCGTGGGACAGCTAAGGAACTGTCAATTGGCTTACTTTCTCAGTTGACAGGCTTGTAGTCTGAAGAAAGTTCTCAGCATTGCTCACTGGCTACCTGGAAATAAACTCAGTGCTGTTGTGGGGGCATGGTAGCAGTGAGACCGGCCTTTTGGGCTGTGGGCTGTGTGGGAACTGGGTGAGGCCTGTGGCTGCTGGCTTTCCCCCACTTCCCTGGTGACCTATGTGACACAGCAGAGACAGCCATAATCCCCCTGGGAACATAACTCCATTGTCCCAGAGAGCACACCCCCATCCCCCACAGCAGCTGCATGAGCCCCACCCTAGGACAGCCTGAACTCAGACATGCCTAACTCTGCCCCAACCTGAAGGTCTTTCTCTACCTACCCTGGTAGCTGAATATAAAGGACACAATCTTTTGGGAGTTCTATGGCCCTGCCCACCACCTGATCCTCCCTATAAAACTGCAGCTAATGCAGCCTTGAAAGTGCCACCTCCTGGCTTGAAGTCAACCAACACAAAACCAGCACACTTAACAAAAATACAACCAAGGATCCTCACAGAGTCCACTTCACTCCCTTGCTACCCCCACTGGAGTAGGTGCTGATATCCACAGTTGAGAGAACTGAAGATGGATCACATCATAGGACTCTGCAGACACTCCCCAGTACTGGCCCAGAGCCTGGTAGCTCTGCTGGATGGCTAGATCCAGAAAAAAATAATACTCACTATAGTTCTGCTCTCAGGAAGCCCCATCCCTAGGGGAAAGGGGAGAACAGCACATCAAGGGAGCACCACTGTGGGACGAAGTAATCTGAAGAGCAGCCCTTGAGTCCCAGATCTTCCCTCTAACATAGTCTACCCAAATGAGAAAAAAATAAAATAAAAAACAGCAAACAATTTGGGTAATATGACAAAACAAAGTCCTTAACACCCTCAAAAGATTACATGAGCTCACCAGCAATGGATTCAAACCAAGACAAAAATCTCTGAATTTCCAAAAAAAGGCCAATCAAGAAGGCACTAGAGAAAGGTGAAGTCCAACTTAAAAAATAAAGAAAAAAAAACAAAACAGGATATGAATGGAAAAATCTCCAGTGAAATAGATAGCATAAATAAAAAACAATCACAACGTCTGGAAATCAAAGACACACTTAGAGAAATGGAAAATGCACCTGAAAGTCTCAGGAATAAAATTGAACTAAGTGGAGGAGACCACCCCTCATATTGTCTTATGCCCAATTTGTGCCTCCAAAGAAAGAAGTAAAAACTAAAAGGCAGAAATGAAATCCACAGGCAGACAGCCCTACGCCATGCCCTGGACCTGGTTAAAGATTGACCCCGACCTAAACCGGTTATGTTATCCATAGATTCCAGACATTGTATGGAAAATCTCTGTGAAAATTCCTGTCCTATTCTGTTCTGTTCTGATTACTGGTGCATGCAGCCCCCAGTCACGTACCCCCTGCTTGCTCAATCGATCATGACCCTCTCACGTGGACCCCCTTAGAGTTGTAAGCCCTTAAAAGGGATAGGAATTGCTCACTCGGGGAGCTCGGTTTTTGAGACGTGAGTCTTGCCAACGCTGCTGGCCAAATAAAGCCTTTCGTTCTTTAACTCAGTGTCTGAGGTTTTGTCTATGGCTCGTCCTGCTACAGAACAAGCAAAAGAAAAAAACTTCAGAGATCAAACACAAAGTTTTCATGTTAACTCAACCCAGAAAACATAAAATATAAAAATAAAAAAAAATATGAACAAAGCCTCCAAGAGGTTTGGGATTATGTTAAATGACCAAGCCTACGAATAATTGGTGTTCCAGGGGAATAACAGAAATCTAAGTTTTGAAAACATATTTGAAGGAATAATTGAGGAAAACTTCCCTGTCCTTGTTAAAGATCTAGACATTCAAATAGAAGAAGCTAAAAGAACACCTGGGAAGCTCATCACAAAAAGATCATTGCCCAGGCACATAGTCATTAGGTTATCTAAAGTCAAGATGAAGGAAAGAATCTTAAGAGCTGTGAGGCAAAAGCATCAGGTAACCTATAAAGGAAACCTGTCAGATTAACAGCAGATTTCTCAGCAGAAACCCTACAAGTTAGAAGGGATTGAAGTCCTATCTTTAGCCTACTTAAACGAAATAATTATCAGTCAGGAATTTTGTATCTAGTGAAACTAAGCCTTATAAATGAAGAAAAGGTACAGTCATTTTCAGACAAACACATGCTGAGTGAATCTGCCACTACAAAGCCAGCACTACAAGAACTGCTAAAAGGAGCTCTAAATCTTAAAACAAATTCTCAAAATATGTAAAAATAGAATTTCCTCAAAGCATAAATGTCAGAGGACCTATAAGACAATAACACAATGAAAAAACAACAACAACATGGTATTCAGGCAACAAAAAGCACAATGAACAGAATAGTACTTCACATCTCAATACTAATGTTGAATGCAAATTGCCTAAATGCTCCACTTAAAGATACAGAATGGCAGAATAGATAAGAACTGACCAACCAAATATCTGCTCTCTTCAAGGGACTCATCTGACATATAAGGACTAAATAAACTTAGAGTAAAGGGGTAGAAAAAATATTCCATGCAAATGGACACCAAAAGTGAGCAGGAGTAGCTATTCTTATGTCAGACAAAACAAACTTTAAAGCAACAGCAGTTTAAAGAGACAAAAAGGGACATTATATCATGATAAAAGGACCAGTCCAACAGAAAAATATCACATTCCTTAGTATATATGCACCTAACACCGGAGCTCCCAAATTTTTAAAACAATTGCTACTAGACTTAAGAAATGAGATAGACATAAACACAATAATAATGGGGGGTTTTAATTACTCCACAGACAGCACTAGACAGGTCATCAAGACAGAAAGTCAACAAAGGAACAATGGACTTAAACTATGCCCTAGATTTAGGACTTAGATACTTACAGAACATTCTACTGAACAACTGCAGAATATACGTGCTATTCATCAGCACATGGAACTTTCTCCAAAATACAGCATATGATAGGCCACAAAACAAGTCTCAATATATTTAAGAAAATTGAAATTATAGCAAGTATTCTCAGACCACAGTGGAATAAAATTGGAAACCAACTCCAAAAAGAACCCTCAAAATGATGCAAATACATGGAAATTAAATATCCTGCTCCTGAATGATCAGGTTAACAATGAAATCAATATGGAAATTTAAAAATTCCTTGACTGAATGATAATAGTCATACAACCTGTCAAAACTTGTGAGAAACAGCAAAAGCAGTGTAAGAGGAAAGTTCATAGCTATTAATGCCTACATCAAAAAGTCTGAAAGAGCACAAAGAGACAATCTAAGGTCACACCTCAAGGAAATAGAGAAACAAGAACAAATCAAACCCAAATCCAGCAGCAGAAAAACAAAACAAAACAAAACAAAAAAGATCAGAGCAGAATTAAATGAAATTAAAACAAAAAAAGATGAATGAAACAAAAAACTGGTTCTTTAAAAAGATAAATAAAATTGATAGATCATTAGTGAGATTAACCAAGAAAAGAAGAGAGAAAATAAAAATAAGCTCAATTAGAAAATAAACGGGAGATGTTACAACCATTACCACAGAAATACAAAAGATTAGTCAAGGCTACCATGAACATCTTTATATGTGTAAACTAGGAAACCTAGAGGAGATGGATAAATTCCTGGAAATATACAACCCTCTTAGATTAATCCAGAAAGAAATAAAAATTCTAAACAGCCCAATAAAATGCAGTGAAATTGAAATGGTAATTAAAATGTTACCAACAAAAACAAAGTCTAGAACCAGACAGATTCACAGCTGAATTTTATCAAGCATTCAAAGAAGAGCTGGTAACAATCCTATTGACACTATTCCAAAAGACAGAGAAAAAGAGAACCCTCCCTAAATCATTCCATGAAGTCAGTGTCACCCTAATACCCAAACCAGGAAAGAACATAAGCAAAAAAGAACACCACAGACCAACATGACTGATGAACGTAGATGCAAAAATCCTCAACAAAGTACTAGCAAACTGAGTCCAACAGCATATCAAAAAGATAATCTACCATAATCAAGTGGGTTTTGTACAAGAAATGCAGTGATGGTTTAACATATGCAAGTTAATAAATGTGATACACCACATAAACAGAGTTGAAAACAAAAATTACATGTTCATCTCAATAGACGCAGGAAAAACATTTGACAACATCCAGCAACATTTTATGATTAAAACTTCAGCAAAATCAGCATAGAAGGGACATTTCTTAAGGTAATAAAAGCCATCTATGACAAACCCATAGCTAACACTATACTAAATGGGAAGTGTCGAAAGTGTTCCCCCGATAGCTGGAACAGGACAAGGATACCCACTTTCACCACTTCTATTCAACATAGTACTGGAAGTCCTAGCCAGAGCAATCAGATAAGAGATAGAAATAAAGGGCATCCAAGTTGGTAATGAGGAAGTCAAACTCTCACTGTTCACTGATGACATGATCGTATACCTAGAAAACCCTCAAGACTCATCCAAAAAGCTCCTGGAACTGGTAAAGGCACTTAGGATTCAAAATTAATGTACACAAATTAGTAGCTCTGCTATACACCAACAGTGGGCAAGCAGAGAATCAAATCAAGAACTCAACCCCTTTCACAGTAGCTGCAAAAACAAACAACAAAAAGAAAAACTTAGGAATATACTTAACCAAGGTGGTGAAAGACCTCTAAAATGAAAAATACAAAACACTGCAGAAAGAAATCATAGATGACACAAACAAATGTAAAGAGATCACATGCCCATGGATAAGTAGAATCAAGGTTGTGAAAATCCTTATACTGCCAAAAGAAATCTATCAATCAATGCAATTCCCATGAAAAATCACAATCATTCTTCACAGAACTAGAAAGAAGAATCCTAAAATTCATATGGAGCCAAAAAAAAAAGCCACATAGCCAAAGCAAGATTAAGCAAAAAGAACAAATTTGGAGGCATTACATTACCTGACTTCAAACTACACTATAAAGTCATAGTCACCAAAGCAGCGTGGTACTGGTATAAAAGTAGACATATAGACCAATGGAACAGAATAGAGAACCCAGAAATAAGCCAGATACTTACATTCAACTGATCTTTGACAAAGCAAACACATAAAGTGGGGAAAGGACACCCTATTCAACAAATGGTGCTGGGATAATTGGCAAGCCATATGTAGAATAATAAACCTGGATCTTCATCTCTCATCTTATACAAAAATCAACTCAAGATGGATCAAAGACTTAAATGCAAGACCTAAAACCATAAATCTAGAAGATAAAACTGGAAAAACCCTTCTAGACAATGGCTTAGGCAAAGACTTCATGAGCAATAACCCAAAAGCAAATACAAAAAATGAAAATAAATAGATAGGACTTAATTAATTAATTAAAAAGCTTCTGCACAGCAAAAGAAATCATCAGCAGAGTAAACAGACAACCCACCAAGTGGGAGAAAATCATCACAATTTCGGCATCCATCAAAGGACTAACATTCATAATCTCCAGAAACTCAAACAAATCAGCAAGAACAAAAGAAACAATCCTATAAATAGTGGGCTAAGGACATGAATAGATGATTCTCAAAAGACGTTGTACAAATTGCCAACAAACATATGACAAAATGCTCAACAGTATTAATTATCAGGGAAATGCAAATCAAAACAGCAATGTGATACCACCTCACTCCTACAAAAATGGCCATAATCAAAAAAAAAAAAAAAAAAAAAAGATGTTGGCCTGGATGTGGTGAAAAGGGAACACTTTTACTTTCCTGATGGGAATGTAAACGAGTTCAACCAGTACAGAAAACAGTTCGGAGATTCCTTAAAGAACTAAAAATAGATCTGTCATTTGATCTCGTAATCCTGCTAAGGGAGGAGACCACCCCTCATATTGCCTTATGCCCAATTTCTGCCTCCAAAGAAAGAAGAAGTAAAAACTAAAAGGCAGAAATGGAATCCACAGGCAGATAGCCCAGCACCATGCCCTGGGCCTGGTAGTTAAAAATCAACCCCTGACCTAACTGCTTGTGTTATCTATAGTTTTCAGACATTGTATGGAAAAGCATTGTGAAAATCCCTGTCTTGTTCTGTTCTGTTCTGATTACCAGTGCATGCAGCCCCTAGTCGCGACCCCCTGCTTGCTCAATTGATCATGACCTTCTCAAGCAGACCCCCTTAGAGTTGTAATCCCTTAAAAGGGATATGAATTGCTCACTTGGGGAGCTCAGTTTCTGAGACATGAGTCTTGCCAACACTCCCAGCCAAATAAACCCCTTCCTTCTTTAACTTCATGTCTGAAGGGTTTTGTCTTCAGCTCATCCTGCTACATTTCTTGGTTCCCTGACTGGGAAGCAAGGTGATTAACAGACAGTGGAGGCAGCCCCTTAGGCAGCTTAGACCTGCCCTGTGGAGCATCCTTATGGGGGACTCCAGCCAGGTTGAGTGATGTGGATCCTGAGAGCGCTCGCAGGTAGGCAATTGCCCCAGTGGAATGCCTTGCCAGAGCAGCATGTGGCAGGCCCCCATCGAGGATCAACATGATGGCTGAACACCGGGAAGGAACTGGCACTTGCAGTCTGCACATCTGAAACTTGGTAAGACTGGTCTTTGGAAATTGCCCACTCCATTTGAGTGGAAGCTGGCCTGATCACCCACAACGTGCCTGTACCAGCACTTTGGTTTTTGTTTTTGACTTGACTTGGATTGCTTGATACTTTGGTTTTGGTTTCAACCTGGCTTGGATTTCTTGATTCTCTGATTTTGGTTTTGATTCTGGTTTGTTGTAAACTGTAAAAATGTATGTATGTGCCCTTTTTACTCGTTCTTTGTTTTGTGGTGTGCATGTGGTACGAGCTTGGTGTTTTGTCTCGAGGAAGCATGGGTCAGGCACAAAGTAAGCCCATCCCACTAGGAACTATATTGAAAAATTTCAAAAAGGGATTTAAGGGAGACCATGGAGTTACTATGACACCAGGAAAACTTAGAACTTTGTGTGAGATAGACTGGCCAGCATTAGAGGTGGGTTGGCCATCAGAAGGAAGCCTGGACAGGTCCTTTGCTTCAAAGGTATGGCACTAGGTAACATGTAAGCCAGGGCACCCAGACTAGTTCTCGTACATAGACACTTGGTTACAGCTGGTTTTAGACTGACTCCCCCACACCCCAACAGTGGTTGAGGGCACAGCAGCATAAGCAGCTGGTAGAGGCAAGGAAAGACCAGCAGAGAGAGAAAGAGGAAGAGACAGAGAGACAAAGAGGGAGTCAAAGAAATGGGGAGAGAGAAAGAGAGAGGCAGAGAGAGAGGAAGAGACAGATGCAAAAAGAAAGTCAAAGAGAGAGACAGAAAGTCAAAGAGAGAAAGAGATATACAAGTAGTTAAGAAAAAAAACCAGTGTACTCTATTCCTTTAAAAGCCAAGGTAAATTAAAAACCTATAATTGATAATTAAAGGTATTCTCCATAACTCTATAACACTCCAATACCACTTTGCTATCAGTGTAAACAAGGGCGTATTCCAAAAGCACTGAGGCCACTGATAACCCGTAGACTTCCTATCAAAAATCCTTAACCAAGTAACCTGCAGATGGCCCAAATGCATTCAATCTGTAGTGGCAACTGCTTTGCTAAGAGAAGAAAGTAGAAAAACAACTTTTAGAGGAAACCTCATTGTGAGCACACCTCACCAGTTCAGAAGTATCCTAAGTAAAAATTTAAAAAAATTAAAAAAAAAGGGGGCAAAAAGGTAGCTTACTAACTTAAAAATCTTAAAGTATAAGGGTATTTGATTAAGAAAAAAAAAAAAGATGATTTAACATTAACCACTGAAAATTCCCTTAACCCAGCAGGTTTCCTAACAGGCGACCTAAATCTTAATTACCATGCAAAGGTCCGACCAGACCTAGGAGGAACTCCCTTCAGGACAGGAGGATAGATGGTTCCTCCCAGGTAATTGAAGGGGGAAAATAAAAAGCCATCTATGCCAATTCTAAGTTAATTTAGACTAAACAAGGTCTTATTAATAGCAAAGGATAATTGAAATCCCAAACTTACAAGGTTTTCAACAAATGTAAAGTTTGTTAAAGTTACAGTGTAACATGTATTATAGTAACTTCTAGTCTTGTGACCTTAGACAATCTAGTCCACAGACATAAAGAAAGTTCACTTTGGAAAAGAATGGTTATCTTCAAAGGAAAAAAAAAGGGAAAAAAGTGGGGGCAGAATTTATGTGAAAAGAATGTTATATGGTAAATTCTTGTCCTAAAATAAATTAACTGGTTGTTTGAAGAAAGAGACATTTGTAATAAGTCAGAAAGTTAAGGCATGTTGAAGAATTGTCTGCAAAAGTCATAAAAAAAGTTATAAGAAAAGAATTCATGCTAGAAATGTTGTATAAATTAAAAGTAATTAGGCCTCCTGAATACTATTGAAGAAATAGTTCATGTGCAAGGTGTATAAGGACAGTAAAATATACCTTTGGTAAAGGGATTATAAGGAGGCATAAGAATGTGGATTTTTACCTACATTAAAAAGTTAAAAAAATTTTGTTTTTGAAGGTTTAAGCAGGTTTTAAAACGTTAATTGTAAAGGAAATTATGTGTGTAAACGTTGGCTAAAGTTAAAGGGGTATCATCCAGTTTTTCTGTGAACTGAACATTAAAATAAAAATACAAAGGGTTTTTCTTAAAACACTAACCTGCTCTTTAACAAAAATTATAAAAGTTTAAAAAGAATCTATAAAAATCTTACCTTATGGTCAAACATGAAAAATTGAATAAATATGTCTACAAAGTTTTATTAAAACTAAGTTTAACATTAATAACACACTAATATAAAGGTAAAATTTAGGTTATCTGGTATAAAAATCATACAGGAAGCATTGTTAAATATAAAATGGTATTTGGCTTTCTTTTGTCTAAAAACTAATAAAAATAGGTGCTAAAGGAAATTTCTCAGCAAGAAGGCACCAAGGACTATAAAGTCCACTGCTGATGTCCCCACATTTAAAACAAAAGGTCAATTTCTTAGAAATTATATACTTGGTTTATTTTCCACTTTCCTTTTCCCCAAAACTAAAAGTCTTTTAGCACAGGTACCATTCCTAAAATTTCTGGTAAACCAGCACCAGCCTGATAATCACCTTCTCATCAAAGGGTGGAAAGAAGAAAAACTCAAGCCAGCCTGGGAAGGATCCTACCTTGTGCTGCTAACCACCAAGATTGCTGTTTGTACAGCGGAAAGGGGATGGACTCATCACACCTGAGTCAACATGCCACCCCCCTCCAGAGTCATTGGCCACAGTCCCAGGGGAAAACCCTACCAAACTAAAGCTAAGAAAAATTTAACTCTTTCATCTATTCTATTACTTTTTCTTTCCTTGCTCTATTGCTGACCATCTAGTTATTAACATAACGAAGTCAATTTCACTTCAAACTATTGCATTTAATGCTTGCCTTGTTCTACCCTATGGGGACTCGCCAAGTCAAAGACAGCTCTCTACTTCAGAAAAGTACCTCTGTCCCCGCTGACTCTCCTCAGACTGGGCATTAGTAAATTGGGACCATTTAATCCAGGGAGATTTCTATAAAGACTCCAGTGTCAACCAGGGGTCTTGCCCCTGATGCAGAGCTTTTATGCTGTAGTTGGTCCAATGTTCTGTGGACCACTAAAGAGCAAGGATAGACTGCCACAACTGGTTTTTGTAAGCAAGGATAGACTGCCGCAACTGGTTTTTGTAATTTCCTAAAAGCATACATTCATTTTACTAGAAGATCATAGAAGTTAAAGACTTAAAACAAACTTTGGCAATTTAGAGATGCAAATGCCTGGTTGGAATGGATCAAATATTCTGTCTGCACATTAAACAAAAGCAATTGTTATGCTTGTGCATGTGGCAGGCCAGAGGCCCAGATTGTCCCCTTTCCACTAAGGTTGTCCTCCAGTCTACCAGGCGTGGGCTGCATGATAGATCTTTTTCAGGATTCTACAGCCTGGAGTAATAAGTCATGTCAAGCTCTCTCTGCTATATCCCAAAGTCTGGCACCCTGTGGGTCAGCCCCTGAGGGCCACCCAGCTTCTGTTTCCCAACACTAAGTTCACTTTGTGTCTCTCATGACAGGGAGAAAACTTAGCATTCCTTGGAGACCTGAAGGGATGCAGTGAACGAATGAGTGAATTTTCAAGAGCTTGTCAATCAGTCAGCCCTTGTTTATCCCTGAGCAGATGCGTAGTGGTATTGTGGTGGACCTTTACTGGGCACTCTGCCAAATAACTGGAGTGGCACTTGTGCTTTAGTCCAGTTGGCTATCCCTTTCACCCTGGAATTTCATCAACCAGAGGGAGGAAAAATAAGACATCGTAAAGTGAGAAAAGCCCCTCATGGGTCTTTTGATGTGCATGTCTATTTAGATGCAATTGGAGTCCCACGGGGAATACCAGATCAATTTAAAGCCCAAAATCAAATAGTTGCAGGATTTGAGTCAATATTTTAGTGGGTGACAGTTAATAAAAATGTAGACTGGATAAACTATGTTTATTACAACCAACAGCAATGAGCTTTTCAGGAGTTAAAATAAAAACTCATGTTGGCCCCAGCCCTGGAGCTACCTGACCTGACAAAACCTTTTACACTATATGTGTCATAGGAAAAAAAATTGGCAGATAAAGTTTTGATCCAGACCATGAGGCCCTGGCTGAAGCTGGTGGCCTATCTCTCTAAACAACTAGACAGGGTTGCTAAGAGTTGGCCCCCATGCTTGAGGGCCTTGGCAGCAACAGCCCTGCTTGCACAACAAGCAGATAAACTAACTCTTGGGCAAAACCTAAACATAAAGGCCTCTCGTGCTGTGGTGACTTTAATAAATACCAAAATACATCATTGGCTAAGGAATACTAGACTAACTAGATATCAAAGCTTGCTCTGTGAAAATCCCCACGTAACCATAGAAGTTTGCAACACCATAAACCCCGCCACCTTAGTCCTGTTGTCAGAGAGCCCAGTTAAACATAACTGTGTAGAGGTGTTGGACTCAGTTTATTCTAGCAGGCCCAACCTCCAAGACTATCCTTAAACATCAGTAGACTGGGAGCTGTACGTGGATGGGAGCAGCTTCGCCAACCCCCACAAAGTGACTGAAAAAGACGACAAGCTCTGCTCCAGTCACACCTGGAAGCTGACTGGTCCACACACTGCCAAAGCATGAGAAAACTCATCACAGGACTCAATTTGAATTGTAGCTCCCATAATTCTTACATATAGTGGGGGGGATTGAGTGGGAGGGAAAATGTGTATATATATATATATATGTACACACACACACACACACACACTGATAGGGTTTGGCTGTGTCCCCATCCAACTCTCATCTTGAATTTTAGCTCCCATAATTCCTACATGTAGTGGGGGGGATCGAGTGGGAGGTAATTGAATCATGGGGAGTGGGTCTTTCTCATGCTGTTCTCATAAAAGTGAATAAGTCTCATGAGGTCCAATGGTTTTATAAATGGAAATTCCCCTGCACAAGCTCTCTTGTCTGCTACCATGTAAGTTGTGCCTTTGCTCCTCCTTTGCCTTGGCCCCACACAGCCATGTGGAACTGTGAGCCAATTAAACCTATTTCTTTTATAAAGTACCCAGGCTCGGGTATGTCTTTATTAGCAGCCTGAGAACAGACTAACACATGTACCATGGAATACTACTCAGCGATAAAAAGGAATGAAATAATGGCATTTGCAGTAACCTAGATGCAAGTGAAGATGACGATTCTAAGTGAAGTAACTCAAGAATGGAAAACCAAACATGCTGTGTTCTCACTCATAAGTGGAAGCTAAGATCTGAGGATGAAAAGGCATAAGAGTGATACAACAGACTTTGAGGATTCAGGGGAAAGGGTAGGGGGGCATGAGGGATAAAAGACTACACATTGGGTACAGTGTACACTGCTAGGGTGATGGATGCACCAAAATCTCAGAAATCACCACTAAAGAACTTATTCATGTAACCAAACACCACCTGTTTCCCAAAAAAACCTATTGAAATAAAAAAAAAAATTGCATGCATGAAAGCACATTAGAAATATTTTAATAATATGAAATCAGATTTTTATATTCACACAAACATACATTAAGTCTATCCATATTGGATAGACATAATGGCTTCTTTGTAAAATTTAAAGAGTTTAGAATTGCCCTAATATTTTACATAGATAGTACTATTAAAAACTGATTTTGAACAAAAACCAGTATATCAAAGATTCTTGTGAAGTTGGGACCTGAGATTTCAAACAGATGCATTTTTGTAAATTTTTGTGAGAATGAAATGTTTTCATTGTGATTCAAGCTGGAATTAATAAGGGTGACTTAAGAGTTATGTTTTTGATTTTGTAGGGAGAGCTCTCTTGGTTACCACAGCCTTAAAGGTCTCCTGTTACATAAATTTGACAGTAAGTTATCAACATTACAACTAAGAAGGTTAACCATTTGGAATTTAAAACTCCTGTATCAGTCTGCCCTGGAGTCATTCTGGGATGAGTCAAATGGTCAGACATTGTCTCACTGGATGAGAAAAATGATCATGTTTGAGTACCAGGAATAACAATTCTAAAAATGGACAGATCTAATTCATTCAACATTTCAGTGATGGCCAAGTGACGCATGCTGGGAGGGCTCAACCTCTACGGCTGGAAACTTAGCTCTTTGGGAAGATGTGGCAATGCAAATTTGTTGAAGATGAAGGATATATCACTTTTCTGGAATGAATGGAATGTCTAGCCAGAGACCTTTCAGAAATCAATAATTGTGGCAATTTTTTTTTCTTAACTGTTCACTTCTCTTAACAAAAGAAAAGCCACTGCAATGCCCCACCTATTCCCCTCGCACGTCTGTTCTTGATATTAATTTTTACATTTTGACATTTAAATATGAACTATAAGTATCCACATTTTTTCTTCTTTGGGCAATTACATTTGCATTCTTGGTGAAGAACTATAAAACCAAATGGACCCAAAAAATAATTTAAACAGAAGTTGTACAAACATGCATATTTAAAAGAGGATATTCTTATAACTACATTAAATAAATAATGTAATATCTTCTATTTATACTTTCCAATAGATTAAGTGCTGAGGACACAGTCAACAAAAACAACATTATATGTTCCTACTGGCAATATCCCTGGTGTTGCCTAGTTGTTTGAAAGTCAAACGATTATTTTTAAAGAAGCATCGCTATAGGTATAGTTAGTTCTCCTTTGCTTTCTGCCAGAGAAGTCTGCAGAACACAATCAAGGGATATTGATGTTCAAAGAAAAGAATGGCCTGACAATTCAAACAACACATCTAAAATTTTTTATGTTCTAAGAAAATAGATGATGTGTTGCATTTTTGTGCATTTTTGTACCTCCTTGGTTGATAACAAAGTAAGTTTTCTAGCACTGCCTCTGGGTTCTTTCTAAGTAGAGACTTGTCCTGTAACAAGATGAATGAAAGTATGAGCAGATAAGTAATGTGCATACAATGTAGAATGAAACTTTTAAAATTAACATAGCAACTTCAAAAGACTTAAAAAATGAAAATTCCATGGAAAAATTTTACTATGCCTTATTATCCTCCAATATTTGTAGACCTCAGAAAAAAGTTGTTTCTCATTCTGTTGAACATATATTTATGAATTTTGTTCAAATGCAAAAATCAACTAATGGCTAATGTCTAAAAATAAGAAAACATATTAGCTAATAAAAGACTTTTGGGAAAATGTTAATTTGTTTTGATTGAAAATTTTTCATTAATGTACTGTCATGAACTGTACTATTTAGATTTCATCATGAATTTAAACTACTTATCACAAGTTTTACCAACAGAATATAGTCAGGTAATATTTCCAATTTATTTAATAAGTTTTTGTTTAGCATATACTATATGTCTGGCACTATAAAAGACACTGGTTATATTGCAATAAACAAAATATAATTGGTTTCTATAAGATTTGCTTGAATTATTTTTTACCTAATTTAATACTTAAAAAATTGCTAACATGTAAAATTTTTTATGAATTACAAAATACTTATATAAGCATTATCTCATTGATTCTTTTTATAATCCTGTAAAAAATATAAAGTTATTTGTATTGTTTTCATTTTACATGTAAAGGAAAAATGCCCCAAAGCCTTAAGTAAATTTAAATATATTTTTTGGCTTACAAGTAATGAAGTTAGGACTTAAACATATTTCTATAATCCCTGCATCATACTTTGCATATGCTCTCCAAAATGCAAATAAATGTTGTGTTTAATATCATAATGATCTCTTTCCTTTAACTTTGAGTATTTAAAATATTTCCTATAATATTTCTGTATTACATTAATAACATAATATAGGTTGGATTTTACTTTTATCATTTGAGTCTCATGTGCTTAAATTTCATAAATTGCAAGCATTAATATTTTGTATTTTGCTGAATCTATTTTTATCTAATGGCATATTACTTGGAAATGAAGTTTTAGTTGGATAGGTCTTCAAGTGCATTATATAGAGGCTGAAATCCACAATTGTATTAAATTTTCATTTTTCTATTTTGGCTTTAAGCTAAGGTCTGTTATATACAATGTCTAATGAGGTAATCTTGTGAACAATGTTTAATTCTAACTAATAAACTCAAGTACAGCTGTTCTCCAAATATCCTTTGGATTAATATCATTCCATTTCATTTATGAGACATACCCTTTTCTGAAATTGGTGTGATCTATCTCAAAGTGAAAACTGAAGTTGTTATAACTATTTGGCAAATATTATTTTGTGCATTGTAGCAATTAGGTAATAATCAAGAGATAATATGTGGTAGAAAACTGTAAATGTCATCACAGCAGAAATACACAATTTTGGAAGAGAAAAATGCATACTTTGTCATTTATTAGAAAAGATTTAATGGAAAAGCTTTGAGGCAGATCTTGAAGAATAAATAGAATGAGGACAGCAGTGAGAGATCTACTATACAGGCAATAATTGTCGTTAACGTTCACTGGTGTAGACAGAGATACCCTCTTTTATACTAGTTTACTCTTCAGGACTAACTTAACCATGTAATAAATGAAAAGGTATCCTTGCACTACGTGTTGAGGGACAGTAATGTATAAGAAAGCTGTATTAGTCCATTCTGGCATTCCTACAAAGAAATACCTGAAGCTGGGTAATTTATGAAGAGTGGTTTAATTGGCTCATGGTTCCACAGGCTGTGCAGTAAGCATGGTAGCCTCTGCTTGACTTCAGTCATGATGGAAGGCAAAGGGGAAGTCAGCACTTCACATGGCCAGAGCAGCAGAAAGAGAGAGCAAGGAGGGAGGTGCCACACACTTTTAAACAATCAGAACTCCATCAGGAGACAGCACGAGAAGGATAGTGCTAAACCATTAGAAACGGCCTTCATGATCCAATTACCTGCCACCAGGGCCCACCTCCAATACTGGGGATTACAATTTCACATATGATTTGGTGGGGTACACAGATGAAACCCATATCGAAAGAATATAAGAAAGTCAAAAGTATTAACTGCTTTTTGATTTTATTTTTAGACTTTGCTGTTTATCAAAACTGTAGGCTCTGCAAAACTAAGTTTCCACATCTGCAAAATGAGTAAGACAGCCCCATATTACTAAACTCTCTCCAGAACAATTATTCAATAAATTTATAATATTTTAAAAAGAATTACAATAATGTTTTCTGCTTTTCTCTCTTTTAACAAAATCTAATCTGATTTTTAAATTTCAGTGTCTTTCACATGTATGTTTGCATATTTCTCCACATAATCCTTGATTCAGCAATGCTTGATATTCACCCCACACTATCCCAATTTGACCCATTGAGACTGAGCCAACAGGAAATAGGTAAAAGCAAAGATGCAAGAAAATAACAGTGAGTTTTGATCATTGGGAATATTTTTGTGTGGCTCACTCTTCTAACTTGTCTAAGAAGTTAGACAGAGCTATGTAAATCCTAGACAAGCAGGAAGGATTATAACATTTCATGGTAAAGAATTTGGATTTAATTATCAAGAAATGGAAAACCATTGGCACATGTTAGGTAGATGAAATGGCATAATATTTACATTTTAAAAGCTAACTTACGACTTCCTGTTTTTAGCTTGTTAGAGAATTTAGAAGTTGCTAGTCCCTCCCAACAACAGGTAAAAAAGGTTGAACAAACTGACAAATCAACTAGTCTTAGATCCATAAGTGACAGGACAAACCACTACCCTTAAAATTGGAGAGAAGGACAGATGGATATAGAGAATCACAACGCACAAAAGCAGAAACGCTGAGGCAGAAAGCTCCAAGGGAATCAGTGCCAGGGGAGGGAAACATAAACTGTAATTGAGGAATTGCTCAAAGCTCAATGTGGCCAAGTCTAAGAGCCGAACTCTCCTCTCCAAGAGTACCCAGTTATAGTAGGCTTCACACTTCTGTTAGTTTTATCTCAAAGAGCTTGACCAGGTTCTCACAGTGAATACAAGAAAAAAATTCCCCACCTGCTTCCAGTAAGAAGAGGGAAAAAGTGATCATTTTGAAATACACCAGAGCATTATCTTCCTAACAAGGTTGCTCACAAGGGAAGCTATTCAACCAGAGGCTGCTGTATTATAGTCTAACCCAATTAGAGGCAGGGAAATTCCCAAACCCAGCAGGCTCTAGACTTCCAAAATGAATAAGGGAAATACCCAACTGTAACCCTGTCTTGTGAATCCATCCCTTCTAAGAGGGGAGGATAATGGGAAGAGGTGAATATCACCTGTGAAATTCACAATCCGGAGACACAGATGCACTAAAATATGGAGATCTATAGGACTAGAGATTGCTCCCCATGCTCCAACACTTGACCACCACATTGCTAAAGTGGCTACTCACAGTAGTTTCTTTTACCTATTACATTATGTCCAGGCATCAAGAAAGCATTACAAGATATACTAAAAAGCAAAAGACACAGTTTGAAGAGACAGAGCAAACATCAGCATCAGAACCACACTCAGATATGGCAGGGGTGTTCGAGTTACCTGAAGGGAGTGTAAAACAACTGAGGATAATCTGCTAAGGACTCTAATGTATCAAAGAGGTAGCATGAAAGTACAGATAAGCAATGTAAGCACAGAAATAGAAATTCTAAGAAAGAATCAGAAAGAAATGTCAGCAATAAAAAGCACTGCAACAGAAATGAAGAATACCTTTGATGGGTTCATTAGTAGATTCGACATAGCTGAGGAAAACCTCTTGAGATTGAGAATATTTAAATAGCTACTTTGAAAGTGAAAAATCAAAAAGAAAAAATGAATGAAAACCTAAACATATAAAATATATCACATGTAAATATCTTTTACATCTAAAATGTATAAAATATACAAAAAATAAAGCATTTAAATATATAATAACTGTGGTATAACTATAAAAGATGTAAGATACCAGAAATGAAAATATTAGAAGAGAAGAAAGAGAAAAGAATGAATTATTGAAAAAATGAACTGATAATTTTTCTCAAATTAATGTTAGCCACCAAACCATAGATCGAGAGAGTTCAGAGATTACTAAGCAGAATAAATTCCCAAACAAAACAAAACTTCATCTAAGCACATCATATTTAAATTTGAGAAAATCAAAGACTAAAAAATATTCTGAAAGAAGCTAGAAGAAATAATGCCTTATCTACAAAGGAACAAAAATAAGAATTATATTAAACTTCTCTTCAGAAGGCACAAAAACAATAAGAGTAGAGTAAAATATTTAAAATATTGGGGGGGGGGGAGAGAGAGAGAGAGAACCCCAGAAACCACCAAGCTAAAATTCTGTAGCCTGAAAAATTAACCATTAAAATGGAGGAGAAATGAAAACTTTATGAGACAAATAAACATTGAAGGAATTTGTTGCCAGTAGAATTGCCTTTCAAGAAATGTTTTTAAAAATATTTTTGGAGAGAAGGAAAATGATATAGGTCATAAATTCAAATGTTCAAATGTACATAATGAAAGAAAGAACAATAAAAGGAATATTTTCAATTTTAAAAATTTAAAAAAAAAATGAAATTTAAAAAATCAATTATTTGAATAGATCAATAAAATGTATAAGCCTCCAGATAGGCTACCTAAGGGTGGGGGAAATAAGAGAGGCGACAAATTCCAGTATTAGAAGTGAAAGAAGAGGCATCACTACAAATCCCATGGACACTAAAAGGATAATAAAGGCAAATTGTGAACAACTATAACCCACAAATTTGATAACCTAGATGGAACAGACAAATTTCTTGAAAGACACAGTTTGCCAATACTCATACAAAAAGAAATAGACAACCTGCCTGAACCTGTGTGCATGAAATAAATTGAATTGATAACCAGTAACCTTTCAAAACAGAAAGGAGCAGACCCTGATGGTCTCACTAGTGAATTCTATCCAAGATTTAATTAATTATACCAATTCTCTACAATTTTTTAAAAACATAAAGCAGAGGTTGTACTTCTCATCTTGTTCTATGAAGCCAGAATTACCCTAATATGCAAAACAGACAAAGACATTTTTAGAAGAAAACTACAGACAAATGTCTCTCATGAAGATAGAAGTACACATCTCCAGTAAAATATTAGCAAATTGAATTCAACAACGTATAAAAAGAATTATACACCACAACAAAGTGAGATTTGTTTCAGGTATACAGGGATGGTTTAACATTCTAAAATCCATTATTTTAATCCACCATATCAACAGGTTCAAAATGAAAAATCACATGATCATATCAATACATGCTGAAAAGGCATTTAACAAAATCTAACACGATTTATTATAAAATTCTCAGTAAACTAGCAATAGAAGGGCACTTCCTCAATTTGATAAAAAATATCTCCAAAAAAACCACAGCCAACATCATACTTACTTAATGGTGAGAAACTTATTGCTTTCCCACTAAGATCAGGAACAAGGCAAGGATGTCCCCTCTCACCACTCATTTTCAAATCGTTTTGGAAGTCCCACAAGACAAGAAAGTAAAATAAAGTTTATATTGTATTATTTTGGAAAAAAGAAATAAAACTCTCTTCATTTGCAGGTGACATAATCATATATATGTATGTATAACATACAAAAGAATCAATAAAAAAACTCATGTAACTGTAAGCAATGATAGCAAGGTTGTAGGAGAAAATGTTAGTATACAAAACTCTGAAGGTTAATAGCTACATACTTCTGAAAAAAGAAATCAGAGATCTAAATAAATAAAGGGGTATACTATCTGCACAGATAAAAAGACTCAGTATTGTCAGTATGTCAGTTCTTCCCATGATCTTTAGATTTAATGCAATCAAAATCAAAATTACAAGTTTTTTGTGGATTTTAGAAAACTGTTCTTAAAGTTTATATTAAGAAAGAAAAGACTCAGAAAAGCCAACAAAATATTAAAGAAGCAGAAAGATGAAGGATTGACTCTACCCTACTTCAAGACTTACTACAAAGCTACAGTAATCAGGATAGTGTTCTGTTGGTGAAACAATGATGAATAAATCAATGAAATAAAATAGAGTTCCCAGAAATAGAGTCACATAAGTATAGTAAATTGATCTCTGACAAAGAAGCAAAGGCAACTTGATAAGCAAAAGTTACATTTTCAACAAACTGTACTGTAACAACTGGCTAACCACAGGCAAAAAATAAATTTACACAATGACTTTACACCCTTCATAAAAATGAACTCAAATGGATCATAGATGTAAATATAAAATGCAAAACTTTAAAACTCCTAGAAGATAACATACAAGAAAATGTGGATGATCTCAGGTTTGGTAATGAGTTTTCAGATACAACACCAATGATAATTCATGAAAGGCATTTGATAAGCTGGCATTTATTAAAATTAGTACTTTATGCTCTGTAAAAGATGCTGTCAAGAAAATTAAAAAACAACAAGCCACAGATGAGAGAAAATATTTGCAAAGCACATGACTGATAAAAAAAACTGTTAGATAAAAAACTCTTAAAACTCAACAATAAGAAAATGAACAACTAGATTTTAAAAAATGAGCCAAAGACTTGAAGCCACCTCACTGAAGAAAATATATACATGGGAACTAAGAATATAAACAGATGTTAAACATCATATGCCATTTGATGAATGCAAATTAAAACAACAATAAGATATCACTATGAATTTATTAGAATGGTCAGAATTTGGAACACTGATCACACCAAATGCTATAGAAAATTTGGAGCAACAGGAACCCTTATTCATTGCTTGTGGGAATGCAAAATGGCACAGCCATGTTGGAAGACAGTGTGGTGATTTCTGACACAACTGAATGTACTCTTACCATATAATCTAGCAACTGTACTCCTTGGTATTTACTGAAAGAAGTAAAATAATTATGTCTACACAAAAAACTATATACAAAATTTTACAGAGGCTTTATTCATAATTACCCAAACTTGGAAGCAAACGAGATCTCCTTCAGTAGGTGAATAGATAAGTTATCTCTGTTATATCCAGACAACAGAATATTATTCAACACTAAAAAGAAATAAACTAGGCCAGGCAGGGTGGCTCACGCCTGTAATCCCAGCACTTTTGGAGGCTGAAGTGGGCAGATCACTTGAGGTCAGGAGTTCATGACCAGCCTGGCCAGCATGCTGAAACCCTGTCTCTACAAAAAACAAAAATTATCAAGGTGTGGTGGCAAGCACTTGTAATCCCAGCTACTAGGGAGGCTGAGGGAGGAGAATTGCTTGAATCCTGGAGGGGGAGGTTGCAGTGAGCCCAGATCATGCTACTGCCCTCCAGCCTGGGCAACAGAGGGAGACTCTGTCTCAAAAACAAACAAACAAACAATAAACAAAAAAAGAAAACACAGAATGAACTACCAAGCCATGAGAAAACAGAGAAAACTTAAATGCATGTCATTAAGTGAAAGAAACTATTCTGAAAAAGCTATGTGGTGTATGATTCCAATCATATGACAGTCTATAAAAGGCAAAACTATGGAGGCAGTAAAAAAATAAGTGATTGCCAGGAGTTGGTGTGTGGGGAGGCGGGAGGAAGAGATAAATAGGCAGAGCACAGAGTATTTGTAGGACAGTAAAACTATTCCATATGTTATATAATGGTGGATGCATGTCATTACACATTTGCCAAAACCCATAACATACAACACCTAGAGATAACCCTAATGTAAATGATAGACTTTGGGTGATAATGATATTTCAAAATAGGTTAATCCATTGTAACAAATGTATCACTCTGGTGAAGGATGTTGAAAGTGGGGGAGGTTTGTGTATATGGGGGCAGGGGTTATATAAAAGTCTCTATACCTTCTGCTCAATGTTGCTGTGAAGAGCCAAAAAGCTGGTCACAGCCCACACACACACACACACACACACGGTTATAAGTAATTTTTTTTGTTCCTACAAAGGTGGTAGATGAAGGCACTGTCATAAAATTATCATTTAGAGAGACAAATTGAAAGGAAAAATAATTTTATTAAACTTTTCATTTAATTTCTTGTAATTCCAAATATTTAAACTGTTCTATTAAACATAATAGAATAATAAGAAATTCAAACATTTATAGGAATTGCATGGAATGGGAAGGATGCTATTCTCTACCTAACATTCCGTCAACATTAATTTCTACTGAACTTTAATTAAAATCAGTGGCCCTACCTTCCTTAGTCCCAGTGGCTTAAATTGTGTGGCTTGTTACCTCTCCTGAAATACTTTTCAAAATTCTCCTTTTCCATGTCTCTTGCACTATAAACCTCCTTTTATTTATTTTTTTCTGTTTCATTTAAAACTCTCTGAGTTTTTATTCCTGCCCACCTCACCCACTTATTATGTAAATTAACAGTTGTTTTTTTCCCCACAAGGAGAGATGACAGGGAAAAAGAAAGGAGGAACTGAGAAACCCTCTCCTACTTTTTAAAGCATACAAGGGAAACAAATTGGTTGTAAATAAGCATATTTTTGATGTATGTGCTCACACTGATATCATTCATTCATTTACTTATAAGTATTTATAAAATATTGGATATGTATTAGAAACTGCCATTTTCATGCTTTTTAAAAAATTGTTAGATATTGAAAAAATTATAATTTTGTATATTTATGGGCTAAAAAGGGATGCTATGACTTTTGAATACAATTTAAAATAAATCAAGCTAATTAACATATTCATCATTTCAAATATCTAGCATTTTGCCTTCATTTTGAAAATATTTACCAAATTTTTCTCATTAAATTTGGATTGATTTCTCCTACTGAAATTAAGTCTATTCTCAGCTTTGGGTATCCTAATTACTTTATTTAACTTTTACTAAAGACTCTACCTGCTGAAAACTCAAACCACGCTTTTCCTCTACCTCATGAATATCAGATGTAGCCATGAAGGTTGTAATTATTTTTTTCTCATTGAGGACTTGGTACAAAATTATAGGTATTTTGACAGTCTTTTTATATTTTTCATCATTGACATTCTTTCAGTATGTTGACTTACTCTTATTTCTTGCATAACTGTTTTTTTCTTATTTTTCTTTATTCATCACCCCATTAGAATATTTTATTATACTACACCATCTCAGTGCTTCAGTCATATACTCACAAATTGTTCAAGACATGTATCAAATGCCTAACAGGTGCTAGTCACTCTTATCCTAAGGGCTGTCAATTCATTGGAAATCAAGAGTAATCATGTCCCTTTCTCATAGAGCTTGCATGAATTCATTGACTGAAAAGCAAAAAGAAAAAAAACAAAGCACTTATGAAATATTGCCTCTCAGCATTTTGGTTAATATTATATGTGAAGCATTCACAAAATGTGTGAAGTTTTGGAAAGAAAATGTAAATAATAAACTCTCACAGACTTCAAAACATAATAGAGAAAACTCCACAAATGTTTAAAAGGCATTAATAATGAACCTAATTGTGCTAAATTATATAGCAGAGGTACATAAAATGTACATGGCAAAGTTAAAAAGGAACAGCAGATTTTTTATAGATAGAGCATATAGGAGTTGATGGAATTGATTTTGGAAGGAACATATCTCAAAATAATAAGTCATCTATGACAAACCCACAGCCAACATTATACTGAATAGTCAATAGAAGGAAGTACTCCCCTTGAAAACTGGCACAAGAACAGGATACCTTCTCTCACCACTCCTATTCAACATAGTATTGGAAGTTCTGGCCAGGGCGATTAGGCCGGAGAAAGAAATAAAGTACATTCAAATTGAAAAAAAGAAAGTGAAGCTATCCCTGTTTGCAGTTGACATGATTCTATATCCCACAAACCTCATAGCCTCAGCCCAAAAGCACCTTAAGCTGATAATCAACTTCAGCAAATTCTCAGGATACAAAATCAATGTGCAAAAATTAACAACATTCCTATGCACCAACAATAGTCAAGCTGAGAGTCAAATCAGGAATGTAATCCCACTTACAATAGCCACAGAAATAATAAAATATCTGGGAATACAGTTAAACAGCAAGGTGAAAGATCTCTACAAGGAGAAATACAAACCACTGCTCCAAGAAATCAGAGATGACACAAACAAATGGAAAACATTTCATGCTCATGAATAGGAAGAATCAATATCACGAAAATGGCCATACTGCACACTGCCCAAAGTAATTTATAAATTCAATGCTATTCCCACAAAATTATCATTGACATTCTTAACCAAACTAGAAAAATATTTTAAAATTCATATGGAATGAAAAAGGGTCCAAATAGCCATGACAATACAAAGCAAAAAGAACAAAGCTTGAGGCATCATGCTGCCAGACTTCAAACTATACTGAAGGGCTACAGTAATTAAAACAACATGGTACTGGTACAAGAACAGACACATAGGCCAATTGGACAGAATAGAAAACCCAGAAATAAGACCAGACATCTACAACTATCTGATCTTTTAAAACCTGACCAAAAAAAAGTATGGGGGAAAATATTCCCTATGAAATAAATGGTGCTAAGATACCTGGCTAGCCATATGCAGAAAATTGGAATTCAACCCCTTTCTTACACCATACACAAAAATAAACTCAAGATGTATTAAAGACTTAAATGTAAAACTCAAAACTATAACAACCCTGGAAGACAACCCAGGCAATACCATTGAGAACATAAGCACTGGCAAAGATTTTATGCAAATGACTACAAAAGCAATTGCAACACAAGTAAAAATTGACAAATAAGATCTAATTAAAGTTAAGAGCTTCTGCAGAGCAAAAGAAACTATCAACAGAGTAAACAGACAACCTACAGACTGGGAGAAAAATTTTGCAAACTATACATCTTACAAAGGTCTAACATCCAGCATATATAAGGAAATTAAGTTTACAAGAAAAAAGCAATCCCATTAAAAGGTGGATAAAGGATATGAACAGATACTTCTCAAATATGACATACATGTTATTGATTTTTCCTATCCACAAGCTTGAAATGTTTTTCCATTTGTTTGTGTCCACTCTTATTTCCTTGAGCAGTGGTTTGTAGTTCTCCTTGAAAATTTCCTTCATGTACCTTGTTAGCTGTATTCCTAGGTATTTTATTCTTTTTATAACAATTGTAAATCGGTTTTCATTGATGATTTGGTTCTCTGCTTGTCTATTGTCATTGTACAGGAATGCCTGTGATTTTTGCACATTGATTTTGTATCCTGAGACTTTGCTGAAGTTGCTTATCAGCTTAAGAAGGTTTTGTGCTGAGCTGGGCATGGTGGCTCATGCCTGTAGCCCCAGCACTTTGGGAGGTCCAGGCAGGCAGATCACCTGAGGTCAGGAGTTTGAGACCAGCCTGGCCAACATGATGAAATGCTGTCTCTACTAAAAATACAAAAAATTAGCTGGGTATGGTGGCAGGCACCTGTAATCCCAGCTACTCCGGAGGCTGATGCAGGAGAATCGCTTGAACCTGAGAGGTGGAGGTTGTAGTGAGTCGAGACCATGCCACTGTACTCCAGCCTGGGCAACAAGAATGAAACAAGAAAAAAGAAGCTTTTGGGCTGAGATGATGGGGTGTTCTAGGTATAGGATCCAAGAATGAAACAAGAAAAAAGAAGCTTTTGGGCTGAGATGATGGGGTGTTCTAGGTATAGGATCATGTCATCTGCAAACAGAGACAATTTGGCTGCCTCTCTTCCTATTTGAATATCCTTTATTTTTTTTCTCTTTCCTGATTGCCCTGATCAAAACTTCCAATACTATGTCGAATAGGAGTGATGAGAGAGGACATCCTTGTCTTGCGCCAGTTTTCAAAGGAAATGCTTCCAACATTTGCCCATTCAGTATTCTCTTGGCTGTAGGTTTGTCACAGATGACTCTTAATATTTTGAGATATGTTCCATCAATACCTAGTTTATTGACAGTTTTTTAACATGAAGCGATGTTAAATTTTATTGAAGGTCTTTTCTGCATCTGTGGAGATAATCGTGTGATTTTTGTCATTAGTTCTGTTTGTGAGATGAATTGTATTTGTTGATTTGCTTACGTTGAACCAGCCTTGCATTTCAGGGATGAAGCCAACTTGATCCTGGTGGATACGTTTTTGATGTGCTGCTGGATTTGGTTTGTCAGTATTTTATTGAGGATTTTTGCATTGCTATTTATCAGGGATATTGGCGTGATGTTTTCTTTTTTTGTTGTATCTCTGCCAGGTTTTGGTGTCAGGATGATGCTGGCCTCATAAAATAAGTTAGGGAGAAGTTCTTCCTTTTCAATTGTTTGGAATAGTTTCAGAAGAAATGGCACCAGCTCCTCTTTGTACCTCTGCCCAAAGTAATTTACAGATTAAATGATATTCCCATTAAACTACCATTGATGTTCTTCACGGAATTAGAAAAAAAACTACTTTAAAATTCATCTGGAACCATAAAAGAGCCCATGTAGCCAAGACAATCCTAAGCAAAAAGAACAAAGCTGGAAACATCATGCTATCTGACTTCAAACTACACTGCACAGCTACAGTAACCAAAATAGCATGGAACTGGTACCAAAAGAGACACATAGACCAGTGGAAGAGAATAGAGATCTCAGAAATAAGATCACACATCTACAACCATCTGATCTCAACAAGCCTGATAAAAACAAACAATAGGGAAAAGATTCTCTATTTAATAAGTGGTGATGGGAACACTGGCTAGACATATGCAGAAAATTGAAACTGGACCCTTCCTTATACATTATACAAAAATTAACTAAAGATAGATTAAAGACTTAAGTGTAAAACCCAAAACTATAAAAACCCTAGAAAAAGAGCTTGGCAAAACCATTCAGGTCATAGGCACCAGCAAAGATTTCATGACAAAAACATCAAAACCAATTGCAACAAAAGCAAAAATTGACATTTGGGACCTAATTAACTGAACAGCTTCAGCACAACAAAAGAAACTATCATCAGAGTGAACAGACAATCTATGGAATGGGAGTAAATTTTTGCAATCTATCCATCTGACAAAGATCTAATATCCAGAATCTACAAGGAATTTAAACAAATTTACAAGATAAAAACAAACAACCCCATCAAAAAGTGGACAAAGTACATGAACAAAAACTTCTCAAAAGAAGACTTTTCTGCAGCCAAAAAACATCAGTAAAAGTTCAACATCACTGATCATTAGAGACATACGAATTAAAACCATAATGAGATACCATCTCATGCCAGTCAGAATGGCCATTATTAAAAAGTCGAGAAACAGCAAATGCTGGCAAGGCTGTGGAGAAATAGGAATGCTTTTACACTTTGGTGGGAATGAATTAGTTTAACCATTTCAAAGACATTGTGGTGATTCCTCAAGGATCTAAAACCATAAATACCATTTGACTCACCAATCCCATTACTGTGTATATACTCAAAGGAATATAAATCATTCTGTTTTAAAGATATATATGCACATATGCTTATTGCAGTGCTATTCACAATAGCAAAGACATAGAATCAACCCAAATGTCCATCAATAATAGACTGGATAAAGAAAATGTGCTACATATACACAATAGAATACTACGTAGCCATAAAGAAAAATGAGATCATGTCTCTTGCAAGGACATGGATGGAGCTGGAAGTCATTGTCCATAGCAAGTGAACACAGGAACAGAAAACCAAACACCACATGTTCTCACTCATAAGTAGGAGCTGAACCATGAGAACACAGGGATACAGGAAGGGGAACAACACACACCAGAGACTCTCAGGGAGTCGAGAGGAGAAAGAGCATCAGGATAAATAGCTAATGCATGCAGGGCTTAATATCTAGGTGGTGGGTTGATAAGTGAAGCAAAGCACCATGGCACATGTTAATCTATGTAACATATCTGCATGACCTGCATATGTATCCTGGAGCTTAAAATAAAGTTCAATTTTTAAAATACAAGAAGATATACATGTGACCAACAAATATATGAAAAAAAGCCCAACATCACTGATCATTAGAGAAATGCAAATCAAAACCGCAATGAGATACCATCTAGCACTAGTCAGAATGGCTATTATTAAAAAGTCAAAAAATAGATGCTGGCTATGTTGTGGAGAAATGGAACACTTTAAACACTGTTAGTGGAAGTGCAAATTAATTCAGCCATGTGGAAGACAGTGGGGCGATTCCTCAAAGACCTCAAGACAGAAATACCATTTGACTCAGTAATCTCATGACTGGATATATACTCAATGAAATATAAATCATTCTATTATAAAGACACATACACACATATGGTCATTGCAGCACACTTCACAATAACAAAGACGGAATCAACCTAAATGCCCATCAATGATAGACTGGATGTATTAGTCAGGGTTATCTAGAGACAGGACTAATAGGATGGATGTATATATGAAAGGGAGTTTATTAAGGAGAATTGACTCACACGATCACAAGGTGAAGTCCCAAAATAGGCCATCTGCAAGCTAAAGAGCAAGAAAGCCAGCCTGAGTCCCCAAACCTCAAAAGTAGGGAAGCTGACAGTGCAGCCTTCAGTCTATAGATGAAGGCCTGAAAGCCCCTTGTTAACCACTGGTGTAGGTCCAAGCATCCAAAAGCTGAAGAACTTGGAGTCCAATGTTCGAGGGCAGGAAGCATCCAGCACTGGAAAAAGATGGAGGCCAGAAGATTTAGCTAGTCTAGTCCTTCCATGTCCCTTGGCCTGCTTTTATCCTAGCTGCACTGGCAGCTGACTAGATGGTGCCCACCCATATTGAGAGTACATCTGCCTTTCCAAGTCCACTGACTCAAATGTTAATCTCCTCTGGCAACATCCTTACAGACACCCAGGAACAATAGTTTGCATCCTTCAGTCCAATCAAGTGGACACTCAATATTAACCATCACGTGGAGAGGTGAAGCCAGCTGAACTTCCTGGGTTAAGTGGGGACTTGGAGAACTTTTCTGTCTAGCTAGAGGATTGTAAACACACCAGTCAGTGTTCTATGTCTAGCTAAAGGATTCTAAATGCACCAATCAGCACTCTGTAAAAACACACCAATCAGAGCTCTGTGTCTAACTAGAGGATGGTAAATTCACCAATCAGCACTCTGTGAAAATGCACCAATCAGTACTCTGTGTCTAGCTAGAGGATTGTAAGTGCACCAATCAGCACTCTGTAAAAATGCACCCATCAGTGCTCTGTGTCTAGCTAAAGGATTGTAAATGCACCAGTCAACACTGTGTAAAAACACACCAATCAGTGCTCTGTGTGTAGCTAAAGGATTGTAAATGCACCAATCAGTGCTCTGTAAAATGGACCAATCAGCAGGACATGGGCAGGGATAAATAAGGGAATAAAAGCTGGCCACCTCAGCCAGCAGCGGCAACCCGCTCGGGTCCCCTACCACGCTGTGGAATCTTTGTTTTTTTGTTCTTCACAATAAATCTTGCTGCTGCTCACTCTTTGGGTCTGTGCCACTTTTAAGAGATGTAACACTCACGTGAACGTCCGCGGCTTCATTCTTGAAGTCAGCAAGACCAAGAACCCACCGGAAGGAACCAACTCCGGACACATTTTGGCAACCACGATGGGACTATAACCAAGCAGTGAGTACCATTGGACCCCTTTCACTTGCTAGTCTGTCCTATTTTTCCTTCGAATTCAGGGGCTAAATACTGGGCACCTGTCAGCCAATTAAAAGTGACCAGCACAGCCGCTGGACTAAAGACACAGGTGTCAGGCTTTCTGGGAAACAGCTCTCTGACAACCCCTGGCTCTTTGGAGTTGGGAGCATTGGTTTGCCTGGAACCAGCTTCCACTTTTCTTGTACTTCTGGACTGAGCCAAGGGTCGACAGAGAGGAAAGCCATTCAGCTATGGGGTCCCGACAAAAAGTTGGTTGACCTTGCGCCTATGAGCAGAACTCTCAAAGTCATGTTGCCCAACTGAGACTCACCCATCTATCCTATCTATCCTGACCCTTGCCTCCTGGGTCCTAATGCCTGTCAGACAAACTTCCTCTCACTTCTCTTCTCTGAGGCTAGTCCTACTTCTAAAAACCACTCCCTGTCTCTGGTGCTTTTCTAGTTTCTCCTGTAATAATGATTTCTAGTATAAACCTCAGGACTCTGTTTCCTTCTTTAGGCTCCTGGGCTCACCAATCAGAAAGACATAATTTTTGCCAAAAGCCCTGTCAGAGGGGGAGACTATCTGGAATTTTAGGATCCCTCCTCAGACAAGCAGGCCTAACAAGGCTATTCCTGAAGCTAGGATATGGGGAGCCTCAGAAATGATATCCTTCCTATTCATATGATGAGAAGTAAGGACAAAAGATGTCACTCTTCCAACCCTGGAGATCCCTTCCCTCCTTCAGGGTATGGCTCTCCACTTTATTTTTGGGGAATAACATCTTTATAGGAAGGGGTAAGGTCCCAATACTAACAGGAGAATGCTTAGGACTCTAACAGGTTTTTGAGAATGCATCGGTAAGGGCCACTAAATCTGATTTTTCTCAGTCCTCTTTGTGGTCTAGGAGGACAGGCAAGGGTGCAGGTTTTCAAGACTGTGTCAGTAAGGGCCACTAAATCCAACCTTCCTTGGTCCTCCTTGTGGTCTAGGAGGAAAACTAGTGTTTCTGCTGCTGCATCAGTGAGCGCAACTATTTTGATCAGCAGGGTCCAGGGACCATTGTGAGTTATTGGGCAAGAGTGGGGAAAACAAACCAAAACCACAGGTGTTTTTTTCTTCCAGATGGGAAACACTCAGGCATCAACAGGCTCACCCTTGAAATGCATCCTAAGCTATTGGGACCAATTTGACCTGCAAACTCTGAAAAGAAGTGACTCATTTTTTTCTGCACTACAGCCTGAGGAAAAATGGCCACCTGAGGGAAGTATAAATTACGATACTATCCTGCAGCTTGACCTTTTCTGTAAGAGGGAAGACAAATGGAGTGAAATACCTTATGTCCAAGCTTTCTTTTCATTGAAGGAAAATCCACAACTGTGCAAAGCTTGCAATTTACATCCCACAAGAGGAAATCTCAACTTACCCCCATATCCTAGCCTTCCTATAGCTCTCCTTCCTATTAATGTTAAGCCTCCTCTATTTTCCCCCACCCAGAAGGAAACAAGCAAAAAATCTCCAAGGGACCACAGAACCCCCTGGCTATCAGTTATATCCCTTTCAAGCTGTAGGGGGAAGGGAATTTGGCCCAACCTGGGTACATGTCCACTTCTCCCTCTCTGATTTAAAGCAGATCAAGGCAGACCAGGGGAAGTTTTCAGATGATCCTGATAGGTACATAGATGTCCTACAGGGTCTAGGGCAAAGCATTTAGAGATGTCCAAGTGAGACATCTCTCACTTGGAGAGATGTCATGCTATTGTTATATCAAACCCTGGCCTTTAACAAGAAACAAGCTGCCCCCTTGCCCATGCCCACTATGCTGAGGCAATCACTGGAAGGTGCACTGCCCCAGAGGACAAAGGTTCTCTGGGCCAGAAGCCCCCAACCAGATGATCCAACAACAGGACTGAGGGTTCCCAGAGCAAGTGCCTGCTCATGTCATCACCCTCACTGGGCCCCAGGTATGTTTAACCATTGAGGGCCAGGAAATTGACTTCCTCCTGGACACTGGCACAGTCTTCTCAGTGTTAATCTCCTGTCCCAGACAGCTGTCCTCAAGGTCCGTTACCATCTGAGGAATCCTGGGATGGCCTGTAAACAGGCATTTCTCCCACCTCCTCAGTTGTAATTGGGAGACTTTGCCATTTTCACATGTCTTTCTCGTTATGCCTGAAAGTCCCACACCATTATTAGGGAGGGACATATTAGCCAAAGCTGAAGCCATTATCTACATTAATATGGGGAACAAGTTACCCATTTGTAGTCCCCTGCTTGAGGAGGGAATCGACCCTGAAGTCTGGGCATTGGAAGGACAATTTGGAAGGGCAAAAAATGCCTGCCCAGTCCAAATCAGGCTAAAATAATCCACCACTTTTCCTTATCAAAGGCAATAGCCCTTAAGGCCTGAAGCTCATAAAGGATTACAGGATATTGTTAGACATTTAAAAGTTCATGGCTTAGTAAGAAAATGCAGCAGTTCCTGCAACACCACAATTCTAGGAGTACAAAAACTGAATGGTCAGTGGAGACTAGTGCAAGATCTTAGACTCATCATTGAGGGAGTAATTCCTCTATATCCAGTTGTACCCAACCCCTATGTCCTGCTCTCTTAAATACAAGAGTAAGCAGAATGGTTCATGGTTCTGGACCTCAAGGATGCCTTCTTCTGTAATCCCCTGCACTCTGAGTCCCAGTTCTCTTTGTCTTTGAGGATCCCACAGACCACACGTGTCCCAACTTACATGGATGGTCTTGCCCCAGGGGTTTAGGGATAGCCCTCATCTGTTTGCTCAGGCACTGGCTCAAGATCTAAGCCACTTCTCAAGTCCAGGCACTCTGGTCCTTCAGTATGTGGATGATTTACTTTTGGCTACCAGTTCGGAAGCCTCATGCCAGCAGGCTACTCTAGATTTCTTGAGCTTTCTAGCTAATCAAGGGTACAAGGTGTCTAAATCAAAGGCCCAGCTCTGCCTACAACAAGTCAAATATCTAGGCCTAATCTCAGCCAGAGGAACCAGGACCCTCAGCAAGGAATGAATACAGCCTATACTGGCTTATCCTCACCCTAAGACATTAAAACAATTGCAGGGGGTTCCCTGGTATCATTGGCTTTTGCTGAATATGGATCCCCAGATACAGCGAGATGGCCAGACCACTCTACTATAATCAAGGAGACCCAGAGGGCAAATACTCATCTAGTAGAATAGGAACCAGAGGCAGAAACAGCCTTCAAAACTTTAAAGCAGGCCCTAGTACAAGCTCCAGCCTAAAGCCTTCCCACAGGACAAAACTTCTCTTTATACATCACAGATAGAGCAGGAATAGCTCTTGGAGTCCTTACCCAGACTTGTGGGACAACCTCACAACCAGTGGCATACCTAAGTAAGGAAATTGATACAGTAGCAAAAGGCTGGCCTCACTGTTTACAGGTAGTTGCAGCAGTGGCCATCTTAGTGTCAGAGGCTATCAAAATAATAAATAAAATAAATTTTATTTTATTTTGATAAAATTTCCTTTTATCAAAATAAAAG
Source organism: Pongo pygmaeus (assembly GCF_028885625.2). Lineage (NCBI taxonomy): Eukaryota > Metazoa > Chordata > Mammalia > Primates > Hominidae > Pongo > Pongo pygmaeus. Next base: position 27,477,824 of record NC_072376.2, read on the forward strand.
GAAAGGATCTCACTGCCTGGACTACTCATGATATAAATGGCATACTGGGTGCCAAAGGAAGTTTATGACTATCAGACAACTGCTTGCTCAGATACCAGGCACTACTTCTTGAGGGACCAGTGCTTCAAATACACACGTGTGTGGCCCTCAACCCTGCCACTTTTCTCTTAGAGGATGGAGAACCAATTGAGCATGACTGCCAACAAATTATAATCCAGACTTCTGCCGCCCAAGAGGATCTCTTAGAAGTCCCCTTAGCTAATCCTAACCTTAACCTGTATACCAATGAAAGTTCATTTGTGGAGAATGGGATACAAAGGGCAGGTTATGCCATAGTTAGTGATGTAACAGTACTTGAAAGTAAGCTTCTTCCCCCAGGGACAAGCACCCAGTTAGCAGAACTAGTGGCATTTACCTGGGCCTTAGAACTGGGAAAGGGAAAAAGAATAAATATGTATACAGATAGCAAGTATGCTTATCTAATCCTACATGCCCCTGCTGCAATATGGAAAGAAAAGGAGTTCTTAATCTCTGGGAGAACCCTTATTAAATACCACAACGAAATCATGGAGTTATTACACACAGTGAAAAAACCCAAGGAGGTGGCAGTCTTACACTGCTGAAGCAAAAGCCATCAAAAGGGCAAGGAGAGGGGAGAACAGCAGCATAAGTGGCTGGCAGAGGCAGGGAAAGACCAGCAGAGAAGAAAGAGACAGAGAGAGAGGAAGAGACAGAGAGACAGAGACAAAGTCAGAGAAAGGGAGAGAGAGAGAGGAAGAGACAGAGGGACAAAGACGGAGTCAGAGAGAAAGAGACAGAAAGACAGAAATAGAAGGAAAGAGAGAGAAGGAAGTAGTAATGAAAAAACAGTGTACCCTATTCCTTTAAAAGCCAGGGTAAATTTAAAATCTATAATTGATAATTGAAGGTCTTCTCCACAACCGTATAACATTCCAATGCCACCTTGTTGTCAGTGTGAACAAGGGAGTAGCCTAAAAGCACTGAGGCCACTGACAACCCACAGCCTTCCTATCAAAAATCCTTAACCCAGCAGGTTTCCTAACAGGGGATCTAAATCTTAATTAATTACCATACAAAAGTCTGACCAGACCTAGGATGAACTCCCTTCAGGACAGGACAATAGGTGGTTCCTCCAGGGCAATTAAGGGAAAAAGACAAAATGGATATTCAGTGAGTGATAAGGAAACTCTTGTAGAAGCAGAGTTAGGAAAATTGCCTAATAACTGGTCTGCTCAAATGTGTGAGCTGTTTGCACTCAGCTAAACCTTAAAGTACTTGCAGAATCAGGAAGGAGCCATCTATACCAATTTTAAGTTAATATGAACTGAATGAGGTCTTATTAATAGCAAAGAATAATTGAAATCCCAAACTTACAAGGTTTTCAACAAAAGTAAAGTTTGCTAAAAGTTAACAGTTTAACATGTATTATCCTACTACCACTCACTCTCAAAGGATTTCTCAGACAGTTTGCAAGAAATAACAAAATCTATCCTTACTCTACAGTCCAAAATAGACTCTTTGGCAGCAGTGACTCTCCAAAACCGCTGAGGCCTGGACCTCCTCACTGCTTAGAAAGGAGGACTCTGCACCTTCTTGGGGGAAGAGTGTTGCTTTTACACTAATCAGTCAGGGATAGTACAAGATGCCACCTTTTCCTTTACAGGAAAAGTGTTCTAAAATCAGACAATGCCTTTCAAACTCTTATACCAACCTCTGGAGTTGGGCGACATGGCTTCTCCCCTTTCTAGGTCCCGTGACAGACATCTTGCTATTATTGGCCTTTGGGCCCTGTATTTTTAATCTCCTTGTCAAATTTATTTCCTCTAGGATGGAGGCCATCAAGCTACAGATGGTCTTACAAATGGAACCCCAAATGAGCTCAACTAACAACTTCTACCAAGGACCCCTGGACCGACCTGCTGGCCCTTTTACTGGCCTAAAGAGTTCCCCTCTGGAGGACACTACAACTGCAGGGCCCCTTCTTTGCCCCTATCTAGCAGGAAGTAGCTACAGTGGTCATTGCTCAATTCCCAATAGCATTTGGGGCATCCTGTTTAGAGGGGGGATTGAGAGGTGAAGCCAGATGGACTTCCTGGGCCAAGTGGGGACTAGGAGAACTTTTCTGTTTAGCTAAAGGATTGTAAATGCACCAATCAGCACTCTGTAAAAACACACCAATCAGCACTCTGTGTCTAACTAGAAGATTGTAAATTCACCAATCAGCACTCTGTGAAAACGCACCAATCAGTACTCTGTGTCTAGCTAAAGGATTTTAAATGCACCAATCAGCATTCTGTAAACATGCACCAATCAGTGCTCTATGTCTAGCTAAAGGACTGCAAATGCACCAATCAGCACTCTGTAAAAACACACCAATCAGGGCTCTGTGTCTAGCTAAAGGATTGTAAACGCATCAATCAGCGCTCTAGAAAATGGACCAATCAGTAGGACATGGGTGGGGACAAATAAGGGAATAAAAGCTGGCCACCCCAGCCAGCAGTGGCAACCTGCTTGGGTCCCCTTCTATGCTGCCAAAGCTTTGTTCTTTTGCTCTTCACAATAAATTTTGCTGCTGCTCACTCTTTGGGTCCATGCCACCTTTAAGAGCTGTAACACTTACTGCAAAGATCTGTGGCTTCATTCTTGAAGTCAGCAAGACCAAGAACCCACCAGAAGGAACCAACTCCGGACACAACACTGTATAAGGTGGTACATATACACTATAGAATACTATGCAGCCATAAAAAAGAATGAGACTATGTGTTTTGCAGGGACATGGATGGAGCTGGAGGTCATCATCCTTAGTAAACTAATACAGGAACAGAAAATCAAATACTACATGTTCTCACTTATAAGTGGGCACTAAATGATGAGAACACATGGACACACAGAGGGGAACAACACACACTGGAGCCTTTTGGAAGGTGGAAGTTGGAAGGAGTGAGAGGATCAAGAAAACAACTAATGGGCACTAGGCTTAATACTAGGTGATGAACTAATCTGTACAACAGACTCCCATGACACAAGTTTACCTATGTAACAAACCTACACTTATACCTCTGAACTTAAAATAAGTTAAAAAAAAAAACAAAAACTTTCATGGAATCTCAAGATGAGTCATGAAAGATAGCTTGATGTTACAAATAAACTAAGATTGCCTAATCCCAACTTCCTCTGTTTTTAGGCTAACTTAACAATTTATATAGTAATCGATTTTCTTTTTTATTCTCTACTAAAATATATACTGCAATTTTAATGATGTTTTAATTCATCTTTTCATTCTCTACTATCATAATGCCTAGTACTGAAGACATATTCAGCAATTGTGTAATGGTTGAGGGAATTCTCATCTCTCAGGTGATCCATGTGCATTTCAACTAAATATGGACTTTGTTGATGACTCAGCACTGACTGTTTTAAATGTTCTCATCAATAATCTGACTTAGAGATTTACATGTGAGAAAAACTCCTGTGACTTATTATTTCATTTTAAAATTTATTTAAAAGGAACAAAATAAAATTAGCTAGCTTATATAAAACATTCTTAAATTCTTCAAAATGACTCACCAAAACTCATAATTAATAAGATCATAACATTGGATATTATGCTGTTTATAAACGAATAATAAATCTATAGATTTTCCATCAAACTTGATAAATATTTTTTCCTGAATCTTCTTTAAAAATGTTTCTTTTTCCCTGTCTCCTAGCAATAATTCTGTTAGTTACAGATCATCTCACTGGTTAAGAGACCCCAGTTGTCACAGATTATAATTAGCTATTGAATTTTCTTTGATTCATCTTTTAATTCCATGTTTCATTAGTAGGAAATTATCTTTCCATAAATGGGTAAAATTCTCAAGGTTCTTCAGAAAATGTCAGGCATCTAATCAAAGAAAGCTACATTTTTTCATGGAGTCAGTTGTACATATGTCTTTATTGATAGGAGGCTTTATGCTTTCAAATTTATCCTAAGGTGGACCTGAAAAATAGATAAGATATATTCAGTAATAGAAAGCACAGTCATAACTCAATTATACTTACAGGCAAGAAAGTACATACAGCCAATAATAGAAATTCACAATGTAAAACAAACTAGTCTTTTAAGTTATATATTCGTTTCCCTAAAACTAGGAAATAAGGGAGAAAATTTAAAAATGTTGTTGAAAAGTCATACCTTTTAAAATGTTGTGTAATCTCATATTTTAGATACATTTTTGTTGACATGAAGGTGATTTATAGTGGATTGTTACATCACAAAAACAGGTTACAGATCAAAATGCAAGTCCTGATCTTATTCTTTGAAACATGGTATATATATATGAATAGAAGAAAGGGAAAATGAGAGAGAGAGAATCTAAAAAAATGATAGTTTCATCTGACTGGTGATTTTTTTCCTAAGTATTGTATAAGTGTAGAGTACTTATGTCATAATTGCAAAATTATAATTTTAAAAGAATATTAGTTTTTCAGTAATTTTAGTTAATATTTGTAATAATACTTTTAAAATATATTTAAATGTTTTACTATCATCTAGAAGCTCCACAAGTAAGGAAACCAGAAGGGTCTCATAAATATCAGAGGAGTAACTACAGACAGAAATAATATTTTCCCCAGTATATCTGAATTGTTTTTATATTAACATGTGAAATCACACACTGTGGTTAGCAGAAAAAAACCCTATGATGAGGAAGGGAATCTGAATCTGAGCAGGGAGAGGCTGCACGTTCATCTAAAAGCAATAGCTGAGGCTGAGGATCTCTAACAGGAGAAAGAAACCCCTAACGCAATCCAACTAAATATTCCTGATGTTTTTCTGCTGCGTGTGTGTGCTCGTATGTGTGTGTGCACCTGCACATGTGTATGTGTATATGTATATTATGGGCATCACAATGTGCAGTCTCTACAAGATGCAGAAGTTATCTGAAATTAACTAGACTGATCTCTAAATAGCTTTCTGGTGCTCTAGCAATGTTTTGCAAATTGCAGGCCCCTTTGTAGCAGCTACATCACATGTGAATGCTAGACATCCAAATTCTTGGGCCTCAACCTAGGCTATTTATGAAATCAGCAACTCACCAAGCCTTCCAGGTGATTATGATACATAGTTAAGTTTGATTATCCCTGGTCTATAGGCCAAATTTTGATGCTAAATTTCCTATATGTGATTTTCCCTGTTTGTTATCATTTTACTCACAATTCTACTTACTATAAACTTCCAATATTTTCCATTGTTCCATTCCTGGTTCCCTTATTGATGCAAGGATACAACATTTCCTTTGAGGGTTGGAACATGTATAACTTTTGTATCCCTTCATAGCCTAGGACAGTGTTGCTAAAAAATGTTTAATAAATCTTTAGTTAGTGGAAAGTAAATTACTTGACACATCCACTAGCTAAAGCTGGTTTTGCAGACAGCTCTTGTGCAGACAGCTTGAAATGGGTAGAGCCCTGCTTTCTAGATGATGCTGAATGTCAATATGAAAAAGTCTAATTTCCATGAAGCAAAGATGGCTCTTATTTACCCAGCAACATAGTGTTCCATTTGAGATTACCTATGCCAGGAACTCTTGTTCTTTGTTTTTCTGTTATATATCAAATATACAAAAGAGAGAACAGAAAATAAATTTGTTATATAGGAATGCTGCTATTAATTGTCAGCTTCAATACATGGTTTGATAGAGGATTCGCGATGGGTGATCGATGAAATCTAAGGACCTAAGTGTCCTAACTAAGCAATTGGTACATTTTACTCATCATAGTTATTTCAGCAGCCTATTGGAGCTGAAAAGGGAAAGTTGACTGAATATAACTCAAGGAATCTTAGACAAAAAATAAAAAAGAGTTCAGGTCAATCTTACCTTTATTCTGAAGTACTCCAATGAAGTATGTACTTGAATCTTACCCAGAACTTGTTCATTTATGTAATTCATTTTTTGGCTGTGGAGAGCCTGAGGTGTATAAGAACCAAAGAAAGCTGCTTTTTTATGAGAATGAGTCATTTACAATTTTGCACACCTTCTAAATAACAATCGAGAACTATGTTCAGATTATACTTTTTTTTCAGTTTTATTGACCATGAAAACAGTCTCTTAATTTAGTAATCCAGTCTCTTAGGAAGCAAACTACAATTTGGTAAGGTTTTATTTTGTGTTATACTGTTCTCAGCAATTTTCATGTTTTTAATCTGTGTGATGACCTGACATGTGTTGTTCAGTTATTGATTGATAGGTAACTGAGGCTCAGAGGGTTGAATACATTTTAACAGGTCACACAGCTAGGAAAGAGCAAACAAAAGAAATTACACTCTCATCTCTTTTCTGTTAGATAATTTAGTTTTTCAACAATATCTCAGACCTCATGAGAATATTTATGTCTTCAGAAATTTTTGTGGATCTAGCCTCAGGTGACTTCATGTGATTTTTAAACTTAAAACTCTTGTTTAGTGCAAATCTTGTCTCTTTGGCATCCAAGTAGCAATTTTATTTACTGTTCCTTTACTGTTCAAGTCTCCTGTGAATTTTCTATTTATTTCTCTGGCCAGAGGAGAGAGGAATGTTTGCTGACCTGGCTGTATGCTTCAGGCGCTGACCTTTTAGAACCATTTCTGGTTCTGGATGCTGGAGATTGTCCTCTTTCCATCTGCTTTTGTTTGTACTCTCTGAGCCACTGTTTGCATTTAATTTTAAAATGTCTCCTATTATCTTCCTTAGCTTTGGAGTTTTTATGCCACTTTTGTTTATATCTCTCATACTTTTCATTTCATCTAAAACTTAAAAAAAAAAATCCTAGCATAGAAGAGAAGATGCCAACTGGGGACAAACTCATGAAAGAGAAAAAAGAAAAATAAATAAAGTGGACAGAAATGTGAAAGAGATTGATATACAAAAAAAAAAAAATACTGAGTTTAAACAGGATGTTTAGACCTGAAAATTTTCTTAAACAGAAGTAAGGGAAGTAAAGTGAAAGTGAAGAAAATGACCTATTAAAGGGTTTGGTGAAGCAATTACATAGATAAACTTCCTATAGATTGGCCATTAAATCCTAGAAACCTAAACTGTGGCTCAAACTGTCTCTATGTGCATGGGAAAAAAAAGTGTCTGAATTGACTTTCTGTTTAAATAGAGATTGAACAAATATGCACAGACATAGGCATCATCTGTAATTTTTTATAGTTCTGCAAAAAAAGAATTTGACCTAAATAGTTCTACATAATATTGGATACATTGGGTGAACTTTCTCAGTTATTCTCATCTTCTGAGGTTGGTGGAGATGATAGGTAATTTCTGTTCCCACTGGGCTAACCCAGAACAAAATTATATAGTCAGTTTCTATACTTTTCACTCTTCAGTTTTGTACCTTCCTTTTCCTTGTGCCTTTCCATTAGGATTCCAGCGACTTCATATTTTCCCTTTTAATAAGATTCCCCTGGGCATTAGTTTATTCCTGGTATTATAACAAAATAAATACCACAGACTGGATAATTCATAAAGACTAGAACTCTATTTCTCACAGGTCTGAAGGCTGGAAAGTTCAAGATCAAGGGGCCAGCAGATTCGGTGTCTGGCAAAGGGTTGCTCTCTGCTTCCGAGATGGTGCCGTATTGCTGCATCCTCTGAGTGGGACAAATTCTGTGTCCTCACTGGAGGAAGTCAGAAGGGAAAAAGGGCAAGAAAGGGTCTAGCTATTTCCCTCAAGTCTTTCTACAAGGGCTCTAATTCCATTATGAGTGTGGAGCACCCATGAGCTAAACACCTTCTAAGGGCCCCACTACTTCTTACCATTATTTCGAAGTTTAAATTCCAACATATAAATTTGGGGAAAAATGTACGTTAAAACCATAGCAGCCTAACTTTATTAGGAACATCAAAAGGTCATTAAAATATGTCAATAAGTGTTTATTGTTCATTTCTTTTATAATGTATTATTTACATAAATGTATATATAGTCACTCACTGCATAATGACATTTTGATTAATAGCAGATTGCATATATAATAGTGGTCCCATAAGATTATAATGTAGCTGCCCTATTAAATTTGATATTCAATTTTTCTTTATAGGACTCAAGGGGTTCAGAAATATGTATCATTTTAAATTTTAATTTAAAAAAAAATTTCCCAAGACCATGTCCCAATCTGTCACCCAAGCTGGAGTGCAATGGCACGATCATGGCTTACTGCAGCTTCAGACTCCTGGACTTAAGTGATCCTCCCATCTCAGCCCCTCCAGTAGCTGGAACCACAGTTGCATGCCACCATACCTGGCTAATTTTTGTTTGCTTTATTAGAGACGGTGTCTCACTATATTCCTAAGCCTGGTCTTAAACTCCTGTGCTCAGGTGATCCTCCTACCTTGTCTATCCAAAGTGTTGGGATGATAGGTGCGACCCACTGCACCTGGCCATTTTTTATCTTTTATACTGCTTTTAATGTACCTTTTAAAAATATTTAGCTATGTTTAGATACATAAATACCAATGTGTAATAATTGGTGACAATATTCATTACTGTCATATACTCTACAGGTTTGTAGCCTAGGAGCAATAGGCCTTACCATATAGCCCAGATGTGTAGTAAGTTCAACCATCTAGGTTTGTATAAGTACAATCTGTGATGTTCACATAATGACAAAATTACCTAACAACACATTCCTCAGAATGTATCCCATTAAGTGACACAAGACCTTAAACAAAATATTGTACCCCCCAAAAAGTGTAACAATACACTTTTGTTGTCATGTGCCACTTTTGTTGGGGTACAATATTTTGAAGCCCACCAAAGAAGTATAAGAAGAGAACTCTGCTAGTCATTTTATAAGCGGCTATGCCATTTAATTAACACAACACTCTCATGCAGTAGGTATTGTTATAGAAGACCTAAGTCCTTTGAAATATTTCCCAAGTCACAGACAGTGATAATACTGAAGTTGTGTGCAGATTCAGGTCACTCTGGTTTTAAAGCCAGAACTTTTAACCAGGGATAGATTCAGATTATGTAAAACCTGAGGTTTACTCAATTTGAGGAGCCTACTTTAAGAAATTAATTCAAAATTACAAATGCATACTCAAATATGAGAGTGAACATTTAGAATAAGGACAAAAAGCAAAAATTGCACATTTTAAAAATCTGTGCAAAAATAACAAGGATTGCAAACTCTAGAAAAATAACATTTTTAATCAGCTACCTAATACATCTCTATAATACTTTTTTCTTAGCATTTTTTGACTTCATATTCATATTACAAATATTTTGTATTATCATTTTCTATAAAGATAGTAGAAAGAAAATTCAGTCTTTTTACAATCAAGGTTAATAATATTTGATGTTTTATAAAGATTTTTCAAAAGTTTTCACTTTCACAACTAGTTATTTGTATATTAGTCATCTAGGGCTGCCATAACACGATATCACAGAGTGGGTGGCTAAAACAACATAAATGTATTTCTCACATTTCTGGAGGTTGGAAGTCTAAAATCAAGGTGTTGATAGCTGTGGTTTCTCCTGAGGCTTCTCTCCTTGGCTTGCTGACAGATGCACTCTCATTGTATCCCAGCGTGGCTTTTCCTCCGTGCAGATCTGCTTGTGATGTCTCTTCCTCTTCTGATGAGGACGCCAGCCCTACTGGATTATGGGACCAGCTTTATTATTCCCTTTATCTAAATTACCTCCTTAAAGCTCTTATCTCCAAATACAGTTACACTGACTGTTAAGGATTCAACTTATAAATTTGGGGGACACAAGTCAATGACAATTGATATTTTCATGCAAATATGTAAAATTGTCAAATTTTGAGAAATTATCTATTAAGGTTTTTACACACATGAGAAGTATTTCAAGAAACTTCTTTCACAATATTGCTAGAAATTTGTGCTCTGTGACAATAAGAATTCTGATAAATTGTATTTCTATAATTTCCACCAGAAAGAAAAATAATTTATGGTACACTTATAGTTACAGATGAAACATTATACAAGCAGACTACAGATAGAAGATAAATACAGCATATTCTTGAAAGTAACAAACCAGAAAATTCATAAAATAGTAATCCAATCTCTCTGAAATAGTTAAATAAATGGTGCAATTTACATATACGAAAGCTACAACCTACTTTTACTTGTACCCTGGCCCACATTCCACAGCATATTCTTGGCACATTGTCTGTCTCATTTCATCTCATTCTCTTCTCACCCATTGCCTGACAGTCTTACTCACACCTCTTTTTTTCTTCCTCAAACATGAAAACCCCATATCCACCTGCAAACTTCTTACTAATTGGTTTTTCCATCTGGATGTTCTTCCCACGAATCTTCATCTGCAACTGCAATATGACTTTTTCAACTGATCTCTACTTCCAGAGAAAATTGTTGTAATGGGTACCCAAATTACTTCCTGCCTGAAACTATTAATACTTAAGATAAAATATACAAATGGTTTTAAGACATTGGATCACGTAGAAGAGTGATCACTTAGGCAAGAAGGTGAAATTAAATAATCCCTAAAATTGCCTCAATTTACCAATTAAAGAGAAGTTCCTGACAGTCTCTTTGATCTAAGGATTTGGAGATAGATATTTAGGGAAGGCAAAGTAGCTAGAATTTATAGGGAATAGTGTCAGATCAGAACAGATCGGCTACTCTGGTCATATCTAACAAAGTTTAAAAGCAAGTCTCAAACGATCAAACATTTTTAAGTAAATTAACTGCACTGCAGAGCAAAGGCCAAGAAATTTATAATACTACAAAAATATCTTTCTTCCAACAGAGTAAAATTCAGAGAGTCCATAATCCAACAATAATTACCAAGCATACAAATCCAGAAAAATTTTTACCATAATTAGGAGAAGTTAGAGTGTATACATATACACCCAGAAATTAGACATATGATAGGCTTTGCTAAAAGGTATATAACTATAATCTCTGCATTTAAGGAAAAAGAAGATTAAATATATTAATTGGAGATTTGGAAGATATTACAAAACAAATTGAACTTCTAGAGAAGGAAATCGTGGTGGAGATTTACAAAATGACAACACTTGGATGGGATAAACAGGAGATCACACACTGTAAAAGTAAAGATTATTGAACTGAAAAATATAATGGACAGTATCCAAAAACACACAGAGAGAAAAAAGACTGAAAAAAAAATTCACCAAGGTGAAAAATAATGTAATGTATTTTCATATATGTTTAATTGAAGTTTCTAAATGGGAAATGGGAACAAAAAAAGTAGACAAATTATAACATATATGATTCAACATAGAAAAGATAGTAATTCTTCCCAAATTGATCTATAGTTTGAATGCAATTCCAACAAAATATCAGTCCAGTTTTGTGAAGACACAGATAAGCCTATTCTAAAATGTATATGGAACAGTACAGGTATAGAATAAATACAAAAACTGGCTCAGGAAGAAAAATAAATATGAACAGACCCATGAAAAAAGAAAAGATACTGAATACAGATTTAAAAACCACCCAAGAAAGAAAGGTGCAGGACCACATGGGTTCATTGGTAAATTCTTCCAAACATGTAAAAATAAATCAACATCAATCTTTCTTAAGCTCTTTCAACAATTAGAAGAGAGAGAACATTTCCAAACTTGTTCTATGAGGCCAGCATTACCCTGATACTAAGCCAAACAAACCCACTACGAGAAGAGCAAACTAAAGACCAATATCCCTCAGAATTATAGATTCAAAAATTCTCTACAGAATACTAACAGCCATATCCAGTAGGATAGCAAATGCACTATACATTATAACCAAGTGGAGTTTATTTCAAGAAAGTGAGGGTGGTTCGACATTAGAATCAATCAATGTGATACACCAAGACAATTACATTAAAAATGAGAATCTCAATTGATCTAGAAAAATAATTTGGCAAAATTCAATACTCTCTTATGAACTCGGTGAACTAGAAATAAAAGCGAACTTCTCCAACATAATAAAGATCATTGATATGAAACCCATAGCTATCATGATACACAATAGTGAAGAATTGAAATATTTCCCCATAAAAAGACAAAAAGACAAGAGTACCTGTTTTTGCAACTTCTATTCAACATTGTATTGGAAGTTCTGGCCAGAACAATTAGGCAAGAAAAGGAAATAAAAGGCATCCAAATTGAAGGGAAATGATACAATTATTTTTATTCCCAGATGACATGACTTTATATCCTAAAAAATAATTTAAAACATCTTAAAGCTAACAAACGAATTCAGAAAAGTTTCAGGGTACCAGTTCTACATAAAAAATCAGGGTTTTTTTCTATATACTAGCAAAGAAAAACCTGAAAAGGAAATTTTAAAAATTTAGAATGGCAATCATTAAAAAGTCAGGAAACAACAGGTGCTGGAGAGGATGTGGAGAAATAGGAACACTTTTACACTGTTGGTGGGACTGTAAACTAGTTCAACCCTTGTGGAAGTCAGTGTGGCGATTCCTCAGGGATCTAGAACTAGAAATTCCATTCGACCCAGCCATCCCATTACTGGGTATATACCCAAAGGACTATAAATCATGCTGCTATAAAGACACATGCACACGTATGTTTATTGCGGCATTATTCACAATAGCAAAGACTTGGAACCAACCCAAATGCCCAACAATGATAGACTGGATTAAGAAAATGTGGCACATATACACCATGGAATACTATGCAGCCATAAAAAATGATGAGTTCACGTCCTTTGTAGGGACATGGATGAAATTGGAAATCATCATTCTCAGTAAACTATCGCAAGAACAAAAAACCAAACACCGCATATTCTCACTCATAGGCGGGAATTGAACAATGAGAACACATGGACACAGGAAGGGGAACATCACACTTCGGGGACTGTTGTGGGGTGGGGGGACGGGGGAGGGATAGCATTGGGAGATATACCTAATGCTAGATGACGAGTTGGTGGGTGCAGCGCACCAGCATGGCACATGTATACATATGTAACTTACCTGCACATTGCGCACATGTACCATAAAACCTAAAGTATAATAATAATAATAATAATAATAATAAAAGAAAAAAAATAATAAAATAAAAATAAAATACAACCTAAAAAAAAAAAATTTATTTAATTTTCAACAACATCAAAAAAAAAAGGAATAAATTTAACCAAGGAGTTGCAAGACTTTTGCACTGAAAGTTTAAAACATTACTGCAAAAGTAAATAAACAATATGAATCATTTGTCAGCTTGTTTAAAAACAGAAACAACAACAAACACAAGAAAATTGATAAAATAATAAGGAAACAATACAGAATATCACGTTATATATATAATATTAAGACAATTAATATAAAATTTTAGAGAAACCCAAGAAGAGGTAGAAAACCTCAGAAGATCAATAATACAAAAAATTTATAAAAATACACGTTTTAAAATGTCCTATTTAGCATCCTAAGTGGTCCTATTTACCACTGAATGTTCAGTGAAATAATTTCTCTGCCATTTCTATTGTAAAGACCACAGAAAATTATAGAAAGCTACTAAACTGAAGTAAAAACCAGTATAACCTTAATAAAATACCATAAAACAAAAGCCTAATAATTTGATTTATAATTATAGCTGAAAAAATCTAAATATAATATTAGTACAAAAAAATAAAATCAGTATATTCAATAATAATAATACCCAAACACGAAGTATTTCATTCAAGAAACAAAATAATGCTTTATCATTAGGAAATAAATCAAATACGTTATTATATTTATAAGGTAGAAAAAAATCAATGTAATTATAACAACGTAGTGTAGAGATAAATTTTACACATTTTAGTAAATCAATAATACAAAGTTTAGTGAAATGGGAATAGAGGTATCAATTGAATGTGTGCAGTTAACATAAGAATGAAAGTCACGTATATTAAATATTGAAACTGTTGCAGTTTTTAGAGAAAGAATCTAAATATTCTCTTACTACTATTACTTAAAGACAGGAAAATAGAGTTCTAAAATAAATTAAAGGTTTGTATAGAATAAATTGTAATTGCATAATAAGAAAACCCAAGATATTTACACAAATCTTAATAAAAGGTAATTTGTTAATTTTATAGTAGACAAACAAAAATGAAGTTTTCTGTTATTATATTTTACCTGTTTATAAATAGAAATGAGGAAGATAGTCCTTTTGCTATATCCAAACAACTGTGGGGGGCCCTTTGAAGGTTTGTTTAAAAATCAGCTAACAAAAGGCAGATTAATTGGAGAAAAGGCAAACAAATGTTTTTAACATGTATATGTGGGAGCCTTCAAAGTGAAGACCCAAAGAAAAAGAGGAAATAGTCCATTTTTATCCTTAAGTTCCACAAAGTGTGGACAGCCTTGTAGAAACATGATTGAACAAAAAGTTTATAATCTAATACTAATAAACTAAGAGGCAAAACTCAGCAAGGCTGTGGTCTAGATTCTTCTTGTCCTTTTTGAGCATGCATTTCTTTCTTCTGGAGGTGAGGCAGGCACTCTCTGAAAAAGGAGTCGTATGACTTAGAGTCAAACGAGGTAGTCAGATAATTTATTTACAGTCAGTTTTTACACAGAAAGATGGAGGGAAAGTTAGAATAATCATTTTAGGTTTTATGGTTACCATTGGGGAAAAATGGTTCTGGTTTCTATGACCTGCCTTGGGGAAGAGGGATCTATAACTAGTCTTGGGGGAGAATGGGCTAAGAGATAGGAAGGCAGGAGCAGATCGGAGAAAACTGCTTCTGAGACTGCTTCTGAGGCCTTCATTCTGGGGTACTATTTTCTAAGCCCCAATACCAATAAGCATGTAAAGGTAAATTCAAAGTAGGTTACTTGCATAAATTATAGTGAATAACTGAAGGACATAAAACATTCTGGAAGAGATGTACATTCCTTTAGAGTATAAAACATCAGAAAACTTCAGCTTTCACAAATATATTTATGCATGACATTTATTTCCAATAGGAATTACTTTTTAAAACTGGATAAGCTAATTTAATAATTCATGTGGCAAAAATAGTTCATATTAATTTTCAAGTAAGTTGGGAAAAAAGAAGGTGATGGAAGAGGGACTTGAGTAGCACATATTAAAATAGGTAATAATCCCTTTAACGATTGGCAGAGCTTGCCATTAGACTGGTGTGAAGAGATACAATATAGAAACAGATGGATATTGGCAACCAGCAATATATCTCGATATAGATATACATGATATTGATATAGATATATAAACACAGTTACTTCCTGTAACATAAAGTATCCACATAAAGTGGACTATCTCTAACATTATCCAAACAAGTAAACAAACAAATAAATGAACAAAACCAGAAAATGCAGATTGACAAGAAGGTAAGGCAAAATCACCCATAATCCATAACTACACATAATTTGGTGAAAGTGATTTCTAAACAAGTGCTTTTATGTGTAAGTGGGCCTTCTGAGACCATGTTAACTCTGGTGGCTACACAAACAACGGGTCAGGCTCCTGCTCCTGAAGATTGGAAATAACAGGGCTTGAAAAGTACATGGGCTAGAGGCAGTCGTGTTGCAAAAGCTCCACTTCTGGAATAAAGAGAAACACTTGGAAATAGGAGATTTCCCTTAGGTAAGCAGTAAGTAGTAAGGAGGTGAGGGGGAAGAAAAGCGGCCACAAAAATAAGATAGTGACAGTGAATCAGAAGGAAGAATATATTAACTGCTAAGAATCACTGGAACCAGGCTCTTTGGAAAAATGGCCACTTCCTGGACCAGAAAAAGAAAGCATTAAGTAATGTTGGGACATCTTATAACAGAAAGCAAAGTAAGTAGTCAAAATATCATGAGAACATGCTAAAGAACAAAGAAGTCAAGCGTAAAGGGGCTCCCATAGGCTAAGTCTGACACACTTGAATTAGTATTTTGTTATTATTAATATCATTTCTGTAATTGGAGAAGATTAAAAATTCATGATTCCTTAATATGTGGGTGTTTGTATGCATCTGTGTGTATGTGTGTGTATGTGTGAGTCAGATAGAAATGAATGCTAAAACCAATGACTGAAGGGCTGCAGAACAGATATTTGTAAAGTTCCAAAGAACTACTGCATAGATTACCTGAGAATTGTAAAGGGGAAAAAATGTGGGAAAAGTAAGTGAGTCTTTTTCTTAAAAAGATCTGGTGGTCATTTTCTTTAAAAAGTGAGCAAGTTTAGCATTACTGACAGTTGGATTCTGGTTTAGAAAAAAAAATTATAACTTTTAAGAATAAAAGTATAATTGAATATGGATTGATAGTAGATGGTATTGGGGAATTATAGCTAATTTTCTGTGTCAGATGGAGCAACTAATTGAATGAACTACTGAAAAATGTCCTTATTTGTTGGAGGTGCATGTAAAGTATTTTGGGGTAAAATGTTAAGATTTCTATAACTTTCAAATGGTTCCACAAATAAAATCTTAGATAGGTAAACAAAGAAAATGTATGAAAATGTTAACAGTTATTGAATCTAGATATTCTCCATAAGAATAATCATTGTATTTTTTTTAAACTTCAAGGTACTAAATTTTTCATAATAAGTGCTGGAATAATTAACAAACAAGAAAAATATTGACATGTTCTCTAGTTGTCAAACTTAATCTTAGGAAACCTTAAGATAAAATAGTCATGTATAATTGCATAAAATGAAAATATTTGTGTGCTACATAAAGTAGAAAATATACATAATAAGCCAAGGGTTAAACTTACAAACACGAAGAAAGTTTGAAAACTTATGAAAAATATAAAAATCCCAATAAAAATGAAAACAGTTTATAAATTGATACTTTACAAAAAAGAAAAAGAAGATGGCCAAAAAATTATATTGACAACTCTTCAGCATTACTGGTGGTGAGGGAAATTAAAATAAAAACAGTAAAAAAGACACCTTATTTAATGTATTATATCAGCAAGTATTTTAAAGATTGACATAGTTGTTGCTTTTAAATGTATGAGGTAAAGGTTCACTTATACATTGCTGATGGAAGTGTATATTAGAACAACTTTCCAGAAAAACAAGATGCTATTATCTATTAAAAGTAAACTTTGCTAAAACACACACACACACACACAAATCAACAACAAATCCCAAGAAACTGCCAGATTTGTACACAGGTATGTATTTGCACAAGGATATTTATTGAAGCAAGTTATATAACTGAAAACAATTTAAATGCCAAATAATATGGAATTATTAAATAAATGAAGCTACATCTGTAGTAAAAAAATGCAGTACCTAAATAAATTAGTTTGTTATTTATTTACTGACCTCAACACATGTCTATAACATGTTCTGCCACAGTGGATGATTTTGTTTTGTAAAATATAAAAATGAGAGAAAAGAAAATAAAACATTGGATGTATATTTGCACAAGGTTTTTTAAAAAAGTAAAGTTTGAAAGCAGAAATACCAAATTGCAAACACTGCTTAGCGCATCTCAAGGTTGAGAGAGGAAAAGAGAGGGAAAGGTAAGACTATCCACCCTTCCTTTGTAAATGTCTGTGTTCCTTGGCTTCTAAGAAATATGTATTCATTTTCTAATTAAAAATAACAATAAAGTAAGAAAAAACACATAAAACAATAGCACCAAAAGAAATTGCTACTGAATGAATTATATCCAGTCAAGCACAAATTACCATTTTCTAATGTGCAGAAGTTTGAATGCAGGCAGAGAGCAAAGAGAAAGAATTTATGAATCTTTTCATGTAAAATTAATGATGCAGTATAATGTGTGGTGTTTTTACTTTAAAAGAAGGTATCACAATGTGATATTTTATTGCTATGCCATTTTAATTGCTGCATCTCTGTGTGCTTTATTGTGAATATTTTGGTTTTGAATTTTTGACCCCAGGCAATTTCATTATGAAGTAGGGTTCCTTTTCATCGATTAGAAAATGTTACAAATCAAAGGGATAAACTATAAATAAAATGAATTAAAACTGGCCTCTTAAATTTTCTTATATTTTTCTCTTTATCCTGGTGGAACAAAGTGAACATTCAGTAAGTTAGTTGGAAATGAGTACATGAAAGAAAGAGCTGCAATTTTTTTCTTGGAAAGAAGTTTAGGAGAACTTTGGCTTCAATAAGTACATTAGAGAAATCAAGAAGCAAATTATCTCTCTAAGGCCTGGAAAAACACTATATTATAACATTTTGTAATAACTAAATAATAAGTACAACTTATAGGATTGATAGTTCTTACATCCCATCATATAAACATTAAAACAGCATTTAAAAAATGACATTTACATAGAAACTTCTTATCCTAGGCCTTCTTATCCTCCTGTTATCCTTGTCCTTCAAGCCCCAAATGACACGTTAATCTCTTCTGGAAAACTGTAGTTGTCCTGTAGTTTAGCAAACTATGGTTGGGTTCTTTCTCCTCTTGAATGTTAGCAAGACACAAGATTCATATATTCTATTTGAAGTTACCTTTGGATTTGACATCTTGAACTTGACATCTTGACCAACAACAATGAAACTCTGCAAGCAGTGATTATGGGATTAATCTTGAAGATTTACCATAGTACCCAGCTTATATTATATGTTAAACAATTGTTTGTTGAATTCAATAAACTGACATAGATTATATTGGAAACTGCAGATTTATTGATACCTTAATGCTATACTAAATGTGACTAGTCTTTAGTCTTTTCTCCTTGGGAAAGAGAAATCTACTACTTCCTCCTAGTACGCTACCTTTCCTATGAAAAAGGATTAGCTTATATGTATTCTTTTCTCTTCAATTATCTTTTCATCCCCTTTACCCCTCATTCTCAGTACATGAGTTTGTGTATATGTCTTGAGAAAAATAAATGCATTTTAACTGAGACTTTCAAATAATAATAAAATAAGTCAAATCAAATCAAATAATATCCAAATAAAACCTGGAGGCTTTAGGGAAGAATCTGCTTCCCTACTTTTTCCTGCTCATAGGGGCTGCCCACAACTCTTGGTTAATGGCCATATCTCTCCAGTCTGTCTGCATCAGCACATTTTCTTCTTTGACTCTGATTCACCTGCTTTCCTCTGATAATTCCAAGGATCCTTGGAATTATACTGGACTCACAGGTATAATCCAAGATAAACTCCCCATCCAAAGATCCTTAACTAATTACATCTGCAAAGTTCCTTTTGCCATCTAAGTAATATATTCACAGGGAATTAGGCCATGGGCACATTTAAGGGACCATTATTTAGCTTACCACAATTCCTAAAGATAAACCACCTTCTAGTATAATCATTTTTAACTTCTCCATTGATGCTGCATTATTTGTCAGCTCGCTCCATATTTCTCTACTCTGATTCACATGTGAACTTGAAGAAAATCTCTACATTCTTTCAGGCTTTGTGACTCAGTCCTTCACTTACCCTGAGTAAGAGGAATTTGGGCTCCTCCACTTCATTTATCCATCTTATATGAACAGCAAAAATAACCTTCATGTTGCCATATGGAATGACCACTTCTCTGTTCTAAAATCTCAGACCTCGGTCCTCGATTCTTTTCTCTTTGATTTCTACACACCTAGCTTCTCATAATTCAGTTTGAGTGTAACATAGAAGAGTTGCCTCCTTTGACTACTTAAATTGGAACTTCCCAGAACCAATCAACTCTCTATTCCAACCTTTAGTTTGATTTTCTTTAGGACACTTAACAATCTTGGGAATTATCTTGATTATTAATTTGTTTACTTAATTATAATATCCTGCCTCCTCCTCTAATAAAATGGAAGATCTATGAAGGAAAGGAGCCACATCTCTCTTCATTATTGCTTTATCTCAAGTCTCAATAACTGTTTCTTGATACAAATATCTGAATGAATGACTATTAAAATTTGAAGGAGATTACAATCAATTTTTGTCTAATAGAGCTATTAAAATTAAAATTTTAGTAACCAATAAATATGAATTTAAATTTGAGTGATGTTTCCTATAACTAAGACTAATTAAATAGTTAATTACTTAAATTACTTGATTCCAGACAAGAGTTTATGTAAAATTAAAGCAGACTCTCCAGTGATGGAAAAGATAGGCTAGCAAAAGAGAATGTTTTTATATATACATATAATGATTTTATATCTATGCATACACACACACTCACTCTTGTGTGTATACCTGTGTGTTTATGTGTATATTTATGCGCATAATACATATACATATAAAAGCAAATACATGTACCTATATCCTGATGTTTTAGAAATAGACTTTTTGTGACTATAATCTAAGATCATCATCATCTCATAATGGTTTTCTGAAGTTATCTTCAAATATATTTAACACTTGAAGAGAGTGATTTTTTTTTGTATGTCTGGATATGCTACTAGAATAATATCCATTAAGAACCAAGATTTATCACTACTTGAAACTTTAGCTAAACTAAAATCTTTTGAAGGAATTAATATAATAACCTGACAGTTCAGGTTATAATATGACCATACATTTTTTGATAGATGTTCACAATGTCAAGAAAAATTTCTGCCTGATCTCCTATGGGTTAAAATCACAGTGAGAACTTCTGTACTTAGCATGGCCAAAAGAGAAAAGCCGAAGCTTCACATTGTTATCAGCATACAGTGATTAGTATAAGGGGCAAAGAAGAGTATACACAACTGAGTCTTGTCAAGTAAAAGCTTTCTAAGTGTCCTATATCATAGAATTACCAGGAAAAAAATGTTTAACTGGTGCCTTTTTGTATTACAATTTGAAAAATGTTAAACAGAAGAAAAATAATGCAGTTAAAGGCATCTGAAGCAGCAAGAAAAATGTAAGATGTTTAAACCAGAAATACAATTTAGAAAGAGCAATTTTGATTGAATGGGAAGCATAGTTTACTATTTTAAATATATAAATACAATCAGGAGATATGGGTTCCACTGGTACTTCCTCTAAGGGTTACCTTTCTATGCATTTATTCTGAAAGTATAGTCCATTAACTTCCAAGTGCTCCTGAGGCACTTTCAGAGGGTATGCAATGTGACATCAAAACTATTTTTATTATAGCCCTAAGATACGGTTTGTCTTTATCAATGTATTAACATTTGCCCTGATGATGCAAATGCAATTAGCAGATAAGATTTCTGGTGCCTTAGCATAAATTAAAGTGCTGGCATTAAGTATTCTCATAGTCACTATATTCTTTATCGCCATGTTCTTGCGGAAACACATCCTTGCAGATACATGCACAAACATACCCACTGATACCAGTTACACTTAACAATTTTCATTATTAAACAGTAAAAGTTGTTATTTTATAAGACCTCAACCCTTAAGGTATTCTGTGTGATAAAATGAGAATTACACATAAAGCATTTCTGCTGCTGACCAAAGTACATGGTTTATTCCATGAAAATTACTATGTAATTGAATTGAAAGCTACACTAGCCCCTCTCTTCAGGAGTACTATTTTTGTGGAAAACAGAACTGACCAAAAAAATTGATTATTTTGGCTTGGGTATTTGGCAGACATTATCTTATAGATGAGCAAAGTGAGCCTGTCACTTTCTTTTTAAGGAAAAGAATCGATAGTATTTATTACCAATGATGAAATTATAGATTTAAAGCAAGAATTAAAATTTTAGAAAAACTTGTATTTTTCTAGTTTGAACTTGATAGTTTACTACTCGAAAGATTTTTTGGCCTGGCACGGTGGCTCACACTTATAACCTGCTGAGGCAAGTGGATCACCTGAGGTAAGAAATTTGAGACCAGCCTGGCCAACATGGTGAAAACCCATCTCTACTAAAAATACAAAAAATAAATTAGCCGGGCGTGGTGGCATGAGTCTGTAATCCCACCTACTCGGGAGGCTGAGTCAGGAGAATCACTTGAACCTGGGAGGCGGAGGTTGCAGTAAGCTGAGATTGTGCCATTGCACTCCAGCCTAGGCAACAAGAGTGAAACTCTGTCTCAAACAAAAAAAAAAAAAAAAAAAAAAAAAAAGATTTTTTCCTGAGGTCACTGGTGATATTAATAATTGTTACATTATAAAAAAATGCCTTCCTTTGGAAAATCAACATAAGCCAGTGACAAATGAATGATGTTACCAATTCATGCTTGGGCAAAAATACCCATTTTATCTTCAAGATAAACCAACATCGCATAGTATGAGAAGTGTATTGTAGCTGGTAAGAATGTTTGTCCTTCAAACTTCAAAAGTGTCTTAAAACTATTACCTCTAACAATTGTTTCTTCCAAATATGATTTCAGTTTCCACATTGCAAGTAATTTGAATAAACCATTACAGGATAGTTTTGGTAGCATATTATAAAGAATATCCAAAATTACCTAAAAATGTTGTCAAAATATCCAATTTCAAAATACTTATCTATGTGAGCCTTCTTTTTTTATGTATTTGAACTAAAACAACATTTCATTCCACATTGTATGCAAGTGCAGATATGATAATCCAGCTGTATACTATTAATCTAAAAGTTAAAGATATTTAAAAAAACATAGAACAGTGTCACTATTCTCACTTTGTTTGCTTTGAAAAATATGGTTATTACTTTATAATATATATATTATTTACATTAGCATATAATGTGTTTATTGTTATTTGTAAATAGTCAATAAATGTATATATTTAAATTTAAAATCAACTTAAAATTTAAACATTTTTAAATGAGTTTTAATTTCTAACCCAATAAATATCAGTAAATACAACACCTACAAACAAAAGTTCTCTGGAGTCCTTAGTAATTTTAATGAATATATAGAGATCTTGAGAACAAAATTTGTGAGAACCAATGGTTGACAGTAATAGTTTTAAAACACTTTTGAAGTTTGAAGGAGAAACATTCTTCCCTGAAATTTCAACAATAACAACAAAATAATGTGCAGCTGCCCTTCTCGAAGTGAGTAAATCCTACCAGCGAAGTAATCCACACACACACACACACACACACACACACACAAACACACACATATCAATATAATAATAATACCTCTCTAGGTAGCGTGGTTCCAAAATGGCTAAACTGATTTGATGGTATAGCAAATATATGTAACTTTGCAAGAAGTATATACTCTATTATCTATATTACATACACCTCATAGCTGGAATATAGTGATACTTAGATTCATTGCAAATATGAAAAGGCATTTATTCCACATCAGCCTGATTACAAATAGGTCAATCAAGTAGTATACAGACAGAATGAAACTGTCAGAGCACAGACAACAGATTGATGAAGACTTTATATAAATATGTTAACAGACACAAATACAATGTACTTTTAATTAGCAAGATTAGTAAATTCAAAATATTAAGTTGGTCAAATGATCTGATTTTGAAATTAGATGAGATTCTACATTAACTTACTCTCATAATGTTCCTCTTTTAATATAATCTTTTGCTAAGGGAGATCCAATATGTTTTTTATGAAAATTCTAGATTTAAGGTTTTTAATCAAATTGCAAGTTTCTCACCAGAGAATTTGTAAATGTACAGAATTCTAAGCATGGATCACAAAGAATATACACAAAAACATGCAACTAGGTGATGTCTTGTTCGATGTTGGCGCGATGCTTTCTGTTGGCTCACAGAGGATTTTGCTCCACTGATTTGACGGCAGGTTGGTCTAGGTCACATTTTAACAAGTTTCATTTCTGCTAACAGACATGTTATCATTCTCTAGAGCTTTCTTCTCTGCACAGCATTTACTAGGCTGTGTGTGTGCATAAAATGCTACTCCTTTATAATGCTGAGTATTCAATAAGCAAGGTCACTTTTAAAAGTAGCCACTTTCGTATTGATAGAGCTGTCTCCTCTAGCTTGTTTCTCTTAAAATATTGGCTAATGGATGACTACAGGTGATTTTTAAAGTAAGAGTATTAGTCAGGGATTAAAGTGCCATAGCTTCCCTCACCTGTATGAGAAGATGTCAGTCTGATTTGTGATGGATGGTCTCATATAAGTTTAGGAGCCTCTCCCTTTTTTCATATGCAGCATCTTTGGCCACATGGGAAATAAAATCAACATATGAGGGTACAATGTGTGGCATAGGTCTATTAGAATAACTTGTAGACTCAATAGTTTTAAAATAGTCTCTTTGTAACAAATGCCACAAAGCAATACAAACAAAAGTGTAATTGTCCAGTCTTCAGAATGGCAGGCAGGTGGCTGGTAAACCTCTATGTGGTTTGAGAGTGGAGTGGGAAGACAGCTCAGCTAGTTCAACTCATCAGAGGAGTCATTTAGGGAGATTTCTTAATGGGGTATTATCAGTGAATTGTATCTTTCCAAAGTACATGTCAAAGTACTAACCCCGGTAGCTCAGAAGATGACCTTATTTGGAAATTACAGCATTTCAGAATAGAAAAGGTAAGATCAATGGAGTAGGGTGGGCTCCTGTATCAGTGTGGCTAGCATCTTTATGAGGGATAATGGGTAAAGGCATGGTGACAATGCCATGTGAAGATGGAGGCAGAGGTTGGAGGGTTGCATCTACAAACCTAGGAATGCCAATGATTGTCAGCCATCACCACAAGCTTGGAGAGCGGCGTGAAACAGAGTCCCCCTCAGAACCCTCAGAAGGAACTCTCCCTGTTGACACCTTGATTTCTCACTTCCAGCCTTCAGGACAGAACACATTTATGTTGCTTTAAGCCACTCCATTTGTGGTACTCTGTTATAGCAGCTCCAGGAAACTAACACATGAGGATTCTGAGAGGATTATCATGTTCTAAAATGTGAAGAGAAATGAGATGCAGAATTTATTAAACCAACCTGCAATCAAGTTATTAATATATACCTTTTTGTATAGATGAGCAGTGAGAGGCATATGAAGATATTCTCCTCCAAATACCTCCCACGGTACAATCTAGATTAAACTTCAGAAGCACTGACCATTTTTAGATTTGTATTCACTTATATTGCAACAAAATTTATGTAAAGAAAAATATGGTGCAATCAGGCCATGGCAACCCTTAAGCCATCTTCAAATTCATCAAGTGATAGAATATTTGGCCTCCTTAGGCTGAGAAGAGAAATAAGTGTTGAGGAAAATAGTCAAAATTTTATGTGAATGGACACTCTCTAGGCCTTTTACAGCCTACAAGAACCAAAATAAAAGTGTGAGACTAACATTCTATTATTCAAAAGTGATAGATAATGAGAAATACGTTCTTTTTTCAGAGATATGTGTAATGTCACATATGAATTCTCCAAAAAGTTATCAACCAGCAAGGTGGCCAGAGTTGGGAGAACTGCTTCTCTTAGAACAGCTTTTACCTTTACCCATTAAAGTGACCTTTTATGACCAGTGCATGGATGAAGAACACGTTTTGAGGAAATGGGAGTGAAAAAATATTCAGAAAACAGAAATCTATTTATTGAAAAATGCAAAATTAGAACATAACTTTTGAATTGGGAAATGTTTTGATTCTCTCATTAGCATGATGATTTACTTACAAAAATTATTTAAATGAATAAATAAATTACTTGGTTGACTCCACTAGTCTTTTTCTATTGCATTTTTCTTTGTTGTTTAGTGATTTAATTTTCCTAAGGTCATTCTAGAAAGATGGTATATATTATGAATAATTATTTAAATCACCAGTGTTTCTTCATATTAGAGTTGACTTTTCATTTAGTTTTACTTTAAGGACTTTCATGAAGAAAATCTCACAGTCCCATGGAAATACACTATCAGGAATTTTTTTGATACAAATATCTTATAGAAATATGAATGCCTCATTCTAAAATATCTCACATGCTAAATATTGTAAAATACGTTGTCTTGGAATGGTTAACTATGGATGGTAAGACAATTTTGAGATAATACGGCTCATCCCCTTTACACTTTAGATATGTGGGGATAAAAGAGGAATTCATGCAAACTAATATGTTTTGATTACCCATGATGTTGCAGGTTGTGGTCCAGGAAATTTACTCATATGATACCAAGTAATCCATAAGATTAGTTATCTCTAATTTATAAATGCATGAGCTGAAATTCAGATGAGTTAAGTGACATATCAAAGGCATGAAGAAAGTAGTGGCAAATTGTACAGTTTCCTATTTCTCTATACTACGAGCACTGCAAACATTTAAAAAATATATAAAAGTAAAAAAATCCTGGTTTACAAGAAAAAAACCTTTTTATTGCTTATCTTCTACCTAGATGCCATCTTATAGCTATTTAAGTAGTTGTCAGCATAGTGATTTTATAGTTTTTATTTTCTGCTTTCCAGGCATTTTCAATTCAAATAAATGTATTTTCATATTTCATACAATTATAATTTTTAATTTATGCATGTTTACCTTCTATCCATATATAATACTTTTTCTACCTATACTACTAAAATGACATAGTTTATATTTTCTTTTATATTTTATTTATATTTTCTTTTATTATAATGTCTTTTATTTAAAAAGACATTTCATATACGTACTAGTATAAAGTTTCTTTACAGTATTTTTTATGTCTATCATGTCAAAAATATCTGGATTTATATTATTTCCAAAATGCTAATACTAATTTTCAGAGCTAGTAGTAAACTCATTTTGCTAAAAATTTGTGAGCCTTTGATATTCATAGTTTAGAAATATATATATTTCAAATTTCCAAGAATAAAATTTTATTTCTTCATTAAATTCTTGATTATAGAATTTGTTTAACTTGCATTTTTCCTGGTTAATTTTTTTCTATTTGTTTGTTTATTTACTAGGCACTTAAAGTTTTTCTGACAATGTAATATATGCTAATTGCAGTACAATTATTTTATATTATCTATGATAGTAATGTAATTCTAAAAATTATCTTATTAGATAGGCACTATCTTCCCTACATTATCTCAAACTGAGATGTAATGCTATAGCCTGCATTTGAAGATGATTGTGTGATGTCAAATCCTGTTATATTCTCTACTCTAAAGCCTCTGTACTTATTTATGTAAATCAAATATAAAGGCTGACCTTGAGAATCTCAGAGGTCCCTGAGAAATTTATACATATAGTTATCTATTCTCCAAACACTGAGTGTTATTAATAAATATTCTAGGCAGTCCAAAACAATTGTAATTTTATGGTAATATTAACCCTATTTTGTTGTGCCAGGAGAAATTTTTGAAGTTAACTTTACATTACTGTCTAAGGAAATGTACTGTGGTCCTGACAGGAGAACTAGCAGCAGTGTGTGCCCTGCATATTTGTAACTGACAATGCCTATGGCTTCATTTAGGTTTGATTCATCAGTCATGTCATCTTCTGAAAGCACTAGAAACAGCGGCAAAGCTGGAGTGCCTTTTGACGTCCTTTCATACTTCCATAAGGTTATTGTACATCCATTAACTCAAACGACAAAGGAAATGTCATCTAAGTTGAGTGAATGGATGCTAGGACTCTAAAAGCCCTATTGTCTCAGGTGAAGGGGCAAATGTGCAGCCTTGGGGGATGAAAATGTCTGAGAGTCTACCTATGTAGTTACTTGTGATGCACATTATCTTTACAGATTTATGGGAAAGACGATCATCAACCACCAAATAACATGATATATATAACCAGACCTTGGAGTTGACCCG
Organism: Pongo pygmaeus; assembly: GCF_028885625.2. Lineage (NCBI taxonomy): Eukaryota > Metazoa > Chordata > Mammalia > Primates > Hominidae > Pongo > Pongo pygmaeus. The sequence goes on from NC_072376.2 coordinate 27,505,344, forward strand.
TACTATTCTTCATCTGTTTTTTACTGATGGTCTCTGACTTACAATAAATATCAGTTGCCTAAGAGTGTGAAGTCACAATGGAGCCAGGACAAAAAAGTTTCTAAGGAAGGGCATGCTTGGAAGAACATGGGAAAGCTGTCAGAATTCTGACTGTGACATTACAGCTGAGTTGGTAGAAGCGAGAGTATAGGTTAGAACCCATTTTTGTGTAAAACCAACTCTGGAAGAACTAAAATGAAAATGAAAATAAGAAAAGATAGGATATTTGATGTCAAAGAACCTAATAAATAATCTTGATATGGTTTGGCTCTGTGTCCCCACCCAACCTCATCTTGATTTATAATCCCCATATGTCAAGGGAGGGAGGCAACTGGATGATGGGGGTGGGTTCCTTCATGCTGTTCTCCTGACAGTGAGTGAGTTCTCATGAGATCTGATGGTCTTATGAGTGTTTGGAAGTTCCCCCTTCGGCCTTCTCTCTTGCCTGCCACCATGTAAACGTCACTGCTTCCCCTTCTACCACGATTGTAAGTTTTCTGAGGCCTCCTCAGCCATATGAAACTGTGAGCCAATTAAACCTCTTTCCTTTATAAATTACTCAGTCTCAGGGAAGTTCTTTATAGCAATGTGAGGAAAGACTAATATAAATGTCAAAAGCAGACATACATAAAATAAATAGAAGTGACAGAGGAGAAATGCACTGAATATTTGTAGTCTCTTTGGGTGAAATAAGCCAAAAGCCCACGGAGCAAAGGGAAGAATTTGGAAACAAGAACCTGTATTATACAGACCAGTCTGTTTCAAAGGTAGTTCATGACTCACCTTTGGAGCTAGTTAAAAATTCAGAATTCAGGGTCCCTTTCATTAGATTTACTACATTTGAATTAATAAAGATGAAGACTGAGAATCTAGATTTGAAGCAAACTCATTGTTGATTCTTACTGGGATCTCTTGTGACAGACCAAGGTCTCAATGTCTCCTTGGCTCAATCATTTTCTCCTGCTTTCACGTTCTTCCTTTGAACTAGAATTCACTGTCTTCTCCATTCCACAGCATTTGTAAAAGAAGACATTGATGCAATCTCCTCTAGGTTCATAAAGATAAGAAGTTCCAGAGTTTTGTGCATCAAGTGAAGTTATCTGATGGACAATGTATATAAATCAGCCGCTGTCTGCTAAAAGAGAAAAAGGCGTCTTCGTAGAAGTTATATATAGCTTACGTGTTCACAGGATTATCACTTAGGACATTCAAAATTAATAGATGGGATATCCGCAATTAGTTTTAGCAGGGAATGAATTAAATGTAATTTCTGAGTAAAATTGAAGTAAATTTTCCCTTTCCCTTTGATAAATCTGGAGTCAAAGATCATTAATAGGCCGGGCATGGTGGCTCATGCCTGTAATCCCAGCACTTTGGGAGGCCAAGGCGGGTGGATCATGAGGTCAGGAGATCGAGACCATCTTGGCTAATATGGTGAAACCCCGTTTCTACTAAAAATACAAAAAACTAGCCGGGCTTGGTGGTGGGAGCCCGTAGTCCCAGCTACTTGGGAGGCTGAGGCAGGAGAATGGCGTGAACCTGGAAGGCGGAGCTTGCAGTGAGCCAAGATCGTGCCACTGCACTCCAGCCTGGGTGACAGAGCGAGACTCCGTCTCAAAAAAAGAAAAAAAAAAAAAAAGAGCATTAATAGATATGAGATGAATGAAGTCCAAGAGGCTTCATTTGTACTTTATTACACTGGGATCCAGAAATAAGACTTGCAAGTAAATTGTAAACAAAAGTCTCATCTTTATAGAGAGGATTGGAGCTAAGTCTTTTGACTAAAATTCAACAATACTCAGAGCCATCACAAAAGTTCTTATCAGTGTCTCTATTCTGCAACTCACAATTTCTTTTTTCAAAATAGTTTTTGGGAAAAATTTTACACTCAGTTTTCTTTCTATATATAGAAAATAAATTATAAAATAATATTTGTAGAAATATAGAGTACTGCTTTGAGTTTAAATTTTTATTGGTAGCCAGGACTTAGTTTTGAGTTCTTTTTGGGTAACATAGCAACTAGCAAACAAAAAAATACAACTAAAATTCAACAGTCAGTATGTATTGATATTTATATGAATTAAAAAATTGATGGGTAACATCAGTCAGTTATATGATAATAATACTTACAACAAATATTTTTCAGCCACTATTCTAAGCAATTAATATGCAATAACTTAATGTAATGTACTAAAATGTATAGTAAGATTTCTGTTAATTACTTGAGAAGTTGAAATAATTATTTAATTGAGATACCTTTGGATCTCAAAATCCAAAACAAAACAAAACAAAATAACCCAGCAAATACACGAAGCCACAATAGATAGTGACTGTACTAAGGGAATTAATTGTCAACGAGGGAGAACTGTGCTTGTTGTGACTGCAGACTTTGGTGTGCCCTTTCTCTTCTGGGTTTGCTAGATGTGAGGAATGCACTAGCAAGTTTATGACACAGACACTTAAGCTTTCAGAATTGAAAAAAGATGCAACTTGGCCAACTACTCCAAACTCTTCATGTATTTTTGTATAACAGTGACTACCTACTGTTTCTTTTGCTCACCTTTACTTACAGGAAGTTTTTAAAAACATTCATAATTAAAATATCTGATACAACTAGATAAGAGCAGTGCATCATCACCATCTTCCCAAGCATAACATGAAAACATGGAAACCGAAAATGACATCCTTCACTACCTTTCCTCTAGATTGGAAGGCAAAAAGAAGGTAGAAGGACTGATTCATATTGGAGTTGTAGTTAAGCATTGAAACTTCAAAAAAAAAGGCTTTGAATCGTGGCTCTTCCATTTAGTAGCTGGCTGATTTTGTGAAAAATACTTATTCTATCTCTATTTCCTCATTTATAAAATGAAGATATGCTGGTTAATATGTGTCAGCTTGGCTAGGCTATGGTACCCATGTTTGGTTAAATACCAGTCTAGATGCTGCTGTGAAGGTGTTATTCTCTTTTTAGATATGATTAATATTTAAATCGGTAAACTGAGTAAAGCAGATTATTTTTCATAATGTGGATGAATGTCATCCAGTCAGCTGGAGGTTTCCTCTTTCTTGAAGAAGTAGTAATTCTACTTCAAGAATTTAACTTTTGAAGTAATTGAAGTAATTCTACTCAAAGACTGTATCATATAAACCTTGCCTAATTTTCAGCCTGCAGATCTCAGACTCCCGACTCCACTATCAACGCTTACCTGAATTTCCAGCCCACCCTCCTGTTTTACAAATTTCTGACATTCAGGTCCCACAATAGGGAGACCCAATTTCCTAAAAGTAAAATATAAAACCCTCCCCAACCTCATTATTTTATATATAAAATGTGGTAATTATATCTAACACATAGAATTGTTGTAAGGATTAAATTATTAATAAGTAAAATGCTTAGAGTGAGGTCTTGTGCAAAAGTAATGTATCTGTTAGTTAATATTTTATTTATCTCTCTCTAGCATTAAGCACTGTGTCTTGCATAAAATAGATGCTCCATGAATATGAGTTGAACTAAAGTTTTATATATGAATCCTTCTTGACCTAACCAATTTTACGTTTATCCTTGAAATTTGACAACTAATATTTACAAATCCATTTCTTATGAGAATTTGCTGCCATTTGAAAGTAATAGATGATGACAAAGTCCAAATATTTGTATACTTTATTCATGCTATAGTAGGAAAAAAAAAGCAGAAGCTTTCAAATTATATAGATATGAAATGAAATTCTAGTAACTCCCTTAGAGAAATATGACTCTGAGGAAGTCACATTACGTCTCTATTTTCTCATCTCCAAAATTGTTATCATGATAAATATCTCATAGTGGTGCCTTTGTGAAGGACTTGGTCCACCTTAGTCACTCAAAATTGGCAATGTTATATTAATTCTTATTTATGAATTCCCAGTTTATCCTAAATTGGTTTGCACCAACAGAGAGCAATTAAATCCGATTACAATCCCTTGTTTTTACTAGCCCTAACCATGTAAGCAGATTTTCCAGGGAGCATTTGGTGATGTGTACGTATCTCAAATATTTTCTACTAATAATAGTATGTGATTTGGTAATTAGAAATACCAGCTTCACATTATAGAAACAAAGCACTATTTTAAAAACGTAATTTGGCCTTTGACTCAAACAACCTGCTGAATGTTTTACTGATTACTCATGGATATGCATTTTTAAGTAGACTTTTCGTACAAATGCTCCTCAAATACTCTACATTAAAGAAGTATCCCACCTTTTAATTGAAAAAATCAATGCACTTTTCAATGATTTTATTAATGAAACTTCTTTAGTAGTATTGTGAACTGATTTTATGAAGATGGAATATTCAAGCATTTTAACAGAGCAGAAAAATATTCCATGAGACTCATTGCCTCATTGAGCACTTACATTTGCATAGCACTTTGCATCTGTTAAGAGCTTGGTGATCACTTTTATTAGTTAGCAGTGAGTAAGGTCAATATTATTTCTTGCATTTTCCAGAGAAAATATTTGAATGCAGAGAAATAAAGTGATTTCAGCCATGTAAGTAAGAAAGTGGTGATTTCTGAGTTCCATTGTCAGCTTAAAATATATTGTCAAATTATGGCACTCACTTAAATTGGCAACCAAATGTTTGTGGTATTCTCACCAAAAAAAATGGGGGGAAATGCCTGAAGATCACTTAAAACTCCTTCTGTTATAGTGCTACTTTTATTTAGAGGGAAATATAATTTAAAAAAAAAAACCTACAGCTAAAACCCTTAAATATGCTACAGTACTATATTTATTAGATCTTTCTCCTCTTAGCCCTCAGTTCATGCTTGAGATGTTCTAGAGCCACTAGGATATTAAAAAGTAGGAGGAGAAATTAGAAACTCCAGTGATTGATTTAGGATTGAACTGTAGAGCATGTTGTTAGATGCACATTCCAAAGTTAAAAAATAAAAACAAAACACATTTAATTACTGTGTTTTGTTCTAAACTCTAGCAAAATCTACTTGCTAAACAAAACATTCAAAATTTGCTTTTGAAAGGAGTGAGAAAATGATTAGCTAGAGATTAGTTTTGGTGAGGATCATAAAAAAGTATAAAATTTCAAGGAAAAACAAATAATCCCAAAGAATATTTCGTGATTAAAAAATAAATAATTTACTTTAGTATAATGCAAGATAGCTACAGATTTTAGAAGTAACAGACATTACAAATATTATCAAAACTCAGTAGCAGAATTCAGAAGTTACTTAGTATTCACTGTGACAGCAATGCAGTCTTCTCTAAATTATCTAAGATTGTGCTAACTCACTCATAATTTGGAAACTTGTGCTGTCAGAAGAAAATATGTAGGCAATAGGTAAGTAAAATTATTATTAAAATGAATTGAGTTAATGTACATAGGCACATGTAGTAAATGGCAGTATTATAATCATGTTTATTTTATCTTACAATCTTACTTACTTAACTATTCACCATTTGTGTTGCAAGTGTATTACTAACATTCTAGGTTACTATAAACACTGAAATGATAGTTTATTAGCGGAAATGATATTGCACAGAAAAAGCAAGGCATCCTTTAAAGTCAAATTATCACCATGATTTTCATTTTAGTCTACTTAATTCTCCTTTTCCTTTAGATCTAGATTTAATCTTCTAGGCTGCAGAGATTGGTAGTCCCTATCCCCACTTTCATATATCCCAGAAAAACACTGGAGTAGAAAAAAAAGTGAGAAAACTGAAGACTCATCTCTGCTCTGTCACAAAATAATTGACCGACCTTTGGCAAATCAATTAATTCACTGAAAATTCATTTTCCCAATTTGCAATGTGGAAACAATAATAATATATTCCCTGTGTCTCAAAGAGTGTTCTATAAAATTCATAGTATTTTAGCAATGGACAAATATCCAAGCTCCATATCTAACATCTAAGAACATCAGTGGCACACTCAGCTAAGGATATGGAATCCATCAGGTTTGTTTTTTCTATGGATTTTCAGATATCCACCTATCCTAGTATTTTTTTTCTTTAGGGAGAAGTAAAGTGATTTTAGAAATATATATATGTATGTATATGTGTGTGTGTGTGTGTGTGTGTGTGTGTGTCTGTGTTTGCTAAAAGTTCTTTTTTTAATATGACTCAAGCTATCAAAGATTTATATAATCCCCATTGTTAAATACCAATGTTTTAATCCGGTGTCATATCTGCTGATGTTTAGAGATAAGGCTAAAAAGGAAAACAGAGAAAAAATAATTATTATTTAAAAATATTAAACAAAAATATATTTTGTGTTAGATATTTTTTACTGGAGACAAAAATATGCTATTGTATGACTTTAAATAGGAAAATGGTAGAATCAGATTTTCATGTATCACTTGGAGAAAAAATTACAAACGGGCTAGAGGAAAGTCAAAAGAATGTTCCATTAATTCCATAAAAAGTAATAGTGGCTTAATGTAGGTCATTGTCAAGGAATTTGGAGAAAAGAAAGTAATATTTAAAAGATAGAGAAGAGGTAGATTTGACCATACTTACTGATTGGCTGGCTATGGATTGTAAGAGTGAGGAAATAGTCAAAACTAATACTCAGATTTCTGATTTAGGTAACTGATAGTGTTTTTCATAGAATAGTGGGCTAGAAGATCAGGTTTGGAAGGAAGTAGAGTTAATGCATCCAGTTTGGACTTAGGTAGTTTGAGATATCCATAGCATATAAAGAATACATATATGTATATATACACACTCACACACACACACACAGTTGAAGATTAAGAAAGAGATTTGGAATGGATGTAAGAATTGGGAATTATAATCTTACGGAGAATATCTTCAGCCTTAATGGTGGAGATTCATTCAATGTATTATCTGTTGTATGATGAGTCCTGATTAAGATGTTGGCTTCATTATAGTAGAAAAACAAAATGTAAATGTTGTTTCTGCTCTCATGATTCTACCTTATTACCAGGGGTTAGCATGTATATTAAGAGAAAAAGGCTGGGAGCAGGGTTATGGGAACATCAAAATTTCAATACGATTAGGATAAAATCAATAACAATAGAAAGTTATCTGTTTTGGTTACTGTAGCCTTGTAGTATAGTTTGAAGTCAGGTAGCGTGATGCCTCCAGCTTTGTTCTTTTGGCTTAGGATTGACTTGGTGATGCAGGCTCTTTTTTGGTTCCATATGAAATTTAAAGTAGTTTTTTCCAATTCTGTGAAGAAAGTCATTGGTAGCTTGATGGGGATGGCATTGAATCTATAAATAACCTTGGGCAGTATGGCCATTTTCACGATATTGATTCTTCCTACCCATGAGCATGGAATGTTCTTCCATTTGTTTGTATCCTCTTTTATTTCATTGAGCAGTGGTTTGTAGTTCTCCTTGAAGAGGTCCTTCACATCCCTTGTAAGTTGGATTCCTAAGTATTTTATTCTCTTTGAAGCAATTGTGAATGGGAGTTCACTCATGATTTGGCTCTCTGTCTGTTACTGGTGTATAAGAATGCTTGTGATTTTTGTACACTGATTTTGTATCCTGAGACTTTGCTGAAGTTGCTTATCAGCTTAAGGAGATTTTGGGCTGAGACAACGGGGTTTTCTATATATACAATCATGTCATCTGCAAACAGGGACAATTTGACTTCCTCTTTTCCTAATTGAATACCCTTTATTTCCTTCTCCTGCCTAATTGCCCTGGCCAGAACTTCCCCAAATGTCCAACAATGATAGACTGGATTAAGAAAATGTGGCACATATACACCATGGAATACTATGCAGCCATAAAAAATGATGAGCTCATGTCCTTTGTAGGGACATGGATGAAATTGGAAATCATCATTCTCAGTAAACTATCACAAGGACAAAAAACCAAACACTGCATGTTCTCACTCATAGATGGGAATTGAACAATGAGAACACATGGCTACAGGAAGGGGAGCATCACACTCTGGGGACTGTTGTGGGGTGGGGGGAGCGGGGAGGGATAGCATTAGGAGATATACCTAATGCTAAATGACGAGTTAACGGGTGTAGCATGCCAGCATGGCACATGTATACATATGTAACTAACCTGCACATTGTGCACATGTACCCTAAAACTTAAAGTATAATAATAATAAAAATAATAATTAAAAAATAAAAATAAATACAAAAAAGAAAAAAAAAAGAAAGTTATCTGACTGTGAGGAATAGAGAAGTTCTTCTTCAAAGTTTCTTGAAACCATAAAGAGCTTGTCATTTCCTTGCTCTATGTATCTCTATATCTGTAAGTTCTAATGCAGCTGCTCTAATTTCCCCAGGCACACCTGGACAGGACTAAACATGCCCCCAACTATAGTGCATGCCATTCCTTATTTGGAAATCCTCCTGGCCATCTCATGTCTATCTTCCTCTTTTTTTTGTCCTCTTTCTCCTTTGCCTATTTAGGAAAGTTCCAAGCTGTTAACCAATTGGGTCAAGCTTAGAATGTGAGGTCCCATGCTGACCAACGGAAATAGGACACAGCCATAGGGTGATTGTATCAGGTTATGAAAGTTATAAATGTCCCCGTCTCCTTTGTTCGGCGTGCTCTCATGGTGAGACTGTTGGTGAGTTGTACCCTTTCTGAAGAAAGTAAACTAGCCTTGCTGAGTGATCATTGCCTTGGTGTGGATTCTTACCGATGTCATAAACCCATTTCCAACACTGACATATTACTTTTACTCTGTGTACTTTTCACTTTCTATTTGAATTGAAAGTAATTATTTCATCATTGTTTTTGTATGAAAGTTCAGAGGTCGTGTTAATTCACTACTTTAAAAAAACTATTCATTTTTTAACAAGTATTATGGAGTGCCTCCAACTTTCATTTTAGATATTGTCCTCGGTATTGAGGATACAAAGATGACTATAACATATCTGTGCTAGGAACAAGCAAAGCTCTTCCTCTTTGAAATTATACAATCAGTTGCATTTTTTTCTATCATTATAAGGATTTTGGTAGTAGAAAAAAAAAGATCACATATGAGCGATTTAAATGACCAGAGTTATGACAATAAAGCAGAACATTTCTGAAAAATAAAGGAGGCCTGAGGTGGCCATTATTGCTATTTCACCTGTTTCTGATTCTCTCACTGTGGGGTAGGCACATGGCAGGATTACTCAACCTTACTCCTCTTTAAGTGAGACACAATTATGTGATACGATTTGGCCAACGAAATGTGAGCCTTTAAGTATTAACTCACAATTTAGCATACTCTGTTCCTTTTACCAGTGTTCCAGATAGTGAGGATCCCATCCCTTTAGGTCTCCAAGTCAAACTCTCCTGCTGACTCAAGATGTTTAGCATGAGATAAATAAGCTTTTGTTGTTTCAAACTTCTAAGTTTGTGGGAGTTGCTCATCTATCCTGATGGATGTAGAGGCCAAATTACAAATGAAAACAGCATTAGTCACCCCCCAAGTTGATTTATTTTACAGTTTTGACTAGGTATTGCTCTGCTTATGGTATGGGTAGTAGAGAGACAGAAATAAGGTAAAGAGGGGCATGAGGGTAGAAATCTTCCTGCTTTGTATGTCAATCACATTGATGATTGACTTGAGAGTTGTGCTATGTTTTCCATTGCCAGAATGTACTTAGCTAAAGTGTTTCAGCAACATTCCAATTTCCCTGTGAAATAATAGAGAAACACTACATTGAATTGTTGGCAGAGTCACTTGATTGATGTTCTCCAGAGCCTGAACTTCACTGATGAAGTAGTTTCAGTTTTTTGCTAATTGTTTGGAACTTCGTAAAAGAAAATCATAGTAGTTGATGAAAAGAGTTTTTTTAATCTATATGCAATATTTTATTCAATGGATATAACATTTCCTGACAGAGACATTGTACTAAATTTTATTTCACCAATATGAAGATATGATATAAACACCAAATATTTGATACTCTTCCTGTGTTTTCTTAGCAATTCCCTGTTTGTCAAGAGTCTCTTGAGAACCAGATAATGTCAGAAAAAGCTAAGTGTTTATTTTCATTGGCTTTTGCATACATAAAACGGTTCAATATTTCAACCTGCAAACCTATTCACCTCATTGTATTGGTAGTTTATATATTACCTTTGTACATATAATAAGAAAACAAAATCTTTAATAGTGAATTATGGCAGAGATGATAAAACAGGAACAAGCACAGAAACATTAAGACTGTATCATTAACTTTGAATCAGAGCAACATAGATCAACTCACTGATATTTCATCTTTTTATTCTTCTGTGTGGATGACAGCAAATCTTTGGTGGCTGAAATCAAGAAAGCAAGAGAGAGAATAAGAAGCCTGGATCATCCATTAGGGTAGTACATGAGAAGTTCATAGCTTCATTTTATAAAATGTTAGAATCTTCTAGAGCAGAAGTTCCTACCTGGAGTGATTTTGCCCCCAGGATACATTTGGCAATACCTGAAGACATTTTTGGTTGTCACTATCAAAGGGTTGTGATGAGTACTACTGGCATCTAGCGTGTAACCCAGAATGTGCCTTAAAATGACAATAGCACCAAGATTGAGGAACACTTCTAAGCCAAACTATTCATTTTACAGAAATTATACTTATGACTCATTCATCCATATCAAAATATTTATTAAAAGCCCCATTAGCCAAGGGCCCATGCTAAGTATATAAACTACAAAAATGAACCTCAATAGTTAAAATCCTCATATCATGGGATTTGGGGATAGAGAAGGAAGAAAGACATGTTGCGTTCTACAGAAATCCTTTACATTTCCCTTTCATTCTACAAAACCTGGCATCTATAAGCCTACTAAATACTAAAGGGACGGGATAAATGAAAGCCATTATTATTCATTAAAAGAATAAACTCCAAAGTATATTCAACTACTTATTTATTGAGCAATATTAGGTTCCAAGTACATCTCTAAATGTTCACCATATGGATGCTAATAAAAGAAGCAAAAATCCTCCTCTCATGAAACTTAAGTTCTAGAAAAAGGAGGTATAAAAATGAAGTAACAAGTAAATTATACAGTATGTAAAGCACTTGGTCAAAGAATAAGAGCTGAAGAGGAAGAAAGAGGTTATTTTCCCAAAGGATTGATTTTTAGCAATAATTCCTACTAAACATTACCTGGAACCTTCATGAAAAATATGAAATCAATGTTTATGTTTAATGGAATGCTTAAGATAGAAAAAAAAAATGAATCAAGAATGAGGGTTGGGAGGACTAGGTTAGAAGCAGGGTTAAAATGTTAACTACAGTGGTCAGAGGATAAATCAAGGAGACAGTGACATCCAAGCAAAGGCCAGAAGTGGCAGAGGCAGCGACCCACACAGATATTGGGGAAGCATTCCAGAAAGAAGGAATGATGAGTAGCATACAAGTGATCAATGTGCCTGGAGAAGAATAAATGACAGCAACAGACAAATAAATGGTTTTCTCGAGATACTGACACTGCAGGTCTGGAAGGTGGAGTTCAAATCTCACAGCTCATTTTTAAGACTGGTTTTCACTCAACTAGGTTGGGGAGCCATTGGCTGTTTCTGTCATGGAGTGACATATCTGACTCAAGCTGTCACGCAATCATTTTTACTACTGTGTTGAGTATAGTCTGAAGCGGAGGACATGGAGAAAGGAGAGTTTAGGGCCAAAGGGAAAGAAATGAGACTAGTTGAGAGGCTACCTCCCTCCCCTAGTTCCCAATAACTTGCGATGGTGTCTCAGACCGGGGTGGTAGGAGGAAGACATGAAGAGTGTTTAGGTTCTGCATATATGTTGATATATTTTTAAGGTAGAGCTGAAAGAATTTGCAAGGGGTGAAAAGAAATGTGAAGTACAAGAGAGGGAGAGGCTCATAGATGGTTCTAAAATTTTGGTCCTGAGCAATTGGAGGCTTAGTTACCATCTACAGAGACAGTGTAAACCACTGGAGGAAGATGTTGGGTTGGGTGTGGGAAGGTAATATGAGGGGCTCAGATTCAAAATAAAATTGGTTGTGGGTCATCTACCTGAAAAAGAGCAGTAGGATTTGAAAGTCTCCTGAAAAATTTGGGGCAGGTAGGCAGGTTTCTCACAGCAGGTATCTAAAGTCTGCATGCTTTATAATTCTCCCTTTATCTCATTTGTCCCCAAGTGTCTCTTTTGCATTTCTTTTTTGAATAGACTAATTCTCACATATTATATTTTTTATTGTGCCTTATCTTAAGTTTGAGCTCTGGGACAGGTTTCATGTAATATAATAGTATGATCACTTCAAGTTTTGTCACACAGCAAGGTTATAAATACTGATTAAGGCATGAACAAAATGCTTCAGAGAACATGACAATGCAGGTTCTATAACAGTAGCCTGGAGCTCACCAGTTTGAGGGTGAAATTATCTGACAGCTGGAATAATGCATTTTTGTACAAATTCAAATATTTAAAAATCTCTTTTCCTCAATATCTAAAAAAACACTAATAGCAAAATTAATTACTTCCCAAGTTTAGACATGTCTATCAATTAAATGGTACAAACTATTATTCAGATAAGAAATTATATAATTTAATTGAATTATATTGTCATGTAGTATTTTTAGAAAAGTTTACCAAAAAAAAGGTTTTTACTTTTTCTTTCTACTGTATCAGACTGAAGTTACTCTATGCTTTTTTTTTGTCTTGTGTTTATTTTGTTGCATTGTTTTTCTTTTGTCAGGGCTACATGGACGCTCAGAGCAAACTGCAGTTTAAAAAGAAATCCTTAAATCTTTTGAGTGTTTCTTTACCCAGAGGAAATATGATAATATTAGTATCTGATTTGTAAATTGATGCATCTTGCTTATTGGTCTTCATGATTTACATGATGTCTTGAGCTAAGGGGTTTGTACAGAACTTGCACACTTCCATTCTTAGCGTCTGCAGTCCTGTTTGCCAAAAGCTATATTCTCTGACCTCCTCATAGTATCTTCTGTCCAGTGATAGTGAATGTCATTGCACTTCCCGATTTACAACTTCAGAATGGGTATGGCTAGAAGTATGAGAGCAGTTAGCTTTGCATATCAAATGCATATACTTTAAAGAATACAATTTGTCCTCTGCAGACCATAGAATTAAAAAATACTGCCAAATTCAACCTACAAAATGGGAGAAAATTTTCGCAACCTACTCATCTGACAAAGTGCTAATATCCAGAATCTGCAATGAACTCCAACAAATTTACAAGAAAAAAACAAACAACCCCATCAAAAAGTGGACGAAGGACATGAACAGACACTTCTCAAAAGAAGACATTTATGCGGCCAAAAAACACAAGAAAAAATGCTCACCATCACTGGCCATCAGAGAAATGCAAATCAAAACCACAATGAGATACCATCTCACACCAGTTAGAATGGCAATCATTAAAAGTCAGGAAACAACAGGTGCTGGAGAGGATATGGAGAAATAGGAACACTTTTACACTGTTGGTGGGACTGTAAACTAGTTCAACCATTGTGGAAGTCAGTGTGGCGATTCCTCAGGGATCTAGAACTAGAAATTCCATTTGACCCAGCCATCCCATTACTGGGTATGTACCCAAAGGACTATAAATCATGCTGCTATAAAGACACATGCACACGTATGTTTATTGTGGCATTATTCACAATAGCAAAGACTTGGAACCAACCCAAATGTCCAACAATGATAGACTGGATTAAGAAAATGTGGCACATATACACCATGGAATACTATGCAGCCATCAAAAATGATGAGTTCATGTCCTTTGTAGGGACATGGATGAAATTGGAAATCATCATTCTCAGTAAACTATCGCAAGAACAAAAAACCAAACACTGCATATTCTCACTCATAGGTGGGAACTGAACAATGAGAACACATGGACACAGGAAGGGGAACATCACACTTCGGGGACTGTTGTGGGGTGGGGGGAGGGGGGAGGGATAGCATTGGGAGATATACCTAATGCTAGATGACGAGTTAGTGGGTGCAGCGCACCAGCATGGCACATGTATACATATGTAACTTACCTGCACATTGCGCACATGTACCATAAAACTTAAAGTATAATAATAATAATAATAATAATAATAAAATACTGCCAAATTATGTTGTTGAATTATTGATTCACCTTCTTTTATTTTTCAGTTTCATGTTTCACGAGCATAAAGCTGATGGATATATTAGAACTTTTAATGACAGACCCTCATGAAGAAACAAGGGAAGAGCAGACGAGATTTCCTAGAGGTTCACTTTGTAGAAATATTCCTCACAAACAGCTCAGGGATGCGCATTATATACCACAGTACAGTTTAAAAGCATCTTGGAAACTACAGCATTATATGTTGACACTTCAGGCTAATACAGGGTTTTCTTCTGAGTGCCTGGCACTGCTAAGATGTTATAAAGAGTTGTTTGTAGCCCTTTATAGACAAGGACAAACTTGGGAAAATTTGCAAGGCAGTGAAGTTTCTTCAAGGTATGAACCTAACTTAACATTGAGATCAGAGAAGTGTAAAGCTCTTTATTTTATTCCTCTTCCATTCTCATTTTAAGAGAAATATATGTGGATTCCGTTCTTGCAGGGCAGTACATTTTTAGGAAAATTATTTTTAGGCAAATTATTTTTAGGAAATTATTTGGTAACACATTAGGACTATAAATCTACTTCCTCAGGCCTCTGCTGATGAATCTTTGTATAAAGAATGGTATCTGTTATAACCTGGGTATTATGAAGAATCATGAATACAGTGAGAAGACACACACACACACACACACACACACACACACAGAGAAGAGTCTTAGTCCTTTCTGGCTGCTATAACAGAATCCCATAGACTGAGTGGCTTATAAACAAGAAACATCTATTTCTTATATTTCTAGAAGTCTATGGAAGTCTAAAATCAAGACACTGGTAGATTCAGTGTCTGGTAATGACCTGCTACCTGGCAAATAGATGGACATATTTTAGTTGTATCTTCACATAGCTGAAGGGGGAAGGAGGCTCACTGAGGTCTCTTTTATAAGAGCACTATTTCCATTCATAAGGGCTCAACTGCTATGGCTTATCACCTCCTAAAGTCTCCACCTTCAAGTACCATCCCAATGGGAATTAGATTTCAACATAGGAATTTTGAGGGAACACATGCATTCAGTCCATTGAAGAGTAACAAAGAGAGAATAAAACTCAATTCTCATCCTAAAGCTTGGAAGAATAGGACAGAATCCATCATAGTCAACCGTAAGAACATTAAACGAAGGTAAAAAGTTGTTTGACAATATCTAACACAATCAAACTAAAGATCAATAAAATTTTGTAAAAGCAGAAAAGATTGTGGATTAATATAGAATTAGTTGTATGGAGCTTCTTCAGATTGTTAATGCTAATTGATGTCTGACCATCACTTCCAGGCATGGAGCATGTGGCTTTGGAATATATAAAATTAAAAAGAAATGTCTGTCATTAGAAGAAGAGAGAAGGTTTGTATAGAAACTCTAAAATATATTATTTTACCACTAGATTTTGAGAACTAAAAATAAAATTTAATGCCATCAACCAACTTAACAGACCCCCTTTTAGCCGAGGGGACCCCAGAGAAACCTTAAAAACTGAATTCCTGGCCATGGTGGGATGGGAGGTCAGACATGCCTTATGATGCTCACTCCCTTTCACTGTTCAAACACAACTAACCAGCACTAATGTTAAAACAGAGACCATAAGATGGACAGAATGGACTCTGTGGAAATAAGATACCGAATGATAAAGAAGACCTAAGGCCATGCCAGGCAAAGCTTAAGTCATGTACTCCTGCACTTAAAGAATAAACTATGGGCCGGGCGCGGTGGCTTACGCCTGTAATCCCAGCACTTTGGGAGGCTGAGGCGGGTGGATCACCCGTGGTCAGGAGATCGAGAACATCCTGGCTAAAACGGTGAAACTCCGTCTCTACTAAAAATAGTAAAAATTAGCCGGACGTGGTGGCGGGCGTCTGTAGTCCCAGCTACTTGGGAGGCTGAGGCAGGAGAATGGCGTGAACCCAGGAGGTGGAGTTTGCAGTGAGCCAAGATCACGCCACTGCACTCCAGCCCGGGTGACAGAGCGAGAATCCATCTCAAAAATGAAAGACAGAAAGAAGAAAGAAAAAGAAAGAAAGCAAGAAAGCAAGAAAGCAAGAAAGGAAGGAAGGAAGGAAAAGAAAGAAAAGAAAGAAAGAAAGAAAACTATGTTGGAACCAGGTGCGTTGGCTCACACCTGTAATCCCAGCACTTTGGGAGGCTGAGGCGGGTGGATCACCTGAGGTCAGGAGTTCGAGACCAGCCTGGCTAACATAGTGAAACCCCGCCTCTACTAAAAATACAAAAAATTAGCTGGGCGTGGTGATGTCCACCTGTAATCCCAGCTACTAGGGAGGCTGAGGCAGGAGAATTGCTTGAACCTGAGAGGTGGAGGTTGCAGTAAGCTGAGATCATGCCATTGCACTCCACCCTGGGCAACAAGAATGAAACTTCGCTTCAAAAAAATAAAAAAGAATAAACTATGTTCTAACTGCCACAAAGTTTTTCTTTTTTCTTTTTTTCTCTAGCAGCTAAATAAGCACTGGCCTTAAGATAATAAATGTTTAAAAAATTGTAGCTCATCTACCACCAGACGCTGATTCTCACCCTCCTGTTCCACAAGCCATAACTACAGCATTGACTGGACAAGATACTGGTTTCAGTATATTTCTCCTGATAAGATGACTGACCATGAGTGGTTCTGGCCAATTTACAGAGGCTAGGCACTTGCATATCTTTCTGTCTCTGCTTCACCTTTTGATGTATAGGTCCTAATTGTCATATATTTTAATGTTAAGTCTCCACCCCAAAGTGAATATGGGTCATATATAATATGTATGTTTATTCAGTATGCATGCAGTAGGACACCATTCATGAATATTCATAGCTCTTTCTATACCCTGTTGAGTATGTATACTTGGCCAACTCATTCAGCAGAAATCCCTGTTCCACCCTCCCCGCCTTTAAAGTGGCTGCCTTTCAGTTTTCAGCCAGAGGCTCTGCTGCCCAGCCTGTCAGAATGGTAACCCTGCAGGATGTAATCTTTTAGAAGATATGAAGTCTCCTTCCTAAACGTATAGCTTTCATTCATTATTTTTTAGTTGACAATTGTCATATTCAATGTTTACGTGTAGCAAAATAAATATTTCTCTTTGTCTATACAGTTGTGCCTTAGTACCTCTGGTGAGTGGTTCCAGGACAACCCCTACTCTCTCAAAGACACCAAAATCCAGGGATGCTCACATCCCTTGAGTGAAATGGCATAGTATTTGCATATTACCTAAGCACACTCTCCCAAATACTCTAAATCATCTCTAGATTACTTATAATACCAAACACAATGTAAATGCTATATAAATAGTTGTTTTATTGTATTCTTTAGGAAATGGTAAGAAAAATTCTGTACACATTCAGTACAGATGCAACCCT
This sequence comes from Pongo pygmaeus, assembly GCF_028885625.2. Taxonomy (NCBI): domain Eukaryota; kingdom Metazoa; phylum Chordata; class Mammalia; order Primates; family Hominidae; genus Pongo; species Pongo pygmaeus. The sequence goes on from NC_072376.2 coordinate 27,522,801, forward strand.
TGTAGGTCTAAATATATTTTTGGTGCTATGTTGATTGAATCCAAGGATGTGGACCTTGCAAATACAGAGGACCAATTGTATATAAAAATTTTCACCATAGTTAGAACTGATGATTAGAATGTGATATGCATAATAGATGTGTTTAACATTACTATGTGATTTGGTGAAATTTGCACTAATAGTGACTTTAAAAAATTTGAAACTATAACTTATTCCCCTTTTGTCTATATCTCAGTACATGTATGCTACAGTAAACCTCTTCTTTAGAATGGAAACAGTTCAGATCCAGATACGTCATAGATCCATTCAGATCCTCTGCAATGGGTACAGCCTACTCAAAATAAAAGAAAGCAAGGCTTTGAAACAATTATTTTATCTTTTAATCCACCAATACCTTGCAAATGCAGTATTTGGCACACAGTACTCATACAATGTATGTCCAAAATGCAAGAATTCATGCATATTTAATGATTTTATGACGTTTGTAATATTCATGTTTGCTCTGTGATGAAACTAGTCTGTAAATCAATGTTAACATCCCAAACTGCTTCCTGTAATTTACTTGAAACACTTCAGAAAATGACAATGACATTTATGTAAATCTTCAGTTCTTAACTTCAATTCATGACATATTTAATTTAGCTAGTCAAATTAAATATTTTAGTTCCCAAATCAAAAATTAAGTATGGATATTGATTTAAACATTTATGACAAATTAAATAAACTATGCTAAATTTTTTTAAATGCTTTACTACTAACCTATTATTATTATTAAAGAAAAATTATTATATGTATTTTATTTGATGGAATAAATATTCTGAAGTTGAAGATAACCTAGGCAGAAACAGTACCACTTTAAGTTCATAAATGCATTATCTTTTTTAATGTTCTATTCACAATTCCAGCCTAGAGAGCAAGATTGTCACAGACCTGGCCTCTGGTGGATGGTTAGCTATGTGACGAGGATTTATTGCAATTACTCATGCTGTGATTTAGATTAAGCAACTTGAAGCTTCAATTCACAAGCACTTATGAACATTCAGATTCAGATTTACTTAAAAGAGTCTGTTAAACTTCAGACTCTGGTGTAAAATAATCAGAGCTGCCCATTTATTTTCAATGCTAAAGTAAAATTTAATATAACCTTTACCACATTGCAAAAATGCAAAATAGAATTATTCTGCTGTTGAAATTTAGTAAACACCTGATCTGACCTGATTTAGGTGAAGTTGTACTTAGTAGAAATCATGATATATATTCAAACAGGTAGGGTTTAAAGGTTTATATTATTACCCATCTCATGGTAAATAATTTAGTCTCACTTATTGTAACAAATAATTTTTCTGTGATTTGGGTCCCTTCATATAAAAAAAAAAATCACACACTTCAGGGAGTTTATCAGGGTTTTTCCACTCTTAAATAGTGATGTCAGCTGTTATGTCCTTTTATCATTTTTCTCCTAACCTGTTTCAACAATCCAAGGTGTGTGAGAAGCCTGGGCTGCTAATGCCCATGGGCATACTAATGCTTTGCTTCTGAACTTGCTATTTTCTCTCTTGGCCTGTTAAATATGGCCTGCACACTCCACTGACATCACCTACGCTGTCATTGTGACCAGTAGTGTACTGAAGCTCTCCACAGAACAAAGCCTCTATAAAAGCAAAGAGAATAGTAGACTTCTGTCCTAAGGTACACTTTGCAATGTCCATCCCAAAGAAGCATTAATTTATGTTCCCTGAATCTTATGAATATGGATACTACAGATGTTTTGGTATTTAGGCTTTCATATGAGTGGACTGGGACTGGATTGAATGAAGAGACAGTGGTAGATGCTATACTTTCTTCTTGCATACCATGTGTGCTTACATGCCTAAGGATGGCCTCTGACTTCTTTATCCAATAAAATATGAAGCCTAGCAAAGGCAAAGGCATAAGTAACAATACTTCCTCTCCAGGGAGGCATGGTAAGAACAGAAATATCATACTCTTACAGGGGAGTAACATGATTATTTAAAAAATTTGCAATCCATGAAGCTTTATAAGCCAAGTTGAAGAGTTTTGACTTCCTTTCAGTATGATAGAAAATCATCAAATTGTTGAGAGTGGAGAAAGGAAGAAACCGGTCAGGCAGGCAGTTAGTGTGGGTCCTTGGTTGAAATCTTTCAAACAAAAGAATAGCCTGCAGGGGACTTGAGCGAGGGGCGGCATGGGGTGGGGGGTTGGGGAGCATGCCAAAGACATGCCCACCGTCGCACAGATGAGAAAAGCTACACAAGAGACTTGCCCAGACATGCCTGTAATGGAAAATTCCATCCTCTGACACGTGCACAGTAAGGGGAACAAAGTAATATGGAGTATTTCTTCTTTTGCTTATTAAACTTTCATTCCAACCTCATCCTTAGTGTCCATGCTCCTTAACTTTCAAAGGATGCTGGGTACTACCTCAGGCAACCAGAGACTGCTACATTGCATTGCATTGGCAAGACTGTTGCATTGTTTTAAGTAGAGGAGTGATTTAATATATCTTATAATTACAAAGATCTAGTAGTGACTATATCAAGATTAGATTAGATTGTATAGAATTAAAAGGGAATGTAAGAGGTCTAGTTAGAAGGCTATAGCTCATTAGGAAGATAATGAAACAGGATTGCTGCTGTATGGTAATAATGCAGACAGAAAAGCGAAAAAAAGTGGGATATGGTTAGAGAGTGTGTCAACAAGAATTGCACGAAACTGTATGTGATGCATAAAGAAAAGAGAGAACTCAAGTACTTTCTGCTTTTGGAGCTCTTCTTTAAGATAAAAATTATCATTGGGATTTAAAAGTAGACCTTCCCATTTCAGATTTTGCAAAATACAACTTACGTTTCTCTTATATATTTCCTTTTAGAGTTTATCTTTTTTAAAAATATAAACAAAAGTATTCTGCCTCTTTAAAAATGAGTCTGTGTATTTCTATTTCTATTATAGTTTACGTTTTCTCTTTTCCCTCTTCTTCCTCAAACTTTCTTTTTTACCTTTCCTTACTTCAACTTCTAGATGCCTGGATATCCGCCTTTGTAATCCAATTTCCTTCGCTTCCTCATTTGTATCCTCTTTTCCCACCTGCCACAGAGTTTGCCTTTTGTCATTTACATCTTGTTTTCACATTCTTACTAGATTGAAAAATACATCCCTCAATTAAGGATACTGCTAACAGAACAAGTTTCTTGGTTTAGTCCAATTTAAGAGTAGAAGGACAAGAAAGTCCACTTAATTATCTCTATTCTAGAGAAATGGAAGTTTGAAAGTTTTTTGCAAAATATAAGTTCACTTCCTAATTTTGCAATGTGGCCCAGTCAATTTCTAGCATGTAAGGTACAGAGGAATAGGTTAACAGAAAGAAAAGATGGTAAGCTGAACAGCACAATATTCACACCTTCTTTTCACTATATTGCTTTTTCCTCTGTTTCTCCACTACCACATGCACTAAACTTAAGTGTAAATGCCAAAATCAAAATAAGAATGATTGCTTATAACACCTATGCCACTCTTTTCCTCCAGTTATTTTAGTAAGACTATTTCTGTCTGTACTACAGACATGAATTTATTTCTCCATCTTTTTTCTGGAAATCACAGTAACATACTGTGATCTTAGGAAAGACAAAATGGATAACAGAGTCAATAGAGAAAATATTGCTTTAAACACACACACACACATACTCATGTTACGTCACTGTGTGAAATCCATTTTTTTAAACATGAAACATATGGGAAAACTACATTTCTTCATTTAACAATATTTTATTGAGTTTCTACTATGTAAGAAGCACTGTACTGGGTGTTGGTGACTCAAAGATGAATAAGACAGACATAGTCATTTTTATATGGATTCTTAGAGTGGAGTAGAGAGTTTTTAAGAAAGCATGTCACTTGCTAGGCGAGGTGGCTCACGCCTGTAATCCCAGAACTTTGGGAGGCTGAAGAGGGCTGATCATCTGAGGTCAGGAGTTTGAGACCAGCCTGGCCAATGTGGTGAAACTCCATCCCTACTGAAAATACAAATTAGCTAAGCCTGGTGGTGTGCACCTGTAATCCCAACTACTCAGGAGACCGAGGCAGGAGAATCACTTGAACCCGGGAGGCGGAGGTGGCAGTGAGCTGAGATCATGCCACTGTACTCCAGCCTGGGCAACAGAGCCATACTCCATCTCAAAAAAAAAGGAAAAGAAAGCATGTTACTATTTCCATTATATCCCTTGCAGTTTGAGAGGTGTAAGGACACATTCAGGCCATTGAATCTCTCTTTATGAATTTCTAAATATACTCAGAAGTCTAGAAGACTGAATGTGTAGATTTTCTCCCAGCACTGTCAAAAGGAAAAGGTGTTAATTTAATATTTAAGAAGGTCCCAGATACTCATTATCTTTTGAAGTCTGGCTTGCTCAGCACTTTCCACGATGAAATACTTTTGCTTATATTTTGCCATCTGAACCAGATCAAGTTTTTCTGGCTAGGTAATGCCTTTATATGAATAATATTGAAAACAAATAATAATCTAAGTAATCACCAGTATAATTTCTTTATTTCCCAATGAAAAATTGTCATAAATAATTGTGTTCTGTATTATCTCAAAAATGAGTTATTTCCTTCTCACATATAAACTAAGCTTTGGAAAATGACATGAGTAATATATTTCCATTTGGAATTTTTTCTAACATTGAGGACAATGATTACACTGTTGTTTCCAACAGAGTAAAAATCAAAAGGGGGAAAAACACTTTCTAGTGTTCTAGTGTTTAATTGCTTTTTTAAATGGAGGCTTTCCATTAACTTTAATTAAACATTTAATAGAGATCGTAGCCAGAAAATATATTTTCCCATTGAAATTAAATTACTTTTCCCCAAAGAAAACATAGTGGGTGTAAAACAGGGAGGGTTGGACTCTCAATAGAGTTCTATCTGCCTCCTTCCTTTTCAGAGTAATTACTGACCTGTTATTAACACTCCAGGGAAAATCCTTTTGGTGATTTACATTTCCGGATCACTCTGCTCTGTCTGCCACTTCACTAAAGACAGAATTTATCCATTGTTCAGCATGTGCAGGAACAGATGCTTCAGCTACTAATTCTTTGTCTCATTTGGAGCATCAAAAAATGAGAGGCTAGTTCTTGCACAGATCAAGCCTCAGCCTCAGAACCTTTTATATATCTTAGAGAGAGGTAATTTGAGAGCCCAGAAAGTTGAATGGAGGAGGCACAGATTTTAAATTCTAACCTAAGTTCTTTTTACACATCTGTAGTCTTTCCCACCTTAGCACCAACTCATATTCTCTAGCTTCTGTCAATTCATTAAGTGCTGATTTAGAATTTTATGGCAACATTTGTCTCAGATGAGAGTTACAGCAAAGCTCATCATTAAACCTTATAATTTTTAGTGCTGCGTATAATTTATGATTCCATTTTAAGATCAAATCCACCACAATAAATTGTCTTAAGACTCTGAAGATACATCATGTAGTTAGCTTTTTCTTGCAACATCATTTATAAAGACAGGATCTGACTTTATGCTTGAGGAATATATTTTATTTAGAGCACAACAACGCATTGATAGATTTGTCATAAATTACCTCAAAAGAAGAAATATCAAAAGGATAGTACACACATAATGATCTACACCATACACAATGGCATCAGGATCATTTGGGAAGGATAACAGATACTCAGGGAAAAGAAAATGAAATTGTTTTCCGACTTGAATTGTATCATTAGATGCTATGCAAAAAGTTATTCATAATCCGGCTCTAATTTACCTTTCGTTTCTAAGCCCAAATTCTGAAACTGATTCTTTCTTATTAACATTATACCACAGTTCTACTAAGAAACTTACTGTTTCAGCCCTAGACTACAATATTTTCATAACTATCCCCCATTTTTACCTACATCCTGACTACATCCTTTACATTGTTGTTTAAATAAGTTATTTAAGGGGAAATATGATTGCAAATTCCCAGTGCTGGTTGAAGTATTTCCGTGTTTTTCCATTCCTTATAGAATAAGGCTTCAAGCACTTTAGCAAGACAAAAAAGAACCTTTCCTAATTGGTATTATTATTCTCCTGCAAATCAAAATTTGCCATGTTGTAGAAAGTACTTATTACTCCAACAATATTCTTCTGTGTCTTACCTCATTATTTTATGTATCTCTTTTTTCCTATGAATATTTATTGTTCAGCTACTCTGCTGAAACTGCTGTGGTCTGTATTGGGTAAGAAAAATTGGACCTAGTCTCTGATACTGTGATTCTTACAGTCTGATGGGGAGACAGATATTAATTGAATAATCATATAAATACACATAAAATCACAACTGTGACAAGAGGCATAAAAGAAGGGAACACAGTGGTATTTCTTTTTTTTTTTTTTTTTTTTTTTCTGAGACAGAGCGTCACTCTGTCATCCAGGCTGGAGTATAGTGGCATGATCTCAGCTCACTGCAAACTCTGCCCTCCGAGTTCAAGCGATTCTCCTGCCTCAGCCTCCCGAGTAGCTGGGATTACAGATGCCTGCCACCTCGCCCTGCTAATATTTTGAATATTTAGTAGATACCAGGTTTCACCATCTTGGCCAGGCTGGTCTTGAACTCCTGACCTCGTGATCCACCTGCCTCGGCCTCCCAAAGTGCTGGGATTACAGTCATGAGCCACTGCACCTGGCGGAACACAGTGGTATTTCTATAGTCCAATTACAAAAGAGTGAGATTAAGTCAAAGAAATCGGGTAAACTTTCTTGAGATGGAATTTCAGAGCAAAGATCTAAAGGATATAGATGCTGTCTTTGCAATAAGAGAACTGGAAGGACATTAAAACAGAACCTTATCTACTTTCTTCCAGGCTTTCATTGATTTACCTTTTTTCCTCATCCACTTCTCCCTTTTCACATGATTCAAAATTTACGTCTCCCAGAAAACATTCCTCACTCTTTTCTTCTCAGACTAGTTAACCCCTCTTTCTGTCACCCCCCCAAATGGCACATTATTCACATTGTATTATTTCTCTTTTATGATACTTTCAACATTATTTTATAATTACTTTTTAATAATTATGATGCTCCAGTTGAGTGAAAGATTTTGGGGCCATGTCCTTCAATTTTTATCTGGAGCAGGAAATGTCAAGAATTCAATATGTGCTTGTTGAAGAAAGCAAAGAAGAAAAGGAAAGTAAATAAATGGAAAGGGAAAGAGACAACAGGAGAGACGGGCAAATAAAGAGATGGGAAAGGAGGAGAGGGAAGGAAGAGAGACCTGAAGAGGGAAGACATAAAGAAAGAAAACACAGAGCAAGTACAAGTGTCCAAATAGACACTTTTGTTTTCTACTACAAATTCACCTATTCATTAAGATCAAGGAAAAATTTTGGCTGGGCACAGTGGCTCATGCCTGTAATCCCAACACTTTGGGAGGCCAAGGAGGGTAGATGGCTTGAGGGCAAGAGCTTGAGACTCTCCTGGGCAACATAGTGAGACCCTGTCTCTATTAAAAAAAAATAAAATGGTCAAAAAAAATATAAGTTTCTTTACAAGGTCACTTTGATTTTTCCCAGACAAATATGCGTTCTTTCTACTTAAAACTTCAAAGTATTTACACTTATTACACTTTGCTTATACTTATTACACTTTGATTATACTTTGCTCTGTTCTGCTTTATGTCTTTTTTTTTTGCATCTACCTAACTAAATGATTTCAAAATCTTTGAGAGTAGGTTCCAGGTATTGTTATTTAATTCAATATTTTTATATTTTATATGTTTATTTAATTCATGAGATAAAATAAAATGAAAGAACGTCTCTTTCACTTTTTTCCTTTGCTAATACTTTCTTCCTATATTGGCCTGCTTTACGTTGAAGTCTCTTCAACCCTTTACTGATCTCTAAAACTCTTCTCTGTATGGACAGGAATGAAGTACGAAGTGGAACAACTCTCAATGCAAAGCTTAAGGTTTGCCAGACAAGTTTTAGGGACACATTTCTTAGCCAGAGTTTTTAGAAATCAGCACTATTGATGTCACCCTGGGCTGGATCATATTTTGTTGAGATAGGGACTGTCTTAAGGCTTTGTAGGATGTTCAGCAGCATCCCTTGCTTCTGCCCACTAGATGCCAGTAGCAACCCTCCACCACCGCCACCACTCTTGACACCCAAAACTGTCTCCAGACTTATTTGCCAAAGGTACCCCGAGGAGCAAAATCAACCTTGACTGAGAATCACTGCTTTTAACTAACAGAGTCCCATTTCCCCAGATATATTAAAAAATAAAACAACTCCATGAATTTTCCAGGGGATTTAATGTATGTTTACTGGTATGTCTACTAGTCTGGCATAAAGAAGATACTGCTTATTCTTATAATTATTATAGATCTGTTTGTTTCCTATATCTTTCCTAGTGAGGTATGATAACATATTGTCCTTTTAGACCAAATCACCATATTGGCCCAATAATGCAAGTGAATTATTTTTAAAGATTTTAAAATTCATTATTGTTGTCAGCAAGGAGTGGAGGGGACAGAAAGTGTCAAATTGGTGCCCTCAGATTTTATTCTTGTACAAGGATGATTTGAATTATTTGCCTCAAATTATAACTTTATGTGTCTGTCTATTATTTGACACATGTCTACCCATTCACACTAATAGTGAGATTTTAAAGTTGATTTTTAAATGGGTCATGGTTGACTTGATATTTCAACATGTGGGAGAGATTAGAATTATTGGCAAGCTATACTCCCTCTTCTAGATCAAATGTTGAATAAGGCAAAAAATCCATCCAAGTTCTAATTTTAACTTCGTTCTTAAACTATTTGTGGTGCAGAAACTTGTACAAAATTGCTAAAAGTAGTAGTTGGTTCCTTCTGACCACATTTGTATATAAACCCCTCAAGGAACTACTGTTAAGTATCGACTTTTAAAATGAACATTTTGCTTGCAGGATATCTCTATTAGGAGACTCTTTTCCAATGAAGCTAAAAATTATGTAACTCTCTAATCTAAATCAACGTACCCAATCTTGTTCTACAATGTTTATTTAAAACTTCATAATAATTACTTGAAACAATATGTATCATTTTAATCTTCCTAAAATGTATGTTTCTCAGTTTCTTTGGTTAAAGTCTTATATGATTTATTATAGCCTCTTATTATCTTCCTTTATAAAATTAATGCAAAATTTTCCATTGTTTTAAAACACCACAGTCAGTGTTAATGACATTTGTATTGCTCTTACTAAAATAGAAAGGAAAAAATTTTCAAAGGATATACCTCCTATTGGAGACAAAAATAAATTAGAGAGATAATAGAAATATGTTCCTTCAATTGCTAATTATGGAATTATTTTTAATACATTAAAATGAAAAAGTTTTTTATTTTTATCCCAGAAATTTAACCTTTTAATTTACATGCTAGTATTTTGCTTTCATTTATCTATCTATATAAATATTTTCAGGTTTACATTTATTTCCCTAATTTGATTTTAGACTGTTCATCTACGTAGAATATTAATTAAGATTAAGGGAAATTTGAGAAGAGATATAAATCTTAAGCCAGAAAATATTTGTGATCATTCAGATCTCATTCACTAATTAGTCAATGAAACAACAATGTTTGAAAAAATTTTTTAAATGTGTTCAGATCAATGTGACGGTTATGATTTTAACATTATCTTTGTCTCCTGTTTATAAGTCAATTGTATTTGCCACCTATTATTAAATTAAATATTCTAGAATATTTGACAGACTTTAGAAGTCCTCTACTTTAACCTTCTCTTCTGTCTTTGGTAGCTTTTAAAAGAACATGATACTTTTACAGTATATGAAGATGCTGAGTGTATATTTCTATTTGCCCAATGTACCTTGCATATACTCCTAATCCCCTATAATTTCCACCACAGGCTTCAGTGTTGTTTCTAGTTGGATGCACAATTCTTCAAATATTAAAAACAAACATCAGAATAGACATCACAAGCTTCTTCAATTGCTTTAAATACACGAATTTGAATAATTCAGCCTGATACTTTCTTACAGGAATATTTAAATTTGTTATTATTCATTTTGTTCCTTCAAAAGGACTGTACCAGAACTGAACACAAAGTTTCAGGCATGGTTAAACATTTGAGACATTGCTGCCCTTCTTGTGAAAATTGTAATTATGTTTAAGTAGCCAGCCTGAAGTTTTATTAACTTGGGGAAAAATTCAATTCAGTTAATTCAATAATATTAATAAAGTTTCTACTGTATACTAGCCACTATGCTAATCGTGAAAGTTAAAAGATGAATACATTAATCTTACTATCAGGTGTATACAATATAATTAATTAATTAATATAAATAAAAAGTAATAGGGAAGTGGAGACGAGTGATCCTTACTGGTAATTGAAGCAAAAATAAAGATTTAACATCTGATCTGAATTCTGGCAGACGAATGGACCATTTGTTACAGAAATAAAGCACATAAAAGAAAAGAATAACAAAAGTAAATTGTTATTGTTGTCAAACTATACATAGTAATCTGTACGTCATAGATTGTACACATAGAATGGTAACAAAAATAATGAAATAATATTTTAGAAAGATGTATGTACATTTGGTAATTTTTGGTTGAAAGTGTAAGCAAATGCAATCTAGACTGTAGACTGGCTTAAGCAAAACAGCCAACAAAACTAACAAAAAAAAGTTGAGAGCCCATGAGTTTATTTAGCTTAAGTTATCATGTCATCCAGATGTCCTCGCAAGTGTACCAGGATCTGATCTCTCTACTGCTCTCAGTTCTGCTTTCCTTTATGTAACTAGAAGCTACTTGGTAATAAGACGACTCGAGTAGTGTAGCCTTACATTTTTTGCAGTGTCAAGCCCAGCATGAAGGAAGTTCTTTGTCCTTCAAGTTTGAACAAAACTCCTGGAACAGACTCTCAATTCCCCACACTGGGTTATATGCATCTCTCTGCACCCTCACAGTACTTATGGGATAGGTTATTTCTTGGGTTATATCCAATCACATATCCATACTTGTAGACAGGGAAGAAATGAGAGAATACCAACATACAAATTAAAGTTTGAGTGAGATTATCCCTCCATGTTCCCCGCAAACATCAAGTTTCTGATGGCAAGGGAAGGAAGAATAGATTCTACTTGGCCAAAGTTGTAGGAGGAGAGGAAACACATGTACTGTGAGATAATGTTTTTTCCAGGGATATGCCAAGATCATCTCTGTTATATGAGCAACTGCACCACCAGGTACTCTTCAGACAGTTCCCACAGACAAGAAGGCTCTCACTACATGCAGTCCCTTGACCTTGGACGTTCCACCTTCCAGAACTGTAAGAAATACATTTTGTTTCTTATCAATTACCCAGATTCAGATGTTCCATTATAAGCAACAGAAAACAAACTAATACATCAATGTTTATCAACTTTGGCTGTACATTAGAATTATATGGTGAGGTTTAAAAAATCATGAGTTCTGGTCCTTGTTCTTAGAGATATTAATCTAAATTAATAAAACCTGTACATTAGGATGTCTGAAACCTGCTTCTGTGATCAACATGTGCACCAAAATTTAAGGACAAGAGGTATAAAGAACAAAAGGAAGTCTAACATAGCAATCTCATTCTACTTTGCACTTGGGTTTGTGAGATTCCACGTTAGTAATAAAAAACACAGCCATGATACCGGCCCTGTTGAATCTTACACAATGGCTTTTATACATAGGTACCATAACTAGAATCTTTACTTTTTCCTTTACATGGTGCTATGATATGAATATTGTTTTCCTCCCTCCCTGCCCAAATTCCTAAGTTGAAACTAACTTGCCTTCATGAATGGGATTAGTGCCCTTCTAAAAGAAGTTGAAGGGTGCTTCCTTGCTTCTTCTGCCACGTGAGAATGCATAGAAAACGCCGTCTATGAAGCAGAGAGCCACACCAAACAGCAAATCTGCCAGCACCTTCATTTTGGACTTCCTACCCTCAAGAACTGTGAGCAATAAATTTATGCTGTTTATAAATTATCCCATCTGTATCGGCTAAGACACTTGAATATTTTGCTAAGTAAAGCTGAATTTAGTGGAGAAAATATGATCTGTACCATGCAGTGTTTCTTTTTCTTAGCCTAAGAACGACCCCTATATCCCTCACCCTAGTGTGAAGATTGACTGAGAAGCAAAGAAAAGAGAGAATTTTTTTTTTCTTTCTTTATGGTGTTCTTCAGGAATGTTACATTTTAGCTCAGACTTGGCCAGGAAACCTTAAATCCCATAATGCTTAATCAGCATTTCAGGAGCTGTGGGGACCAGATCTTCTCCTTTCTTCCATCTGTGTTCCTCAAGCAGAGGGCAGGAAGCTACCTTCTCAGCAACCTATGAACTCCTTAGTATTGTTTCAGTAGTTTCTATCATAAATAATTCCTGACTCCTTTGAAGAAGCTGGTTCTGAGAAGAGAGGGATAATTATCTCCTGATGTCTGAAATGGTGTGATACTCTATTTCCCACCTAAATTAAAAGGCAGAGAAATGTAGACAAATATAGCGGTGTAAAATCTAGTAGGTAAGGAGCTTAGCAATGAAGTAAAGTGAGACTTGGAGATCAGTACACATTTTTTTTTATCATGGGTAAAATAATGTATGACTCCTTGAGTGAGTTTATAAAAGCCATTTAAATTGTTGCTAAAGAAAAAATAGTCAGGGCTTGGGTGAAAATTAGCCAGTTTTATTGTCAGAGAAGTGTCGTACTTCCCTAGAACAGAATTTCAGAATATTTTATTTAAATGTATAAAAATGTATGATACTATAAGGTATATTAAAGATATTCATAGTCTCATATACACTCTTATAATAAACTACAATAAAGCTAAAGTTTAATGTATTTCTTCCCTTCCCTGTGGATGCTATTTCCACGAAGAATTCATTCAACCCCTTTCTAAGGTGTTAGACACCTTTTTAAAATATTTAGTAGGGTGTCATTTCTTTCTGAGTCTGATAAAAGTAGGACTTGTCTTTAGTCCTTTAAACATAAAAAGAGGCAATATCAGTAACACAGTTCTCTCCATTAGAAGAATGTTCTCAAATTATCAACATGAAAAAGTTTCTCCTCTAACTGAACTTAGTCTGCAGACTCTGAAAACAATATGAGCCATTTGCAGTATTTCAATACCATAAAAATGTTTATATAGGCTATCATTGTTTTCATCCTCCAAATCAAGAATCATGTGATCTCATTCAGTAAGTTATCTTCAACTCTTTAAACATCACATATCCATTGAAAATATTAGCAAGAAATGCAATTCAAAATGCATATTTTTTAGTGCAATGCAAGGGAAGAAGCTAAGTCAGTGACAGGATCATAATTTCCTCCACGTAACTGACAGATATGGATTGAAATCCTTAATGTGGACCAGCGTCTAAGCCAGGCACCAAAAACACAGGTAGAATCTCCAAGAATATGTAAGGAAGTTTTCATGTTATTTATTGAACAAAGGGAGGCACTGGAGTACTTTAAGCAGAAGAGTGACTCTAATTCATTTATAGCTTATAAGGCTACTGTAATATCTTGGTGGATAATGGCTTGGAGAGAAGGTATTACAAAAATGAGAATTTCTGTTGGAATGGTTTGGAGTTCCTGTGGACACTGACCTCTCCTCATAGGTTAATTTTTAAAATTATATGATTACTTATTTTAAAAAATGTTTCTATAATAAAATCTCCCCATGTTTCCTCTGCAATCTTAATGTTCAACAACCTATGAGGAATTGATATAGGGAAAAGACGGTGGAATGTAGTGGAGATGTATGAGTAAAATTATTTTAAATATTTAAAAAGTATTAAAATAATTGTATGTCTTTCAAGCTATCTGCCCAAATTGGGACTTACACAGCCCTATGCTTCCCTGAACACAGACAGACTGCCTCTAGGTTGCTCCTGAAATCAGATAAAATTAAGATTCACTTTACCAGTTAAAGAATATGTAAAATGTAGCCAATGTAACTGCTCTCATGAAATACACCATCAAGCTTGGGGTCACTATATGAGAAGGACAGATCCATCACAGCCTAGGACCAAGTTCCATTAGAAATTCTGTATGGAGTAATTGTGAAAGGTCATCATAGATAATATAACATAAAGGAAACTTGTAAATTAATTAATCATTTGGCATGTACATTGTTCCTAATAAGTACTTGGCCATGAGCTAGTTGCTCGGTATAAAGAAATAAAAGACAAAGAAATGTTGTACATGAAACTTACATTGAGAAGCATAACTCACAATCTTCTTTCCTAAAAGAATAGTTGATATCAGGACAGGAAACATTGTGCACCCAGCTAATATAAATGCTCCTCTCACTACAAGGAAATAAAAGCCCTGGAAAAATATTTTTGGAAATTGAATACATCTAACAGAGGAATATTTCTAGGTAAAGACGGTAAATAGGACACATGCCTTTCCTTCTTTGCCTCATTTTATATAATAAGAAAGTGAGTTTTAGGCTGGGCACATTGGCTCATGCCTGTAATCCCAGGACTTTGGGAGGCTGCGGCGGGTGAATCATAAGGTCAGGAGTTCGAGACCAGCCTGGCCAACATGGTGAAACCCCGTCTCTACTAAAAATACAAAAACTTAGCTGGGCATAGTGGTGGGTGCCACTACATCTTAATAAAAAACAAAAGTGAGCTTTAAAAAGGGCTTAACGGACAGAGAGAAAAGAAGAGGTGAAAGGGGAACATGTGTACATATTGTCAAAGAAAAATTATACCAGTTAAAAGGGCAGATAAGACTTTATTTAAAACTATTGCAATAGGAAAGAGAGGCTGGACTCAACTGCACTAAAACAGAAGACAATGACTGAGGAGACTTTAAGCAATGGGGAAGCTAGTGGAGAAGTATTTGAGAATATTAGTGGGAAGGTTGGTCAATGTGAGCAGACTGGCTGTGTTTGCTCATTGGTACTTAGCAAATTTGGGCTCCTACCTTCTCAAAAGACAGGGAGACAGGGACACTATCTCCTTCTATGATGACATATGATGACACTTTGAAAAGATGGCTCCCAGGTCCTTAAGAAAAACAACTCTGGTTGTAAAACTGGAAAAAGACTACGTCTCAAAGGAGCTGAGAACAAATGTACAAGATTTCTAAAGTAAATACTCTAAGAAAATGGACGCTAGAGGCCTATAGTCAGGAAGAAAAAAAAATGTTTCAAATTTTAGTCAAGCTGGGGGAAAGGATAAGGCCATTTTGATCAATATGTCTGTATGTGGTTTGCTTTTGTTTCTATTTTGCCCATTTTCATACCAAAATGAGGCAAAGACAATGAAAGAAAGGAAGTTATGGGTTAATTTTGAGTAAAAATAAATGCAAAAATTCTAGATAACGAATTAGCAAACTGAGTCCAATATTGCATACAAAAAAGAAGAAAAGTTGAGCAGAATAGATTTTAAAAAAATGGGTGTAGCATCACATGGCTGGAAAAAATGAAAATGAGTCTTTCTGTTAGTAATAATGTAATAAAAGTGTTATATCCACCAGTTTTAAAATAATTAAATGGCTTGCTCAGGACACACTGCTAATAAGTGGTAGACTTGGATTTCACTCCAAATGCATGTATTTTTTTCCTTTTAATTTTGGGAACATTATTTTTCTCACAAATAGAAAATAATTATTTGCTTGCTTACAGAATAGTTTTAGAGGCTCTATGTAATTTAGTACTAGTACTGTAAGGCAGGATTAAGTTGCATATGCATATAATTATATCTTAAAAGTTTACATGGTTTTTATAAAACACATACAAATAGTGTGTGTGTGTGTGTGTACAATTAGTCACAAAGAAAGTCATTGCATTGCAGCATATTATAATTAGAGGTCTAATACAATGACATATTTTTTTTAGCCACGCAGTAAATGCTGATAGAATGAATAAATATCTAGTATAGAAGAGAACACACATATTTTTACTACAGAGAGCAGGACTAGAAGTAATAGTTCAGAGTTACAAGGAAGCCAATTTCGGCTCAACCTAAGACACTATCTAAAATAAGAGTTTCCTGTGATTGAGTTAGTTGCCTGAAAAGAGTTGAACAAAGAATTGTCTATCCAAGAGTTCTGGCGTTCTTTGTGAAGGTGAGATAAACCATTGCGGTTTGGGAGAGTCTTGGATCTGTTCCCATTTGGGGCACAAAAGTAAAACTGGAAAACAGGAGTGCTCAGTGTCATACTCAGTCACTGTTAGTTCACAGCAAGTTTATTCATTTTCTCCATTGCAAAGTTGCAGGATGTGAATTAGGGTAATTAAGAAAAGGTTGTGACAAGAGTCTGAGAGCAAGTAAACTACATATTGAAAGTGGTTAGCCAGAGGGAGAAAAGGATTTGAGGAATGAGGTAACCGGATGCAGACATCTGGATAATGTTGATTGGCAGCTTAATGGCTCTTGTCTTCCCCAAATTAGGCATCCAGTGGCTGTTTCTATTCCTTTTGTTAACATGTTGGTATATACAATGTGGCAATTCTGAGGAGCAAGAATCTAGTGAGAAGACTAGGAAGTGCATTGCATACTAGGATTTAGAAATAACTGAAAGAATTCAGCATGGAAGATGTATCAGTTTATGTCACAGCAAGGAACAGATGGCATACTGAAATTAGGTTCATCAAAGGAGAGTTTTTTGTAAAGGAACTTTTGAAAAAGGTATGAGCATAATGTTGGAAAACCACAGGAATCATGCAAGCCCCTGCTCTTGACATTAGAGCTGTTACCAACCCTACCTCCCAAAGGGCAAAGCTTACAAGTGCATGTTAGAACCTGAGAAGACAGGATCACGCAGAGCAGCACTTCTCGAACTATCTGTTCGAGAAGGGGTTGTTTGGGGTTGCCAAAGAAAATCCATATAATATTTGGATACTATATAATTTATACGAAACAAATTGTTTATTGTTGTTCTGAAATTCAAAATTAACTGGTTTACTTATTTTTAGTTTTTCAGTCTGGCAACTTTATGAGGAAGAATCCATTTTTTGTGTGTGTTAGTTTTGTTTTGTTTACTTTGTAGTCCTATGCAAACAGATACTATTGTAAAATAAAATCAAAATAAATTACTGAAAAATTAAAATTTAAAAAGACAAAATGCCAGGTCTGCTTTTAAAATTTAAACCCAGTAGACCTAAAGTTTTTCTGTAGAATTACAATTAATGTTTCCAGATGCTTTCTCACCAGCACTGGTCCTTGCATCACACTTTGAGTAGCAGTAATGAAGCAATAGGCACGCTGGAGGGAGTTTTGATTCAAGGAGGGGTGGAGAAGCCTTCAGGGAGGATGCTAGGAAAGTAAATTCCCATCTCACTCTTACACTTAAGACAAGAGAGCCACCGGATATAGCAATACAGTGGTCATTTTTCTGGGAAGAGGAGTAAGGTAGAGGAGTATAGAGAATAAAATTTGAAAGAAAAGACTGAATGTATTTAGCATAGAAGCCCAAAGTTGCTGTCTGAAACTATGTAAGTTTCTGCCAAATGGAATACATTCATTTAGCAGACACTATTATGATTAATAACTCATAGAGTCATTGTTTGAAGAAACTAACTTTCGTTTCACTGAAAGACAAATCTAGAGGACTAAAGGGGTTGGATGTTTTTCCTCTACTGAGCAAGGAGATACATTGCCAGCATAAAATGTGATAGTTTTAGAATGTCAAGACTCAGGGTAACTATCATATATTAAGCAGTACTATAGTCTAGATCCTTGACCAGAGAGAGCTATTTAGAGAAAAGTAGTAATGTCCATTATTAATGACAAGTGTCTGAGCAACTGGTGATCTACTGTACATCAACCCTTAGAAGCATAATTGTGCATTTCATATATTTATATCCATTTACAAATGAATTATGATTATATCAGTAGTGGGGTGGAAAATTAAGGGATACCATCATTTGAAATTCTTCCTTGTTCCATAAAAAACAATGGATGAGGATAGATTTGACAAAAGCTTCAAAAAGATGAATGAGTTGAAACCAGCCCATAGATACATTGTGTGTTTTCTAAATTTGATTGCCAACTAAACATCTAAAATGTATACAAATGTATGACACTGCAGCCACACGCTAGCAAGAGGACAATCACCTGGCGTGTAATACCAGCTGCCCCCTTTAGTTTAAGAGACATGTGGACCCAAGTCTTACATCTGATTTGTTTTAATTATGAATGTTATCTTTCTGAACCCTGGACTCTTCTATCGTGATTATTGAAATTGAGCAAAAAGAACCCCTTCTCTTACTCTGGTTTATGTTTCGTGTATTATTTTAACCACCTAGAATGGTAGCAGGGTGTGTGGAATGCAGGCATCGACAGAAAGATTAAATTCATTTAAGAGTAATTGTTTCCAAACTAGGCTATGCTTATAAATTATGTAAGAAACTTGTTAAAAATACAAAGTCCTAGGCCCCACCACCTACAAATTCTGATCAAATAGGTTCAGTAAAGAAAGCAAGAATTTATTTTTAGTGTGTGTCCTATATATTTAGATCCAAGTGCCTTGAACCATTGTCTGATCACAAGATTTTTGAAGTCTCATAGTACAAAATGCATTTATACCTTTTCAACATGTGCTTTGCTTATGAGTACAACCGTTCTGGTGATGAAAGTCACTTTCTCTGTCAAAGCACTTAGTGACCCTCAGTGCCCATTGTATTGTCATCTGCACTTGAGCGTTCAACCTGAATATGTCTAAGTTGGAAATCTTTAATGTGCTCCCATCAAATTCAAAATATAACATAACAAAACAAAACAACTGTTGTTCTGCATTTCATTGGGTGGTACCAGTAGCCGCCATTTTTCCCAAGCCAGAATCGCCTGGGTCATCCTCAGAAGTATCTTTTTTTTTTTTTTTTCTCACTCTGTCACCCAGGCTGGAGTGCAGTGGCACGACCTTGGCTCACTGCAACCTCCGCCCTCGGAGTTCAAGTGATTCTCCTGCTTCAGCCTCCCAAGTAGCTGGGATTACAGGCACCTGCCACCGCACCTGGCTAACTTTTTTTTGTATTTTTAGTAGAGACGAAGTTTCACCATCTTGGCCAGGCTGGTCTTGAACTCCTGACCTCGTGATCCACCTGCCTCAGCCTCCCAAAGTGCTGGGATTACAGGCGTCAGCCACCACGCCCAGCCATCCTCAGCAGTATCTTTTGCCTACCTTCCAACACTTTACTAGGAACCAAATTCTCCTTAGACTCAGGCTAAGAGAATATTTCCAAGATAAAAATTCTAACACAAAAATGTTTTTAATCTTTCAACTGCTCTTAACTATTCTTCAGATAAAGGTTAAGCTCCTTATTTTGTACATAAATTTAATTTCCCAATGTTTTTCCAAATTTTGTTTGCCATACTTGAGCATTATTATACATTTGATAGTTTTCTTTACATCATCTCATCATTTAAAATTTACATACGTTTTTAGCCTCAAAATAAGCATTAAAAACTCCTCAAAAATTATGTTAATTGCTTTTTGTATTAAAATAAATCTATTTTGGGTTTATTGGGGTTTTTCCTAGAATTATCTTGTGTATGTGTTATATTTGGAACTGTAAGAATAGTTTAACATTTTGCCTTTTTTTCTCAGACTTCTTTCTTCTCCTTTTTCCCCCTCCACCTTAATTGCATCATATCTTCTAGCCTTACTGAACTTCCCGACATTCTTTCATAATGCTAGAATATTTTAAAACTGAATCCTTTATTTAGGTATTGCTTCTTGACCAGCTGATTCAACTATCTCATGGACACTAACTAATTTTTCAAGACCCAGCAACTGGGTGGTATCCTACATAAACTCTCTCGACTTGGTTCATTCAAGTTAAGAGAGTAGACTTGACTTCTTGCCTTGCTTTGTCCACTTTTTAATACTGGTGCTTTTACATAGTTATCATGGAATCTGTAACAAACTTTTAGAGAAATATTTTGTCTATATGTCTCTAGAGGCACAACAAAATATAGCAGGTAAGACATTTGGATCTAGAGCCAAAATGTGTCATTCATTTCTCAGCTCTGACAATTAAAAGCTGTGTGAAATGGAGGAGTTGTTTTATTGCTCATTCACTTAAATCATCTCCAAATTATGGGGCATAACTTAATTTCATCAATTATGCAGCAGTTGTATATCAATAGCACATGTAATAAATTTACCATAGTACCTAGTACATAATTTACTTAGTTTTAGTACCTAGTTCATTTATTACTTTATTAATATAATGCTATAATCTACCTGGAAATTATATTTTGCATATTTTTATTGAATACCCAGAAACTCTCTAATTACAGAGTTTATAGGTACTTAGTTCATGTGTGTTTAAAGAACAAAAAAATGGTTCTCTTCAGTTAATATTTAGATAAGATGAAGTATCAATAGTCAGTATTTTAGTATTTTTATATTCACACATATCTGTGTATAAACTTTTTGAAAATTAATATCTGGTTTGCAAAACAATATATACATCTAAATGTATCTCTAATTTCCTGAAGTTAGTTGGGGAGTGTCCATTTATTTTAACTTTCAGATGGACCTTTATTTAGTGATTGCCAAAGCTAAAATTTCAGAACAAGACATTAATTTTCCAAGATATAATATAGACACACAGAGATACAGGTACACATTCGTAGATGACTTTTTGATCTGGTTTTATGCATATATAGACATAGTATCAGATGACTCTGAATAAAGGGTTAGTTACTCTGACCAATAAAACATCTCCACTGCAATAATTTAGATTGGTTACTTAAATATGATGCTGTACGTATCTGTGTTATCAGTTTCAGGCTCAGTTTGTTGGTTGGTTTTTTTTTTCCCCTAAAAGATATTAAAAAATATGGTGAGAGACAGGAGTCCAGCTTCATTCTTATGCATATGACTATTCAATTTTCCCAACACCATATATTGTATAGGATGTCCTTTCCCCATTGTTTATTTTTGTCAGTTTTCCCACAGATCAGTTGGTTGTAGAGATATGGCTTTATTTCTGGGGTCTCTATTCTGTTCCATTTATCTATGTATCTATTTTTGTTCTCAAACCATGCTGTTTTGGTTACTATAGACTTGATCTGTGCTTGCAAAAAAATGGTAATGTGATACCTCAACTAACGCAATGCCTCCAGCTTTGTTCTTTTTGCTTAGAATTAATTTGGCTTTTGGGCTTTTTTTTGGCTCCATACGATTTTGCAGATGGTTACTCCTAATTCTGTGAAAACTGATGTTGGTAATTTGATAGGAATTGCATTGAATGGGTAGATTGCTTTGAACAATATGGACATTTTAATGATATTGATTTTCCAATCCATGAGCATGGGATATTTCTCCATTTATTTGTGTCATTATTATGTATTTCATCGGTGCATTGTAGTTCTTTTATGGAGATCTTTCATATTTTTAGTTAAATGTATTCCCAGGTATTTTTATTTATTTAATTATTCATTTTTATGGCCATTATAAATGAGATTGAGTTCTTGATTTGGATCTTAGCTTGAATGCTATTGGTTTAGAGCAACTCTACTACATTTTTGTTCACTGGTATTATATCCTGAAACCTTACTGAAGTCATTGATCAAGTCTAGTAGTCTTTCAGAGGAATCTTTAAGGTTTTCTAGATATAAGATCATGTCATCAGCAAAGAGAGATAATTTGCTTTCTTTCTTTCAATTTGGATGTGTTTTATTTTTGTCTCTTGCCTGGTTTCTCTGGCTAGGACTTCCAGGACTATGTTAATAGGAGTAGTGAGAGTGGAGAAGAATGAAGCGGACTCCTATCTGTCATTATATACAAAAATTAACTCAAAATGAATTAAAGACTTAAATGTAAGGCCTAAAACAATAAAAATCCTGGAGGAAAACCTAGGGAAACTCTTCTGAACATGACCTAAGCAAAGAATTTATGACTGATTTCAAAAGAAAATACAACAAAGACAGGAAAGGACAAATGGGACTTAATTGAACTAAAAAGCTCCTGCAGAACAAAATAAATAATCAGCAGTATAAAGAGACAACCTACAGAATGGGAGAAAGTATTTGCAAACCATGCATACAACAAAGGACTAATATTCAGAATCCATAAGCAACTCAAACAACTCTACAAGGTAAAAACAAATAATCCCATTAAAAGGTGGGCAAAGGACATGAACAGACATTTCTCAAAAGACATACAGTGGCCAGCCAACAAAACAAACATACTAAAAAAGGCTCAATATCACAAAACATTAGAGAAATCCAAGTTAAAGCACAATGAGAAACCATTTTCTACCAGTCAGAATGACTTTTATTTAATAGTCAATAAACAACAGATGTTGATGAGAATGCAGAAGAAAGAAAATACTTATCCACTGTTGTTGGAAATGTAGACTAGTGCAAACTCTATGAAAAACAACATAGACATTTCTCAAAGAACTAAAAATAGAGCCAGCATTCAACCTAGCAATTCCACTATTGAGGATCTACCCAAGGGAAATGGATTATTATATAAAAAATACACCTACACTCGTATGTTTATTATGACACTATTCACAATAGTAAAAACATGGAATCAATCTAATTATCCATCAACAAATAATTGGATAAAGTGTGGTATAGTATATACACCCTAGAATACTATGCAGCCATAAAAAAGAATGAAATTATGTCTTTTACAGCAACATATATTGAGCTGGAGGCCATTATCCTAAGTGAAATAACTCAAAAGCAAAAAAAATTACATATTGTATATTCTCACTTATATGTGGGAAATAAACAATGGGTACACATGGGCATAAAGGTGGCAATGATAAACGTGGTGATTCCAAAACAGTGGAGGGTGAGCATAGAGTGAGTGTTGAAAAATTACCTATTTGGTACAATGTTCATATTTTTTTTGATGTGTTCACTAGAAGTCCAAACTTCATCGTTTCATAGTTTATCCATGTAACAAGCCTGCCCATGTACCCACAGAATATAAAAAAAAAAATAAGCTTAAAATAAGTTTGACGAAATTTAGTTGTGTGCTTTTCTTTTGTTTGTGGTCTACACAACTTCTCTTAATAACTTTTAAATGGGTATACTATTTAAATGTGGAAATTTGCACTTCATTGAATATGTGAGTTCAAATGGTCAGTAGTCATAACCTGAAACTTGTTCTACAGTTAGCCCCATCACTCTGAACTAATGAAGGTAAATTATAAAACAATAAATAAATAAGCAGCAATTGCCTTTGGGTTACATAAGTACTGCTTTTAATTACTTTAAAGCAAGATTTTTAGAGCCAACAATATGAACTCACTGTTTGATAAACACACTGGAAAAACAAGAGCCTTCATTTTGGCATTTAATAAATTTATAAGGTTACATTAACTGAATACACCGGTCTATTCTGAATGCCTGCTATAATGGAATTGTGTCATCCTGGGGATAACTATACAATGATAGCAATAACTCAATAGAAATTCAATGTAGTTCTTCAACTTGCTTGTCCTGCTGTGAGGCAGCATCAAATGCAATGACAGCTTTGATGAATGTATCTTATAAATTCTGATCCTGATTCCAGTTGTTCATTCTTTAAAACACAATTATATTCACAAAATATATACGTAAATAGTTGCTTTAATGAAAATAGAACAGCTCTTATGGCAACACTCAATTTAGTTAATATGAATCAAGAACTGTACGTGTTTTTGCATTTACTAACTCATTGCATCAAATTCTCCAAAATCCACGATTATAATGATGCAATATATACCATATTCAGGGAATAGTGACTAAGTTAGTAAGTAATGACTAAGTAAGTAAGTAAGGAATATCCTTACCAGGGATAAGAACCTTGGCTATGGATCCTTCTGAGACATACCACCTTTTCACAAAATGTCCTTTGAAACCGTGCTCTCATAATTTACTCCTGAGTAACAACAACAACCACAAAAAACGGGATGGTTATATAGTCAAGATAGTCATGGCTTGCTGCTTTACTTCCCTCAGACCTCTGCTGAAATACAAGATACTTATCAAGATAAGGCAAGATACTAAGATATAAGTTACTAAGATGTAAGATAAGGTAAGATACTAAGATGTAAAATACTAAGTTGTAACATACAAGTTACTAAGACGTAAGAGGTAAGATACTAAGATGTAAGATACAAGACTTAGTGATAAGCCTTGTATTGAAAGTAAAGTTGTATAAAGGGACAACAAATTCTTGAGGATACCATTTTATGTCACCATTATTTTAATAGTTAGAAGTAACGATGGCTAGAAACTGAACATTAGAGAATATTATGGTAGGATTCTGTATGTAATATGTAGATATGTCCAAAAAAAAGTTATTGGTAGATTGGATACAAGGTGTGTAATAAAGATTTATTGCCTGAGAAACTAGAAAAAATGAATTACTATTTACTAAGATGAGGAAGGCAATAAGATGGGCACAATTTATTTATTTTGTAAGAATATCAATTATTCTCTTTGGAAAATATTAAATTGAAGCTGCTTATTATATGTATGTACAAGTGGTGATGTTGAGTAGCTATTGGATACAGGCATATGAATATTAGGATATGTAAAACTAGAGATTAGACAAAATGACTTAGAAAATAAACAGTGGAAGGAAGTCCAACATTTAAGTTCAGAAAGATGAGGAAGAATTTGTAAAAGAGATTAAGGAATAACAGCCACAGATCTAGATGTAGAATTAAAAAGAGGGTGATATACTGGAGGCCAAGCAAAGAAAGCATTTTACGAATGGAGTGGTCATCTTTGCCAACTGATCTCTCAATGAAGAGCTATATAGTTGGATGTGGAAGAGAGTTGAAAACCGGGTTTGGCAATAAGCATTTCTTCAGTGTCCTAGAGAGGGCTTAATAGATGATGGGAAGAGAAAAACTGGAGAAGGTGAGTAAAAAACGACTTTCATTCAAATGAAGCACATGAAATAAACTTACAGAGGATAGCCTGCTGATAACAGACTGGGCTCCTGAAGGGAGAGTGGAATGTTGGCTTGGAAATGGGCAGACTTAAAGTATTCCCATTATGAGTTTTCTACACTGAATAGATGTGCTTTCTTATATGATGGCTTGTATGGTTATAGCATTCTGGTTCTCTTGCCTAGATTTTACTTTCATGTATGAAACATCCAGTACAAAATTCATTCTGGTTATGTTACATGAGAATTATACTAATTACCAACTTGTTTTATAACAACTCCTTTTGGAAATTATCTCAACTGACTAGGTAATTCAGGAAACAATCAGTTTAGTTATTTATGTAAGTAATTATTTTTAATCAATAGTGAGGAACCTTTATTGGAATGAAAAAGAGCGATTAGTGTGGATTTAATAAAGTATACTTAATAAGCATTGAGATTACTTGTCAAATATATGGCCCTACAAAAATATTTCAACCTCGAAATAGCAGCGTTTATGCGGTGATCAATACACTGTTTTCTCTGCAGGTTTCCTTTATCTTCTTGCTCTGTGAAACCTGGATGGCTCCTATTAACACTGATTTTCTCCAAAGACCTTACAAGTGCAGGCTGTTTTTTTCTGCCACCCTCCACTTATGCAAGGTCAATGTACTCCTTGTGTGCTGATGCTGATCAAACTCTTCTTTGTACTTCCTCAGAAGTTCAAGCTCTATGATATATATGCAGTCAGACTCCCACTTCTTCCTAGTTGCTGTTACTACTGACGCCCAGCCCACTCCTCCCATTTTTTTCATCACTTGACTCATTGTCTTCCTCCTCACTTTTCTGCCTATTCTTTGTTGGCTGTTTGAGTATCCAGGTAAATGTTAGATACACCCAAAACTCTGATCCCCCTGTTCATATACTCTTTAGCTCCAACAGTGATTTTTTTTTCTTTTCTTCTTCTTTTTTTTTTATTTTTAATTTTACCTCAGCCACCATTTCCACAGTCTGGCACCAGAATTTGTCATCACAAAAATCTAAACCCATTTTCAAACATCCCACTCCCTATTCACCATCTCCATCTATCAGTTCACATGCTGTGTTTTGTCTTAACCAAGAATTATCTGACTTATCAAAATTTATTTTATTTTCTTGTTCATATTAATTATGTTTTAGTCTACTAATCACTTTCCTTCTTCTACATGTAACTTCAATGTTTCAACAACTTAATGTTCTTGTTGAGTTCCCTTAACTCGTTTACCTTTGCTTTCCAAATTACTTGCCTTAAAAAACTCCAATTATGGCTTTACTAAGTTACCTTTGTATCATTTTCCTGGATCTATATGTTTGAATATTGTAGGAAAAAAAAACTATGCAAGAGTGATGACTGAAATCCTTCTAATTAGTGGTCACAAATATCAAATACAAACTCAATAATGCCAGTCAATACTACCATTCTTCCCTATACATAAACCAATTCCTCCTGTATTAGTCAGAGTTCTCTAGAGGGATCAAATTAATGGAATATATATATATATACAGGGGAGTTTATTAAATAGTATTAACTCACATGATCACAAGGTCCCTCAATAGTCCATCTGCAAGCTGAGGAGCAAGGAAGCCAATCCGAATCCCAAAGCCTAAGAACTTGGAGTTCGATGTTCGAGGTCAGGAAGCATCCAGCACGGGAGAAAGATGTCGGCTGGGAGGCTAAGCCAGTCTAATCTCTCCACCTCTTCTGCCTGCTTTATTCTAGCCATGCTGGTAGCTGATTGGATGGTGCCCACTCATATTGAGGGTTGATCTGCCTTTCCCAGTCCATTGACTCAAATGTTAATCTCCTTTGGCAATACCCTTACAGACACACCCAGAAACAATACTTTGCATCCTTCAATCCAATCAAGATGACATTCAGTATTAAGCATCATACTCTGTCTCAGGTAGCACACCCATAATTTCCTGAGTCAAATCCTTACTTACTTCCACTCCCTCTCATATGGCGACACCAACATAAAGGTCATAAGAATATTGATGTGATATTGAGAGAAGTATCTAATTAACCCATTATCAGTTTTATCAACCTAGCTAAATTTGTGACCATATAGAGAAGTATCTAATTAACCCACTATCAGTTTTATCAACCTAGCTAAATTTGTGACCATATATTTTCTTCATGTTAAAGTGGAGGATACTTCCCTGTTTCCTTTAAGAGCTAAGCCCTCCCTCACTAATACCCCTTTTTCCTTTTACTCTTGCCTTTCGAATTAAGTTCTGGCAATATAACTCTTTTTCTCTATATTACTATCTGTATCCTTAAGGAATGAATTCAAGCGCAGTTATTTTATCCACTTGGGGATAAAAAATAAAAATGATGTAAAAAATTGAAGAAGAAAGTTCTTTCATTTCCATATCTGATCCAAATGCTGCCCGATCCAAAAGTTTCTTGTCTGCTTTACAGAGTAACTTCTCAAAATGCAGGGTATCTGAAAGTAGATATGCTACAGAAAGCCCCCAAAATCTCTAAACAGTACACATATAGTATATCTATTACATTCTTTTTCAATAAACAACTGAAATGTTGGTTTTAAATTTAGAGGTGCCACAATTTAAAAGGTGTCTGGAAGCTAAAAACAATATTATAAGAAATAAAGTAACTAACATGTTAAAATATTGGAAATTATTGGAAAATGTAACTAACATTTAAAGATAAATTTATTCCATGCTTTTCACCTTTTTCAGACATACTAGTCTAAACTCATTCTTTTGTATTTTCTGCTTGTTCATGGCTATGCTTTTCTCATTTTATTCTGGTTGTATGTTTGTCTCTACAACCCCACCGTATTGCTATTAATTAAGGTGATCAAAAAGTGTTGATTAATTTCTCTTTTTCTTTTACTCTACCATTCAGTAGCTTTAGTTGTGATAGACTTGATCTTCTTCCTTATTAGTATTTACCATGTATTTTTTGTTTTGGGGAAATACCGTTTTCTAAAATTCCCCTTGATCTCACTGTCTGTCTTTCTCAGCCTTATTTGCAGACTTCCTTTAAAAATATTAGAGTATTCCAGGGGTCTTACTTTGACAGTCTTCTGTTTTCACTTTCTATTCTCTTTCTATATGAACTCACTATTTTCTGTGTATCTAATCACCAACTACATACTGATATCTCCTAGATTGCTACTCTTAATTTAGACACCTTCCAATTGGTGATAAATCTTAGCTATCTGAAAGCCTTTCTCATCTTACTGTATGTCAACAAAATCTATTTTTTTGAATCAGACAAAAATCTAGGAATTATTTTAAATTCCTCCCTTTTCTTTGTATACCATCAGTAAACATTTCGACTTTACTGCCAAAACATATTTCGATGATTACTACTTTTCTTCAGCTTCTCTACAACCACCATCATAAGACTTCATCAGGACTACCTAAAACTCTAACTCATCTCACAGTCATTACTCTTGCGCTACTGCAATGCATCCACTATTGGACAGTCAGTGTGATTATTTTCAAGTACAGAGTAGATGACATCAGTCTCCTTCAATAGTTTATCAAGACATTTGTAACAAAATTGAAAACTATAACCAAGACTGAAAGTCCTGCAACATCTGTCCCCTGCTTACTTGATCCATTTCTTATCAATCTTTTCTTTACTGCCTATGATAGTTTTATAATTTTTTAACCTCAGATATTCCAGATTTTTCTATGTTAGATTTTCACTCTTGTTCATCCATAAGCTTCAAATGTTCTTTCTTTGATCTTAAGAATCCTGCTTTCTTCACATTTAGATTTATGCCCAAGTGTCGCTTCTTCAGGCCTTCTCTGAGCACTCAACGGCGTCCCCTGCAGTTCTCTAGAGTTTCTGTTCACTGCCCTGTTCTCTAGTACTCTGCTTCAAAAATACTGACTGCCTTACTCTCCCTAATCTCAGATATCTGTCTCCTTAATCCAGAGAGAACCCCAGGCTTGGTTTGAGTTTCCCCCACCGTACAGCATTCTGAAAACTGTTTATGAGTGATCCACAAGCAGAAGTTAATTTTAGGACTTTGCTTAATTACCACCTCCCAACACTCAGAGAACACAGTCCTGCATTGCTTTCGCACTCTATCTGTAATTTTTTTGTGTAATAAATTTGTCTACTTTTTTTTTAAAGCTTTAAGACAAGTCTGGTCTCTGTTGCTCTATCATGCTTAGAAACAGAAACTGAATGGTTTTAGACACACACTTCATTAAGGACATGCTGTTTCACCTGGTTTCCTACTTAAAGAAAAAAAAAGAAAATAGAAACAAATTCTAAGAAAAGAAATTTAGAAGAATTTGAATAGTTTGAGGTGTATTAGTTGTTTTATTCTATTGGTATAGTTTAATATTTTTGATATTGTTAGTATATTATGATATCAAACTGTCCTGTTCTTCCAGATTTGTGTAGGATGAAAATATAAACTGAGACTTTGTTTAACATCTAATTAATAAGGCATAAACAACACCTAATTATATGATTTATCAACTTTCCTCTCAGGCAGGTAGAAATACTTGGCCTAAGAAGAAACTCTTTCATCTTTTTTTGCTTCTTATTTTCTTTGCAGTTTTACTGTTGACATAAAAAATTACCATGTGTTATGATTTTAAAAGCCTGTCAGGAGGTGAGAACAAAATTTCCATCGATTCTTAAATGCAGAAATCTACCTGTAAAAAAGACAGTTTTTTTTATAGTGGGAGAGATGTGATTTTCCCAAGTATGTGTGTATATGCGCATATGTATGTGTGTGTGTTTGTGTGTTCATAATTTTCCACAGTTAATTTGCGTTTGTTTAAAAATTTTAGAAATAGTAATTTTTAAATCTAATCTGAGTTATATATCTTATATCATGACATTTGATGAAAGCAGAACTTTAACATGATAACTTTAATGACTATTCTTACAGACTTTATCTTCCAAATTTATTTATAATAAGGCTGCAAATGTGGCTTTATATATTTATTAAGATAAATGTACATATATAAAATACACATATGTTCATAAAAAATAAATTTCATGTGTGTGGACTGGTTTATATACGGTGGCAAAGTTTGCAAACAGAGTTTTTTTCATTTAAAATATTTATATTTTGATAATAAAATGATTAACATGCCAGTTATAAAAATATGCTTTATCCTCTGATTTTCTTTTTGAATTTCATAAGAAAGTTATGCTTATTTGAGATGGATTGATAATTTGTAATCAACTACAGATTAAACAATTTCTTATAATCTCTTATTCACCAATTCATAATAATCACAGTTATATATGTTGAAAATAAATTGGATTCTGGATGGTGATATTTTGTATAAAAAATTGTCAATGTGCCAAGAATTGACTAAGACCAAAGCACACTTAGAATATGGTGATTGTGGGTTAAAGAAAGTGAATGACTTCCCAAAGCACAAAAGAATTTCAGTATAAGGAAGACTTCTATTGAAAGGAAACAAGGAAAGGAAGTGTTCATGACAACAATGGAAGTTATCCATACATTATTTCCAGGATTCAGAGAGGAAGAAAACCCTCAAAATAAGCATTTCAGTGCTCAGGAAACATGCTCAGATACTACTCTCCTAGGTTCCCTACTGCAGACAAGTAATGCAGAATAGGTGAGCAAGCACAGGATGTGTAGCCATTTACTTTTAGATGCCTTCATGATTCCACTGGTGGTATTAAGAGAGTATAAGATTTCTACAATTAAGGGAGAACTATGAATAACAAGGTAATCCAATGATTCTAAGATGAGAAGCAGCCTGTACATTTCAACAAATCAGGTTTTTTGATGATATATAAAGTTGTTTCCTAAGTCAAGTGGTGAAAAAAGTTGACTTGCCATAACTATCTATGCCACTCTCTTTAAAGACCCTAAGGAGGCCGAGTATGGTGGCTCATGCCTGTAATCCCAGCATTTTGGGCAGATCACCTGAGGTCAGGAGTTCAAGACCAGCCGGGCCAACATGATGAAACCCTGTCCCTACTAAAAATACAAAAATTACCTGGATGAGGTGGCAGGCACCTGCATTCCCAGCTACTTGGGAGGCTGAGGCACGAGGATTGCTTGAACCTGGAAGGCAGAGGTTGCGGTGAGCCAAGATCACACCACTACACTCCAGCCTGGGTGACAGAGCGAGACTCTGTCCCAAAAATAAAAACAAAATAAAAAATAAAGACTCTAAGGGAAGTTTGGGGATAATAATTATCATGAGGAGATCCCTTTTAGTAAAAGAAAAAACGTAATACATTGTCATTTCAAGGCTATAGCTGCATTGAGCAATTGATTCAACTTTCTTGTTTCTTTAAAAAACACGATCAAACATTCATCTATATGACAGCCATAGAATTTTTAAAAACAATTATATAGTACTTTTATTAAGAGGCATTTATAGTTTATTGACTGTCTAAAGTTACATTAATTTTTATTTGCAATTTACAAATGCAGTTATTGAAAATTTTTACTTAATCAGATATGACACAATTTTTAAAATCTTAAGAGGTGGTATTGAGAAAAAAAACCTAAAAAAAACCAAAAACTCAATCTAATTACCAAAAGGAGAATTACAAAAGTTACAATCAATCAATCAGACAATCCGCCCTATACCACATACACAATACCAATAATTCAGATTATCTGATCTACCTGCCAGAAGTTAGCACTTGAGCCTGATTTTACTCTGCTGTCCTGCTTAGTTGAGTCTTAGCTGGTCGATTATTGCTTTTCTCCCTTTGTATCCTGTGATTTTAGGTGTCTGTATCAGTATGTAAAGCTTTCTAATGATCTTGGATTTCATCTCTTTAATTTTCCTTATCTTTTTCATTGCCATTTTCTAGGTTGTGTCTAAGGAAAAGGACCTCTGCAGAATTGTAGTTTGTAACCCCAATGCGTATTTTCTGTCTGTCCAGTCCCCTTTGTTCCCTGCACCCTGAGTGCCACCATCATCTATCACTTTCTCACTTTCCCCCGAATAGAGGCTTGGAATAATGGGTATCCCCATGCAGAAGATGGGGCACCAGTTGCTGAGGCTGAAAGCATTTGTTGCTTCTGTGTCTTGACCTTGCTGCAAACCTTTGTGATCATAGGACCAGGGATACTTTTCACATCCAATTCCCCTAGAAGTTTTTTCCTACAATACAAAGTAAAAATGTGCTGTTGAACTCTATTTAATAATTCTGTATTTAAATTTTTTATTTCTATTCATAAGTGAAATTAGCCTGTAATTGTAATATACTGTATCATCTTTTTCAGGTCTTGAAGTCATTTTCCCACCTTCTTTTTAAAAATTACTTCAGAAGTTTCCTTAAAGTTTTTCTTTTTGAAAACAGAATACAGAATTTTTTTTTCTATCCTTGGGAATTGTTTAAAATAAATTTAGGACTCTCTATTTCTAAAAGCCCCCTGTGAATTCATATAGATCTGGGAAATTTTTGTAAAGGGCCTTTTTTTTCCCTTGAGTAATCTATTTTCTAAGGAAAGTAGTAATTTAAATTTTCTTAACTCAACTAAGGTCAATTTCTTCGTTACTGTGCTAAAAACTGCCTCTTCACTTACTTTTGATATGCCACTTCTACACAGTTTATTTTCTTGTAAAATTACCAATGTGATTCAGGTTTCAAAATATATTTGCAAAAATGATTTTTAATAAATTGTCTTCATTTATTGTTTTGGTATTTGTGTATTCTCTTTTTTAAAAAATCAGGTTATTTAATGCTGTATTTTTGCTGTTTTTCAAGGCATACTTATTTTGTTATTTTTTTTCTAACACACTAAGTTTGGCTTGTATCTCTATTGATTTTTTTGATGTTCTTTATTTTAGGTTGTTTCTTTTTTTAGTTTTATCTTTTTGGAAGCAGGTGTCAATTTCATTTATGATTTATTGATAGCTGTGTTAAGGCTATGAACTTTTCTCTGAACATAGCTTTGGTTATATAGTATAGAGTTTGATACATCAAGATATCATTGTGAATTTATAACAATTCTTAAATTTCTGTGTATATTTCACCTTTGACCCCATATATTTTTAAATCGAATTTTGTAGAGGTGGTTGTTTTATGTTTCCTGGTAGAAGAGGCAATTTGTTTTTTGATATTACTATTAATTTTTGACTTAATTTCATTGTGGCCAAATTAACATGTGTGTATAATTAATGGTTTATATTTTGAGTTAAGATTGTCCTTGTTTTAATGTGTGGTTAGGTTTTATAAATGTTGTATGCATTTTTGAAAATAAACTATATTCCTTAGTATTGGAACTCAGAGATAAAAGTACCACATTGCATGTACTTTTCGGTTCCTCTATAGCCTTACTGATTTATTGCCTTCTTCATCTGCCTGAGCAAGACAGACACATTAAAGTCTCATGCTTGTTATGCACTTCCTTCTGTTTTCTCTTTGGTGTCCTATAGATTCTGAGTTTGACAACAGGCTGGTGAGTTGAAGGGATTTAAAGAAGAAAGGTAAATAATGCCTTCCAAATGAGATTCACACCGGAGGCATAGTCAAGGACCAGGTCATGTGAGGCTTTGTAAAACATGATTAAGAGTTTTGGATTTTGTTTTAAGGCAAATGAAGTCTTTGAGGCATGTTTAATGGGCAGTGACAGGATCTCTTGACTTGTGTGATTTTGCCGTTGTGTGGATAACACAGTGGGAAGAAGGGGGAAAGAAGCAGGAACAGTTAGGGGCTGTGGCAGTGATCACCCATATTAATGTGGTGGCATTAAAACTGGAGAGAAAAGCAAGGATTCAAAGTGGAGTCAAGCTCTAATTTCTCAGAGCATAGCGTTTACAAGAAAGTGATGCTAACTAATGTAGATTTAGGGTCATTCTCAGGAAAGAATGTGTACTCTATGCCTATATTTGTGACTGTAGGACCTATTCTAACGGGGAGAGTCATGGACTACGTCTTTTTCAAGGTATATTTATGGATTCTCAAAAGTGCTCTAATGTGAATGACAAATTATATGGCAAAATCTTCTCATATGGATGGAGACCCTTTAGGGTTTATATGGCTAAATCTTCTCATATGGATGGAGACCCTTTAGGGTGGGAGTCAAGGAGTTGAAGGTTATTGTAAATTGGGGTATGGATGACATGCCCGATTTTGAAAGACAATCACTCTTGGTTTAATGCTGATGATTTAGCATACATATTAAAAATACTTAGTAGAAAGATACTACATATCCAATCCAAGCAATATCTATCACAAAGCAGGGAAGCTATTTTCATAACAAAAATATACACTACTAAAAACTATGTATGCTTTTCTAAGCTAAAAACATGAATAAATTTATTTTTGCAATAAAATAAATACAAGTCATTTGTTTTCTTTAGATGTCCACTTTATATTTGTTTTATAATTTACTGTGCTTTAGTGCACTAATAATAACTAACACTTCTATATGGTTTTCATAGCTTATCCTTTTCTAAATACTTTACATAATAATTCATTTAATCTTTACAAATCTTTGAGGAAATACCACTTTAAATGAATAATTATCCTTTTAATAAGTGAGATTTCAAAATTAATGAACAGATATAGTTATGATATTTAATGTGACCTCATGAAATAAATTAATAAACCTAGAGCTATAAAAATTAGGCTTTGTGATTTAAAAAAAATCATTTTCCCTTCCCTTCCTTCCTTCCTTCCTTCTTTCTGAGACACATCTCTCTGTCAGCCAGGATGGAGTGAGTGGTGTCATCACAGCTCACTGCAGCCCTGACCTCCGAGGCTCAAGGAATCCTTCCAGGAATATAGGCATGCACCATGAGGCCTGGCTAATATTTTTTTGTATTTTTTGCAGAGATGGTGTTTTGTAGAGACTTCATTTTTTTTTGTAGAGACTTTATTTTGTTTAACTATTCTTTTACTCAGAAGTATATTTTTAAGATAGCTCCTGTTGCCCAGGAGCTCAAGCCAGCCTAGGCAACATGGCAACAACCCATCTCTACAAAAAATAGGCTCCCCTGTGCACCTGTCTCCACCTCTCAAAGTGCTGGGATTACAGACATGAGCCACAGCACCTGGCTGCATTTCCTAGTTCTTTATGTCTTAAATCATTAGTGTATTTGCCTTTTTATTCTGTAATTTGATCCAACAAGAAATATATACATAAAAGATCAAATGTTAATTTTAAATTTTAGTTAGACATACCATTTTTAAACATTAATTTGAACCATATATGCAAAGCATTGAGTTAATCACCCTCCACTCTTCATGCCACGCTATCATTGATACTTGATCAACTTTTTTTAATGTATCTTTTCTCCATGTTTTGTTTCCCATTCTCTTACCCTTATGAGAAAACATGGATTTATTTTTATTTGTACATTACCATAAAACTTGTATTATTATTTTCTCTAAGTAAATTGAATTTATCTTTATAGAGATGTATTCCAGACTTCATTTTGTTTAACTATTCTTTTTCAGGATTACATTTTTAAGATAATATCGTATTATAGCTGAAGTATGTGTGTAACAGCTAGTCCTTCTAGATGGGATATAATCAACTTGCAACCAAGTGGCCAGCTGGTCTCCTTAAACAATGATGTTCTGTTATGCACTCACTTTGTCGTCTGTGGCTGGCAGGTTGGACATTTCAATGTGACAGTAGCTAGATTAGGCTTGGTAAGTAGGAGTCTATTATGCTGTGCCGATGAGCAGCCTCTGTCTCTACCACTGCAGCCACTATGTTTATGCACTCATGTGGCAATTTTGCCATGGCTAGTGTAAAAAACTGGCTAAAGATAACAGGCCAGACCTTTTTAGCTACTTTGTTGTTTAGGGCCTCTTCCTAAACATGGAAGATGTCCGATAGGGAGTACTAATATCCGATAAAAATCACCACACTTTATGTCTACTGCCATGTGTCCATTTACATGCCTCTGTCACTAGAACTCATTATTTCTGATCTTACAACCTTTATCTTTCACATTTGACCAGCTGGTCAGGAAATTAACCATGGTGCATAAGCTATATATAATAACATCAAATAACTCATCTTTTCACCCATAGTGACAGATCAGGTGCACTGCCTGAAGCTCTAGGCATTGAGAGCATTTTCTCTTATGGTTGTGTTTAAAGGCAACCTCTGTAGTGCTTGCATAGTACAGACGCATTTCACTTTTTATCTTACACCACCTACAAAGCTAACCCACATGTGAACCAAAGCTCCTCCTTCAGCTAGCTGTACAGATTTTCTATAGAGTTACGGTTGCAAGCTGAGAAGAATAGTGGTGGGTGACAGAGCAGTGAGGGATATCTATTCATGTAGCTTTCTTGTGCACTCTGATCCTGCTTGTGCTTAATCCCAGTGGGTGTACTTCTTCCATAAGAAGGAAACTATATGAGCCTTGATGAGTTGGGTTATTGTTGGTCACATCCAACCTTATGACTCGGTGAACATAGTAGCTTTCTATTGTCATAAGAAATCCCCAGAAACTAACTGGCCTAAATAACACACTTTTTTGTTGTTTGTTCATTGATACATAACATTTGTACATATTTATGGGGTATTTGTGATAGTTTGATATATGCATACAATGTGGTATAATTCCATATGCATTATTGGCTCTTGCTGAAATGGCTGAAGGACAACACCCTTAAACTCCCTAGATGCTCTGTAATTTTATTGAGAGGATGGAATAATCACATTCTGTATCATATTAAAGAGGCTTTATGTGCCTGGATACTTTAAACTTTTAATCTTTCTGATGTATTAGCAGAGGTTTTACAGCCACATCCTTGGCTTTTTCTTCTAAAGCACCTTTCATGACAGTGAAATGTAGCATATTTTGCAATATGGATAGACTGATAATTTCCCAAATCTTCCAGCCTTGGTTTCTTTTTTTTTCTTTTCTTTTCTTTCTTTCTTTTTTTTTTCTCTTGAGACAGAGTCTCGCTCTGCCACCCAGGCTGGAGTGCAGTGTTTCTTTTAATTAAACAGTTCATCCCTTAATTTATCTCTTTACTTTTGCATTTTACTATAAGTGGCATAAAGAAACCAGGCTGTACCTTCAACACTTTCCTCAAAAATTTTCTCAGCTTACTGTTCATTTTTGCCATTTACAAGTTTTGGTTTTCAAATGACTGCAGGACACAATTACACTAAGCTTTCTGCCATTATGAAACAACAATCCTTTTTGTTCCAATTTCTAGTTGCATGTTCCTCTTTTTCTTTCTCTAAGCCCTCGCCAACAGTGACTTTAATGTTTGTACTTTTACTCATATTTTGTTCACAAAAATTTAGGTAGTGTTGTTCCTCAGTCATAGCAGGAGATTGGTTCCAGGACCCCACACAGATACTTAAATCTGTTAATGCTCAAGTACTCTACATAAAATGATGTAGTATTTGCATGTAACCTATGCATATCTTCCTGTATACAGTAATCATCTCTAGACTACTTATAATACTTGATACAATGTAAATGCTATGTAAATAGTTGTTATACTGTATTATTTTATTTGTATTATTTTTATTGTTGTATTGTTATTTTTAACTTTTTAAAAATATTTTAAATCTGGTGTTGGTTGAATTATGGATGTGGATTCCTTGGATATGCAGGGCTGACTGTATTCTCTAAGAAGATTTATGTTGCCCTTACCATGTTCCTCACTTCCGCCTGAGTACTCACTGGTAGAATTGTTAACATCCATGTTTCTACTAACAGATATTTAAGGCAATCTGTGCTTTCTCTGTCCTTCTCAAAATTCACCCAGCCTCTACTTATTGCCAATTTCAGAATTACTTATACAATTTTAGGTATTTGGTACAGCAGCACTCCATCCTCATATGAAAATTTTTCTTTAATTTTCACTGTTGCCATAACAAAGTACTACAAACTCAGTAGCATAAAACAAAACAAATGTGATATCTTACATTTTGGCAGGTCAGAATTCTGAAAAGAGTTAAAATCAAGCTGTCATCAGGGCTGCATTCTATCTGAAGGCTGTAAAGGATCATTTGTTCTCTTGCCTTTTCTGGCTTTCAGAGGCCTCCCATGTTTTCTTGCTCCTGACCATCTTCTCCATCCTCAGTGCACTGAGGTCACAACTCACTGACCATTGTTCCAACATAATATGTCATTCTGGCCACAGCCTGGAAAGGCCCTGCACTTTTGGGAACTCGTGATTAGATTGGGCCCACTAAGATATTTTAGGATAGTGTTCCCATCTCAAGTTCTGTTATTGAAACCATATATGTGAAATCCCTTTATCTACATAAGGAAAAACATTCACAGGTACCAAAGTTACGGCATGAACATCTTTGGGTGGGTGGGTGGGGCACTATTCTGCATACCACCATAGGTCAATCAGGACCAGATTTTAATGATCAAATCTAGCTCCATGGTCGTTTGGTGTCCTATGTGTTTTGTATTTACCAGGACCTAGTAATACATCAAAAAACCCGTTTGCCTTCTGCCATGATTGTGTGTTTCCTGAGGCCTCTCCAGCCATACTGAACTCTGAGTCAATTAAACTTCTTTCCTTTATAAATTACTTAGTCTTGGGCAGTTCTTTATAGCAGTATGAAAACAGGCTAATACAAGTCCCAACCCTCAGTACCCCAGATATGACTGTATTTACAGATAGGGTCTATAAAGAGATAATTAAGTTAAAATGAGGTCCTTAGGGTTAAGTCCTAATCCTTCATGACTGATGTCCTCATAAGGAGAGAATATTTCAATATAGACAGATAGCAGATACAGAAGGAAGG
The DNA here is from genome assembly GCF_028885625.2 of Pongo pygmaeus. NCBI lineage: Eukaryota > Metazoa > Chordata > Mammalia > Primates > Hominidae > Pongo > Pongo pygmaeus. Next base: position 27,561,422 of record NC_072376.2, read on the forward strand.
TCCTCTGAAGACCCAGAGAGAAGATTGCCATCTACAAACCACAAAGAAAGGCTTCAGAAGAAACCAACCCTACCAACATTGTCATCTGTCTCCTAGCCTAAGGAAATGTGAGGAAATAAATTTCTGTTGTTTAAACCACCCAGTTGGTGAGATTTTGTTTCAACAGCCCTAGTAAACTAATAGGCCAGGAATGAAATGCTTGAATTTCATCAGAATCTCCTTCAATTCATACAACATATATTTTTTCTTTTATTTTTGACCTCGAAGATATATTTGCTTCTTATTTGACTTAAGTAGCACTTTGGAGAAGTGGATCTAAACATTGATTCTTACATCTGGAATCTAAACTGAACTTTTTTTTCTCCCCTCTTATCGTTGGATTACTCCATTTAAAACATAGCCTGTTGAGGCCGGGGGCAGTGGCTCACGCCTGTAATCCCAGCACTTTGGGGAGCCAAGGCGGGTGGATCACGAGGTCAGGAGTTCCAGACAAGTCTGGTCAACACAGTGAAACCCCATCTCTACTAAAAATACAAAATATTAGCCGGGTGTGGTGGTGCGTGCCTGTAATCCCAGCTACTTGGGAGGCTGAGGCAGGAGAACCTCTTGAACCCGGGAGATGGAGGTTGCAGTTGACCGAGATTATGCCATTGCATTCCAGCCCAGGTGACAGTATGAGACTCTGTCTCAAAAAAAAAAAAAAACATATATATATATATATATAGCCTGTTGAAATGTTGAGGGAAGAAAGGACAAACAGAGATATTTCATGTAAACAGTATAAAGATATGGTATTTGTATTGCTGTGAATTACTTGTTAGTCAGCAAGTAATTTATCAGCACCATACAACTTAGAGAAAGAGTACATGCCACGATGGAATTACACCTTAATTAACCAGATGATGTAAAGAAATTACATGTTAACATAGCCTTTTTCAATGACTATTTAAAATGGATACATAATGTGTGTGTGTATCTCAAAACACTATAGTCCTATAGAGATAAATGTATTAATATAGGTAAAATTAGAATGCACCTAAAATATTGGGCCCTGAAAATATACTGGGACAATAGGATCTTTAGGGATTATCTACTTTCTAGAAGTTAAAAAAATTGTTTTACATTTAAATCATGCACACAAACTAAACTTTCATCTTTTTAAAACCTTATTTTAGATAGACTCTATTTTTCTTGTGAATCATGAAGCATAATTATCTAACTCCCTGAATCTAGTACATGAGGGCTTGCTATACAGACTCGCCCATGTGAGAAGTAGCTCAATCATAAAACAGCCCTTGTGTTTTAGAACAGGCACTTGTATAACTCTTAAATTATAAAGTGTTATTTGAAACCCCTCTCCATGGTACATACAACAAATGGTTCATCTCTCCTGATTTGCATTCACAGAGGTTTCTTAATGGTAAGAGGTTTCTGTTTTTCTTGGTGGGAGGTGTTACCCTTTGAGTATGTACCCAAAGAATTTTGTTTGCACTACAAAAACTACATATCCAAAATATATCTTCCCAATTTGATGAAAATATGTTCAACTTTATTTAAAGTATGCCTGTAACAAATAAAAGGGCCTAATTTTATTTGTATATATTTCCACTTTCAACATTTATAAAATTTTATTCTGAGAGATGATCAGAGTCAACATTTGAAGAACTGGCTCATGGTTATTGTTCGTATATTTTGCTTTGTGTTATCTGTGTGCAATGATGTGGAAAACAGATATGAAATTGCCAACAGGATTTATTATATAGACTATCCACCCATAATCAAGACTTAAAATCAAAGCACACTGAGTCAAGGGGTATGCATTTTACCTTTAATATCTCTAAGAAGTAGAGACAATTAACTTCCCCACTTTTTTTTTAACCAGTACTTTTTTTTTTACAATAAACCATGAAGGATATATAAAATCGTCCTGTGTGTTGAACTGGATACTCAACATATCTTGTTCTTGATGGCAATTTAAAAAAATAAATATCTATATGGGTAGGTAAGTGAATGTATTTGTAAATAATACAATTATTTAAATAAATTGCAATCAGAATTGGTGTTGCTGTTTAATTTTATATATGTCTTTAAGTTTCACAGGATAATTGAGATTCATTTATCTCTAACAAACGGTGTGATACAATGTCACCATTAGAATTGGGCAAAATAGATAAATAGGTTTGTTTATTTTAAAGTTCAAGTAAAATGACTTCCAGATCTTGTCTTCTAAGATTAAGATCTTACTGTCCACAAGATGGAAAAATGACAGATAACAGTAGCACTGATTCTCATAATTTTTAATAGTTTCTTTCACGGAATACCCTTTAACAAGAGAAATACAATAATAATTACAGTTACTCATGAAGGATTTTAGAAATGGTAAAAGGGCCAGCTTGAAAGCTCCTGTTTTTCATCTTCCACAGAGAAACCGTACTCTTTCATTTCTGTTGTACTAGAGTATAAGAAATCAATGACAGGTACATCTCTCTTTGGAATAACTTTTATAACCTTCTCTCAAAAAAATGTCTCTATTTTCTGCATGCCACCCACAGTTCACTGACTTTGAACTAGTCATGTCCAAACCCCGGCCCAAATAGGTTGTTTCCACTATCTTTGGTGGAAGAATCCCCTGAGATTTCTTTGCTGAGGTATTTTCAGTTGCTGTTCTCATAATAAAGATGACTTTTTAGAGGCCAGCCATGTTACTCATCAAATGAAGTTCAGTGCTTACTTATTTTCTTTGTTAACTTTTTAAAGGTCATATTGGTTTACTAGTGTATATATTTTTTTAAAAAATGTTGCCTACAAATTGATTCTTCTATCCATGTATTTTATTACTTTAGGATTCTTACATAATTATATTTTTTAGTCTTTTGTTATTTCTGCAAATGAGGGAATTTCCCCTTTAGGGAATAGCAGTGCTTTCAGTCATGACTCTAATTAGAAACAAAATAGATTCTATTATTGTATTATTTAGCTGATTTAAATAGTTAACACTAAAATACTTAAAATCTGAAGAGGATGCTGTTTTCTTGCTGCTGTCAAAGCTTCCAGGGGTCCAGGCTATTTAATTTTTTTGTCTTTCATTAACTAGTTAATTCACAAAACCTTTATAAAGTTCCCACAGTGTGTCAAAAACTATATAGTGTATTACAGTAGCTGTAAGAACTGAGAGACTCATGATCTCATAAACTCATTATCTATTATTAATAGGAAGATAAAGAGGGCAAACATAAGTAAGTTCAGAAAATGGCATATTAGCAGAAGAGACAAGCCAGGGAAACTAAAATATGATCACTAGTCTGAGGAGGACATAAGGGAGTTTCCTTATTTTTTTCCTCTTAAGTTTAAGAAACCAGGATAGGAATTGAGACAATGACACTTGGGCACAGTGTTTCAAAAAGAGGGAACAGTAGTAATACCCTGAGCCATGAGCACACTGGCATATTTGAGTAACTGGAAGTAGTGTGTCGTGACAGTGTGGTTGATGGGCTCAGAGTTTTGACTGGAACTTGGATTGTGCAAAAAATATTAGGCCATTGAAAACCACTGCCTTTCCTGTGAATCAGATCAGGAGCCACTGGAGAGTATTTAGCAGAGCAGTGACTCGATCTCATTGACATGTTGAAACAATGTCCAACAATGATAGACTGGATTAAGAAAATGTGGCACATATACACCATGGACTACTATGCAGCCATAAAAAATGATGAGTTCATGTCCTTTGTAGGGACATGGATGAAATTGGAAATTATCATTCTCAGTAAACTATCACAAGGACAAAAAACCAAACACCGCATGTTCTCACTCATAGATGGGAATTGAACAATGAGAACACATGGACACAGGAAGAGGAACATCACACTCTGGGGACTGTTGTGGGGTGGGGGGAGGGGGAAGGGATAGCATTAGGAGATATACCTAATGCTAAATGACGAGTTAATGGGTGCAGCACACCAGCATGGCACATGTATACATATGTAACTAACCTGTACATTGTGCACCTGTACCCTAAAACTTAAAGTATAATAATAAAAAAAAACAAAAAGAATCACTTTGGCTGCTGTGTTTCAGTGAGACTCTGTGGAAGGCAATAATAACAGCCGGAGGCTGTCACCGTAACCTGTGTGAGAAAGGAGGCTATCACTGTTACCCGGGTGAAAGCTGATGGTGCCTTGGAGAATACTGGGAGCATGTGTGATAGTGGGAAATTTTCATGCTCTATCTATATTTTGGAAAAAATTAAGTAATTAAAACCAATTTTGTTGATGTTTCAGATGTGGAATTCAAATAAAATAGTTGAAGAATAAATTAAGTTTTTCTGATTGATTGTGTTTTTTTCCCCGGATGGGCTAGAATGATCAAGTACAATGATAAGGAAGAGTGTGTGGGTGAAACAGGTTCTACTGGAATAATAAGCAGTTCTATTTTGAGCATTTCAACTTTGAGATGTTCCAAGTAAAGATATCAAGTATGCAGTTATATATAGTGTTATCAAGTTTAGTGGACAAATCTGAATCAGAGATATAAATTTACTTGTCATCAGTATGCAGATGGCAATTGAAATTGTGAAACCAGAAGAAATCACTGAAGAAGTATAGATAAAAGCTTAAAAAATGATCCATAAGATGCTCCAAAATTATGAAATTGGTGAAAATTGGATTTAACAAAACTGATAAAGTATTACCAGAGTCATACAAAAAAAATCAGTGAGTGTGATATACAGAAAGCAAGTGAAAGAAACACTTCTAAGATGAAGATGTTATTAGCCTTGGCTTGTGCTCTGAGGTGATGAAAATGGGACAGTATATATCAATGTTTTTTCTCCCAAGAATAGAAAATCCTATCTATTATGAAAAAAACATGAACTAGATTCCAATACAGAGATATTCTACAAAATGTCTGACCAATACTCATTAAAACTATCAAGATCGGCCTGGCATGGTGGCTCATGTCTATAATCCCAGCACTTTGGGAGGCCGAGGCGGGTGGATCACTTGAGGTCAGGAGTTCGAGACCAGTCTGGCCAACATAGTAAAACCCTGTCTTTACTAAAAATACAAAAATTACCTGGTGTTGTGGCGCATGCCTGTAGTCCCAGCTACTCCAGAGCCTGAGGCAGGAGAATCGCTTGAGCCCAGGAGGCGGAAGTTGCAGACAGCTAAGGTCGTTCCACTGCACTCCAGCCTGAATGAAAGTAGTATTCTGAATGAGATCCTGGAACAGAAAAGGGCACGAGGTAACAAGGAAATCTGAGTTAAGAATGGACTTTAGGGGGCCGGGCGCGGTGGCTCAAGCCTGTAATCCCAGTACTTTGGGAAGCTGAGGCAGGTGGATCACGAGGTCAGGAGATCGAGACCATCCTGGCTAACAGGGTGAAACCCTGTCTCTACTAAAAATACAAAAAAAAAAAATTAGCCGGGTGTGGTGGCGGACGCCTGTAGTCCCAGCTACTTGGGAGGCTGAGGCAGGAGAATGGTGTGAACTCAGGAGGCAGAGCTTGCAGTGAGCTGCACTCCAGCCTGGAGTGACAGAGCCAGACTCCGTCTCAAAAAACCAACCAACCAAACAAAAAAAGAATGGACTTTGGTTCATAACAACATGTCAATATTGGTTCATTATTTGTACAAATGTACCACACTGATGTAATATATTAGTAATATGGGAAACTGGGGCATACTCTCCATACTATCTTCATAATTTTTTCTTAAAATCTAAAACTGTTCTAAACTACAAATTTTATTTAAAATGTTTATTAGAAGTGTTATTAGGACCTTTCAAAATATTAAATAACTTTCTCCTAGTCCTGCCTAAGATTTTTAAAATATGAATGTGTGATGAAAGCTATCATATATTTTCCACATATATTTATATAAACCATCTACTTTCCCATTTAATTTGAGAAACTATAAGGAAAATTATATTTAAAGATTTCCCAAAATTAAAATGTTTTAATTAGTTCTGCTAGTATTGAACAAGCTGCAGTAAAAAGCAAAAACAAACACAAAAGCAAACTAACTCCCAATCTCAGTGACTTCAACATCAAAGGATCATACCTGTCTTGAACCGCAGGTTGAACTTCAATAGGCAGTCTGATACAGGACACCCTCACACCAGGGACCCATCTGAAGGAACTTCTATCATCTAGATGTCCCTGGACACTGAAAAAAGAGAAATATGGTCAAAGACACAGAAACACATTTTTGAAGGATATCTTTTGTTGGGTCTTTTATTCTGTTGTGTCTATAGTTTAGTCTCTGCAGTAAATTTTTAATCTCAGGTATTATATTGTTATACTTTGGAAATTTAATCTAGCTTTCTTATCATTATGTTTATGTTTTTCCCTTGAGGTAGTTGCTGACTTTTAAAATGGTATCTCCTATAATTTGGATCTGTGTCCCCACTCAAATCTTATGTTGAATTGTAATCCTCAATGTTGGAGGTGGGGTCCGGTGAGAGATATGTGGTCCATGGGTGAGGATCCCTCATGGCTTGGTGATGTCCTTGTGACAGTGAGTGAGTTTTCACGAGATCTGGTTGTTTAAAAGTGTGTGGTACGCTCCCCCGGAACCTTCGGAACCTTTTGCTCAAGCTGTGCCATGTGAGACGCTTGCTCCTACTTCACATTCTGCCATGAGTAAAAGCTTCCTGAGGCCTCCCCAGAAGCTAAGCAGGTGACTGCACCATGCTTCCTGTACAGCCTGCAGAACCGTGAGCCAATTAAACCTCTTTTCTTCACGAACTACCTAGTCTCAGGTATTTCTTTATAGTAATGCAAGAACAGAGTAATACAGTGTCTGATAGGCTGAGAAACTGCTAAGAGCTTTTGGTCGACTCATGAAGCCAAAGAGAAGAATGGTACAAACTAAGTTCAATGCTTCAACAAGGAAGTGTCTAGAAACATCCCAGTCATTCAGTCAGGATTCCTGAGGGATATATGCCAGGAGTACATGGGAAATGGAATTTGACTTGTCCTTAGAAGGACTGAAGTTCATCCTTGCATAATGTTATTTCCTGGTTAGATCAAAATTAAATGGAATTGCTGGTCTCCCTAGCCTATCAGCCTATCAGAAGCTAAAAGAAATTATCTCTTGGGGAATATGGATTCAGACAACCCTTAAATTATAGCTATATTTTTATTTGCAATATATGCCATTTAAATCATAATAACCAAGTATATAACAAGACAAGCCTTAACAATTATCAAGTGGCAATAACAAAATAATAGATATAGGCTCGCAAGAAATCCAGATAATAGAGTTATAGACGTAGACTTTAAACTGATTAATATGTCAAAGAATTGCAAAATATACTGAAGAAAACAAGAATATGAATAAAAATGAAATGGAAATTTCAGAATCAAATTTTTGTCCTTTCTAGTCACAAATTTTTTCTTTAGCTACATTTAATCTGCTGTTAATCAGATCCATTTTTATTTTTAATTATTTTATCTTTCAAAAATCATAACATAGATATGAAAAAATATCTGGAATAACATATGAAGAGGGAACAGTAGCCTAAATGATCTGGAAGAGTCTAATGCAGAAGAGTGTAAACAATGCTGAGTCAAAGAAAGAAAAAGAATACATATCTTATGGTGTTATTTACATAAAGTGAAAAAACAGGAAAACCGTATCTATAATGTCACATCTTGACATTTCTTAACTTCAGAAAGAACAGAATGGTACTTAGAAGATGGGAAAAGGCATAGGAGTTCTTGGGTGATGACATTGTTCTATATTCGGACCTTATCATTAGTTACACATGTGTGCTCATTTTGTAGTGTTTCTTCAGGCTAACCACTTACTTTTACACTTTTCTGTTTATTTTATACATCAAAAAAAGTTTCACTATCAAATCAAGGCCTTTAACACATATTAAACTATTATTGATCTTCTTTCATTACCCCCAAAATTGAACACCTAACTACCTAATCAATGTTTACCAAGTTGGGTTTGGGAAATAAATGATTTGTCTATGATAATCTTTTAATTTCAAGTTTTCATACTGATAACAATCTTAACAATTAACTTAAAAACAGTCTCCATGATCTAGATGGCTACTTACGATTGCTATTTGTTTTTTGTCCTTTCTGTGTGTCAGGAGATCAGTTGAGCTGGAGAGAGAGTTGAGCTGTCAGATGTTGAGGGTAGCCAATAAATTCAGCAAAATATATTGAAAGTAACAATCAAGCCTTTAATCACTTACTCTGATAGTACAAGCAAGGGAAGAAAACCTGTTCTGTTTTCCCCCATGGAACAATAAGCAGGTAAGTTGGGAATGGATCAGTGCAGATATGGGTACTGCTTCACTGACAGGAAGCTCTGGACAAAAGGTCCTAGCATTTTTATGGATCTTGGGATTGGCTTTATATGAACTGTTGTTTTTGTATCCTATCTAAAAATGCTTTGTGTGCCCCAAGGCTGTGAAAGCAGTCATCTTTATCTTGATCCTTTATAATGTTTGCTTTTACATTTCAACCTATGATCTATTGCAAAGTACTGTTTTAATATGTTGTGGGATGGACGAAAAATGTTTTGTTTGTTTAATATGGTTATTCCAATAATCTTTTTCCCATTATACTACACTGATAACTTTATTAAAAATAAATTTACCATGTACATACCAGTCTACTTCTGGATTCTATTCTGTTCCATTAATACGAGTTTTTAAAATCCTATGTAAAAATTACATTACCTTGATTACTATAGTATCTATTAATGTCAGATGGTATAATTTTTCCTAATTTGTTTCAGGGATTATAATATATTGCTTATTTCTAATAAACTACTTAAATTTAGTACTGTACTATCTCACATAAAATGTAAATTATAAAAACAACAGAATATTAAACAACATCATTTCATTAACTTCTCCAAACCTTTGTGCCTTTCTTGTCATATATGTCATATATAGATATTTTATAATGTTGGCATTTTATTTTAAATGGTCCATTTTTATTTAAATATATTAAGAAAATGAAGCAAAAATAATATTGTATATTTATACTTACATTTTCCCTTTCTAGTTTCTGGTTCTCTTCATTTCTTCATGTATACCTGAGTTTCTATCTGGTAACGTTTCCCTTCAATGTGAAGAACATCCTTAATCATTTCTTACAGCTTTTTTTCTGTTGGGAACTATTTCTTTAAACTTCGTTTGTCTGAAAATTCTGTATTTCAAATTCAGTCCTATTTATAAAGGATAATTTCTCTAGCTATAGGATTCCAGTTGACAACTTTTTAAAAAACATATTAAACTTATTGTGTTTTATCATGCCTTCATCTACTAAGGTTGCTGGAATTTTTGATATTGATATCTTGTTTTTGCTAGGTTTTCAGAAGTTTTACTACGATATGCATACGTGAGGTTTATTTTTCCTGTGTTCTTCCTTGTGTGTGTGCGCGTTATTTTTTTTCTTTTTTGAGATAGGACCTCTTTCTGTTGCCCAGGCTAGAATGCAGTGGTGCAATCATGGCTTATTACAGCCTCAACCTCCTGGGCTTAAGAAATTCTCCTCCATCGCCCTTCCAAGTAACTAGGACTACAGATGTGCACCACCACATCTGCCTATTTTTTTATTTTTTGTAGAAATGTGGTCTTGTTATGTTGCCCAGGCTGATCTTGAATCCCTGGGTTGAAGCAATTCTCTCTCCTTGGCCTCCCAAAGTGCTGGGATTACAGGCATGAACCTCTGTGCCTGGTGTATTTGTTGTTTTGTTTTAACATAGTTACCTTCTTTGGGCTTGCTAAGTTTTTAAGATACACCGTGAGTTCATCTTTTTCAGCAAATTTAGGAAGTTTGCAGACAAACGTTTCTTCAAAATTTTCTTTCTATATCTTCTTTCCTTTGTAAAATCCAATTGTATGTATGTCAGTTGACTTGATCCCTCAAGTATTTGAGTCTCTGCTCATTTTTTCTTCTAGCTTTCCTTCTCTTTTGCTTCAGTTTGAACAATTTCTATTAACCTAAATTCAAGTTAATGGATATTTTTATTTTTCCTTTCAGTTGATCCTGTGAGTTTTTTCACTTCAGATATTTAATATTTTATTTTATGGGAATTCATTAGGACTCTTTTTTTACAGTTTACTTTTTCTGAGATCCCCCATTTTTTCTCTTTTTGACTACCTTTTCCTTCAAATGCTTGAATATATGTATATATTATATCTTTTTCAAATATTTTATATGCACCTTCCAACATCTGTATCACTTTAGGGTCTGTTTCTACTCTGTCTTTTATTCTTTTGGCTGAAGAATACATGCTTCTATTTCTCGAGTGTGAAAAATCTGTTTCTGGTTATCTCATGTCTAGTATTTATGATTGTTTGCTATATTGTAAGATGTTTGGATTGTGTTTTGTTCTGGCATACAGTTAAATGAATAATTAATCACCACGTGTCTTTATTTTAGGCTTTTTCTGCATGTATCTGTTTTAATTTTTTGCCTAGTTATAGTCTGTAACTCTTACTTTTGAAGGGTGACCTTTCTGGACTGTCAACTGCACCATAGCAGGATTACTTGCTACTTAGGAAGCGTCTCCCATTAACTCAGCTATACTGAAATATTTCCCAGAATTGAGCAACCTCTGAAGTCTTCATTCATTCATTAGCCTCCCGGAAGCTGTGCAGGTCGTAAAGTCTCATCTTGAGCATGCATAGTCTTGTCCTCATCATCCTTAAAAACAGAGGATATAACATGCTGCCCTAAGGGTCTTCTCTATACTTCTCTCTCCTTTCTATTATCCTGCCTCATAAATTTATCCCTACTCAGAAGATCTGAATTCTTATGTCTTCCTGTTTCATTCACTGACACTCAAGCTTTCTTCCTGGGTTCCTGATCTCTGTGCTGTGGTCTAAAAAAAAATTCCCATGCAAGAAGCCAGGGTGAATGCAGAGCTCACTCAAAGTGTTTCTCTTCTTTCAAATAAAATAGTCTTACACTGTCTGTTGTCTACTGCTTGAAAACATTTACTTTATATATTGCGGGTATTTTAATACTTGTTTACAAAGGGTGCATAGGTCTCATATGGTAATTGTGTTATGGCTTTAGAAATGGAAATCCTATATATATTTTATTTACATCTAGCTAAATAAAACAGGAACTATGTGGTTTGCTATATTTATCTCAAAGCAATGCTTTTGAAAATCAGTACATTCTACCTTGTCAATTTAAAAAGAGAATTTAGCTGCACTTAATTGAATATGCCAGACCTGGTATACAATGTTCCTATGGAGACACCAACATTTAATGTGCACTCCCAATTTTTAAGCTAATAAAACAATATGATGATGATGATGATGATCAGAATCATCATCATCATCACAGGTAACATGGAATATTTAGTATGCTTTAAATTTTTTACTCAACACTTATGGAAACCTTGTGAAATTGGTAATATTTTATATAAGGGGACTTAGGCACAGAAAGATTAAGTCATTTGCTCAAAGCCACGCATAGAAGATGTGTTAGAACTGAGCAACTAATAGAAACAGCCCAGTTCACGCTCCTCCCCAGTGTTTTACCATCTCAAAAGACCAACTGTTTCTCTTGTGAGCTTCAAGAACATGCTTTTCTCCACTTCCTGCTATGCCACTTCGTTCCACTTCATTGCCTCATAAAATAAAATCAAACGGAAGAGTAGGAAAAGTGAAGAATACAATTTGAGGCAGTTATAGATAAGACAATTTCTAGGAGCAAAGATAATTTCCGAGAGAGAACATTTTATTACAAGAGTGATCAATCTGTGGCTCACGCCTGTAATCCCAGCACTTTGGGAGGCCAAGGTGGGCGGATCACGAGGTCAGGAGATCGAGACCATCCTGGCTAACATGGTGAAACCCCGTCTCTACTAAAAATACAAACAAAAATTAGCCGGGCGTGATGGTGGGCGCCCGTAGTCCCAGCTACTCGGGAGGCTGAGACAGGAGAATTGCGTGAACCCGGGAGGCAGAGCTTGCAGTGAGCCAAGATCGCGCCACTGCACTCCAGCCTGGGCGACACGGCCAGATTCCGTCTCAAAAAAAAAAAAAGAGTGATCAATCTAAGACCTATCTCTACTCCCACCCTAAACTCCACCTTAAGGAGCTATTATTTATTTAATATATTTGAGAACATAGTTTACATGTCCTTTCTTCTAGAAAGACTTTGTTAAATAGTCACTACCATCTCCCCTCCAAATTGGATAAACAGCCCCTCTTCTGTGTATTGGAATCTTCATCACAGTAGACGTGACACTGTACCATAAATGTCCCTTTACTCATCTACCTATGATCTCTAAACACAAAACATTTTCTTGAAAGCTGATACTTGTGTTATTCACTCCTTTATTTCAAGTACAGGCACACAATGCCTACAAAATGCTCACAGTTATTTTGTAAAAATCTTTCATTTGCATACCTTGCACAATCAAGAAGTTTCAGACACAGCTATACATGATATAGCCAAGATCTCCCTTTTCAAAAAAGTTGATTTCCACCCTTGTCTGCACTTTGATAGTGAAGCCCTGGCTTGATTATGCTGTGATTATTTTTAGTCTTCTGGAACCATTTGCCAGTGCTTGCACTGTGGAGGATGAGCTTATATACTCCTTGAGGTAGTCACAGAAAGAGCAGCTTTTTCATGTTAACTGTAGCCGGAGCATAGTAGTATTTATCAGAAGTAGAAGCTACTGAAATTTTTATATGGCCATTTATGGTCTCAACAAATTGTAGGAAATAAATGACAGCAGAGCGATTTTCTAGAACATATGAGTGTTAAATCTAAAAGAATTATTTAACAGCATAAAATTTTAAATAGGAGGCATTTAATTGACAAGAAAATGTTTTTTTAAGACACAAGCTTACAGTTAGAGTGTGAAAACAAGTGGCTAAAATGGTTCTAAAAGGTAGCATAACCTGAGTCCCACACTTGGCAAAATATGAATGCTTTCAGGAAAATAGACCTCCAAAACATCTAATTAACTTCTGGCTAAAGTAATGAGTTTTTCCCATTTTATCTTTTCTTTTTCTTCTAGTGGGTCTCACTTAGTAAACTGTTTAGGTCGCCTCAGGATATAAAATCTGTCAAGAACATTATTGAGACATGGGGGATGGTTCGTAGAATCTTCTCCATCAGAATAGATGACAACTAATTATAGTCCAGAAACTGGAAAACCCTGGGGAAGACGGAAAGTCTGAGTCTGCCCAGATAAGGTTGTCTGAGGCTATTTTTGATGGTTAGAGTATTTATGAGTTGTATTAATAATAAATGAACTAATGTTGTAGCACTAAAATATGAAAACATTCTTATTTGACCACTAGAAAGTTGCTTGCCTGGCAACAATAATCAAAAGAAAATAAACATTAAATAATAAATTACTTCTTTAAAAGAAAGCTTTTATGCAATTCTTTATTATCCATAACGTTGTAAACCGAGGTGTTTAAAGCTTTGTACTGCTGCATTGTAAAAGAGAAGGAATATATTTTACTTAATTTAAGAAATGTTTTGTGATTTCTTTCTAAAATCACTGTGTATTCCTTAGTACTAACATTGTTCTCTGTGTATCCTCTATTATTAAGCAATTAATGTTATTTATAATTAAATGACACTATTTAGTTGCCATTCTATCACATAATACTTAATAAACGAATAATGATCCTTGAGGTTTTATTATCCTTTCTGGCAAGGGAGAGAAAAGGGCTTCTCTTGGTCTCTCTCTGGCACTTGTATGAAGAGTTTTCTTCTAAGTCTGCAGACTCAGTGAGTACACTGGAGAAATACCAGCAGTGTATTTTGATTTAAAAGGCATTAGGTAAACTCTCACAGTCTGAAGCCTAAGTCAGACATTGGTGCCACAATGCCTGAAACTTACCATGTATATCTGAGAATTTTTATTAATCAGTGTCCCTTTTCCTCAGCCTTTTATTGCAAAACAAAATGTGTGCATAAGTGGGGAAGGCAGACAATGTTATTACTTTGGCTTTGATCGGTTCATTAGATCCTTTGTGACTAGAACCTGGAGTATGCGTGCAAGAGATAGTAAAAAATGGTACATGCAGAATAGTGATAATGTATTTTGTATTCTCATTTTCCAGCCCTATATATAAAACTGAAAGGATAAAGACACATTAGATAGGTAGGTAGGTAGACAGAATGAATATCACCCCACTTCATAAACCAATTTACCTAATGTGTATAATTCCAACAATGTTTACTACTGAAACGGGAAAAGGTTCCCTTGTCTCAGTCAAAGGTTGTACGATGGGGGTGTGGCTCACTTCTTCAGTACCCTGCTGCTCAAACCTCTAGGGGAGCATACAGATGGGCAGGTCAGGTCGTGGGGCGACTCCACAGCAGTGTCTAGGGGTGAATACCACAGCTGAAGCTTCAGTGGGCCTGTGTTACAGGGTGCTCTTTTAGGTTGCCGTGTATTGGCAGCTTGTATTAACCAACTCAGTTAGCCCCCCCTTCCTTTTCACAAGGACAGAGGGATTTCTGTATCCCGAGGTTTCTTACCTTGGTGTACTGGATGAATCGGATCACATGTGGGCTTGGAGAATGAGTGCAAGGTTTTATTAAGTAGAAGTAGCTCTCAGAAGATGGTGGAGTCACAAGGGAGATGGTTTTCCCCTGGAGTCTTCTCTGACCCCTCTGGCCAAACTCTTCTCTGATCATTCCGGCCAAACTCCGTGTCTTTCCGACGATCGACGGCCTACGGTACCTGTCGGTGCGCTCTTCCCCTGGCGGATTCTCACGACCAGCTGCTTTCGTCCTCTTCCGCTGATGTGTGCGTTATGACGCCCAGCCACTTCCGCATCTGCCCAATAGGGTCTCCGGTTTTTATAGGCCCAGGATGGGGGCGTGGCAGGCCAGAGTGGTCTCGGGGGAATGCAACATTTGGGCGGGGAATGCAACATTTGGGCAGGAAATGCCTCTCCTCAGGTCCATTTGGGTGGAGCCCCAGGCAAAGACCATGCCCTCCTCTACCTAGTGCTTCCCTTCCCTACTTCTGTGTCATTTAAAGGGACCACGCTCTTCCCTTCCCAGCACTTCCGTATCACTATCAAGACAGAAAAGGTAAAGAGGACAGTTCCTTTCATTGTTCTTTGTTCACTGATTGTTGTTTCTGCTATTATAATTGACTTATAGGGGTACACAAAAATCGAAAATGCTTTGGAAACTTCATAGGCAAATAGAGGGAAGATATTTAGAATAGGAATACGTTTAGAATTTTATACAGATTTTAATTCTGTTTCCTTCACCAAGTAATTTTAGACCCTTTGCAATAGTAATCTCAAATACTACAAAAGCAAAAATTATTACAAAAAAATTAAGAGGAAATTGCCAATTATAGCAGGAGGGAGGAGAATACTAGGATTAAGAGAGGAGGAGGGAAAACTTCATTAGCTTCTTCACAAACAGACAAAGGTGCAACAGAAGATGGTTGCATAGTTCTATGGCTAGTAAAAAGTACAAATCTCATTATTCAAGAAGGAAAAACTCGCATATGACTCTAGCATCTGGGCTAATTTTCTTATGTACATAATTATACAAAAGATTTTGAGCTCTCTGTTGAATGTTCCTGAGAGTTTCGATACAGAAAAATTTGAGAAATTCCTTGTAAGTACATATGTGAAATTATTTTATAAAATCTAAAAGCACAATTTTGGCTGTCATAACATACACGTAAGTTCATAGGAATCAGAATAATATGTCTATTTTCCGAAAATGTGGGTAATGTGCTCAATAAAAGGAGAAATCTCAGAGAATCCAGAGGAGATTTCAAACCCCAGTACCTACTGGTGCCTGGAATGTAAATGCAAATTAGTAACAGAAGCTGGTTCTAATACGAATTAATGCCTCTAGAGTGCTTACTGGGTGCAAGGATGTTTAACAGACTTAGTGAATAAAAATAAAAAATGGTCAGTTAAATTTGAATTTCAAACAAATAGTGAACAATTTGTTTTTCAAATATAAGTATGTCCCATTCAATATTTGGCAATATTCTTTTTGTTTGGAGGACATCCTTCACTAAAAACTTATTTATTGTTTATCTGAAATTCAAATCTAAGTAGACATTCTGTATTTTATCTGGAAACCCGGTCTAAACTTTGAATTATTAATGCATTTGATTCTTAACCTGGCCTGGTAAGGATTTTACCTTTTTTTTTTTTTCTGCAAATGTTAAAACTGAGGCTCAAAGAGGTTATATAACTTTCTTACATCCACGCAATTAGTGGATCGTGAAGCTGATGCTCAATTCCGAAGGCCCCAGGGGCCCCTGGATTCAACTTCTCTCTAAAGAGCCTCTCTGCCTTCACTCATGAATGTGGGTGCAGACCAAAGCCAAATGGAGGAAAATGAAGAACTGATATGCAGCAAGACATCTAATAAAATATTAAATGTAATAAAATAGCTCTATTAAAATTCCTGCTTCTAATATCACCACACTTTTTTTTTTTTTTTTTGAGACGGAGTCTCGCTGTGTTGCCCAGGCTGGAGTGCAGTGGCAGGATCTCGGCTCACTGCAAGCTCAGCCTCCCAGGTTCATGCCATTCTCCTGTCTCAGCCTTCCGAGTAGCTGGGACTACAGGTGCCCACTACCATGCCTGGCTATTTTTTTTTCTATTTTTTAGTAGAGACTGGGTTTCACTCTGTTAGCCAGGATGGTCTGTATCTCGTGACCTCGTGATCCGCCCCCCTCGGCCTCCCAAAGTGCTGGGATTACAGGCGTGAGCCACAGCGCCTGGCCTAATATCACCACACTTTAATCGCTGTCATCATGCCATAATGTGATTTTCCTAAAATTTAAAAATGGTGTGATTACTCCAGACTCTTCAGCTGCTCTCAGACCCTACAGAGTTAAGTTAAATGCCTTCACATGGTAGAATAAGCCTTCGTAATTTGACCCTGGCCTGCCTGCGTTACTTCATCTCTGTTCCACCTCTGTTATCTCACTCTTTTTAAGTATATGCAGAGGTGTCATGCCTCAGAAATACTGAATTACTTTAGTTCTCTGAATATGAAGGGTGTCAATGTATCTGAAAATTACTCAGAACGTAAAAGGGGCCAAGAGTAAAGCTGTTAAATGAATGAGCAAAGGGTCATTTCAGTATGCATTGATACTCCATTACGACATTTCCTCCTCACTCTTTTTTCCTTGGCAAATTCTTATTATCTTGGATATTAACACCTTATCATATGTATGGCAAATGTTTTCTTCATTGCAAATCCTGTCTTTTCACTTTATAGACTGATTTTGTGGTTGCCGTTGTTGGTAGTGACTTTTTTGTGAGAAACTTTTCAGTTTGATGCAATCCCATTTGTCTCTTTTTGCTTTGGCTGGCTGTGCTTTTGGGATCATAACCAAATTAGCTTTGCCACCACCAATGTCAAGAGGCCTTTTTGCTATGTTTGGTTTCAGTGGTTGTGTAGTTTCAGGTCTTACGCTTACGTGTTTAAGCCACTCAAAGTTGATTTTTTTTCTTAAGAGTTGAAATAAGGGTCCAATATCAGTCTCTGCATGTGCACATTCAGTTTATTTTTCACCCCCATGTATTGAAGAGACAGTCCTTTCCCTGTTGAATGTTTTTGGCACTGCTGTGGAAGATCAATTGACCATAAATATGTGGGTTTATTTCTGCACTCTCTTTTTTTGTTTGATTGGTCTATATGTATCTTTTTGTGCCAGTACTGTGATGGTTTCAGTACTACGTATTTTAGTAAATTTTGAGATCAGATATGGTGATGCTTCCAGCTTTGCTGTTTTCTTTCAAGACTGCTTTGGCTATTCTGGGTCTTTTGTGATTCTATACAAACATCTTATGAAGGGTTAATATATGAAATATATTTCAAAATCTCAAACAACTCAACAACAAGAAAACAAATATCTCGATTTAAAAAATGGGCTAAGAACTTGAATAGACATTTTTCAAAAGAAGGCATAAAAACGGCCAACAGATTTATGAAAAAATTCTCAACATTACTAACCATTAGGAAAATGCAAATTAAAAACACAATGAGCTGGTCACGGTGTCTCATGCCTGTAATCCCAGCACTTTGGGAGGCCAAGGTGGGCAGATCACTTGAGTTCAGGAGTTCAAGACCAGCCTGGCCAACATGGTGAAACCCTGTTTCTACCAAAAATACAAGAATTAGCTGGGCATGGTGGTGCATTCCTGTAATCTCGTCTACTCTGGAGGCTGAGGCATGAGAATCACCCGAATGTGGGAGGTGAAGGCTGCAGTGATCTAAGATTGCACCACTGCACTCCAGTCTGTGCCACAGAGACACTCTACTCAAAAGAAACACACACACACACACACACACAATGAGATATTACTTCATAACTGTTAAAATGGCTTTTATCAAAAAGATAAAAGTGTTGATGAGAATGTGGAGAAAAAGGAACTCTTATACATTGTTGGTGGGAATTAAAATTAGTAAAGTCATTAAGAAAAAATATCATGAAAGTTCCTCAAAACATTAAAAGCAATACTACCATATCACCCACAATCCCACTACTGCGTGTATATCCAAAGAACATGAAATCAATATGTCAAAGATATATCTCCACGCCCATGCTCATTACATTATTATTCACAATAACCAAGATATGGAATCAACCTGTGTCCATTAACTGGTGAATAAAGTAAATGTTTTGTCTATAAACAATAGAATACTATTCAGCCTCATAAAAGGAGGAAATCTTGCCATTTGTGATAACCCAGATGAACCTGAAAGACATTATGCTAAGTGAATTAAGCCAGACACAGAGAGACAAATACAACACGATCTCACTTACAAGTGGAATCTAAGAGAGTTCAATTCACAGAAGCAGACAGTAGAATGGTAGTTATTAGGGGCTGGAAAGGTAGGAGGAGATGGGAAAATGTTGGCTAAAGGGTACCATATTTCAGTTAGACAGAAGGAGTACGTTCTGGACATCTATTGTACAGCATGGTGACTGTGTTTAATAATAAAGCATTGTGAGCGACGCGGAAGACGGGTGATTTCTGCATTTCCAACTGAGGTACCAGGTTCATCTCACTGGGGCTTGTCGGACTGTGGGGACAGGACAGTGGGTGCAGCCCACCAAGCGTGAGCTGAAGCAGGGCAAGGCATCGCATCACCCGGGAAGTGCAAAGGGTCAGGGAATACCCTTTCCTAGCCAAGGGAAGCGGTGAGAGATGGCACCTGGAAAATCGGGTCACTCCCACCCTAATACTGCGCTTTTCCAACAGTCTTAGCAAACGGCACACCAGGAGATTATATCCTGTGCCTGGCTCAGAGGGTCCCATGCCCACAGAGCCTCACTCATTGCTAGCACAGCAGTCTGAGATCAATCTGCAAGGCAGCAGCCAGGCTGGGGGAGAGGCGCCCCCCATTGCTGAGGCTTGAGTAGGTAAACAAAAAGGCCAGGAAGCTCGAACTGGGTGAAGCCCACCACAGCTCAAGGAAGCCTGCATGCCTCTGTAGACTCCACCTCTGGGGGCAGGGCACAACCAAACAAAAGGCAGCAGAAACCTCTGCAAACTTAAACGTCCCTATCTGACAGCTTTGAAGTGAGTAGTGGTTCTCCCAGCACGGAGTTTGAGATCTGAGAACGGACAGACTGCCCCCTCAAGTGGGTCTCTGACCCCCGAGTAGCCTAACTGGGAGGCACCCTCCAGTAGGGGCAGACTGACACCTCACACAGCCGGGTACCCCTTTGAGATGAAGATTCCAGAGGAACGATCAGGCAGCAACATTTACTGTTCAGCAATATTTGCTATTGTGCAGCCTCCACTGCTGATACCCAGGCAAACAGCGTCTGGAGTGGACCTCCAGCAAACTCCAACAGACCTGGAGCTGAGGGTCCTGACTGTTAGAAGGAAAACTAACAAACAGAAAGGACATCCACACCAAAACCCCATCTGTACATCACCATCATCAAAGACCAAAGGTAGATAAAACCACAAAGATGAGGAAAAAACAGAGCAGAAAAGCTGAAAATTCTAAAAATCAGAGCGCCTCTCCCCCACCAAAGGAATGCAGCTCCTCGCCAGCAAAGGAGCAAAGCTAGACAGAGAATGACTTTGATGAGTTCAGAGGAGAAGGCTTCAGATGATCAAACTTCTCCGAGCTAAAGGAGGAAGTTTGAACCAATTGCAAAGAAGCTAAAAACCTTGAGAAAAGATTAGACGAATGGCTAACTAGAATAACCAATGTAGAGAAGTCCTTAAATGACCTGATGGAGCTGAAAAACATGGCATGAGAACTACATGATGAATGCACAAGCTTCAGTAGCCAATTCGATAAACTGGAAGAAAGGGTATCAGTGATTGAAGATCAAATGAATGAAAAGAAGCAAGAAGAGAAGTTTAGAGAAAAAAAGAATAAAAAGAAACGAACAAAGCCTCCAAGAAATATGGGCTATGTGAAAAGACCAAATCTATGTCTGATTGGTGTACCTGAAAGTGATGGGGAGAATGGAACCAAGTTGGAAAACACTCTGAAGGATATTATCCAGGAGAACTTCCCCAACCTAGCAAGGCAGGCCAAAATTCAAATTCAGGAAACACAGAGAATGCCACAAAGATACTCCTCGAGAAGAGCAAAAGTTGAAATGAAGGAAAAAATGTTAAAGGCAGCCAGAGAGGAAGGTCGAGTTACCCACAAAGGGAAGGCCATCAGACTAACAGTTGATCTCTTGGCAGAAACTCTACAAGCCAGAAGAGAGTGGGGGCCAATATTCAACATTCTTAAAAGAATTTTCAAGCCAGAATTTCATAACCAACCAAACTAAGCTTCGTAAGTGAAGAAGAAATAAAATCCTTTACAGACAAGCAAATGCTGAGAGATTTTGTCACCACCAGAACTGCCCTACAAGAGCCCCTAAAGGAAGCACTAAACATGGAAAGGAACAACTGGTACCAGCCACTGCAAAAACAGGCCAAATTGTAAAGACCATTGATGCTAGGAAGAAACTGCATCAACTAACCAGCAAAATAACCAGCTAACATCATAATGACAGGATCAAATTCACACATAACAATATTAACCTTAAATGTAAATGGCCTAAATGCTCCAATTAAAAGACACAGACTGGCAAATTGGATAAAGAGTCAAGACCTATCAATGTGCTGTATTCAGGAGACCCATCTCATGTGCAGAGACAAACATAGGCTCAAAATAAAGGGATGGAGGAAGATCTACCAAGCAAATGGAAAACAAAAAAAGTCCGGGGGTTGCAATCCTAGTCTCTGATAAAACAGACTTTAAACCAACAAAGATCAAAAAAGACAAAGAAGGCCATTACATAATGGTAAAGGGATCAATTCAACAAGAAGAGCTAACTATCCTAAACATATATGCACCCAATACAGGAACACCCAGATTCATAAAGCAAGTGCTTAGAGACCTACAAAGAGACTTAGACTCCCACACAATAATAATGGGAGACTTTAGCACCCTACTGTCAACATTAGACAGATCAACGAGACAGAAAGTTAAAAAGGATATCCAGGAATTGAACTCAGCTCTGCACCAAGCAGGCCTAATAGACATCTACAGAACTCTCCATCCCAAATCCACAGAATATACATTCTTCTCAGCACCACATCCCACTTATTCCAAAATTGACCACATTGTTGGAAGTAAAGCACTTCTCAGCAAATGTAAAAGAACAGAAATTATAACAAACTCTCTCTCAGACCACAGTGCAATCAAACTAGAACTCAGGATAAAGAAACTCACTCAAAACCTCTCAACTACGTGGAAACTGAACAACTTGCTCCTAAATGACGACTGGGTACATAACGAAATGAAGGCAGAAATAAAGATGTTCTTTGACACCATAAGAACAAAGACACAACATACCAGAATCTCTGGGACACATTTAAAGCAGTGTGTAGAGGGAAGTTTATAGCACTAAATGCCCACAAGAGAAAGCAGGAAAGATCTAAAATTGACACCCTAACATCACAATTAAAATAACTAGAGAAGCAAGAGTAAACACATTCAAAAGCTAGCAGAAGGCAAGAAATAACTAAGATCAGAGCAGAACTGAAGGAGGTAGAGACACAAAAAACCCTTCAAAAATCAATGAATCCAGGAGTTGGTTTTTTGAAAAGATCAACAAAATTGATAGACCACTAGCAAGACTAATAAAGAAGAAAAGAGAGAAGAATCAAATAGATGCAATAAAAAATGATAAAGGGGATATCGCCACCGATCACACAGAAATACAAACTACCATCAGAGAATACTATAAACACCTCTGCCCAAATAAGCTAGAAAATCTAGAAGAAATGGATAAATTCCTGGACACATACACCCTCCCAAGACTAAACCAGGAAGAAGTTGGATCTCTGAATAGACCAATAACAGGCTCTGAAATTGAGGCAATAAGTAATAGCCTACCAACCAAGAAAAGTCCAGGACCAGATGGATTCACATCTGAATTCTACCAGAGGTACAAGGAGGAGCTGGTACCATTCCTTCTGAAACTATTCCAATCAATATAAAAAGAGGGAATCCTCCCTAACTCATTTTATGAGGCCAGCATCATCCTGATACCAAAGCCTGGCAGAGACACAACAAAAAAAAGAGAAGTTTAGGCCAATATCCCTGATGAGCATTGATTCAAAAAAGCTCAATAAAATACTGGCAAACTAAATCCAGCAGCACATCAAAAAGCTTATCTACCATGATCAAGTGGGCTTCATCCCTGGGATGCAAGGCTGGTTCAACATACACAAATCAATAAACATAATCCAGCATATAAACAGAACCAAAGACAAAAACCACATGATTATCTCAATAGATGCAGAAAAGGCCTTCGACAAAATTCAACAGCCCTTCATGCTAAAAACTCTCAATAAATTAGGTATTGATGGGACATATCTCAAAATAATAAGAGCTATTTATGACAAACCCACAGCCAATATCATACTGAATGGACAAAAACTGGAAGCATTCCCTTTGAAAACTGGCACAAGACAAGGATGTCCTCTCTCACTGCTCCTATTCAACATAGTGTTGGAAGGAGAAAGAAATAAAGGGTATTCAGTTAGGAAAAGGGGAAGTCAAATTGTCCCTGTTTGCAGATGACATGATTGTATATTAGGAAAACCCCATCATCTCAGCTCAAAACCTCCTTAAACTGATAAGCAACTTCAGCAAAGTCTCAGGATACAAAATCAATGTGCAAAAATCACAAGCATTTTTATACTTGTGATAACAGAGAAACAGCCAAATCATGAGTGAACTCCCATACACAATTGCTTCAAAGACAATAAAATACCTAGGAATCCAACTTACAAGGGATGTGAAGGACCTCTTCAAGGAGGACTACAAATCACTGCTCGACAAAATAAAAGAGGACACAAACAAATGGAAGAACATTCCATGCTCATGGATAGGAAGAATCAATATCGTGAAAATGGCCATGTTGCCCAAGGTAATTTACAGATTCAATGCCATCCCCATCAAGCTACCAATGACTTTCTTCACAGAATTGGAAAAAACTTCTTTAAAGTTCATATGGAACCAAAAAAGGGCCCACATTGCCAAGACAATCCTAAGCCAAAAGAACAAAGCTAGAGGCATCGCGCTACCTGACTTCAAACTATACTACAAGGCTATAGTAACCAAAATAGCATGGTATTGGTACCAAAACAGAGATATAGACCAATGGAACAGAACAGAGCCCTCAGAAATAACACCACACATCTACAACCATCTGATCTTTGACAAACCTGACAAAAACAAGAAATGGGGAAATGATTCCCTATTTAATAAATGGTGCTGGGAAAACTGGCTAGCCATATGTAGAAAGCTGAAACTGGATCCCTTCCTTACACTTTATACAAAAATTAATTCAAGATGGATTAAAGACTTAAATGTTAGACCTAAAACCATAAAAACCCTAGAAGAAACCTAGGCAATACCATTCAGGACATAGGCATGGGCAAGGACTTCATGTCTAAAACACCAAAAGCAATGGCAACAAAAGCCAAAATTGACAAATGGGATCTAATTAAACTAAAGAGCTTCTGCGCAGCAAAAGAAACTACCATCAGAGTGAACAGGCAACCTACAGAATGGGAGAAAATTTTTACAATCTCCTCATCTGACAAAGGGCTAATATCCAGAATCTACAAAGAACTCCAACAAATTTACAAGAAAAAAACAAACAACCCCATCAAAAATGGTCAAAGGATATGAACAGACAGTTTTCAAAAGAAGACATTTATGCAGACAAAAGACAGATGAAAAAATACTCATCATCACTGGCCACCAGAGAAATGCAAATCAAAACCACAAGCCACAATGAGATATCTTCTCCAACCAGTTAGAATGGCGATCATTAAAAAGTCAGGAAACAACAGGTGCTGGAGAAGATGCAGAGAAATAGGAACACTTTTACACTGTTGGTGGGACTGTAAACTAGTTCAACCATTGTGGAAGACAGTGTGGCGATTCCTCAGGGATCTAGAACTAGAAATACCATTTGACCCAGCCATCCCATTCCTGGGTATATACCCAAAGGATTTTAAATTATGCTGCTATAAAGACACATGCACACCTTTGTTTATTGTGGCAGTATTCA
Source organism: Pongo pygmaeus (assembly GCF_028885625.2). NCBI lineage: Eukaryota > Metazoa > Chordata > Mammalia > Primates > Hominidae > Pongo > Pongo pygmaeus. The sequence goes on from NC_072376.2 coordinate 27,585,994, forward strand.
CAATAATAAAGACTTGGAACCAACCCAAATGTCCAACAGCGATAGACTGGATTAAGAAAATGTGGCACTTATACACCATGGAATACTCTGCAGCCATAAAAAATGATGAGTTCATGTCCTTTGTAGGGACATGGATGAAGCTGGAAACCATCATTCTCAGCAAACTATCGCAAGGACAAAAACCAAACACCACATGTTCTCACTCATAGGTGGGAATTGAACGATGAGAACACTTGGACACAGGAAGGAGAACATCACACACCGGGGCCTGTCATGGGGTAGGGGGAGCAGGGAGGGATAGCATTAGGAGATATACCTAATGTAAATGGCGAGTTAATGGGTGCAGTGCACCAATATGGCACATGTATACATATGTAACAAACCTGCACATTGTGCACATGTACCCTAGAACTTAAAGTATAATAAAAATAATAATAATAATAAAGTATTGTATGCTTTGAAATTCCTAAGAGAGATTTTAAATGTTTTCACTACAAAAAATGTTAATTATATGAGATGACGTATATGTTAATTAGCTTGAAGAACATTTCACAATGTATACGAATATCAAATTATCATGTTCCCCATATATAAAATTTTTATTTGTTAATTAAAATATTTATTAGAATTTTAAAAATAAAGTGCTTTAACTTAATTTCAAAAAAAGAAATATGACTAACTTAACTTTTAGGTACTTGAGATTCAAAAGATTTTTTAAAAAGTAAAATAAACACCATAAAAAGTTAAATAAAATACTTTATATTGAAAACAATCTTGTTATTTTTTGACTCGGATCAAATGTTCTCTTCCTGGAAGGCTATGCTTGGCTCTCCAAGGCAGACTTTCATACTGGCTATCACTTGCTTACCCAAAGAAAGCCATGTTTAGATTTGCTTTTCTAGACAACTTAACGTTATTGAATTTTGATATCAGAAATTTAAGCAATATTAAAAAACAAAAACAAAACAACACACAAACAAAAGGCAATAATTAATAGCCTACCAACCAGCACTTTATTACCTAGTCAGTGCTTTTAATTATCTCTTATAATTGCACATTGTAAGCTCCCAAGAGTATCTTTTGATTGGCTGACTAATGGCTGTAAATGGCTTTTAAAAAAAAATGTGTTCATGAAAAAAGAACATCTTTGCATCAAGTTGTCTCTGATAATAAATATTAAGATGTTTCTAATGTGCAGTTATATTAAATAATGAATTCGTTATAAATAATTTATTAAAAATCCTACTACATGCTGAACAAAGTTTTAATGATAATGTATAGTAGTTGCTAAATTAACTTAGGTGATGATTAAATTTTCAAAATGAGAAACTTGAATGCATCTTATGCATATTAACATTATACTCAGTCTTACAGATGTCAAAGCTTAGTAATATAAGTAGGTTGCTTATACTATATCTTTGTCCCTTCTTGACAAATAGAATAAAACAAATTTTAAAAAATGGATTATTATTTCTCAAATGAGGTTTGTGATGATTGTGGTGGTCTTTTCTTCTTTCTCCTTTTCTCCTTCCTCTTTCTCCTCTCCCTTTTTTCTTCTTCTTATTAGTATACATATTCCTAAAATCAGTTACTACTTTTTACTGGCAATGGCCAAATCTCTATCTGTAGTTCGTACGTCTCCCCTGAGATTCAGAATACTCGTGGATTTTTTTTTTTTTTTAATTGAAGTCTCACTCTGTCACCCAGTCTGGAGTGCAGTGGTGCAATCTTGGCTCACCGCAACCTCTGCCTCCCGGGTTCAAGCGATTCTCCTGTCTCAGCCTCCCAAGTAGCTGGGATTACAGGCATGGGCTACCATGCCTGGCTAATTTTTTGTATTTTTAGTAGAGACGGGGTTTCACCATGTTGGTTAGGCTGGTCTTGAACTCCTGACCTAAGATGATCCGCCCACTTCGGCCTACCAAAGTTCCGGGATTACAGGCATGAGCCACTGAGCCAGGCCTACCAGTGGATTTTGATTCTGTTTCTCTCTAGCATAATTCCAAGCACAAAGTGATATTGAGCCTATGAATGACAAACTGATGAATAAAATGTCAACAGTTCACCCTATTTAGCCTTATGATGGCCTCTTATTCCCAATTCAGTATACTTTTATTTCCTACCTTATCTTTACAAAATATAGACAAAGGAATATATTAAAAAGGGGGGAACCAAGAAAGGGGAAAACCAAGAGCTGAAAAACAAAATTCTGATAAACCTAGATCAAGGTGCATCTGAATTATAAAATATATTTATTAATATGTTTTTTATTCATTTAAATAAAGGCCTAGAATTGTGCTTATATTATTAAATTGATAGGAGAAAATGCCTTGTTATTAGTATACCCATCTTTTATGTCTTCATTTATATAGAAAGACATGTTCCTAAGATATTGAAAACATCTGGTGTTTCATTGGTTTTAAATATACTTCCTCATATTTTTGAAAACACAAATTATAGAAAGCTTATGGGCAGTTACCTAGTCCAATCACTCATTTAGTGAAAAAGGAATATTCACTTCAGTAAAGTCAAGTACCTTTCTGATTATTACACAATAGGTTAAGGGCAGAACTGAATCTATAACTCTCACTTTCTAAAATATTCCAGTGTCTTTTTCCACATATCTAAGAGTTCATTAGAATCATTGTTCCTAGATCTAGTGCAAAGGCAAACTAGAGTAAATGTCCCTTCCTGAATTATATTGAATTTTGAAATAACATTTTACAAATACATGCATTTATTTTTATTATGTGTGTGTGTATGTGTATATTTGTGTGTACATAAACACACACACGGCTGCTAAAATCCTTGGAATTTACTGAATAGTAGGAGTGACTTTTGATATTCATAATAAACCATACCTGAGAGTTCTTGTTTTTCTTGAGCAAGAGTCTTGCTCTGTCACCCAGGCTGGAGTACAGTGGCATGATCTCAGCCCACTACAACCTCTGCCTCCCGGGTTCAAGCGATTCTCCCAACTCAGCCTCCAGAGTAGCTGGGATTAAAGGCATGTCCCACCACACCTGGTGGTTTTGTACTTTTTAGTAGAGACAGGGTTTCACCATTTTGGCCAGGCTAGTGTTGAACCTCTGACCTCAAATGATCAGCCTGCCTTGGCCTCCCAATATGCTGGGATTACATGGGATTACAAGAGTGAGCCACCGCGTCCAGCCCATACCTGAGTTTTGGCTAATGAGGTGATGGTTCAAAACTTTGGAAGAGGGAGTTGGCCAACAGAAAAGATCAAACTCATGAATAAAATGGGAATTTTCATCTCCATCTTCCAATCTCTTGGGCAGAGAGGAGAGCTGGAGATTGAGTTGGAAATCCTCTTAAACAAGATTTGGAGACTTTCCAGGTTGGTGAACACAGCAATGTGCTGGGAAAGTGGTAGGCTGCATCCACACCCCCATCCCTACCCGACACCTGGCTTCATGCATCATTCTATTTTGCTCTTTCTGAATTGCGTCTTTTATAATAAACCAATAATTATAAGTAAAGTGCTTTTGTGAGTTCCGTGAGTTATTCTAGGAAATTATGAAACCTAGGAGAAGGCCCTGGGACCCCCTCCCACAATTGTTTAGCCAGCTGGGAAGAAGTTTGGGTTGCCTGAGGCCCTATTTGTGGCTGATCTCTGATGTGGGGTAGGCTCCTGGGATGAAGTCCTTAACCTTTAGGGTCTGGACTAACTCCAGGAGTTAGTGTCAGAATTTTATTGATTTCATCTACACCCAGTTTGTTGTAGAGTTGGAGAATTGTTTGATGTAGAAAAACATGTATTTGTTTTAAAAAACACACATGGCCAGGCACGGTGGCTCATGCCTGTAATCCCAGCACTTTGGAAGATTGAGGTGGGTAGATCACCTGAGGTCAGGAGTTCAAGACCAGCCTGGCCAACATGGCGAAACTCTGTCTCTACTAAAAACATCAAAATTAGCCAGATATGGTGGTGCACACCTGTAATCCCAGATACTCAGGAGACTGAGACACGAGAATTGCTTGAACCTGGGAGGCAGAAGTTGCAGTGAGCAGGCATCGCGCCACTACACTCCAGCCTGAAGACAGATTCCATCTCAAAACATACACACACACACACACATTTAGTTTCAGAAGTGGTGTCAGAAAATGCTACACAAGGCCATAAATGATGTGTGTGTGTGTGCACACATATAGAGCTTTTATAACACACACATATATGTGCATATATATATATGAAGGGTATATATTTTTATAAATCTTATATATGCTTATATACATACACAGACATATATCCGTGTACTTTTAAATATATTTTATAGAAGGTCTATATAAATGCATACATACACATACAAACACATACATAATATATCCTGCAGTATAAACTAGTCTTAGTAGTTAGAAAAGTTTGCATAGGACAGACTTATACTAACAAATTACTCATAATTTATCCTAAATTTAAATTAAAGTGGGAGTCTTTTATTTTATCTAGCAACCCTAAATATAAAGCATTTTCCTAGATGCCATAACTCACACCTTCAAATCAGTGAGTTTTTTCCTGCTGGTTTACTTAAAATAGGTTTACTGCAATGTTACTCTGGGTTGGCAGAAGAGAGGAAGTTTGAGAATTAGGAGTCAGTAAACATCTTAAGCAGACATCAATTGTAGAGGCCTAGATTTTTAAAATGCCTTATTATTCTGATGTGTTAATATTAAATCATATCATCTTCAACTAGCAAATGCTACAGTGTTAACGTGTGCATATAAGTCAATTGCTTGGAACTTGACAATTATGCTTTTCAGAAATAATATTCTATAAGACTGTCAGCTCCCCTAAGCCATATTACAAAAGCCTATTTGACAAATAACATAGTTGAACTACTTGTTAAAATACCATTTGAATTATGCTTTAGAACTCAGGACAAAGTGGCCCAATTTTATTCCTCCTTCTGTGAAGCCGAGTGGGCTCTTCTGCTACACGACTTATTATTGTATCTTAGAAAGGATGTTGACCTCCCAGCGGAGCTGGCAATTTGTCTAAATAAGAGTTTTCTAAGTTCTGTATTAGTTTCTCAAGGTTGCTTTCTATTCTATAGAAAATAAATTTGCATCAATTTCTCTTTTTTAAACTGTCTCTTATTCTTATGTCTTATAATTTGCCCTAACGCTCTTTATGTCGGTATTTCACTGCATCCTCTCAAGCATGTACTGAAGGAATTGTACGGTTATGAGGGAGAGAAGCAGAACATTCACAAACAGCAACGCCGTGTCTGAGCATGGATGATATACCAAGCGCTGTGTTATATGTTGCTCTCTACAGGCTACAGATAACAGTTATTAGAGCCGTCCTGCGATTTACATCAGCGGCCGCCAACTTTTTTGGCACCAGGGACCAGTTTCATGGAAGCCAGTTTTTCCCAAAGGTGTGGGGGCAGGGGGTGGGTTTGAGTCATGATGGTTGCAGAACATCAGGCATTAATTATATTTTCTTTTTTTTTTTTTTTTGAGATGGAGCCTCGCTCTGTCACCCAGGCTGGAGGGCAGTGGCGCGATCTCTGCTCACTGCAGGCCCCGCCCGCCGGGTTCACGCCATTCTCCTGCCTCAGCCTCCCGAGTAGCTGGGACTACAGGCGCCGGCCATCTCGCCCGGCTAATTTTTTGTATTTTTAGTAGAGACGGGGTTTCACCGTGTTAGCCAGGATGGTCTGACCTGACCTTGTGATCCGCCCGCCTCGGCCTCCCAAAGTGCTGGGATTACAGGCGTGAGCCACCGCACCCGGCCTATTAATTATATTTTCATAAGGAGCCTGCAATCTAGATCCCTGGCATTTGGAGTTCACAGTAGGGTTCGCACTCCTATTCCAATCTAAAGCCGCCACTGATCTGACAGGCGGTAGAGCTCAGGCATTAATGCTTGCTGCTCCGCCTGCTGCTCACCTCCTGCTGTAAGGACGGGATCCTAACAGACCACGGACTGGTACCAGTACGTGCCAACCTGGGGGTTGGGGACCCCTGCTTTAGATGGTATTTCTCTTTTACGGAAGAGAGAAATGAGTCACAGAATGATTATCCAAGATAGTGTAGCTTGGTAAATGGTGCAGGTAGCATTTAAACACATATTTTTCTGACTCTATAAACACCTGTTTTCATTCATAATGTTGTTTGGGGGTAGAAATCCCATAGGTACGGTAGTTGAGAGCTGGACTATCTTAGCATACCCAAGCAATTCAAGTGGACAAAGCTAGATATTTTGATTGAAAATGTTTTACATAAAAATAGCCCTATTTAGTGAAACAATTGAACATAAAAAGTTTTCTATTTGTCTTATAGTCTATGTTCCAAATTTTTACCTCCTTTGTTTACTTGTTTCTTGTGATATTTATACTGACACAAGACCATTATATTATATGGAGACTGAAAACTCCAGAAAGTTAAATTTATAAAGGCAGTAAGAGGTAATGCAGATTTTCAAATGTGACCTTTGACTTTGTGTTTATTAATTTTTCTATTTTTTTTCAAAATATTATTGTTCCAGCAGTGTTTCGTATTACATTTGTCTTAATAAGACTTTCAAGTTGATTTAGGATACTCCAGATGAATTACTTGAAAACAGAAATTAAACAATGCTATAAAATGTATCTTCTCTTAATCTAATACTTCACAAAAAATTGCAAAGCTTTCTAAGCCATACTTGGTGGCGCATATTTTGTAATTTTTTTCACATTGTAGAAAATTTAAAAATAGTGATCATAAAAACAATTACCATATTGGATAAATATATAACTACTGTCCTTTGAATGATTACTATGTGCCAGGTATTATGCTCAAACTTTTACGGGAACATTTTCATTTAATCCACAGAAATAAGAAAATAATTAGAACAGAGTGGCTGGCTTTCCTAAACAAAGTTCTTACAGTAGACTTTTACTGTTAATAGTCTTACTAGTACACATTCTTTTGTCCCCCAAGTTTTGGACAAATGCGTAAAACAAATGAAACATTACAAAAAAGCAAAAATATGCAAGCATAATATTGCAACTGATCAAAAATACACAGGAAGCTCACAGGATAAATGAAGCATTAACACAGGGTGACTGTCTCATTTTAACAAAAAAAGAAGAGAAACATTTACCTCATTAGTTTACTGTTTACTCCTGAAATAACAGACTCCTGAGAAATGTCGTAGAAATTCTAGAATGTCTTGTCCAACCTCCACAGATTTCTAGTTACCCTTTTGTGTACTAATATCGTAGCTACTTTTTTGCGAACATCTTCAAAAGTAGCTCAATGCTGTTACTAGGAGCAGAAAGGAAATTTCTAGGACTTCCCATACTCTTCCAGGGGTCCCACAAAAAAACTTGCTAAAAGATTTCCTAAAGTTAAACAGTTAAACTGGAACTCTTCTATGCTCATTCCACACAATGGAGTTTTTAATGCTTACTCTCTTTTTTATGTACCTGTTCAAAATTAATTATCATTTGCTTTTCATTGTTAACTGTCTGTGTTTCAGGTGAAGAGATGCATGTAGCTGATTTCCATGTTTAAATAAATGCAGAACATTGATATTTTTAGCTTTGGTCGCAGTGGCAGAAAATAGTACAAGAACTCTAATGTAACGGATAAAGCATAGATTCTAACCCCAGACAGAGTATGTTCAAATGTATGTTCAAATGTATCTGTGTGCAGAGGTTTAAACTACCAAAGGAAATCAAAGTATTTCACCTCTTGAGCAACACAGAAAAGGCACAACTGATCCCTTCTTGGGAGACTCTCTGTTTTTTTCACAAAGCCCAAGGAGCTGTGGGTGGATTTCTCTCAGATCTGAAACTCTGCTCTCTTTTACATTGAGCCCCCTGATCACTGGGCTTTTGAATATATACATGTGTGCACGTGTGCATCATATATTGTATTTACATGTATTTATATGTCTGTACATGTCCTTGTATATAGTCTACATGCTACCAAACTGACTGAGAAATATATAGACACTCCCAAATTAAATAGCTAACCTAAATGCTTTTCAAGTTCCTGTGATACGGGTACATCTTTATGAATAAGACTATTAAACATTGCTGGTTTAGTAGAAACAGCTTGTCTTATAAGTTATCAACAAAATACTCACGTAATTAACTTTGGGGGTTTTTCTTTCATGGTAATTGCCTAATGTACATGTACTAGAAAGCTAGTTAATAGAAAAATAACTCGAGATAATGGCTAAGCGTTGTCTAGTATCTCAAAAATGTTTCTGTAATTGTTAAGGATAAAGAAATTAAATAGATACAGGTGCAATAAGAGTCTATAAACATACTTCTTTTACAATAATTATGTTTAATGATAAGTTTAAAGATTTTCCAAATTCATTCATAACTATACACTTAAACTTTTGCCGAGTTAAATTGAATGATAGCTATTCATAGAATTTTCAAGTAAGACAAAATACAGAAACATTAACAAAGGGTTTAAATATATTCACTTGTTGCTTTTCATTACAAAGAAACAGAATATTTTTTGATTTCTTAGTATGTTCCACATTCAAAACTTTGAAGATTCCTATATTTTTAGAAATTATGAAATATATACTCATAAAATATTGGTATGTGACAATTAAAATGAGTTAATACCTTGGTTTTCACTACAAATGCAGGTTACTATATGTATTAGGCCACTCTTGCATTGCCAGAAATACCTGAGAGTGAGTAATTGATAAAAAAAGATGTTTAATTGACTCACAGTTCTGCAGGCTGTACAGGAGGCATGGCACTGGCATCTGCTTGACATCTAGAGAGGCCTCAGGGAGGAATACAAAGAGGAATAGGCACCATATCACATGGTGTTTTAGTCCATTCTTACGCTGCTATGAAGAAATACCTGAGACTGGGTAATTTATAAAGGAAAGAGGTTTAATTGATTCACAGTTCCGTAGGGGTGGGGAGGCCCCAGGAAACTTACAGTCATGGTGGAAGGGGAAGCAAATACGTCCTTCTTCACGTGGTGGCAGGAAAGAGAAGTGCTAAGCAAAAGCGGGAAAAGCCCCTTATAAAACCGTCAGATTGGCCGGGTGCGGTGGCTCACACCTGTAATCCCAGCACTTTGGGAAGCCAAGGTGGGTGGATTATGATGTCAGGAGTTCAAGACCAGCCTGACCAATATGGTGAAACCTTGTCTCTACTAAAAATACAAAAATTAGCTGGGCATGATGGCATGTGCGTGTAGTCCCAGCTACTCAGGAGGCTAAGGCAGGAGAATCACTGGAACCAGAAGGTGGAGGTTGCAGTGAGCTGAGATTGCACCGCTGCACCCCAGCCTGGGAGATAGAGCTAGAATCTGTATCCAAAAAAAAAAAAAAATCAGATCTTGTGAGAACTCACTCATTATCACAAGACCAGGAGCATGGGGGTAACTGCCCTCATGATTCAATTACCTCCCACTAGGCTCCTCCCACAACAGGAAGGGATTATGGGAGCTACAATTCGAGATGAGATTTGAGTGGGGATGCAGCCAAACCATGTCACATGGTGAGAGTGGAAGCAAGAGAAAGAGAAGGGGGAGGTGCCACACACTTTTAAAAAAACAGATCTCCTGAGAACTCACTCACCGTTGTGAGGATAGCACCGAACCATGAGAGATCTTTTCCCATGGCCTAAATAAACACTTTCCACTAGGCCCCACCTGCAACATTAGGGATTACAATTCAACATGAGACATGGTAGGGACATATATTCAAACTATATCATTAAGAGTTAAAATTGTCATTAACATCTGTAATTTAAACTACTAGAAATAAGGGGAAAATTTGGTATGCAAACTGTACAAGAAAAGCAAGATATATTTTTGGTAAATAAGTTTATAATGAAAGCCTGAGGATGTGGTTTTTGTTGAAGTAAAAGTAGTAGTGTTTACAGGTTGTTTAAGGGTTGTTTCAGAATGAAAGAATACAAAAATAAATTATATACCTAAAGCTGAATGAATATCAATGTTATAAAGGTTATAAAATTTTATAAAAGAAATTTTACATGTGATAAAATGTGCTAAGATTAAACAAGTTTATTATCAGGGTTTTAAAAATTGAGCTTTAATATCCAAAAATACATTGATATAAAACCAGAATTTGTTTTTTATTTTAAGCATGATGTTTGGATAATATTGATAAGATACAGTAACAGATTTTTGTTTACTTTTTGAGTCAACTGCAAAAACAAAAAGAAAAGGAAAAACAGGGAAGAGAGACAAAAAGACATTCTGTATCATGCTGTCTTTATTTGGTGTTTTGTTTAAATTAATAACTATGATCTCATAATGATCTGTAATTCTATTATAATCAAGTGTTATAAACCTTTACATATTTGGCAGACTTTCCAAAATCAAATTCCAAGAACTAAATTAAGTCTTTTCAACTTTTGGACTAATTTTTGGACATTTCAGAAGGGCCACTGGAAACATAGGAGAAATATATTAAACTAATTGGCCTTATTTGCTATGTTAAAATTATACAGAATTCATTGTCAATAAATTATATTTAACATTCTTTGAGTAATATTTATATAAATATGTTATTGGTATATGTGCATGAAAATTGTATAAGCTCCCTAGAAATTTAATGTTTTTAGTCATCATTTTGGTTATGCTAAAATGTTATGCCACAGAAATAACCTAATTTTATTCTTGATTGTGGAGTATAATAAAGTCCCATCAGGTCTTTAACCAAGGCCACTTTAAGTCTTTTTGTCCACTGGTAATTGCTTTATTTTGATTTTCTTGGGGGGGATTTAACAAGTAATTATAATTCTAAAATATGTGTCAAGCAATCCTAAGATAAAGGAACAAAGCCAAAGGAATCACATTAACTGACTTTAAACTATACTATAAAGCTATAGTAACCAAAGTAGCATGGTACTGGTACAAAAACAGGCACATAGACCAAGGGAAAAAATAGAGAACCCAGAAATAAAGCTAAACACCTATAGCTTTGACAAACTCAACAAAGATTATAAATGAGGAAAAGACTGTCTTCTCAATAAATGGCTCTGGGATAACTGGCCATCTTTGTGCCAAGGAATGAAACTAGAACTCTACCTCTAACTATATACAAAAATTAACTCAAGATGAATTCAAGACAAATGTAAGACCTCAGACTATAAAAGCTATAGAGGAAAACCTAGGAAATACTCCTAGTGTCAGTCTTGGCAAATAATTTGTGGCTAGGTCTTCAAAAGCAATTGCAGCAAAAACAAAAATTGATAAGCAAACCTAATTAAAGAGCTTCCTTGCGGAGGCCAAGGTGGGCAGAACAAGAGGTGAGGAGATCGAGACCATCCTGGCTAACACAGTGAAACTGCATCTCTACTAAAAATACAAATTAGCTGGGCGTGGTGGCACGCACCTGTAGTCCCAGCTACTTGGGAGGCTGAGGCAGGAGAATCGTTTGAACCCAGGAGGTGGAGGTTGCAGTGAGCCAAGATCGTGCCACTGCATTCCGGCCTGGGCAACAGAGCGAGACTCCATCTCAAAACAAACAAACAAACAAATAAATAAATAAATAAATAAATAATAAAAGAGAGCTTCCACATAGCAAGATAAATTACCAAGGCAGTAAACAGATCATATATAGAATAGAAGAAATGTTCACAAACTATACATCCAACAGAGGTCTAATTTCCAGAATTTATAAGGAACTTAAATTAACAAGCAAAAAGCAAATAACTCCATTAAAAACTGGGTAAAGGATATGAACAGACACCTCAAGAAACAACATACAAGTGGCCCAGAAACATGTGAAAAAAATGCTCATCATCACTAATCACCAGAGAAATTACAGATATTGGCAGGGCTTCACAGAAAAGGGGACACTTAGCCACTATCGATTGGAATGGAAATTAATTCAGCCACTTTGGAGGACAGCTGGGAGATTTCTTTAAGAACTAAAGGTGGAACTACCAGTTGATCCAGCAATCCCATTACTGGGTATATACCTAAAGGAAAATAAATCATTCTACCAAAAGAACACATGCACCCACATGTGCACTGCAGCACTGTTCACAGTAGAAAAACCATAGAATCAACCCAGGTGCCCAGCAACAGTGGATTGGATAAAGAAAATGTGATACATATACACTATAAAATACTATGCAGCCATAAAAATGAGATCATGTCCTTTGCAGAAACATGGATGCAGCTGGAGGCCATTATCCTAAGTGAAGAGAAAACCAAATACCACATGTTCTCACGTATAAGTGGGTGCTAAACATTGAGTATACAGGGACATAAAGAAGGGAACCATAGACACTGGGGACCACTAGAGGAAGAAGAGAGAGAAAAGAGCAAGAGCTGAAAAACTACCTATTAGGTACTATGCTCACTACTTGGGTGACAAGTTCAGTCATACCCCAAACCTCAGTATCATGTAATATACCTTTGTAACAAACCTGCACATGTACTCTCTGATTTTAAAATAAAAATTGAAAAAGAAGAAACATGCACACACGCATATAGTCATATATACATATATAACTATATAGACATAGTTTTGTATATATAGAACTTCATACATATATAACAATTATATACATATATAACTGTAAAACTATAAAACTTCTTGATAGAAGTTCTAATAAATATATAACTAATGAAAAAGATGATAAAGTGTTGTGTCTTCAAAGAGATAAAATCATATCTTAAAGATGTTGAGGGTTCAGGTCCAGATCACTGCAATTAATCAAATATTATAATGCAAAGAGTCCCAAAAATGTTTCGATTTCCCAGTGCATATAAATATTATGTTTACACAATACTGAAGTCTGTGAAGTGTGCAATAGTAGTGTGTCTAAACAATGTATGTATATTAATAAATACTCTCTTACTAAAAATGCTAATGATCATCTGAGCCTTCAGCATGTCAAAATCTTTCGGCTGGTGGAGGATACAGCTTCAATATTGATGGCTGCTGACTAATCATGGTGATGATTGCTGAAGTTTGGTGTGGCTGTGGCAATTTCTTAAAATAAGGCAACAATAAATTTTGCCACATAAATTGACTCTTTCTTTAATCCATGATTTCTCTGTAGCATGTAATATTGTTTGATAGTGTTTTGTCCACAGTAAAACTTCTTTCGAAATAGAGATCAATCCTCTCCAGCTGTTCCACTGTCTTATCAGCTATTATTCTGTAATATTCTAAATGCTTTTTTGTCATTTCACCAATGTTCACAGCATTTTCACCACAAGTAGATGCCATCTCAAAAAACGCTTTCTTTCCTTATCCGGATGAGGGAGTTACTTATCCATTCAAGTTTTATTGGAAATTTCAGCAATTCAGTCATATCTTCAGGCTCCACTTCTAACTCTAGTTCTATTGCTATCAACCCCATCTGCAGTTACTTCCTCCACTGAAGACTTAAACCCATCAAAGTCATCCATAAAGTTTGGTATCAACTTCTTCCAAACACATGTTCATGTTAATATTTTGACCTTCTTCCATGAATCACAAATGTTCACAATGACATTTAGAATGGTAATTCCTCTCCAGAAAGTTTTAAATTTACTTTGCCAATATCCATTAGAGGATATTGTTTGTGACAGCTGTAGACACACAAAATGTGTTTCTTTAATAGTAAGACTTGAAAGTCAGAATTACTCCTTGATCTATGGCTGCAAAATGATGTTGTGTTAGCAGGCACAAAAACATCATTCATATCCTTGTATCTCTCCATCAGCCCCCTTGGGTCCGAAAGCAACAATATTTTGAAAGAAATATTTTATTCTGAGCAGTTAGTCTCAAAACCGGGCTTAAAATATTCAGTAAATCATTCTGTAAACAGATGGGCTGTCACCTAAGATTTGTTGTTCCAGTTATGGAGCACGAGCAGAGTAGATTTAGCATAATGCTCAAGGGCCCTAGGATTTTTGAAATTGTAAATGAGAATTGGCTTTAAGTTAAAGTCATCAGTGGCATTAGCTCCTGACAAAAAAAGTGGGCCTGTCCTTTGAAGCTTTGTTATTTATTATTTTATTGACACATATTTGTATGTATTTATGACATACATGTAATATTTTAATGCCCAGAAAAATGTGTAATGATTATATAAGAATATTTATAATATCTGTCACCTCAAACATTTATTATTCATTTATGTTGGAAAAATTTCAGATTTCTCTTCTAGCTATTATGAAATATACACAATATTGTTGTTAACTATGCTCATCCTATTGTGCTATTGAACAGTAAAATATATTTCTTCTATTTAAATGTATGTTTATCCCAATTAATCTACCTTCCTTCACACCCACACCCTGACACACACACCCTTCTCAGCCTCTGGTATGGGATGATTTTACTCTTTCTCCGTGAGAACAACATTTTAGCTTTCAAATTTGAGTGGGAACACACATTTTTTTTTCTGTGCTTGGTTTATTTCACTTAATACATTAACTTCTAGTTCCATTCAAATGACAGGATATTATTTTTATGACCAAATAGTATTATATTATGTACATATGCCACTCTTACTTTATGCATTCATCTGTTGCTAGACACGAAGTCTGACTCTTGTCTTTCCTATTGTGAATAGTGCTGCAATGAACATGGAAGTGCAGATGTCTGTTTGAAATAGTGAATCATTTTATTTGAATAAATACCCAGTAGTGATATCACTGAATCATATGGTATTTTTTTTTGTCTTTTGAGAAATTTTCAAATTGTTTTTTATAATGACTATACTAATTTGCATTTCCACCAACAGTGTATAAGAAGTCCCTTTTATCTGCCTTCTCACCAGCATTCATTTGTTTGGTTGTCTTTCTGATAATAGCCATCCTAACTGGGGTAAGATGATATCACATTGCGGTTTTGATCTGCATTTCCCTGCTGAGTAGTGATGTTGAACATCTTTATATTCTTCTTGGCAATTTGTATGTCCTCTGTTGAGAAATGTCTATTCAGTCAGGTCTTTCAAATGCTTTTAAATGTGATCGTTTTACTGGTGTTGAGTTCCTTCAATTTCTTATATATTCTGAATTTTAGTCTCTTGTTGAATGAAGAGTTTGCAAATATTTTCTTCTGTTCAACAGTTAGTCTCTTCATTCTGTTGTTTCCTTTGTTGTACAGAAGCCTTTTTAGTTTAATATGGTCATATTTGTCTATTTTTTTGGCCTTTTTTTTTTTTTTCCTGTGGTTTTGAAGTCTTAACCATAAAATCTTTGCTTACACCGATGTTCTAAGGCATTTCTCCTATGGTTTTGTGTTGTAATTTTATAATGTTGAGTCTTAAGTCTTTAATCCACTTTGAGTTGATGTTTTGATATAATGAAAGATAGAGGCCTAGTTTCATTTTTCTGCTCGTGGATATCCAGTTTTCCCACACCATTTACTGAAGAGGACATCCTTTCCCAAATGTATGTTCTTGGCACCTTTGTTGCAAATCAGTTGACTGTAAATATGTGGATTAATTTCTGGGTTCTTTATTCTGTTTTATTGGCCAATGTGTCTGTTTTTTTGCCAATACATGCTATTTGGTTATTATAGTCTTGTAGTATATTTTCAATTTAGGTATTGTGATGCCTCCAGTTTTGTTCTTATTGTTCAGAAATACTTTAGTTATTAGGGCTCTTTTTTGGTTCCATACACATTTTAGGGTTTTCTTTTCCATTTCTGTGATGAATGACATTGGTATATTTATAGGGATTGCATTGAAACTGTAGATTACTTTTGGTAGTATGGTCATTTTAAGGATATTAATCATTTCAATCCATGAGCATAAGATTTTTTCCATTTACTTGTGTCATCTTCAATTTATTTCATCAATATTTTGTAGTTTTCCTTATAGAGGCCTTTTCCCTCCATGGTAAAGTTTATTCCTAGGTATTTTATTTGTAGCTATTGTAAAAGGGACTTACATTTGGTAAATTATTTCTTGGTTTATTTTTCAGATTGTTCAGAGCTGGCATATGGAAATGTTACTAATTTTTGTAAGTTGATTTTGTAACCTGCTACTTGACTGAATGTGTTTATCTGTTCTAAGAATATTTTGGTGGAGTCTAGGTTTTTCTAAATTTAAAATCATGTCATCTGCAAAGAGGAATAATTTTACTTTCTTGTTTCAATTTGGGTGCCTTGTATTTCTTTATCTTGCCTGTTTTAGCTAGGACCTCTAGTACTCTGTTGAACAGAATTGATGAAAATAATCGTTTAGGTGTTTTCTAGTTCTTAGAGAAAAGCTTTTAGCTTTTCCCCATTCAGTATGATGTTAGCTATGGGTTTGTCGGATATGGCCTTTATTATGTTGAGGTGTGCTTCTTCTATGCTTGAGAGTTTTTATCATGAAGAGATGTTGATATGTTGATTTTATCATAT
This sequence comes from Pongo pygmaeus, assembly GCF_028885625.2. Classification (NCBI taxonomy): domain Eukaryota; kingdom Metazoa; phylum Chordata; class Mammalia; order Primates; family Hominidae; genus Pongo; species Pongo pygmaeus. The sequence goes on from NC_072376.2 coordinate 27,602,315, forward strand.
CCTTTTGCTGCATCTATGAAGATGATCATATATTTTGTGTACTTAATTCTGCTGATGTAATGTATCACACTTATTAATTTGCTTATGCTGAATTATCTTTGCATCCCTTGGATAAATCTTGTTTGATCATAGTGTATTATCTTTTAGAGGTGCCGTTGGATTTGGCTTGCTCATATTTTGTTGAGGATTTTTGTGCCTTTATTCATCGTGGATATTGGCCTGAAGTGGGGTGTGTGTGTGTTTGCATGTGTTTGTGAGTGTGTGTGTATGTCCATGTCTGAGTTTGGTATCAGGATAATGTTGGCCTGGGAGGATGAGTTAGGAAGAATTTCCTTCTCCAATTTTTTAAAATAATTTGAGAAGAATTGATATTAACTCTTCTTTATAAGCTTGGAACAATTTGGCAGTAAAACCATCTAGTCATGAGCTATTTGGGAGGGAGACATTTTATTACTGATTCAATCTCATTACTTATTATAGGCTGATCAGGTTTTCTATTTATTCCTGATTTAATCTTGTTAGATTGTATATGTTCAGGAATTTATCATTTTCCTCTAGATCTTCCAGTTTATTAACATATAGTTGTTTATAATGGTCTGTAAGAGTCATTTGTATTTCTGTGGTATCAGTTTTAATATTTCCTTTTCAATGTACAATTATGTTATGTTTCAGTCTTCTCTGTTTTTTTCTTGGTTAGTCTAGAAAGTGGTGTTTTGATTTTGTTTATTGATATAAAAAACACCTTTTAGATTCATTGATTTTTGTACTGTAACTTTAGCCTTTATTTCACTTAATTCTGCTTTGATCTCTGTTATTTCTTTCCTTCTACTGAATTTAGGTTTGGTTTGTTCTTAATTTGTTAGTCCCTTGTGGTGCATAATTTGGTTTGAAATCTATTTTTTTGATATGGGTGTTTATTTCCATAAGCTTTCCTCTTAGTTCTCCTTTTGCTGTATCCCATAAGTTTTGCTATGCTGTCTTTACACTTTCATTTGTTGCAAGTATTTTTTAAAATGTTTTCTTAATTCTTTACTAATCCAATGGTCACCAAGATCATGTTGTTTAATTTCTATATATTTGTACAGTTTTCAATGTTTCTCTTGTTCTTGATTTCTTGTTTTTTTTTTCTTTTGTATCATGCTGGTCTCAGAAGATATTTAATAAATTTTGGTTTTTATAAATGTGTTGAGTTTTGTTTGTTTTTGTTTTTTTGTTTTGTTTTGTTTTTTTGCCTAACATATGCTCTGTTTTAAAGAATGCTCCATGTGCTTATGAGAAGAATGTGTATTCTGCAGCTGTGGGATGGAATATTCTGTAAATGCCAGTTCGGTCTAAATGAAGTTTAAATGCAATTTTTTTGTGGATTTTTAATCTAGATGATCTGTATAATGCTGAGACTAGGATGTTGAAGTCTCCAACTATTACTGTAATGGAGTCTCTCTTTAGATCTAATCATGTTTACCTTATATCTCTGGATACTTTGGTTTGGGTGTATATATATTTAGAATTTTTATACCTTCTTGTTGAATAGATCCTTTTATCATTATTTAATGTGCTTCTTTTTTTTTTGTGCTGTTTTTGACTTAAAGTCGGTTTTATCTCACTTAAGTACAGCTACTTCTGCTCATTTTTGGCTTCTGTTTGTGTGGAAAATCCTTTTCCATCCAATCACTTTCAGTCTATATGTCCCTTTACAGGTAAAGTGAGAATATTGTAAGCAATTTACAATTAGGTAATGCTTTTTATCTATTCAGCATGTCTATCTCTTTTAAGTAGGTAATTAAAGCTATAGATATCCAAGGTTATTATTATATACATATTTGTGCACTACTCCTGGGGGCCCTGAGGACAAGCAAGCCCAACCTGAGATATATATATATATATCAGTATATGTATATATACTGATTGGGTTATTCCCAAACACATCTTCAAGTTCTATAATTTTTTATTCTGTTTGAAGCTCTTGATTACATTTTTGTTTTATGTATTATAATTTTAAAATCCAGAATTTCTGTTTTTTTATTATCGCTGTTGAATTCTTGTTCAGATCATAAATCATTTTTCTTATTTTTTTGTATTATTTTTCTGTGTTCTCTTATCTCACTAAGCTTTTTTAATATCATTTTCGGTTGTTTTTTGGGCATTTCGTGGATTTTTTTTGGTTGAAATCTGTTGCTGGGGAATTATTGTGTTACTTTAAAAGCATCATGTTTTCTTGCTTTTTCGTTTCTTGTGTCCTTATGTTTGTATCCGCACATGAGTTGTAACAATCACTTCTTCCAATTCTTTTTGATTTACTTTCCTAGGGGAAGACATTTTTTTCTGTAAATGTATCTACAGTGTTGTTTGGGTAGGGCACTTTAGACTTGATTCTGTGTGTGTGCAGTATAGTTTTTGTATGATTACTTTGGTTGTAATCAGCATCAGTGGTGTCTGTAATTTCCACAGTTGCCTATCCTGCACTTGTTAGTGAAAGCTGTAGTGAGGCTATTCTGGGGATAGAGGTGTCAGAAAAAACTAGTTTTTGGTCCCCAGTAGTCGTCACTGTGAGCTAGGCAAGCCTTTCTGTTATTGGGTTTGTTGGAGGCATAAGTGGGCACTGATAGCAGATCTAGGCAGGTTGATTCTTAAGCTTCCAGGCTGCTTGCTTGGATAATGACAGTGGTAGCAGTGGACTGGGATTGTGGGCAGCAGGTTTTGTATCAGCAATACAGGTGATACTAACAATATAGATGATACAGGAAATACAAGATACTATCAAAGGCAGGCCAACCCTCAGCTCTCAGGTGGCACACTTTGGTGTTGGCAGTGGTGGTGGCAGCAGGTTGGGCTGGCTTGTCCTCAGGGCCCCCAGGAGTAGTGCACAGACACCAGTTATGGTGGGTGGTGTGGTGGGATTCTCAGGCCATTATGTGATATGCTTGGGCACCAGTGGCTGACAATCTGGGCCTTTTCTTTAGGCTCTCTAATCGTGCATGTGTGCACCAGAAGCAGCAGGCAAGGAAAATTGATCCTCAGGTCCCCAGACTGAGTTCTTGCATATAGAGAGTTGGCACCAGGTGGGGTGGGCGTGTTCTCAGGACCCCAGTAGTGTGCACAAGCACAGGCTGTGATTGACAGAAAAGGATGATCTCCAGGTTCCTGAATGGCATGCTTGAGTGCCAGCAGCAGGGAAGCTGCGCCATTTGTCAGGCCTTCTAATAATTGCACACATGCACCTGGGACAATAGGTGGGGTGAGTCAGCCCTCAGTCCCCCTAATGGTACACATGGGCATAGGCTGTGGCAGGCCAGGTGGAGCAATCCCTACGCCCCAGCTGGTGTTCTTGTGTTCCTGTGGCAAGCAGGCTGGGTCTTTTGTCAGAACTCTTGATATTTCACACACGTATCTGAGTCTAAAGGTGGGGTGGGTCATCCTCAGGCCCTTGGGTGGCATGCTCGGGTGGTGATAGCAGTGAACAGGGCAAGCCTGTCCTCAGGCCCCAGAATGACATTTCACGGGGCCTATCTCCAGGCCCACTGAAGGTGCATGGTGGAGCATGGCCATCCTGTTGCAGGGATGGGGTCAAGGTTGCTGTGAGTGGCAGCAGCCCTAGTCGGGCAGCTCGCAGGCTCTGGAAAGCTTGTGCTCCAGCTCCCTTTGTCGTAGCTGCAGCCGCCCTAGTGTGCTGCACCCATCATTCCCCAGGGTGCAGAACATTGTGTGAGATATAATTCTCAGGACCTACGCACACTGGAAATGCCAGCTGGTGTTCTGTCTCTGTAGCCCTCCAGGAGGGCATGCAAAAATGTCAGTTGGGTTCCAGGAATGTGGAAATGCAGGATACAGTCCGGTGGAGGGTGGGCTTTCATAATGTCTCCATTCAGCAGCTGCTTGGGTCTCAAGAGGTGTGTAGGACCCAGCATGAACTCCTTCTCTGGAACCGTGTAGTTGCTCAGACTCCAGACAGCTGCCTATCCTAGTCTCAGGGCCTGCAATAGCCAAGGGGCTCTCTTATGGCTAAGACTGTGGGAGTTTTCAGTGAAAATGTGGACCTCTAGGAGTTGCTCAGTTACCTTTTCCCTACACTGGGGAGCCTCTACAGGCTCCCAGCTAATCTCAGTTGGTTCAGCTGCCTTGCATCCCTTTCTTCCTGTGTCTCCATGTTCCCTGTCATTTCCCTGCAGAATTCCAGTGTTCTCCCTTAAATGCTGTATTCAATGTGTGGTTATCTACTCACTGTCCTTCTATGCAGGAGATGAGTGCTAAGTGTCTGTAGCCAGCCATTTAAAGCCTCTCCTCACCATTTCTATGAGGCTTTGAAGTCAGTCATTGACTTCTTCTCTGTAGCTATGAGAGTCCAAGAGGTCTGTTTCATCTAATTCATAATCTGTTGTTTAGTGTAGCCACCTTCTCTCACCCTAGATATAATTAAAGAGTTAGGGTCTTGCTCTGGATTAGGCTTTGGCTCATACAATGTTGCAGCTGGTTTGATCTTCTATCCAGATCACTAAAACTTCCTCCGTATCAGAAATAAGGTTTCTGCACTTTCGTGTCATTTACGTATTCACTGGAGTAGCAGTTTTAATTTCCTTCAAGAACTTTTTCTTAGCATTCACAACTTGGCTGTTTGGTGAAAGTAGCCTAGTTTGTGGCCTATCTCAGCTTTGGACATGCCTTCCTTACTAAGCTTCATTGTTTCTAGCTTTTGATTTTAAGTGAGAGACATGTGACTCTTCCTTTTACTTGAACACTTAGAGGTCATTGCAGTGTTGCTAATTATCATAATTTCAATATTTTTGCATGTCAAGAGATAGCTAGGGAGGCTTGAGGAGAAGCTGGTCAGTGAAGCAGTCAGAACACGCACGATATTTATTAATTAACTTTGCTGCCTTCTATGGGTGTGGTTTGTGGTACCCTCAAAGATTATAACAGTAACAGCAAAGATCACTGATCACAGATCATCATAACAAATATAATAATAATTAAAATGTTTGAAATATTATGAGAATTAGCAAAATGTGGCACAGAAACATGAAGTGAGCACATGCTGTTGGAAAAAATGGGGCCAATAGAACTATTCTACACCGTGTTGCCACAGAACTTCAATTTGTAAACAATGTAGTATCTTCAGAATGCAATAAAATGAAGTCCAATAAAATGAGGTATATCTGTATATGGAAAGAATAAAAAGAACCCTAACAAATACAGGGCTCTAATAACTTTGAGTCTATGCCATTAGTCTAAATTTCCAGAAATCTAATTTAAAACAAAACTGGGCTCAAAAAACTGCTAACCTAACATTAAGCAAAATAAGAATTAATTGTATGGGATTGAACTGACAAAAGGTTATAATTTTTAATGCTTTTTTGTTTAAAACATTGCTCATTATTTTTTAATTTTCCAGATTTAAGTTAACTTTGTTTTAACCTATATATAATTTGCAACAATTTGGTAATGCATACTTTTGTAAACAGAATTGAAATATTTACCTTCCTGTCTACCTAATCTCTCTAGAATTTAGAATTTATTCGTGAGTATTCTTATTTTATGGCAATATAATTATTTGCATAATTTCAATAAGAATCTCTTTGTTAATAGCACACAGTTGGAAACCTGGTTCTTTCACCAAGGTTTTGAAAATAATGTCATATTTTCTCATCTGACCAGATAGCTTTCAGGAACCGAAGTTGAATTATAAAGCCAGTAAAAGTCCCTCGTAAAAACTGGCCTCATATACCTTGTCTACACCCTTCCCTTATAGGGTTTCTGGCTTTATGATAAGTAAAGAATGTAACTTTCTGACAAGCCCAGGAATTTCAAAATATTTTGAGAACTTTGAGAAAAGAGAAATTTACCAATTTGTAGAAGTATTACAGATGCGGTCAGATGGTGAGACTTTCTCTTGGCTCCTAACCTTCACAGGCCTTTTAAAAATCTAACCTGAAGTCACTTACAAAAAAGTTCCAGCAAAGCCAACTTTTTAAAAGCCTATATTATCAATCACTGTTCTTGTTGCACTTTATGCAAATAATCTTACCAAGTTAATGAGACTAAACTTATGTTTCAAACGAATTAGTCTGACTGTAAATATCTTTGGTAGAAATGGGAGTGAATGTAGAGAGAAAAGTTGTGTTTAAAAAAGGCAAGTATAGTACATGTGTTATTAGATTCTAGCTCATTATTTTGAGGATTTTATTCTTTATCTACAATCTGGACTAGGTACTGAATTCTTTTAGTTTTTTTTTTTCAATATTAAGCTTTGAATCTCCAAACTAATATTTTTCAAATTTCCTCGCATCCTTCTGATTTTTTTCAATTTTCACTAAAATTGAAACTGCTTTTCCTGAGGCTTTGAATGCTGAAGCTAGTCAACTTGATAAATAGAATTCAGAGAAATTACCTTGATGGCTTGCGGATGGACAAGCTTTATAATATTGAAACTGCAAACCAGGAAATTCTGTCAGTTTGCCACTGCCTGCTCTGCTCCAACTGAAAATACTTTAGCTCAGGTTCAGAAATCTTCTCAGTGAGCTGCTATTCAGACTCAGAAAGTAGCTTGGAGAATACTCCAGACGTTAAGCTTTGTGAGTTTTTGTTTGTTTACATAGAAAAGTCTCTTATTAAATTTCCTTATTCTTACACTGCAAAGAGACCTAACCTTGATGGGTCCCATCTGCAATGCACCTCCTGAAAAGAGACAGAGCTGTTTAACTGAACTGACCTATTTGGAGGACAAATAGACTGATTTAAAAAGGTATGTGGTAATGTACTCAATTTGAGATGTTGTTTCCCTGCTTTTTCCTATATATGCTTTCTCCCCTCTTGTCTCAAAACTTCTAACCCGAATCTCTACATAGCTACCAATTCTTCTCTATTACGTGAAACTTTCTGAAAATTAAATTTCAAATGGGGAACCGAAGGAAACCAGCACATTTTACTTGAAAATATACTTCTGTATATATTTCTGTATAAATCCAAAGATTTATTTTCCTATTTCCTTTCCTAAACCAGAAGGGAAAATCAAGCTGGGCACTGCATCAGGCAAACCTGCCTCCTATTTTATTCTTATATAAGTTAGCTACAAATTAAAAACAACTACACACCTCCCTCACAATTTGCCCACAGGAATTTCCTTGTGGGCCTCAAGATCTTTACCCTAAAACACCTCTGTTGAATTTTACCCCAGCCATGTAAATTACTAGCTTATTTCACAGGTGCCAGACAAAGGACAGTCAGAATTCAGTCATTCCTCTACTCACCTGAGACAAATGCATATCTGATTACTACCTCTGTCCTATCATTTACATAAAAATGCATATTCAGTGAGTCAGACTAAAGGCATAAGTGACTATCCCTCTACCCTCCTCTCTCATGTAAGTTGTGTATTCAGTGAAAGAATGATCAAAGTCCCAAAAGAATGCAACCTTTTGTCTCTTATCTACCTATAACCTGGAAGACTTACTTTGAGTTGTCCCACTTTGCTGGAATAAACCAATGTACATCTTATACATATTGACTGATGTCTCATGTCTCCCTAAAATGTGTGACAGCAAACTGTGATCCGACTACCTTGGGCACATGTCTTCAGGGCCTCCTGAGCCTGTGTCGCAGTCACGTCCTTAACCTTGGGAAAATAAACTTTCTAAATTAATCGAGACCTGTCTCAGATACTTTTGGGTTCACGCTTCTTTGACATTTTTTGCTATGACTATTTAGAGGGGCTACAATCCACAGAAATAGCTCTGAAAAATTGCTCTCTTGTGGGGGAGATTTCTGACTGCAGAGAAAATCTACAGTAGTGAGGTAAACAGTGGTTATTGAGAAGAGCATAAATCACCCAGTGACCACTGAACAGGCCTCAGAGACGACAAGTCCTTATCTGAGGAATTTAGAAGGGAGCAAAGACCACCTGGTAACCCTCAAACAGGCAAAACTGGGGGATGTAGAAGTAATTAAACTTCGCTAGTATTTAAAGTCAGTATCTGGTTCCAGACCTCTTTTAAACTTAAAATTTGTAAGTAACTAGAATTTCTATACATCTCTGAAATGCCATGCCAAAACTCACTGTACAACACTTGCTTACATTAAGGCATCAAAATTACTACAAATGTGATTATTTATCATGACGTATGTGGCTAGTATGTTCCAAATTACCCTTAAGCTCCTGGCTTAAGGTCCATAAATACTCCTGAGGAAAAATAGAACTGACATAACTTATTCTAATGTTTCCATTGCCATCTGTTTTTACTAACCATATCATAGCTCAAGATTAACCTCCATAAACCATACCCCTACAAAATAAATTCACTGTGCCTTATTGGCTCTATTTTCTCAAACTTTAATCAATTACATAAACTTTCTTTGCCTGAAATTCTAGAATAACCAAATTTGTATCTACCACTCAAATATTTCCATGATTTATGATCAATATTTAGTTTTGTGTTTTTTAAGGATTTTATATTTCCAATTTGTATTGCCTGGCATCATATACTAATATGAAGATATAAATGTACATCTATCATTCAACTCTTCTTAGTTTCTTAAGGTGGTTATTATGCCTTAAGATCTTTTTTATCATGAAATGTACCAAAGTACCTTCTTCATAACACAGGTTTAATAAACATATTGAAAAAAATAAAGATGTTAATTAATGAGGGGATTAAGCACTGAATTCTGACAAAAATGAATACACATTGCAAGTTTTTAAACCAGTTTGAATTAAGCGTTTTTTGTTTTGTTTCTTAATTTTAAGAAAAGTAGAATTAAGGAATCTAGGATCCAAATGAGATCTCTATGTCTTCCAAACCTGCTTTAAAAATTTTTCTCCCTGGTTTTAAGTGTTAGAGAGATGCAAAAGATAGTATTCGGGATTATATAAATTTGTTTATGACTTTAGTCATTGAACAGAAAATAGTTTAATCAATTAACACAAATACTTAGAAAACATTTTTCTACATATATAGAAAAGTAAAGAGATAAAGAGTTTAAAAATAAGAGTAAAGAGGAAAAAAACAGAAAATAGGTCAGAATTGGGATAAGAATTCTAAGAAATTGGGAAGGTTAAAGAAAAAAGAGAATTAATCACCAGAAAAAGAATGCTAGCGATTAATTCAATAGAATTTTGTTCAAATACTTCATGCAATGGTAATGTCGCAATATCCTACTTTCACTCATACATGGTTGCTCAAATTTTATAAACAAGGATGCCTGAGGACCCTGTTCTTCATTAACCTGTCTAACCTTGATATGTAGAAACAGTTTAATGTTTTTTCAAATGCCATTAGTAAGCAGAAGTAATTTCAATTCATAAAACTAGGGCAGGAAGCAATTGACCCAATCAGACTGTTGCATTCCCCAATGCCATTTTTTAATTAGAAGTTTGTAACATTTTTTTTCTAGTTCTGAATTTCAAAGATCTCTTAGATTTAAAAAGTGTGGTTATCTTACAAAACTAAAATTCTGTGAGCCCCACATCATGTGACAACTCTGAAAAGGCAGCTCTACTGCTTAAACTAGATTATTTGATTGAACCAAAATGGCATCACATTTTGCCCAAGATGATTTGCATGGATGACTCTTGGCAGACAAATTTTTACAATGCCACATTTATATGTTTCTTTTCTTTTTGACTGTTATTTTTTGGATTCAGGGTATATAATTATATTCTGAAAATATTAGTGTATATCTACCAAAAAACAGAATAAATTATACTTTAAATGTTAGTCATGTTACTTTATTGGAAACCAGAAGTCTCAAGGACATAAATGTCTGAATAAAGAGAAGGAGAAAGAGGAAAGGAGGGAGGGAAAGGAGAGAGAGAGGGAGAATTTTCTGTAAGCCTGGAGATGTTACTGGAATATGCGAGAAACAAAAGGGAAGGAAGGAAAGAAATGGGAGAAAAGGGCAAGTAATATAAAGGGTACTTCAATGGTTTTCTTCATTTTGGCCTTGGGAAACCTAAGACAAAGTTAAATTAGAGAATAAAAATAATAATATAAGTGACATAATTTTTCCACCTTATTTTCCATGTTGTGGCCCTGACTGCTATTGTTTATATTTCAAACTAATAATAATAATACCAAATGAAAATCTTTGAGAAATATGTCTTTCTTTCTCCAGTGCAGTGAAAATAAATTAAATCAAATGTCTCAACTAAGGGGAGCTCATAGTAATCCCCAGTTAAAGGGTAAATATTCTTCAGAAAACATATTAATAAGATAACTTTTCGGGCAGCAATAGTTCTAGAAGTATTAATACAAAAACTCTGGACACCATGGAGGTTTAGTGGATGATCCTAATCAATTTAAAGTCAGCTAATGTTTTGTCCTGAGCAGAAGAACCAACCAACTTAAAATATGACATTTATTCTTGTTTTCTTCCTGGCCAGAATCTGATGTCATCAAGTTTTGATATATGTATCTTCATTCAACACATATTTGGATATTTACTATTTGATGCATACTATTCTGGGAACTCATGAATTATTGGTAAATCAAAGCCTAGTACCTATCAGCACTTTATAAAAATCCCTCTTCTCTTCTGCAAACAAATAAATAGTAGATGCCAGGTGTCAGTAAATTATAATACATAGGCCAAATCTAGCATGCTGACTGTTTCTGTGCAGCCAGAAAATAAGAATGGTTTCTACATTTTTAATGCTTGGAATGAATGAAAAGAATAATAATTATGTGACTAATGAAAATAATATTGTGTGACAGATGAAATTCTAATTTTACATTTCATAAGAAAGTTTTATTGGAACACAGACAAGCTCATTCATTTATATTTTGTCTACATTGTCAGCTACAGAGGCAGAGTTAAGTCATTGGGACAGAGATCATATGGCCCACAAAGCCTAAAATATGTACTTCCTGGCACTTTATGAAAAAAAATTTGCTGACTCTGGGGATAGGCCCTTAATATATTGGTCTTCAGTATTAAATACCCTTATTACTGACTTCCCTGCTCCCTCTCACTTTTCTCCTTAAATCCGTCTTCTACAGAGGTGGAAGAGCGATCTATCTAAAATGAAAATCTAGCCTTGTTCCTCCCTTAATTAAAACCCTTCATTGGCTCTCCACAAACTAGAGGGAAATCCAAGCTTTGTAAACCATACATGACTCCGTTGATCTTTGCTTGCTCACACACTTCCTTCACCACACCATAAGCAGTGAGACATTGCTGTTAGGGAAAAAGAACAGTCATAGTTGTTCTCTAGAATTAACTATTTTAAAGCAAAAAAAAAAAAAAAAAAAAAAAGAAAGAAAGAAAGAAAAGAAAGAAAGTGACAACATAAAATTAGGGGCCACAGCTGAGAGAGGACCCCTGATGTTGTAGGAATGATCTCCATGCTTTTTTTGCATAGTGTGGTAGAGTGTAGCTGAGCTAGATGCTTTACTGATACCAGTAATTAGAAGTGGTAATAATACTGTCAGTCATGGGCATCAACAACATCCAACAACAAATGGAAGTACTTTATTTACCAGAACTACACTCATCCAAGAACTATGCTAAGTATTGGACATCAAATTGCAGGGCATATATAAGCAAACAAGTATATCATTAGCCTAACAGAAGTCTACTGATGATATAAGCTCAGAGATCCATAGAAATGTAGAGAAGGGACCCCTAGTCAATATGTAAAATGCCAAGGAAGACTTCCTGTAAGAACAGACCACAGAAGAAATTAATAGGAGTTAGCCATTAAAAATAGGACTCCAAGCTGAAGATACAGTATTTGTGAAGGCTTCATAGCAGAAAGAAATGTAGTATAGAAAAGTCTAAAACTTCTCTCTGAAGGATTAAATCTAAGGTTGTTACGAGGAATTGACAGTAGACAGAATAACAGGAAAAAATGGGTCCAAATTGATGAACATGCATATAGGTATGGGAGCCTCGCAGCTATAAGACTCAAAGGATGAGCCAGATCATTGAAGTTTATATAATATAAAATAACAGAGGCTTGGAGGTTTCTGGGAAGTGGGGGAGGTAGTGTCACAAGCTACAGAAGGGTTGTGGATAAGAAGCATGGTGTATTTAGTTTGTTTTCACACTGGCAATAAAGACATACCGAAGACTGCGTAATTTATAAAGAAAAAAAGATTTAATTGACACAGTTCAGCATGGTTGGAGAGGCCAGGAAACATATAATCACGGCAGAAGGGAAAACTAACACATCCCTTCTTCAGATGGCAGCAGGAAGGAGAAGTGCTGAGCAAAAGGGGAAAAGCCCTTCTAAAACAATCAGATCTCATGAGAACTCACTCGCAATCACAAGAACAGCACGTTATATTTTTACTTTCTTTTTTCTTTGAGGTACTCTTTTCTAGATCTGGATAAGGAAGATAAAACTTGCCATGTGTGAATTACAATTCAAGATGTGATTTGGGTGGGGACACAGCCAAAATCATATCACAGGGCAAGCAAAGACTGTATTGTTACGTAGATGAAGCCTCACAGGTAGTAGCTCTCAGAAAACAGATGGCAGCTGTGGTAAAACTTTCTCTGTCAAATACTTAAAAATGTTGTATTTTTACTTTCTTTTGTCTTTGAGGTACTCTTTTCTAGATCAGGATAAAGAAGATAAAAGGACCTCAAAAAAAAAAAAAAACAAAAAGTGTCTGAGCCCCAGCATCAGCATCACTGGAAGTGGTTGACTCATGGGTTGTTTTTTACCAACAACAAGATAGATTAGAGAAAGAAAAGTTTATTAGAAGAAATGCGGTAATAGGGTGCAGCAGGGCACTTCAAGTGAGAGAGGACTTAGTGTGCTGCAGTGGATTAAGTTATGTCAGTTCTATTAGCTTGGTACAAAAGTAATTGCAGGTTTTGCCATTACTTTAATATTTTCCCCCTGCTGCCACCCAAACATAGTGATGATAGTGATAAGTATAACATCAACGCAACAGCAACAATAAACATTGTTGGTGCTTACTATATGCCAAGCCTGCCAATAAACTATATACAAACCTATAAGTTAAATACTAAAATTGATCCTATTTTATCCATGAATAATTTGAAGCAAAAAGATATTAACTGGTGGCTCTAAATAACAGAGCTTCAAGCAGGTAAAGCCAGGATTTCAACTATCATGCTTCAATCTCTTTGGTATCTGCAAGAAGATGGAGATAATTAAACAGTGAAATACTACCTAACAAAACACGTCCAAAACTGACAACAGAAGTCACCAATTTTCCTTGTTCTCTTTGTGCTTCTAATCTCACCCATGAACCTCAAAATAATCCTTTACTCCTCCACCTCTCTCATTTCCATTTTATATCTATACTCTCATATTACCTGTAAGAATGACCTCCATTTGGTATCTACTGTGACAACCTTACTTCAGTCCCTGATTACCTCTTCCGTGATTTATTGCAGTAGGTATCGAATGAGTGTGCCTGCTTCCAGTATTTCCGTATGGCTGCCAAACTGTAGTTAGAATGGTCTTTCTAGAATGCAATTCAGTTAGCAAGCCTATAGGAGGATGGAGGGTGGGAGGAGGGAGAGGATCAGGAACAATAACTAATAGGTACTAGGCTTAATACCTGGGTGATAAAATAATCTGTACAACAAACCCCCATGACAAAAGTTTACCTGTGTAATAAACCGGCACAGGTACCCCTGAACTTAAAATAAAGGTTAAAAAAGAGAATTTTTTTTTTCAAAAATGCCATTTAGCATGACAGTTATCTGCAAAAAGACCTATATCACGTTCCTCAAATCTTGAATTCTATCCTTTGGCACAGAAGGACTTAACAACTATTAGGTCTTCTTTTTTGCTTGTTATAAATAGGGACAAATATGAATTTCCAGAAATCTTTAAATGCAGTTTTTGTTTTTGTTTTTCTAGTGAACAAAGTTTTTTCACATTTACAAATTTTATAGTTTTCCTGCTTTTGCCTGGATCCATCTGGTGAGCTGCTACTTTCATTTAAAGATTCTTATCAGGCCTGATCTCCTTTTTGAAACTTTTCTAAACCTAGCAATCAAAATTTATTTTTTCCAAATTTGCACATATAGAATCCTATACTTGCTATTTTGGGAGCACTATAATACTCCAAATTCATGCATTTAAATCTTGACTCTACCTATAAGCTCTTTGAAATCAGAAAAAAAAATCTCATGATTATTGGTCTCAGGGCCAAGCACACAACTTGACATCTAGTAGGGGATGAATAAGTGAATTATTGAAGGAATGAGGAGGGTTGTGGATATGATTAGATCCTTGCTTCAGCTGGTGGCTTCCTCTAAAAAAGAAAAAGGAATGTAACTGATTAAAAAAATAAAACACCGGTATCTCTCCTTAAACCATTCTACTGCTCAATTCCTGGTATAATTTAATTATACCATGAATCTAAGAAGTCACAGAGGATAACAGAAAGTTTGCATTGTGGTTGTCCTAATGCATGAATTTTCATCTAATACATGAAAGGAGAAAAGTCTGAATTAAACTAGTTGCGAACTGTCACACATGGCTGTTCTGTGCTCCCAAAAGATGCCTGGAAAGCCAGATTTGAGGGGGTGAAGGTGGGAGGCTGAGAATAAGGGAAAGACTAGGAAATAAGGAGTGGGGGTGACATGAGAGAAATCCAGGAGAGCAGAAAAGAAACTGTAAGATAATTAGCTGCCGTGATTAAAAGGTTTCATTTTTCAAATCACTTTTCAGTCTCATTCATGTCATGCAAAATGTTAAGATCTATTTCTAGACTGAGTAATACACTGTAGTACAAAAATTTGATAAATAATTATCTTCTTATTTTATCCGTAAAAATATTAAGACAGATTCATTTAATTACCATAACCAAGCTCGACAGGGTGCTGGCTGGGCCCTGATGGATTCCCATTCCCTGCCTGACTCACGTGTTTGGCCTTGAGCCTTGTGAATGAACACCTGGGGGCAGAAGCTGGCCCCACTCCTTCCAGTTCACAGCAGAGCACGGCGTGTCATGCTGCTCATTTTCTGATGTGCAAGCTTTGCTCTTCCCTTAGGGAATGAGATTCTGACAGGCACTTTATCTCAACACATTGAGTTTTGTATGAAATTGTCATTTTCTCTTGCCGCCTTGGTAGTTAGTTCAATACCATGAAGAGATACACAGAGTGAGATTTTATATTGAAGTCAAGCCAGGAGACTGTTGTTTCAAGGGAAGTACACTGTTTTACACACATTACTGGAGAACAAGAAATCAAGAAGGACAACAGCCACAGAGCTAGGCCATTTCACCTTGAGGTTTAAGTGCCTTGTGTGTACAACTCTTGTTGTGTTCACACATATTGTCTTAGTCAACCTTCATAAACTTTCGAAGAATGTTATCATATGCCTCATTTTCATTATCAGAAAAATGACATTCTAATAAATAGCTGAGAGAGATGCTTTAATCTCTATGTACAATCTTCCTTGCATGATATAGCAGCTTATAAGTGAATTTATGAAAGGGCTAACAGTCACTGCTAGTGACTGGCCTGTCTTCATCACTATGTGAAGAACATTCTAGTTCATTCATTTTGGGGGAATATTCATTAGGAATGTTTGTCACCATTTGATGACCAAATCAATGTTTTACTGATTTCATGGTAATTTTCTCTTGGCAGCTGCTATAGCAATCACTTCAGTGATTAGGATTTTGGAGGAATGGAACTTTTTAATGGTTGCAATTAGGTGTAAAGAGCTTATAGATGTCCAGTTTGGGGGACCACAGTCTGACAAAGGTAGGTTTGGACTTCTAATTTCCATAACTGTTTCTTATTCTCTTACACTGAAAAATATTGTCAAACTTTGTGACTGACTGCTCATGCTTAGGTCTTGTGATTCTCATTAAAATCATTGTAAGCAGATAAAGCATAAAGCCACAAGGACAAAAAAAATGAAAAAAAAACAAAAAAACAAAAAAACGAAAGCACATTTTTGAAAGCTGGAAAGCAGATAGGTCAATGACAACTGACTTTGGGCAGAGGTTCCTGAAATATAAACTGGCTCAGAGGAGGCCTGGAAGAAGGCTGATTGGGATCAAACCACTCCAGAAATGTATGGGAACTGAAGGTTCCATTTAACTGAATTTGGTGGTGCAGATGGGGGTAAAAACAAGTTTACTCTCTGGAGATATTGAAAAACCAATAATTACATTAGGAGATACCAGGCGTATTTAAATTTGGTGATATCATAAATAAAATCAGGGAAATAACGGAAATCCTATACTGAATAATAAGATTTCTCTGAATCACTTCCCTACTGCCAGAACACTCAGTCAGGGAACTGGGTGAGTTGGCACTGGTGAAATACTCAGCTGCAATACACTACAGATACATAGTGAAGGTTGTATATACATACAAAAGTAAAATCATTAAACTTCCTTTAAATTGATGTATACCAGCCAGCAAACCCTACACATGAACATAGAGATTGGAGTTAATATTTTGCCTTCTAATATTTAATATAAGTTGAATCAAAAGATATCAGATGAAGAAACAAAACAATGCAAAACAAAATTTAAAATACACACATAAAAGAAAAGAAACCAACATAACCATTAACATACCAGGGTGACCTCAATACACACAAGTATATAAATAAATAATAAAAAATCTCAGAGGAAAGAGAAACAATAGAGACAAAAATAAAAAATAAGTTCTTAGTAGAGTCTTTAAGGAGATAAGATAAATTGTTACAGCCCTGAAAGAAGAAAAGGAGAATTAAAAATAGAAACAGGCCAGGCACCCTGGCTCATGCCTGTGATCCTAGCACTTTGGAAGGCCGAGGTGGGCAGATCACTTGAGGTCAGGAGTTGAAGACCAGCCTGGCCAACATGGTAAAACCTCGTCTTTACTAAAAATACAAAAAAAAAAAAAAAAGCCAGGCGTGGTGGTGCATGCCTGTTATCCCAGCTACCAGGGAGGCCGAGGCAGGAGAATTGCTTGGACTTGGGAGACAGAGGTTGTAGTGAGCCAAGATCAAGCCACTGCACTTCAGCCTGGGGGACAGAGTAAGATTCCATCTCAAAATAAATAAATAAATACGTACATAAAAAATAAAAATAGAAACAAAGCAAACAAAAAACACATTCAGTGACCTTAAAAAGCTCTTGGATATGCATGATAGGAGAATTTTTTAAATTTACAAAACAATAAAAAATGATGAGAAATTAATGAAATCACAGAGAAGGTAAAAAACAAGAAAACAGTAGAAAACAGGAAAACAAAAATGAGAAATTCAGAACATTGACCCAGAAAACATAATATCTAAATAGACATTTAGCAATATAGAAAGAGAAAATGGAACTGAAGAAATTATTAAAAAAAAAACAATTTCCCCAGATTGAATGTCATAAAATGAGATTTTCATGCCCCCAAATGTGTCCAGCACAATGAATGATAAAAGGCCCACCAATCACCCTTTATATACTTGGAGACAGGTGGCAAGTCACTTAGAAAAGTTTGGTGATCAGAATAGCGGTGGATCAGAATCTCAAAGACAGTGAGGGCTACACTTCCATAGTCGGTAAATGTAGCCACACATTCTATAACCAGGTAAAGTATTAATAATGGCATTTTCATCTGTATATGTTCTCAATGCTTTTATTTCTCAAGCACTCTTTCTTTTAAAGAGACTAAGAGATCGGTTGCTTCTCTCTAATAAAGACTAAAGAAGAAAAATTAGTAGGATGAGGAAGAGTTTTTCCAACATGTGGGAGAAGTAAAGAAAATTTCCAAATATGATAATGAAGGAGTGTTCCACAGGGTGAGAGTTTCATGTCAGAGAAAGTAGCCACTTGATGTTGGAGCAACAGATAAAGATGTCTGAAAAAAAATGTCTCCTTAAAATCAGTAATTAATGTGCAAAGTATGCAAAGTAGGTTTGCTAATTATCAATCCCAAGGGAAGACTCCCATTGTTTGGAGAATAGCAAAGATCATCACTGTGCCAACCAACAGAAACAGAAGTCCATATACACTTATGCCTACAGTATCTTGGGCTATTGTTTCTGTACCATGCACTGGTTAACTGTGTCTGAGGCTGGTGAAACAGAACATACTCACACACAACAACTTATGCTAAGTGGATTTATTAGTTACAGATAGGCAGCAAGGGACAAAATAATTTCTGTATTCATTGTGAGCTGGTCTAAGACTCAAGAAAGCTGCTCAAGGCAGAGGGAGTCTTGATTGTGTGAACCCCATTTGCACCACAGCTAAAAGAACCCCAAAAGACAGCCAGCCCAGGTGTATACTTCAGGAACCATATGACTCACTCAGTAAAGCTTTGAAAGACATCCTGCTTCTAAGGAACAAAGCCCAAAGCCCAAGCTGTCCTGCGCAATTCTTCCCTAACTCAAGATGTTACAGTCCCTAGGAGAGACAGGAGCAAGACCTGGGCTTTTTCAGGCAGTCCCTCCCTATCTCAGGAGGCTGCATTCCCAGAACTTTCTTCAGTTATTCGTGAGAACTACAAGCAAGAAAGTGGGAAAACTAGGTAGGTCCACGGTCACATGGAGAACTCTCCTGCATAATGATGAGGACATTTTAAAAATTAAATGTTATCATAGTATTCTACATGGCTAGGCTGTTACCACAATATTGACAACACGTCTATATGGAGTTATATTTATAATGTTCTTATTCTCACATTACAGATGAGGAAGGTAGGGCACAAAGATAGCAAGCAACTTCACTAACGCTACACAACTATCAAGTGGCCAGAGCCAGGATTCACATGTTAGAACTCAGCCTCTGGAGTTTGTGTTCTCAAAGTGGCTGCCAGCAAAAAAATTAAAACTGTGAAATAGAGCATCTATATTTGTATTTGGGGGCCACATTTGTAGATTGAGTAACTTTGGTCCTCTGACTTTCTGGGCTTCCATTTCTTCATCTGTAAATTTTGGATGATAATGATACTTAGGGGCGTGAATAATGATATATGTGTAAGCAATTTGTAAATACTGAAGTAATACAAACTCCTCTTTATTTTGAAGAAAAGCAAATTTCATGCCAGACATTTTCTGAGACATAGGTTACAAACTAAATTATAGACAGGCAGAAGCAGCAGGAACATGTTTGTAACTTTTGACCC
Source organism: Pongo pygmaeus (assembly GCF_028885625.2). NCBI lineage: Eukaryota > Metazoa > Chordata > Mammalia > Primates > Hominidae > Pongo > Pongo pygmaeus. The sequence continues at coordinate 27,621,359 of NC_072376.2, forward strand.
CTGTAATTCTACAGAGCTGAACTGAAGAATTTTTTATATTAGAGGCAATTGAATTACAGTGTGCACTGCAGTGAGGACTGCAGTGTTCAGTAAGATCCGTCAATAAACTCACCTATGAGCAATAGAGAATGAGAACTTGGAGAGTGAATAGGAATTTCAGGCTTACTAGGACAAATGTAATTAACTAAATATTAAGTCTTCTTTCCCACTGGAATATGGTAAGGATTGGCCTTTGACATAATGGCATAATTCAGTCAATAATCACATTGAAGTGGTGAGAATAATTAAAAAATGAAGGTTGCAGTAAGATGCACCAGAGAAAGTATATTCCTGAATATGGTGCTCATTCTTTTGGCCTGAGCATAGCTTAGTAATATAAGGTCTTTTTAATAACCTGCAAAATTCTTAAACTTAGGAATTACGTGTATTAATGGTTCTAAGGTGGCTATAAAGTTCATAAAGAAATACAGCCCTTTCAAGGTCACGAGGAAAATTTGTGTTCCAGAATCACCAACTGCCAGCTGTATTTTAAATCAAAGAAAAAAATTAAAATAGCAAATACAACTTGAATAAAGTGTTAGGCCTTTTAATCGCTGAAAACTCAAATTTTACTTACTCAGTTAATTAGTAGCTGGCACATCAAATGATATATGATGCCAGTTCTGGTATAAAACAGAACATTAAAAAATAACTTATGAGTAGGTAGGAAAAGACTTTTAAGTAAATAAAGATCAGTAAAGTTCTGCAATTGCACTGGAGTTCAAAACATGCCAAAATTTAATCTAATTTCTGCAGAGAATTATGTCAACTTTTTGAGATGTATAATCATCAGTGGATTCTTTTTTCTGCTTTTGCTACTAAAGCTTACAATTGGCAATTAAGCAAAGAGGAGAGGTTGAGGAATTCTTTATTACATTGTTGGCTCATAATGTGTTGAATTCAAAGTCCACAAATAAGAAATTATTTTATGTGATTCTTCACACTTTGCAACCTTTATTTCTTGCTGTTTACATATACAGTTGAAATTCCTAAGAACCAAGAATGTAAAAGAAAGTTTACTAGGTGCAAAGTCAAAGATAACCTGTTTTCTTCAGATCTTGTGCATAGTGGCCTTGCCAGCCTTTTCCCCACAATTCAATGCAGAATATGAAAAAAAAAAAAGGTGGAAGAACAGATGGGAAAGTAACTAAGTTATGCTAAACTAGGCTTTCGGGGGAAGCTGGCAGCTGTAGGTATGCCAAAAGCTACAGAAAAAAAAAAAACAAAAATCCAACCTACAGAAATCGTGCCCCTAGAACCCACAGCGCCTGCCTTCATGGTCAAAACATAAAGGAAAATTGAAGAGGGAACCTAAGTGTTATTGAAATTACCAACGGCAGATTCATGAGGGCTCTCACTTTCACTTTTAATTATCTCCAGGAAAAAGAAAAGACTTGCTGTAAACAACATCATTCTATCATCCTACAACATCCTTGACAAAACTCTGGAAATAGTACATTCTTAAAGATGCAGTCCCATTATTGAATGATCTTGATTAAATGATCTCAATCTGGATCTTGTGTAAAAGTATGAAACTTGTTTTCTGATATTTCTCTGGGTGATGCTTTGTGAATCTCTATTTGTTGTCACTTTTGAAGGAGTCAGGAGGCTTTCATTGCAAAAAACAAACTTGTTCAATTTAAAATTCCAAGTGCATGCACATATTCCCTTTATTTTCCATAGCCCATTGTTCTGTGTGGGTGTATGGGTGTCTGTGATCAAGGGTGTATATGTGTATGATTATGATGGAGTCTGCTATTTTGTTCATTTTTTCTCCCATTTTCTGTGTCAATCTAAGAATAGCTGAAAATTTACAGCATATCTTATATACATGGCTACCTATGTAAAATACATTTTTGATTGTTGCTTGTTTTCTGGTGTACACCAATGGCCAACAATATCCTTTGTGTATCAAATATTCAAATGGTGGCATCCTAGTGTGGAGCATTTTGAGATGTTCAGAGTCCAGCAGGGGAATACATTCTTGAGTTTGTGATTTTCTGTAGCAGTTTTGCTTGGCTTGATCTCCTCCTACCACAGCTCCCCTAGGATTCCCTTCATTCTCATCTCTGGGTTCAGTACTGATAATCATAAAGTTGTACACTGTCAAGATATGTAACCCATTCACCTTCTTTATTGTTCAGTTAACTACTGCAAAATACATGCACATTTTCAAGCCAACTATGAGGATATATGCCCTTCACTAGCATTCTTCTTTCTGTCCTGATGTTTCTCTCCAGTACCCTGTTGTTCCCTTCTCACATAGGTCTGGAGGGCAGATTGACAGATCTGCCTTATAAGTAGACATTCACCCAGGGAGGGGATACTAGCTTTCTCTCCTTTTAGGCTTCCCTGATCTTTATGAGTGACTTTATCGGAACCCTCCTTCCCCCTTTTAACTAAGATGAGATTGCATTATCTTTATGTCTTCCACCAGGAGTAAAGGAGTCAACTGCCAAGGTAATTTAATTACTTTTAATCTTGTGGCTTCAAACACCAAAGTTAATCTTCTAAGCCCTCAGACTCCAAGTAAGTCCCTTTACAGGCAAAGGTGGTTGGTCACTAAAGATAGAAGAGCCAAATCACCCTCAATATTACTGCTATTATTAAGATTATCATTATTTTTTATCTTAGGGATTGCAGTCATCCATAAAAAGATATTTCTGTTTCCCATATAATCCCTCCACAGTGTAATCTCCAAATTCTATTCAACCAATAGAGGCAGTGGAGCACAATGTTAAGAGTCAAATTCCTGTGTTCAAACCCTAGCTTCACCAATTACATATTGGTTCTATGGCTTGAGAGAATTAAACTTCCTAATTTCAGTCTCTTCATCTGCAAGCTGAATAGTGCCTATTTTATAGAGTTACTAGGGATATAAGCTTTGTAGAGAGAACGTAGCATTTAGCAATTAGCTATTTTTTATACAGATTATTTTTGTATGTAGCATCCACTCTACTGTATTCAAAACTAATATTAGAATAAGTCTTCTTCCTAATACCTTAAGATATATAATATTTTCTGCATTTTACAAGAATGAAATAAAACTTGAGAGAATATGTACTTGCCTAAGTTTCCACAGGTGGTAAATAGAAAAACTCAAGTTATTTTGAATTTTAAAACAAACACACACATATACACGCAAACACAAAACATAGCTGCTCAGAAAACTGGTATTTTCCTTCACATGGCTTTGCATTTTTGTCATTAATTCCCTCAGTGACTCTGTATATCCTTAAATCCAAAGTCTCCTGCAAGACAAGCAAACCTTCCCTAATCTGATCTTTCCCTCATGGTCTCAAAACACTACAACAATTTTCCTGAACAGCTGTGACCAGGCAAAGATAATTCTAGTTCCCTGAGTTGGCCGCACCCTTTCTTTCTTGCTTATATCCACATGGGCCATTCTTCCAGCTCGACCTGCCCTTCCACGTTTCCTCATCCCCGTTCATCTAGAGAACGTTGGTTTGAGACTTACTTCAAAATTTTTTCTTTCTTTTTCTTTTTCTTTTTGAGATGGAATTTCACTCTTGTCACCCAGGCTAGAGTGCAATGGCATGACCTCAGCTCACTGCAACCTCCGCCTCCCTGGTTCAAGCGACTCTCCTGCCTCAACTTCCCAAGTAGCTGGGATTACAGGCATGCACCACCACACCCGGCTAATTTTTGTATTTTTAGTAGAAATGGGATTTCAACACGTTGGCCAGGCTGGTCTTCAACTTCTGACCTCAGGTAATCCACCCTTCTCGGCCTCCCAAAGTGCTGGGATTATAGGCATGAACCACCATGACCGGCCAAATATTTTTATTTCTGAAGTCTTTCAGGACTGACTTCCCCCACTCTTTAGGGATACTTTATGTCATTTTTGTATTGTTACTACTATTATTAATTATTTGAAATCTATGGTGTGAAGCCCCATGTAAAACACTGAACTGATAACTAGGAGACCTGTGTTTTTGGAACTACTAAATAAAAATTTTAGTTTATTATTACTATAAAAATTATGGGCTTTATTTCTGCCTCTGGTGTTAGGTGAAATGAATCAGTCATACCACATACATCATCTTTAAGATTGCATCCACTGAACATATTTTGAAAAATTTGAGCAAGTCATTCTCATTCTTTTCTATAAAAAAAATTTGCATTGAAGAAAAAAATTAATTTCATGTTTCAATCCAAACTAAAAAGCTATTTTTATGATCTTTATGTTCTCCTTTACTCACGATTTGTCTATCATCCACCTCCTCCTACTTTTCTACCTTCTACATGTTAGTGAGATGATTTTTATTATATATATTATGTACATATTTAAATATATATAAAACATAATTCATCCATATGCCTTAATGTTCTCTAATTGCAATAATGCAAATCCTTGCAAAAATGAAGTCCAGTTCTCATGTCAAAACTGTCATGTTCATGGGTTAAATCAGTTTGTGATTCTGTGATATGAAGGTAAAATAAACTCTTGATTTCACATTATTCTAGGAAGATAATAGGCAAATAAGCATATTTCACCTTCATTGATTAAAATTTGATTTTTCATAAAGTTATCATTTTCCCCAGGAATAATGTAGAATTTAAAAACAAACAAAATAATCCTTTCAAGATTACAATTTCAGATAATGTTTAAAAGTGAAATTTGTAAATTGTTTTCCAAATCCTTTAGCATAGGGGTTAGCAGGTTATAAGCCACAACACCAACGTTCTTTTCTTAATCTCTTTCCTATCAGCAGCAGTCCCTAGACTAATGAAAACACTGAACTTCCACTCATAGAGGTTTTCTCAATCTGAAGAATATCTAGCAGCATAGTAAAAGTGTGAAAGAGCTCTATTCCAGAATTCAGGGGAATTAAAAAAGGCACCCCCCCCAACACACACATACACACACAACACACACATGTTAAAACAGAAGGTACAATTTTGAGGGTTCAAGTACACAATCATGAGAAAATATAAACATAGATATATCTTGTATGAAAATTAGATCTTCAAGAAAGCTGTCGGAGAGAAGAATATCTTGGAGGTTAAAAATGTTTGGCTTAGGAGTCACTTAATTGGAGTTATGTTGGGTGCAAGCTATGCAACTTTGTGTGGTTCTATTTGCCAATATCCAAAATTGGGGAAACAGAACTCATAGAGTTATCAAAGTATCCATATAATAATGTAGGTAAAAAATATGGGCCTGGTGCGGTGGGTCATGCCTGTAATCCCACTACTTTGAGAGGCTGAGGTGGGCAGATCAGGAGGTCAGATCATCTCATCACCTAGGTATTAAGCTCAGCATTTGTTAGCTAATTCTGTCTGAAACTCTCCCTTCACAGGTCCCAGTGTGTGTTGTTCCCCTGCCATGTGTCCATGTGGTTTAATCATTAAGCTCCCACTTATAAGTGAGAACATGTAATGCTTACTTTTCTGTTCCTGTACCAGTTTGCTGAGGATAATGGCTTCACACTCCGTCTACGTCCCTGCAAAGGACATAGTGTCATTTTTTATGGCTGCATAGTATTCCATGTTATATATGTACCACATTTTCTTTATTCAGTCTTTCATTGATGAACTAGCAATCCATCTATTTTATTAACTTTTTCAAGACATCAGTTCCTGAATTCATGGATTTATTTTATTTTAATTATTTTATTTTATTTTTCCACATGTTCTTGTGGTACAGGTGGTATTTGGTTACATGAGTAAGTTCTTTAGTGGTGATTTGTGAGATTTTGGTGCACCTATCACCCAAGCAATATACATTGCACCATATTTGTATTCTTATATCCCTCATCACCCTTCCACTCTTCCTCCCAAGTCCCTATAGTCCATTGTATCATTCTTATGCCTTTGTGTTCTCATAGCTTAGCTCTCACATACAGTGAGAGCATACAATGTTTGGTTATCCATTCCTGAGTTGCTTCACTTAGAATGATAATCTACAATCTCATCCAGGTCACTGTAAATGCTGTTCATTCATTTTTATGGCTGAGCAGTATTCCTTCGTATATATCTACCACAGTTTCTTTATCCACTCATTGATTGATGGGCATTTGCGTTGGTTCTGCAATTTTCCAATTGTGAATTGTGCCACCATAAACATGTATCTGCAAGTATCTTTTTCAAATAATGACTTCTTTTCCTTTGGGTAGTTACCCAGTAGTGGGATTTCTGGATCAAATAGTAGTTCTACTTTTAGTTCTTTAAGGAATCCACGCCATTTTCCATAGTGGCTGTTCTGGTTTACACTCCCACCAGTGGTATAGAAGTGTTCCCTGCTCACTACATCCATGCCAACACCTACTATTTTTTGATTTTTTGATTATGGTCATTCTTGCAGGAGTAAGGTGGTATCACATTGTGGTTCTGATTTGCATTTCCCTGATCATTAGTGATGTTGAGCATTTTTTTCATATGTTCAGTGGCCATTTGTATATCTTCATTTGGGAATTGTCTATTCATGTCCTTAGCCCACTTTTTGATGGGATTGTTTTTTGTTTTTGTTTTTTCTTACTGGTTTGTTTCAGTTCATTGTAGATTGTTTGAGGGTTTTTTTTTTTTTTTTAATGTATCTATCTCCTTCAGTTCAGCTCTGATCTTCATTATTTCTTATTTTCTCTAGATTTGGGGCTTGTTTGCTCTTGGTTCTCTGGTTCTTTTAGTTGTAATGTTAGGTTGTTAAGATCTTTCTAATTTTTTGATGCAGGCACTTCAGTGTCATTAATTTCCCTCTTAACACTGCTTTATCTTTGTCCGAGTGGTTCTAGTATATTGTATCTTTGTTTTCATTAGTTGCATAAAACTTCTTGATTTCTGCCTTAATTTCATTATTTTCCCGAGTCATTCAGAAGCAGATTGTTCAATTTCCATGTAGTTATGTGTTTTTGAGTGAATTTCTTAATCTTGAGTTCTAATTTGATTGTGCTGTCATCTGAGAGATGGATATGATTTCAGGTCTTTTGCATTTGCTGAAGAATGTTTTACTTCTGATTATACGATCAATTTTAGAATAAGTTGCATGCAGCAATGAGAGGAATGTGTATTCTGTTGTTTTGAGTGGAGAGTTCTGTAGATATATCAGGTCCATCTGACCCAGTTAATTTTCTGTCTTGATGATCTGTTTAATATTATCAGTGGGGTGATAAAATCTCCCATTCTTACTGTGTGGTTGTCTATGTCTCTTTGAAGGTCTCTAAGAACTTGCTTTATGAATCTGGGTGCTCATGTATTGGGTGCATATATATTTAGGAGAGTTAGCACTTCTTGTCAAATTGAACCCTTTTGACAAGACTCTTTACCATTATGTAATGCCCTTCTTTATGTTTTTTGATCTTTTTTGGTTCAACATCTGTTTTGTCAGAAACTAGAATTGCAACCCCTGCTTTTTTTCTGTTTTTCATTTGCTTGGTAATTTTTCTTCCATCCCTTTATTTTGAGCCTATGTGTATGTTTGCACATCAGAGGGGTCTTCTGAAGACAGCATACTGATGAGGATTGACTCTTCATCCAACTTGCAACTCTGTGTCTTTTAATTGGGGCATTTTGCCCGTTTACATTTATGGTTAGTATTGTTATGTTTGGATTTGATCCTGTCATCATGATGCTAGATGGTTATTTTGCAGACTTGTTTATGTGGTTGCTTCATAGCATCACTGGTCTTGGTACTTCAGTGTGTTCTTTAGTGACTGGTAATGGTTTTCCATTTCCATACTTAGTGCTTCAGCACTTGCAAGGTAGGCTTAATGGTGATAAATTCCCTCAGCATTTGTTTGTCTGAAAAGAATTTTATTTCTCCTTCACTTATGAAGCTTAGTTTGGCCAGATATGAAATTTTGGGTTGGAAATTATTTTCTTTAAGAATGTTGAGGCCAGGCACAGTGGTTCACACCTGTAATCCAAGCACTTTGGGAGGCTGAAACAGGTGGATCACTTGAGGTCAGGAGTTAAAGACCAGCTTGGGCAACATGATGAGACCCCTGTCTCTACTAAAAACACAAAAAACTAGCTGGGGGTGGTGGAGCACTACTGTAATCTCAGCTACTCAGGAGGTTGAGGCAGGAGAATCATTTAAACCTGGGAGGTGGAGGTTGAGTGAGCCAAGATCATGCCATTGCATTCTAGCCTGGGTGACACAGTGAGACTCTCTCTCAAAAAAACAAAAACAAAAAAAACAAAACAAAACAAAACAAAAAAAAAGAAGTTGAATATTGGCCCCCAATCTCTTCTGGCTTATATATATCCACTGAGAGGTCTGCTGCTAGTCTGATGGGCTTCCCTTTGTAGGTGACCTGGTCTTTCTCTCTGCCTTCCCTTCACATTTTTTCTTTCATCATTAGATTTTCTGTCTTGGGGATGATCTTCTCATGGAGTATCTTACTGGGGTTCTCTACTTTTCCTAAACTTGAATGTTGTCCTATCTTACTAGGTTGGGGAAATTCTCCTGAATGAATTCCTGAAGTATGTTTTCCTACCTGGTTCCATTATCCCCATCACTTTCAGGTACCCCAATCAGTTGTAGATTCAGTCTCTTCACATAATCCCATATTTATCAGATTTTTTTTTCATTCCTTTTCATTCTTATTTTCTCTATTCTTGTCTACCTGTCTTAGCTCAGAAAGCCAGTCTTCCAGCTCTGAGATTCTTTTTTCTGCTTGGTCTATTCTGCTATTAATACTAGCAATTGCATTGTGAAGTTCTTGCAGTGTGTTTTTCAGCTCTAACATGACCTTGCAGTTTCTAAACACAATGCTCAGTCATAAATTCTTACTTAGATATTAACTAGTGATATCCTTTCTTTGACTTACCATATCACTTGGCTTGGCTTGGGGGCATACACTTTTTGTCTTATATTACTGGCTGTTCTTTCTCAGTATTATTAGCTACCATCTCACCTTTTCCAAATTTCTTAACATTGAAGTATTTTGGGCTCAGGTCTTGGAGCTCAACTCCTTTCTGTCTGTCATCACTCCCTTGATGAAATTGTCTAGTTTCATGCCATTAAATAAACCTATATGCCCACAAATCCGAAATCTATCTCCAGATTAGATATTTTTGATATTCAGATGCTTATATCCAACTACCAAATTGACATTTACTTGTCATCTCCCAATGAATATTTAGTAGATACATAAACTTTTCTTTATTTATTTAATGCAAGCTAACCACAAACAATATAAAAATGTCATCAGTAACAATAAAAATTAATATATCCAAAATCATAATTTGAATTTTTCCCCACTCTACTCAAAGGGAATGTTCCCATCTAAGTTGATGGCAACTTAATAACTCTAGATGCACAGATCAAACACTTTGAAGTCATTCTTGATTCTACATTCAATCCATAAAAATATCAATAAATTCTTTCAAAACTCCATTATATCCAGGGCAGGCTGTTGTTTATATTCTCCATTACTAATACTTACATGTAAGCCACCAAATAAACCACTATTAATCTGAATTAGTGTAATCATTTTCTAACAGGGCTTCATTTTACTATATCTGATCCAACTCTAGTTTGTTCTTAAAGCATCAGCCAGAATTTTTATAAATGAAAGTTTAATCATAACCGTCCTTTGTTCAAAATTCTGTATCACTTTTCTACTTTACTCAGAGTCAACATACTACAAAGACCTAAAACACCCCATATAATATGGTTGCTCTTTTTCCTTTCTGTTCCTGTCTCTTACCATTTTCACCTTCACTCACTCTACTGTAGCCATACTGATTCCTTTACTGTCAAGTAACACCAGGCATATTTCAACAAACTTCCTTCTGCTTGGAAGTATCTTTCCCTGACTAATTCCTTCAATCTCTCCACATTTTTACTCATATCATATATTTTCAGGATTATTGATTTTCATGATATTGTAGGCATTCTTACATTTACATTCTTGTAGTTTCAAATTCATCCTTCATTGCCAGGTGTGAGAATATAGAGGTGAGCTCTTTGAATATTTTCCCTTTGCTGGGTGGCATATTAACTCTTGTCAGGAGAGGAGACTAGAGAGGCATTGCTAGAGAAAGGAGTTTTTCCTTCATCTTCCTGTTTACTGTCTCAGCAGGATTCTGCAGAGCAAGGATTTTTCCAGTGCCTGGCTACTGGAGCATAAATGGTTTATCCAGTGCCAGATTCCTATAGTATAATAATTTTCTCCAGCACTGGGATCCTGCAGAGCATTATGGTTATTTCAGTACCAGAAAAAAGCTTCTCCTGACACCACTCTTAGGGAATTCTATTTGTGAATATGTTTCCCCAACATCCTAAATGGTGGATTCCAGCCTGACTCACCATCAGAGCACCTAAGTGACTTCTCTGCCATTCAGTGCACCACAGACATGCACTCAAAAACAAGATATCATTTGCCATATTCAAGTTATTGATTTATAATAGTTTTTAGAATACGTTTAATTACAAAACTCCACTTTTTTAAACAGAAAACAATATTATTATATATTTTAAAATATAGCTGTCATGGGCATATTTTATCTATCTTCTCATGTACTTTTAAATATTACACATTGGTATCAAATGGACTAAACACTTTTATTATTCTTAACAATGACTACCGTACAATCAGCCATGCTATGCATATTAAGCAACACATGAAAAGTTGAAATTTATAATACAGCCATAGATCTGAAAAGTCTGTTATTTTTCATAGTTAACTATTTTGATCACCAACTTGGTGACTGATTATCTAGCTAACCTGACCAAATACAGGTTTAGCAAATAAAATGCATTGTTTTCCTAAAATTTAAATAGAAAATTATTTAAACAAATAGAATAAATATATTTTAAGTGCTGTAAAAGTGAAAGAGTAATACAATCTCAGCAATCTGGCAAAATGAAATAGAGAGAGAAAAAGAGGGGGAAATGAAAAATTAAGCAAAGAGAGAAAGAGAGAGGGAATGAAGCTATGGAGATAAATTTCACTAAGTATTCCCTGCCGCCCTATTATTATATTCTTCAGCAAAAAGCAATGGCCTAGAGCTGAGAACTAGATTTTTGCTTTTGTGATCAAAACCCAGTTGCCTGATACTGCCAATATCTTGTGTGCTGGAAACACAGTTAAATGATAATAAAACAGCAGTATTGAAGATGTTCCAGCTCATATTCATTTGACAATGTGAAAATATAGTACAATTTGGTTGTAACTGCTGTCAGACTTTTAAGTGGTCCTTACACACATACTCATTCTAAACTTATTTTTTCTACAATTTGTGATAGTGTCACTATCCAGGAAACCACCAGGAAACAACAGAAAACCATTTTTGGTAAATTGGGAGTCTTTAATGTTGGGAATGCTGTGCCTAAAAGTATTGTTATACTACAAGCTGATTTATAGTGGTGCTGTTGGTTATTTACTGTGTTATTATAAAATAAATCTGCTGTATTTTTTGTGGTTTACCAAGTGCTTTATTTAAAATTCTGAATGGTGATTTAACACAGCTCTCTAAATAATTCTTCTCTTCTCTGTGGCTCCTGATGCTGACTTTGATTTAGGATGTCAGCATGAAGATGAGAGGCTTTCATATAAAAAAGCAATATTTTGTGTATCTTCCAGTGGCAGCAATACTAGTCATTAAGTGGTTCTCATTGAGGAGCTAAAATGCCAACCGGCATTGTCAGAGACTAAATGTAGAATTACTGGTCTCCACAGTTCTCAAAATCCCATTCAATATCCCACAGCCAAGACCACCTCTGAAGCTCACTTAACTTCCATTCATGTTGAGAATAGCGCCAGTCAAATTTGAAAGAAAGAAATGGGTCTATCTTAAGTAATAAGTCAAGCTGGTGTTCTTTCGTTTCATTCTTTTCATCCAATGACAATTATAAAGGTAACTTTTCTTGGTTTCAAGGAACAAGGTTACTTGGTGTATGTGATTGTTGATTTTATGTGTCACCTTGTCTGGGTTAAGTGAAATCAAGATAGGTGGTAAAACATCATTTCTGGCTGTGTCTGTGATGATGTTTCTAAAAGAGATTAACATTTGAATGGGTAGACTGAATACAGAGGAATGCCCTCACCAATGTAGGTGGGCATTGTCCAATTCATTAAGGGCCCAAATACAACAAAAAAGTGAAGAAAGGATGAATTTGCTGTTTGCTTGATCTGGGCCATTCGTCTTCCTTTGCCCTTGTCCATTGGCCTTCCTGTGTCTTGTGCCTTCCTGTGTGGACTGGAACTACATTGCCAGCTCTTCTGGGTTCTAGCTTATAGAGAGTAGATCAAAGGACTTCTCAGCCTCCGCAAGCAAGTAAACCAACCCCTCATAATAAATCTCTTTTTCTATATTTAGGTTGGTGCAAGAGTAATTGCGGTTTTTGCCATTGCTTTCATTGAAATATATCTAAATATATCTAAATAGATATATCTAAATATACCTAAATATATCACTATATGTCCTATTGGTTCTATTTCTCTGGAAAACCTTGAAAAACACAGTGTGATATTTTTTATTTGATATTTTGTGGATCCAAATGTAAACAATTTTGTCACCAATTGTGTCAACAATTTTATCTATTAATAATGGCAATATTAAGTGAACAGTCAGTAAATGTGATCAATCCAACTAGGTGATAGGCCATAGTTGATTAAAGCCTTTTTAATAATTGATAATAGTACTATTGTCAGATTGGCTATGTGACATTACTTATCAATCATTATGGTTACCCAATTAAGAGACTTGTGCCATTTTGGATCTACTGTAATCTTTTGCATATTTTAAAATGTGCCTCATGTTAATTAATTTGCATAATTAGATTAAAAAGTTTTTTAAATGATGAAAGATAACCACATTTACCCCAGTGATTTTGTTTGTTTAAGCCTATGTACCAAAAAGTAGGTTCTGAGAGTCATTCAATTTATTATATTTGGGAACTAGCCACCTGGCCCATTTTCAATTGGAAGCTGTAAGGAGTGGTCTTTCGTGGCTCTGATATCCAGGATTCTTGTAAATTAAATGTATACACGTACTACGTACCCATAACAATTAAAAACTTAAAAAATAAATTTTAAATATTGTATGCTTAAGCTTTACTTGATTGAAAGGCCCAGGCATAATGAATCTTGAATTTATTCTAGCTGCATGTTTTCAGATGCAAGTTAACTAGTCTCATTATTGAATTTTATAGCACATACATCATCAAAAATATTAATGATTTTATTGGACATAATTTATAAATATGCAGATTTGTCCTCAGGGTAAATGAAGCATCTGTTTAAAATTAGCTTTTACACAAAATGTGGACTTCTTTTTCTAGATAAAAAACTCTAAATTAGTTCATTCACTTTTGTGTACTTGTAAAGAGCAAGGTTGTCTCAATAACAGTACATGTTTCAGTTTATACATGTAACTCTAGATATACTGTAATTTCGTCTCTCTATCCCTCCCTTTCCTATTTTTTTTTTTTAAATTCTTCCTTGTTTCACCCAAATATTGCTTTCCATTGCTTCTCGGCCTCTGTGTTAATGCTGGAAAAAGATTTCCTACCTTGATGAATGAGCTCTGCCACAGCTTATATACTTTGATGCCCTGGCACTTCTTGGAGTAATAATGAGAACTGCTGCTTCCTAATAGGTACTGCTGTTAACTCTAGTGAGAAAAGGGATTTTACAAGATGATTTATTGACTACACAACATGATTCCCAAACTGATTTGCTGGCTGGCAACTAACAATAATATTACCAGTTGATATTAAACTTACATAAATGGAAAGTTAATATAGAAGCTGATTTTTTAAAAAATATTTCTGTGCTGACATATCTAAAATGAAAAGATCTTAGCCCTATCTTAATGGTTTGCAGGCTTGAAAATCAACTGCATGTAATATAAGTAGCCAAATACCTGATGTTTGTGATAGCTCATAGATAACCTTGAAAGAATAATTATCTTCAGGCCTATCCAATTCCTTGTCTTGATTTACCTCATCCCAACAGACTCTAAAATTTGTGTTCCTATAACTCTGATAATGACATTTTTATCAGAATACAACATGAAATGCCATGTACCCATCTATTAAATGTCTTGAACCACATCCCAGCCCACAGAAATAAATTCAAATCTTATCATATTAGGCATACTCTAAAAAAGAATATTTTCTCTCTGCTCTTTAGGGTGGAAGTGAAATGAAGTAAGTTTAAATGATCACTACATGATGTGAGTGAGTGGGTGTGTCTTGCTTAATTCTAGCAATAGAGTTGGGAGGTGGGGGTATTTTTTTTTTTTTTGCAGACCTAGACTGAGATTCCAAAAGCAGAAACAATTTGTCTTAAATCCACAGAGCTATTAAAATTGAAATTAAAATCTAGGTCAGTCTAACTTTATGACAAATGTCCTTTGCTTTATTTTAATACATACAGCAGGATTATTTAGTATAGTGACTATGACTGACATATAATTGTAAGAAAATGCATATGTTAAGATAAAGCATATTAGGGAAACATTTATAATTTGTTTGCTTTTGACTTCTGTGGGATTCACCAAGAAAAAAAAAAAATCAAGCATCTACTTTCTGCACCAGTAAAGCATACAAAAGATTTTATATTTTATTCTATGTAGCACAATTCATCAGAGGTTTCTGAAGAGGAGGAAGTTTATAGTTTAGATAGATCGTTTGCTACTCTCTGCCACCCATTAGTAGCTTTTCTTCCAAAGATTTTGAGCAGAAAAATCTCTGATTAACTCAAAATACGTCCAAGTAGAATCACTGGTCACATATATACTCTTCATTTTATAGATGAGACATTTGATACCTAGTGAAGGGAATTACCTGAGTTTACATTACAGACAGTTAGAGGGAGCTCTGGGATTCTAAGCTGTGCTTCCTGATTCCCTGAACAAAGTTATTTGCACTTTACCAAGCTGCTTTTCTGATATTTGACTAGCTTCGGAAATAGCAGATTCTAAGGGCTATGAATCCAAATGCTTGTACATTTGGCTTTTCCTTTGTACATTTTATAATAGCTCAGTGGCTGTGCAGAAGGTAATCTACTTCTCAGTGTGCATGTTCTTTTACTACGGGCGATAATCTACTGAGTTCTGGAGTTCCCATAATATAAGCAACTCCCTTTGTGACTTTCAATTGCTGTAGGTTTGTAATGGTGCTTGGCACTTTAATAATTAGTCTACAGGGAGCTTTAATAGAGTAGGGCAACTGTTTTAATTAACTTAATCCCCAGAACATGAGTTGACCATTAGACATCAAATCACAGTTTAGCTCCAAGAGTATTTGAACTCTGAGGAAATCACATTTGTAACTACAGTGGGGACAACATTATCTTCTGTTATAAAACAATGCAGCTGCAACCGATTTGGCTTCACTGGCCTCTGACACTGTGGTAAATGGAAGCCATTATTTCCATTGGAATGAATGTATATTGGAAACGGCTTAAGAGTTTGGCTTTGGGTAGTGTAGAAGTGATGTGTGCTGGCCTAATTTATGAGAAGCAAAAGACAAATAGAAAGGAATAGCCACTTTAAAACTTGCAGACTGCTTGTTTTCAGCTGAATAAAGAAATGCATGTTATGGAGCAACTTAAAGGCTAATTCGGCTCAAAAGAGCAATATCACAATAACTCACTTTATGCTCTGATAACTTACTTTATGTTACCTTTTTTAAACTATGGAATTATTTTAGTCACTCAGTTATTTGTTCAAATATCTTATAATACATAAACTACCTATAAGGGAAATGCTAGGTGCAGAGAATATGAAGACAAGTATTTCCAACAATAATAATATTGCAATCTAGAGTTTACAAAATATGTTTTCATCTACATCATAAAGGAATTTTGTCCTCAAATTAAATATATTATTTCATTGGTTCATATGTTATTTTCTTCATTCAACATATATTTTAAATATCTATTGTAAAAGGCAATATAGGAGGCACTGGAGGTGAAAATGAATAAGAAATGTAAGGTGACTTTCAAGAACATAAAGTGAAGTACAAAAGACAAACATGTAAAGTGGCTATTTAAATACTGTGCAATTAAGTTGGATAATAATGCTAATTACAGGGTACCACAAGAGGACATTAGAAGGAGACATACCTAGTCCTGAAATTCTAAAAGATTTTACAGATGAAATGATAGTTGAACTAAAAAGCTGAAGATCAAGAGGTTATCATCAGACCTAAGAGTTGGCTAAAGCTGTTTCAGGCAAAATGAGTAAATACACCAAGACCTAGATTCAAGAGAAAAGTTACCCGGTTTCTAATCTTAAGGAGATTCTTGGTGCTGGAATAGAAAATACAGAGATAAAGCTAGAGGAGTGATTATATCATGAAGACTCTTTTATGTTTTGCTATAAAATGTATACTTAATCATAAACAGCATATGAAACCACAATGAAGAATATTAAGCAAGGAAGCTTATAAGCAATGAACAAGCAAACGGAATAATATAGTTTAATAGCGTATGTTCAAAATAGTACCTCAACGTGTAATAAATGTAAAATATACTAATGATATAGCTTACATTATTTTTATTATTATGTGTTTGGAATTTGATGTGTATTTTAGACATATTGCACATATAAATTTGGATTAGGTACATTTCAAGTGTTTATTAACTGCACATAGCGAGTAGCTACCTCATTAGACAGTGCAACTCTAAGTCTTACCTAGCAAACCTCTAAGTCTGAAAGAACCTACCTCAGTCTAGTCCTTTCTAAAACTGGGTAGATAAGTTTGCCTAATTCTGGAATTTAGAGAACTGGCACATTTGGGTTCATACCAAACCACATCTGCAAATTAAATGATAAAGGATTATAATAAAATAATATTAAATGATGAATAATGTTACTTGTTAAATGATAATTTTATTTTTATTAAATGATAATATTATTTGATATTTACCTTCATTTAATATTATTACTTAATCAATAATAAACTTATCATCAAATAATATTAAGTGATAAATGATTAATAATAATATTTTGGCAATTATCTGAACATTCTTTGAACTTTCTATTTCCTTAGAATATATGTGGGGAAATGATTTTGTTTATTGGATGTCTCCTTGGGAACTTCAATTAACAAGAATTAAGGGATGAGAAGTAAGTCAGAATTATAAAAAAATTTTCTGGCAATTGGAAGGATAATTCCCCCAACCTTAAAATCAAAGAACATAATATGAGAAGTAGGTGGAGGGGATCATGACAGTTTCTGTTCTGTTCAGGATAATTATAGCCTTAAGAAATCAATTCAGTAAAGTTGCAGGATACAAAATCAACATACAGAGTTGTGTTTCTATACACTAGACACAAACTGTGAAAAAAAAATTAAGAAAACATTCCCAAATCCATAGCATCAAAAACAATAAAATTTTTTTTTGGTTAAAAAATAATTTTAACCAAAAAGCTAAAATATTTCCAAGAAAACTATGAAACACTGATAAAAGAAATTGAAGGAAACACAATGAACATGTATCATGTTCATAGATTGGAAGAATTAATAGTTAAAATACCCGTACTACTCAAAGTGCTCTACAAATTTAATGTATTGTCTATTAAACTTTCTGTTGCATTTCTCACAGAAATAGAAAAAAAAAATCCTACCTTTTTTATGGAACCACAAAAGACCCCGAAAAACCAAAACAATATTGAGAAAGAGGGAAAAAGCTGGAGGCATCACACTTCCTGATTTCAAACAATATTTCCAATATATAGTAATCAAAACAGTATTGTAATGGCATAAAAACAGACACATAGACAAATGGAACATAGCAGAGAGCCCAGAAATAAACCTACACATACACAGTGAACTTATCTTCGAAAAGGGTGCTAAGAATACATGATAGGGAAGGGTTATTCTCTTCCATAAATGATGTTGGAGGAAAGATATTCAGATGCAAAAATGAATTTGGACTTTTATCTTACACTATATATTTAAATTAATTGGAAATGAATTAAAGAGTGTAATATAAGACCCGATGCCCTAAAACTCCTAGAAGAAAACATAGGTTAAAAAAAAAAAAAAACTATGTGCGGTGGCTTTTGCAATAATTTTTTAAAATATGACATGAAAAGTATGGATAACAAAAGAAAAAATATAGTGGAACTACATCAAACTAGAAAGTTTCTTCTTCACAGCAAAGAAAACAGTCAACAAAATGAAAAAGCGAGCTACAGAATGGGAGAAAATATTTTCAAAGCAAATATCTGATAAAGGGTTAATATCAAAAATATATAGATACTATAATTTGATTCAAAAATACAAACAACCCCATTAAAATATGGGCAAAGGACCTAAATGTACATTTTTTCCAAAGAACACATATAAATGGCTAACAGATATATAAAAAGCTGTTCAACATCACTATTCATCAAGAAAATGCAAATCAAAACCACAATAGGATATCACTTCACACCTATAAAGATGGCTATTATCAAAAAGACAAGAAATACAAGACAAGTGTTGGCAAGAATGTGGAGAAAAGGGAATCCTTGCACCCTGTAAATGAGGTCATAAATTAGTGCAGCCATTATGAAAAACAGTATTACGGTTCCTCAAAATTTAAACATGGAACTACCATATATATGATCCAGCAATCTCATTTCTGGGTATGTATTTAAAGGAAATCAAATTAGTGTTTTTATTCCTATGTTTATTGCAGCATTAGTCACAATAGTAAAGATATGAAAACAATTTAAACAATTCGTGTTTATCAATAACGCCTGTAATCCCAGCACTTTGGGAGGCCGAGGCAGGCGGATCACGAGGTCAGCAGATCGAGACCATCCTGGCTAATACGGTGAAACCCCATCTCTACTAAAAATACAAAAAAAAATTAGCCGGGCGTTGTGGCGGGCGCCTGTAGTCCCGACTACTCCGGAGGCTGAGGCAGGAGAATGGAGGGAATCCGGGAGGAGGAGCTTGCAGTGAGCTGAGATCGCGCCACTGCACTGCCGTCTGGGAGACTGTGCGAGACTCCGTTTCAAAAAAAAAAAAAAAAAAGGAAATCCTGCCGCCATTTTTGACAACATGGCTCAACCCGGAGGACATTATGCAAACTGAATTAAGCTAGGTACAGAAAGACACATATTGCATGATATTATTTATATGTGGAATCCAAAAATTTCAAACTAATAGAAGCAGAGAGTAGAAAGTTGGTTGCCAGTGGCTGGGGAGTGGAATAAATGGGAAGGTATTGTCCTTAAGGTACAAGTTTTCAGTTATAATTTGAATAAATTCTGGGGATTTAATGTACAGTATGATTATAGTTAATATTACATTGTTTACTTAAAATATGCTAAGATGTTCTCATCTCTCTCCGTCTCTCTCTCTCTCTGTCCCCCCCCCCCGCCGCGCGCACACACACACACACAATGACAGCTATGTGTGGTAATGGATCTGTGAATCAATTTGATTGAAGTAGTCATTTCGCAGTGTGTACGTATATCAAATTAAGAAAACACTCCCACATTCAACAGCATCAAAAACATGTAAAATTTTATTTGTCAATTATATGTTAGTAAAGCCGAAAAAAACTTAAAAATAACACTAACTTGTGGGAACAGCTACATCCCCTACTAAATAAATAAATATATATGTGTGTGTGTGTGTTGGCATATGTGTGTGTGTATATATATATATATACACACACACATATATATATAGTTTGTTTGTTTTGTTTTGTTTTTTGAGATGGAGTCTCATTCTGTTGCCCAGGCTGGAGTGTAGTGGCGCAATCTCGACTCACTGCAGCTTCCACCTCCTGGGTTCAAGCGATTCTCCTGCCTTAGCCTCCCGAGTAGCTGGGACTACAGGCACACACCACCAAGCCTGGCTATTTTTTTTTTTTTTTTTTTCAGTAGAGACGGGGTTTCACCATGTTGGCCAGGCTGGTCTTGAACTCCTGACCTCAGGTGATCCACCCTCCTCTGCCTCCCAAAGTGCTGGGATTACAGGCGTGTGCCACTACGTCTGGCCCAATAAATATATTTTTTAAAAAGAACATTTATTTAAATTTCTAAAGATAGACATCAGGCTGCTGGTAAGTCTTCTCATTTTAAATCAACAAATATAAATAGGAAGTTTGATATAGGAATGCACTTGGGTAATAAAATAAAAAATTATGATATGGTTATTATAATCCTGCTTTGAAAAGACATACAATCAACATACAATCAAAGCTGTGCAATGTTGACTGTGTATTAGGATGAGTTATGTGTGTAGCTAATCAAAATATGAAAATAAAATGTGCCACCAGAAATGATCTGCATTTTCTCACTCAGATATTTGGGAATATTTACAAAGGAAGGGGTGTTTTAGGTGAGCCTTAAAGGATGAAAAGGATAAGCATAGATTGAAGTGGAGGGCAATCTAGGGTAAGAATAACTTCTGGGCATGGCCTGCTCAGTGTCTATAATGAAGACATTGTCGCAGGATCTTTATAAGAACATAGGAGGGGACGGGATTAAAAAAGGACTGTGGTCGCAAACAATAGGAGATTTGCAATGTCTTGTTGAAGATTTCAAAATTTATATTATAGGTAATGATGTATTATTGTAGAAGTTGGACTATGATGTAAGAGTAACCATGGTGTGAAAGAATGATTAGAGCTTGAGGTGACATATCTTTAGGTAGAATATTTTCCCTTATTTTATATTTTTATTTTTATTTACTCATTTTTAGAGATGGAGTCTCACTCTGTTGCCCAGGCTGGAGTGCAGCTGCTTGATCATAACTCATTGCAGCCTCAAACTCCTGGGCTCAAGTGATCCTCCTAACTCAAACCCCCACTCCCACACAAGTAGCTGGGACTACAGTGTGCCACCATGCCTGACTCTTTTATTTTAAAAGTTAAGGAATAGACATATAGAGGTTCTCTAAGTTAACCAAAGGTTGTATAACAGGCTGAAAGTGGTGGACTTGACTATTACAGTCAGAAACTCTGACTCTTTGAGTCCGTGTTTTTTTTTTTTTTACCACTGCCCCTTTCTCTGCCTCTCTGGAGAATAGATGACTGTAGCAAAAAATAATAATTTTTATAAAATGATGAGTATTATGCGCAAGTAGAGATGTAGGATGCTTAGGGCCTAAGCATTGCTTTGGTGTGGTGGTGAGGAGAATAAGAGAAGGAGAGGAGTTAAGATCATTTCAAAATTATTCCGCATGAGTAAAAGGCTTTGTAGATAGTACACCAAGAAAGGAGAAGTAGGAATAGAGGCAACTGCTCTCTGTAGTTTGTTTGCACACATTTTTCCACAATAGATTTGTTGGGTTAAGACCAGCAAGACATTTGTTTGGTGATATTTAGCAGTTCGACTATTCTTACATGCTCCATTTATTCATAAAATCACCAGATGAACATTTTCATCTTGGGAAGTTCCCTTTATGTATGTAGTCATAGTCATTTTAAAATCATAGCCACAGATAAACACTCAGACCCACAAACACAGGAAGAGTCCCTCCCTCCTTTACTCTGAATGTTAAATGGCTGAGAGATATTAATTGGTAATTTGGAACATTAAGCTCAAGAGCATTGTATTTTAATGTTACCAGCTTTAATAAAGGTGGGAAATAATTCAGATTTTTTTTTCTATTTGACTGTACCCATAGAGCTTTTTTATATACAAGAATACTTAATATATAAAAAATTTGTATACTGTCTTTTGTTATTTTGGAAAATCTTCTGCAGTAGTTTAAAATATTGGGCCTAATTCTGAACTTGTTCTTGGATGTAGGTTCTTTAGCATGTGATTTTAAAGTAACTCCTAGGAAAGATGAAATATACTCTACTGCTATTTACTTTGGCTTCTTCCATAGAACTTGCTTTTTTTAATTGGATTTGGTCAAAAATGACCTTGCTTAAACTCTTAGTTTAATACTTAAGCAATCTTGTGTATTTCAGTGAATGCTCTTGTGCTTGTATCTTCACTAAGAAAAAAAAAAACAGCCTTAGTCATGCCCACAGGCCCCACAAGTTGAAAGAGATGTGCAGAGCTGAGCCTCACTAGCTGACTTTACTTAGCATGAAGTAGAGCTGCCCCAGCCAACCTGCAAACACACGAGAGCAATACATTCGTATTGTCTTCTATTAATTGCTGTAAGTTGTTACACAGCAATAGTTGACCAAAACACCTCCGTATAAGTATATGTGGAAGCTCTTTTTATGTTTACAAAAAAAATTTGTTAATTTGAGATAGAAATTATAGAAAATAAGGGTTCCCCAATTTGTCAAGAGCCTGCTGAAGGCCTGTACAATAATACTTATGAAAAGAATATTACGAGTTTCCAAACCAGAGAGAAAGAGAGAGAGGAAGAGTGAATGCGTGTGTGTGTGTGTGTGTGTGTGTGTGTGTGTGTGTGTGTGTGAGAGAGAAACAGAGAGGTGCTACTGAACAGAATCACATAATCAATATGCAGCATTCCTCTCTAGCACTTTACAAAGGAGAGAAGGCCAGTGCTGACCAATTGATCTATTCTACTTTAACATATTGCTTCTTTGCAAGTTGGTTTTTTAAAGTAAGCTACAGGCTTTGATTTTTTAAAATAACCCTTGCACTATTATCAATTTATCCTGCCAGAATTTTGACTTCCTCATGAAAGCCCAGAAGTCCTTTTTGTAGAGTACGTTGGAACATAGTCTTAGGTCTCTCTATGAAAACATCCAAAATAACCTTAAAAAGGTTTTAATATTAAAATAACCACTAAAATAGTTAAACTATTTTTTAAATGTCTCCTAAATTTTGAAGTTATATATTCCTAAATACTCATATTCAAGACAAAATTATGCTTCTATAGATTTTAGATTCAGCTGGGGTAGGATAATGATGTAATATTCCAGGATATCCATAGCAGAGGGGAAGAATTAACCAAAACAGCCATTTTTTTCTGTTATGAATGACCCTCTGTCCAGAAGTCTCATCTTTACTTCTAGTCATGGTCTCTTTTTAGGTTGAGCAATGCTAAGTGCAGCCATGTTCACATGTTCACGTTACTAATTATTAAATCTATTGGTCATTAGATTAGTCATTAAAACCCTATGTTTTAAGGACTCACAGGGGCCTTTGGACTTCATTCAATGAGTTTTCTAAATCAGTATCATAGGTACTCATTAGAAGAATAATAAAAACTAGACTTAATCAAAATTTTATTTTTGCTCTGCCTGAGCAAAATTCGATAAAGAAAGAAAAAAGAGATATATTATTCTTTTAATTCTAGTTTCTGGCACTGACCTCAGGTAAAATATTAAAATTGGCAAAGTTCCCTTTTCTTCCAAAAAACAATGCATAATGTTGGAGATGCCAAGTGATGATTATTTGTCAAGAATGGTCCTAGGGTTTATAAGCCCACCAGAGATAAAAATTGACAATAAATAATCTTTGTCCCTGGGAAGACAGATAGTAATCAATAAATGATAGATAATAAAATGCTATGTTAAAAGGTTAAAATTATATGGTAAAATAGATCTGGGAAGAGAGTTAAGGTAGAGTCTATGGTAGAGATTAGAAGTAGTGGACAGTGTTAGTCTCATGGAGAAAATGTCAGAAACATGGTATGGATTAAAGGAGAGAAAGGACCAACCAAAAAGTCAATATGAGAGAATATCAGTGCAGAGTTCCTGAGGCAGTAAGTGCTCAGTAGATTCCAGGAGCTTTATTGGTCCACCATGTGGTCATTATGGAGGAGAGAAATAGAAGATGACATAGGGAGGGAATGAGGAGCCAGACTGTATAGAGCTGCGTAAATCACAGTAAAGACTTTGGTTTTTACTCTGTGAGAAAAGAGGTGAGCAGCAAAGGGTATGAAGCAGGTGGATGACATCTAATAATATGTTTAACAGCATCTTTTTGGCCCCTGTTGTTTGGAAGGTGATTGGTTAGGCTTTGTGTCCCCACCCCAAATCTCATTTTGAATTATAATCCCCATAATGCCCACATGTCAAGGGAGAGACCAGGAGGAAGTAATTGGATCATGGAGGTGGTTTTCCCCATGCTGTTCTTGTGGCAGTGAGTGAGCTCTCACAAGATCTGATGGTTTTGTAAGGGGCTCTTCCCCCTTCACTCAGCACTTCTCCTTCCTTCCACCTTGTGAAGAAGGTGTCTTGCTTCCCCTTCACCTTCCACCACAATTGTAGGTTTCCTGAGGCCTCCCTAGCCATGCCGAACTGTGAGTCAATTAAACCTCTTTCCTTTATAAATTACCAGACTCAGGCAGTTACTTATAGTGATATGGAAACAGACCAATACAGTAAATTAATGCTGCAGAGAGTGGGGTGCTGCCATAAAGACACTTGAAAATGAGGAAGCAAATTTGGAACTGGGTAACAGGCAGAGATTGAAACAGTTCGGGGAGCTCAGAATAACACAGGAACATGTGATAAAGTTTGGAACTTCCTGGAGACTTGTTGAATGGCTTTGACAAAAATGCTGATAGTGATAAGGACAATGAAGTCCAAGCTGAGCTGGTCTCTGATAGAAGTGAGAAACTTGTTGGGAACTGGAATAAAGGTGACTCTTGCTATGCTTTCACAAAGAGACTGGTGGCACTTTGCTGCTGCCCTAGACATCTGTGGGACATTAAACTTGAGAGAGATGATTTAGGGTCTCTGGAGAAAGAAATTTCTAAGCAGCAAAGCCTTCAAGATATGACTTGGGTGCTCTTAAAAGCATTCAGTTTTATGCATTCACAAAGAAATGATTTGGACTTGGAACTTATTATTTAAAGGAAAGCAGAGCATAACAGTTTGAAAAATATGCAGCCTGACAATGTAATAGAAAAGAAAAACCCATTTTCTGAGGAGAAATTCAAGCCAAAATTTTGCATAAGTAATCAGGAGCCAAATGTTAATTGCCAAGACAATGGAGAAAAAACGTCTCCAGGGCATGTCAGAGGTCTTCACAGCAGCTCTTCCCATCACAGGTCCTGAGGTGTAGGAGAGAAAAATGGTTTCCTTGGCTGGGCCCAGGATCTTGCTGCTTTGTGCAGACTCAAGACTTACTGACCTGCATCCCTGCCTTGGCTAAAAGGGGCTAATGTACACCTCAGGCAATTGCTTCAGAGAATGTAAGCCCCAAGCCTTGGCAGCTTACATGTGATGTTGGGCCTGACAGTGCACAGAAATCAAGAATTGAGGTTTGGGAACCTCCACTAAGATTTTGGAGGATGTATGGAAATGCCTGGATTTTCAGGCAGAAGTTTGCTGCAGGAGTGGAGCCCTCATGGAGAACCTCTACTAGGGTTCTGCCAGTGTGAAAGGGAAGTGTGGGGTCAGAGCTGCCACACAGAGTCCCCACTGGGGCACTACCTAGTGAAGCTGTGAGAAGATGGCCACTCCTCCAGACCCCAGAATGGTAGATCCTTTGACAGTTTGCACTGTCCCCCTGGAAAAGCCACAGACACTCAATAGCAGCCCATGTAAGCAGCTGAGAATAGGGCTGTACCCTGCAAAGCCACAGGGCAGTACTGCCTGAAACCACAGGAACCCACTTCTTACATCAGTATGACCTGGATGTGAGACATGGAGTCAAAGGAGATCATTTTGGAGCTTTAAGATTTGATTGCCCCACTGGATTTTGGACAAAAATGGAGCCTGCAGCCTTTGTTCTGGCCAATTTCTCCCATTTGGAATGGGAACATTTATTCGATTCCTGTACTACCATTGTATCTAGGAAGTATCTAATTTGTTTCTGATTTTACAGGCTCACTGGTGGAAGGGACTTGCCTTGTCTAAGATGAGACTTTAAACTTGGACTTTTGGGTTAATGCTGGAATGAGTTAAGACTTTGGGGACTGTTGGGAAGGTATGCTTGGTTTTGAAATGTGAAAGGGACATGAGATTTTGGAGGAGCCAGGAGTGGAATGATATGGTTAGGTTTTGTGGCTCCACCAAAATCTCATTTTGAATTATAATCCCATAATCCCCATGTGTCAAGGGAAAGACCAGGTGAAGCTAATTGGATCATGGAGGCAATTTCTCTCCTCTCATGATAATAAGTGAGTTCTCATGAGATCTGATGGTTTTATAAGGGACTCTTTTCACTTTGCTCAGCACTTCTCCTTCCTGCCACCTTGTGAAGAAGGTGTCTTGCGTCCCCTTTGCCTTCTGCCATGATTGTAAGTTTCCTGAATCCTCCCCAGCCATGCTGGACTTTGAGTCAATTAAACCACTTTCCTTTATAAATTACCCAGTCTCAAGCAGTTCTTTATATAGTATGAAAGTGGACTAGTATAGAAGGGCTACAAGAGAGGCAAGGACACAAACATAGAGACCAATTGTGGTTATTGCAATATTTCAGACAGGTGATAATTGTTTAGACAAGAGTAATACCAATGGGATGTGGAGAGAAGTGAATCTTTATTAAGGATGGAGACGATGTGATTTAATAGAAGGTATGAGAAAAAATAGGGAACCAAAGATGTCTCAGGCTTTTGTCCTGTGCACCTAGAATGAAACTGCAGCATTAACTGAATAAAGAAAGTCTGTGGATAGAGCAGGTTTTGGAACCAGATGGGAGCACTCTCTGTATACCCTATTTCCAGTCTTTCAGAGCCTCTATACAACTCCTTTAATACCAACCTACGATGTCAGACACTCTATTCCTATCACAATCCCAGTTAGATAATCTGAAAAGTTAACTTTTGAGAACTCCATAGACAAAAACAAATTTATCTTGATAACCTCTGTCACCTGAGGATAAAATATGCCTTCATAAAGTCCATAGCAACCACAGATCTTTTACCAAATGAACAATGTAAAAAGTAAACATCTTAGGTCAATGACCAAGGAAACATAGAACTGTGATAAGTTGTATAGTTTTGGAAAATTTGAATCTCAAACAGATCTTGAAATCACACCATGTGTATAGTCACCCACCTTTAACTTCAACAAGGCCAACAAAATTGACTTACACTTCAGGCACTGAAGCTGTAGCATTTTAGGGCCTGTGGCTATATTAAGGGTGCAAATCAATGCTCTTACTTATTGTAAAATCTGGGCTGGTTATGGGGACCCTTAATCTTTATACTTTAGAAAGCTGAGGCAGGAGGATCACTTGAGGGCAGGAGTTCAACACCAGCCTGGGCAACATAGCAAACTCCCCCACTTTTAAAAAATCTTTAAAAAATTAACCAGGTATGGTGATACACACCTGTAGTCCTAGCTACTCAGAAGGCTGATGTGGGAGGATCACTTGAGCCCAGGAGTTTGAGGTTACAGTGAGCTGTGATTGCACCACTGCACTCCAGCCTGGGCAACAGAGTGAGACTCACTGTCTGAAAAAATAATAATAATAATAAAAAAATTTAAAAAATCAGAAAAATAAAGTGACAAGTTTAGACTGGATTCCATTCATCTTTATACCAAAACAATAATACAACTCAGCTTTAGAAATGTGTCTATTTATTGGAAGAAAGAGCACACAAATGCAAAAATGCTGGGCCCAAAAAATTCATAATGAGTCCCAGAGGCCCAGGTTGGATTTTAATGTAGTCCGTACTACAACGTGCTGGAATTGTTGAGTTAATGCTTTTGCATCAAAAACACAACTCTCTCTATCGTCAGAGATCTGAAACTCTGTATTTCAAACAACACCTTCAGAGGAATACTTGTTTTTAAGGCAGTATGCTTGTTTGCTGAATATTGTCTATTAACTCTTGATAGCAGTATACTATGTGCTCCACACTAACTAAATCTTTGGAAATAAAACACTGGAGAAGTACAGAAAAACTTAGTAAAATTTCCCTCTGTCACAAACCAATGTGTTTCTCCTTTTAAATAAAATTCTTCTTGGACATTGTCTTTTAAGTGTTGAAAATTGTGAACATAATTCAATAATCAAGGGAAATGATTGCATAAATGTCCTGGATTGAGGCAATTTAAAGCAGCAGGTAAATTTAATCCCATATCAGATACTCCACAGGGTTGATAAACCTGTATTTTACTCACCCGAGGAGTCTGAAAAGAATTGATGGACAAGTGAAAAACAAAATGAAATGGCAGTGCCAAATCTCTCTCTTTTTGCACAGTGAACCAAAAAAGATTTTTGATTGATTAAAAAAGGCTGGCTACTCTTCACTCACAGCTGTAACACTTAGGTGAAAATGAATAATAAGCCTAGAACAAAAAATAAGCTATTCCACACTCTTCTGATGCATTGCTAACTACCTCTTTTTTGTTTTTTTGAACTTTGTTTTCCTTTTTTTGTCTGGTTGGTAGTGTATATATCTGGCAGAATCAAGAATTAAGGCTTATATCCATTGGATAAGCTTTAAAAAAATGTTTGGCAATGAATTTTCTAATGATAAAATGTCCTTTAACTCTCATTTCAGGTGCCCAGGAAGTCCTGGAACTGAGTCCTGGGGCAAGGTTCTGGAAGGTGGGACAAGAAGGTAAGAGTGTGTTGAGACTGCTGTGTTACAATGAGGCGTGTGGTTGAGATATTTGTGAAATATCAATGTCCAAAACCAAAGAGGGGAACAGCAAAGAGAGTCGTTGCAAATTTGCACAAATGTCCAAGTTGGTGAGCAAAAGGTAGAAGCCAATTTAAAGCTAAGATACTCCGGCTGGAGCCTGCAGGAAGACATACATGCCTTATGTATAAATTGCTGTCTAAACTGAGAGAACCCACAAATATCCCTGAAAACCATGCATTCACTCTATACTTGTTCCTTCTACTCCTTCCTCCTCTTTTCTCCCCATTTCCCTCTGTAAGAGGCAATATTACTTCATGAATAACAAAGTTGACAGCTAACGAATTGTAACCCAAGTTCTGACATTTACTGGCCTTGTG
Organism: Pongo pygmaeus; assembly: GCF_028885625.2. NCBI lineage: Eukaryota > Metazoa > Chordata > Mammalia > Primates > Hominidae > Pongo > Pongo pygmaeus. The sequence goes on from NC_072376.2 coordinate 27,650,129, forward strand.
TAGTTACCTAACCACCATAAGCTTCTCACTATAGCTTCATTTGTTAAACAGGCATGTGAGGAGTAAACACCTTACAAATTTATTTTAAAGTTTAAATTGATCATTTGTTATTAGCATAGAATTCTTTTCTTTTTTTTAGTAATCGAGGTCTTATTCTGTGGCTTGACAGAATAGAGATGATGAGTAAATATTAATTGCTTTTTTGTTACTGTTGTGTTCTTTGACAGGATGACGCCATATTGACTTAAATACAGAATATTTAAAGTCTTTAAAGTTTTATTTCATGTAGGAATTAATCTTTGAATCTTTACTTCCCTCCAATTCCCCATTTAACGACTTTTTGAACTCACTAATATTTATCAGAAGTAAAATTGTAAATTCCAATGACTCTAAATTTACTAGTCAGTCCTGAGATGTAATATACAACTTCAGAAAATATTTACCATGTTTTTCTGTCATCCAGTTTATTATATTTAAAGTCTTTTCACTTTAGCAATATGTAGTTTAAGCAGCTGATTTTACAGAACCTGAGAGTAAGCCAACATTATAACAAATGTCTCAAAATAGCTGAACTGATATTTCAGGCCATTAAAAAATAATATTTGGCTGGGCGTGGTGGTTCACCCCTTAATCTCAGCACTTTGGGAGGCCAAGGTGGGTGGATCACAAGGTCAGGAGTTGGAGACTAGCCTGGCCAACATGGCGAAACCCCATCTCTACTAAAAATACAAAAATTAGCCAGGCATGGTGGCGGGCATCTGTAATCCCAGCTACTTTGGAGGCTGAGGCAGGAGAATCACTTGAACCTGGGAGGCAGAGGCAGTGAGCCGAGATGTGCCATTGCACTCCAGCCTGGGCAACAAGAGCAAGACTCCATCCCAAAAAAGAAAAAAAAATAATAATATTTTCAGATGAATACCAAGCAGGCTAATAATAATATGACCCAATTGGTATGGTTAAATTAAAAAACCTATCATTAAAAAACATCACTCTGAAATACTTGTAGTACTGCTATAGGGATATCTATTTCTTCTATAATTCAATTTTTTTGCTTTTGTTCGTTAAAAACTTTAGAATTCAAAATTTTCAATGGAAATAAGATAAAATGTTTTGTCTTGTTGCTTAACTGCACATAAACAGAGGAGGATCTGAGAAAGAAAATGCAATGTGCCATTCAAATACAATAAGCTTAAAACAGAAAACGATGCTGGGCCATAGATGCCTCTCCATATTGTTTCCTTCCTTGTAGCTACCGCTTAGCATTTTCCTTCTATGTCTGTAACTGTCATTAGACTTTAAGTCTGCTACATTTGTCTTGGCATTCTCTCTTGTACCCTCCACTTAGCTTTCTTTCTCACAGTTCCTGGCACCAGTACACCCCAACAAGTGTGTTTTGGAAGCATGAATTATTGCAATGCTTTTGATCCTATTTATTGAGAACCAACTATGTTCAGCCAGTGATTTAAGAGCTGGGACATAAGACAAAGAACAAAACAGACCAAACCCCTGCTCTCAATGTGCTTATATGATCATAATGAGGGAGTTGTGGCATTTGTAATGCCAGGTGGCATCCACCCGTGAATGAGATTCACAAGCCTAAGTGTAAGGGGATGTCTGTCATGAAGCCCTGGGATGCTGGGAGCCCTGGGGATTATCTCTGCAATGGTCAAAACAAATCATTATTGCACTGCTCCTCTTCTACGTACAGAGTATTCTGGGAGAAAAAGCACAAATGCCTGAGAATTCAATTTAGATGCCCAAAAGGAAAAAAAAATACAAAAAACTTTAAATTTCAAAGCTTCTACCCTATTTATGCAGAGTTAAGGACAGGGTGCTGATATATCAGGGGGTTGTTGATAGCATCCATTTTTTTGAAAGCTAACTGCAAATAAAATTTAAAATCTATAAGAATTATTTTTACTGCACAGGCTGGCCTCAAAAATTAGTGTAGAAAAGAAGGATAAGGAAAAGAATTAAAATGACTCTGCATGGTAATGTGAAATATGTACTCAATTTGCAGACTGTGGTAATGCCTGTGAATTATGTGACCTTTGGGAAAATGGTTCTCTTTTTTCTATGGTTTCACAGGATATTTGGAGAGTATATGTAAATGAGAATGAGTGTGTATATGAGTGTTTGCAGTCGTACTTTGCACAATAAATCAAAAGTTACTAGGAAAAAAAAGAATAAAGAAACATACATTCATCTCGCACTGGCCACAAGACTTAAATAAGACTGGACCTATTTTCTTCAGTGTTCTCCAGAGAAACAGAATCATCGTGTGTGTGTGTGTGTGTGTGTGTGTGTGTGTGTGTGTGTACATATATATATATCTCTTATTGGTTTTCTCTTTCTCTGAGTCTCTCCCTCTCGCTCTCTTTCAATCTGAAGTTGGCAAGCTGATGATCCATGAGAGCTGGTGTGTAGTTCCAGTCCAAATCTGAAGGGCTGAGAACCAGGAGAGCCTATGCTTACGTTCAAGTCTGAAAAGCAGCAGGTTCAAGACCCAGGAAGAGTACACGTTTCAGTCCAAGTTGGAAGGCCAGAAAAGGCCGATATTCAGCAAAGCAGTCAGGCAGAAAAGGTTTCCTCTCATGCAGCCTTTTTGTTCTATTCAGGCCTTCAATTGACTTAATGAGCCCTAGCCACATTGGGAGGGGCAATCCGGTTTACTCTGTGTACTGATTCAAAGGTTAACTCAACTGGGAATGCCCTCACACACACTCAGAATAATATTTGGCCAAATGTTTGGGTGCCCTGTGAACCAGTCAAGTTGAAACACCAAACTAGCCATCAGAGACCCACTCTTGGAGTGTTCTGATAAAGCCCTTTCAGGTATTCAAGAAGAATTTCTCAGAAACCAGACACTATGCTCTGTGAGTTACTGTATGCCATTGTCCAGGCAAGGAAGTGGTTGAGATCCTAAAGGGATACCGGGTTCTGTGCATAGAGGGTAAGTTGCTCAAAAGAGAGGGGGTGGGGGAATTTGCAATATAATGGACTATAGGAGTGCCAGCTCTCTCTCTTTCTTTCTGTGTTTTTTTAATTCCTGCTACCCCCACATATCAGTCATTCCTTCATAATATAGCAGAAAATTGTATTAAAAAATAGTGTTAGGTCTCCCCTCTGCTCTTTCTCTATGTGTCTGTTACAATCTTTCTGCTATCCACACACATCAGTCATATATTAGTGGTGTAGCAGAAAATTATGAGACTGAGGTATAGGAACATGTGACCTTCATGTATCACCTCTCTGCTGAGGCCAGTATTGTTATAGCTGCATCTGGTCAAAGGAGGATGGTGGTCCGGACATTCCTGGAGAGGGTCTGGTACTGCCAACAGGATGTAAAGCAGTGGGAAGAGACTGATCAACAGGGAACCTGGCAGCATTATGGAATGTCTCTGGAGAAGGTGTTACATAAACCTAAAAATAGGAATAAAAAGGTAAACCAAAATAGGCATATGTGTGTATGTAGTTTGGGGTAAGGAGAGATAGACATTTGAATTCATTTTGACAGTCCACTGGCTTGTAAAATAATTTGTACTTGGCTCATTCCCAAAACTTCTCTGACAGCAAAAAAATGCCCAGTTCATGTTTATCTAGACAAAGGCTGAATCTGTGTCTGTGGATTTACTTCTATCTGCACAGTGGGTGCACTCTCAAAATGCAGATGAAATAAGGATGTACAAAACCCTTCTTTATTTAAAAGCATAGATTCTTATCCTGTTTTTAATTCTCCTACATAGCTTAGCTCCATCAGTTAGTACAGTACCTGTACCATAACATACACTAAATAAATCTTTCTGGGAGAAATGCATGAAGGTGTGGTGCCAGGGGCTACAATGATTTACATCTTAGTCTTTTTGTTTTTTGAGACAGAGTTTTGCTCTTGTCGCCCAGGCTGGAGGGCAATGATGCCATCTTGGCTCACTGCAACCTCCGCCTCCTGGGTTCAAGTGATTCTCCTGCCTCAGCCTCCCGAGTAGCTGGGATTACAGGTGTCCACCAACACACCTGGCTAATTTTTGTATTTTTAGTAGAGATGGGGTTTCACCCTGTTGGCCAGGCGGGTCTTGAACTCCAGACCTCAGGAGATCTACCCACCTCGGCCTCCCAAAGTGCTGAGATTACAAGCATGAGCCACAGTGCTAGCCTACATCTTAGTCTTTTAAGAAAATCATATTATCAATGCCTTTGCAAAGAAAAGTAATACTGTTTGATTTGGATTTATTTGTCTAATCTGTCCTTCATGAATATCTGGATATTTTAGAGGAAAACAGTCCTGACGGAAGGAGTAAATAAGTATTTCCCTCTGAGCACAACGCACATCTCATTCTAAATGTACTTGATTTTTTAAGCCAGGGTTTCCAGATTTTCATTTATCTTTACTTAAATTCAAGTGTGTGACTGAAAGCTAAAGGTCACTTTATTTACCAAAACCAAAATGTCAACAAATAAGCATTCTCCTTCCTGCCTCTTCAAATCAGCACGCACAAAACATCACACAATGCTGTAAAACCGTCTCCACAGAGATATTAAATGAAAGTATTAATCCATACAAAATATGTTAATTCCTCATCTACTTAGCCCACAGGAACAGAAAGGATAATGTGTCAGGAATCAAAAACCTTGCATACTAAATAATCCTTTCATAAATCTTACTAAGCAGGAATCCGTGGGAATAATTGTAGTAATTCAGGGGCAATCTGGCCAGGAAAGAGAACATGTGGGTTGTGAGGGCTGTGGAACCCGAAATACCTGTTCTCACTGTAGTCAAACTGCTTTAACTGTCTGGCCCTTATATTTTACCACCTGTAAAAGTGGCAATAAAACTTACCTTAAGAATGATTGATCTAAAATAGAATAGGACTGCTGGAAATGATGTGATTTGGGTAGCCTACAAAAGCTAAAAAATATAAGCTGCAATCACCTATTGAATTTGATATCGATGATGATGTGCTTATGATAACTGTGGACATGGACTCTCTTGATGAATTTTCTGGTTCCCTCTGATATGTGCACACTGTGAAACATTAATTCATTCTGCCATTCAGGAACTGCTTTTTGATACCCTGTAATGTATTAGACAATAGGGTAAATGCTGTGCAAAATAATGATAAACTGTTACAACTTTAATTATTATAGACAGAATCTGTGTTTGACATTGAGAAATCAATGAGAAATTATATAAACATGAGATCACTGTTGTGTTAAAAAGCAAAGGGGGTTTGGGGACCACATAGGTGGTACACTGAACTCTGGTATCCAGGAGGAAATTTTCCAGTAGAAGAGATTGGCTGTTACAGTGTTTGTCACTGATGTTGTTAGAACTCAGGGTACAAATCTTAGAGAAAGTTTCTAAGTAAAGGTTCAAGTGTAACCTCCATTTCTCTGGCTTTTATGGAAGTTAGTAACAAAAATTCTTCTATAATGTGGCTTTTAAGAGCATTCTGGAAAAATGTGCATAAAAATAGGGCTTTTGGGGAAAATGCTAATAGGATTGGTATAGGGGACTCCCAACCTGATATAAACAAAATGATAATGAAACAATTGCAATCCACATTAAAATACTAGCACAAAGAAAACACGCTAAATCCTATAGAAACAAACAAACAAACTACTCTGAAAAATATAGGACTTCGCCTTAAAAAGAAAAGGGAAAAGCAGCTTGACAAAATAGATTCAAGAAGAGTGGAGGTTGCTGAGTCATGGGGACAAGGTCAAAATGCAGGCAAATCAGGAAAACGCCTCCCCAAACAGAACAGGTGGTCAATTGGAACCACAGGAGAAGAACGGGCACGAGGTACAGGCCTGTTTTCCTCAACGGCTTGCTGGGCTCAGCTGATATTACACAAAAATTAACTGGCTGGGAAAAATCACATTCAAGCTAATATGACTTGTCCATTATGCTAACATCAGCCCCCTGTTTATCAAGCACATGGGAGCTTATTCACGTTGCAAAAACTCACATTGAAGCAGAAGAGACTGTTGAGATATTTATTGAAATGTGATGTTCAATTCTGTGGAATTCTGCTCTGGGGCACGTTTTCTTGCTTCCCACAGTTCCTGGTACATTGTACAACCTTATTAAATATTTCTTAACCAAGTGCCCTCTTGAATATGTCTAAATTCCAGTAGTCCTCAGAGGTATCATGAAGGGGAAGCTGGTCTCACTGTGCACAATTCCTTAGCTCGCCTGCAAATGGTGTGTCTATCCTTTGCACTCTCTCAGCCACTTTTCACTCCTTTCCTGGGAGAGGAGGTAAGTTACCTAATTTTAAGGGCACATTTTTAGAAGAAATCTGGGGACCAATTAGTTTTGCTTAATTGGGCACTGTTTTCATACCTAAATATGCAATTTCACGAAATCGTAAAAAGCAAACAGTGGACTAAGTTTTTGTATGTTCAATTAAAAGAAGGGGAAAATGTTGAACCTCAGGAAGGTAAAGTATTTTGCCCAATGACACTCAGCTAATAGTTGTTAGAGTTAGAACATGAATCCAGGGGTGTCTTTCTCTGACATTTATACTCTTTCCCCTAGGTTTGTCAGTGATATATGACAGCAATAAAAGTTTAATTCACTTCAATGTCAATATATTGCCTTTTAGAAATCAAAGTCTTACTCTAAAGTAACAAAGATCTGTGTTAGATTTTAATCATCGTCTACAGTTTGAGAAGGAGGAATGGTGTTCTTATAATACTTCAGTTTCTTAAATTTCATATCCATGGTCCCACTTCAAACAATCTCTGGGAGAAAGCTGTTTAGGGCCTTCTCTTTCAATGGACTCTCTCGCCAAGCCAGCCTGAGCTCTACTTATAAATAGAGCTGCTAAAACTTCTTATAGAAACAGAAATGGCTTATCTCAGTTTTTAAGAGCTTTAAGAAACCTTGAAGAGCTTTTAGATCCTATTTAGTTTAGTTTGTTTTTATAAACATCCTGGAAGTTTCAATAGTACTTTTTTTCAGTTACGGAGGATATATTGAAAAGGATCAATTTGCTGTTTAGTACAGTATAACTCTTAGCTCATGAAGAAATCTAAATAAAATAACCTCACTTCTCTTGCATGCAAACACAAAAGAAACCTACTCCATGTGGAGTGCTATGGACTGAATATTTGTGTCCCTCAAAACTCATACTTTGAAATCTTAACTCCCAAGGTGATGGTATAGGGAGGTGAAGCTCTTGGGAGATTAGGTCATGAGAGCAGAGCTCTCATGAATAGGATCCTTGTCTTTATAATACAGGCCACAGTGAGCTTCCTTGCCCTTTCCAACATGTGAGGACACAGTGAAAGGGCAATCATCTATGAATTAGAAAGCCAGCCCTCACTGGACACCCAATCTGTCGGCACCATAATCTTGCACTTTCCAGCCTCCAGAACTGTGAGAAGTAAATTTCTGTTGTTTGTAAACCACCAGTCTATGGTATTTTGTTATAGTAGAAGAACAGACTGAGACATGGGGGCTCCAACTCTAAGTTCTATCAAACTTATTGGCAAAACCTATCTGCTTCTTATACATTGTAAAAGTCTGGCTCTATTTCCCTAATATCTCCCTTATTTACTTACAGTAACAACTTATTTTGATTTTAATTTATTCATTCATTTAACTATTTTATGTGCTGAGAATATAGTGGTAAAATGCAACAACATGTGTTTCATTTCTTATAGATTATACATTCTGATGATGGTGTTAATGGGAAAGTTTTGGGGAGAAATGAAAAGAAGTAAATACATAGGTTAATTTCAAAAATATAAGCCAAATAATGACTAATTTAGCATATGTTTAAGTGGAATAATTAGAATCCAATATTGTCTAATCTGAAAGGGGAACACGTTTTCTTGTCTAAATAATGCTGGATACCATGGCTGCCAGGCTTGGTGGCTCACACCTGTAATCCCAGGGCTTTGGAAGATAGAGATGGGAGGATGGCTTGAGTCTAGGGGTTGGAGACTGCAGTGAGCTATGGCCTCATCACTGCACTTCAGCATGGGGGACATAGTGAGACCCCAACTGTAAAAATAAATGAGTAAATCATAAATATCAACAATTGTGAAAGTATTGTACATACTCAAAGACAATTTATTTGATTAGCCCTTACTAAAGCTTTCTTCTTAGAAGAGAAGAGTTCTCAGGAAATGGGGCACATGGTGATTGTTTTAAAGGGTATAGGGGCTACAAACTATCAGCTTAAATGCTGGGGTCCTCCATGGATTAGTGCTGAAATGAAGAAACTTCCTTTGGCCATCTTGGTGGGCCCTACCACAGGGCTATAGTCTTATGGCATCTGTGGCTAATTGCACTTTCCAAAAATGACCATAGAAATATAAGTATTGTCACATACTCCCACAGAACTTTGATACTCTTCTCATCAAAAGATAAAATCTGAATATTGTCCCCTCAAATAGGGATCATAATTTGATGGAAGTGACACTACGTGGATTCAATGGGTGACAAAAGGTGGTACAGCATCCACCTGGCTCTCTTCTCTCTTGGGACATAACTGTGAAATCCTTGTGTTTTATTTATCCTGAAGCATTCATGCTGAAGTAGTCAAATGTAGAGAGAAGCAGATGCTTGAGTATCCCCAGCTATTTCAGCCACCAGTTTGAATCTTCTTACAACTAAAAATATAAGTGAGCAAACCGTCCCCAAGCCTCCACAATGCCCCAGCTGATGCTGAGTGGAACACTTTAAAAAAGATGCCACAGAGTCCTGCCGAACTGCAGATTAGTGACCAAAATAAAGAGCTGTTTCAAGCTACTAAGATGTGTAGTGGTTTGTTATGCAGCCATGTGAACTGAAACACTTATATGAAATACAAGTCAATAAATTGCACTGTGAGGTGTGTTGTGTAATCTCAGTATATCCTACATAATTGAATGGGACCACTAGTAAATTGCCTATCAACTAATGAATGTGCTGATTGCTTAGACACAAACACACACACACACTCTCACACACACACACTCTCAAACACACACACCAGAAACAAATTTCTAGAATACTTCCAGTGTTCCTCTGAGTTTTCTTATATAACAGTAAAAAATTTAGAAATAGGAAATCCATTTTTGCCTTCAAGTCATCACCCTTATGTCATTTTGTTGGAAAAAATTCAAGCTGTCTACCCATTGGTATTCTCTTTTTTTTTTTTTTAGAAAAATTTCTCTAAGTCTAATGTTTTAAAATTTATTATTTTCATTTTATTGAATATTAACAAATTATAATTTTAATATTGTTGGAGTACAAAGTGATGCATGATATATGTATAAATGTGGAATAATTGAATAAGGCTAATTAGCGTGCCCATCACCTCAAATACTTATCATTTATTCCTCTTTTCTAACTAAAATATTGTACCCTTTGATGAACATCTTCCCATTTCTCCCACCCCCAACCGCTGGTAATTGCCACTCTACTCTGTTTCCATGAGTGTAATTGTTTTCAGTTCCACATATAAATGAGAACATGCAGTATATGTCTTTCTGTGCCTGGCTTATTTCACTTAGCATTGTGTCCTCCAGGTTCATCCTTGTCACAAATGACAGAATTTCTCTGTTTTTAAAGGCTGAATGAATAATATTCCATTAGGTATATAAACCACATTTTAATCCATTTATCCATTGATGGACTCCTACATTGCTTCCATAACTTGGCAATTGTGAGTAATGCTGCAATGAACATGAGAGTGTAGATATTTCTTTAACAGACTGAGTTCAAATCGTTTTCATAAATACTCAGAAGTGGGATTGCTGGATCATATGGTAATTCTACTTTTAGGTTTTTGAGGAACTTCCATACTGCTTTCCACAATGGTTATACTCATTTACATTTCCACCAATAGTGTACAAGAGTTCCTTTTTCTCTACATCTTCACCATTTTCACCTTTCATCTTTGATCTTCCACCTTTTTGATAATTACCATGCTGACAGGTGTGAGGTGATATTTCATTTTGTCTTTTATTTGCATTTTTCCTAAACATTAGTGATGTTGAACATTTTTTCATATATCTGTTGCTATTAGCATGTCTTCTTTGAGAAATATCTAATCAGGTCCTTCGTCAATTTATTTAACAACTCTTGTTATTGAGTTGTTTTAGTTTCATATATATATTTGGTTTTAACTCCTTGTTACATACATAGCTTGCAAATATTTTCTCCCAATCCAAAGGTTCCCAGGTTGTCTTTTCACTCTGTTAATTTTTTACTTTGTTGTGCAGAAGCTTTTTCATTTGATCTAACCCGATTTTTCTAGTTTTATTTTTGTTGCCTGAGCTTTTGGAGTCAAATTCAAAAAAATCATTGCGCAGGCCATTGCCATCCAGTTATTCACCCTTGTTTTCTTCTAGTAGTCTTACAGTTTCAAGTGTTACACTGAAGTCTTTAATTGATTTTTTCAGTTGATTTTTGCATGTGGTGTGAGAAAAGGGGCCGGTTTTATTCTTCTGCAGGTGGATACCCAGTTTTGTCAATAATTTTATTGAAGAGACTTTTTTTTTTTTTTTTTTTTTACCCATTGTATATTCTTGGCCACTTTGTTGAAAACCAACTGACCGTAAATGTGTGGGTTAATTTTAGGGCTCTCTATTTTGTTCCACTGATTGATGTGCCTATTTGTATGCTAACTGGCATTTTAAAGTTTTTCATTTTTCATTTCTATCATCTAAAGGGCCATTTATGATCTGTAAATTATAAACTGAATAATAATAAAGGGGGTGATGGATATGGCAAATTAAATCACTTGGTTCTAATTATTCACCTCCTTCACTCTCACACTTTCTCATGTAACTGTCCAGTGCCAACTCATTGTGGGCAGGAAGACCTACCCTTGCCTTTTAAATCAGAACTTAGCCTTGGGATTCATAATCAATATGTGTTAGCAGAAATGAAGTCATAAAATCTTGAAGATATCTTTGTATATTCTTCTTGTTCTCTTGTACCTCTGTCATCTCCCTGAAAACATGCTTGTGATGACACGTTGGGGGTTTAGAGCTACATGCAGAGAAAAGCTGTGAGAGTATTAATGGCCCAGTCACCCCAAGCAAGAACAACCTAAATAAGTTGACAGTCAGTCAACCCCACATATGGGACTGAGCATGGCAGAGATTGAAAGCAATAGCCAACCAAGAGCAATCTAAATCTCTTACTCCCAGACTCATGAGGTGATTAAGGGTTTATTGTTTAGAGCTGTTGAGTTTTGGCATGGTGATTAGGAACACTCATAATATGAATATAATAAACAGTTTTAACATTACATTGGGGAAGAAAGTCTTGCTGGAATAAAAAAGGAATTTTGACTTTAGTAATAATTCAGCAATGCCTTTTTGGCATTTGTATTAGTATTTAAGATACCATGAAATACCCTGTAGTGTAATAAAAAAATAAAATAGTGTCAGAGAATGGAGAGGACACTCAGAAATACAGTATGCAGAATATTCCAGAAAAAGAAAAAAATTAACAAGTATGAAGTAACGTGGGATTTGGATCATTCTAGGGGCAAGAGGAATGACATCTAATAAGATTTGAGATTTGCCATAAGCATGAAAGTTGATATGATGTAGATTTCATGTTTTTAAATAGACTTTAGGGCAGTTTTACATTCATAGCAAAATTGGGCACAAGGCACAAAGTTCTCACATACCTCATTGCTCTATACATAAACAACTTTCCTCCATCAACATCCTACACCAAGAGGTATGTTTGTTACTATCAGTAAATCTACATTGACACACCATTATCACTCAAAGTGCATAGTTTACATTAGGGCTCACTCTTGGTGTTGTATATTCTCTGGGCTTGGCAAATATATAATGACTTGTATCTACATTGTAGTAGCATACAGAGTAGTGTCATTGCTCTAAAACTCCTCCATGCTCTGCTATTCATTCTTCCTTCCACTCTAACCCTTGACAACCACTGATCTTTTTACTGGGTCCATAGTTTGGCCTTTTCTCAGGATATCATGTAGTTGAAAGCATACAGTGTGTAGTATTTTCAGATTGACTTATTTTGCTTACTAATGTCCATTTATATTTCCTCTTTGTATGTTCACGGCTTGACAGCTCATTTCCGTTTAGAGTTGAATAATGTTCTATTGTCTGGATGCAGCATGGTTAATGTATTCATTCACTTACTGAAAAAACATCTCAGTCGCTTCCAAGTTTTGAAAATTATGAGTGAAGTTGCTATAAACATCTGTGTGCAGGTTTTTGTGTAGACATAAGTTTTTAGCTCATTTAGTTAAATACCAATGAATGTGATTGCTGGTTGCTATGGTAAGATTATGTTTTGTGTTGTAAGAAACTGCCAAACAGTCTTCCAAAGTAACTGTATCATTTTGCATTCCCATCAACAATTGTTTGTGTTACTCCATATCATCCCCAGAATTTGCCATTATTAGTGTTTTAAACTTTGACCATTCTAATAGATGTGTCTGAGTATCTCATTATTGTTCTAATTTTCATTTCTCTGGTGGTACATCTTTTTATATGCTTACTTTTCATCAATATATCTTCTTTTGTCAGGTGTCTATTCAAGCCTGTTGCCCATTTTGGGGGGTTATTTTTCCTATTGTTGAACTTTAAGTGTTCTTCATGTAATTGAATAACAGTCATTGATCAGATATATCTTTGGCAAATATTCTCTTCCAGTCTGTGTCTTCTATATTCATTCACCTAACAGCGTATTTCACCAGAACAGGAATTTTTAATTGTATTGAGGTTAAGTTTATTAATAATTTGTTTCATGCAGTGTCTTTGGTGTTGTGACTACATACATTTTAACTGGAATTTCTCAGTCATTAATGTGGGAAGCTGAAACAATATGTTTTAAATGTTGGCATAAAGTCATCTTTTATAAGGCAAAAAGAGATAAGGAGCATGCAAAAGAAATGATCATCACAATTACAATAAATAATATTTCTCATATATTAAGTTTCTGGAACTAATTAAGACATTTATATTTAATATTTTATTTCATCCTCACTACAATCATATATAAGTGGTATTAAAACAAAGCAATTGTTTTATAAATTAGGAAGGTGGAAGCTCAGTTAGTGAGGTTACATAGCATTCCCAAGGGTCATGTAGTTGGTTAGTGTTAGAGCCAGGATTCAAACACAGAAAGATACAGGATTAAACCCAGTAAGGATTCTATGAAACCAAAGTATTTATTTACTTAACTTCCTCAGAAAAGTTTCTAGAAAACTATAAGCAAATGCCCAACCTCCTGAGATGCGGACATCACTATGAGTGCAACTAGAAAAGGGTTTCAGTGATGTGAGGAAATGAGGCAAATATATTTTTCTGTTTTTGGCTTACAGCCCAAGATACTGGAGCCTCCCTCCTCTCATAGCTTCTTATCATTTAATTATTAGCAGCCTTAGCTAATCATTAACTATGCACTGTCAATTATGCTTACATTATTATTTGAAATAGTTATAATATCTGACTGATTTGACTAAAATAACCCCCTTGTTTAATTGTCAATTTGCATAAATTCAGATGCAATGAGATGTTGCACAGTGATTCATTAGGCACTGAAAGCAGCAGCAACAACCTAAACGACGGGAGGCTCAGTCTTGCAAATTATTGCCATTTTCATCAGGAAAGGAATTCCATTACAACTGACTTTCCTTAGTCTGAAATTGTGATGAGGAGTTTGCAAACTTGAGCCATCATAGGTTTTATAGGGTGACACTGAAGGCAAACATACATCTATGACCACTGGCAAGACATCTGTCCCGCACGTAATTGAAACTTTCTCCTATGCTGGTCCAGTGCCTTGATAGCAGGGCAATAGATTTCCATGCTGGTGCTCTCATTATAGGGATGGCTGTCTGAATGTGATCCTTGAGTCTAGGGAGTTGAATGACTCACTTCCACCACTTACTGTAAAGTGAAATTTCAATTGAAGGTGAGTGAGGTGAACTAGCAAATTTGTTTCAAAGCTGTTTTCCTATACTCCCATAGTAATAATATTTTGAAGTGCCTACTATGTGCTAGTTGTGTATTAGGAATTATGAGTAATTGCTCACATTTCATAAAAACAGCTCTATACAAATTTATGGCGCTATCATAGTTTTAGAAGTCACAAGTTGAACAAGTGTCAAACCTGCAATATATTCTAAATTTAATGGACTCAGATCTCTTCTGTGTTATAACTCCAGTACCTATAGGGTATTAACTGGCACATCTAGAAAAATAACTTACATTTTTTCATATTTAATAAGTACATATTTTTTAAAGTCTATTAAGACATATATTCTTCTATTTCTAGTGGGGTTCTATTATTTAAGCCACTACTGATACAAAGTTGTTTTTAGGCAAAGCGTAATAACATATTTTTTGAATTTTTAAAATTGTATTTTATTTTTAATTGAAAAATAATAATTGTATATATTTATGGTATACAATGATATTTTAGATACCTGTATGCATTGAGGGATAATTAATTTTATCTAACTAACATATCCATCACTTCACATACTTATCATTTGTTTTTGATGATAACATCTGAAATCTACTCTTTCAGCAATTTTGAAATATACATTATTTGTAACTACAGTATCTGTTATAGCTTAATAATAAGGGATATTTGTATGGTGCTACAGTTTCCAAATAATTCAAATTTACAGAGAGTAACATAATCTCTATTACATTGTTAGAATTTAGGGAGTAGTAGTATAATACTCACTTCACAGACATGAAAATTCAGAAATTTACTTACCCAAAACTGTAAAACTCATGAATGAAGAACTTAAAGACTTGTATTTCCCAAGTCTATCCTCTTTTCTCTCATCTATACTTCAGTGCTTTTATTGTTTTCTCTTTTCTCTTTTTAAATTTAATTTTCGGTGCTCAGTGTTCTCATGGACAGCTTCTGACTCTCCAGGTTTTCAAGCAAGGGTACTCGAACTTGCGTATGTGCAGTATTAAAGGCTAAGATACTTTTCTGTGAAGTCTCCACCTTATTAGAATTTATTTCCCTTGTTTCCTACACTAACAGGATCTAGGAAATAGTCTTTCCTTTGCAAATTGTTCTTCTTGCTTCTTCAAGCCAGAGTTAATGTGCCATCATAACCTTTGAATGCTGAGAAACCTCTGCCATCCTGTCTCATCTACTAGCTATTAACTAGACAAGTATTTTTTCTGGACATTTTCATTTTATCTTTGACCAATTTCCCCATATAATAAGCAAATTGCTATGTAGGAAACTGCCAACATGGCTTAAAAGTTAACAAACGTTCATTAGGTTTAAGGTCCTAAAAAATTGAATAATATTGTACATTTAAAAAGTAATAAAATGATAAATAAATGTGCATCAAGAAATGATGGATATTAAAATAACCAGTAGAAAAATTTGGAAAGAAAATATATCAAAAAATCAAATGAATCCAGGAGCTAGTTTTTTGAAAAGACTAGCAAAATAGACAGACTGCTAGCTAGGCTAATAAAGAAGAAAAGAGAGAAGAATCAAATAGACACAATAAAAAATGATAAAGGGGATACCACCACTGATCCCACAGAAATACAAATTACCATCAGAGAATACTGTAAACACCTCTATGCAAATAAACTGGAAAATCTAGAAGAAATAGATAAATTCCTGGACACACACATCCTCCCAAGACTCAACCAGGAAGAAGTCGAATCCCTGAATAGACCAATAACAAGTTCTGAAATGGAGGCAGGAATTAATACCCTACCAACCAAAAAAGCCCAGGACCAGAGAGATTCACTGCCGAATTCTACCAGAGGTGCAAAGATGAGCTGGTACCATTTCTTCTGAAACTATTCTGAACAATAGAAAAAAAGGGACTCCTCTCTAACTCATTTTATAAGGCCAGGGTCATCCTGATACCAAAACCTGGCAGAGACACAACAAAAAAGGAAAACTTCAGGCCAATATCCCTGATGAACATCTATGCAAAAATCCTCAGTAAAATACTGTCAAACCGAATCCAACAGCACATCAAAAATCTTATCCACGATGATCAAGTCAGCTTCATCCCTGGGATGCAAGACTGATTCAACATACACAAATAAATAAATGTAATCCATCACAGAACAGAACCAATGACAAAAACCACATGATTATCTCAATAGATGCAGAAAAGGCCTTTGATAAAATTCAACATTACATCATTCTAAAAACACTCAATAAACTAGGTATTGATGGAACATATCTCAAAATAATAAGAGCTGTTTATGACAAACCCATAGCTAATATCATATTGAATGGGCAAAAGCTGGAAGCATTTCCTTTGAAAACTGGCACAAGACAAGGATGCCTTCTCTCACCACTGCTATTCAACATAGTATTGGAAGTTCTGGCCAGGAAAATCAGGTAAGAGAGAGAAATAAAGGTTATTCAAATAGGAAGAGAGGAAGTCAAATTGTCTCTGTTTGCAGATGACATGATTATATACTTAGAAAACCCCATCATTTCAGCCCAAAAACTTCTCAAGCTGATAAGCAACTTCAGCAATTTCTCAGGATAAAAAATCAATGTACAAAAATCACAAGCATTTCTATACACCAACAATAGACAAGCAGAGAGCCAAATCATGAGTAAACTCCCATTCAAATTGTTATAAAGAGAATAAAATACCTAGGAATACAACATACAAGGGATGTGAAGGATCTTTTCAAGGAGAACTACAAACCAGTGCTCAAGGGAGTAAGAGAGGACACAAATGGGAAAAAATCCCATGCTTATGGATAGGAAGAATCAATACTGTGAAAATGGCCATACTGCCCAAAGTAATTTACAGATTTAATGCTATTCTCATCAAGCTACCATTGACTTTCTTTGAAGAATTAGAAAAAATACTTTAAATTTATAGGGAACCAAAAAAGAGCCCATATAGCAAAGACAATCCTAAGCAAACAGAACAAAGCTGGAGGCATCAGTCTACCTGACTTCAAACTATACTACAAGGCTACAGTAACCAAAACAGCATGGTACTGGTACCAAAACAGATATATAGACCAATGGAACAGAATAGAGAACTCAGAAGTAACACCACACATTTACAGCCATCTGATCCTCAAGAAACGTGACAAAAACAAAACTGACTAGCCATATGCAGAAAACAGAAACTGGACCCCTTTTTTACACCTTATATAAAAATTAACTCAAGATGGATTAAAGACTTAAATGTAAACCCAAAACCATAAAAACTCTAGAAGAAAACCTAGGCAATACCATTCAGGACATAGGCATGGGCAAAGACTTCATGATGAAAACACCAAAAGCAATGGAAACAAAAGCAAAAATTGATAAACGGCATCTAATTAAACTAAAGAACTTATTCACAGCAAAAGAAACTAACATCTGAGTGAACAGGCAACCTACAAAATGGGAGAAAATTTTTGAAATCTGCCCATCTGACAAAAGTCTAATATCCAGAATCTACAAGGAACTTAAACAAATTTACAAGAAAAAACAAACAACCCCATCAAAAAGTGGGCAGAGGATATGAACAGACAGTTCTCAAAAGAAGACATTTATGCGGCCAGCAAACAGATGAAAAAAAAAAAGCTCATCATCATTGGTTATTAGAGAAATACAAATCAAAACCACACTGAGATACCATGTCATGCCAGTTAGAATGGCAGTCATTAAAAAGTCAGGAGACAACAGATGCTGGCGAGTCTGTGGAGACATAGAAATGCTTTTACACTGTAGGAGTGTAAATTTGTTCAACCGTTGTGGAAAACAGTGTGGTGATTCCTCAAAGATCTAGAATCAGAAATACCATTTGACTCAACAATCCCATTACTGGGTATATGCCCAAAGGATTATAAATCATTCTACTATAAATATACATTCACACATACGTTTATTGCAGCAGTATTTACAACAGCAAAGACTTGGAACCAACCCAAATGCCCATCAATGATAGGCTGAATAAAGAAAATTTGGCACATATATACCACAGAATACTAGGCAGCCATAAAAAAGAATGAGTTCATGTCCTTTGCAGGGACACGGATTAAGCTGTAAGCCATCATTCTCAGCAAGCTAACACAGAACAGAAAACCAAACACTGCATATTGTCACTCATAAGTGGGAGTTGAACAATTAGAACATGTGGATACAGGGAGGGGAACATCACACAATAGGGCCTATCCGGAAGTGGGGGACAAGGGAAGGGAGAGCATTACGACAAATACCAAACGCATGTGCAGCTTAAAACCTAGATGACGGGTTGATAGGTGCGACAAACCACCATAGCAAATGTATAGCTGTGTAACAAGCCTACACGTTCTATGCATTATCCCAGAACTTAAAGTAAAATTTAAAAATTAAAAAAAAGAAAATATATACATGCATTGAAATACAAAGTATGCACAACAAGTGGAATAATAGTAAACCTATATATAGTTAGATTGGATTTCTAAATTGGAAAATAGCACTGAAGAATAAAAAAATATAGGGAAGACCACCTATTTGATAACATAGTAGGGTGATGACATTCAATAACAACTTAATTGTGTATTTTAAAATAACTTAAATAATGTAAAATAACTTGAAAATGTAATTAGATTGTAACTCAAGAGAAATATCTTTAGGGGAAGAATAAAAAAATACAAGGAAATAAAAAAGTAAAAATATGAAGAATAAATTCATAAGCATAGATAACACTCAATACATTTTAAATATTTTAATATTTTCCTAATAGAATGACAGAGATAACTTTCAGGGAAATATGGCTGAAACTATTGTTGAACTAAAGAAGTATATGAATTATCTTTGTGCACTGACTTTCTACTGAGTATATAATGGGACAGCAATATGTTAAGGATGAAGAAAAATCTCTAAATCCCAACTAAAGAAAAAATATACATACAAAGGAATAAAAATATGATTGAAAATAAAAATTATTACAGTAAAATTACTATAAAACAAATAACTTTCAACATAGAATTTCCTAGCCATTCAGACAGGACTATTACATGAAATTTTCAGATATACAAAGAATATATACTACCAATAGATTCTTACAAATTACCCAATAATGTATTTCAAACCAGAAAACCCAAACAAAAAGAATAAAATGTGAACAACTCAGCAATCTTGGGTTAAAATACAGAAATCAAAAAATCAGTTAAATTCAACAAATTATACACTATCAAATTATAATCGTCTGATATAGTTTAGCTATGTCCCCACCCAAATCTCATTTTAAATTGTAATTCCCATAGTCCCCACATGTTTTGGGAGGGACGAGATGGATGATAATTGAATCATGGGGGCAGATTCTCCCATGCTGTTTTCCTAGTAGTGATTTCTCATGAGATCTGATGGTTTTATAAGCATCTGGCATTTCCCCTGCTGACACTCATTCTTGCCCTGTCCTGTCACTCTGTGAAGAAGATGCCTGCTTCTCCTTTGCCTTCAGTCATGATTGTACGTTTCCTGAGACCTCCCCAGCAATGCAGAGCTGTGAGTCAATTAAGCCTCTTTTCTTTATAAATTACCCAGCCTTGGGTATTTCTTTATCAGTAGCATGAAAACAAACTAATACAGTAAAATGGTACCACAGAGAGTGAGGCGCTGCTGTAAGAATGCCCAAAAATGTGGAAGTGACTTTAGAACTGGTTAACAGGCAGAGATTGGTACAATCTGGAGGACTTAAAAGAAGACAGGAAAATGTGGGAAAGTTTGGAACTTCCTAGAGACATGTTCATTGGTTTTGACCAAAATGCTGATGGTGATGTGGACTATGAAGTCCAGGCTGAGGCGGTCTTAGAAGGAGATGAAGAACTTGCTGGAAACTGGAGTAAAGGTCACCCTTGCTATGCTTTAGCAAAGAGACTGGCAGCATTTTGCCCCTACCCTAGAGATCTCTGGAACTTTGAGGCTGAGAGAGATAATTTAGGGTATCTGGTGGAAAAAAATTTCAAAGCAACAAAACATTCAAAGAAAGCAGTACATAAAAGCTTGGAAAATTTTCAGCCTGACTTCGATAGAAAACAAAAACACATTTTCTGGGGAAAATTTTAAGCTGGCTGCAGATACTGGCATTGATAATGAGAAGCCAAATATTAATCACTAAGATAATGGGAAAATGTCTCCAGGGCATGACAGAGACCACCCCAGCAGCCTTTCCCCTCATAGAGGCCTAGGAGGGAAAAATGCTTTTTTGGGCCAAGCTCAGGGCTACCTTGCTCTGAGCAGCCTCAGGATGTGGTGCCCCGTGTTTCAGCTGCTTCAGCTCCAGCTGTGGCTAAAAGGGTCCAAAATACACCTTGGGCCATTAACTCAGAGGGTACAAGCCCCAATTTTTGGTGGCTTTCATATGGTGTTGAGCCTGTGGGTGCACAGAAGTCAAGAATTGAGTTTTGGGGATGTTTGCCTAGATTTCAGAGGATGTATGGAAACACTTGGGTGCCCAGGCAGAAGTTTGCTGCAGGGGTGGAGTCCTTATGGAGAACTTCATGGAAATGCTCCCATTCCAAATGGGATAAATTGGCCAAAAAAGTGGCTACAGGCCAGATGCAAATTCAAAACCCATAAAGGCAGTCATTAAATATTAGAGCTCCAAAATGATGTCCTTTTACTCCATGTCTCATATCCAGGGCATGCTGATGGAAGGGGTAGACTCCCAAGGTCTTGAGACATTCTGCCTCTGTGGATCTGTAGGGTACAGCCCCCATGGCCACTTTCATGAGCTAGCATTGAGTGTGTGTGGCTTTTCTGGGTGCACAGTACAAACTATTAGTAGATCTACCATTATGGGGTTTAAAGAACAGTTGCCCTATTCTCACAGCTCCACTAGGAGGTACCCCAGTGTGCACTCCCTGTGGGTATTCCAACACCATATTTCCTCTCTGCACTGCCTTAGCAGAGGCTCTTCATGAGGATCCCCCCCTACAGCAGACTTCTACTTGGACATCCCTGCATTTCCATACATCATGTGAAATCTAGGCAGGGGTTCCCAAACCTCAACTCTTGCCTTCTGCATACTCACAGGACCAAAACCTTGTGGTAGCCACCAAGACTTGGAGCTTGCACCATCTGAAGCAACAGCCTGAGCTGTACCTTTCCTTGTTTTATCTATGGCTGGAGCTGGAATGGCTGGGATGCAGGGCACTATGTCTCCAGGCTTCACAGGGCATCTGGGCCCTGGGCTTGGCCCACCAAACCATTTTAATATGATAAGCCCCTGGGCCTGTGATGGGAGGGGCTTCCCCCAAATATCTCTGACATGCCCTGTAGACATTTTCCTCATTGTCTTGGCAATTAATATTTGGTTCCTTTTTACTCATGCAAATTTCTGCAGCCAGCCTGAATTTCTTCCCAGAAAATGAGGTTTTCTTTTCTACCACATGATCAGGCTGTAAATTTTCCAAACTTCTATACTCTGCTTCCCTTTTTAAAACATAAGTCCCAATTTCAGATTATCTCTTTGTGAATTTGCCAATGACCGTACACTGTTAGGAGCAGCCAGACCAAATCTTGACTACTTTGCTGCTTAGAAATTTCTTCTACCAGATGCCCTAAATCATCTCTCAAGTTCAAAGTTCCATAGATCCCTAGAGCAGGGACACAATGCCACCAGTCTCTTTTATATGGCATAGCAAGAGTGACCTTTACTCCAGTTCCCAACAAGTTCCTCATCTCCGTCTGAGACACCTCAGCCTCTTATTCTCCATATCACTATCAGCATTTTGGTCAAAACCACTCAAAAAGTCCTCAGAAGTTTCAAACTTTCCCACATCTTCCTCTCTTGTTCGGAGCCTTCCAAACTATCTCAACCTGTGCCCACTACTCAGTTCCAAAATCAGTTCCACATTTTCTGGTATCTTTATACCAGTACCCCACTTTCCTAGTATTAATTTTCTGTATTAGTTTTTCTCACACTGCTATACAGAACTACCTGAGACGGGGTAATTTATGAAGAAAAGAGGGTTTGTTGGCTCACAGTTCCATGGGCTTAACAGGAATTGTGACTGGGAGGGCTCAGGACACTTACAATTATAGCAAGCAGAAAAAGGAAAGCAAGCATATCTTACCATGGTGGAGCATGGGAGAGAGTGAAAGTGAACAGGAAACTGCCACACACTTTTAAACCATCATCTTGGGAGAACTCACTCACTATCATGAGAAGAGCAAGGGGAAAATTCACCCTGATTACCCAATCACCTCCCACCACCAGGTCCCTCCCCTGACATATGGGGATTACAATTCAAAATGAAATTTGAGTGGGGACACAAAGCCAAATCATATTACCCCGTGACACGAGATTATCTATATAATAAATCTCTGTATCTATCCTTGAACCTAAAATAAAAGTTAAAAAACAACAACAAAGTGTTTGCATCTGGAATACATAAAAAATAATAATATTATATCAGTTTCAAACATAGTAAAAGGCTTGAATAGAAGTTTCACAAATGAGTATATAAGAAAACATATGGCCAGTAAGTACATAATAGTGGTCAACATCATTTGCCTTCAGGAAATTCAAATTAAAATCAGGATGAAATACCAATCTACACCTACTGAAATGACAAAAAAAAAAGCAAAAGAAGATCAACAGTACAAATATTGCCAAGGATATGGAAAAATTAAAACTTCTGCAGATTTGTAGTAAGAAAATACATTGACACAACCATTTGAATGTCTGATTTTTTTTAATGTAAAATATACGTGTAGGGAAGAAAATGTAATATCTTTTCCTCAAACATTGCAAGGGTCTTGGCTGGCGCCTCTATAACAAAAGACAGATTAACAAAAGACAGATTAACAAGAGAAAAGAATGACAAATTAATGTAACAAACTTTTACATTACACAAGAAAACCTTCAGAAAAAAGACCCAAAGACCCAGAGAAAACTAGGTACTTTTATGCTAAGTCTGATGAAAGCAGTGGATAGTTGTGTAGAAAAGTGGTTGGACAAAAATGGTATTGTAAATGTGATTATTATTGTTATTATTTTGAGACAGAGTTTTGATCTGGTTTCCCAGGCTGGAGTGCAATGGTGCGGTCTCAGCTCACTGCAACCTCTTCTTCCCGGCTTCAAGTGATTCTCCTGTCTCAGCCTCTCTAGTAGCTGGGATTACAGGTGCCTGCCACCACACCCTGCTAATTTTTATATTTTTAGTAGAGACGGGGTTTCGCCATGTTGGCCAGGCTGGTCTCGAACTCCTGACCTCAGGGGATCTACTTTCCTCAGACTCACAAAGTGCTGGGATTACAGACATGAGCCACCATGCCCGGCCTGGTAAATATTATTAATGGTAATAAACTCGGGGGAATTCAGCAAAAACCTGTTTAGAGCTTTTCTGCATCTCTGTGTCTGTGACATCCCTTTCCTCTGTGTATGGGGCATGGCTGCTCTGGAATGAGGATCTTATAACCTATTTTTAATTGTGGTAGTTGAGAGAAATTTGTAATGCTCCTGCATTACACAGAATGGCAAAGGAGGGTCAGAGTGACTTTCTTGCTTCTGAAGCATTCTTAATTGCCACGAGGCCATATTTTGGGTTATTGTGTTCTGAGCCATGACATACACTACTCTACAATCCAGTAACCATACTTTTAGATATTTATCTAAGATAAAAGAAAACATGCCTGCAAAAATCTCTGTACTCTCTTACATAAGTAATGTAATGGTGACTTTTTTAATAATATCCTGAAACTAGAAACTGCCCACCTGTTCATCAACAAGGAAATAGATATGCAATGGTGGATATGAATAAGAAAGTAATTCTTGAAAAAAGAATCAAACTATTTATATACACAAGAACATTAATGTATCTTAAAACTCTTATGACTAGTGAAAGAAGTAATTCATAGAAGAGTAAATACTGCGTAATTCAATTTTTATAAAGTTCAAGAATAGTTAAAATTAAGCTATGTGGATAAAAATCAGATCACTGATTTCTTCAAGGAATTGACTAGGAAGGAGTTTAAGGAACTTGCAGGCTGATGTTAATGCTCTGTGCCTGAAAAAAGGATGGGGTTTACTCGAATAAATACATCTTTTAAAAACTGAAGGAACTATACTCTTAATACTTCTGCATTTCAAGTACGTAAATAATATCTCAGAAACAGATAATAGTAGCTTTCTACATTTCAAAATATATAAATAAATCCTATATAAACGTAATAGAGAAAAAGAAAAGGGAATTTTTTTTCTTGTTTGGAAGGAAGAGAAACATTCCAATTAATTTATCAGAAAAAGATAATTTTAAGTAGTTTTGTAAAATATATATGTGTAATTATTAATAGTACTGTGTGATTTATTATTTCACAAGTCATGTCAGATCATAGCAGTAAAATAATAGTAGTACAAAAGAGAAAATAAAAACTTTTAAGCCAATGGGAGGCAGGAAATTTGAGGGAATAAGAAAAATAAAAAGCACAACCAAAGCCAAACAAAACAAAACAAAAACTACACATGCACACACACACACACACACACACACACACGATAAATTGGCAGACCAAAAGACCAAGTATTGATTAACTATATGAATGTAAGCAAATTAATATCTGATTGACATAACAAGAGAGCAGATGAATAATTGTCCTCTGGGCACAAAGCAAGTGACAAGATTGAGTATTGAATAACCAGTTTATTTTGTACAAAGAGTATGCACTTAAATACTAGGCAACATCTAGGATTTCAGGCAACCTTGGAGGAGATATTTTATGATAATGAGTGGGAAACAAAGAACTGAATTCATTTACAGAGTAAACTAATTTTGTAATGCATACATCAGTTTATAAATGCCCATTATGAAGATTTGCTAGTCACACTGGCCTCCTTGCTGTTTCTGGAATATGTGAAACACATCGTATTCCTGCATCATGCTGTGTTCTTTATTTCTCCCACTATGGTGAATGTCCTGCTGCCAAATACCTGCGTGGCTCAACACTTTCTCACTGTATTCGCATAACCACTCAAATGTTACCTTAGTAAAGAAGATTTGGCTCTACTCTATTAAATATAGTAGTCCCTCCCTTCTGCCCTGTCACTTTCTATTCCCTTATCTTACCGATCTGACATTGTGTGTGTCTGTGTTCATTAACTTGCTCATTGACCATACCCACTGAACAGAAGGTGCCTTCCATGAGATTAAGATTTTCCCCTATAAAGTATCAGCAGTGTGTTGCAAATAGTAGGTCATTAAATATTTATGGAAGGAAATGTGAATGCATTGCATTCTTTCCTTCCCCCACAAAAGTACTTATTTTATTATTTAATTGATAGTTTATTGAGATATTTTCCTAACTTATTGTATTAGTCCATTTTCACACTGCTAATAAAGACAAATCTGAGACTGGGAAAAAAGACGTTTAATGGACTTACAGTTCCACATGGCTGGGGAGGCCTCATAATCATGGTGGAAGACAAGATGGAGCAAGTCACGTCTTACATGGATGTGCAGGGAAACTCCCATTTTTAAAACCATCAGATCTAGTGAGACTTATTCACTCTCATGAGAACATCAGGGTAAAGACTCACCCCCTTGATTCAATTACCTCCCACTGGGTCCCTCTCATAACACATGGAAATTCAAGATGAGATTTGGGTGGGGACACAACCAAACCGTATCTTGTGTTTTAATTCATTTAACAATTAATCATTCAATAAGGAATTCCGGCATCTATGTCTATACTTTTTTGCACTTGTCTAGATAATGATTTTTCATGATGTTATTGTATCTATTGCAGGTAGACATTTTTGGTAGATTTATTTCTAGTGAACATATAAGAATAAAGACACACTACCATTTGGGGTACTTACTATGAAGCAGTCACTAGACTAGGTAGTTTAAAACATTACAAAAGATAATTCTTGTAAAAATACATAGTTTTATTAGATCAATTTTATAGATGAAATAATCTGAGAGTTAAAGAGTTGAATCATTTTGCTTTATGTTATGGAGCCTGATTTGCCTTGCTTAACAACAAAAATTGGGACAGAAAGAGGCTTGACTTGTAGCATTTTCCTGGTTCCACAGTGTAAATATCCACATCATGGCTTATTTCAAGCTACAAATGTGATCATTGAACACAGAAATTGAAACAGAAACTAACAATCAGCTCCTGTGAGCCACTGTATATTACTAATATTTGGCAAAAACAGAGAACAAACCATGTCTGTTTGAATCCATGTTTTCAGTCACTACACTGGAGTTACCTAAGACGGTGACTGAGCACTGTTTAGATGTACTTTAAAATAAATCTAAACGTATGGATCTTTTTTTCAGTGATATTATTTGGCCTGAAAAATACTCATTGAAGAAGTAAATCTACTTTGTTGACTGTTGGAATAGTATGAGCCTCCATTACCAGTCCCTGCTCAATTGACAAGAATACAATTCTTTTTCTCAGTATCTGTTTCTTTCACACTATAACAAATTGGTTGGTTCTAGTTTTTGTCTTTTATCAGGACTTGTTGTCTAATATCTTGTTTCTCTCTAACCAATATGGATGATGAATCACATCTGTTCCCCAAGTAATGACTTCAAAGGAAGAGTTTAAAGCTCTACCTGTGAGTTTCTGTTATGTTTGGTTATTTTCACATGGCTGTATAATAGATCTCCAAAGACCAGGAAAGAAGACGAGGTCTATTTCTTAACCCATTATGGCATAATCAAGAATGAGAAAAATGCTGGGGTTTTATTCTGCCTTGTGATGAAAATGAGACGTTATGGGTAGGGAAATTTTAATAACCAAATAAAAATTACAAGATAGCATATCAACTAGCCTATGTGCCCAAAAGACAAGGGAAGATTATATTAAGAATAAGATTCTCTGGTTAATGAGATTGTTTTAATAAGAACATGTAAGAGTCCCAAGTTAAATAACAAACTTACTTGCACAAGTATCTGTTCTTGGAAGTTAGATATATTTCTTTGCCTATCAGAGTACTTGCCCATACACAATGTGAATGCCTGATCATGTAAAACTGTGCCCTTATTAATATAGGGTTTCTTCAATGTGAAATATGTCTAATACATTGGCTAATAGTTGCATACAAATTATGATAATAATGTCAACATTTTCTAATTTCAAATATGAAAATAACTGAAAATACAATAGAGTTATTTCTCACTTACTTTTTTTGTTTTTGGAATCATACAATTTTAAAATCTCAAATATTTAAACTACCATAACAAAATATCTATATAAAGCCTTTTATCATGTCAAAAGTAGCCATATCCTGCCATATTCTAGCTGACTTTACTTCTTGATTATGATTATTTAAAGATAATAGAATGAGAAATGAAGGGGAGATTAGGTTTGTAACACCTTTGAAAATATTTGAATAGCAATGTGTCTTAAATATTTAATAGATATGAATTACCACTGTATGTTCTAAAATAATGTAATTGCACATAAACTCCTTGTCTTCCTTATTTTAAATGCATTCAGGGAAAAGTTATTCAAATAAAAAATGATATTCCCTGAATGAAAATCATAGAATTATAAGGTTCTTGTGCATCTACTTACCATGAAGACTTAATAAGTAACAGGTTTTATGAGACTGAAATATTATTATTATTCAGTTCAACCATTTAGTCTTAAAATACTGTCAATTTCAAAAAGCATGGTGCTGAGTTTGCAGCAGCTTCTGAAATAGCTTACCCCTTTGTTAAATTATGTTTGGGTTTCCTTAACCTCAAGAAGCAATTGTATTCTGAAATAAATATTGCAGTTTTCTCAGCAAGTTTACAATTAAATCAACATTTATTAATATAGAGTACATTGGGTATACATTTATTTATTGCCTCAGAAGCAATAAATGCAACCTAGTTTTTGCTTCATTACGTTTAAGATATGACAACTGGAAAGATACCCTCATTAAGCCAAATACTTTTTATTCCAGCGATGGATTTGTTAATATTTTAAAAATTAGTTGAGATTTAAGACTTATCTTTCTTCTGATGTAGATAATGCCAGTCTGGGTAATGCCATTTTGAACAATGTTAAGATTCACTGTGAAGTTATACTCATCATCTGAGGCCCAGGCTGAATCACATCTCCGCTCGAAGCATTTGTCTTTTTAAATTCATGGGATACAAAGTTTAGAATAAACATTAGAACTCATCATGTCATACCTCTAGACCAAAATTTATCAAATGTTTTTGCATCAACTTTGCGTCAGTAGCACATAGCAAAACCATCCATAAAATCATACACTTAAAAGAGTGAAGCGCAGAAATCTGAATTTAAACTGACACTACAAGTGATACTCTGCATTATAAAATTGTCAAACGACCACTCCAGCACAGCTTGATATGCTTCTTTGACAACTTTTCCAGTGGTTGAATATCTTTGGAGGAAAAAAACATGCTACGACACTACACTCAAACACTACTCATAATCTAGGAAGTTCTATTAAAAATATAAATATAGCTTATACATACTTTGTCACCAGTTTTTACTTCCAAAAGTCTATTTAATCTTTCTAAAATGACACTGAAATCTTCCAATATTTTCAACATATTTTAACAAATTATGTAATGCAAATAGGCCTTTGCATTATTGACTAAAGGCAACACTCATTCATGTCAAAAATTCTCAACAAACTACGAAGAGAGGGGAGCTTTCTCAACTTGATAAAGCACATATACAAATAACCTATATTGGACAATGTATTTAGTAGTGAGAAACTGGATGATCTCATTTTAAAATTGGAAATAGGTAATGATATCATTCCTCATCAATTATATGAAGCATCATATTGGAATTCCTAGCTAGTGCAGTAAACATGAAAAGAAATAAATATATACATTTTGGGAGGAAGAAATCAAATCATTTGGTTTACAGATGACATAAATGTCTATGTAGAAGAACTCAGAGTCTTCAACATTTAATAAATAAAACCTCAAATAAACTAATATAGGAAAGACAGAGGATACATGGCTGATATACAAAAGCTAATTGATTTCATATATACCAGCATTAAACTGGTATTTGAATTTTTTAAAAAGATACCATTTACAATACTCCCATCCCAAAACCAAAAATGAAACACTTAGGTATAAATCTAATGGGATATCTATTACATCTACATGCAGATTCCTACAAAACTCTGATGAAAGAGATTGAAAAATTAAACGAAGGAGGAGATACTTCATGTTAATGTATTAGAAGACTCAATATTGTTAAGATAGCAGTTCTTCCAAGTTGATGTGTAGATTTGATGCAATTTCAGTCAAAATCACAACAAGCTATTCTATAGAAACTTGTAAACTTATTATAAAGTTTATATGCAAAGGCAAAAGACCTGGAATAACCAAAACAATGCTGAAGAAGAGGAACTGTATTAGTCTGTTCTTATGCTACTATGAAGAAATATCCAAGACTGGGTAATTTATAAAGCAAAGAGGTTTAATTGACTCTCAGTTCCTTTTGGCTGGGGAGGTCACAGGAAACTTGCAATCATGGTGGAAGGGGAAGCAACATATCCTTCTTCACATGGCAGCAGGAGAGAGAAGTGCCAAGCAAAAGGGAAAAAGGCTCTTATAAAACCATCAGATCTTGTGAGAACTCACTCACTATCATGAGAACAGCAGCATCAAGGTAACTGTCGCTATGATTCAATTACCCCCCAGTAGGTCCCTCCCATGGCATGTGGGGATTATGGAAACTACAATTCAAGATGATATTTGGGTGGAGACACAGCCAAATCATATCAGAAACTAAGCTGGATGATTCAAATAATATGATTGCAAGACTTATAAAGATACAATAGTCAAGACAATGGCAATTTGATAGAAAAGGAATAGTCTTTAACAAATGATGCTGAAACAAGTGGTTGTTCATATTAAAAAGAAGGAACCCAGATACAGACCTTGTATTTTTCACAGAAATAAATCACATTGAATCATACATGTAAATGTGAAACAAAAATATATAAAACTTTCAGAAGAAAACATAGAATGTCTAGATGACCTTTGGTTTGGTAACGAGATTTGAGATATAACACAAAAGCATGATCAATGAAAGAAGCGATAGTAGTTGAACTTTATCAAAATTAAAAACTTTTGCTCTGTCTAGTACACAGTAAGAGAATGCAAAGACAAGGCACAGACATGAGAAAACATATGTTAAACCAGTGCTATCCAACATATACAAATAACGATTATAACCCAACAAAAGTAAACACATGAACCAATTTGAAAATGGTTCAAAGAATTGATGCTCACTAGAAAAGATATAAATATGGCAAATAAATGTATAAAAAGATACTTGACATCATATGTCATCAGGAATTGCAAATTAAAACAATTACCTGATATTCCTACACACCTATTAGTACAACTATAATCCAAAGACACTGGAAATAGCAGTTGCTGAGCAAGGATTCAGAACACCAGGGACTGTCATTCATTGCTAGTAAGAATAAAAAATGCTATTTCTATTTTGGAAACGGCTTGGCAGTTTATTACAAAGTTAAACGTAGCCTTATCTTATGATTCAGGAAATAGACTCCAGCATATTTACAAATCTGGCTTGAACACCTATGTCAACATGAAAAACTTTATGTGAATGTTTACAATACCTTTATTCATAATTACCAAAAACTATTCTTCAACAGATGACTAAACCATGATATATCTATACAATGGAATATTATTCAGAGATTAAAAGAAAATGAGCCATCAAGACAAAAAGATGTGAATGAATATAAAATGCATATTGATACGTTTAAAAAAGAGTCTGAGAAGGCTGTATGGTACAATTTCAAATATATGACATTCTGGAAAAAACAGAATTACGGTAAATGGTACAAACGGCAGTGGTTACTAGTGGGCCAGGGAAGGAGAATAAGATTGAATAGGGGAAGCACAGAACTACACAATTTAGTCTACATTCATATATTTTCTTATTCTGACAGATGAGAGAGCCTAGAAGCACTAACAGCCCAATAGCAACGAGCACACTTAGTGCATCTATGTTTCTAACACTGTTGTTCACTGAAAAGACTCAGGTAAACTTGAAAACATCACTGATTGTAAGACTGGGGCAGGAGGAAATATACAGGATGATCCTGAAACTTCTTGTAGTACTAGAAAATAAAGAAGTTCTCCAAAACCACCTAACCAATAAGCAGACAAACAAACAAACCTACATACATTGATGAAGGTTTGTCACAGGGACACAGGAGCCAACTGAAGGAAGTTCCAATGGCCATAACTAGAAAAATTTGAGCCATACAATAAACAAAATACTATTGGATTCTAACTCAAAGTATAAAATACATGCCCATGAATTATACTGATATGAATACACAATAAATGGGAGAGAAGAGACAGATCTGTGCAGAATTAGTTCAATAATTTATGTAGATATATCTCCCTCAAGAGATGGAGAATAAGTCCTCACTCTTTAAGTATGTGCTGTACAAAGTGTTTTCCTTGCAAAGAGTACACTATGGAATGGCGTTGGGGTAGGAGAGGTGTAACTTTCCATAAAGAAATCTGATAAACATTACTTCACCTAGATGGCCCAGGTTAGGTTGACAGTATATATTCTTATTGTGATGTGATGAAAATGGCACGTTATTTCTATGACTGTCCTCCTCCAAACCCATAACCCAATCTAATCATGAGAAAACATCATACAAATCCTGAGCTATTCTGCAAAGTGCTTGAGCAGTACTTTTGAAAACTGTTATGTCATCAAAAGCAAGAAAGGTTTGTGAAACTCTTCCAGTGCAGAGGCACATAAAACAATATGACAGCTTAAGGTATTTTGGTGCTCTAGATGAAGTCCTGGAACAGAGACAAACATGATACAGAAATAACGAACATTGCCAGGCGCGATGGCTCACCCCTGTAATCGCAGCACTTTGGGAGGCTGAGGCAGGTGTATCACCTGAGGCCAGGAGTTCGAGGCCAGCCTGGCCAATATGGTGAAACCCCATCTCTACTAAAAATACAAAATTAGCCGGGAGTGGTGGCAAGCGCCTGTAATCCCAGCTACTTGGGAGGCTGAGGCAGTAGCTGGGATTCAACCCAGGAGGTGGAGGTTGCATTGAGTTGAGATCCCGCCATTGCACTCCAGCCTGGGCAAGAAAAGTGAAACTCCATCTCAAAATAAATGAATAAATAAATAAATGAATAAATAAATAATGAACATTGATTCATTAATTTTAATAACTGTAACACACTAACATAAGATGTTAACTATGGGGGCTGGGCAAGGGATTTATGGAAAATTAGTACTATCTTCTCAATTTTTCAGTAAATCAAAAAGTACTTTAAAAATAAATGTTTATTCTTAAAAACATTTACAAGGAAAATTCAACTACATAAAGAAGAAAAAGCACAAAGTGCATGCTTCTTAGGAGCAGGATTCAAGTATTCAGAATTGCATACTTTCCCTTTGTAATTTTAGTGTTTTTCCATTTGGATTTCTTTCTTTTCTTCCTTTCTCCCTTCCCTTCCCTTCCCTTCCCTTCCCTTCCCTTCCCTCCCCTCCCCTCCCCTCCCCTCCCCTCCCCTCCCCTCCCTTTCCCTTTTTTTCTTTCTTTCTTTCTTTCTTTATTTTCACTCACAGGGTCTCATACTGTCACCCAGGCTGGAGTGCAGTAGAGCCATCATGGCTCAGTGCAGCCTTCACCGCCTGGGCTCAAGCAACCTTCCTGCCTCAGCCTCCCAAGTAGCTAGAACTACAGGTGTGTGCCACCACACCTGGCTAATTACTGTATTTTTTGTAGAGGCAAGGATTTGTCATGTTGCCCAGGCTGGTCTCAAACTCCTGGATTCAAGCAATCTGCCTGCCTCTGCCTCCCAAAGTGCTGAAATTACCGGTGTGAGCTATATCTCTCAGTCCTCAACTTGAATTTCTTTTTTATAAAAGGAGGAGAGAGACTAAAATGGGAAGGAAGAAGGAAGGAAGAGAAAACGAAAAGGAGAGAGGGAGGAACAGGGGAAGAGAAAGTGAGAGTGAAGGAGTAGAGGGAAGAGACAGAAGGGAGGAAAGAAACCATTGACTTGCTCAAAATTACCCGCGTAATAATAGGTAAAACTAGAACTTAATTCTTAATTCTTTCAAATGCCAAAGTCCTCATATTATTAACCTTTTTTTCTCCCCTTTCTATACAGAGAGGATAAAATGACTACAGAGTCAGCAATGTGTCCATTGCTTAACTGGAGCTAAAAGAAATTTCATTTTTCACCCCTTTGGCAAATTCATTGAAAATGTACTCACTGTCAGATGTTACTGAACTAAATAACCCATTATAGTCTAAAAGATAAATGTGGATTTTGCCGAAGATGTTGAGAACAGTTAAGTCAATTCTACCTGCTTTTTGTTGTAAATCTTCTGCAGAGCCAAATTTTATAACTTCTTTTGTCATATGTTCTTTGCATCATCATTGCACTTTGGTTTGCAATGGCAGATTCTGGGGCGTAACATTAGTTAAGTTGATGAAAAGGAAGTCATTCAAGTGTCTCTACAAAGTAAACTTTGTTTGAGGAGTTTACAGAGGAAATAACCTCTATTTAAGTGGAGTGAGAAAGTTCTTACTGCAATATTTTAAAGCTGTTTCACACATACAATATTCACTTTTTAATCAGGGGAGAATAATACATAATTTTAAAAAATACTTAAAGCCAGGGTATAGTGATATTCATCTTCAACACACTATATTACCCATGCAGTTAAAAGAAAGAGAATGTGCTTGGTTATTTTTTTTTTCCTTTTGTCTCCCTTTATTTTACAAGCCCAGGGGGATGCAACTCATTTTCTGTGTAATTATTTTAAGACTGAGTTAGAGAACACCCTTTTTCTTTATTCTTTTATCCTGTTGTGTTTTTGGTTGGGAAGAAACTAAGCCTTTCTAATAAGTTGTGAATGTCAAGACTAGAAAGAGTTCTAAAGACGTGAATCAAACCCCTGGAGTTAGTTGGGCTGTGGTGATTGGTCTAGAGCCCAGGGTGAATTTTCATGGGGCCAGGCAAGTGTCCTCTGCAGTTGTTAAGAAGGGTCAAGAAAACACCAATTTGCAAATTTCTGCATATTTTATTTATGTGAGTGAATATTATAATACAGATATAATATTATGAAAAATAAAATAATGGTCATTAAAACTTATCCCTATAAAAACTAATGATATAAGAAAACTACCGAAAGACTTTCTTCTTTTAAAGTAATTATTATCTAGGCCTCGCACAGTGGCTCATGCCTGTAATCCCAGCACTTTGGGATGCCAAGGCAGGCAGATCACCTGAGGGCCGGGAGGTCAAGGCCAGTCTGGCCAACATGGTGAAACCTCACCTCTACTAAAAGTACAAAAATTAACTGGGCATGGTGGCAGGCGCCTGTAATCCCAGCTACTCAGGAGGCTGATGCAGGAGAATCGCTTGAACCCTGGAGGCGGAGATTGCAGTAAGCCGAGATAGCACCGCTGCACTCTAGCCTACTAGCCTAGACAACAGAGCAAGACTCTGTCTCAGGAAATAATAATAATACAATAAAAAATAATTATATGACTTTATTGGTACTACTGAGGCAAAATGATATAAAAGGCACTTCCAGTTTTCCAAATCCCATTTCAGATATTAAAATAACACCAAGATTGTAGCATACACACATTAGGCATGTGTGGTTTTTAAAAAACTTAATTGACAGATATACATATATAATTATTTTATCTCATTTAAATTAGATTAATTTTCATGTGAACTGGAGAAATTTTTTAGGTTATAGTAATCTACATCCTATTTTATCAAATTGCATCACATTATTTCACAATTTTATAACATTATAAGGAAAGCACCAGAATAAGAGTTAGCTCTTTGGTAGCTTCTCCGAACATCAGCCGAATCACTTGAAAAGGCTGCATGATCTTTCAAAGTTTTAATGTCCTCAAATTTAAAATGAGAATAATATTTGCTCATTTCATATTCCAGGGTCTTTAATCAATGACAAATAACATGCAGAATTTTTAAAAATTTAAGATAGCAACTATTTTTTAAGAAAGAATTGTAATTAAACATTTGACATACAGGTCATTGCTCTTTCACAAAACGTTAAACCTTCATAAGCAATTAATTGAATTTACTCATTTAAAATTTTATAAAAGTTTTACATACAAATAAATTAATATTTTACATGTGAAAATATTGAAGGGCTTCAAGATTAAAGAAAAAAAGATTTTCTTTTTCTTTTT
Source organism: Pongo pygmaeus (assembly GCF_028885625.2). NCBI lineage: Eukaryota > Metazoa > Chordata > Mammalia > Primates > Hominidae > Pongo > Pongo pygmaeus. The sequence goes on from NC_072376.2 coordinate 27,685,285, forward strand.
TTTTTTGAGACGGAGTCTCACTCTGTCGCCCAGGCTGGAGTGCCTCAGCCTCCCAAGTAGCTGAAAAAAAGACTTTCTAAATTAAAATAATATATATTTTGACTCAGTATACTGTCTTGTAAATAGAAAAAGATTAATAGTTATTATTTAGGAAAGATACAACTGGAAACCTTTCTAGTAAATAAATAAGAACAACATATTAACATTTATCAGTTATGAACATCATTTTAATACCCTTGAAGATACTAAAAAACAATTTGTATATATCAATATTTTGAATAGGAATTTTGATACTTTTGTTTACATTATATTTTTTCTTAACATTTTTACTTAGAGTATTTAAAAATTTAAACAATTTTAACCTTAATTATCATGTGATAATATATTACATGTATCTCAGTGTAAAGAATATTAATTACATAGGCTCTGAATTCATATTTCTAATACATTATGAGGGTATTGCTAAAATAGTAATCTTATAATAATTCTGGAGCAGGTATTAATTTCTTCCTGTATGACTAGGATGCTTTTCACTTGAAATGTTACCGTTGAACTTGATTATCCATTTCAGATTATACAATTCTAAATTTATAAATATTTAAATAAGAGCTTGTCAGAAGTTTACTTATGAAACTATTTACAAATAGACAAGGCAGTTTCACAAATAATATCTGGGATGATAATTTATAATATTTTGCAAAACAAATTGTTTCAATTGATACAAAAGTAATTTGGGAGCAATTGAGTATATACCGTAACTGATATGCTAATTATAGGTTGTTATTTATTAAAATAAATTTCCTAAAGGTGGACTTTTGCTAAAGAATTTGCAGTTTTGAAGCTAGTCTACAAATCAGACCAGCCCTACTCCAAATGATCAAATTCAGTAAGATTAAGCAATGTATCTTCTATGTTGTATTCAAATTGTCAAAATCTTAAGTATGTATCTTGTATCTCATTTTTATTTTTATAATTTGCCATGGGTAACAATAAGAGATAATATGTGTAATGTTGTAGTAACATATAATCCCATACACATTTTAGTTCGTTCCCAGAATGTGGCAGATAAATTCTTTCCTAAGAGTCCTAGATTCAACTAGTAACTTTCTTAAACACAATGAAATTTTTGTCATCCTTACTTTGTAACTAAAACCAATATTTTTCACTTATATTCTCTCATCAGTCTTAATTAAACCACTGGTCATGGGAAAACAGGCTTTTAGTTTTAGAGTTATGCAATATGTTAGATGAATGCCATATTTTTTTCTAATGGATCCCTAAATGGAAGCCACATTTTAATGTATTCAGCCCATCCCAAGTCATATCCTCAGTTTGAGAGTTTAGAAATTTTATTGTATACTTAGACGGTATAAAGCTTAAAATGACTGACTTCTACTGAAACATGTAGAAGACTAATATATACAATCAGAGATCTGTGTATTATTTTCAATAAAGACTATAACATCTAGATCAGATATTTATTTGGGCCTGGAGAGATCATCGTTTTTTGTTTTTTGTTTTTTTTTTTCCTCTAGGCAAACCATTGGAAAGCCAGATAATAGATGGCTGCCTGGAGATGATAACAAAAGAAAGGGGTATTATTTGGAGTATTCAAATCTCTCACAACATCAGACTTACATATCCTGATGTAATCACCTTCAGTATAGGGATCTAGCTACCAAGAAGATGTTGAGTTGCCCTGGATGACATTTTCAGTTCTTAACAACATGAGTAACATTGGCCTTTGTAACTATTTTTTCTTCTTTTCCATTCATTGTTGACTCACCAACTAAGCTTTTAATTAACCTTTTGGTTAACTGAAATAAAATAAAATAGCTACTATTAGTTAACATTTATTTTAAGTGCTTACAATGTGCTAGAAAGCATTCTCATCATGTTTCATTAATTATCTCATTGAATCCTCTCAACCATCCTGCTAAAAACCAACATTTTACAGATCAGAAAACTAAACTGTAGACCGCTAAATTAACAAGACTGAATTGATGTCATCGGTAAACCACAGATGTAGTACTCAAACTCGAGTGTGTTTAAATATAAACTGTAAATCCCCAATCTCGGTGCCTTTCATTTCTCTTCATGCTAGGGCAATCTTGCTCTCATTTTTATCTGCATTTTGGGGAGTGTAAAACACTTCTAGATTTCATAATAGTACCACCAACATTCTTACTACAGATGACAAGGCTGAGTTTCAAAATAACGTGTTCAAGTTTCTCAGCTAGTAAGGACTAGTAAGGGACCTGAACCCGAATCTTCCTTTAAAACAGACACTTGCCGCAGAGGTGGCCTCCTCATGGTAAGCTCTGTTCTTCCATATGTGAACAAAATTCAATAACTGACTGGGCAAAAGAGCTCTTTGGAGTAGTTATTTCCTTGGGGAGTACTGCTGGTTAAGCCCACAGTGTAAAATCCAAAGGGTTTCATCATTATCAAGAACAGGTAAGTTCAGTATGGTATGTGCACTTTTCTTTAATTCATTTTTACCATCCCTGCAGTAAACATGGTCACAAATAAACCTATCAAAACTCTCATTTAATGCCCAAAATATTCTCTTCATTGCCACGCAAACACTTATCTCTGCAGCCCTCTCAGTTATCACAGGGACAGCTAGAGATTTCCATTTTGAGGAAATTAACCTTTTATTGCCCACCACAGTTCTTCAAAGCCACTTGCTGTTGTTTCCATCTAAATTACTCAGGAGTGACAAATTGCAGCCACTGCATAAGAAAAGATTCTCTGGGAGGTCAAGGGCTTTCTTTCTCAGTTACAGAAAAAAAAAAAAATAGATATTGTCAAATAACACTAAATTTACCTCGAAAAACATTTCAAGGAATCATGTAGTGGATTATAACAGAAAATGATCAATGTAATATTTTTGCAACAAAGATGAATGAAAATTATATACACATATGGTATGTGTATGTTTGCATCTGTAGAGTAACTCTAATGCTAGTTAAAACTTCTACTTACGGCATTTATCCAGATTAAATTAAATGTGAAATCAGGGAGAATTACAATCTGGGTATAAATGAGGCAGATGTAGACTATGAAGTCACTTTGCTCATTCCATTATGGATATTGCATTAAAATTACATACCTCATGCCCTAAAAGCTGATGAAATAGTTTGGTTCCTTACTAAAAAAATTTCTTCAGTATATAGCGTAATGCTCATAAGTAAGTGTAAAATGAATGAATGAACAAATGAAAGGGCAATAGGCAAATTATGAAAAGCCTTTAACAAAGAGCATAAAGGCTTACATAAATAAAAAAAACCTGTCATCTAAAATGCAAAACTCTCCCTGATTTTTTGGTCAGTCCTGAGGACCAGAGTCATTTGGAACAGAGCTGAGATCAATTTGAAAAATAAAATCTATATTTAAAAAGAGATTTTAAAGACACTAGTTCTGGCTGTTCTTTAGTCCGACAAAGTTAGTTAAAATCAGAGAATTATAAAGTATTCTCAATTTTCAGTTGACTTATTTTAAAAATACTTGATTTAATCGTAATTTTATTATAGCCTAAAATAATCCCAGCCTCGTAGAATTCAAGGTAATGGAATTTGTTTTATAGTATCTGCAATAGCCTCTTTCTTACATGGGTAACAGAAAGATGAATCACTTTGTTTCAGATTCTCATGTTGTGTATAAAGGTGGCTCCAGCCATCCCTGTTATTTCACAGTACCCTTAGTGTGTGGACTATCTTCTGCTTTGATAATAATGGATTTCTTTCCTCTTTGAATTTGCTACCGGTTAAAACATTTTGTAAAACCTTGAAGGTGTACTTGGCTTTCTGCTATTATTATCTCCATCTATAGTTATACAGAAATTTAAAATATGTGATTTATAATCAAACATTGTTATAAAAGTAGTTTGTTGTTTTTTTTGGTTTTTTTTTTTTTTTTTTTTTTTTTTTTACAAAGAGGAGTTCATATAATTTTCAGAGAAACTTTTAAAAGATGTATGCTTGGGAGGCTGAGGCGGGAAGATCACCTGAGGTCGGGAGTTTGAGACAAGTCTGACCAACATGGAGAAACCCCGTCTCTACTAAAAATATAAAATTAGCCGAAACATGGTGGTGCATACCTGTAATCCCAGCTACTTGAGAGGCTGAGGCAGGAGAATCTCATGAACCCGGGAGAAGGAGGTTGCGGTGAGCCGAGATTGCGCCATTGCACTCCAGCCTGGGTGACAAGAGAGAAACTCTGTCTCAAAAAAAAGAAGCTTATTTTCATTTTATGGATGAAGGTACAGTGCCTAGTATAGCCTAACTGCTCAATAACTTATTATTAAATAGATAAAAGAAGCTCATAAAGTTAGACAACTTTCCTAAAGTCATGTAGAAAGTGTATACCAGCCTAGGAACTTAGCCATCTCACTGTTTGTAGTCTACCCTCGGATTATTGGGGAAGTATGTGTGGAGCACCAAGTACCTGCTTTGCAGAAGGAATGTTCTCAAAATTCACTTTAAAGCCAGCTTTTTTTCTCTTTTTTTTTTTTTTTTTTGCATACGGGCTCAGACATTTTTCATCCCATACTTTTAAGAGATAACCATTAAATGTCGTTGTTTTTATGTTGTAGTAAGCCTCTGAATCATCTGTCTTCTTAGAATAAAGGCGTCAAATGGTGGAGCCTCAATTTTAACATGCTGTTTGGTGAATTAACATTTGCTCTAATAGTCCCTCTTTATCTTTACAACCTGAGGACAATTTATAAAAGTTTCAAATCTCTGTCTTAAATAATAGTATCTGAAAATTTTCTCTTTTTAAAAGAAAGTATGTAGTTAGCAGTGGACCCTACAGATTATTTGTCTTCTTCCTTACTGAACCTAGCAGTGCTCCATATGCCATGTGCATCTGTGGAAACTGACCTCGTCTCAACTTTAGCAGTAGACTTAGTTTAGGTAAAGACAGTTGGCTTTGGAATTTCCTGAGTGACTCAGGGGGTGAGCAGTAGGACTATGTTTGTCTCATCACACTGAATATAAGGACTTACATTTTTCTATATATTGAGAAATATGACTGTTTTGATTATTAATTGCTGCAGCACAAACACTCCTTCCCTCCCACTAAAAAAAAAAAAAAAAAAAAAAAAAAACAAGAACAGAGCAATGGTTTAAACAATGGCCATTTATTTAATTCACAAACCAGTAATCTGGGCAAGACAATGTGAGGATAACTCATGTCCATTCCATGTGGCATCAGCTGGGCAGCTGGACTGGGAATGGAAGATTCACATTTAAGATAGTAATCTACATGAATCATTAGATGGTGTGGGCTGTTCCCTGGGAGTTCAGCTAGCCACAGTTGCTCTTCATGGGGGCCTGTTCTGGGGCTTGTTAGACTTTTGCACAGTATGGCCATTGGGCTGCAAAAGCAAGTGGTCAAAGACAGACAAAGTAGAAGCTACCAGTATTTTAGGGCTTGGGTCTAGGAGAAAGCACAAATTCACTTTTGCCATATTCCATTGTTCAAGTAGACATAGCTCTTACCCACATTCAAGGGGATGGTACCTAGAACTCATCTCAAGATGGAGAAAATATCAAATTATTTGTGGCTGTCCTTAATGTTGCATGATGAGTAAGAAAACCTGTAGCAGTGATAGACACTATCTTGAGATCAAGAGAGGCACAAGCTTTTAGGTGAATTTAATCCAATAGATTTCAGATTTATGAGAAGAACCTGAGTCTTTGAAAACAATGAGCCACTTAATCAACCTGCCTGAAAATGTCACTATGTGTGAGATTCCACCTATGTGAGATAATAAATTCAATACTTTTCAAAGCAGATCAAATTTAGAATATTTGTTAGTTGTGTTAAAAAGATAAACTGAGGTAAATATAATTTATATAATGTATTTAAACAAACAGTAGTTCATGAATAGGGCAGCTCTAAACAAGAAGTGGTTCTTCAATGCCATTGAAAAAGCATAAAGGATATGCTTTTATAGAATGAATCAGAAGGTAATACAAAGAAAATATTTAATTGATAAGCATCATAAAATTGCCTTATTTGCTTCATCCCACTGAAAAATCCCTAGTTCTGTAATCATGTTATCTGGCTTCCTTTTATTGGTTTAAGCTTAAGTTCTGTTTTTCTTTAATACAGGCATTTACAAGAAATGACCCACGTTTTCTGCCTATATTTGCAACTTAAGCAAGGTTAAAGTTATTTTCAAGGCCTAAGTGGCTTGGTTAGCTCAGGGATTTTTCAAACCTGATCTTCATTTTAATTTGCTTTAATAGTTTCTACTTAAGCTATTGTAACTGATACAAAGTCATGCCAGGATTTAAAAGACAATATGGAAAAATTTGATCTGGTTTATATCTCTAAAAGCCTGTAGTTAGAAAGAAAAAGGTAAGTGTGAGAATCAGTAAAAGAAGGAGGAATAAATTATTTAATTTCTGTTTCTTAGAAATGATATGGGTCATACTAAATTTATTCTTAAACAACAAAGAACAACTGAATTAGTACTAATTAGTAATGTGCCAACTCCCTTGAGCCAAATGAAAATTTCTTTATTATCAAGAGTGGATAGTGATGCGTTATTTGATTTGTTTTACAATCTCTGTGGCAGATGTTAACTACATTCTAATTAATTTACTAATGGAATTTGAGCACTAATTGGCATTTTACAAAATCTTCAGAATTGTAAAAAAAATAAGATGTTGTACAAGTCTTGTCAGAAACAATTGGCTTATCTGTCATTCTGTCAATCAAAAATTTTCAATATTGAGAACTTTGAAATCTGCCTTGAGTAATAATCTAGGACTAGTTTGTATGTTAAAAACACTAAATTTCACAAAATAAAAATTCATCTTTGAGCATTATATTTTTCCATTTCACCTGTCTTGTAAAATGAAAATAATAGCCAGAAAAGCATTATATTAAGTTTATCTTTCCTTCCTTCCTTCCTTCCTCCCTTCCTTCCTTCCTCTCCTTCTACCTCTCTTTCTCTCTCTCTCTTTCCTTCTCTCTCTTTCTCTTTCACTGCTTAATAAAAATAACTGAATTGGTAGCGTTTATATCTACTAGAATGAGATGTCACAAATTCTTTCCAGTATTAGTATTATCTAAGAAATTTATGCTAAAATTTTAAACCCCACACCTGAGAGAGTATATTTTGGTAAGTGTAAATAAAATCGGTAAATTACAAAGTATTTCATGTGATCCTGTTCAGGGACTGCTCCGTGAGAAAATATCTGATGAGGAAAATTAAGCGGGCAGTGGCATGAAAGGGAAAGGGCAAGAATGGACCCAAATGCAGATCCAAATGTAACTAAATAGATCAGTTAGTCTACAACCTGCCACAAATGTGGGTTTTAATTCCTAATAATGACCCTGAGTTACTTCATTTTAAAAATTATAGCCTAAATCATCAAATATGTTTGATCAATAGAATGCTATAGTTACTAAATTTAAAGTATAATTGAGCATTTTTAAAATGCATGTTTCTGAATGCCAGTATTTGAGACCAGAAGATGTAATTTGTTTGAATAAACTCAAACAAGATTTTTTGAGATGCATATTTTTAAAAACCATTCTCTATGCAAAATAAGTAAGAATATGACTTAGTAAAAATTATCTTTGACTAAATCAGGCATAAAATAAAGTATTAGTACTTGTAAAACCTTCTATAACATGAAAACATATAATAAATGTTCTTATGCTAATTATACTTCTACAACCATGATTAAATTCCCCCAGTCCCAAACTCCTGTCTCCAGCGCTCTTTCTTTCTCTTTCTCTCTCTTTTGCTCTTTTGCTCTCTCTCCTCTCCATACCTCATTGTCATTCTCATTAAGTGGGCATACTAACACAGGCTGTTATTTGGGACCTTGGTGAAGTATTGTACTCTCTCATAGCCTAAATGTCCTTATTTTAAAAATAAGCACTTTTATGAGATGATTTCTCATGTTTTAAAGTTCCGTCTCATTTCTCTGTCTCTTACCAACTCCTCTCTTTGTGTGTATATGTATACATATGAATTCACATACATTTATACACATATATATGCATCCAATTACTCTACTTTGATGCTCACTGCTCACATCCAGCATTATGTTTAATATTATTTCAATTTATAGCATTTTAATAGATTCACATGTGAAGATGATTAAGTAATGTAATATGCATAATTAATCCCGTCAATGCCAGCACCCCAAAGATTATATATAAATATTTGTATGCCTCTGAACAACAAAACACATAACTTAATTTAGTATTTGTTATAACCCTGAGAAGGAAATCTACCAGTTTAAATTTGTTTTAGTATTGCTGCATCTAATAACTGACAAGATGAGATAATCTTTCTTGCTCCCATTAGTCCCAAAATTTAATGCTTCTGTGAAAAATAGAATATTTCTGGACCTGCACAGGTGAGTCTTATTATCTTCACAAATAAACCCAGAAATAGTTGGTCTTAATAAGCTGCCTCTGTCTCCTTTCGTAAAAATTGTAAAAAAAATGGAATGACATCGTATTGAGAGGGGAAATATAGAAAAAAGCATGTAAGAATTGTAAATCTGTTATGCTTGTCACAATGTCGAATGGGTACAGAATAAATGAAGAAATATACACTTCTTCAAATTTTCATATCTGTCCTCTGGTACATACCATTTTTGCTGACCTACGCAAGGCTGTAAGTCCGTTATATTTCTGAAAAAGGTTTTTATGGCCTTTTGATATTGGATATTGTCAATTTATTCATATTTTACTTAAATCTTTATATTACAATAGGAATTTGACATAACCAGCTAACAAAGTATTATAAGGTTTAATACAGTACATTTTAGACAAATGGATAATACTTCACAGACTCCAAGTTGGATTGGTATTTTGCTGGGTGGTCTGTCTCATGTATAGAAGATACACATCACTTCTGAGCACATTAAGGGTATGTTCCTGCATAAATGGTAAACACTCGAGTCATTAAAATGTAAAGAGTGCAGTAGGGGAGAAAGTTCAAAGGAACATTGAAGACAGGCCAGTTTGGGAGATTTTCCTGTTCTTTTTTTTCTTCCTTAATTTATTCTGTTTTATCTTCATCTTCAAAACTTATTTACCAGTCTTGCTTCAGTGAGGTGAGAACCTGATTAAGGATAAGATGTTAAGGAATTAATACACTGCAGAATTGACTCCCTCTCAAGTAGCATTTATTTGTTAAAATAGGTAATATCTTTAATCCAGCATCCTTGAAGCATGGTGTATTTGGCATTACTCATATAACTGAGCTAACCCCTCCCTTACACACACAGGCACACACACAAACACACCAATATATTAATTATTACCTACTATATCAGTGCTATTGGCAAGTCACCAATGTCAACCACTATAATTTCTGGTTAAGGGTCAGCTTTTTCTCCAAGTTTATATTTTCTTCCTTATCTCATGGTTTAGTTAAACACCAAAAAAAACCAATAAAGCATCATCTTGGTGAATGTCGAAAATCTTGTGTTAACTTGCACTCCATTATGTCACTTTAGCCACAAAATAGAGCTGAACCTATTATAGAAATTCCTAAAAATCTATTCCAATGAGGAAAATAAAAAAGAACAGACTTGTTTCCAGGAAAGCTAACTAAATCTATTGTCCTAACCTAGGACTTGTACTTCTACTTGGAGGCCTATGTTTGTGTAGTACAATGTCAGCCCTGGAGCTCTTCCCAAGGGAAAACAACACCATAGTATTGCCAAGAATTATCCTGGCTTAACCTCTGCATTAATTACTACAACAGCCTGAATGCTACCCTAAGTCATTCTCATTAGCCTGAGGCCCCCCTTATATGCAGCATGAATACACCAAAACATCATAAAGAAATCCCTTTTCGCAGCCTCTCTCTTCCATTAATTGGCTTCAATGTCTCCTCAATTCAAATTTCGTAACAAAGTGATAACGATTACATCAACCTGGGGAACAGATGGCAGAAAACCTGAGTTCTGGCACTACTGCTGCCAATTATGAGATTTGTGATCTTGGAAATTCACTTGACTTCTGTATCTGTTTTCTTATAAAGTAAGAAAAATCATGTCAGCCTCACAAGATTGTTGTGAGGTTTCAAAGAAAGATGTTTAAAACAAATTTGAAGCATATTATGATGAAAGGCATTTCCATTATTATAATAATTACTGGTTACTTGGCAGAAAGAAAACACACACCTTGTTCAATGGTATAACACCTCCTGGTATTCCTCACTACACTGGTACTGCAATTATCGGCATGTCTTTCTACAAAGTCATATATAATGGGTTTCAGGTCCTTAAAAAATAATTTCTAATAATATTATGTAACATATTCTTCTAAAATTTGGTGTTTTTAAAGGCAATTCAAGAAAAGGGGACCTTGTAGAAATATTTTCCTATACAGGGTGGTCTATAGACCGGTACCCACAATGAATGTTAGTTGAAGAAATGAGAACAAATGTTTGAAAAGTTTTTATAGAACTTTGGCCAATAACATCATGTCCGTCGAATGTAATAATAAAAATTAAGGCTGCATTTTATATGTCTTTTTATTTATTTTCTATTAGTTCATTTGTACTCTATTTTACAAAGTTTTGGTAAACAACAAATTGAAAAACAAAATTCCTCAGCAGAGGTAGATTGAGAAACACTGGTTAAGAAAACATTGTCCAATGCTCTATTTAGCATTGTTTTATAAACAGGATAGATGCCACCCATGTTACAATGTATTTCATCAACATTCCCTATAGAACTTTCTAAGGTTAACTAACGTCCTCGTATAAATGCTTATGCAAATATTGGAGCTCATGATTCCCTTAGTCCAGATATATAACAGTTTATTAAAAATGTGAAAATATCTTGACAATAGATGTTAGGTTATGATTTTCTATAAAAATTGACTACAAAATAAATGGGTATTAATTCAAATAGATTGTTAATGATTAAGATGCCTACTATTAAACTACAAAAATAACTATCTAAAAATTGAAATATCAAAAAGGAAAGGGAGACAAATGATAAAAGACTAAAGAAAATAGTAAAGGCCAACAGAAATCGTTTCAGAAAAACTAGAGAAAAAAGGGAGATACGACTTTCAAGTTTTAAAACAGCCCTCTAAAAAAAGTAGAATAAGAAGATAAACTAAAATGTCTGTCAAGTAGAAAAACAGAAAAATCTTGAGTATATGAAAAATTTTCATTTGAAAATTGTGTAATTATTAAATTATTGCATACTATAAAGACAATTTATTTTCAAAATCTGACCTTTAATCTTAAATCTGTAAGTACATTGAGAAAGAAAGCAAAATCTAATGTTGACTTAAAGTCAATAGGTACTCTGTAAGAGACACCCTATTGAAGATTATGTAACATGACCTCAAATATTATTGACAGATTAGTGTTCTACACCATTCTTAAAAGGTGCTTATGCAGCCTTATATCCACTTGATGAAAAATATAATTTTACTATTTGTTCTAATTTAAGCTTTGTCATGGACTCATTTGATCTTGATAGAGTTTCTTAACCTCTTAAACCTCTAGGTATCTCAATTTTATTTTAAAAAGTCATCATTCTTCTATTTAACTGGCTCCCTTTTTAAAGTTTTCTTTACTGGTTTCTCTGTATTTCTTCAGTCTCTAGATGTTGTAGTAACCAAGAGCTGATCCCCAGGGTCTCTTGCCCTCTCTATCTGTACTCACTCCCTAGGTGACTTCATCTAGGATGATGGTTTTAAATAGCATCAAATAATTCATTAAGCTTACAACATTCAAATATTTATCTCCTCTTGCCTCAATATTTCTGTATTTATTTGCCCACTCTTCATCTCCAATTGATTGGCTAATAGGCAACTTAAACCTATATAACTGAATACAACTCTACCCAGCCCCTAAACATGCAGTCTCCCTCATCTCGCTCAGTTCAGTTTGCGTGACCTAAATACCATGAAATTGTGATTTCCCTCTGTCTGTAATACTATACATCTAGTCCTTACTATGGTATTTGGCTCTGTTTATGAAATATGTCTATATTCCCAGCACTTCCATATCTATTGCCACATCCTGGTCCAAACCACTGTTACCTCTTATTTAGATTATTTCATTAGCTGCCCAACCCTCCACTCATAAATCATCTCACCCTCCCCACAGTTTAGTCTTTACACAGTCAGCGAAGTGATCATTTAATCAGTAAAGCTGATCGTATTACTATGCTTAAGATTCATCAATGGGAACTATCCAGCCCAGAGTACAAGACAAATTCCATCATTGCTCCACGAATGATCTGGCCCTACATTCTTCTGGCCCTACATGATCTGGCCCTACATTCTTCTCTGACCTAATCGCCTTCAGATACCCCTGGCTTGTTCTCTTTCAGTTACTGGAACCCATGTTCCAACCTCAGGGATTTGACCTTGCCTGTCACTCTGTATTGATAATGGCTACTCTATATGAAACAGTATTAACATCCATCTCTTCCATCAGAACTCTCAAATCTTTCTACTTTGCTTTATTTTTTTCCTGCATAGTTCTTAAACCCACATAACAAATGTAACGTGTATTTGCTAATTAATTTTTTGTATGTATACCTATCATTATTTATGTAAACTGTATAATGAGGCAAATTTAGTTGCTTTACTCACAGTTCCAAATTCAATATTCAAATTTAGAACAGCACCTGATCTATAATAAACACTCAACAAATATTGCTGGGTACTTAAAATAAGTATAAAATGGGCTACCATTTCCTTTTTGAATAATTAACAGCTACTAGCCCTCATGGTTTCAACAGAAATATCTTTTCAGAAGACCTCTTTTTCATTTCTCTAGTCATCTCCTTTATCCTTTCTCCACCAAATTCACAAATCTGTATAATTTTAGTCTTATTTAATTTCTCTTCTCCTCTCTGGTTATTTCTTTTTTCACTTTCCTTAGAGATATGGCTGTGTCTACCAGGGCTTAGATTAGTGCTGCTCATCCTGTGTGATCAATATTTGAGAAAAAAGGTAATTGAATAGTAAACTGGGTGGAATATATTAACAGGATGGCATTTGATGTCAGTTGAAACTAATAGGTGATAAAGATACAGTGAGAAGAGCTAGGTAATCAGGATTCTGAACTCTCTCTATCATGTCATATAACTTTGGAAAATTTTCTACTGGTCCTTATGACTATGCTTTCCCTTCAATAAAAATAAAATAAAATATAATTTTTCAAAAATCTTTTCCTAGCATAATAATCAAACATCCTATTGAAGCTATATCTTTCTAACATTTTTTAAAAATTGAGAACAGAGAAACTAGTAGCATTTCTCTGGGAAACCTTATTTATCACTGTTATAATTTTGGAAATAAGGGATTTCAAAGTGTAAATTATAGAGGGTTGTAAAAATAAAATGTTAGTAGGCATACTATAAAAAAACCTAGGTTAGGCTTCTCTTTCTTTATTAAACTCTTAAAAGAATTGTAACTTTTGCATGGATCATTAAAACATGATAAAAGTAAAGATTCATGTATTTTATGCCCAAAAGGTATTAAAATAGCTGCTGTCAGTTTACTATACTTAAAAATAAATTATACACTAAATATATTTGAATATATTTGACTATGTTGAACTCATTTTTATACATACTTACTAATTATAATTATGATAACTTTAGTTGCATTATTGTTAATTTTTACAACCACCCCCATTATTTCCATCTCACAGATAGAGAAAGGGGGGTCTAGAAAAGTTTAATAATGCACCAAAAAGAACAGAACTAGCAACAGGTGGACCTATTTTTGTGTGTGTCTTTCTTCTTATAGTTGTTTGTTTTTTAAAATGGTCGATGGTCTGTCTTCTTAATATTAGAAAATATTTGATTCACACAAAAAGACAAGAACATATATTCATAACTTACAAAGCAAAATAATAAAATAAATGCCCATGAGTATTTCACTCAACTTAAGAAATTGAACTTTGCTCAAGCTACTAAAGTTCTCTTAGTACGTATTTCATTCCTGTCTTCCTAATCCAGGGATAATCAGTAATCTACTGTATCTTTTTAAATTCTTGTGGGTACATAGTAGGTGCACATATTTATGGGGTGCATGTGATGTTTTGATACAGTCACAGAATATGTAATAATCAAATCAGGGAAACTGGGGTATCCATCATCTCAAACATTTATCATTTATTTGCACTAAGAACATTCCAATTCCACTCGTTCAGTTACTTTTATATATACAATAAATAATTGTTGACTGTTGTCACGCTGTTGGGTTAGCCATTACTAGATCTTATTCATTCTAACTAAATTTTTGCAACCATTAACCATACTCAGTACCCCCTCCCCACTTCTGCTACCCTTCCTAGTCTCTGTTAACCATCATTCTACTCTGTATTTTACTTTAAAAATTATTTCCTTTTTTCTTTTAATACTTTAGACATATGTTTTTGATCTTCTTAAAATGGAAACTTATTGAGCATATTCTTTCTTAGCTTTTTTCCTCTTAAAACTAGGATGAGTTCATGTCCTTTGCAGGGACATGGATGTAGCTGGAAACCATTATTCTCAGCAAACTATCACAAGATCAGAAAACCAAACACCGCATGTTCCCACTCATAAGTGGGAGCTGAACAATGAGAACACATGGACACACGGAGGGGAACATCACACACCGGGGCCTGTTGGGGGTTGGGAGTTAGGGGAGGGATAACATTAGGAGAAATACCTAATGTAGGTGACAGGTTGATGGGTGCAGCAAAACACCATGCACGTGTACACCTATGTAACAAAACTACACATTCTGCACATGTAACGCAGAACTTAAAGTATAGTAATAAAAAAATTATGTTATAATGATTTATAAATATTAATGGATATAGCTTTAATTAATTCATTTTCATTAACATAAGGTATTTCTTTGTAAACTGTAAATAATTATTCATTCTTCTATTGGGCACTTAAGTTGTTTTCAGGTTTTTACTCATTTAAACATGCTGCTATGAACACTCTTGGATATAACCTACTCTTTCACTATGGCATTAAGTAAAAAGCAAAATGACTGGATTTATGTTTTACTTCATGTAGTTTAATTTGAAAGCCTGGTTTCATAACAGTTATTCCTTATTCCTTCATATGTAATGGCAAAATAATATGAAGTGTGATTATTTTAGTCATAGGGTTTTGGCTAAGGTGCCACAAAGTCAAGAAAAATTCAACAGTTTTTAAATACTCCTATATTATAAAGTAAGACATAAAACTGCCCTTCAGCTAAGATTTTGAGACATATCCTAAAAATGTTAAATCATCATGTTCCACTCCCTTCCAAGTTACAGAGAGAACAAACATTTCATTAAGAGGTTGATGGTAGTAAGGATTTCTTGAGAGAGCGCTATGGAAGGAGAAGAGACACCAAATAAGGAGGATCAATGGGGGACAGTTTTGGAGAATTTGAAATGTGTTCCTTGGAATCTGAGAGACAGGTACTGGTATCTAAATCGTGACTGAAGAGTCTAATACTAAAGTTACCCCTGTGGTGGGTCAGAATATAGAACACTTCCAAGAATATTCAAAACATATTGGGACAGGAATGTTTTCTTATTTCTCATGGGCCAAATGATAGGGCAATGAAAAAGTAGCCAGGTGTCAAACTGATTTATTCTAAAACGACTCTGCCTAATAGGACTACTAGAAGGAAAAAAAAACGGGGGGTGGGGGGGGGGGGACCTGAAAAAGGGAGAAGACTGCCAAAATCTAGGAGTCTGTAGTGGAATTTTTATGTGGCCATCTGGAGGAGACATTATTCACAATTTAAATCAATGAAATTATGAGAAAGAGCCTCTCTCATGATAGTTTTCTAAAAAAATTGCCAAAGCCAAAAAAAGTAAAATAATTTATAAAAACACTTCCCTGAAAGAAAGCCAGCCTTTATATCTGTTCCTTCAAGAATGCAACAACACCAGCTATGCCTGTTGCATTAGTTCAGTAAAATATTTTCTGTCTTTGATTCTTCTTCATTCTGTAATCCTAGAGCATCTAAACAGCAATTAAGAAGTGAGGAAACACTTAGAGAGATAACCAATTATGCTTTCCTATCTTCAGTGCAGGCATCCTGTCCACATTCGGATGTTGACTAAACTAGGGGAAGAAAGCAATTTCAAATCAAATGAGACTTCCAATATTACACTGGGTTTAAATTTTTTTAATCTCTAGAAAATATTTATTCATTTTTGTTTTATTACCTACCAGTGGCTGCAGAAGTTTGTACTACCTGAAAATAACCAGAAAAATAAGTGATACATGCTCAGTTTTTTTTTCAGTGTCAGGAGAAAAACAAGTGATAAAAAGAGTTTGTAATGAACCATCTTGTAATAATAATAAAATTGTTTCCTACTTGTATCCTACCAAGTCAAGCTTTCAATAAACTACATGTATATGAATTAAATAGATGGTTATTTAAATGCATAAATGAAAGAAGCAGTTTTTACACACAACCTATAGTTAACTTTATGTAACACGTATTTATTGATAAGATACTATGGTAGACAGAATAATTGCCTCTCAAAGATACCACATCCTAATCTTCCAAATCTATAAATATACTATACTAATGGCAAAAGGGATTGTGCAGATATGATTAGATGAAGAATCTTGGGATGGAGATTTTTCAGGATTATCCATGTGTGCCCAATATAATCACAAAGGTCCTTATAAGAGACAGGCAAGAGGGTCAGAGTCAGAGGCAGCAGTAGATGTTGCAATGATGAGGAAGAGGCTATGAGACAAGCAGCACAGGCGACTTCCAAAATCTGGGAAAGGCAAAGAAACAGATCCTCCCTTAGAGCATTCACAAGGAATAGAGCCCTTGATTTAGGACTTTTAACCTCCAGAACTATAAAATAATAATTTTATGTTGTTTTAAACCAATACATTTGCAGTAATCTGTTTCTATTGCAATCAAAACTAATAATGATACTATGTACTCAGCTCTTCTAGGTGATAAAAATACATAGATGAACAAAATAGAGAACTATTCTATACGTGGTGCTTGATGCTTTGCACAAATCCAAGGCTTATTTTTTTACAACAGTATAAAGTAGGTATAATTAGCTCTTTTAACAGATGATGAGAAAAGAGATCAAAGAGTAACGTTTTCATTGTCACAGAGCTAATAGATGAGCTACCTGTCTCCGAGAGCCTGTGATCTTTACACTCATTAAATTATCTCCTTCACATAAGTGGAAAGTATATTGCAGCATAAAGTAGGCTTATGCACCAAAGATTTACTTTCTGAGATACAGCTTGTTTAGCCATTGTTGAGGGAGATAGGAAAACAGGTATGGAGAAGAGACTTCTACTTGAAGAGTTTGAATTCAATTTCCTTGACACAAGATGGACCTAAACATCTAAATCAAATAAAAATAAAAACTTTTGATTTAATTCAAATATTATTTTAGGAGAAAATTGCACTATAGACATGAATACATGATTATTATATATACGTATTTTCAATGTGGCTTTTTATTTATGATTTAAAAAACCAAAATGAAACAGAAGTTGCATCAATAAAGCACGTCCCGTAACACAGTTATTACTAATTATGTCTTTGGAAAATCATCACGTAAGAGTGGGTTTTAGTAATTATTCAAGGGACAATTGATAAAATTCTCTTCTCATATTCAATTATTTCTCTACAAACAGTTTCCTCTTTCATATATACTCGTATGTGTAGATTTCTGCTTATATACATAGCAATTATGGATTCCTATATCCTTATAAGCTTTGCCTCCAAATAAAAATCTAGTCATATATGGCTACAAAATACTTTAATTCATGAATGAGGCGCATACTATTTGATGTTCAGTGATGAAGAAAATATATATGAACTATGAAATTTTTATTACTAACAAGGATATGAAGAATGTCGGCATATACAGAAGATGGTCAGATGAGGAAAAGTATAAGCTGGTCTATTAAGTTTTTAAAACAGAAGATACCAAAAGTGAAACTCTTCATCTTTAACAAGAAAATCATGTTTAAAGTAAAATTATAGATGCTGCTTTTTATTAGGGGTCAAAATTTTTACTAATCTGGCTCTTAAAATGATAGAATGGATTGAAAAGGAAGGCTAAGAAATAGTTTCTTAAGGGAGGTGTTTATGGATGGAATGTATTAATACTTTTTTTTTTTTTTTTTTTGAGACGGAGTCTCGCTCTGTTGCCCAGGCTGGAGTGCCGTGGCACGATCTCGGCTCACTGCAAGCTCCACCTCCCAGGTTCACGCCATTGTCCTGCCTCAGCCTCCTGAGTAGCTGGGACTACAGGCGCCCACCACCACGCCCGGCTAATTTTTTTTGTATTTGTAGTAGAGACGGGGTTTCACCGTGTTAGCCAGAATGGTCTCGATCTCCTGACTTCGTGATCCACCCACCTCGGCCTCCCAAAATGCTGAGATTACAGGTGTGAGTCACAGCGCCCGGCCATTTGTACATTCTTACTTGTGCTGAATGTTTTCTTTTTCATTTCAATAGCTTTAGGGGTACAAGTAGTTTTTGGTTACGTGGATGTATTATATAGTGGTAGAGTCTGAAATTTTAGGGTATCCATCACCCGAGTAGTGTGCATTGTATAAGCTGAATGCTTTTTAAGCATTTTGGTCAAAAGCAAGTGGAAAAACCCCAAGATCCTCAGAAGTTGCTCTTAGCCCCAGCTCATTTTAATAATAATAATTAAAAAGCAATTTGCTTGGAAATAAAAAAGGTATTTATTCTTAAATCATATCTTGCCTGAAGATTTTTCACCTGGGGTGAAAACAACATTCGTAAGCCCATTAGTTCTTTTCCCTAAAATAATTCATTTAAAAAGTCATTAGCTTAATAAAAAGGAATTGATAGAGGGCCTTTAGGGATTCTACTCTAAATCTGAGGGATTTGCCTCATTAAAACTCAATTGCAGGACCAAAGCCTCCTGTATGTGCTTGTGATGGAAAGAGAGAAAGAGAAGTTTTGATATAAAAATCTTGCCTAGTTTTATTTGAAGATATTTGAATAAAAATCTAAAAATCATCTTAAATGATATTTTAAAAGATTTCTTCTTTAAGATATTTACATTTTTCCTAATAGAAACGTAATGTTACTTCTGGATGTCATTATTATGAATTTAAAAGGGCTAGATCCCACTATGTCTCATAGCTAGGTTAGAAATTTTACTTTGTGATAGTTTCATTATAAATTAAGCCATAAATTTTTCTACATTATTTCTACTACACTGCTACAAATTTAGCACTGAGTAAGTTTAATAAATTGTAAACATTATCCAACAATGTATAAGTCACAGAAGGAAAATAAATTTAGTTTTTCTTTAGTTTTTCATCCTAAGATTGAAAAGATGTTGGCTGACCAAAATCTCAGAAATCACCACTTAAGAAATCATTCATGTAACCAAACACCACTTGTTCCCGAAAATCTATGGAAATAATAATAAAAATAATCATCATAATAAAAAGTGTTGGGGCCTGGTGGATGATTGGATCATGATGGCAGACTTCTCATGAATGGTTTTGCACAATCCCTCTTGTTACTCCCCTAGTGTGAGTGAGTTCTGAGAACTGATCATTTAGAAGTGTAGGCTGGGCACAGCAGCTCACTCTTGTAATCTCAGCATTGTGGGAGGCTGAGGGGGCGGGATCACTTGAGCCCAGGAGTTCGATACCAGCCCTGGCAAAGTGGCAAAACTCCGTTTCTATGAAAAATTAAAAAATAAAAAAATAAAAGCTAGGCACTGTGGCGTGAGCCTGTGGTTTCAGCTATTCTGGAGGCTGAGGTGGGAGGATTGCTTAGGCCCCAGAGGTCGAAACTCCAGTGAGCCAAGATTGTGCCACTGCACTCCAGCCTGGATGACAGAGTGAGACCTTGTCTCAAAAAAAAAGAAAAAGAAAGAAAAAAGAAAAAAAAAGTGTAGAGAACCTCCCCCCTTGCTCTCTTGTTCCCGCTTTCACCATGTGACAAGTCTGCTCCCACTTTGCCTTCTCCATGAGTAACAGCTCCCTGAAGCCTCCCAAAGAAAGAAAAAGAAAAAAGAAGTGGCTGAAAATGGAAACCTAAGAATTTTGGAAAAGGATGATAATAACATACTTTTCACTTTTTGTAAGTACTTCTTTTTTCATTACCTTAAAGCTATTTAAAAATCTTTATGCTTGATAATATGAGCGCTTTAAGAAGTACTATGTGGAAGATAGCATAGTAGTTGATAAATTTGATTCTCTCCTTGTGGAAAGCTTGATGAGCTATGTTGCTACCTTTGTCATTACTTCCAAAGACCTCATGTGTCAGAGGATAATGACAACAAGGTCAATATCACCGTGTAAGTTACACATAGAAAGTGGCCACAGTAGCATAATGATATCTACAATTGTTTAAGAGAAACAAAGGTAAGATGTGAAATTGCCTTCTTTTGTAACTAGTGAAACCGTTTCTTTACAAAAGTTGAGAATCTACTCAATGTCTTTACCTGTCTAGATATTGCCTTCATTCCTTTCTTATTCCGGCAGTTCATTTTGAAATTCCCACTTACCTATGAACTTTTTTGTTTTGTTTTGTTTTGTTCTGTTTTGTGAGACAGAGTCTCACTCTTTTGCGCAGGCTGGAGTGCAGTGCCACAATCTCAGCTCACTGCAACCTCTGCCTCCCGGGTTCAAGCGATTTTCCTGCCTCAGCCTCTTGAATAGCTGGGATTACAGGAGCGTGCCACAATGCCCGGCTAATTTTTGTATCTTTAGTAGAGATAGGGTTTCACCATGTTGGCCATGCTGGTCTCGAACTCCTGACTTCAGGTGATCCACCCACCTCAGCCTCCCAAAAGACTGGGATTATAGGCGTGAGCCACCCTGCCTGGCTGTCCATGAACTTTTAAATATGGAAGTTCTGATAGCAAAAATCACTTTCTTCTTTAAATTCAAAACTAATGGTTGGATTTGCAACGTACCCATCAGTCAAAAATGTATCATATATTCAAAGTAATTTGTATAATCTCAGTGCTATATTACAAAGCTTTTATCAATGATAATTTAATAAATATTAAAGAATCAGGCCTGCAAGGGACTTAAGATGTAGGGAATAGATAGATGAAAGGAGATCGATGGACAGATTTCTGAAAACATTGTCCCAATAATGCCCTAAGAACATAACTCATGATTTCTGAGTCTTTCTTTATGGTTAATATTATTTTCAGATTCTGTCTGATTCAAAGATCATTTTCAGATAAGCTATCCAAATAATCTAATGTTGGCTGAATGCCAACAGTGCACCAAGGAATATTTTGCACTAATTTTATAAAAACAACGTATTGCAGGAACTATTAATAACCCAAATGTATATAGAGGGAAAGTGGGGAGTGAAAGTGACTTATCCAAAGTTAGCTAGGAAATGAAGAAGTGAAAATGCAAATATGTTTTGATTTTATGACCAGGGCTTTACAACATATCTTGTTTTTAAATTTTTTGAATGCTTAAATCAGTGTTAAATAAAACAATATATGTTAAATAAAAGTCCCCTAAACAGAACCACAGGGCACCTTTAAAAATGATAAACTTTTTATAAATGCCATCTTTTTTAGTTCTTATAAACTAGACTATTAAACTGTACTGTCTTTAGAGTTAGGAGCCAGTGATGACGATGCCGTCATTTTCTTTTCGTATCTTAATGTGAGTGACAATTCTTTATGTTCTATTTTGAGGTTTCTCTTTTCTTTCCTTCCTTTTTTTTAGCATCCTTCCTGGAATAAATTGAAAAATCCTTTAAAAAGATGATAACTCTAAGCAACAAAAATCAGAATGAGCATATCTGCAATGTAGCAGTGTACTGAATTTAAATGAAACAAATTAAACTACCTCTATTTTTTAAGCTATTGGAATGTATTCAGTAAAGAAGAAAATGTAATTCATCAAATTATTATAAGATTGCAGTATTTGCCTCACATGAAGACATGTCCATCAATTAAAAAAAGAAAGAGAGAAAGAAAGAAAAACTAGCTCTATGTTAATAAGTCCATGAGGTGGTACTGTTAAGTACTTGTTCATGTTGTGTCTATACATAAAGTGTGAGGAAAGAATTAGTCCCTGACGCTAGCATTGTAGTTGGGTGGCCCTGTGGCTACTGTGGTAAGTGGGTTAGGTTCCTACTGTTCTCAATCTATATTTCAGATGCTGGGATCACCCATATTCCAAGAAGGCAACAACCCTGTGTTGTACAATTCTCCTTGTCTATTATTTTGTTCATGACTTCTATAAACCAATAAGAAAAAAGGCAGATGCTTTTGCCCTTGTCTCATTGATTACCATAACAAGTTTCCAAGGGATTCAGCAATAATATGTAGCTGCTTTAAGGAGATATCTCTGGATTGGGGACGTAGGTTGAAAAGGCCAAGAAAATAATCATTTTGCAATTTTTGCTGAAATCTTTACCATTGATGTTAATCAATGAAGGAAATTATTTACAATCCAAATTATTTTCTAAGAGGTGGAAATAATTAATTAACAAAAATATATTGAGTCTCTACTTGAAGTTTAACACTGATGTAGGGATCACACTTTTTCCAGCATTTACATTTGGTCTTAAATCTTAATTTGTTATATGCTAAGACAAATGGAGTACAAAGTAATAAAATAAAAGCCAGAACAATTTTATTGAGGTTTGGGGAAATCAAGAGTTATCATGTTTTACATAATCTTATTGAACAATTATTTGGTGGTTCTTAGTTTTTATCCAAAGCAATTGTTCTTAGTCCTGTGATTCACAGAGTTCTGAACAATGGTATAAAGAAATAGAAAAGAGGTAGCACAGTCAATGGGTCAGAAAGAAAAAGAAACATAAAATAACTAGTTCAAAATATAATATAGGGCTAGATCTAATTTCAAAAATTGAGAGCCTTACATTCAATAGATGAGCGTTAAATTCACCTTTTAAAGAAAACTGCCCTTTTAAACTTACAAATCAGTTATTCTTTCATTGTTAAAATGATGGAGATAATTTGATTGTTTTAGGCAGTTCTCTGTCCAAAAAGGAGAGAAAAACTTGAAAGTTTGTTTGTTGTTTGGCTAATATATATATGATATTCTATATCTAGATCACATATATCATATTGGGGTGAGAAATCTAATCTCACTCCAAATATTGCAGGAAGATATGCCACTCATTAAAAACTCTGGGGTAATATTTTTATGGCCAGTGTTCTTTGCTTGACAAAATATATTCATTTAGTAAATAATTACAGAGCATCTTCCGAGCTCCAGGTAATGAAACCCATACAGGAGATTTTTAAAACTGCACATCTTTAAGGGACTCTAAATCCTGTGTATAATGTAAACATTGAAAATACTATGATACAAATACCACTTATGTAATAAAAATCAGTAAAACGTTTATGGAAACACTGAAGGGAGAGTGATTAACTCTGACAGAAAAGGGTTGGAAAAAAATCTTTACAAAAACATTTACCTTTCAAGAGGATGTAAATGGACAAATAGATAATTTAAAACTAAAAAGTAGCTGAAATTCCATGAAGAATTTATATTTGAACAGTTTCAAATAAAGTTAGTTCATTGGGTATTAACACATGCTGTCTTTTTTGACAGGGTCTTGCTCTGTTGCTCAGGCTGGAGTGCAGTGGTATGATCATAGCTCATTGAAGCCTAGACCTCCCAGGCTCAGGCAGTCCCCCCACCCCAGTCTCCCGAGTAACTAGGTCCACAGGTGTACACCATCATGCCCAGCTAAGTTTCTATTTTTAAATTTTTTGTAGAGATGAGTTCTCAAACACCAATATCAACACAAAATTGTATCTTGGTGAAATCATGAGTAGAGTAAAAGTTGCTTTTTTAAAAATCATTATGTCACATTGGAATTTTACCTATGTCTATTCAATCATTTTTCTGGACAAAAGATGAAAGGATGAGATTGTAATACACTTCTTCCCTTAGACCAGTGTTTCACACTGGTATAGTTATTGGCATTTTGGCAGAAAAAATGTGTTTTTAAATACATTTAGTATCTATGGGCCCTGGACATTACATGCAGGTCATATGTTTCAGTTGTTTTGACAACTAAATCACCCTCTAACTTTCCCAGATATACCAAGTGAGCATGGAGGTATGCTTAAGACACTTGGTTGAAAAAGCTAACCATTCATCATACCTGGCTTTATAAAAGCATAGGTTGATACAACAACTCCATTTTATCTGCTCCTGGTGGGAAAGTCTTTGAAATGGCAAATTTCAAAGGCAATCTTTAAAGTTTAATCAGAATACTTTTGGTAAGAATATACTTCTGGAAGCTTACATATTACTTACCAGCAGGTGCCTAAAAGGCAAAAGGTGAGAAAAAGAAGTACAAAGAAAGGGAGCAAAAGAAAGAAAAGGAAGAAAAGGAAGCAATCACCTTTTTTTAAGGAAATAAAATTAATCCTATCACAACTTACATCCTAATCCATCTCAGTGAAGGCCATAGATTATAAGCAGACTTCAGAAATAACCCTCTTTACACATGCTTTTGTTCCCACATGATTTTGTATCTACCCTAATCTCCTCCCTGTTCCATCTCCCTGACATCCTAATATAAATTTAACCCATGACATTATCACGTTTTCACTGTTTGTAGTTTCAGGAGGAATAAGTTATGCCTCTTTCATTTTCCGTCTCTGTCTCCTTGCACATACCTTCAGCTCCCTTCATTATAATAGCCTGATGTAAGCAAAACCCCAGTTATGTCTGGCAAGAGAATATGGCTGGAGAAAAAATGAATACAAACTTTTTCAGCATAAACCACAACTGGGAATCCATCATTGCTTGAAAACCCTATTCAACTATCCTCTAAAAGAAGCATTTCTTTCCTTTTCTCTCTTCTTCCTATTTACTGTAGAAAAATAGAAACGATTACAGTAGAGCTACTTCATCATGCTAGCACAAAATCTATCAGGTTGAATTAATATCTAGAACTCTTTCCTATATTTCTCCATATTAATGAAGAAACTCTGCTTCAATCTAAGTCCAGTACCTCTGTTTGTATGCTTGTATCCTAGATGTCATTGCTTCTCATTCAATGGATTGTGTCTTCAATTTTTTTCCTGCCTTCCTTCCTTCCTTCCTTCCTTCCTTCCTTCCTTCCTTCTTTCTTTCTTTCTTTCTTTCTTTTCTTTCTTTCTTTCTTCTTTCCTTCTTTCCTTTCTTTATTCCTTTCTTCCTTCCCTCCTTCCCTCCTACCTTTCTTTTCTCTTTCTTTCTTTCTTGCTTTCTTTTTCTTTTTCTTTCCTTTTCTTGTTCCATCACCCAGGCTGGAGTTCAGTGGCACAATCACACCTCACTGCAGCCTGAACATCCTGGATGCAAGTGATCCTCCTACTTCAGCCTTCTGAGTAGCTGAGACCTCAAGTATGAACCACCATGCCTGGCTATTTTGTTTGTTTGTTGTTTTGTAGAGATGAGGCCTTGCCATGTTGCCCAGGCTGGTCTTGGCTCCTAGACTCAAGGGATCCTCCCGCTTCGGCCTCCCAAAGTGCTGGGATTACAGAGCCACCATGCCTGGTCTTTTACTTTTGGCCCTCTATTTTCTTCATCATTGAGCTCCCCCTTTTGTTGGATTATACCAACCAGCATGTACATATGCCTTGATATCTTTAATTTTTATAGAATGCCTTTTCTTTACCCTTTGCCAACCAATTTTTAAAAATATATGCCCCATTATTACTTTTCCTGCAATCACAATATATGTCTTTAATATAACAATGCACCTTCACAGAATTATACTCAGAGGATGAGAAGGAAGATAAAATAGGACAGGATAAATAAGGTAAAAGATCTCAATAGCTGAGAACTTTGAAAATTTCTACAAAAATGATTACTCATACAGCCAGGAAACTCATAAAATCTGAAGGAGAGGAAAGCTATAACAAATATCTTATTTAGATACATTGTCATCACACTTATAAAACTAAAGTTAAAAAGAAAGTGTTAAAAGCAACCAGAGACAAAGCAGACATGTTATGTGATATATTGGTGACAATAATATGGTGTAATGGCTGACTTCTTATTCAAAATAATGGAGGCTGAATAACAATGGAATAATACCTGTAAAGCGCTAAAATTTTTTAAAAAGGAAAAACCTGTCAAACCTAAAATTCTATATCCAAATAAAATAAAATATCATTGAAAATGAGGTTCAACAAATATATTTTCAGGCACATAAAGGCTGAGAGAATTCAATTATAACAGACCTGCACAATAAATGCTAAAAGACTCTTAATTCTGAAAAATCTGGATCTAATTACATACGTGGTAGGCAATTTAATAACATCCTACAAATCTCACATATTCCTTTTTTTTTTTGCTTTCTTCTTTGTGCTTCAGATTGAATACTATCTATGCCTTCAAGTTCGCTGATTTTCTCCTCTATGTTGTTTGTTCATATTTATTTAATGTATTCTTTATCTATATGTCTATATACTATCTATATATCTATAGATCAATATAAATGCATATGTATATATCTATATCTACATCTTTACATATCTTATCCTAAAATTTTTATTTTAATAGTTTCTATGTCTTTGCTAAAATTGTCCATTTCTTCACAACTTTTGTCAATATTTTTTGTAAAACCCACATGGTTTAAGTTTCTATCTAATAATTTCAACATCTTTATTAACTCTTTCTTCTTTTGAATATATATTCCATTTGCTTGCTTGTTTAAGTGTTCTATTCTTTTTTATAGAAAATCTTTCTGTGCTATTTAGTCTTGCTACCCAGTTTTGAGGTTGCTACACAGTCTTTGCTTTCTAATCCTCCCTAGTGCTTTCTATACTTCAGAGAATTATTTATATGCATCTGCGCTTCCCTCAGCAGTCACAGGATAG
Organism: Pongo pygmaeus; assembly: GCF_028885625.2. Taxonomy (NCBI): domain Eukaryota; kingdom Metazoa; phylum Chordata; class Mammalia; order Primates; family Hominidae; genus Pongo; species Pongo pygmaeus. Next base: position 27,712,145 of record NC_072376.2, read on the forward strand.
TCATTTTATTTTCTGCAACCCAAGAGAGTATCTTTCTTATTTCTCACGTACAACCCTTAGCCTTCTGCAGGTACACGTCAGCAATCTTTCAGATAGATTTCTTTCAACCTTCCTGCCTACCACTTTCCTAGCCTGTGGTTCCTGGGATCCCAAGGTGCCTTGTGTGGATTTTTCTCAGCTTTCCTTCCCTGCCCCTAGTTATTGGCATACTGCATTCAAGCACTTAATGAAGACTCATGGGAAAGAATTGGAGTAGGTGAAACTTGTCATGTGGCTGAGGCTTCTGGAATTCTAATCTGACGTACCAGACATGAAAGGTTTTTAACACAGTTTGGCATTTCTTACACCAGTCTTTAGCAAATTCTTTATTTTATCACCCCTTTGCCACTGTTTCAGAGATAAGAACAGCTAAGTCTCTTTTCTCATATAAACGCCTTGTCTTTGTCTGAAATTTAGTTTAGTTAGGTTTCCTTGAATCGTCAACTTTCTGACTGATTTTAAAATACATTGTTTTATAGCTTATGTGGTTTTTCTTTATTGTTTTTAGGTTGAGAACTATGGTGTTTAACAACTTTTTAAGTCTTAAATAAGGAGTAGATATATTGTTATTTGCTGTTATTTTGGATTCAGTCTCCACAAATTTGTGCTCTGTAGATTTTATTCGAAATTCTATTATCAAACAGAAGTTGGAGTTTTTTTTCATCCTTCTTTATCCAAAGACAAAGTATAAGAATTTTAGGCCAAAATATCTGTGTTCAAGACTGTTCAAGGTGGATTAATCACTAAAAAATTTTGAATTGCAGTACTTTTTCATTGAAAGAGAATACTAATTAGTACTATTTAATAAGACCAGCTTCAACAAACAAACTGTCCTATGAATCACAGAGTAGAAGTGAAAATGAAGTAGAGTTCATGAAAGCTCTTTATAAGTTGTAAGTCACTATGCACCTGTTGATTTTTATAACCGTTAATAAATGGTAACATTTTGAACCAGTAATTTTTCTAAGATTGCATTCAAGATCATTCCAATTTGTAGCAAAATCACACACTCACAACTGCCATCAGCTCTGGTGAATATCACTGACAACTTCTTAAATTCTTCATCCTTTGTGGCAGGTTATGATTTTTTTTTTTTTGAGAAACATATACACTGTGAAGGCAAGTCACCTAGTATTTCACCTACCTAAGAGAATAGCTCTATTAAATACATATTACTAATTCATTAATTATTCAGACTATCATTCCTACTCCATGACTAAAATATATAGTAAATACTTAACATAAATCCAGGGAAACTCCCTCAAAGTGCATAAGTAAACCAAATATTATTTAAAATATAAACATCTGTTAGATATAGAATGGACATGGAATGAGCATGTGTGATGAATCTAAGTAAGAAATAAATTGCATGTTAATGCTTTTTTAAAAATCTGATCCATTCTGCAGAATAATCTTTTACACTTTTTAAAATTCTCTTTAATAGTTACTTATAGTCCTAGCTCACTTATTTGCTCATTGCAACTTGGAATATTTCACTTTTGTGTGGTAGCAACATTATTTCTGGATGGGGGCTGGGTGAATTTTAGATTATTTTATATTTTGTAATGAGTTCTAATAATAACCTTACTGATGCCACCACTTTTCAACTAGCTAAGTAAATGTTAACCAAGTTAATAGGGATAACTGAAATCCATACATATGTGCGCAATTTCTCCAATTTCTTTTTCTTGCTTGTTGCAAATGATAGCTTCTAGCATAGGGTAAATGATTGAGCAAAATAATGCCTCCTTTCTCTTCCTGACTCTGCCTTCAAGTAAAGGTGCTAATGAGAACTGTGGGGGAGTGAGCCCCTAAAATAGAGTCCGGAAAGAGACAGGAGCCAACCAGGACGGCACTTGGGAAAAGTTATGAGCAAAGACATGTTTAAATTGGAATTGTATTAGAAAATTCTAAAAATGTGAGGATACAAATTGTATAAGACACAAAGTATTTCTGAGAAAGAAATATAGAGAAAAGTCAAAAAGGGAGGTTGTGAACTGCGTGTTATCTATTTCAACAGGCATTTAGTCAGAATTCACCTGCACCAAACACTGAATATTAATATAAAGCCAGAATGATAATATTGGGCTTCAGATCTGGCCTGCTCTACTAATAAGTTACAATGATAAGTATTATGATGAGTAGGAGAAACCAGTGCATGCTTATCCTATAAAACGAAACAATAATCAAAGTAAGCAAGGTGTTAATGAATGTTTTATCACCAGGATATTCCATATCAAATGTGGAAAAATCAGTCATGACTGTGAAGTAATTTCCCAGAAAGAAAAAATAATTAAACACTAAGAAAGCTAGAGAAGGAAATATTTATCATTCTCTTTTCTTATACCATGATTAAAATATATTATCAAGAGTAGAAAGCAAATATTTTTCATCCAAAATATAAATTTATAGCTAAAAATAATAAAATGTAATGTATCTATCAAAGCCAAGTGATAATTAAAAAACAATATAAATGCTTAGAAATTCGACACTCAGTAATGTTATTTGAGGTATTATGCGTGGTGCAAACAGCCAACTTTTTAAAAATGTTATGTTAATCTAGTGTATTATGTGTCTGAAACCAATTGCAAACTAGCCTTTGACAGACATACAATCTAGAAGGAAACAAACAAATACCTCAAAACAGTATCTTTTTATTTTTATATTTTGCATCGCAGAAGGAAATGACAAGTATGATTCCAGAATAAGGAAAGGGAAACATTTCAAGGCAAAGCAGCCAGTTACAATACCACAGGTTAGTTTTCTTTCCTTACCTATTTGGCCATAAACTCTGTTAGGCATACTAGCCCAATTCACGTGCAACCCAAACTGTCTGAGACCTGAGTGTACTGTATGACTTTTTTTGTTTTTTTGTTTTATTTTGTTTTGTTTTCTGATAGGGATGGCACTCCCTGTCCTTTTTTTTCTTTCTAAAATTGTAAGCTTCACAGTTAATTTAAAAATATTAGTGCCATTGCTAGCTGCTATTTCAGTTTCTGAGCATCCAGATGAGCAAAGAGAGTAGGTTTCTTCCATGTCACCAGTTTTATTCCATAAAAAGAAAAATGGGGTTCTTAAATATTCATATCTTTTCAAATATCATGAGTTTCATCCTATTTCCAATTCTCATTTATTCAAGCCCAACTCCTACAAACATCCCCTAAGCATGTACTATTTTTGATTTCCCTGTTCTGAATTATCTCACAAATCACAAATGTTTTTTATACAGTTCTCTTTTGATCACGTTTCTTTCCTCATCATCTCCATCGCCTTCCTCTAATTCTTTCACTTTAGCCTTTGAGTCCATTTCCAAGCTGCATAAGAACAGTATTTCTAGGCTTAACTTTTGTCACTTTTTCACATGACCAAGATGTTCTATAAATCATCTTGTAGTCCCGTGTTTCCTTTCTACGTAGTGTTATCTGGTGCCTTCTCACCTTTAGAAATATTGTTCTCTTGGTCTCTATTTATTCACATCCTATCCACTCTTTCAAGCTTAGCTGAGCACAACTCTCTGCAAGCTATCTCCAACATTATAACATAGGAAATTTGGCATATATGAAACTTAATTTATTACTGTTTAGTACCTGGATTTAAATGCTCCTTTTTCACCATGATTTCTGTACCTTATTTAATGGTGCCATTAGAAACAAGCCTCCCAGGAAAAAAATCTGAAAAAAAGAAAATTCTAGTCTTCTTTCTCTTCTATAAATCAATTCTGAGCCATGATTTCTCTCCTTTTTTTTTCTGAATATCATTTGAATATGTGTCTTCCTGTGCTTACCTACAAATTCTTTCTGAGGTCAGATGTTTATCAATTTTCACTAAGTTTACTATATAACAAAAGAAAAGACTCTCCACTGCCCACCAATTCCATCCACTCAATGGGCACCAGAATTAACATCAATATCTGGGTGTCTTATAAGCAAATTATACTCAACATGTTTCAAAATAAGTTCACAACCCATCACTCCTTTAAAGTTTGTCTCCTTCTCTGTTCTCTCCCCCTTTTAATGATAGCCTAATGAATCTAGTTATGCAAGCCAGTGACCTGGGATCACTGGTGTGCTGGAGCCAGCTACTTAATGGCTTGTGAGAGCCAATTGTGTGTATCTCTTTCCAACATCGTATTCAATGACATCATGTTGGCAGCTTGAATTTGGCTTTCACGGGAATATTTATACCACTAGAAATTGGCAAATGCTGTCATCTGGCACTTTGATTTTTGTTCTTGTTTTCAGGAAGTCAATTTACCAGCATGTCACTGCCTGGGAACATCCTCCATGACAGTCATTCTTCTTTTCCAATTTCTTTTTTTTTTTTTTGCAAATATGCCAGGTTTTTAAAGATTTTAACTTATCTCATGTCTGTTTAACACTTTTATTCAGATACATCCATTTATCCTCAAGGATCATCCCTGAAATAATTTCCTCATAATTTATTTTCTTTCTTCCTTGGAAAAGTTCTGCAACACTGCTACGAAAATGATCTTTCTGTAATGCAAATCTGATCCTATAATTTTACATATCATAGAATTATATAGGCTTATACTATATTATGTTATATTATATCATATTATATTTATTATAACATTAGCTGCAAAATAATGTAACTCCAAAATACTGGGGAACAGAGCACAAATTCCCAAACACACTGTGGAAGGCTTCCATTTGTGGTCTGTGTGGTCTTTACCTAAGAGTCCAAACTTCTCTTCTCCTGCTTGGTGTTAGATATCCAAATGACATACCCATGAATTATTTTCAGCTCCCTTAGGTTCAACCAGTTCATTTGTTATTGTTCACAGTGCTCTTCATTATCATTTTAATATTCATTTTCCAAGCTCAGAATGCCTTACTTATCCAAAATCTAACTGTAAAATTTCATCTGCCAAACCATTCCAGATATTTTCAGATATTCTCATTCCCTTGTTGTCTTATAAATAAAAATTATATTACTACTAATGGAATCCCTTTGTCACATTAAAGTACATATGGAGATTCCTATTTTTATTCATTTTTGTATTCTTGGAAACAGTCCTAACCATGGGGACTGATTGACCCATAGTAGTTGCTTAATCACATAAAAAATAAAAAGAAGGAATAATCTGTGGATTACATTTAAAAATCAGTCATAAATGACAAAGATCTCTTATACTCCTGCTTCACTTCAATTCAAGTCAAGGAGTCCCTTTTGAGTGCCTATTACTACCAAGAACTGTGCATCTTGGTTTTGGATCCGTCACAATGTGTCTGCTCGTATTGCTGTTATATGATTAGAAAACGGAATGTTTGTCACGTGTGTGGCATGTAACTTTTTTCTAAGAATTATGGCAACATGTTTGACCTATAAACCATATCTGTTCAATTTTGAAAATATTCTCAGGGTTTGATAGGGCAAATATTGTGCCATAAAGTTTAGGAATAATAACTAACATATTTGTACTATGTATTTATCTGTCTATCATCTATATGATTAAAGAGAATTCTCACTGCTATTGGCATCTTTGTGTATTCATTTAATCTTCATAATAGGCCTATGAATTTTGCTTACTATCATTATCATCCCTTTTCTATAAATAAATTAGCTAGACAGAAAGAAATTAAGAAAAGATTTCCAATATTACATGGGAAATAAATGAAGAAAACAGAATGTTAACCTAGGCACTCTGACTGTGGAGTCTCTGCCTTTAACTACTGTATAGTAGGTGGATGACTCAGTAGTTGATAAAGTAACCCAAATATTATAAAGAAATGTACAAGAAATTGGTCTTCCTTTAAAATTTTTAATTACTACAATATTTTTTTTCCGTATTGTAAATACAAAACAAAACCAATTTTTGTTTGAGTTACAGAAAGCACTGTAGGATTTGAGTCTACTCTTCATGATGGGTGAAAGGTGGTAGCTGGAAAAAAATGCATGTCTGTAAGGGAGTATATATTTATGGATTATCCTGAAGATTGAAAAATAATAATCCTTTAAAAACTATGTGAAAACATTAGGGTCAAATGGCATTTAAATGTTAAGTAAAATTGTTGAACAAGACAAAAAGAAAAGAAAAAGCGGCTTTTAACTTATAGCAATTATTTCCACCTCATGGAAGTCTGAGTAGGTTGAATTCTTTGGGGAAAAAAATGTTTTTCTTTATAAACTCTCAGTGCAGCACTTTCCTAAATCAGAAATATTTTGTTCCAGAAATACTGTTAATATGTTTTAAATGTACTCTTTAAATGTGGATTTTGCTGATTTTCTATTTGAAATAAGGCACAGCTCATGCAAGTATTAATTGATTTATAGCTCGCTCAGTTGACTATGATTTCATGGAGCGCAAATGTACTTACAGTAAGTGTTACGACCTCCCTGGGGAGAGTCCACAATGTTGAGAAAAGGAGCATTGAGCAAAATAGCTTCTGGAGAAATATTAACCAATTTCTGACTAGCTTTTAATGTGCCTGGGGGGAGCTTTTGTTTTGCAGATTATCTTACTGTTTTTGCCATCATGGAGGACTTTAACTGGCCATGGAATGTGTTTGCATTACAGCAAAAAAATAAATAAATAAATAAAAATAGAAAATAAAAAGTTAAATTAATGGAACTGTAAAATATTGAGATATGAGCACAGAATAGGAAGAAAAAGAGGCAGGCAGCCAAGCAAATCCCATTTATATCAGTCTTCTCTTCCCCCATGTGCTGTACTACCACGTTCCTTCACTGACTTTTCCCCTTCCCTTTTCACCATCCCTCAGCTTGCTGGGCTGGAAAGATAAGGACCCATTTCCTTAGGGGAATCAGTTCTTGTAACAGTTAATCGACCGCTAAGTGCTGAAGCATCCAAGGTAATGCGGCTGTACATCTGGAAAGAACAATCTGCCTCTCAAGAGGCATGGATTCCCACAGATATTTGGAAGTTTATTGATTCCAAGAGAATTGAAATCATGGACATACGTGCTGTTTTCTCAGAGGAGTTTATCCGAGCACACAATGACCTTTCTGGGCTCTGTGTCTCTGCTTTGGGTAACAAGAGAAAGTCACTGCTATAGATTGAACATTGCGCTGGGATAACAAATATCACACAGGAGTTTTTAAAAAGCAGAATTACTGAAGGCTCAATACTTTGAATTCAGGGTAGCCAAAGTCCTAGATTGGGGTGTACTTTGGGGTAAATTTGTTTGGCACTTTGTATTGCTTTACATTGTTATTCTTTTGGGTGTTTGTTTGTAACCATTAGTTCATTTTATTTTAATGATTCTGGGCCAAAATTTCTAGAACCTTTTGCTAGTTATTGAGGGGTGGGGGGCAACCTTCTCCTTAATTTGGAGAAACGGTTTATTCTCGGGCTCCAGATGGTTGTTTTGGAAATTCTGTTGTGGCCAGAAGTAGAGAAGTATGATTGTCACTGTGAGAGCTGCTAAAGAATTTGATAAGTAATAAGAGAAAGTAATATACATTGTTTTTTGTTGTCTTATGGTTCCGGGGTATTTTTCTCTTTTCTTGTACATTAGACCATTTTGATTTTACTCTCAGTTGATATATAAACTCACAAATCTGGGAAAAAATATTTGATTTAATTTTCTATCTGTGGTGGGGAGAGAGGTGGAGTCCGGAATATATAGGGTGAATCCAGCAAGAGAGAAATATATCAAATATTAATATGTGACATAAGACCATGTGACTAATGTTATATGTCATTTAAACATGCTAGGAAAAAAATAAGAGTTGGAACTTGTTTCAGTCCCATTTTGTTTTGTAGCTCACTTGCAGTATTTGGTATCTGGCCAGCTGTCTAAGCCTTTTGTATTTTTATTCATGACATCCTATTCATGACATCCTATATTTTAACATAAAGCTAGTTTAATGAAGTTTTCAAAGAAAAATTTAAAAATATTTTCTAATGGCAAAGGAAATGTTCTGTGTAGGTTTTGTTATTTTTGTTTTTCATCCAATCTAATTTAGAGAATCAATTTTTAGCTACTGGTTTGGAGAACATTTAGTTAAGATTCATTTTCTCTTCTGTTTTGTGTAGACCAATCTGTGACTTTCATAGTTTTATTTTTTCTTTTACACTGGGTTTTTAATTTTAAGTCCCTATTTCATACATATATGATCTCTCTATTTTGCCTTCAGTAAAATATACAGACATACACACACACACACAAAATTCAACTGTCCAACTTTTTCTATAACTCTTTTCTCTTTGTTGCTAATGCATTGTTTATGACAGGAAGATAGATTGTTAATGCTTAATTTTGAATATTGTTTCATTTTTGAAGCAATATTCAAAAAGCGTGACCTTACCAGAAAAATCTATTTCCAACACAGTTTCTATGCCATTTAGTGCAAGTATTCAGCAATTACAAGGCACGGTTTTTCACTTAGTCTGTTGGAAGCTAGGGAGAGAATTGTTTTTCTACATGCTGATGAACCAATAAATAAATGTCTTTTGAGGTCATCACAAATCAGTTTCCTCTTTTGGTTTTTAACTTCTTCCTACATTAATTCTGTTCTCCATCTTCATTTAAATGATTGTAAAATAACCTGTTATATAGTATATATCATCTTTTCCTTAAGGCGTTATTCTCTGTGTTAGATATTTAAGAAATTTTAAGGTTTTATCCTTAGATAAATAATATGATAATAGAAAAATTTATAGAATAATATTTGCCAATATCCATGGTTCATTATTTTTGATAATTTCTAATATGTAAAAGCTTTTTTCATTCAAAAGAGAAGATATTTTTTAAATATAATTCTGTTTTTTCATTATATAATTAATATCTTCCTTTTAAATGACACCACTTTAGTTTCATTGAAACTGTCTTGAATTTGTTATATAAAACTTATTTAAGATCTGTGACAATTTTTTTAATTTTAATTGCTGAAGAAGTTTAAGGTTCACAGTACAATTGAGCAGAAAATACAGAAAGTTTCCAAATGCTCCCTGCCCTCCCACATACTTAGCCACCTTCTCTACCAACATCCAGCCCCAAAGGGGTACATTTGTTATCATCAATGAGCTTATATTGACATGTCATTGACACCTGAAAAGCATACTTTACATAAGTTTTCCTCTTAGCATTTTACATTTTATGGGTTTTGGCAAATGTATAATAACATGTATCCACTACTGTAGTATCATATGGAACAACTTTGCTGTCCTAAAAATCCGCTGTGCTCTACCTATTTATCCTTCTTCCCAAGCCCTGCCAAACACTGATCATTTTTCTCTCTCCATAGATTTGGCTTTTCTAGGATGTAATATAGTTGAAATAATATAGAATGTAGCCTTTCAGAGTTGCTTCTATCACTTCATCATATGCATTTAGGCCTTCTCCGTGTATTTTTATAGGCTGGTAGTTCATTTCTTTTAAGAATTGAATACTATTTCATTGTCTAGATAGGCCACAGTTTGTTATCCATTCAGTTATTGAAGAATATCTTGGTTGTTTCCAGGTTTTGGCAATTATGAATAAAGCTTCTATAAACATCTGTGTGCAGGTTTTGTGTAGATATAATTTTTCAACTTATTTGGGTAAACCCTAGGGCCATAATTGCTGGATCTTATGAGGGTATATTTACTTTAGTAAGAAGCTGCCCAACTGTCTTCAAAAGTGGCTGTACGAGTTTGCATCACCATCAGCAATGTATGAGAGTTCTTGTTACTTACATCCTCGCCAGTATCTGATATTGTCATTGTTTTGAATTTTTGCCATCTAATAGGTATGCAGTGGTCAATTTCCTTTTAAGGTAACTTTTCACACCTGATTGCATTTTACTCCTGAAGTCTGTAATACATCTCTATTATGGAAATACTTCCATTATTAATAGTGTCAAACTCATGTTGGTAATTATATTCTCCCTTCCATTTTCCTCATTTTTATAGCCCCAGAATATATCTAACTCATCTTTTTATCTCTTGGAGTCTTAATGGCATGTCCTGCATATATATAGTAGTTTTCAGTGTGGAAAGAAAGCAGTTCTCCAAAATCCTCATAGTTCCTGAAATAGTTTAAGAAGAAGCTCTAAAGAAGCACTAAAATACCAACATGAATATGTACCCAAAATAAACTTCGAATCTTATTTTTTATTGTTTTTAAACCATTAGCTAGCTCATATTATGTGGCTAAAACTCTATATTACTTTCACAAACATTTTCAAAAATATATTTTTGCATTTAGTCTTCCTTGAAATGCACTCATCAGCCTTATTCTCACTGCCATTGCCTGAATGTGTTCCCCCAGAATTTATATGTTGAAACTTAACCATCAATATGATAGTATCAAGAAGCAGGTCTTTAGGAGGTAACTAGGTCATGAAGGTCCCAACCTTATGAAAGGGATTAATGCCCTTAGAAAAGAGGCTTTACTAAGTGTTTGTTTCACTTGCCCTTCTACCTTCCACCATTTGAGAATGCAGCAACAAGACTCCATTTCCAGGCACCCTCCTGGAAGCAGAGACTGAGCTTCACCAGACAATGAATCTGCCAGAGCCTTGATCTGGGACTTCCCAGCCTTCCGAACTGTGATAAATAAATTTCTGTTACTTTAAAAGTTACCCATTTTGTGGGATTGTGGTATAATAGCAGCAATGATCTAAGACAATCACCATTTTTAAATCAAAGACATGAAGTACCTAATATTTAAGTGTGTCTTAACATCAAATAATAATTCAAACCCAGTACATTTGAGTCTAAGATGAATTTTTTTTTCCCAGTAGGCTATGGCTAGATTTTTTTTTTCAAATATTTTATTCTAAAAAGCAAAACAACCATATCACAGCAACAATTATATTGTTTGCTTATTTAAATTATTAACATTGTTACTTTTTAAATGGTAGAGGAAGAAAAATAATTTGTGTAATAACAGGACAGAGATAACAAAGATGGGGAACTTAATATAGTTTTGACAGTTCAGTTTTTACATAATTTAGTTTTTTTTTGTGATACATTCTAAGATTGTTACCAGGTAGGAGACTAAAAGCTATACTGAGAATTGGTATCAAAGATCTGCTACTATTGGGGAGTTTGTTGTGGACTGCTCACTTGAAATTTTAAAGGTTCTAGGCCAAATTCTGACTTAGAGTAAAAAATATGTATTATTTTTCTTCGCTTTTTGTTAGTTGGTTAATTGAATCAAACCTTCAATTGAATACCTTAACATAGGATGAGGTATGCCAAATGTTTAAATAATAATTATTTTAGTTTATATTTCATATTTTATACATTTTTATATATAAATCCAATGAGTAGTTGCTTACACTACGCATTTCTAGAAATTGTATGATATTTTGGCAAAATGTAACTACTGAAGTTATTTGCATGTTCTATAGGACTATTATTAATGAATTTATAAATGAATTTGCCTCGATGAAGTAAATATAACTTTGTGATTTAAGTAATGCATTTTAATTTCTGAGCAAGCATAAAACAGCCATTTTTTTCAAACTATAGCTCATGATGTCCATTAAGTTGATCTTGACTTGGATTCTAGTGAGTATAAGAGACAATGAAATAGAATGAAATGGAACAGAATAGAATACAATTGAATTGAATAGAAATATACCAGAGGGTATCACAAATAATGAAGGCTAGTACTATCTTATAAAACATTCATATAAGTTGTATATCCATATCTTAATAGCAGGTTGAGTTCTTCAGGAAGTGGAATCTTGGCCAAAGATTAGTAAACAGGAGGTTTATAAGTGAATGCCCTTGTTGGGGAGGGGACATCTGGCAAGAGAAGAGAAGGGAGGCAAAGGAAAGAGTCAGTGCAGCTTTAGGCCAACAGAGGCATCAAGATGCAATGCAGTTTCAGTGGAAACCCGGATCTATCTTGCAGGTTGTATTAGTCTGTTTTTCTACTGCTATACAGAACTACATAAGACTGGGTAATATATAAAGGAAAGAGGTTTCATTAACTCACAGTTCAGCATGGCTGGGAGGCCTCAGGAAACATACAACTGTGGTGGAAGGCAAAGGGGAAGCAAGGCACCTTCTTCACAAGGCAGCAGGAAGGAGAAGTGCCCAGGGAAGGGGGAACCGCCCCTTATAAAACCATAATCCCTTGTGAGAACTCACTCACTATCATGAGAACAGCATGGGTGAAACCACCCCCATGATTCAATTACCTCCACCTTGTCTCTCTCTTGACCCATGGAGATTATGGGGATTACGAGGATTACAACTCAAGATGAGATTTGGGTGGGGACACAAAGCCTTACCATATCACAGGGTACTGAAGACATGATGACCATTTAAGAACTGTACTGACTAAGGGAAAGGATTTAGGTCTTTATGGTCCTTTCTTTCCATGTCATTCTGTCATTGGATGCAGGCTACCCAGGGAATCTTGGGTGAGGTGGCTCTTTTCAGCTGAAACAGTTTCTAAAATGGACAACTGTTATTCAAGGGTCATCTTCCAAAAGCACACCCTGTAGGTCCTTCATTTCTGAAGGGAAATCTTAGTGGTAAATAACAGTACCCATCAAATCTTGTGACAATTCTAAAGTCCTCACTTTTCAGATTAACATATGTAGTGGGTTGAAGAGTGTCCACTCAAAATTTATGTCTACCTACAACCTCATTATGTGACCTTATTTAGAAATACGATCTTTGCAGATTTAATAATGGTAAGGATTGAGATGACATCATAATAGTTTAGCCTGGGTCCTAAATCCAATGAGAATGATTTTATAAGAGACAGTAAAGGACACACAGAGACACAAGGAAGAAGACCATGTGATGACAAAAGTAGAGATTGCAAACCAAGGAATGCCTTCAGCCACCAGAAGCTGCAAATGACAAGGATTTCCTGCAAGAGCCTTCAGGAGTCCAAAATCTTGATTCTGGACTTCATGGCTGCAGATCTTTAAGAGAATAAATGTTGTTATGAGCCGTCAACCTTATCATAATTTATTATGGCAGCCTGTGGAATCTAATGCAACATGTTTATACCATTTTTACGTTTCCCAGTCTTACATGCAGGGCACCAATTATCCATAACTCTAAGGACAAAGATTTGTGGAAATCATTGAATCTGATTTTGAAAAGTAAATGAGTTTGTTTCTCACCATTAAACAAAACTTATCAGATGAAATATATAATATTATATAATTTACGTACTCTAATTATTTCAAAAGCAGTTTTTAGCAAGAAAACGTGATCAAGCTGTCAGCTGTAAACCAATATGTTGGGTCTTGTTCATGAGGCAAATGAATTATGCTTTGCACAGAGGAGAGAAGCACTAAGCATGAATCCTTCGCATAGACAAAACTTCGTTGCCCAGACCATAAAACAGTCAAAAACAAAAACAATGGCTTAATCAATAAATTCTAGACTGTCTTGCACATAATGCTACTTAACAAATATTTTTTAAGGATAAAAAAGCAGAGAGAGAGGAAGTAAGGAAAGAAGAAATGGAGTAAGGAAAAAACAAGAAAGAATAAAAGGAAAAAAAGATATATTTTATAATCCATAATATAGCCTCCATTAGAGAAAAATGTTGCTGAGAGCTGAGTGTAAAAATTATACCATAAGAAAGCTTAAGGCAAAATCCTGCAAGCCAATATAGACCCTTTACTAATGCTTTAGCTTTTTAATTCTTTTCATCTCACTATTGGGCCACAGGAGATTGGGGGGAATGCAAACAATCTTTTTTG